>NC_137325.1:17197405-18464905 GCF_965287045.1 Carcharhinus amblyrhynchos
AAATAGGGTCCAGGCGAAGGCTGGGATGAAAGCACTTTATCTGAATGCACGAAGCATTCGGAATAAAGTGGATGAGCTGATGGCGCAGATCGACACAAATGGATACGATCTGGTGGCCATTACAGAGACGTGGCTGCAGGGTGACAGGGACTGGGAGCTGAATGTACAGGGCTATCAAGTGTTTAGGAAGGATAGACAGGAGGGAAAAGGGGGGGGCGTAGCTCTGCTGATTAAGGATAGCATCACGGTGGTAGCAAGGGATGATATTGGAGCCAAGGAGCAGAGGGTGGAATCGTTGTGGGTGGAGATTAGGAACAGCAAAGGGAGGAAGACGCTGGTGGGTGTCGTCTATAGGCCCCCGAATAATGATCTGGAGATGGGGCGGGCTGTTAACGCGCAAATAAGTGCGGCGTGCAGGAATGGGACGGCTGTAGTTATGGGGGATTTCAATCTGCATATTGATTGGTCGACCCATGTTGGACGTGGGGGGCTCGAGGAAGAGTTCTTGGAATGCTGCCGGGATAGTTTCCTCGAACAGTGTGTGTTGGAGCCGACGAGGGAGCAAGCTATCTTGGATCTGGTGCTATGTAATGAAGCGGGTAGAATTAGGGACCTTGTGGTGAAGGATCCTCTTGGGGAGAGTGATCATTGTATGGTGGAGTTTCTGGTGCAGGTGGAGGAGGAGAAAGTGGGTTCCCGGACACGCGTCCTTTGTTTGAATAGAGGGAAATACGGTAGGATGAGAGAAGAATTGGCGAATGTGGACTGGGAGAGCGCGTTGGAGGGAGGGTCTGTTGAGGAGCAGTGGAGGATCTTTAAGGAGATCTTTCTTGGTGCTCAACGGAAATTTATTCCGATGGTCAAAAAGGATAGTAAGAGGAGAGGTAATAAGCCGTGGATAACAAAGGAGGTGAAGGAAAGTGTTAAACTAAAAGCGGAGGAATTTAGAGTAGCTAAGAGTAGTGGGCGAGAAGAGGATTGGGAGAGGTTTAAATGTCAACAAAGATTGACAAAGAAGTTGATAAGGAAGGGTAGGAGAAACTATGAAGCTGGGCTAGCGCTTAATATAAAAAAGGATAGCAAGAGTTTTTATAAATATATAAAAAGGAAGAGGCTGGCTAGGGTGAATGTTGGTCCTTTAGAGGATGAGAAAGGGGACCTAGTGGTAGGGGATGGGGATATGGCTAAGGTATTGAATAACTTTTTTGTTTCTGTCTTCACGGAGGAGGACGTGAATAATTTGCCGGGTGTTAGCGATAGAAAGGTGGTAGGACTGGAGGGTCTTAATGACATTACTGTTACTAGAAAGGCAGTGCTCGACAGACTGGAGGGGCTGATTGTGGACAAGTCCCCAGGACCGGATGGAATGCATCCGAAGGTTCTGAAAGAAATGGCGGAGGTGATAGTGGATGCCTTGGTGGTTATTTTCCAAACGTCGCTGGATTCCGGGGAAGTGCCAGATGATTGGAAAACGGCTAATGTTACACCGTTGTTTAAGAAGGGTGCCAGGCAAAAGGCGGGGAATTATAGGCCGGTTAGTTTAACATCTGTGGTAGGTAAAATGTTAGAATCTGTCATTAAGGAGGAAATTGCGAGGCATCTTGAAGGGAATTGCTTGATAGAGCAGACGCAGCATGGTTTCATTAAAGGGAAGTCGTGTCTGACAAATTTACTGGAGTTCTATGAGGATGTGTCTAGGGCGGTGGATAGAGGAGAGCCGATGGATGTGGTCTTTCTAGATTTTCAGAAAGCGTTTGACAAAGTGCCTCACAAGAGGTTATTGCAGAAGGTCGAGGGACATGGAGTTGGGGGTAGGGTGTTAGCGTGGATAGAAGATTGGTTGTCAAATAGGAGGCAGAGAGTGGGGGTCAACGGGTGCTATTCGGATTGGCGGATGGTGACTAGTGGAGTGCCCCAGGGGTCGGTGCTGGGACCTCAGCTTTTTACCATTTATATAGATGATCTGGAGGAGGGAACCGAGTGTAGAGTGTCGAAATTTGCTGATGACACCAAGATTGGGGGAACGGCAAATTGTGCGGAGGGTGTGGAGAGTCTGCAGAAGGATCTAGATAGGCTGGGTGAATGGGCCAGGAAATGGCAAATGGAATTTAATGTTGGCAAGTGTGAGGTGGTCCACTTTGGTAGGAAAAATGGTAGGAAGGACTATTACTTACGAGGCGAAAAACTGCAGCAGGCGACGGTGCAGAGGGACCTCGGGGTCCTTGTGCACGAGTCGCAAAAACCCAGCTTGCAGGTGCAGCAGGTGGTCAGGAAGGCGAATGGGATGCTGGCCTTCATAGCGAAGGGGATTGAATATAAAAGTAGGGAGGTCTTGCTGCAGCTGTATAGGGCATTGGTGAGGCCGCAACTGGAGTACTGTGTGCATTTTTGGGCGCCGCACCTGCGCAAAGATATTTTGGCCTTGGAGGGAGTGCAGAGGAGGTTTACTAGGCTGATACCGGAGTTGAGGGGGTTGAGCTATGAGGAGAGGCTGAATAAACTGGGCTTGTACTCGTTAGAGTTTAGAAGAATGAGAGGAGATCTCATTGAGACGTATAAGATGATGAATGGGATGGATAGGATAGAGGTGGAAAGACTCTTCCCGCTCAAAAAAGACAATAGGACTAGGGGGCACAGCCTCAAGATAAAAGGGGGGCGGTTTAGAACGGAGTTGAGGAGGAACTTCTTCACTCAAAGGGTGGTGAATCTCTGGAATTCTCTGCCCGTTGAAGTGGTGGAGGCTGCCTCGCTAAATATTTTTAAGACGCGGGTTGATGGGTTTTTGATAGGAGAGGGGATTAAGGGTTATGGGGAGAGGGCGGGAAAGTGGAACTGAGCAGCGACAGATCAGCCATGATCTTATTGAATGGCGGGGCAGGCTCGAAGGGCTGGATGGCCTACTCCTGCTCCTATTTCTTATGTTCTTATGTTCTTATGTTCCTCTGGGTGCTCTGGTTTCCTCCCACAGTCCAAAGATGTACCTGTTAGGTTGATTGGCCATGCTAAAATTGCCCCTTAGTGTCCTGAGATGTGTAGATTAGTGGTTAAAATATGTAGGAATATGGGGTGAGGCCTGTGTGGGATTGTGGTTGGTGCAGACTCGATGGGCTGAAGGGCCTCTTTCTGCACTGTAGGGTTCTATGAATTGTGGTACTCGCATTAATGGAAGGGAATTTAGGGTGAGTGGAAGTATTATGGCAATATTTTCAGTTGTACAGAAAGGTGGTATTGGCAGCTCTGCCAGCTCCATTAATTCTTCTGGTTCTGTACTTCTTGGGAGCCTACCGGTGATGTGCACACAGAAGGTTAAAATGTAGACTGGGTACACCAGCAATATGAATCAACAGTATACAAGCTGATGACAAATTAGCGTGGTGACACAGTGGTTAGCACTGCTGCCTCACAGCGCAAGGGACCTGGGTTCTATTCCTGGCTTGGGTGACTGTCTGCGTGGAGAGTGCACATTCTCCCTGTGTCTGCGTGAATTTCCTCCGGGTGCTCCTGATTCTTCCCGCAGTCTGAAAGACGTCCTGGTTAGGTGCATTGGCCAAGTTAAATTCGCCCTCAGTGTGCCCGGAAAAGCGGCGAGTGTGACTACTTGGGGATTTTCACAATAAAGTCATTCAGTGTTAACATATGACGGTAATAAATAAACTTTGCCTGTACGCATGAAGTCAGTGCACTAAAAGGTAGCACTTTTGCCCTTCCGTTTGAGAATGTGCCCAGAAAGCCAGCCTGATGAGCCCACAGCTGTCGAGCAGTTATCAGGATTTGCTGTAAAGCAGACGTCAGGCAGAGAGGGAGGTGAGATCAGAAAGAGAGGGGGCTTTCTCACACATCTCCCTACACTTTGCAAACCATACTTCTTACCAAAAGAGAAAAAAAAGTCTTCAAAACGTTTTTGCTCTATTTATAATACATCAAGGATCTATTTCCTAGTACAAGTAATTACGCCAGTAAAACAATATTTCACAAATTCATTGCTGTTTGCTGCAATTTCACAGCATAAATCTCACTAGTTGATGTAAATCACTGGGAATGCACACATTGGCTGAATATGTTTGCGAAAATTTACGGTTATGGCAAGTCATTTACATTTTTGCCAAATGGTATCGCCCCATCCAGAGGATTGATTAATATGGAAATGAAGGCAGGATTCACGGTCTAAAAGAGCGCTTTAGGCAAGAGACGACTCCAGAAGCTATTAAAAACCTGACACACTCTGCTTCACTGGGCAGTCCAACTGATTTCATACAAGAACTCACTGTGGTGAGATAGACAAAGAGGCACAGGACAAGTAGTGATGAATACAATTATAGAAATGCATCCTCACACTCAAACTAAATTCCAAAAAAAAAGACCTCAAGGTAAAATGGCACTGTGTGTGATTTTTATTGAACCCTTTTAATGCATTATGTTTGTTTGAAAAGAGGGAGCGATGACTTAGTTAAAATAGCTCACAAAGATATTTGATACAAACCAATTGACCAAGGCACAGATAGAAGAGTTGGCCATTTTCTGTGCTTAGCTTTTGATTCTGAGCCATCTGGGTTGATACTCACAGGCCCCCTACATGGCAGTGTTCAAAAGATACTCTGGAGACGTGGGATGTCTAGAAGGAGGGTGGAAATGGGTCTACTCTCAAAGCATGAAACTGGGTCATGACAAGTTAGTAGCCCGTTTAAATGCCCGTCAGCATTACTGGAGAAGCGAGTCAGGGATTTTTTTATAATGCAGCCATTTTGCTTCTCGGGGTTTGCAAGTGCCTCGGCTCGTAGCACTCCCACCCCTGAGTTGGAGGAGCAGAAAGCCAATCCCTCCTCCAGTGACTTAAATAGAAAATTCAAATTACATTCTGGTGAAGTACTATTGTATGTGTCTCCTTTTTTTGATTTGATTTGCATTATTATTGTCAAATGTATTAATATACAGTGAAAAATATTGTTTCAGATGAAGCATACCATTCATAGAGAAGGAAAAGAGCGAGTACAGAATGTAGTGTTACAGTCAGAGCCAGGGTGTAGGGAAAGATCAACTTAGGGCAAGGTAGGTCTATTAAAAGTCTGGAGTGGGTCTCTCCAGTGAACATAGAACATTACAGCGCAGTACAGGCCCTTCGGCCCTCGATGTTGCGCCGACCAGTGGAACCAATCTAATGACTCTCTAACCTAAACTATTCCAGTGTTATCCATATGATTACCCACTGACCATTTGAACGCCCTTAAAGTTGGCGAGTTCACAACTGCTACAGGCAGGGCATTCCACGCCCTTACTACCCTCTGAGTAAAGAACCTACCTCTGACATCCGTCCTATAATTACTACCCCTCAGTTTAAAGCTATGCCCCCTCGTGTTAGCCATCACCATCCAAGGAAAAAGGCTCTCACTGTCCACCCTATCTAATCCTCTGATCATCTTGTAGCCTCAATTAGGTCACCTCTTAACCTTCTTCTCTCTAACGAAAATAACCTCAAGTCCCTCAGCCTTTCCTCATAAGACCTTCCCACCATACCAGGCAACATCCTGGTAAACCTCCTCTGCACCCTTTCCAATGCCTCCACATCTTTCTTATAATGCAGCGACCAGAACTGTACGCAATACTCCAAGTGCGGCCGCACCAGAGTTTTGTACAGTTGCAACATGACCTCACGGCTCCGAAATTCAATCCCTCTACCAATAAAAGCTAACACACCGTACACCTTCTTAACATCCTTATCAACCTGGGTGCCAACTTTCAGGGATCTATACACATGTACACCGAGATCTCACTGCTCATTGACACTACCAAGAGTCCTTCCATTAGCCCTATATTCTGTACTTCTGTTACTCTTACCAGAGTGAATCACCTCACACTTTTCTGCATTAAACTCCATTTGCCACCTCTCAGCCCAACTCTGCGGCTTATCAATGTCCCTCTGCAAACTGTAATATCCATCCTCACTGTCTACAACTCCTCCGACTTTGGTGTCGTCAGCAAATTTACTAACCCATCCTTCTACACCCTCATCTGGTCATTTATAAAAATCACAAACAGCAGTGGCCCAAAAGAGATCCCTGAAGTACACCACTTGTAACTGAACTCCAGGTTGAATACTTCTCATCAACCACCACCCTCTGTCTTCTATCAGCTAGCCAATTCCTGATCCAAACTGCTAAATCATCCTCAATCCCATGCATCTGCATTGGGGTTTATAACCACTCCCCACTAATGGAGAACAGGCTGCCTACCCCACTAGAGGGAGGAGAGGCCAGTGAAGGTGCGCCCCCCCCCCTCCCCCACCCAAGAGGTCAATGGTAAGGGGATCATGACCCCTGGGCAGTGCCAGCCTGGCAGGTCTGGGAGGCCAGCAATTGGGGAGTGGGGGAATTTCAGGGGGTGGTCAGAGGGGCAACAATCCGGGATTGCAGATTGGGAGGCTGGCAATGTGCCGATCTACAGTCTGACAGATTGGGGCATGCGCAGTGGCCCGCTCAGCGCTATGCTGCTGGACCTTCGAGCGGGAATAGGCCCCATCTCCAGGTTTTCAGAGTGAATCCCACTAGCCCACACTACAGTGCTCAGATGTGAGAGCTACATTCTGAAAATCACTCAAAAAAAAACAGCTGGAGTTACTCCAGTTTTCACAAGAATTCAACACTTGGAATTTTTGGGGGAGAATCATTCCTCACTTGAGTCGGTTGGTTTTAGACCTTCATATCTTATTCACAATGGAAGAAGGTGGAAGAGAGTATGTCCAGAGTGCTGGGGTCCTTGGTAATGATGTCTGTTTTTCCGAGGTAGCAGGAAGTGTAGACAGAGTCAATGGATGGGAAGCTGGTTTGCATGATGGACTAGACTATGTACACAATTTAGTCGGAGCAAGAGCCATACCAAGCTGTGATACATCCAGAAAGAATGCTTTCTATGGCGCATCTGTAAAAGTTGATGAGAATCATGACAAATTTCCTTAGCCCCCTGAGAAAGTAGAGGCATTGTTGAATCAATGCCCAGTCTACCTCTGGACATCAAAGATTCATGGCATGATTGGAAGAGCAAACTGAATGTCCAGTCTTAAATTTACCCCTCAAACAATCAACACAAAATCAGATTATCTGGTTGCTATTTCATTGCTGGTTGTGGTATTTTATTATGTGCAGGTTGGTTCTCGCCTTTCCTGGATTACAATACGTTTCTAAACAATTGCATTGACTGGAAGCTCCCTGGGGGCCTCCGAAGGCTGTGAAAAACACTGCAGAAAGGCAAATCTATTTTTATTTGTATTGGCGTAGAATGATCTCCCCTCCAGGGTGCCCACAGGGTACTGCGCTTGTCCCAGGCTGGCTGCCACATGTTCAGCATCAACCAGCTATGCACCAAACTTTCCCCTACACAGGGAAACAAAAGTCTCCTAAAAGTGCTGAATTGGCGAGAAAGCTGGTTTAATTCATAACTTTTTTTTACTTCAATTTCAGACACAAATCTCTCAGAGGTGACAATCATGAATATCATTAAAGGCTCGGGGAGGGTGGGACCTATTCACGGCGGAGTCTGATAATTCTGGAGCTCTGCGCATGCACAGGGGCCCCAACCTGTCAGCCTTCCTGCTTGCTGGCCAGCTCGATTGCTAATTGTGGCCCCCTCAATCATTTCTGGGCCAGCCCCAAACTGCACCCCCCCCGCCCTACCCTGGAGCAGGCCGACCTCCAGTCCCCCTCCCCACCCTGGCAGATCCCCCCCAACACTGACTCTTCCCGGGAGGCAGAACTACCACCCTCAGCAGACCACCGGCCCCTCTCCAACCTACTCCAGTTGGTGGCTTCCCTCTAGCCCAGACCAATCCCAATATAGACTGGCAGCAGGACCCCCCACTCCCACTGATTACTCCCAATACCCACACTAGGCCCACTCCCTTGATCCCACCACTTGCATCACTGGCCTGACCCCCTTGCCCCATTGGCCCTACCCCCTTGTCCTCTTGGCACACCCTTGCCCCTTTGGCTCCACTCACCTACCCCACTAGGTTACAACTCCTTGTCTCCGTCCCCTTTGCATTGTCCAATGCCTGATGGACAATGCCAAGGTACCCCTTGGGTAGTGCTGGGGACAGAAGCTGATAGGAACCCGAGCTCGATTCCTGGCTTGGGTCACTGTTTGTACAGAGTCTGCACATTCTCCCCGTGTCTGCATGGGTTTGCTCCAGGTTTCCTCCCACAGTCCAAAATATATGAGGGTTAGATGCATTAGCCATGTTAAATTCTCCCTCAGTGAACCTGAACAGGTGCCAGAGTGTGGCGGATACAGGGTTTCACAGTAACTTCATTGCAGTGTGAATGTAAGTCTACTTGTGACACGAATAAATAAACTGTAAAAAAACTTTGGTACAGAGGCAGGTGTCAAGACTCAATAAAACAGATCAATGGATGGGGACATCAGGTGAAACTGCCATTTTAATAATCCTGTCATGGATGCTGTAAAATCCATACCAATATCACTGTATAACACAGAAGGAGGCCATTCAGCCCATCAATCATGCATCAACAACAATCCCACCAGAGACGTATCCCCACAATCCTAGATATTTATCCTTCTATTCCCCATGACACTAAGGGGCAATTTAGCATGACTAACCCACCTAACCCGCACATCTTTGGAGTGTGGAAGGAAACCCACCCAGACACAGGGAGAATGTGCAAACTTCACACAGACGGTGGCCCAAGCCAGGAATCGAACCTGGATCCCTGGTGCTGTGAGGTAGCAGTGTTAACCCCTGAGCTACCATGCCACTCTTAATATCAATCAGGCATGCAAGGTGGTCAAGAAAAATAAATGAAGAAAGACTCACAATATCATTCCCTAAGGTATCAACATGGGTGTTATAATTGACCTTAGTTTCCCTGAAACAAATTCAGGCAGAGTTCCCACTCCTGCTTGCTATCCAGCGGATACCAATGGTGAGGGTGTCTGTGTAAACATATGCATGTTTGTCCACATGTGCATGTATGGAGATACAGAACTGGAATCTGCTATAATATTTTCCATGGCTTAAGATTCTGCTAACCCTCCTCTCACCCACCATCCAGCCTCACGGAAAATGGTCATGGCTACACAATCAGTATCTTGGGAGAAGTTGACTTCAGCTGAGGAGAAAGGACAGAAAGGGAGAAAATCAGTCAAATGAAAGAAAAATCAATGCCCTGTTCTAAGCAGGACTTTCATCCTGTCACAGAGAAATGCAAGGATTTGATCATTAACTGACTGCCAGACACCCTTTGGCAAACTTATATTTTAGTTTGGATCTGTGGAATATTAGACCTCATGAGAGAGCGAGATGGAATTATTTTTTCCTACAGTTTTGGATATCGATAACTCCATTCCAATAAGGAATACTTTTGTCGACCACTTTTATACCTGAAAAGTTATACCAGTAATTTCACCCTGATGTGGCCCAGTCATCATGCTGAAATGGTGCTAATAAAATTCATCAGGAACACTCATTGTGACTACGGTACTCACAATGACACTCTTTGTGTTTTTATGTGCCTCCTTATTCTTCTCTGCAACCTTCTCCATGGTGGACCACAGCACTCTTCTCCATTGTCTAGCTCTTCTGGACCGCCTACATTTGGTTCAAAGTATCTACAGTGCTCACTGATGACAACAATATCTCAGTCTTCATTAGAGAGGAGAGCCGTACATTATGTTGGGAGATAATTGGTTGAGTTACAGTATCAATGATTATTGCAGAAAGAAAGCTAGTTGGTTTAGTGACAGTAATCACTGATCATAAATCCATTCTCTGCTATGCATTTCTTAGGTGTGGGTGCCCTGCCATAGTCCTGGTAAACCATAGAGTGCTCTCCCCTTTGAGAGTGAGAGAAAGGGAGAGAGAACTAACTGATGGTGATTTAACCTGAGGTCACCACACCTCAGGAAAGGGGCATGATAGAGAAGGCAAGGCCTTCATGAATAACCTCAGCCAGTACCGGAATTGAACCCACATGGTTAGCACTGTTGCCTCACAGCGTCAGGGACCTGGGTTCAATTCAGGCCTTTGAAGACTGTGTAGAGGTTGCACGTTCTCCCCGTGTCTGCATGGGTTTCGTCCAGATGGTCCGGTATCCTCCCACGCCCAAAGTTGTGTAAGTTAGGTGGGTTGGTCATCGTAAGTTGCCCCTGAGTGTCCCAAGATGTGTAGGTTAGGTGGATTAGTCATGACAAATGTGTGGAGTTACAGGGGAGAAGGCCTGGGTAATGTATTCAATCAGAGTCAGTGAGATGCAACGGGCTAAATGGCCTCATTTGCACTGTAGGAATTTTGAGAACATTGTTCTGCATCACAAACCAGCCGTCTAGCCAACTGAGCTAACCAACCCCTTTCTATAACGTAATGGTAATGTAACTATTAGAAGGTATAGATATCCAATTTTAATAATGTTAATCCAAATTTTGAAAACCCCATCACCTCCTATCATCTCCTCCTTGCCTGTGCATACCACACCACCCCCTCCCCACCCACCCACTTCCCCCCACCCCAGCTATATATGGGGAAGCCGTTAGAATTATAGAATCCTACAGTGCAGAAGGAGGCCATTCAGCCCCATCGACTATACACCAACCACAATCCTACCCAGGCCCTATCACCATAGCCCCATGTATTTACCCTAGCTGGTTCCCCCTGACATTAAGGGACAATTTAGCATGGCCAATCCACCTAACCCACACATCTTTAGGCATCTTCAAACCCACACAGACATGCAGGAGAGGACATGGAAGAACATGCAAACTCCACACAGACCCAAGCTGGGAATTGAACCCGGGTCCCTGACACTGTGAGACTGCAGTGCCACCGTGCCACCCACAGCTCCATAGAGGAAAGCTTCTTGTGACAAGCTAGAGGGTCATTGGATGGTAGCAATGCTGACTGAACTGAGTGGCTCCCCCAGCACCCACGGGGCTTGCTTGACTGGCCTGAGTATCCCCAGGCCTACTTACCTGGTTGAGGGGGTACAGGTCTTTAATGCATCCTCATCCTCCAGGTACAACCCCAGAGCTGGCCATTGCTCTTGGTGGTGCTATTTATTCTACGGAGCTCTCAGTTCCCTGGTTTGCCAGTAATTTGTGGGAAGTGCACCGTTGTTGTTAATTGGCTGGTACCCGTAAAATATAACCCTGGTTCCCACCATCTGCCAAAGAAGGGTGCTCCCATCCACCCTGCCCTTCCTTTGCAACACCCCTCATGGGTTAGGACCTCTGAAGTAAGAAACCAACTATACCTGGAAAAGCCTGCCCATGGGAATAGAAGTAGGCCTTTCATCCCCTCAGAACTGCCTTACCTTTCGAATCAAACCCCAGCTGATTTGTCCATTAGCTTCCTTTAGAATACCATCAGGAGACAACACTTGAAATAAATATGTCTCTGTGGAGTTTGTACATTCTCCCTGTGTCTGTGTGGATTTCCTCTGGGTGCTTCGATTTCTTCCCACAGTCCAAAGAGGTGCAGGTTAGGTGAATTGTCCATGCTAAATTGCCCCTTCGCATTGGTTAGATGGATTAGCCATGGTAATTGTGTGGGGTTATTGGATGGGGCAGGGTGGTAAGTCTGTGTAAGATGCTTTATCAGAATGCAGACTCAATGGGCCGTATGGCACAGTCGAGATTCTGTCACATCAAACGCTACACAGTGTTCTTTTAGTGAGCTTGTCAAAGTCATAATTAATAGAAAGAATAGTGTTTAATACAGATAGTCATTGACCTGAAGTACAGAGTAAATAATAGATACAAAGAACGTACAGACATCAGGCAAAAATGAAATGCATTGAAAAGTACAGATGAGCAAGCACAGAGGCAAACAATTACCACACTTCACATTTTGTTTGTGCTTGAAATGTACACCTTTTGCCCTGATATGCATGACCAAGTTTAATGCTAATTAGTGCCAAGACGCTCAGTAATTAATCACCTTTTGCACATAACCTTTGTCAGAGGCTTTCCTCTTGTTATGTGTGTAAAACTCATCAATTCTTGCTGTTTGATATTTCTCTGAGTAAGTAACACATTGCAGCACCATTATTACCAGACGTGATTGGCAAACAAACAGCAATTTAGCAGTGGATTACATTGTACCAGGGAAGACCCTAAAACAATCGTTATTCTTCATTAAACATTCCCCACACAGTGCAGGATGTGGCCACGCATCCAATTGGTTTTGGGACGTCACATGCTCATATTGCAGAAGGTGATAGCGTAAGAGTACCTGTTGATTGGTTCTCTCTAATACAGAATGCAGCATTCCCGATCACCAGCCCCTTCTCTTCCCGGCTCTTGAGGATGACTCCTCAACATCTGATGAAGCAGGAATTGTTTGAGATTTCAGCCATGGCCAGAGCATTTCATCAACAAAGGTTATCGTCAGTCAGCCAGCTTTCTTTTTCTTTACGAAAAAGAGAGAAGATAAATCAATGGGGGCATTTTTCAATTTGGGTGATGGTGGCTGGAATGACTTTAATCAGGCAATTGATACTCTTATGATATCACCAATATGAGCATGTGAATTTCCAAAACCAACTGGGTGAGTGGCCACATCCTGCACTGTGTGGGGAATGTTTAATGAAGAATAATGATTGTTTTAGGGTCTTCCCTGGTACAATGTAATCCACTGTTAAATTGCGGTTTGTTTGCCAATCATGTCTGATAATAATGGTGTTGTAATGTTTTACTTACACAATCAGGCAATTGAGGTTGGTCTGCTTCAAATTCTTGGTCCAATCAGGGAATTTGCCTGTTAATTTATGTGTTATTTACATTGGCTCTATTTTATGTGACGATAAGAGTTACAAAAAGTGAAATCTCATTCAACAGTTTCTTCATTTGTCGTTGATTGGTGAATTTGATTTCTTCAGTTTATGGATTTCCACAGTAATTGTAACAGCTGGGTGACAATGGTGTGGCACAGTGGTAAGCACTGTTGCCTCACAGTGCCAGGGACCAGGGTTCAATTCTGGCCTCAGGTCACTGTGTGGAGTTTGCATATTTTCCTCTGTCTGCATGGGTTTCCTTTGGGTGTTCTGGTTTCCTCCCACACTCCAAAGATGTGTGGGTTAGGTGGATTGGCCATGCTAAATTGCCTCTCAGTGTCAGGGGGATTAGCAGGGTAAAAGTGTGGGGTTACCTGGATAGGGCCTGGGTGGGATTGTGGTCGGTACAGACTCAATGGGCCAAATGGCCTCCTTCTGCTCTGTAGGGATTCAAAACTTTCTGAAGTGAGTAATTGAGCTAACTCTACTGTGTCTTGTCTATGCTAATGAGGGATCCCTGGCCTTTCCCATTTAAGTGTGAGTTATTAGTATGTTGTAGACCAGGCACCCAAAACTGGATAGGACCAAATTGCTAGGCTCTCATTTTGCTGAAGCACAGCAGTCTGCATTAACTACTATAAAGCTATTTTAATTGGGATTGAGAATAGACTGTACCTGCTGGGTTTGAATGGACGGAAGTGTCCCGGAATGGCCAACATTAATAAGCTGCATACAGTATAACATAGGAACCCTACAGTCCAGATGGAGGCCATTCGGCCCATCGAGACTGCACCAACAACAATCCCACCCAAGCCCTATCCCCGTGATCCTACATATTTACCTTGCTATAACCTGTAACCTACACATCCCGGGACATTAAGGGGTAATTTAACGTGGCCAATGTACCTAACCTGCACATCTTCGGAGTGTAGGAGGAAACTGGAGAACCCAGAAGAAACCTATGCAGACACGGGGAGAATGTGCAAACTCCACACAGACAGTGACCCAAGCTGAGAACTGAACCTAGGTCCTTGGAGTGTGAGCCAGCTGTGCGAACCACTGTGCTGCTGTATAAATTGTACACCGATTCACCAAAAAAAACCTCTTTCATCTTGCAAGTGTGGAGCAGTATGGGTTAAATTTGCAATCGCAACTTACATTGCCAGAGGTTTATTTCTATATATATCTATCATTCCACATGGTTGTTTTACCTAATTAACAACATCACTATATCCGCTGAGAAAACATCATTCACTCTTCCCATTTTCTCTCCACCCGTCTGCCCCTAGGGTTCATAATGTAATTACAATTATTGCTGTTATCTGGTGTTTGCAATTTCTGTTCTACATAACACTAAGCATCTCCCACAAATTAATATTAATCCCCTTGCCTTTCACTCTTGGAAGATGGAAAAAAATGACTTGCCTTTCCATAGCATCTTTTCCATCTTAAGGTTATCTCAAAACATTCAGCAATTACTCTTAAAGTGTTGTTTTGTCAGAAAATGCAATAAATTACATCTGGTGAGGTCCCATAAGCAGCAAGATAAATGACCAATTAACCTGTTTTATTTGTATTTTTTAAGGGACAAATGGTGACTAAGATACTTGGAGAGAACTTCCTAGTCTTTCTTCAAATCTTCATTTCTCTCCTATGTCAAGTGTGCAGCACAGTGGTGCAGTGGTTAGCACTAGTGCCATACAGCTCCAGGGATCTAAGTTCGATTCCCGGCTTGGGTCACTGTCAGTGTGGAGTCTGCACATTCTCCCCATGTCTGCGTGGGTTTCCTCCGGGTGCCCCGGTTTCCTCCCACAGTCCAAAGATGTGTGGATTAAACGCATTAGCCATGCTAAATTGCCCTCTAGTGTCCCAGGATGCATCGGTTAGGGGAATGAACAAAGTAAATATGGGGATGGGGCTTGGGTGGGATCGTGATCGGTGCAGGCTCGATGGGCTGAATGGCCTTCTTCTGCACTGTAGGGATTCTGTAATTCTAGCGATGCCTGAGGCAGACAAAGCACATGCTGATGTCTGATTCCATTCCCAACCTTTCCCTGGAGCAGATCACTAGCCTGTTGCAAGAGACTTGAGAGGCATCACCCTGCAAACATCTTGGGACAGCACATTAGCACTATGGTTAGTGTCAGAAACCAAGTTCAATTCCAGCCTTAGATGACAGTCTAAGTGGAGTTTGCAGTTCACCCTGTGTCTGTGTGGGTTTAGTCTCACACTCCAAAAATGTGCAGGTTAGGTTAACTGGCCATGCTAAATTGTCCCTTAGTGCAGGGAATCAGCAGAGTAGATACGTGGAGTTGGATGGGATTGTTGCTGACGTTTGATGGGCCAAATGGCCTACTTCTGCACCGTAGGGATTCTATGATTCTAGCTGACCAGGAGGTCCTCCAATGAATACTGGAAGGATTTGTAGGTTGACACACTCAATTGTTTGGCTGCATTATGGATGCACTCTCTTTGGCCATCAAGCCTTGGGGTGGGACTCGAACCTGGAACTGATTGGCAGGGACACTACCCCTTGCAACCCAAAACTTCCTTCTCCCAATAGTTACCATGAGATCTTTTACAATTCCTGCAGAGATAGGTCTCAGTTTAACATCCTATCCAAACAGATAACACTTTCAACAAAACAGTTGGACTGAATGTTAACAAAGATTACATGCGCAAGTCTTAGCGTTCCCACAATATTTCTAATCAAGAGGTGAGAATGCAAAATCTGAGTCAAGAATGACTCTTAACGACATGTCTACTGTCTACATTTTCCCATCATTATTTTAACCCAGCTGTTAAACTTCACAGCTGATGTTGGCAAAATTGATCACGGCTTTAAAGCAAATTTATTCAAACTATGTAACCACTTAAAGAACTCCTTAGGCCCAAGTCCCCATTGTCGGAGATCTGAGATGGTGAAGTCGCCATAAACTACTTTTTTCCAATGCAAAGTCATTGTGCTCACACTTGCCCGCATTTATTTGTTTTAAAGTTTATTTCTTAGCGTCACAAGTAGGCTTACATTAACACTGCAATGAAGTTATGGTGAAAATCCCCTAGTCGCTACACTCTGATGCCTGTTCAGGTACACTAGGGAGAATTTAGCATGGCCAATGCACCTAACCAGCACACTCAAAGGATGCTTCTTTTGGTTGGTTAGTCTATAACATGGGGACACAGTCTCAAGAGAAGGAGGCAATCATTTGGTTCTGAGATGATGGAATTATTTTCATTTCAAAGGGCTGTGCATCTTTGGAATTCTCTACCTCAGAGATTTGCAAATTCCCCATCGTTGAGTATATTTAAGAGTAACTGCGATAGATTATCAATCTTCCCGCAAATTGAGGGATATGGGAGCAAATGAAAAAGTGGTGTTCAAATAAAATGGTAATACTGAATGGCACAGCAGGATTAAGAGGATGAATGGTCTACTCTGCTTATGTTTCTTACAATCTTTTGTTCCAAATCTAATCACCTGGAGACTGAAGCCAGTGAAAATGACTGTGAAAACTATTATTTCTTTGTAATTCACTGGGTTGATTCCAAAGTTGAGAGAGTTGACTTATGAGGAGACATTGAGTAGGCTGGGACTGTAGTCATTGGAATTTAGAAGAATGAAGGGGAATCTTACAGAAACATATAAGATTATGAAGGGAATAGATAAGATAGAAGCAAGGCAGTTGTTTCCACTGGCAGATGAAACTAGATGGGGAGATGCCAGTGTTGGACTGGGGTAAACACAGTAAGAAGTCTCACAACACCAGGTTAAAGTCCAACAGGTTTCATAGAATCATAGAACCCTACAGTGCAGAAAGAGGCCCTTTGGCTCATCGAGTCTGCACCGACCACAATCCCACCTAGGCCCTGCCCCCACTATCCCTACATATTTTACCCGCTAATCCCTCTAACCTAAGCATCCTAGTGCACCAAGGGATAACTTTTTAGCATGGCCAATCAACCTAACCCGCACATCTTTGGACCGTGGGAGGAAACCAGAGTACCCAGAGGAAACCCACGCAGACATGAGGAGAATGTGCAAACTCCACACAGACAGTGACCCGAGCTAGGAATCGAACCCAGGTCCCTGGAGCTGTGAAGCAGCAATGCTAACCACTGTGCTACCGTGCCGCCCAAGTAGCTTTCACGGTTTGCCCCTTCGTCAGAACTCACTCCCACCCCCTGACAAAGGGCAAACCCTGAAAGCTAGTGGCATTTACTAACAAATAAACCTGTTGGACTTTAACCTGGTGTCGTGAGACTTCTTACTAGATGAAACTAGATCCAGGGGGCATAGCCTCATAATAAGGTGGAGCAGATTTAGGACTGAGTTGAGGAGGAATGCCTTCGCCCGAAGGGTTGTGAATCTGTGGAATTCCTTGCCCAGCGAAGCAGTTGAGGCTACATTATTGAATGTTTTTAAGGCAAGGATAGATGGTGGAGGGGATGGGGTTGGGTTGGGGGCGATTGTCAGTTTGGGTTGGGTTGAGGGATGGACCGGGGTAGGTCTAATTGGCGAGGGTGAGGATTCTGTGCAGGTGTGATGTTGGGGTGGAGAACATCATGGGGAGGGGTGATTGGTGCCGCAAGGGAGCCCCCTGTTGGGTCAGGAGTGTTGAGGGGAATCTTGTGCGGGACTTGGGTAGTTAAAATAGTCACGCTGAAGTTAGAAGTATTTCTTCTAACTTTTTAAGAGTAACTATTATTGTGTAACTGGCAAAACCATCTGAATTAAATTGCTGTCTTGCATAGTTCCCAGCCCAATGTAATTGTACAGGGAGTTAGCCCTTCTGCACAATTGCCAATTAAACCTTACATGGGGACTCTGAGATGATTCCCGAGAGCAACTTTGGGGTAAATCTGACACTGGAGATGTTCATCCAGCAGACAGAATAGTCCAGATGCAAGCAATAAAAGAACTAACTTCACAAAGTAAATCAAAGAAGAGTTGTAATAAAGAAATTTCATTACACCACCACTTGGGCCATGCCCTGGGCTACAAATGCTCCCCACAAGCCCCATTTATACTGCATCAGCTGACCACCTCATCATTTTGCCATTGGTTACATTGTCTACTGTATCACCTGGTCAGCTGACCTTCGCAGCATTGGTTACATTACAACAGGAGAGCCAGGAAGTTACGGGCCGGAATTTCACCGCCCTGCCACAGGAATCAGAGAAGACGAGGGGCGGAACATGGGAAGGCCTGCTGACCTCGAGTAGAATTTAATGGTTTTGGGATGAGCGAGTCCGGTGAAGCCTGCTCATTGTCTAGGCAGCTGAAGACACGGCCGCAAATGGTAAAGGGAAGGAGTGGTAGGAAGATGAAATGTACGGGAGACCAGAATGGGAGAGGCAGAGTGTCCTCAGAGGCTCGTAGGAATGGCGGAGAGATAGGGATAATAACTGCTATTCAAGGCAGTAGAGATAAGCAGTAAATGCTGTCATGCCAGTGAGGCCCACAACCGGAGCTGAAATAACAAAAGCCTTTAGCAAAGCCTGAATGTATTCAGTTCTAATTTCCAGGTTGCTGGTAATCAACATCATTGCCATAACAATTATGGGTCAATTCACAGTGTGATGGTAATACATGAGTAATAAGATTATAAATACTCCCCTGAGAGATTCCATTTACAGAAAGTTACATTTGCAGGCATATGCATGCTGCAAGGCGGATTAAAGCCTAGTGCTACCCCAGGATGATGCCAAGCATGTCTTTGCAGCAGATGTGCTCAGAGGTCACCTATTTGATCCTTGGAAGTTTCTTTAGTGACTCCTGAAAATTGCAAACCTCCTCAGAATCTTTCACCAGAGATATTGGGCGACACAGTGGAAAATGCTGCTGCCTCACAGTGCCAGGAACCCAGGTTTGATTCCTGGCTTGAATCAATTTTTTTTTGCTGAGTTCGCACGTTCTACCCATGTCTGCATGGGATGCTCTCCCCGGGTGCTCCGGTTCCTTCCCACAGTCCAAAGATGTGCTGGTTAGGTGCATTGGCTATGCTAAATTCTTCCTCAGTGTACTGGAAGAGGTGCTGGAGTGTGGTGACTAGGGAATTTTCACAGTAACTTCATGCAGTGTTAATATTAGCCTACTTGTGACTAACAAATCAACTTTTCTTTAGAGAGGTAGGGGCAGCACAGACAGACCAAGGAAACAAGCTACATAATTTTGGATCAATTCAAACCCATTTATAAGAAAAATATTTGAACTTTCAAGTCGCTGAGAAACAAGTCACATGTGTGAGGAGACAGGAACTCATGAGAAAGAAAAAGTACTTTTGATTACTTGGCGCTGGTTGTCATGTTAGGTTTGGTGCAGAGATTGGTAAGAATCTCAAGTCATCTTTGTCTTTTTATCCACTCAGTGGACAGAATTTAATGCCTGACTTGGGGGGGATTTTGTGGTGGGGGCAGGGGAGGGTGTTGCGGGGGGGATGTGGTGTTGCTGGGGGGTGGTGGAGGGGAGTGGGAGTCTGCAGGGTGGAGATCCCAATGCCCATCCACCTTCTTCCGATTATGTGTGGGACAGGAAGGCTTGTGGGTGGCCTTCACGTCTGGACAACAGTTGAGATCCTTAAGTGGGCAATTCACGTAGATTCTATCCAGTATCTTTTATAAACCCTGTCCATTACATATTCTATCCTTTATTCACCCCCATCTCCATCTGTTATATACCAGCCCTTTCAAGAAAGAATGTCTGATACATCAGTTGCGTAACCGTTATTTTTAAAGCAATTCAATCGATGCAGAAAAAAAAGTCACATTAAGAAAATGATAAAAACTCTGATGTTCTGGAACAACACATTTTTGTGTAAAACGTTCCACATTATTCTGTCCTTGACTTGCCAGCGTGCACCTACAGTTAATGAAAAAATAGCAAACCCAAGTCACAAGCAGCACTCAGGATTCATGCCTGGCAGGGGTGAAACCATGATCAAGCAGGTGGTTCGCCCAGGACGAGACTAGCCCATTGCACTTCGGGTGTGCTAACCCCTGCGATGCCCCCAAATGCGGGATACTCAACCGCAAAATTTTTCAGGACTCGTGCAGCTATTTCATCTATGTGCATGTTCAATACCAACTCTTGCCATTTTTGGGTGCAGACTAGAACCAACATCATCTCATCCTTTGCAGTTGAAGTACAGCATGCAGGCAATGCTTGCATTTGTGCACACTCAGAGTCCAAGCTCCAAGGCGTTGTCAATACTTTACCACGGTGTACAAAAGTATGAGCCTTAAACCAAATATTCGTAATACAAAGGTCCTCTACCAACACACCCATGCCCTACAGCAAAACCCCCTGTCCCCGGCTATCAAAATCCACAATGAGGCCTTGCACAACATGGACAACTTTCTCAGGATGTGGGCATTTCTTTCCAAGTTGCTCTGGGAAGATGATAGTAGGCCTTGTTTTTCTAAGCAATTTTATCCAACTGCATGTTTAACCAGGCCAATTCAGAGTAAACCGTTATTGTATGTGCAAAAATACACTTTCACAGACTTCATTAATGAACACAAAATGTATTTATTCATTAAGAATTGTACAGCAGCCACATGCTGTAGTGTGCTCCCTACATACTTCCTGCCTAAGAAGACTCCACCCCTTGGACTGATTGCCCATTCTGTGTCCCAATTGGTCCCCCAAGCCTGATGACCCATACTCTGCTCTGTTTCCCTTAAAGGGATAATTCCCGCATCCCTCCCCCTTTAGACCTTTTAGTCAATCTTCAATAATTTACTAAGTCCTAAATTCGAACTAAACAGTATATACATGCATTGGACAATGGGGCATTGAAGCCTTGAAGGGGTTTTCCTGTTGCTTGTACAGTGGCGTAATACTGTAGTCTGAGATGCTTCCATCAGATCAAAGTTAACAGGAACTGCAATAACAGGTACCCCTTCTGTCACAGGCAGTACATTACTACTTGCTTCCACGGAGACATCAGTAACAAGCCAATCAGGTATCTCAGTGCTAATGGATTCAAAAATATTTCTTAACAACAGCACTAGCTGCTGGAGCGTCTCTCAAATGGTCCGTGCATTCACAAACAATCTATCCCTCTATGTCTACTGGTATGATAGGAGTCCAATCCCAGAGGCAATTATTTCAGGGACCTAACATGATCCGAAATTTCATATTATGACACCATGTCATGTTATTTACCGAATCAAGGTCTTTTATTGTTGCAGTGGTGATGGCTCTCGAGGAAAACATGAAATCTTGAGGCATGTGTGTTTAAACATAAATACTTTTATCAGTAGGTTTTAACTATGCAAATATGGTCTTTGAACCAAGGTGTTCCATGCAAGCTTGCTACTTGCCAAGTTCTGTCTTAGACTGTTCTCTGACCATGTTACTACACACATCATTCTGTGGGGAGTGCCATTTTTTATGTTCACCATTGCTCTGCTGAGCACTTTGCATTATAATACATGCAGGCACATATCATCACAATACAAAACAGTTGTATGTCTTGACTGGTCTTTCATAATCTTGGTCTGTCACATGTGAAGGAATGGTCATGCTACTGTTTCTCATACTTAGGTCATGTAATAAAGTTCTTCTGCTATCAGCATTTTAATTCAGCATCTTTTTTTCTGAGGTGGCACAGTGGTTACCATTGCTGCCTCACAGTACCAGGGGCCTGAGTTCAATTCTGGCCTTGGGTGACTGTGTGGCATTTGCACATTTTCCCTGTGTTGGTGTGGGTTTTCTCTGGATGCTGTGATTTTCTCCCACAGTCCAAAGATGTAAAGGTTAGGTGGATTCACCATGGTAAATTGCCATGCTTCTGAAGTCATCTTTCTGGGGTCATCTATTGCCTTTTCTTTGAGGTTTTTGTTGCCTCCTCTTTGAGAATTGCCCTATATCTTGGGGTCTGTTTTATGTTTTCACCCTGTCACATTCTACTGTCTCCTTTCTGAGCTCCTTGTTGCTTCTTCTTTGAATTCTTCATTGCATCCTCATAGATCTGCTGTTGCCACTTCCATGAGGTCCTCATTGGTTCCTCTGAGGACTTCCGTTGCCTCTTTGTTGAGGTCTACATTGCTTATGGATTTTTTTTTTAGATTCATCCTTTATTGGGGTCTTCTGTAATATTCCTGATTATAACTTTTTATTCCTTCGTGTGGTTGCCAAGTTAAATGCATTGCTTTAAATGTAATACCCCTGTAAGAGTATTGCCAATTTAAGATTGTGCAGTAATCCTTTTCCCCACACAGGCTGTATTGCTTAGACACATTTGGCTTGTCTTTGTAGGTGTATTTTGCAACAAACGTGTCAATGCAGGTACAGAGTTTCTCTGGCTGTTTCTTTTAATTTCACTTACTCTTAAATTTGCAACTTATCCTTAGTGTCAGCCTTCTTCTTAACTTTTGAACTTTTTTTAACCATAGCAATTCTTTGCCTTTTATCCAAACTTTTTTCTTTTAAATTTGAAGCCACAGCTCTTTGAGCTGCCAGCTCTGCATGCTCATCTTCTCTTGTTCCTTTACTTTGTACGCTTCTTTTGTAATCCTTGACTCTGCCAGCTAATTTTACAAGTTTGTTTGTCTTTCTTTTTTTTCATGCACTAAGTATCTTGTAACTGTCCATCTTTTCTGATTCTACATTATTCTATTTCTGGCAATTGGGTCTATTTGTCCAAAAAGAGGTATTTTGGTGGGAATATTTTTTTCAGACTTTGATTAAAACAGGACACTCACAGGTATCGGGCCAGAGGCAACTTCAGGATAATTTCAATCCCCCGGATGTTCAATACTCTTAATCGCCTCATCAGAAAAATTAGTAATTTTCTCAAACACTGGCACAGTGGTAGCTCTGCTGCCTCATAGCTCCAGGGATCTGGGTTTGTTTGATTCCCGGCTTGGGTCACTGTCTGCGTGGAGTCTGCACGTTATCCCCATGTCTGAGTGGGTTTCCTCTGGGTGCTCTGGTTTTCTCCCACAGTCCAGAAGCCGCGCTGGTTAGGTGCATCGACCACGCTAAATTCTCCTTCAGCGTACCCGAACAAGTGCCACAGTGTGGTGACGAGGAGATTTTCACAGTTACTTCATTGCAGTGTTAATGTAAGACTACTTGTGGCATGGTGGCATACAGGTTAGCACTGCTGCCTCAGAACTCCAGGGACCTGGGTTGGATCACTGTCTGTGTGGAGTCTGCATGTTCTCCCCATGTCTGCATGGGTTTTCTCCAGGTGCTCTGATTTCCTCCCACAGTCTGAATGCTGTGCTACAAGAAGTTAACTTTCAGAATTGAAGCACAGGAAACAGCAGACCCTACAAATGGCCAGCTTCAATATTTATTTAAATGTCAAGAGCTCAAAATATCAGGAAAACATGTCAATTCATTCCAATGGGATTCACTACAAATATACACAAGCCTATTTAATCCACCTTCATTTTCTGCCTGGATCTGTCAATAGGAAACGCTAGATCAATAGAGTACAGAACTGTCTCGCCAACTAAACATAAGCCTTGTTAGATTGGCTGATGGTATTTCAGGCCTAAATCCTGTTTGTTTCAGTGATACTTGGCTAGAATACAGGCTCAAATAGCTTAGGTGCCCAATACAAAAGTCATTAAGAGACATTTGGACGAAGGGTATTCACAACTATTCCACTTGATAGTCGGTGCACGTAGAACGTCGCCCCTCTAATTTTCTTCCCAGTTTCAGTCATAACCTATGGTGAAGATTACAAGGCACCATGTCATATATAATATCACTTGAATTCAGAAAGACATTCAATGATTCACCGCTATAGAGAAATGCATGCCAAAAAGTGTAGCAGATTTAAATCAAAGCAATACAGTCAACAGTTCAGTCAGGGGAAAATGTCAACTTTGCCACTAGGATACATTGAAATAAGATTTTTAAGTTTAAGGTTATTTATTAGTGTTACGTGTAACACGTGTAATCTTAGAGTGCCAGGAACAAAAGTAAGATTTGTTTCTTTAAAAAATGTATTCTGACTTCTCCCAGTTTTTTTTTTAGCTTATTTATTAGTGTCACACGTAGGCTTACATTACCACTGCAATTAAGTTACTGCGAAAATCCCCTTGTCACCACACTCTGACACCTGTTTGGGTACACTGAGGGAGAATTTAGCACGGCCAATGCACCTAATCAGCACGTCTTTTGGAAGGAAGCCAGAGCACCTGAAGGAAACCAATGCAGACACAGGAAGAATGTGCAGATTCTGCACAGACAGTGACTCAGGCTTGGAGTTAAACCCTGTTCCCTGGCGCTGCAAGGCAGCAGAGCTAACCACTGTGCCATTGTGCCACTCTTATTAAATATTGAGCGCAATATTAGTGCTATTGGCAGTTTTATTTTGGCAGGGAACTTATTTTTTTACAAATGAATGGTGAGTGCTCAGTTTATTTTTCCTGAGCGACAACATGTATCCTTCTCAAACTTCAACAAGTTACAAGCAACATTGATAAATGTTCTCATGAGGCTTCACAGTAACCTTTTATCCCATAAAATTTGATGCCCTGCCATATAAAGAGATATTAGGACAGCTGAACATAGGCGTGGTCACAGAGGTAGGTTAACTATCACCTTAAAAGAGGAAATAGAGGTGGAGAAAGCAAAACGTTTAGGGAGAGAACTTCAGAGCTTAAGGCCAAAGTGTCTGAAGGCAGAGCCACGTATGATAAAGGGATCAAAATCAAGAATGCTCAACTGGTCAAAATTTGGGTGTCTTCGAGCGGGGCTGGAAGAGGTAACAAAAATGGAAATGGGTAAGACAAGGAGATATTTGAAAGCAAGTTTGAATGATTGCCCACTAAACAGGCTAAAGGATAATGTATAGAGACTGATATTAAAATATCTGACCGGTCCTCGTCCCCAACAATGGTGCTCTACAGGGCAGGATCCCCCTACCTCCCTCCCCCATGCCCATTCCCCACCCCTGCCACCTCCCTATCACCCCACCACCCCACCGCCTCACCACCTCACCACTCCTCTGTGGTATGTTTTGCAGGACTATGACTGTCCACCATTGGTTGGTAGCGAGATCACCCAGTTCCGTCACTGTCAATGGTGTCTACCATTGTTTGGACCCTCCACTGCCGTGGAAACCGCAGTGTGTGATCACCGTCAGCAGAACTGGGTAATCCCACCGGCAGAAGCAGCCAGAAAATCCTGCCCACTATTGTTTCCGTTGAGGTTTTAGGTTAAAATTGAGCAATGGGGAGAAGGCTGGTTCATCAACACAGAACAAAATAGAAAAAAATAATAGAAACTTCAAAAATTCCAACAGGATTAGATGGGGTAGATTCTAAAAGAGTGTTCCTGATGGTGGGGTAGTCCAGAACTAGGCTTCATAGTTTGATGATAAGGGATAAACCTTTTTTAGAAGTAAGGTGAGGAGAAATTTCTTCACCCAGAGGGTGATGAATGTGTGGAATTCACTGCCACAGAAAGTAGTTGAGGCCAAAACTTTGTCCGATTTCAAGATGAATTAGATGTAGCTCTTGGGGCTAAAGGGATAAAGGGATATGAAGGGAAGGTGGGATCAGGATATCGAACTTGATGATCAGCCATGAACATAATGAATGGCAGAGCACATTCAAAGGGCCAAATGGCCTACTCCTGCTTCTAGTTTCTATGTTGCTATGATTAAGACTAGTGGGAAGAGAACGGGTCAATAAGAAAGAAGGGGAGATAGATTAGTGTCAGCCTTTGTTCAGATTATAACTACACCCTCATATTGAAGAGATGGGAAACTCTATCTGATTTAGGTCCAGAATTGAGTTGTGTTTAATTCTCCAATTGAAAAATATGGGAATATTTTGTAAAGTTTCACTTGAAAAATGTTAATACTCAGTTTCTTTGTATTTCCAAAATAACACAGCATATCCATGATCTCTTTATTCCAACAATGGGCCACAAACCTGGCTTATTCAATCTATAAAAAGAAAAAAACATTTTGGATCCAAAATCATTGTATCACTCTCATACCCAAGAGGAAACTGAATTTTTACACTTGCTAAGCTTTTACGTGCTTAATGGAATTTATTTGCAGGTTATTGGGAATGGTTCTGGAGCAGTTTTAGAGTGGTTTCTGATGGAGAATTATTCAAATGATTGGCAGACAATTGGACATTCTGACACCAAGCCCATGTGATGTAATTTTTTAGGTTAAGAATCTCAGATTACCCAACTATGGCGTCTGAGAATTCATAAGTGTGTTTAAGGTTGCTTATTAAGTTTATTAAGAATCAACAGTTTGGATATGATCCATTAGCATGGGGCAGTATGGTGGCACAGTGCCTCACAGCACCAGGAACCTGGGTTCAATTCCAGCCTCAGGTCACTGTCTATGTGGAGTTTCCACATTCTCCCCGTGTCGGCATCGGTTTCCTCTGGATGCTCCGGTTTCCTCCCACAGTCCAAAGATGTGTGGGTTAGGTGGATTGGCCATGCTAAATTGCCCCTTAGTGTCAGGAGGAAAAGCAGGGTAAAATACTTGGGGTAAGTGGATAGGGCCTGGGTGGGTTTATGGTTGGTGCAGACTCAATTCAAAATAAGGGGGAACAGATTTAGGATTGAGTTGAGAACGAACTTCTTCACACAAAGGGTTGTGAATCTGTGGAATTCCCTGCCCAGTGAAGCAGTTGAGGCTACCTCATTGAATGTTTTTAAGGCAAGGATAGATACATTTTTGAACAGTAAAGGAATTAAGGGATATGGTGAGCGGGCAGTTAAGTGGAGCTGAGTCCATGAAAGGATCAGCCATGATCTTATTGAATGGCGGAGTAGGCTCGAGAGACCAGATGGCCGACACCTGCTCCTAATTCTTATGTTCTTATGATTCACCAAATGGCCTCCTTCTGTGCTGTAGGAATTCTATGATTCTAATATTAGCTAAATAGCTAGGAAAGGCATATGATCCGTGACAGAGGAGAGTGGTTTATTGATTCCAGTGGAAAAATAGATGGTTGGATCAGGATATATTGATCTCTGTAGATTATAGCTGTCCAGTTTAAGTGCTAGGAAACTCTTCCCCCGCTCTTCTTCAAATCTTCCCTGGCCTTCTTCCATTTGAAAGTTAGGCAGCTACCTGGTGAGGTCCAACAACCCATTAATATTTATTTCTATGGGCTAGCTATTTATCCTATGTCCATCACCTTTTTTGGCCGATACGTAAGGTATCACATCATCCTCTATCCTTTGCTTAAGCCCAAGATCATCTTTTACTTTACCTCATGCTGGGAGCCTTTTTTTAGCCTTTACTAGACACTAGATAAGATAATACAGGGCCCCAACCTTACTTAGGAACGTCAACCTGGAAATATGAACTAACAGACCTCAATATTTCTAGGGAATGTTTATATGTTTCTCCAGAGAAAGAAGGGAAACTACATTTATGCCAAGTGGTCTTATAATATGGCTATTAATTCCATACAACTTCTGTAATATTCTGAAAGGTACCATTCCTTACACTAGCTACCATCTTGATTATTGCTACCATGTCCAGTACTGCCATTTCCTATTTTGAACTTTAAACTTCATTTTATGTTTTAAAACTGGATTCAAAATGTGAAGAAAATGGCTGCCAGAGGTCACTTGACTTTTTTTGTGAATTGAAACCACTCTCGTGTCTCAAGAGGGGAAAAAAAGGAACATTCTAGACAGGTGTGAATCAATGCCCTTTCCTGAAACCATTCCAAAAGGGTTATTACAGGGCAGCACAGCGGCACAGTGGCTAACACCGCTACCTCACAGTGCTAGGGAACAAAGTTCAATTGCCGGCTTGGTTGTGTCTGTGTGGAGTTTGCACATTCTCCCTGTGACTGTATGTGTTTTCTCCGGATGCTCCGATTTCCTCCCACAAGTCTGAAAGACATGCTGGCTAGGTGAATCGGCCATGCTAAATTCTCCCTCAGTGTACTTGAACAATTATGCGGTGTCTAAGGGATTTTCACAGTAACTTAATTGCAGTGTTAATGAAAGCCTACTTGTGACACTAATAAATAAAATGCCAAATTGAAATGGTTGTCCAAAAACCATTAATTGTCTCAAACCCTCAAGGTGGTAAAGCACGACAAAGGATGTTGGAATCAACAGGGATGTCACCCTTATTTGGTAATGTCTTGGAGTTGTAGAGGGTCACATAATGAGACAACCATGTATTCTGCTTTTTAAAAATCAGACTGGACCATCGAAGACCATCAAACTAGCTGCAAGCAACTCAAGCAGCCAAAGTAATTAAAAGCAATAGTATGTAAGTGAGAGGGGTCCCAATGGAGAGAAGAACTTCTACAGCTTCAAGTTCACCAAAGAACCAATCTCCTAGAAATTCAACACAAGAAACCCCATAGCCTGCTGAAAATCCTACCTGTTTTCATGTCTCATACTTCAACTTTAAAGCTTTGAATCCCCAAGAAATATAGGTCTGCCACATGGGAACCAAAGATTGTCGACAAGAGACTGAGATCATTACAAACTGTAACACTGCATTACCTCCACTTGAATCTATTATTTGCATGTGTGAATGTGTGTGTGAGAAATTACACTGAATTCGGTATAAGAACGTGAGAACAAATAACCTTTGTTTTTACAAAACTCACAACAACTTGCTGTTGGGTTAATTTAATTTGGAGCCACACACCAAGGGTAAGAAAATGCATCTCTTTCGTCATACATAATAACCATGGGCAGTAAGGGAACATCCACATTCTGTTTGCAACATTAGAAACTGCCCCTTAAAAGAGGGGGAGAGAAGAATGAATAGAGTAAATAAGGATTAATCCAGAATCATGATTGTCAAAACTAACAGGCTAAATAATCTCTTGCTTCTTATGATGTGAAAGGGTCTTCGAGTGTCCAATAATGCTCTGAGGCTTATGTTTCTTATCTAGTTACTTTTTGGGCCCCGATCAATAGTTGACCACTGGTGCATTCCATTACAATTAAGAATTTAATAATACATGTGCTCTGCCTGTATCCTATCTTCTGCAGAGTGGGTTTACCCAGATATGGTTGTGTTACAGTGACCCGCTTACTGTTAACTCCCAATATTGGCCTGGATATTTTCAAAACATTGGTCTATCCACTGCATTGATTTTTCATTGAATCATAGAAGCCTACAGTGCAGAAGGAGGCCATTTGTTCCATCAAATCTGCACTGACCACAATTCCACCCATGCATTTACCCTAGCTGGCCCCCTGACACTAAGGGGCAATCTAGCATGGCCAATCCACCTAATCTGCACATCTTTGGACTGTGGGAGAAAACCGGAGCTCTCGGAGGAAACCCTCGCCAACACAGTGAAAGTGTACAAACTCCACAAAGATAGCGACCCAAGCCAGGAATAGAACTCGGGTTCCAGGCGCTATGAAGCAGCAGTGTTAGCCACTGTGCTGTCCCTTAACAGAGTCATCATAGAATCCCCACAATGCAGAAGGAGGCCTTTTGGCCCATCAAGTCCCTATTGACCCTCTGATAGAACCCTTTCCCTGTAATCTCACATATTTACCCTGCTAATTCCCCTAATTTATACAACTGGAGACTCTAATGGGCAATTTAGCATGGAAAATCCACCTAACCTGCACATCTTTGACCGTGGGAGGAAAACGGAGCATCCGGAGGAAACCGACGCAGACACAGGGAGAACGTGCAGACTCCACACAGTCACCCAAAGCCGGAATCGAACCCTGGTGCTATGAGGCAGCAGTGCTAATCACTGTACCACCATGCCACTGTAAATTTTTAATGGTTAATTTTTGTGTGGTGAAATTAACATACATTGACTTTAATTTCTAAACCAAACCTTTGTAAAAGGAAAGAATTTGCATTCATATAACACCTTTCACAACCTCAGGGCCATCCAAGGCAACCAACTGAGTTATTTTGAAGTGTAGCCATAGCTATAACGTAGGAAACGCCACAACCAATTTGCACACAGCAAGGTCCCACAATAGCAACATAGTGGGCCATAACCTCTGAAGTCCAGAGCTGTATAATTAGGGGATACCCTGAGTATACACTGGGGGAGCATCCCCTCAGCTCCTGAAGTTACCAATTAAGAATTGGATGCCTATTGCCTGAGAGCTACAAACCTCCAATGGGCAGTTGACCTGAACAGGAAACGATCTGAAAATATGATTCAAATCAGAAGTTTCTGATGGTTCCAACTCTCCTTTCATCAGTTGTTGTCCAGATAAAGTTAGAACAATTAATATCATTTCTAGCTTCTGGGTAACTATGATGGACGCCCACACCAACCCCCATGTGATTCCCTCCAAATCCCCAGAGGAATACCCCAATCATCTGATTACTGTCCCTTGGATTCTACCACCATGGGATTCTACCCTGCAACCCCCATGAGACTTTGCCCCCTGTGGGACTCCCTCCCACTTAAATGGGACGATCCAACCTCTACCCTACCCCACCCAGATTGTGTCCTTGACTCCTTGCCAATTGTCTAACTCTGCTCAACTGTCCAGCCACCCCCCCCATGACTGTCTGACCACCCCCACAGCCCCCCCACCCCCCCCAATGTCTCCTCATCCCCGCTACCCCGGACAGCCCGATTCCTTCTGACAATTCAACAGTCTGACTTCCTCCAACTCTTACCATCTGTCCGACCGACACCCATGACTATTGGACCCCACCCCCTGACCACCATCCCTCATCTCTTCCCTCATCCCCGACTGCCTGATTCCCTGTTTATCGCCCGACTTACCTGAACACCCAAACTGTTTGATTCCCCCCCACCAATTATCCGATTCCCCATTCCCCCCCTCACCCCTTAACCTCACCCCCCTGCCACACCACTGCTCGACTCTGATAGCCACTCCAATTGACGTTGAGGCTCATTTAATAATATGTAGCGGTTAAATATTGGTCCAAGTGCTCGGGGGAAATCTTTTGCTGTTTACATGGCACCATTAAATCTTTTGCATCCACCTGAGAGAACACACATGGACTTCTGTTTATCTTCTCACCTGAAAGATGGCAGCCTCAATAGTTTCAACTTCAATAGTGTGACTTCCCCTGCAGAGAATAGAAAACAAACAGGGCTCTGACTCAATGTGGGACTGGAAGTGTCAGCTTAGATGTTGTGCTGAAGCGGCTGGAGTGGAAAATGAACACCCAATCTTCTGAATCAGAGATAAGAGTGTTACCATCAAACGATGACCAATCCCAATGCATCGTATTACGCTTAAGGAAAGCAGGGTGTTATATCTGTACTACTGCACTCTGGTATCTTTCATGTAGGGAAGTAGTTGGAGATCTTACTGTTGCTGCTCTGATCTCAAGTAAAAATGGCTTTGGGTTGGTATTGACATTTAGAAGGGGTGGTAACCAAAGCAGGGGCAGTGCATATAGAGGACAGGGCCTCTGTGGGGGACAATTGGTAGTGGTGAGGGGTCCTGCTGCCACTCTGCACTTGGCAGTGATGGAGGGAGACCAGCAATCGGGTCTGGCCATTGGGGTGGAGTGGGGGAGTGTGGGCTGTGGTTGGTGGGTGTTGGCCTGCTGGAGGGATCAGGACTGCGAAGATGGGTGCAGGTTGGGACTGTGAGGGCGATGCAGGGAGACTGAGGCACTCTGGTTGAAGAGGGGGCTGGGGTGCAGTTGGGGCTGGCCCAGACATGTCCAGGATGCCAGCAATCAAGGTTGGGGGAAATCAGTGGCACAGAAATGTGGTCACAAAGCTGGCAACAATTGAGCTGGCCAGTGATCAAGAGATTGGCAGTGCAGGATTACTGCGCGTGCACTAATCTCAACTGTAACAGATTGGCACATGAGCAATGACTCGTTCACCACTATGCTGCCAGGCTGTCCAGCAGGAGTAGGCCCCGGTTCCAGCTTTTCAGCGAGATTCACACCAGATTCATTTTGAAGATCTCACCGACAACCAATGGGATTTACTCCAGTTTTTCCACAAATTTGATACTTCAAATTTTTGGGGGAGAATTCCACTCATGATGTTCCTGGAAAATATGACATTAAGCTGGTTTTGAATATTTAAATATATTGAAATGAATTCTGAAATCTCCCTAACGCAAAAACCATTATGGCTTTCTCACAAGAATCCTAGTCATAATGGGATTTGCTCCTGTGTTGAAAGGGATAGGGACATCACCCACACTCTTTATTGAGGAGTAAATTTAATTAATTAAGAAACTAACAGATTACATTGACGTGCATTTATTCACTCCACTCGTGTGATGTCGTGGGACCCACCACTTTCATGATTTTGGCAAATGTTTAAAAACATGTTCAAAAAAAATGGCAAAATTGTGCCCAAAGTTTTCTAATATGGAACAGCAGGTCAGGTTAACACAAGAGATATTTGAAATGTTTTTAGTTCTGCCAATGGCGCAGTTGGTTCACATCAGGAACCGACTGCAGCACTTCCTGTTTTGCTGCAGCTCTCCCTTTCAAATCGACTTTCAAATGTGCCGCATTTAACAAGTGAAAATTGCTCTTGTCAATTGGCTCTGAGTCGTTGTGAGGCACCTTGAAGTGATCCAAACATCATAATCATTGACATAAAACTCTTGAGATCTGCTCCGTTCATTTATTTGACAAATGTGCACAATCTAGCAGAGTCCTGTAATGGTACACGTTTGATAAGACTTGACCAAATTTTAAAAAAACTATCAAATGGTGGCGCGGTGGTACAGTGGTTAGCACGGCTGCCTCACAGCGCCAGGGACCCAGGTTCGATTCCTGGCCTCGGCTGACTGACTGCGTGGAGTTTCCTCCGAGTGCTCCGGTTTCACCCACAGTCCAAAGATGTGCGGGTTAAGTGGATTGGCCATGCTAAATTGATCCTAGTGTCAGAGGGATTAGCCAAGTGGGGTTACGGGAATAGGCCCTGGGTGGAATTGTGATCGGTGCAGGCATGATGGGCCGAATGGCCTCCTTCTGTACTGTTGGGCTTCTATGATTCAAAGTCAGCTGCTAAAAGCAACAGGTTGCTTGTTCCACGGAAGAACTAGACCTATCAGACTGTCACTGTAGCAGACTTTTGAGGCCAGGTCCTAGTGGTATTATCACTAGACTATAAATCCAGAAACTTAGGTAATGTTCTGGGGATCTGGGTTCGAATCTCGCTGCACCAGATGGTGTAATTTGAATTCATTAAAAAAAGTCTGTAATTAAGAAACTACTGATGACCATGAAACCATTGTTGAAAACTGGGTATGAGAGTAATGTAAATGGTCAGAGGGATGGTACAGGATAAGATATGAAGATAGTTTAAAACCTGATTGATTATGACTTTAGGAACTCATGAAAGATGGATAATGTCAAGGTGGGTTTTACCTCCATGGTCTAAACAAAGGACTCAATGCACCTTTGGATAATCTATATTAGGGAAGACTTTTTCTCTAGACAGTGGGAGGATTTTCTAGTCATGCTCGCCCCAAGACTTGAAAATCTTACCCAAGGTCAGCAGACCTTTGCATTGTCCAATGCTGCCCATTATGATGCCCGTGGCAGGTGGGGTGGGAAAATTACACCCATTGAGTTCAATGTAAAATCTGCTACTGGAAAATCAAGTATAAAAAGTGATGATTAAAGGAATCTCACTGATGCAGCTAGAGATTTGGCCGGTCATCGCACCAAAAGGCCCTGCAATCAATGAGGATGATCATAGGGTGGCACGATAGCACAGTGGTTAGCACTGCTGCTTCACAGCTCTAGGGACCTGGTTTCAATTCCCAGCTTGGGTCTGTGTGGAGTTTGCACATTCTCCTTGTGTCTGCGTGGGTTTCCTCCAGGTGCTCCGGTTTCCTCCCACAGTCCAAAGATGTGCGGGTTAGGTAGATTCGCCATATTAAAAAATTGCCCTTAGTGTCATAAGATGCGTCGATTAGTGGGTAAATATGTAGGGATATGGAGGTAGGGCCTGGGTGGGATTGTGGGCAGTGCAGACTCAATGGGAGGAATGGCCTCTTTCTGTACTGTAGGGTTTCTATGATCTATTGGTGATTATGATTATCTCTTGTAATGTTATTGATGAACTGTTTATATTGTGGTGCTTTTGTAACTAATTTTAGATTGTGTGATACCAATGATTTGGTATCTTGAAGGTGCATCGTCCAAAGATGTGTGGACTGGCCATGGTAAATTGCCTCTTAGTGTCAGGGGATTAGTAGGGCAAATACATGGAGTTACAGGGAAGTGGGATGGGTGGGGTTGTTATGGCTACAGGCTTGATGGGCTGAATGGCCTCCTTCTGTAGGGATTCTATTCTATGATTCTATGATACAGTAAAATCTTATCAATTGAATTTATCTGTCCTTTGCCATTCCTCACAAATCTCAAGTAATGCTTGTGGACACTGGGGCGGGATTTTCAGTGCTTCACATTATTAGTGTACACTTAAACTGGACCAACTGACAGGCAACACGACAGCTCAGTGACTATCACTGTGTGCTGCGCAGATACATGGACCTCGGTCGGATCTCCGACTTGGGTTGGTATCAGTGGGAGTTTGCACATTCTCCCCGTGCTTGCGTGGGTTTTCTCCGGGTGCTCCGGTTTCCTCCCACACCCCAAAAACATGCTTTTAGGCTGTTTGGTGCTAACAAATTGTCCCTAAATTAGACTTCCCTCAATCTGGCACACATAAAATTGTCTAAATTTGCACACCTTTATTGTGGAGTGCAAGAGGCATAGGCAAAAGTCATAGGTAGAAGGATTGGAATGAGGCTCTCACCGAATTGCGGCGCGGGCTTGTTGGGCCAAAGGGCCTGTTTCCTGTGCTGTGTTGTGCTTTGTTCTTTGAGTCCAAAAATTCTCAACGGATCATTAAATAATCCTTCGAATTGTCTACCTCATCCTGTGATAGTTCCTGTGGTCTGGAAAATATAGCTCCAGAAAGGAGGTCTTCCCGCCCAATTCTTAAATTCCCTTTTCACTTTCACGCTTTCACTGGTCGCCTCAGGACAATTTCAGTTCCCGAAACACGCATATTGTTTGCAGGTCGCTGTGTGCCATATGGTCTTTTTTGAACTTTAAACTCTTTACATGAGCCAAAGGGAGGGACATGCCTGCAGGTGCATGAACAACTAGTACGGAAGGGTACTTGAATGATAAGTTGGCACTACCTCTTCACCATCTGCTCCATCTTTATGAATAACTCAACAATGAACTGCAGATTGACCAGTGTAATTCTGGATCTAAAATGGATTAAATTATGAGGGCATGTTGCGTAAACAAGTCTTATCCTCTTTTGATATAGATTAAGGAATGATCTAATTGAGGTACTTACAATAACTAAAGGACTTGATAAGGTCGACAGGGAAACTATTTCCTTTGAGGGAGATTTCCAAAACAAGGGGAAATAATGTTAAAATTAAAACTGGGCTGATGGGGAATGATGTCAGGAAGCATTTCTTCGCACAAAGGATAATGGAAATCAAGAATGCTCTCGGAAGGCTGCTGAGATGAGGTCAATTGAACATTTCAAAAAAAAGATTGGCAGATTTTTGTTCGACAAGGCTATTAAAGGATAATGGAACAATAGCGAGGAAACAGAATTAAGATACAGATCAGCCCCAATCAAAAGTGGGAACTGGCTGAAGGGTTGAATCATAGAATCCTACATTATGGAAGGAGGCCATTTGGCCCATTGTGTCTGCACCGACCACAATCCCACCCAGGCCCTGTCCTCATAACTTCATGAATTTATCCTAGCTACTTCCCCTGACACTAAGGGAGAGTTTAGCATGGCCAATCCCGTATATCTTTGGACTGTGGGAGGAAACTGGAGCATGTGGAGGAAGACCATGCAGACACTGGGAGAATGTGCAGACTCCACACTACACAGACAGTGACCCAAACCGGGAATCGAAGCCTGATCCCTGGCACTGTGAGGCAGTAGTGCTAACCACTGTGCCATCCTGAAGACCTACTTCAGTTCCTATGTCTGAAACCCTTTGCTGGTGCCTGGAATGGCTCAGTGACTTAGGAAACTGGATACAAGCCTGGATTTGGGGAAATGCTACAGGCTTGTATGATGTGGAGTTCTCAGCATTGGAATGGGGTAGGCACAATAAGTTGTCTCACAACACCAGGTTAAAGTCCAACAGGTTTATTTGGCAGCACGAGCTTTCAGGTGAGGAGCACCTGATGAAGGGGCAATGTGCTGAAAGCTTGTGCTACCAAATAAACTTGTTGGATTTTAACCTGGTGTTGTGAGGCTAGCTACAGGCTTGCGTCTTAGTGAGTTGAAAGCTGCCACGCCCACTAACCCTTCGGCAAGGCCTAGACAACAGGCTCATCTGCAAAATCCATGCTGCATTGAGTAAAAAGAATGAGCGATGATCTATCTCTCATGCAGGGGAATGGTTCGCAATACATAATGAGAAAGGGAGGTTAGAATTGAGCAGTGATTGAAGGCACTTATGAGGTGGAATCAAAGTCGTAGAGAAACCTTTAAGGCTTCTGAAGGAAAGTCAATAGATAGAAAGCAGGAGTGGGTTTGGAAGAAGAGTCAGGGACATGTTAGCTGTAGCATCCAAATCTTTCTTTCAAATGATATTTACACTTTAGGAATAATTCAATAATACAATATTGGGAAATGTTCCAATGAAGAAGATTCTATTGGTAGTGAAGAGTGTAAATATTGCTTACTCCTCCAGAAGATTATACAGCCTGTCTGCAGGAAAAAGTGATACAATCTCACTCAGATTCGATTGCATTGAGTGAAAGGTTTCTAACTCTCCAAGGTGCAATATGAATTAATCTACCACAAAGTAATTTGTGCCTGTCTTGGCAGAATATTGAGGTATGCTTTTCTCCGTTTGCTAATGTTTGCGAAACACCTGCTTTCTCTCACGCTGACTTCTTTTTCAATAGATTTTCGCAGTCGTAAGAAACTCCATTGCTGTAGATTGTGTGAGTAAGCCAATGAAATGGAATTCACGTAAAGGCCTATTTTCTACGCTCACACTCAGAATGAGAACTGCTGCTCTCAGAAAGCGTACTGTGGCCCCAGCTTGCGGGTGAGATGCGTTCTAATTAACGCACAGGCAATTACAGACTTTCTGCTCACAATATCCTGCAATGCATACATTGAAAGCACAAAATCAGCTCTAAAGCTTAGTTTATCTGAAACAATGTCAAGATTGAGAAAAGGAATCACACTAGCTTTTGAATTCTTCTAACAAATTTGGTGACAATATTTCCATGGGTTATTTCCTTGAGTATTGATTTTGTTCTTGAGTGTGGATTCTAACTTGTTCTTTCAGAATTTATGCTTTTGTCTTTTGATGGTTACCTTTGCAAGGATTCAGAGCCGGTGCAACTAAGAACAAGAGGAAAAGACAGTAAGGAGAATAAAGGAAAGTGATAGGCAGAGAAATCAGGGGCCAGGGTCAGATAAGAAACAAGTAAAATTATAGTAGGAAAGGGAAAATAAATGTTAAAAGTGCTCACCTTAAAGTTTTGTGCCTGAATGCTCAGAGCATTCAAAACAAAATGGATGAATTAGTTACACAGATCAAAAGAGGTATAATATAGTTGGCACTACGGAGACAAGGCTCCAAGGTGACCAAGGATAGGAACTAAACATTGACGGCCATTCTGTGTTTAGGGAGCACAGACAGAAAGGAAAATCTGGTGGAGTTGCATCGTGCTTTGCTTCAGTCTTCACTACCGCAGAAAGTCGTTGAGGCCAAAACGTTTTCTGATTTTATGAAGAAATTAGATATAGCTCTTGGGGCTAAAGGGATGAAGGGATATGGGGAGAAGGGGGAGGAATCAGGATATTGAGTTCGATGATCAGCCATGATCAAAAAGAATGGTGGTGCAGGCTCGAAGGGCCAAAAGGCCTACTCCTGCTTCTAGGTTCTATGTTTCTATGTCTTCTTTTTTCCATCTGACCTTAATTACCTTGAAGTAATGTCCTATCTATGGTATGTCTCATGTACCTCAGTGATTTTTAATAGTGTCTCCCCTAATCTATCCCTGCACTTTGACTTCTTTGTGCTTGGAAGTATGGCTCCACACCCATTACTTAGCACTGTATGAAAGAACTGATCTTCCGATATTGTTCCAACCTGGCCACCAGGAAGTAGATGAACTTCTGTCTATTTAAAAGCAACTCCATTTATCTTTGCTCAGCCAGTTAATCCAGTTATGTTGCTTTAGTTCAGAAGGCTGGTCAGCATGATGTCTTAAGGAGCACGTGTCAAAGTAACAGGTCAATCTGTAGTGGATTACGAACATGGACATTCCCCACAAGACAGTGTACAGAAATAAGATTTTCCTGCAGCATGGAAGAGTACTGTGAGCAGTTTTGGTCCCCTACCTAAGGAAAGACGTTACTTCATCGGAAGCAGCTCAGAGAAGATCTACTAGGATGACCCTAGTATGGAGGAATTGTCTTGTGAGGAAAGGTTAACGAGGTTGAGACTCTACTCATTTGAATTTTGAACAATGAGAGGTAATCTCATTTTAAAATATGGGAGATGGTGGGGGCAAACTAACCAAAAAAAATCAAAGTGCTGAGTGAGGGTGGAATTGGGAGAGAATCACACCATTTTTTGGAGGGGGCAAGCACCCGGACACTATCTTATGGCACTTAGACAGAAAAATTAGGCAAAGAGTGATTCTCGCCAGTAGGGGGAGAGGATGGAGTCTATTCACACAAATAAACCATTGCAGATTGCTTGACGGTGTTATTACATGTGCACCGTGACCTCCCAATTTACTATGTACAAGAGTAGACACTTTACTGGGAAGCTGTCACTTCTCCCCCACCACTCCCAGACATCGTATTCCACCACCGCCGATCGCCCCCAATATCACACCCCGCCAAACAGCAACTGCAATCACCGCTCCCCCCCCCACCCATCTGCCGATTGCACTGTTCACCCCTAAGTCACTGGTCCCATACACCATCCCCAGCCGATTGCCATCCCTGTTCATGCCATCCCTGGCTGATCACCACCCTGGCGATCCCTGAAGCAGAGTACAAAACCCCTATGTCCTGCATCTCCTTCAAGCCCTGCCCACATCAGTCCCCTCCACTCCCCTTGTCATTGCTTAGTACCTAGTGGGCAGTGTCAGAGTGCCAGGCTGGCAGTGGCAGGGTCCCAAGATGACAGAGCCTTCTTAACTTTGTCTAGTAAGGTTTGGATGTCTTATGGTACTGTGCTAGAATTCCTAAATCTGGGCCAGAATCTTCAGGTTCAAGTCCCACTTCAAGAATAGATGGCCATGGAAAGGTGGTTCATAATAATGCCAAATAGCTTGATTTATCAGCCATAAATCCTTCCAATATGCCTGATGACAGGCAGGAGGAGCAGGAGAGTTTCCTGGACAATATATTACAAAAGGCAATTTCAACTGCTGTAGTCCTTGGTCAAACATAATCATAGATCAATACAACTGAAGCCTATGGGTGCCAATGCCCTCATAGGGCATGGTACTCGAAGAAGGAAGAGGAGGATAGTCAAGTTTATTTTTGTTTCTTTGAAACCTATGAAATCTTGGATGGCACGGTAGCACAGTAGTTAGCACTGCTGCTTCATAGCTCTAGGGTCCTGGGTTCAATTCTCGGCTCGGGTCACTGTCTGTGTGGAGTTTGCATGTTCTCCTCATGCCTACGTGGGTTTCCTCCAGGTGCTCCGGTTTCCTCCTACAGTCCAAAGATATGCAGGTCAGGTTGATTGGCCTTGCTAAGAAAGTGCCCCTTAGTGTCTAGGGTAGTGGAGGTTGGAAGGATTAGTGGGTATAATATGTAGGGATATGGGCATAGGCCCTGGGTGGGATTGTGTTCGGTGCAGACTCGATGGTCCGAAGGGCCTCTTTCTGCACTATAGGGTTCTATGATCTTGTGTCTTTACTTCCTTAGCAAGTATCTTGAATTGCAAACTTCGTCCCTTTTTAAACAAAATGTTATTAGTCTCCAACTGGATCATACCAAAAACTTAGGGACTTAAGATTATTGACTCCTAACTGGTTCATACCAAAAAACCATGGGGTATAAAGTTGTTGGTCCCTAACCAGATTATGCCAAAGACTTAGTGGTAACAGTGAATAATAAAAACTTTCTTGCATTGTAATACTCCAGGACTTTGATTGACATCACAAAAATCTTATCACGCCTCTTAATTGTCATTTTGCAATAGCTCAAACCCTTTCTCATGATTTCTTTTTTTTTCTTTTTATAGCATACTATGCCCAAAAAACATTGGCATCAGCATTTATAACTTCAAGTGGAAGGTTAACTACTTGCAGGGAAAATAGCCACAGTTGTAAACTTTACCACTGATAAATCCAGGCTTGGTTCATTACAATTGCAGGGGAGAAAATGTAGTAAGTACGGTTCATCAATATTAATGAACTTCCATGCCAGAAATAAAAGCGTGAAGCGAGGCAGCCCATATAAATTCAAAGCTTCACTGTTTTCTCCAGCATTCGCGAGATTAAGTATAAAGTTTTCAAACGTCAGTATAATGGCTCCTTTGGAATCCAATTTTCTGCAAGAAATGGGCAGCGTGTGTTTCTCTTACATTACTGCTTTCAAATAAAATCCACTCTGGGATAGAGGGAGCGAGAGAGAGAGAGGTTAAAGTATTAATGAAGACTGCAGAAAGAATTCTTATCATAGCTTAGGAACCAAGAGGTAAACAGAAAGCTATGCCATCAAGGCACATAATGTAATGAAAAGGACCAAATACTTCTGCACGTCTTAGAAAAGCATTAAATTGGGATGTTAAGTGGTTAAATGGTTAGCACTGCTGCCTCAAAGCGCCAGGGACCCGGGTTCAATTACTCCTCGGGTCGCCGTCTGTGTGGAGTTTGCACATTCTCCCCATGTCTGTGTGGGTTTCTTCTGGGTGCTCTGGTTTCCTCCCACAGTCCAAAGATGTGCAAGTTAGGTTGAATGGCCATGCTAAATTGACCCTTGTGGTAGGGGATTAGCAGGGTAAACATGTGAGGTTACAGGAATAGGGCCTGAATGGGATTGTAGTCGGTGCAGACTCGATGAATCGAATGGCCTCCTTCTGCACTGTAGGGATTCTATGATTCCATGAAAGCTGCCTCTGTAAAGGGACTAGTTGATACATAACAGGGGAGGTGATGCCCTGGTGGTATATTCACCAGACAATTAATCCAGAAGCTCAACGAAAGTTCTAGGGACCAGGGTTTGAATCCTGTCATGGGAGATGGTGGAATTTGAAATTAATAAAAAATATCTGGAATTAAGAATCTCCTAATGACCATGAGGCCATTGTCAATTGTCAGAAAAACCCATCTGGTTCACTAATGTCCTTTAGGGAAGGAAATCTGCTGTCCTTACTCAGTCTGGTCTACATGTGACTCCAGAGACACAGCAATGTGGTTGACTCTTAATTGCCTGAGGCAACTAAGAATGGGCAATAAACGCTGATCAAAAAGCGACTCCCATGTCCCATGAATGATTTTTTTAAAAAACGGGGAGGCATTGTGACACAGTGGTTAGCGCTGCTGCCTTACAGCACCAGGGATGTGGGTTTGATTCCCAGCTTTGGTCACTGTGTGTGTTAAATTTGCACGGTAGACAGAGGGGAACTGGTGGATGTGGTGTTTTTAGATTTCCAAAAGGTGTTTGATAAGGTGCCTCATAAAAGGTTGCTACAGAAGGTTAGGGTGCACGGAGTTGGGGGTAAGGTGTTAGTGTGGATAGAGGATTGGCTATCTAATAGGTATCAATGGGTGCTATTCTGGTTGGCGGTTGGTGACTAGTGGAGTGCCGCAGGGATCGGTGCTGGAGCCTCAACTATTTACCATTTATATAGATGATCTGGAGGAGGGGGCTGAGTGTAGGGTGACAAAATTTACTGATGACATGAAGATAAGTGGAAAAGCAAATTGCGTGGAGGGTGTGGAAAGTCTGCAGAGGGATCTGGATAGGCTAAGCGAGTGGGTGAGGACCTGGCAGATGGAGTATAATGTTAGCAAGTGTGAGGTTATCCACTTTGGCAGAAATAATAGTAGGAGAGATTATTATTTAAAAGGCGAAAAGCTGCAGCGTGCTATGGTGCAGAGGGACATGGGGGTCCTTGTGCATGAGTCGCAAAAACCCAGTCTGCAGGTGTAGCAGGTGATCAAGAAGGCGAATGGAATGTTGGCCTTTATAGTGAGGGGGATAGAATATAAAAGTAGGGAGGTCTTGCTGCAACTGTACAGGGTACTGGTGAGGCTGCAGCTGGAGTACTGTGTGCAGTTTTGGTCGCAGCGCTTGCGCAAGGATATATTGGCCTTGAAGGGAGTGCAGAGGAGGTCCACTGGCTGATACCGGAGATGAGGGGGTTGGACTACGAAGAGAGACTAAATAGACTGGGTCTGTACTCGTTGGGGTTTAGAAGGATGAGGGGGGATCTTATAGAGACGTATAAGATAATGAAGGGGATGGATAGGGTAGAGGTAGAGAGATTCTTCCCGCTCAGAAAGGACAGCAGGACTAGAGGGCACAGCCTCAAGATAAGTGGGGGGGGGGGAGTAGTTTAGATCGGAGTTGAGGAGGAACATCTTCGCTCAAAGGGTGGTGAATCTCTGGAATTCTCTGCCCGTTGAAGTGGTAGAGGCTACCTCGCTAAATATATTTCAGTCACGGGTAGATAGGTTTTTGATAGACAAGGGAATTAAGGGTTATGGGGAGAGAGCGGGAAAGTGGAACTGATCCACTTCAGATCAGCCATGATCTTATTGAATGGCGGGGCAGGCTCTAGGGGCTAGATGGCCTACTCCTGCTCCTATTTCTTATGTTCTTATGTTATGTTCTTATGTACGTTCTCCCAATGTCTGCATGAGTTTCTTTTGGGTGCTCCAGTTTCCTCCCACAATCTGAGAGATGTGCTGGTTAAGTGCATTGAGCTGAACAGGCAACAGATTATGGCAACTAAGGGAATTTCACAGTAACTTCATTGCAGTGTTAATGTAAGCCTTACTTGTAACCAACGAATAAACTTTAACTTTAAAAATAGCAGAATCAAGACAATTCCAATTTCCACAAAGAACATGACTAACAAAAGTTAATGGGGAAGAAATTAGTCCAAATTCATTTTGCAATGGGTGGTTTATGAATGCATACTGCAACAAATGGAAATCTATTTGTTTGGGCATAATGTGTAATCATAAGGCATTAACTGTGGTGCCTCTTTCATTCTTCTCACCTTTTACCTGCTGCCTTTTACTGAAGATTTGAGTGCTTTATGCACTCGATTAAAAATGCAACAGCAGGAGTTGCTTTCAACCCTGTTTTAAAAAGCATAATGGAAATGATGGATCTCGGGTACATTGTGCAGTCAGAGCGATATTCATTTTATTTGCCAAAGTACAAAAAAAAGAACGATTGTAAATACAGAACAATTCAAAAGATAAAGACTTCCCCTATCTTTGACTTCCAGGCATAAACAATTTAAAAAATAGAAATGCAACAAGCCTGTCAAGATTTTTTTTTGTTCTCATTTCCTCAGTGTTGTGTTCATGAAGTTACGTTGGGGAGAAATGGAAGCAAAATTAAAAAGGTTATAATATATGTTGTCATTGAGTCAGATATGTGAATCATTAATTGCATTTAATTTGTGCAATGATCCCAGGCCAGAGATGATTCCCATTATGGCAGGTGAATGTCTGAAGGCAAAAGATCGAGAGACGCACAAGTATCTCCTTCACTGTTGCTGGTAAAAACCCTGGAACTCCATCCTGAATTGCACTGTGGGTATACCTACACCATAGGGACTGCAGCGGTTCAAGAAGGCAGCTTGCCACTATCTCTTCAAAGGGTGGCACAGTGTTACAGTGGGTAGCACTCCTACCTTTCAGTGTCAAGAACCCAGGTTCAATTCCAACCTTGAGTCACTGTCTGTGTGGAGTTTGCATATTCTCCCCATGCCTGCGTGGGTTTCCTCCAGGTGCTCCGGTTTCCTCCCACAGTCCAAAGATGTGCTGGTTAGGTGGATTGGCCATGATAAGATGTCTCTAAGTGTCAGGGAGGCTAGGAGAGTAAATATGTGGGGTTATGTGGATAGGTCCTGGGTGGGATTGTGGCTGATGCAGACTTGATGGGCCGAATGGCATTGTAGGGATTCTATGATCCTAAGATTCAATGGCTCATATGTGGGTTCCCTCCAGGTGCTCCAGTATCCTCCCATGGTCCAAAGAGGTTAGATGGATTGGCCATGATAAATTGCCTCTTAGTGTCCAAAGATGTGCCACTGAAGTGGATTGGCCTTGCTAAATTGCCCATTAGTGTCCAAAGATGTGCAGATGAGCTGGATTGGCTGTAGGAAAGGTACAAGGAAACTGGGATAGGGTGGGGTTGGGGGGCCTAGGAAAGACGCTGTTTTGGAGAGTCAGTGCAGACCTGATGGGCCAAATGGCCTCCTTCTGCACTGTAGAGATTCTATGATTCTATGAATTGGGGATGGGCAATAAATGCTGGTCTAGTCAACAATGTACACATACATCAGTAAATTTAAAAAATGATCCTGTAACTGGAGTTTGGGTCTGTCTTCTCAGAACTGATTACCACGTATATGTTTTGCCTGAAATAACTTGAGAATTTTGTGATTTGATATTGTTGGATTTAAATCAACATATAATTTTCAGCTGCAACACACTTAGAATAAAATGAAATTAAACTCTGATGGAATAACCCCATTCAGCTAATACATTTTATATTTTTTCAAGCCTATGCTAGTATTTCTCTACTATCTGACCAGACATATTCTGACATTAATTTGTGAAGTCAGATTCGAGTCTAGTCCGTGAACACTGCATGTGTAATCTTGCTGGTGAGACATCTTGTACGAGTATTTGCATCTTGGCAATTGGGGAGTATTGATTAAAAGTGCGCATCCATCGTGCAAAGTGCTGGATAGTATTATCCATCTGTAAGTGAAGCAGATCAGAATTAATGGCCTGGCCTTTAATGGGACAGCACAGTGATTAACACTGCTGCCCCACAGTGCCAAGGACCTGGGTTCGACTTCAGCCATGGCTCACCGTGTTTGTGGAATTTGCACATTCTCCTTGTGCCTGCGTGAGCTTCCTCTGGGTGCTCTGGTTTCTCCTCACAGTCCAATGATGTGCACGTTAAGTTTTAAGTGTGGTTATTAGTGTCACAAGTTGGCTAACTTATAGTAGGCACTGCAATGAAGTTACTCTGAAAATTTCCTAGTCGCCGTGCTCCAGCGCTGTTTGGGTACACTGAGGGAGAATTTAGCATGGCCAATGCATTTAACCAACACATCTTTCAGCGAATTGGCCATGCTAAGTTGCTCCTCTATGTCCAAAGGTGTGTAGGTTAGGTGGATTAGCCATCTGTAACTGTTACGGGCTTAAGGCAGAAGGGAATACCAGGGTGGATGCACTTTTGAAGAGTCAGTGCAGACTCATGGACTGGATGACCTCCTTCTGCACTGTAGGGATTCTATGGGCTCTACACCCCTGCTATGACTGTAACACTACATCCTACACTCCTTTCCTTCTCTATGAACAGTGTGCTTTGTCTGTGTAATGTGCAAGAAACAAGAATGCATACTCATATGTGACAATAAAAAAAACAAATCAGATCAAATATTGTGACAAGTAGTGAAGGCAGAAGGATCCTAAAGAAAAGTGCCCACAAAGATCTTGTGATTTCTTTGTTGGAATTTCCTCTTCCTTGGTGACAGTTTAAAACTTGCACCAATTCAAGACAATGTGTTGGTATGCAGCAGGAATGCTATCAGCAGGCAGGTAGGCTACCAATCGAAGGACAGTAATCACATGCAGCAAAGCAGGAAGAGAAAAGCACTTACTTTTTTTTCAGTTAAAGTCAAAGCTTTCATTTCAAGAAATAAATGCGCCATCGTGTTAAGCTAAAATAATGACATACTGACTTGTTAAAAAGGTTACTTTCTGACATTTTGCTAAAAAGGAAATTAGCTTTCCAGGGCCAGGTAGATTGTTTTGCAGTAATTTTGAAGGTAGTGTGCCATTAGAGATGAAGTAACACCTCATTCTACTATGTGTTCCAGGGTTTTGACAGTGAGACTAATGGATATGAATGGAGCTTCCTCATGCAGTTGTGCTTTTAAGAAATGTATTTTAATCATATTTCTCTGCAAGATATCTCTGCAGTCCCTGACAATTTGTTGGCACCATGCTGTCTGTAGCTGGTGTCCTTTATTGCTGCTGAGGCGGTATGCTTGATATCATGTTGATTTTAATCTAGACTGGTGCAGTGTTTCACGGTTTTAATGGTTCCTCAGCATTGTGGAGTGGAGCTTGATTGAAATTGATTGACAGCACTGTGGCACAGTGGTTAGCACTGCTACCTCACGGTGCCAGGGACTCAGGTTCAATTCCCACCTTTGGTGACTAAGTGGAGTTTGCGTGTTCTCCCTGTGTCTGTGTAGGTTTCCTCTCAGTGCTCGTGTTTCTGCCCACAGTCCAAAGAGGCGCAGGTTAGGTTGATTGGCCATGCTAAATCAGCCTTTAGTGTCAGATTGGGAAGATAAATATGGGATTATTGATGGTGCAGGCTCAATTAGCCAAATGGCCTCCTTCTGCATTGTAGGAATTCTATAATTCTTCTATTACAGGGCATGCCATGTGATTGAGGAAAGTTTTGTTACCACAGAAAAGTCCAGTTTTAGATTCGTTTTAGTTGCTACTGGAAGCTGGTAGCAGAGGGCAGTGTCTCTCTGTCCCTCTCTCCAGAGGTTCTCTGGAAGTTCCAAGATTGGGGAGCCTCAGAGATTTGATCCAACATTCAAAGGACTAAACTCACAGCAGGTGTTAAAAAACTGAAGATCCAGCATCACATGAGCATACTTGCTTTTTGTGCTAAGTCTGAAGACAGGTGTATCACTGGCGGGGTGTTTAACTTTGAACAGCAGAGATAGGAGTTACACTATGTCATATATCAGTGTCATAAACGGTAAATGTTATGCTAATTCTTTTTGTTATATTCTAACAATGTTCTTAAATAAACTTTGTTTGATAAAAGCTTCCTAGTGTGTCACTTGAATCATACTTGGAGTGAAACACCATAAGTTTAAGTTTATTTATTGTTGTCACAAGTAGGCTTACATTAACATTGCAGTGAAGTTACTGTGAAAATCCTTTAGTTGCCACATTCTAGCTCCTGTTCGAATACACTGAGGGAGAATTTAGCGTGGCCAATTCACCTAACCAGCACATCCAGAGCACCCAGGGGAGAGAACGTGCAAACTCCACACAGACAGTGACGCAAGCCAGGAATCAAACCCAGGTCCCTGGCACTGTGAGGCAGCAGTGCTCTCCATTATGCCACCGTGCTGCCTTGTATGCTCACCTGTGCCAAAATCAAATGTAAAACTTATGGTCAAGGCTAACTCCACAAAACATCTTGGAGATTCAGGCTTGGCTCTTAACACATTCATGATTTCATAGGAGGTTGCAGTCTGCATTCCTTATGAAAAGGCATTTGATGCACTATAGAAAGAACATTCTTTGTTACTTTGGAACAAAAATGTACCACATATTGATTCAGCCTGCATGTACTATTTAATAAAACTGCATTAGGATTTTATATGTCTTATTTGTTTTACTGTAAAACAGAACACTGCTTTGATCTCAGAATATGCTGCCATGGTTATATTTGCATGAGAAAGTTTGTTTACTAATATAACCCAGGTTCGATACCCAGCTCGGGTCACTATCTGGGTAGAGTTTGCACATTCTCTCCGTGTCTGCGTGGGTTTCCTCCAGGTCCTCCGGATTCCTCCCACAGTCCAATGATGTGCAGGTTAGGTTGATTGGCCATGCTAAATTGCCCCTTAGGGTAAATGCATGGGGTTGTGGGGATAGGGCCTGGCTGGGATTGTGGTTGGTGCAGACTCAATGGGCCAAATGGCTTCCTCCTGCATTGTAGGATTCTATGATTCTCTGATATATAGAGCATAGAACACTACAGCACAAACAGGCCCTTCAGCCCACAAGTTGCGCCGATCACATCCACACCTACCAAGCCATAGAACTATCTGTAACTCCCAATCCCATTTAATCCCATATACTCATCCAGAAGTCTTTTAAGAGACCCCAGTGAGTTCACCTCTACCACCACCGACAGCAGCCGATTCCACTCACTCACCACTCTCTGAGTGAAAAACTTACCCCGAGCATCTCCTCTGTACTTGCTTCCCAGCACCTTAAACCTGTGTCCTCTCGTAGCGACCATTTCAGCTCTGGGAAATATCCTCCAAGAATCCACCCTATCTATTCCTCTCAACATTTTATAAACCTCTATCAGGTCGCTTCTCAACCTTCGTCTCTCCAGGCAGAAGAGACCTAGCTCCCTCAACCTATCTTCATAAGGCATGCCTCCCAATCCAGGCAACATCCTTGTAAATCTCCTCTGCGCCCTCTCAATAGCTTCCACATCCTTCCTGTAGTGAGGTGACCAGAATTGCGCACAGTACTCCAAGTGGGTAGAGTAGATTGAATTGTAACTTTTCAGCTGCCCAATAGAAATATAGAGGAAAACCAAAGTGCTTCAATGTGTGACTTTAATTCTAAAACCTCTGAGCCAATTGGGAATGTTTTTCTTTATTTTTATTGAAGGCAGTCATACCTTTTAAGACTGACAAAATTGTGCTATGCGGCATGAATCGCTTGTCTAGTCAACAACCCTGCAGCCTGTGGGAAAAGACATTCTCGATGATAACCATCCCTGAAATCATGGAAACACTACAGTGCAGATGGGGGCCATTCGGCCCATCGGGTTTGCACCAACAACAATCCCACCCAGGCCCTATCCCCATCACCCCACATAGTTACCCCACTAATTCCTTGCCCATACGCATCCCGGGGCAATTTAGCATGGCTAATCAACCTATCCTGCACATCTTTAGAGTGTGAGAGGAAACCGGAGCACCAGGAGGAAACCCATGCAAACAATGTGCAAACTTTGCACAGACAGTGACCCAAACTGGGAATTGAACCCAGGTCCCTGGAGCTGTGAAGTAGCAGTGCTAACCACTGTGCCACCGTGCCACCCTGTGGAAATCATGGGAACTCGAATAGTCATCTGCCTCTTGTGTTTCGTGTCGAGGTTGCCCTTACTTCTTGAGGTTGAAATCAGGTTTATCGAACTCATTCTTGTACTGGAGTAGATATTTCCTTTTTATTTGCCCACAGGTTTTGCTTTCTTATTCTGAAAAATGGATGCTATGTCAAATGTTAACAGTGGCTTGGTTACTGCTGTGCAAATCATAGTATCCCGTCAGTGCACAAAGAGGCCATTTGGCTTTTCAAGTCTGCATTGACTCTCCGACCAAGCATCTTATCTAGGCCCTATACCCGTAACAACACATATTTACCCCATACATCCTGGGACATGTTAATATGGCCAATCCATCTAACCTGCTCATCTTGGGAGGAAACCGTAGCACCTGGAGGAAACCCATGCAGACATGGGGAGAACATGCAAACTCCACACAAACACCCAAGGCCAGAATTGAACCTGGGTCACTGGCGCTGTGAGGCAGCAGTGCTTACCACTGTGCTGCTGTGTTGTCCTAATCTGGGGAAAAGATCACAATGGACAGTTCTGAAATGTTTGGCTGACGTTGTAAAGCAGAGACGGGCAACCTAGACTGACGAGTAGGTTGCATGAGTGGTCCCCCTTAATCTTAGTGGGCTGGATGCTTAACATCAGCCTTGTTAGCTAACTATGACCCTCGGGAAAGATGGAATACACTAAATATACCCTGAATACATTAATAAAAAATGTTTAATTATTCATCTATTATTAGAACTCTCATCAACTTCAAATAGTAAAAAGAAATATGTATTCACACACAGAAGTTGCACACAGCTCTCACAGTCAATGTTGTGAGCAATCAGCATGTGCCTCTCTTCACTCGCCGTTGCTTTATGTGTGAATCATTTCAGTCACGACGGTAGTATTAAAAAATAAGAAGACACACTGTGGGTAGCACAATGGTTAGCACTGCTGCCTCACAGTGCCAAGGAACTGGGCTCAATTCCCGGCTTGGGTCATTGTCTGTGTGGCATCTGCATGTTCTCCCCATCTCTGTGTGGGTTTCCTCCGGTTTCCTCCCTCAGTCCAATGATGTGCGGGTCAGTTGTGGCCATGCTAAATTGACTCTTAGTGTCGGGGGGACTGACTATGAGGTTACAGGAATAGGGCCTGGGTGAGATTATGCTTTGATAGGCCAAATGGCCTCCTTCTGCCCTATAGGATTCTGTGATTCTAAAACAGAAATTAATGGAGCGTGGCCACCTGTGTGTTGGAAATGGCCAGCAGAAGGTCTCATGGACTACACTCAGAACCCAGATGGGCCACATGTGGCCCCCAGGCCACAGATTCCCTCCCTCCCCCCACCCACCATAATATTTAGGTTCAATCTCTTTCTGTTGGCTATCCAAGATTTGCAGGGAGATGTAGGCACTTGATCTTGTTAGAATTTTTGTTGTAATAGCTTGCCCTTGGGGAATGTTGTGCTAATTATCATTTAATTAAAAAGTCATGGCAGCTTGGGTTAAGCCAAAGTACAGATGTCTCTTAAGAAGACCAAAGACTGTGATGTTAGATGTGTTAACTCTGTTCCACTTTTCACAGATGCTGCTGGACCTGCTTAGTATTTCCAGCATTTTCTGTTTGTTGTTTGTTTTTTTATTCACTCGTGGGACATGGGCGTTGCTGGCTGGCATTTATTACCCATCCCTCATTGCCCAAGGAGGGCAGTTCAGAGTCAACCACATTGCTGTGGCTCTGGAGTCACATGTAGGCCAGACCAGGTAAGGATGGCAGATTTCCTTCCCTAAAGAACAAAGAAAAAGAAAAGAAAATTACAGCACAGGAACAGGCCCTTCGGCCCTCCAAAGCCTGCATTGACCATGTTGCCCAACTTAACTAAAAACCCCTTACCTTTCCCAGGACAATATCCTTCTATTCCCATCCTATTCATGTACTTGTCAAGATGCCGCTTAAAAATCACTACTGTATCCGCTTCCACTACCTCCCCCAGAAATGAGTCCCAGGTACCCACTACAGGGGCGGCACAGTAGCACAGCGGGGCAGCACGGTAGCACAGTGGTTAGCACTGCTGCTTCACAGCTCCAGGGACCTGGGTTCAACTCCCGGCTTGGGTCACTGTCTGTGTGGAGTTTGCACATTCTCCTTGTGTCTGCGTGGGTTTCCTCCAGGTGCTCCGGTTTCCTCCCACAGTCCACAGATGTGCAGGTTAGGTTGGTTGACCATGCTAACATTGCCCCTTAGTGTCCTGGGACATGTAGGTTAGAGGGATTAGTGGGTTAATGTGAAGGGATATGGGGATAGGGCCTGGGTGAGATTGTGGTCACTGCAAACTCGATGGGCCGAAGGGCCTGTTTCTGCACTGTAGGGTTCTATGTTCTATGTTCTCTGTGTAAAAAATCTGCTTTGTACATCTCCTTTAAATCTTGCCCCTCGCACTTTAAACCTATGCCTCTAGTAATTAACTCTTCCACACCGGGAAAAAGCTTCTGACTACGCACTCTGTCTATGCCTCTCGTAATCTTGTAGACTTCTATCAGGTCTCCCCTCAACCTCCATCGCTCCAGTGAGAACAAATCAAGTTTCTCCAATCTCTCCTCATAGCTAATGCCCTCCATACCAGGCAACATCCTAGTAAATCTTTTCTGTACCCTCTCCAAAACTCCACACCTGTCTGCTAGTGTGGCGACTAAGTGCGGCCTAACTAAGGTTCTATAAAACTGAAACATGACTTGCCATTAGTGAACCAGATCGGTTTTTCCAACAATCGCTGAAGGCTTCATGGTCATCAGTAGATTCTTAATTCCAGATATTTTTGATTGAATACGAATTCGATTATCTGCGGTGGTGGGATTTGAATCTGGGTCCCCAGGACATTAGCCGAGTTTCTGGACTCAGAGTCTAGGGATAATATCACGAGGCTATTGCCCAGTTTGTTATTTTGGAATTGATGAAACTGAGCAGAAATCACGACGCAGATGATTGGCAAGAGATTCTGTAATTTCCATAGTGATTTTTGACATCATACTGAAAGTACTCAAGACTTATCCCACAGAGGAGGAATGAAAGTCCACAGCTACATGAGAAATACACAGACTTTGTAATCTGGCTTTGAAGTGATACATACCTAAAGACAAGGTGAGTGAAGTGAGGTGCACGCTGATTGTTCACAATATTGACTGTGAGAGCCATGCACTCTTTCTGATGAGTGGATTGAATCTTCTGAGGAGTGACTATCACTCAGTTTGCACCAAAGATCCACATTTCTCTCCCAGACTGCCAAACTGGGCCTCTTCAGAAACATGGCGCTATCAGTTCTGGGAATTCCTCCTTGGTAGTGCAGGACCATCAGAGGAAGCCAAGCCATGCCTACATTTTATGCACTTGCTGCTGTAAGCAGAGAGTATAAAGCTCCCAAAGCCACTTTGAGAAGCATCAGGGAGAAGGTAACAATGTAAGGTAAGTGGGTGAGAAGGTAAACCATAACGTTATAAGATTTGGGGGAAATTTGGACCATTCAGCCCATTGAGTTTGCACTGCCATTCAATCATTGTTGATAGATTTCTCAACCCCATTCTCCTGCTTTTCCCCTTCCCGCTCTGCCTTAAATGTACTCAAATGACCTGGCCTTCACAGCCTTCTGTGACAAGGAGGTAGGATGACATGTAGGTAGCTGAGGAGGTAGGGTAGCAGCTGGGTGAGCAGTTGGGGTGGTGTAGGGGGGCATATGGGTGAGGTAGCACTTTGAGTCAGGGTGTAATCGGGTGGTCGCCGTGGAATCGGGGCTTGTTTGAAGAATCCGATGGGGAGTCGATGAGTCAGTAGTATAATGACCTGTTTGTTTTAAACCTTCTAATCTCTCCTGGGCAAATATTCTGGTAAGTGAATCAGAAGCAGTTGGAGTCTCCAATGAGTTCCAGGTGCATTGGAGTTACCGATCAGAAGTCCAAAGTTCAGGGGCAACTCCCATATAATCTTTGCAATGGAGTTTCTGAGGGAGACCCAGTACATCTTGGAGAGGACCTGTGGGGTACAGCCATCTGGACAGCAGAACTTCTGGGTGAATAAATTGCCTAACATTGACGTTTAGAACACACAGTAGCACAGTGATTAGCGCTGTTGCCTCACAGTGTCAGAGACCTGGCTTCGATTCCCAGCTCGGATGACTGTCTGTGTGGAGTTTGCACATTTTCCCCACATCTGTGTGGCTTTCTTCCAGGTGCTCCAGTTCCCTCACACAGTCTGAAAGATGTGCATTGACCATACTAAATTCTCTTTCAGTGTATGCAAACAGGTGCCAGAGTGTGGCGACTTGGGGATTTTCATAGTAACTTCATTGCAGCGTAAATGTAAGCCTACTTGTGGCTAATAAATAAACCTTTAACCTTTAATATGAGACTTCAGTTCAGGCCTATAGATAATTATTGAATGGTGGGGCAGACTAGACACTTGTAAATCCCCTCAGTCTCCTCATGATTCAAAATGTACTGTCGGCTTTCAATCTTCCAGGATTATCCTGCAATCACCAGAAATTAAAGATTCATTATAATTAAAAATTCCATTGAATAACTGTTATTGACCAGAATTTTAAAATTAACACATTACGGGAATCGATAGAAGGATTACTTGAGAGTGAGAGAGAGAAATAGAGATACCAGCAAAAGCCAATATTGTGCTGGTCAAAGAACTCAAAACATACTCTGGATTCAACTGACTAAACATAGATTTGTAACTACAATTATAAGTTAATACTTATCTGTGTTATTGAAATTGTTGGTACAAGCTGCGTCTCTAACTTTCATAAACAATTTGCAACTGTGACCACAAAGGCTTTGATTCTGGAAAACTTTGTTTTGCTTCTGAAAAAGCCTCGCTTGCATTGTATTATTACTACTAAATTTTATTGTGCCATTCATGATCACAGGATGCCCCAAAGCACTTTACAGCCACAGAGGTACTTTTGAAGCATAGTCATTGTTGTAATTTAGAAAATGGGCAGCCAATTAGTGCACAACAAGCTTCCATAAACAGCAATATGATAATAACCAACTAATCAGTTTTTGCAATGTAGATTGGCCAGGACACGGGGGATAACTCCTTAATCTCCCTTCAAAAGAGTGTTGTGCAGGCTTACATGATCATCAGAGAGTGCATATGGAGTCTAGGTTTAATACTACAACGAAAAGACTCCCCTCTAAAAATGTAGCATTCCCTCAATACTTTAGTGGATTGTCAGCTTTGGTGGCTCTGTTAAAGTCCCAGAATAGGACTTGAACCCACAATTCAGAAGCAAAATTGCTGCCACTAGAACCATAGCTGACTCCACAAGGGAGTTAGACTAAACCAAAAGATGATTACATAGCTTGAAATACACATAAATGCACACACGCACGTGCACACATTCACACACAAACATACACACACACATGCATGCACACCTGTGCACAAGTACACATACACATGTGCACACACATGCACTTGCATGTATGCACACATGTGCACACACATGCGCATACACATGCACACACACACATGCATGCACACATGCGCACATACACACAACACAATACCCACACACACACAAACACACACATACTCCTTCTCAGTGTCCACGCGAATGAGCATTTTTTAAATGCATTTCTTTCAATTTAATGTATCATATTTGCTGTTCACAATTCTGCCTGCTCTACACTGGAGCGACCAAATGTAATATAGGCGACTGCTTTGGGGAACACCTGCACTCAGCCTGAGGGCACGACCTTGAGGTTCCAGTCCTCTGTCATTTTCATTCTTCGCCTTGCTCTCACACTGAACTTTCTGCCCTCAGTTTCCTGCAGTGTTTCAATGAAACGGAATGCAAACCCAAGGATGCGCCTCATCTTTCAGTCTTTACATCCTTCCACACTCAATACCGAGTTCAGAAATTCCAGACCACGATCTTTGTTCCTATTTTGTTTCCTTATTCCCCCTGCTGGTTTCAGTTTTACTCTGTTCAGGAAACTTTTTTTCTGCTTTTAAATGGCATCTGTTCATTAACCTGCCATTCACAACACATCATTTGTTTCTTTGACTGTCAGTCATCACCAGTATTATGTACTTCAGAGCAACTTTCCTTTAAGAAGAGAAGACTGCCTTTAAGAGCTGGAGGCTAACTGCAACATATGCTAGTCAGATACTGTGAGGCTTCTGTTGTACATGAAGCCAACCAAATGCATGGTTACATTGAGGTGCATGCGAGAATCATTTAAATGAGGAGGCAGTAAAATTTTGCCTGGTGCCTTACCGATGGGAACACAAGTTGTGTCTCCCACACCTAAAAATGATGCAGACTAATTTTTAACCTTCAGAATGGTACTCCAGAAAGATGCTGAGATTATAAACTTTGAGAAATATCAAGTTTTAACAGTAAGTTTAATATAACTTTAATATATTTAACACTATTTTGAGAAGGGATTTTTTAATAGGCTATTTGGAAAAAATAAAGGCAATCGGATAGAATCAAACATATTTTTGTGAAAGGGAAATAATGTTTATCCAGTTTATTGGAGTTCTTTGAAGGAGTCAAAGGAACGGCACAGTGGCACACTTTTAGCACTGTTGCCAAGGGCACATGTTCGATTCCTGGCTTGGGTCACTGTCTGTGTGGAGTCTGTACGTTCTCCCTGTGTCTGCATGGGTTTCCTCTGGGTGCTCTGATTTCCTCCCACAGTCCAAAGATGTGCAGGTTTAGTCGATTAGAAATGCTAAATTACCCATTAGTGTCAGGAGGACTGACTCATGTAAATACATGGGGATAGGACCTGTGTGTGATTGTAGTTGGTGCAGACTTGATGGGCTGAATGGACTCTTTCTGCACTGTAGGGATTCTATGATTTTATTCTAGTCACACGTGTTTTAGATAAAGGGGAACTGTGGGTGTACTGTACTTAGATTTCCAGGAGGCATTTGATAAAGTGCCACAACAAAGGCTATTATGTAAGATAAAAGTTCATAGTGTATGTACTGGCATGGATTGAAGATTAACCAGCTAACAGGAAATAGAGAGTTGGCATAAATGGGTCTTTTTCTAGTTGGCAGAATGTGATGAGTGGTGTACTACAGGGATCAATACTGGGCCCTTAACATTTTATACTTTATATAAATGACTTTGATGAAGGAACTTGGTTGGTGCAAGCTTGGAGGGCAGAAGGACCTGTTCCTGTGCTGTAATTTTCTTTGTTCTTTGTTCTTTGTTCTCTGTTCTTTCAACTGAAGATATAGTTGCTAAATTTTGTAGTGACACAAAGACAGATGGGAAATTTAATTGTGAAGAGGACACAAAGAGACATCAAAAGGACATGGATAGGTTAACCGAGTGGACAAAGGTGATGTATAATATGGGTAAATGTGAAATTGTTAATTTTGGAAGGAAGAATAGAAAAGAAGCACATTATCTAAATGGAGAGAGATTGCAAGTTATTAGGTGCAGAGGGATCTGAGTGTCCTAGCGCATGAATCACAACAGGCTGGCATACAGGTATACCAACTAACTAGGATTGCTAATAGAATGTTATCATTTATTGTGATGGTTGTACAGAGCACATCTGGAATATTGTGTATAATATTGGGTTTTTTTTGAGGAAAATGTAAATATATTAGAAGACATTCAGAGAAGGTTTACTGGACTAATGCAGGAAATGGATGGGGATTGTATTATGAAGAAAGGTTGGAGAGGTTAGGTTTGTATCCACAAAAGTTGAGGAGGGTAAGAGATGAATTAATTGAAACATTTAAGATCCTGAGGGGTATTGACAAGGTGAATGTGGTGAGTTTTTTTCCTCTTGTCAGAGAATCTAGAACCAGAGGTTATTTTTCTAAAAATAAGGGGTCGCTCATTTAAGACAGAGATGAGGACAAATGTTTTCTCTCAGAGGGTTATGAGTCCTTGAAACTCTCTTCGACAAAAGGCAGAGTCTGTGGGGGCAATCTTACTGGCTCATCACATTGATTGATCAGTGTGATGAGCTGGTAAGATTGCAAAAGAGGTGAAAAACCGAGTTTGCGCCCTGTTTCTTGCCTCTTGTAATGATACCACCGTTAGATTGTCTGTGTAATCGGTTGATCAGGAGGAGTAATCAGAGGCAGCTGTGAGGAGTGAGGTATCACGCAGTGCACTAGCTGTGCACACTTTACACAGAGCACTGGGTGATCATGCACATTTGTAATGGCACCCTCTAGCTGTCAACAGCTGGCTTCCCAGCACGAATGGACTCGAGCCACTCCCCCTCCTGGCGCGAATCACACTAACCCTCATTTCTTTTTCTTTAAGTGGCATAAGATTTTAATTTTTCTCCTGCTGAAAAAATGGATGCAATTCTCTCCCACTTTCATGCTCATTCGGCCCTTAGAATTTTTTGGGTGAGATCGCACCCTTTGAATAATTTTAAGACAGATTCTGGATTAACAAGGGGGTGAAAACTTATCAGGGGTGGGAAGAAAGCTGCGTTTGAAGTTACAAGCAGATCAACCATGATCTTATTGCATGGCAGAGCAGGTTTGTATGGCAGAGTGACCTTCTCCTGATTCTAGCTCGTCAGCTGGGCAGCATGGTGGCAAAGTGGTTAGCACTGCTGCCTTACAGCACCAGGGACAAAGGTTCAATTCCGGCCTTGGCCACTGTCTGTGTTGAGTTTCCACATTCTCCCCGTGTCTGCATGGGTTTCCTCTGGGCGTTCCGCTTTCCTCCCACAGTCCAAAAAATTGTGGGTTATGTTGATTGGCCATGCTAAATTGACCCTTACAGTCAGGGGGAATAAGCAGGTTAAATATGCGGGATTACTGGAATAGGGCCTAGGTAGGATAGTGGAGTTGGTACAGACTTGATGTGCCAAATGGCCTCCTTCCGTACTATAGAGATTCTAAGTTTGTATGTTATCTTGTTCGTCCTTCAAGGCAAAGTTGATCATGATCTACAGTGAGGGTTCCAGTGGCCACTAATTAAGGCCAATCTGTGTCTAGGTGATTCTGCTTAAAATAGGACAGGATAGAAGAGATAACTTAGTGTTTTGGTTGAATTGCTGGGTCGAGGTTTCCTACGCTTGAGTTTCCTCTGCGATTCTGATATGCACTTGGCTTTGAAGGAGGCTGCACCCTTTAATATTAGTCAGTATAATTGAAGGCAAAAATCAGAAGCAAGTTGAGAATTCCTTTGGTGCATCAAAATGGTCTGACCTGAAACTGACTGCCTGAAAGAATGGTGGAAGCAGATTCAAATGTCGCTCTCAATAGGGAATCGGAGTGCGAGAAAATAATGGGGGAGAAAGCAGAAGCGAGATAGATTGGACAGTTATTTCGGAAAACTAGCACTGGTGTGACAGGCCCAATGGCCTCCTTCTGCACTATTAGAGTAATATATATAATACTATACAATACAAGAGCAAGGATGTACTTCTGAGGCTGTATAAGGCTCTGGTCAGACCCCATTTGAAGTATTGTGGGCACTTTTGGGCCTTGTATGCAAGGAAGGGTGTGCTGGCCTTGGAAAGGATCCAGAGAAGGTTCACAAGAATGATCCCTAGAGTGAAGAGCTTGTTTTGTGAGGAATGGTTGAGGACTCTGGGTCTGTACTCATTGGAGTTTAGAAGGATGAGGGGGGATCTTATTGAAACTTGCAGGATACTGCGAGGCCTGGATAGAGTGGATGTGGGGAGGATGTTTCCACTAGTAGGAAAAACTAGGACCAGAGGGCACAACCTCAAATAAAGGGACAATCTTTTAGACCAGAGATAAGGAGAATTTCTTCAGCCAGGAAGTAATGAAACTGTGGAACTCTTTGCCACAGAAGGCAGTGGAGGCCAGATCATTGAGTGTCTTTAAGACACTCTTGTTTTATAAGGGGATCAGGGGTTAAGGGAAAAAGGCAGGAAAATGGGGACGAGAAAAATGCCAACCATGATTGAAGGTGGAGAGGCTCGATGGGCCAAGTGGCCTAAATCTGCTCTTACGTCTTATGGTCTGATGGTCTGCTGATGGATTCTCTGACTTTAAGAGTTCAGTAATTTCCCAAAACCTATTACTTCAGCTTTGTGGCTTTCACGTGCAAACTTTGTTCAAGCTCAGTTGATAGTGAAAGCACAGATACGTTCTGAAACAACTCTCTCCTAGTCCTTTGAGAGTCAAAGCTTCTTCCACCTGACTGGCAGCATTTGGTTCATTTATCTTGTGTGAAACATGCTGTTTTTTTTTAATGCAGCACTTAGTACTAGAATCACAGCCTCTATAATAATGATCATTCTGAAAACCACTACCAACACAAGTTTAATCCCCGGTGACCTAAGATAGATTGCTCACGCTGCCTACCATTGTGATTCAAGATGTGTCTGATTCTAGAGATCGAGCAGCCTCTTCATCCAACAAAATAATCCAGCCTCAGGGTTCTTCCTTTAAAGCAAATCAAGATTTTATTGCAGAGTAAGTGGCATTCTAATTATGCCATCTCCTTTCCTGTTGATAGTGATAATTTCCTCACTTTGCTGAATGTGCTGCATAGTAAGATGATTGAAGTTTAAATTTTATTTATTATTGTCACAAGTGAGCTTACATTAACACTGCAATGAAGTTACAGCGAGAATCTCCCAGCCATTGCACTCCGGCGCCTGTTCGGGTACACTGAGGGAGAATTTAGCACGGCCAATGCACCTAACTAGCACATCTTTCAGGCTGTGGGAAGAAACCAGAGCACCCGGGGGAAATCCACACAGACACGGGGAGAACGTGCAAACTCCACACAGACAGTGACCCAAGGCCAGAATTGAACCTGGATCCCTGGTGCTGTGAGGCAGCAGTGCTAACCATTGTGCCACCATGCCTGGTTTTGGACTGACCGCTTGACAGCTTTTTGCAATGAAAATTCAAGAGATGAATCACAAGGCACTGTTCCAAGTAGACAGTTTTTTTATTTGCATTGCTATCGCTTGAATCTGGGGAAGCGAATAGTTATGATTCAAAGCAGAAAAGGTTGAGGTTGATTTGTTTAATTCCAAACCAAGTGTGCAACAACATAACTGTATATTTCTCCATGCCTTTTACAGACTCTAGGCTGAATATTTTTTCCATTTTGAGCGAAGACCAATCGGCAACATAAAGACATTTGCGATGACTGGGATTTTTTCTTCATGTTCCCAAACTGTTTTTATAAACGTGTTTCCTATTTTTGCTACTTAAATATGCGTGGTGCACTGCCAGAATCTTTTTGTTGTTGGAGTTTCAGTAGGAACATCACTCAGGTTTATTTTATTAATATCCAATCAAAAAACTAAATTGGTCCAATCAAAGTCCCGACAAGAGAGACATTACAGATCCAAGCTGACAAAACAGGCTCCACTTCTCCTGTCTTGGGCTTGATAGGGGCAGGTGTTACACCCCATCCTGGGTTTGATCTGAGCTTCATCTTAGCCAAAAGGCCGAGGTGGCATTTTAAAAAGTTGCTTCAAATGAAGCCTCAATGTAACCTCATTGACAATTATCTGTGTAGGACCAAACCTCTACACTTGATCGTAGCCAAAAGGCTGAGAAGGAACATCACTCAGCTGAGTAACGTAAGCTTATGTTATTAAGGTTCCTAAGTTTAAGTAACCTCAGTTTAGTAACCTAAGCTCCACTTCAACAGCCTCCCATCTTATTTCATCTAACCTTGTCTGCATATCCCTCAATCCTATCTCTCTTGGGTATTGACTCTTAAAGCATACCTAGGTGAGGCTATTCATCTCAACTGCTCCATGTGGTACCAGGTTCCATATTCCAACCCTTCTATGAGAATATAAATTCCTTATTGGATTAGAAAGTGATGATCTGATGTTTATGGACCCTAGTGTTGGACTCCACCACAAGCAGAAACATTTTCCTTACGTTCACCCTCTCAAACTGCTTCAGAATTTCAAAGGACTCAGTTAACTCACTTGATGCTTAGTAGCTTTGACCACCATTGTGCAAACCAAGAAATAGGGCCTGGAGAAGGGATAGAAAATCCACCCTCTCCCTGTCAAGAAAGGGCTTCATTATCTGCCAGTGGCCCCATCCTTGTGCCTTAGAACCTCTCTAGTTTGGGTGACACCCAACTCTGCGAAACTGCTGGGAGGTCACTGTTAACGCCCCCATCCACCACTAAGAAAATTCCAGTTGCCCAGGAAAATCATCCATAATTGGTGCATTAATTGTTCTAATTGCCAGCCTGCCTCTGTTCGGCGTTTTGCTGAACCATTGGACTCCTAGCACTGGGAAACTTACATCCTGATGTGGCTCCTTGGGAATTTTCCACATCCACCCACACACCTCCATTGTTGTCAGCTGGCTGCCAAGAAAATTCTGCCCACGGAGACCAAAACTTTGTGTGGTGCTCGTTCAAACTGATGATGGAAGATGTAACACTTTTAAAGTGATTCCTAAACGGGCACAGCCAGTTATTTCAGAAATATAAATATCAGAGGGGGAAGTGATTTTCCACCCCTGTTTTGTTTATGTTTGAATGTTTATTTATTAGTGTCACAAGTAGGCTCACATTAACACTGCAGTGAAGTTACGGTGAAAATCCGCCAACTGCTACACTTCTGTTCAGGTACACTGAGGGCAAATTTAGCACAGGCAATCCACCTAACCAGCCTGTCTTTCAGACTGTGGGAGGAAACCGGAGAAACTGGAGGAAACCCCACACCAACATGGGGAGAATGTGCAGACTCCACACAGACAGCAACCCGTGCCGGGAATTGAACCCAGGACCCTGGCGCTGAGAGGCAGCACTGCTAACCACTATGCCATTGTTTGGGGTGTGGAAACAGCAGAGGGGGTGAAGAATACCCTGGGAGTCCCAAAACAACTTATACACTGACGGGATTTCCCTTTGTAATTGTTACCCCCCCCCACTTAGCGGGAATCCTGACTTTAACAGCCAGGATCCCAATTTCCATCAATTTAAATATGTATACCAGGACTTTATGCCTGTATGTACCCCCAAACTAAATTGTCCATTCACATCAGTGTGAGGGCACTCCAACATGTGTCACGACAGGTCCCTGATGACTTGCACCTCAGTGAGCAGAACCCACTGGGGGTGCACAGGGGAATGCAGCCCCTGGGGGTGGGATGGGGAGAGGGTCATGCCCGGGTAATATACTGGAACTGCACAGACACTACCGCCCAGCGCTGACCACGTCCCAATCTTTTTAAAACCTAAGTTGCTGGCGGGGCGCACTTAAATCACAAGCCTCCCCGTCAGCATCACATCGTGTGATCTACCACCTCACTTTTCTTTGGCTCATAGTTTAAGAAATGCAGAGGGGAAAAACTGGCAAAGCTGCTGACAGGTTCCTGTCTGCTTTATCCGGCCGGGATGACACTTTTGCCAAAAAAATGTCAAAATTCCACGTAAGAACAGAAGTGACTCAAAGGCCGGAATTTTACCGGCACACCCATTCAGATTCCGAGGGCAGGCGAGGCTCGGAGGACAGCATTTTCCATTGGCCTCGGGCGGGATTGTACGAACCTTGGGCTGACTTGCTGGTAAAAGTCCGTCCAAAGGTATCAGGTAAATTCAAACTAGCTCCTTTAGTTATAGTTGGGAATGTGCAACAATGCAACTCTATTGCTTGGCTGTACCTATAGGCAACACTGAGCACTTAAGAGAAAATGCTCTCATTTCATTTTTGATGATGTTTACCCTGTTTGGGTAAGAATATAAATGAGACGATTGTGGTAGATACCTGCAGCAAAAGATGTGCCTTCCATTGATAGACTGAAATGTTATAACAACACATATTTAAATATTTCATGACCAATACTTATCACAAATAAATAATGCATACTTCTGAGAAACGTGGATGAAACTGTTACAATTCTGTATTTACATTTTTACGGGATTATTACACACTGATTATCACCAGACCCGAATAGATTTATTTATGAAAGGGATTTTAATTATTGATTATAGTGGAGTTGCAATATATGTTTTAAATCTAGCAATATTACAGCTTTCTTCAACATTAATTTCATTTTTTTATTGACCGAGCTTAAACTGAAGACTTTTCCATATGGAAGTTTAATATCAGTTGTTTTTTGTGTTGTGTTTCCCTGTTGATTTGGTTACCTATGAAAAGTCATCCCTCAAAGAGAAGAACGCTGAGATGTTTCTGAGCTCAGCTAAGGCAAGTCTTTTTTACTTCTTAAAGGTTATGAAAACAGTGTATCTTTCACACCTGGCTGGATGAAATCCAGAATTGGGCTTTGAAATATCACTTAGAACTCTTGGCAGAAATTTCAGCATGAATTTTAATGGATCCAAAAGGATTCACCAGTCTAGCCATTTGCTGATATTGCACCCCAGTCTCAGAGCAAAAATAAACAGGTGCCTTAGCATCCAATTTAACAGCTGGAGAAAGCTTGTTATTAGGGAAGATCACTACCTTTAAAGTTTATTTATTAGTGTCCCATATAGGCTTACATTAACACTGCAGTGAAGTTATTGTGAAAATCCCCTAGTCACCACACTTCAGCACCTGGTTGGGTTCACTGAGGGTGAACTTAACATGGCAAATGCATGTCTTTCCAACTGTGGGAAGAAACCAGAGCAAACCTATGCATACATGTGGAGAACGTACAGACTCCACACAGATAGTGATCCAAGCCAGGAACTGAACCCAGGTCCATGGCGCTGTGAGGCAGTAGTGCTAACCACTGTGCCACAAGATTATCCTTTAGGGAAGGCTGAAGAAATGGCAGCTACGATGCATGCCTACAACAGGAATTGAGGCCTTTCATAGAATCCCTACAGTACAGAATGAGGCCATTCAGCCCATTTAAGACTGCACCAGCAACAATCCCTATCCCCATAACTCCACGTAGTTACCCTCCAATGTCCCAGACACTAAGGGGCAATTGAGCATCGGCAGTCAACCTATCGTGTACATCTTTGGTGCATGGAAGGAAACTGGAGCATCTGGAGGAAACCCACACGGACACGGGGAGAAGGAGCAAACTTCAAACAGGCAATCACTCAAGGCTGGAATTGAACCCGGGTCCCCGGCGCTGTGAGGCAGCAGTGCTAACCAGAAGGAAAACAAGACTAAAAACCAGGAAATGAGAATACTGGTTGGAACGGTATTTTCCTTTTGGGGATTGCAATTCATTGCGATGCTTACTAAATCCCACCCCCACCAATGATTGCTTGCCCTACATACCCCAATTGCATGACTGATTGATGGAACCCCTCCTCCTTAATGGTCCCTTCCCCACAGATCCTCTCCTCTCCCAAGTCCTACCTGAAGATCATTACCAACAATACAGTGATGGTGTTTTGCCCGGGAATAGAGATGAAAGTGGCAGCACAGGTAAACAGGGTGGTGAAGAAGACCCAAGGAAGGCTTGCCTAGATAAGCCAGGGCACAGAATAGAGAGGCAGGGAGGTCTTGGTACAACTTTATAAAACATTGGTTAGACTACAAAAGGAGTAGTGTGTGCAGTTCTGGTCCACACTATCGGAAGGGTATGATTGCATTGGAGAGGATGCAGAAGAGAGTCACCAGGATGTTGCCTGGGATGGAAAATTTCAGCTATGAGGAGAGACTGGTTAGGCTGGGTTTGTTTTCACTGGGGCAGAGGAAACGGAAGGGGGATCTGATAGAGATGTACAAAGTTATGAGAGGCATAGACAGGGTTGATCGCAAGAATCTTTTCCCCATGGCAGAAGTGCCTAAGACTAGAAGTGAGGTATAAATGGTTTAGAGGGGATCCGAGGAAAATTGTTTCACCCAGAGGGTGGTGGAAACATGCTGCCTGAGACGGTAGTGGGGACATGTAATCTTGCTACATTTAAGAAGCAGCTGGACAACCAATTAAATTGCCAAGAAATAAGAGGCTATGGACAAAGTGCTAATAAATGGGATTAGTATAGACTGGTATTTGATGGTCAGCACATACATGGTGGGCCGAAAGGCCACTCTCTTATCTGTGCTATATGACTCTATGACTCAATGACAAGGAGCCTGCTGAGCTTTAAACACAAGGTGGGGGCAATCGTATTTATTTGTGCAACAACGCATGGAAGGAGTCAAACTCTTATTATTCAGATTAAATGCAAAGTATCCAGGCTATCTGGTGACAGTCCGCTGCTTTGTTCCAGCAGCTCTATGTAGGCAAGGAAGAATTATTACATTGTCCAACACTCCATATTCCTGATGGCATCTCACTGAACATTGTTCAAATCAAGCAATTATCAGCTCTGCCGTTGTACGTTGGAATTCGTGACAGAAACTGGCAAACACCTGATGCCATTAATCCTCAGAAAAAGCAATCCTTTGAGAATTGCGTTCCCAATGCACAGAGTCTGTGAAAAACCGTCTGAACCCAGTTCAGCAAAACTCTTCTAATCCCAGATAATGGGATTTCCATACGCTGTGTTTTTTTTTAAAAAGCGAAATTAAAACATAGCTTCAGAATTTAAACTTTTTGACACTCTGCCTATAAAGCAATACACTTGTATCTCCGATAATCAAAATCTCCAAATCCCAGACAAACCGGCTGTTCTCTGAAATGGAGATGTGATATCGACTCAGCCACTGATGTGAGTTTTCAATTTGATGGACTCATCTGATTTGAGTTCAATAGAACATTTCTGATGTCAAGACTTGAGTTCCAAAGTATTGCTTGACAATAAATCTGTATCTGTGAGAGTTGTCACTGAACTTATAAAAGGTCGAGATGACTCTTCTACTCGGCAGAGGACTGTACACCCTGACATTGCTCAACTTTTAACAACAGGGGAGTTGTATAAGTAGAGGTGGGAATCAGCACTTTAAACAGAATAAAGTTTAAGGGCAATGTCAGGCTGGATGGCTTGTAAGATATCAAGAGCCTTTTAGTCAGTTGCTTTCCTATGAGTCACTGGTTGAAGTGATGCATCTAAAGTAAGGTTTATTTATTAGTTCACAAGTAGGCTTACATTACCACTGCAATGAAGTTACTGTAAAAATGCCTTAGTAGCCACGCACCAGCGCCTGTTTGGGTCAATGCACCTAACCAGCACTTTTTTTGGACTGTGGGAGGAAAGCGGAACAAATACGGGGAGAACGCATAGACTCCATAAGACCATAAGACATATGAGAATTAGGCCGCTCAACGCATCAAGTCTGTTCCGCCATTCAATCATGGCTGATATTTTTCTCAAACCCATTCTCCTGCCTTTTCCTCATAATCCCTGATCCCTTTATTAATTAAGAACTTATCTACCATTGTATTAAAGGCATTTAATGACCCGGCCTCCACAGCCTTCTGCGGAAAAAAAGTTCGTATTTATTTGATAATATACTCGCAAGCTTTTGGGTTAGCCCCTTCGTCACCTGACGAAGGGGCTAACCCGAAAGCTTGCGAGTATATTATCAAATAAATAGGTTGGACTAAAACCTGGTGTTGTCAGACTTTTTACTGTGTTTACACCAGTCCAACGCCGGCATACCCACATCATGAAAAAAAGTTCCACAGGTTCACCACTCTCTGGCTCAAGAAGTATCTTCTCATCCCTGTTTTAAAGGATTGTCCCTTTAGTCTGAGGTGATGCTCTCTGGTTCTAGTTTTTCCTGCTAGTGGAAACATCCTCTCCACGTCTACTCTGCCCAGGCCTCGCAGTATAGAGTGGACATGGAGAAGATGTTTCCATTAGTAGGAAAAACTAGAACCAGAAGATAAAGGGATGATCCACACAGGCAGTGACCCAAGTCAGGAATTTCCCAAAAGATCCCCCCCCAAGTCAGGAATTGAACCCAGGTCCTTAGCACTATGAGGCAGCTGTGCTAACCACTGTGCCACCCTTGCAAGGGAGCAGCAGGAAATCTATATATGCTGGAGGATTCTGTGAATAAATTATCATGCTGACCTACTTCATTTAGATCTGTGCTCTTTCCTGTTTATAATTTTAGGACTGATTTGAACTGACTAAAGCGCATGCCATTTTGTTGATATTTATTTTCTTGGTATTTATTTTAGTGGTAGATGCCAGTAAATAAATCAATAGACAGTAGATTAACATATAAAGCTGTGAGAGTGTGGAATAAGTGGGGGGTGGCCAACTATAAATCCAAAACCAACATAAGCATTGTGCTAATCATTATATTTAACACAATGAATCTGGACCGGAATGGACAGGGAATATCTATGGAAAAAGAAAAAAAATCCTAGGCTTTTAATTTTCTTTTGCAAGATGTTTTGCAAACTTCTACAAATCTGTGAAGGTTTTTGTGGGATATTTTTCGTGGATCTGAATATTGAAATGGAACTGCGCCACAGGTGCTAATAATACTCATTATAGTCTCTTCTCCTTTCATATTCCGATGGTCCTGCTGCGTCGTTTCTGCTTTTATTCCAATAATAATTGATGCTCTGTAATTAAAGAGCAGTTTTGGCTTTGTGAATCAGTGGATCTTTCATGGCACAAAGGGAGGGAAGATGAGAACACTTCGAACATTGACAAATCTTCATTATAGGCTGTGGAATTCAGAACAAAAATCATAGGACAATATTTGTAAAAATAATACATTCTCACTCTTCCTTTTCTTTCCCCCCTTGCCATTCCTGCTCAAGTAAGTGCATTAGGATAGGCCGCACTTGTTTAAGGATTCCACACTGAGCCTTTTGCTCCATGTATCATAACTCTTTCACCTTTAGCATGAGGCACAGGGCACGGTTATAATAGGAAAGTTAATTAAAGCATCACACCACTGACAGCTCCTCTGAATTCTCACTCCCTGAAATGAAGGAACACTTCAATCTGCGAGACTGTCTTTTCCAGGAACTTAATTCAGATAAGAATTCGAACAACACAGAAATAGGCCATTTGGCCCTTCAAGCCTGCTCCACCAATCAATAAAGCCATAGACTCCTCCCAGTGCAGAAGGAGGCCATTCAGCCCATTGAGTCTGCACCGGCGGCACGGTGGCACAGTGGTTAGCACTGCTGTCTCACAATGCCAGAGACTCGGGTTCAATTCTGGCCTCAAGTCACTGTTTATGTGGAGTTTGCACTTCCTCCCCTTGTCTGCTTGGGTTTTCTCTGGGTGCTCTAATTTCCTCCTACAGTCCAAAGATGTGTGGGTCAGGTTGATTGATTATGCTAAATTGACCCTAGTATCAGGGGATTAGCAGGATAAATGTGTGGGTTACAGGAATAAGGCCTGGGTGGGATTGTGGTTGGTGCAGACTCAATGGGCCAAATGGCCTCCTTCTACACTGTAGGGATTCGCCAAAAGACCATCTCACCCCAATCTCCACATATTTACCATTGCTTATTCATCTAACCTACATATCCTAGGACACTAAGGGGCAATTTAATACGACCGGTCCACTTGACCTGTACATCTTTGAAGTGTGGGAGGAAACTGGAGCACCCGGAGATAATCCAAGCAGAGGAGAACTTGCAAACTCCGCATAGACAATCACCCCATCTGGAATCGAACCAGGGTCCCTAGTACTGTGAAGCAGCATTGCTAAGCATTGTGCTGTCCTGTCAAGCCATCTCAGTAATTTAGTGACTTAATAAGATCATCTACCTTTCTTCTATAATCCATTGCGTATATCCAACCTGCTTAACCTCGTCCCATAATAAAAACCCCTCAACCCAGGGACCAGCCAAGTGAATGTTCTCTGAACTGCTTCCAATGTTAGCTTTTCCATTCTTAAGAAAGATGACCAAAACTATACACAGTTCTCTAGGTAAGCTCTTACCAATGACCTGTACAATTGCAGCAAGACTTCTCTATATTTATAAGATTTTTAAAATTCTTTTATTGGGGAAAGAAAACAGACATATTTAGAATGAGGCTTTAAAGAAGTATCTCAGCCAACCACATCAACGCTTGGACATTAGTATCCTGACGGGTAGTTTCAGGGCATAGGATTTTAGTTTCATCCGTATGTTTAAAAATAAATATTGGATTCCATGCCCAGTGTGAACATGTCTTCTCTGTAGGATGTATTTTGAAGCCATCAGTGAAAGATTCCTGCAGGGGAATAAGAATGCCTATGGCCTTTGTCTTAAAAGATCACACAGTCAAGTGATAGAACATCAGATAAGAGCGGTTAAGAAAATCGGACAGACAAGGTTAGAACCTCACAAGCAGAGAATGAACTTGTTGTGAGAAAGAAGATAACGTGGGCAGTCACTAGAATTGAAGAGATAGGCCATCAGCACATCCGAGGTGAATTCTGATGTTAAATTCTCTGAGCACGGAGCTCGTGATTGCGTGGATTTAATCTTGTCAGTAAATATAAAAGGACGCAACAGTAAGCAAGCGCTTCTCAGAATTAAATACAAACCCCAAAATGTCTAACCATAAATTCATGCCAGAATATGGGTTGGGGGTTTATGCACTTACTTTAGGTAGGTAGTGTGGTAGCATCACAGAAATCACAGACATCGTAGAATTCCTAAAATGCAGAAGGAGGCCATTTAGTCCATCGAGTCTGTACTGACAACAATCCCAACTAGACCCTATCCCCATAACCCCACATATTCACCCTGCTAATCCCAGCAGTTTACACATCCTGGAACACAAAGGGGTAATTTAGCATGGCCTATGCACCTAACTGACTAATCTTTGGAACGTGCCATTTATGGGATAGCAGCATAATGTCATGTTATGCAAATATAACAACTCTGTTCAAGAAAGGAGGTAGATAGGTAGTAAATTATAGGCCAGTTAGCACATAGTTGGGAAAATGCAATAAAGTGCTGGTAGCCAGACATTTAGAAAATCGTAATACAATCTGGCAGAGTCAAAATGGTTCTGGAAAAGGGAAATCATAGAATTATAGAATCCCTGCAGCGTAGAAAGGGGCCACTTGACTTACAAAGTCTGCATCGACTCGCCGAAGGAAAAACTGATTTTTTCAAATACAGGAAATATATCAATAGTACAGTAAAATCACAATGATCATACATCTTTGCAGTTCCAGTACAACCCCCCTGTTGAGCTGTGGGGCTAGCAGTATCAGGTGTGGGCAGCTGGTGGTGCCCTGTACCATTGATAGTGCCAATAGCATGGCAAAACAATGTCTTTCTCTGTGCTTAAAGAGAAGGCAGTGAGGTTCCCGCTCCTTGCATACAATGAGTTGGTGATCCCTCTTGGTGATGCACAGCAAACTGAGAAACATTAGTGATGTTGCTGGTTCCAGCCTAGAAGTATCCTATTGCAGACCTTGGTGACCACTGGCAGCACCAAACTCTTGCTTAGCAGCCATAGCGAGGTTAAAGAAAGTGGCACTATAGAGTGACCACCTCACTGGTGGTGAGGTCATCACTACTCCTGGCGAATGTGGAGACCAGAGAAGTTTTAGCCATTATTAAGAAGGAACTTCTGTGGAGTGCCCTCCTCCCTCTGTGCATATGTCCTCCTCTCTGCTGCCTCTGCTTCACCTCCCTGGGGGACTTAATATATCCTTTATGACCGACAGGAAGATTTCTGCTCTTTGGCCTTTGAAAATTCACTTAGTTCCTTGCTATGGTCCAGCATCACTTCCTTCCATCACACAGAACCTTTGTGAATTCCTCCAGCACACTACACAATACATAGATCAACCCTACGGCAGGTAAAGACAAGTCAAAAACAATTAATGGCCGATTCAGAGTCACATTCTGCTGCTGTTATCCTACATGTGGCAAGAGGAGGCCTATGCCATGAAGGACACCTGGCATGGGCTGATGTTGGGCAAGGAGGGAGGGACCTTCTTTGAGGTCCCTCTTGGCTCACTGCAGGCAAACTTCCTCTCCTCACATGCTACCTGAGGTAAGCCTTCCCTTTGAACCTCCCCTCCAAGTCTCTTGAACCTGACACCCCCACCTCACCTCCACAACTTATACCTACATTCAGTATAACCCCTACCCTGATCTGTTGTCTGGGCTCCTCCGCATTGGCGACACCTTGTAATCCTAGTCCTTCCATGCCAACGCTACAGTTAAGAAAGCCCACCAATGCCTCTATTTTCTTAAGAGGTTAAAGAAATTCGGCTTGTCCACTATGACTCTCACCAACTTTTACAGATGCACCATAGAAAGCATCCTTTCCAGATGTATTACAGCTTGGTGTGGCTCCTGCTCTGATCAAGACTGCATAAAACTACAAAGGGTTGTGAATGTAGCCCAGTCCATCACGCAAACCAGCCTCCCAGCCCATTTACACTTCCCACTGCCTTGAAAAAAGAACCAGCATAATCAAGGGCTCTACTCACCTCAGATATTCTCTTCTCCATTTTTTTCCGTCAGGAAACAGATACAAAAGTCTGATAACATGTACCAACTGACTCAAGAACAGCTTCTTCCCTGCTGCCATCAGACCTTGGACCGCACCTACCATTCAGCTGATCTTTCCCAACACCCTAGCTGTGACTGTAACACTATATTCTGCACCCTAAGATTTCCTTGTCCCCTATGTACTCTATGAATGGTATGTTTTGTCTGTATAGTGCAAGAAACAATACTTCTCACTGTATCCCAAGATATGTGACTGAGACTACTGGCCAATCTGACGGGCCCGGAACTCTTTAAAGTGGGACCTGAAAAAGGGGCAGAAGTATTGTCTTGTTGTGATATGATGTGCTAACATTGTTAAGGAGGCGCACCTTACGCTACTGTTAATCATTACCGCTGCCTTGATCTATAGGCAGTCAACGAGCAGTGATAAAAGTCAAACATGTGTGCCTCACAGTCTCTCAGTGACTACTATCTATATATAGTTTTCTCCGCAAAAAAATTATTTACTGTTTCATCAATCCTTGCATCAGAGAAAAGAAGAATGTAACAATTTTAAAGCAATTAAAGCTGTGTCCAGGATTAATTGCTGTGCTGAAACCTTCAGGATCGTAGTGAGTGATTTTCCCCCTCCTTAGTTAAAAAGTGGGGCCATGAGCGAGGGCACGGTGTCCAGCATTATGATTCTGTTTCTTCTATATCAATCATCCATGTTAAAGAACAAGGAACAACAATAAATAACAACAACAAAGAACAGTACAGCACAAGAACTAGCCTTTTGGCCCTCCAAGCCTCTATCAATCATGATGCCTGCCTAAACAGTATGCACTAATAGAGTCTGCATCCTTCCATTCCCATCCTATTCATGTATTCACCTAGATGTCCCTTAAATGCCGCTATCATACCTGCTTCCATGGGCAGCGTGTATCAGACATTCACCAAACTCAGTGTAAAAAACATGTCTCCCACATCTCCTCTAAACATTTGCCCTTGCACCTTAAACCTATATCCCCTAGTACTTTACTTTTCTACCCTAGAAAAGAGTATCTGATTATCCGCTCTGTCCATGCCTCTCATAATCTTGTAAATCTCTATCAGGTCACCCCTCAACCTCCATCATTCCAGTGAGAACAAATCAAGTCTATCCAACCTCTCTTCATAGCTAATACCCTTCAGGCCAGGCAACATCCTGGTAAACCTCTTCTGTACCCGCTCCAAAGCATCCACATCCTTCTGTACAATTCTGTAGTGGCCAGAATTGTACACATTGTTCCAAATAAAGCATCAATAAACATATGCATTAAATGAAGCTGTGTCTGTATTTGACAACTGTGCCATCCTAAGATGCTCAGAGGGTCAAATTATTATATTAAGAAAGAAAACTAGTAGTAGTGCAAAGGTAGACCCATTAAATCACTTCTCAGCCTTTTGGCTAAGATCAAGTAGAATCAAAGAACCCTGCAGTGCAGAAAGAAGCCTTTTGGCCTATTGAGTCTACACTGAACACAATCCCAACCAGGCCCTACCCCCATATCCCTACATATTATACCCACTAATCCCGGGACACTAATGGGCAATTTCTTAGCATGGCCAATCAACCTAACCCACACATCTTTGGACTGTGGGAGGAAACCCACGCAGACACATGGAGAATGTGCAAACTCCACTCAGACAGTGATCTGAGCTGGGAATCGAACCCAGGACCCTGGAGCTGTGAAGTAGCAGTGCTAACCACTGTGCTACCATACTGCCCTCCAAGTGTGTAAGATCAAGCCCAAGATCAGGTGTAATGCCAGTTCTTGTCAGCTTGCATCCAGTGTGTCTTTTTTGTGGAGAGCACAAGTTGGATTCAATTTGAATTTGAATATGTTTTGGAGCGAGCAAGGGCGTCCTTAGGGCTGGCATGGACAAGATGGGCTGAATGGCCTTCTTCTGCGCTGTAATGTTTCTATGGTTCTGTGAATTAGGGGCTTGTCCTGTCCACTCTGCACATTAGCTCTGTAATTCTGAGAAAGGAATAAACACTCTTCTCAAAGTCTTTGTTAAATCAGTGATACAACTGACACGCTCAGACTCATTGATGCCAAGATAAGCAGGTTAATTAACAGCCTTTTGATTTTGCCACTGTTTTGGCTACCAATTAGTGTAGTGTAGTATTAGTGTTGTAATTAGGAAATAACCCTTTGACAATTCCAGTTAGCCATCATAAAACTGATTAAAGCTTCTAAACAGACAGCACAACAAAGCGATTTGGCACAATTTTCATTGGATATTAGCGACACATTGAGCACTGACGATTGGGCTGAATTTATGTCCTGGAATACTATTTTAATCAGTGACACCGTGATATCTCAACTCGCTTAAACAGGTCAACACCTTGACTAAAATAGAAGGCTTTTAGACAAACCTATTAAACATTCTGCCACTAATATCCTAAGGCATCCTTTCAATATTTCACACTACTTTACTCTTTTTTTTTCACTTCTTCATTGGATTTGGACATTGCTGGCAAGGCCAGAATTTATTTCCCCAATCTGATTAACTTTAGGAAGGTGGCAGGGAACTACCTTCTTGACTCACTGCAGTCCACATGGTGTAAGTACACCCACAGCGCTGTTAGGAAGGGATTTCCAGGATTGATGATGGAACTTGATATTTCCAAGCGCTTGGCTTGGGGGGGTAATCCAATCCTGTGAGCTCCACTTTTAGACTGGCGTAAGCTCGTTTAAAAAATAAACAGGCTAATGACTTCACAGAACTAGGGCAGAGAGGATGACAGCGTGTAATAAATCAGGGAGCTTGAGTGGAAAAGAATGGTATTTATTGTTAAGTGCAAAATAAAGTCACTACTCCATACCAATCCTGGCCAGGATAATGCTTCTACAGACCCTTCTCAGTGTCTGTCTTACAATTGCCGGTTACCAAGGGAACTCATGTTCAACCAGCCCCAGTGGGAGATCAATCTGTGATCCCCCATTGAACTCATGGCAGTTATCACATTCCCCCTCCCCCCAAAACACTGGGTCTGAGGGTTTCCCCTCTCTCCTATGGAAATGGAGGCATCTTTGTTGTTTGGTCTCGTTTCTGTCATTTGTGGTCAGGGGACATATATACTGAGTGGGAGTATGTTTCTTCCTTTTGGAACATCAGAATGCCACTGTAGGGGACTCTTTCTTGATGGTGATCTCTGACTGTGATTCCACCACCTCCATCTCCATTTCTGAGGCAGAGCCTTTAGAGGCCTTTCTTGGGCTTTTAAAGGGATAGATTTTCCCCTCTGCTGGGGATGGATATGGCGCCAACGGCATCATGTCCGCTGAAGCAATCCCCCCTGTGGAGGGTTCCTGATGGGGGAGATGCTTTTTATTGGTTTATCCTGAATTTTTAACTGTATATGGCAATGGTCCCGCTTTTCAGAGGACAGCTCCAGGGATCCAGGTGGAACCATCTCCACAGTCCCCTAGTGCACAGTCTCTGATGGTTTGAAGGTCCTGCCCAGCTTATGTCCAACACGACCCATTCTCTGGGCTTCTTGTTTTCCTTCAGTTTTGCTGCTCAGACTTGGAAAAGTCAGGCTAAGCCTGGTCCAAAAGCAATGGCCCATCAATAGTTCCCCTGGGGCTATTTCCATCGAATGGGCATCAATGAGAATTAAGAACATAGAGCCCATAAATGGCCCTGCGCAGTCTGCATGTACTCGCACCCAGGGTCTCCTCAGTCATCCCCAAGGGTGCAACGAAGTTGCTGGTGGGACCTTCTGATTTTCCTGGCAGGTTTTGTACTGCTTGACCAGACTTTCAATATCCAAGTCTATTCCAAGCCACCAGACATAGCTCCTTGCAAGCATTTTACTTTTAGTAATTCCTAGGTGGCCATTATGCGATTTGTGGAGTTCTAGTCACTGGCCTGTATGCAGATTCTCCACAAGATAATGCCATCTTTAATGCTCAGCTCTTGATATTTGGTGTTATATGGCTTCAGATCCTCCATAGGACATCCCTGTGGTCCACCACTTAGGACGCTATGACGTAACTTTGCCAACATGGGGGTCCTTTAGGATCCAAGCCTGAATTTGCTTGACCGACACAGGCAGAGTGTCCATGTTCAAAGTCATGATAACTTCATCCATCTTCGGAGAAGATAGGTTGGTGGGTAGTGGTAGGTTGGTCATGGCATCCGTGTTGGTGATCAGGCTCCCTGGATGATGTTCTCAGGTATATTCATAAGCACCTAGCAGTGTTGGATGCCATCTGAATGCATTGGACGGAATCACCTTGTTTTCTGCAAAGAGGCCCAGCAAATATTTGTGACCCATTACAATGGGAAATGCTGACCGTAGACGTACTAGTGGAGCCACTTTTTAACCTCTGACTATTGTAACCAAACCTTCTTTCTCGATGTGGACATGCTTCCTTTCTGCATCCATCAGGTTTGTGAAGCCTATGTGATTGTTCATTCTGTCCCATTCTCCCAATGGTGCAAAGATACCACTCCTATCCCATAGGGAAGGACATTCTAGTTTACGATGAGTGGTCTCAGAGGGTCATAATGGGTCAGTATGTTTGTCAACAGCAATTGCTGTCTGACACATGTAAAGGCTTTCTCCTGTGGCATTTGCCACAACCATTTGTGATTTTGTTTTAGCAAGACATGGATCGGTGCCAGCAGGATCACCTGGTTCGGGATGAATTTCCCATAGTAATTTACGAGACCTAAGAAAGATTTCACCTCCATTGCATTCCTTGGAGTTAGAGCTCCTTTTATGGCCTTCACCTTGTCCTTGTCAGGGTGTAACATGGGTAAGATGGGAATAGAGGGATATGGGCCAAATGCACGCAATTGAGACTAGCTTAGTGGTTTAAAAAAGGGGCAGCATGGACAAGTTGGGCTGAAGGGCCTGTTTCCATGCTGTAAACTTCTATGACTCTATGACTTTGTGTAATCCATCCTTTTCAACTCTATACCCAATGTACGTGACTTCAATTATCTGGAACATGCATTTTTCCCTTTTTAGCCTGACAGCAGCCTCAGAGAAACTCCATTAGACTTTCTCCAAACTCTCCAAATGTTCCTTTACGGTGGCACCTGAGATTAAAACATCATCCAGGTAGGCTGAAATTCTGGGAACTCCTTGAAAGATGTTCTCCAACACCCTTTGAAAAATGGCTTGATCCAAAGACACCCAGCTTGCAGGTGCAGCAGGTGGTCAGGAAGGCGAATGGGATGCTGGCCTTCATAGCGAGGGGGATTGAATATAAAAGTAGGGAGGTCTTGCTGCAGCTGTATAGGGCATTGGTGAGGCCGCAGCTGGAGTACTGTGTGCAGTTTTGGGCGCCGCACCTGCGCAAGGATATTTTGGCCTTGGAGGGAGTGCAGAGGAGGTTTACTAGGCTGATACCGGAGTTGAGGGGATTGAGCTATGAGGAAAGGCTGAATAAACTAGGCTTGTACTCGTTAGAGTTTAGAAGAATGAGGGGAGATCTCATTGAGACGTATAAGATGATGAATGGGATGGATAGGATAGAGGTGGAGAGACTCTTCCCGCTCAAAAAAGACAGTAGGACTAGGGGGCACAGCCTCAAGATAAAGGGGAGGCGGTTTAGAACGGAGTTGAGGAGGAACTTCTTCACTCAAAGGGTGGTGAATCTCTGGAATTCTTTCCCCGTTGAAGTGGTGGAGGCTGCCTCGCTAAATATTTTTAAGAAGCGGGTTGATGGGTTCTTGATAAGAGAGGGGATTAAGGGTTATGGGGAGAGGGCGGGAAAGTGGAACTGAGCCACGACAGATCAGCCATGATCTTATTGAATGGCGGGGCAGGCTCGAAGGGCTAGATGGCCTACTCCTGCTCCTATTTCTTATGTTCTTATGTTCTTATGTTCACCCCAAAGGTTAAGCAAGCATACTTACACAGTCCTTTGTGAATACTTATGGTGACATACTTCCTGGATGACACCTCACACTCCAGTAGGCATTGCTCATGTCCAATTTGGAAAATATGTGACCTCCAGCCAGCTTTGCATACAGACAAATCTACTTTGCGTGACGCAGGGTATCTGTCTAAGTGGGAGGATCTGTCGACTGTCAATTTATAATCCCTAAAGGAACTGACTGAATCGTCAGGTTTCAAAACTGGGACTACTGGCGTGACCCATTTGACAAATTGTATGGGGGACATAATGCCAAGTTCATCCAGACCTTCCATTTCAGCCTCTATTTTGGTACATTGGCATAGGGGGACAGTTTTCCTTGAAGTATTTAGGTCGGGTCTTTGGGTCCATCTAGTCCTTGGCCCTGGCACTTTTAATTTTCCCAAGGCCTTCTTGGAACATTTCGGGATAATTCCCAATAACTTTGCATGAATCGCCAGTACCCATGTTAAAGATCTGTTGCCAATCCAGGCAGACATTTTGTTGCCAGTCCTTTCCCAAATGGCTGTACCCTGGTCCTTGAACCACTAATAGAGGGGTGTTGGATTGTCTGTTGTCCATGTATAACTATGGTTAATATGTAAGGGCTCTCCAGTATATGTAGCCAATCTAGCCTTGATCTTACAACCTCGTCCTGCCCTGACTTTTCACAAGATGAGGTGGTAAGATGGGGCAGGAGGTGAAAAATCAGGTTTGAGCCCCTTTTTTTACTTCTCCCCATCTTAGAATCATAGAATCCTTACAGTGCAGAGGGAGGCCATTTGGCTCATCATGTCTGCACTGGCTACAGTTCCACCCAGGCCCTAAGCCATAACCCCACATATTTACTTTGCTAATCTCCTGACATTAGGGTCAATCAATCTACATCTTTGGACTGTGGAAGGACAAAGTAACTGGAGTAATCCCACACAGACATGGGGAGAATGTGCAATCTCCACAAAGATAGTGACCCAAGGCCGGAATTGAACATGGGTCCCTTGCACCATGAGGCAGCACTGCTAATCACTGTGCCACCATGCCATAGCGGCAATGTTTTGCTGATGAAATTGATTTAGATTTACATGTAATTAAAGAGTTATGGACGCTATTGTCCGGCCTCACTTCCCTGAGGAAGGCCTGGAAGAACTTGGCATTATACTCCTAGTACCCCCACCTCACTGGCTGAGATTCTCCCCAGCAGGAATCACCTATGGTCCCCACCAATGCCTGTTACCAAGGGAACTCACATGCAATGAGCCTCACAGGGAGATCAATTTGTACTTCCCCACGGAACTGGTGGGCGTTATCACACAGTGGAAGAAAATGAAAAGGAGAAAGTGTAAATTCTGGACAATCTTGAAACACAAATAGAAACTGCTGAAGACCTCACAATAGAGGCAATCAGCAGAAAAGGTGGGTTACAGTGCTTCAGATGTGAATGCTTCATCAGAATGTAATGCAAGTGGTGTGGAGGTGCATTACATATTTGAAGGTGAGCTTGGGCAATATGAATTTCCATCAATTCATTGATACCATCGACTTGAACATTGTAAATTTTCACCTACTTCATGGGAGATAATGTCCATTTACAATAAACAGGTCAACACCTCTGTTAAGACAGTAGGCAGAGCAGCTTCATAAAGAATACATTGGGGTTGGAAACCAAAAGAGAAAATGCTGGAAAATCTCAGCAGGTCTGGCAGCATCTGTAAGGCGAGAAAAGAGCTGACGTTTCGAGTGCAGGTGATCCTTTGTCAAAGTTAAAAGGCATAGAAAATGGAAGATATTTACACTGTAGTGTGAGGGAATAAAGGATGAGTCTTAGCCTCAAAACCAAAGGGGAAAGGCTGCTAATGGCAGTCCTTAGAGAGAATAAAAGACGTGAATGACCAGAGAAGCCAAAATCAGAAGGTATGCTATGACAGATAAAGATGTGGGCGGGGGGAGGTGGGAGAGAGGTAAAATTGAGAAAAAGGGGGGAAGAGGAAGCAAAGGGGGAGAAAAGGTAAGAAAAGGGGGGATAAAATAGAAAGAAGAAGGGGGGAAGCAAAATAAAGAAAGACAATAAAGAAATAAAAGGTAGAGAACAGTTAACAATTAAGTAAAATGAGAACAAAGGGGTGGAGGTGGGGTAAAGCTAATCAGTTGTTGAATTTGATGTTGAGACCAAGGGGATGTTGGGGTTAGAATTTGACTCTATGCAATCGTGTAAAACAGGTAATAGGGAGTCGCAGGGAGTTTTATCTCTCAAGAGTTTTATCACGATTGACTTTGAACCGAGAGAGATGTAAAATGTGTTCTCAATTTACATTTTATGCTGCTGTACAAAATCAAAATGACCCCCATTATGCGTACATATGCTTACACCTCTGAATGATTTCCAACAATGGTTGGCTCTAGACTCCACCGGTCTCTCAACGCCACAATTGTCTTCAGAATGTTTCAACATAAAAGCGTTTGAGATGATGTTTTGCATTGCCCAGGTGAATCCGTGAGCCTGTTTCTACTTCAATGCTTCTTTGCTTTAGCTGCGAATGTGATCTAAATGCTAACAATGATAAATTCGAATGAAAGTGTACTGATAGTCCCTTTGACAGTCAAAGTGTGAAACAATATTTCATTATCAACATTCAGATCAATATCTTCACCTCCCCTGGCATCCAGAAAACACTCACAAGGACGTGGATGTGAAGGAAGGTCAGCGGATTAATCAGAGATTAGATGCCATCAGGTTTTTACTGAGAAAATCCTATTCTGTCTGCTAAGTTCCATGAATGACTAAGCAAGCTCCCACCTCAGTTCAAAAGGCCCTGTTGTGCATTTTCACTTCTTAGTTGTATACTGTGACATGGGGAAAGGCATAAATATCCCATTTATCTCATTTGTTCTGTCTGATGGTTAAATATGGATGCTCCACATTTTTGAAATCCCAATTCCCTGCCTTTATTTTGTGAAGGAAATGTTATGAACCTGCGCACGATTTACGAAAGATGGCAATTTGTGTCAGGAGTCTGAGAACACATCCCACCTTACCTGTTGCCCATGAAATAAGATAACTTGCACTTCCATAGCACCTTTCATAACCTCAGTGTTCTCAAAGCACCAGGCAGCCAGTTAGATATTTCTCAGTGCAGTTACTGTTAAAAGACAGCACCCAATATGGCACATAGCATGTTTCCTTTGATTTGATTGGATTTAGTATTGCCACATGTATTCGTATACAGTGAAAAGTATTGTTTCTTGTGCACTAGACAAAGCATACCATACAGAGAAGGAAAGGAGAGGGTGCAGAATGTATTATTACAGTCATAGCTAGGGTGTTTAGAAAGATCAGCTTAATATGAGGTAGGTCCATTCCAAAGTCTGATGGCAGCCGGGAAGAAGCTGTTAGTATTTGTCCAAAGATTTTTGTATTTTTTTTCCCAACAGCAGAAGGTGGAAGAGAGTATGTCTGGGACGTATGGGGTCTTTGATTATGCTGGCTGCTTTTTCTGGAAGTGTAGACAGGAGGCAGCAGGACGTGTAGACAGAGGCAGTGGTAAGGGTAGACAGAAGGCAGTGGGAAGTGTAGACAGACGCAGCGGAAAATGTAGACAGAGGCAGTGGGAAGTGTAGACAGAGGCAGCGGGAAGTATAGACAGAGGCAGTGTAGACAGAGGCAGTGGGAAGTATAGACAGAGGCAGTGTAGACAGAGGCAGTGGGAAGTGTAGACAGAGGCAGTGGGAAGTGTAGACAGAGGCAGCGGGAAGTATAGGCAAAAGCAGTGTAGACAGTCCACAAACAGCAAAGTGATAGATGATGTTCTTCATCAAAGTATTGTCATGGGATCTCTTTTGCCCATCTGAGAGGGGCCTTTAGTTTAATGTTTTATCCAGAAGACATGTGAAAATGGACTCCTTTCCTTCACATAAAACCCTGGTAATAGTAGCTCTCTTGTCACAGAGTGGCTTGCTAGGCCATTTCAGAGGGCAGTCAAGGGTCAACCACACTGCTGTGGGTCTGGAGTCAATTGTAAGCCAGGCCAGGTAAAGACGGCAGATTTCTTTCATGAAAGGACCTTAGTGAACCAGGTGGGTTTTTACAACAATCAACAATGGTTTCATGGTCATCGTTAGACTTTTAATTCCAGATTTTTACTGAATTAAAATTTTATCAACTGCCATGGTTGGATTCAAACCTGGGTCCCCAAAGCATTACCCTGGGTCACTGGATTACTACCCAAATGGCAATACCACAATACCACTGCCTCCTCTCCTATTCCTCTTGGCTGAAATGTCTATCAACAAAGTCATGAATTTAGAAGGCAATTCAAGGGCAAAAAGGTTTCACCCAGAGATAGGGGTCTGGAGCTCATTACTTGAAAGGATGACAGAGGCAGAAACCTTCAGGTCATTTAAAAAGCACTTGGAGTTGAAGTGCCTTACTCTGCATGGCCAAGGAATAAGATCTGGAATGTGGAGAGGATGTCTCCACTAGTAGGAAAAAATAGAATCAGAGGGCACAACCTCAGGCTGAAGGGACGATCCTTTAAAACTGAGATGCGGAGGAATTTCTTCAGCCAGAGAGAGGTGAATCTGTGAATCTGTGCTGCAGAGGGCTGTGGAGGACAGGTCATTGAATGTCTTTATGACAGAGATAGATAGGTTCTTTATTAATAAGGTGGTCATTAATAAGGGGAAAAGGCAGGAGAATGGGGATGAGAAAAATATCAGCCATGATTGAATGGTGGAGCAGACTCGATGGGCCGAGAAGCCTAATTCTGCTCCTAAGCTTTATGGTCTTTATGGAAAGTGGGATTAAGCTGATAGTTACTTGTTAGTGGTGCAGACCTGTTTTCTCGTTATTCGTTCCTGGGACATGGGTGACGCTGGTAGCCAGCATTTATTTCTCATCCTTAGTTACCTGAGGGCAGTTGACAGTCAATCACATTGCTGTGGGTCTGGAGTCACATGTAGGCCAGATCAGGTAAGGACGGCAGATTTCCTTCCCTAAAGGACATTCGTGAACCAGATAGATTTTTCCAACAATGGTTTCATGGTCACTAACAGATTCTTAATAGAGCTATTTTTTATTGAATTCAAATTCTACCATCTGCCACGGCATGATTTGAATCTGAGCCCCCTGAAAATTAGTTGGGTTTCTGGATTAATAGTCTAGTGATAATATCACTAGGCCACCGCCTCCCCATTTGAGGATTACATATTGGCCAGGACCCCCTGCAGTTCCTGATAGATGCGTCATGGGATCTTTTCCATCCACCTGAGAGAGCTTTAGTTTTACATCTTTTCCAACAGGGATTTTATAAATGGGCCTCTTCCAATTACGAATCCATTACTAGGCTAGGTCCCAGTAACTGTAACTGACAAGTCACAGACCTTGGCAGTAGAGCTGAGACCATTCTGATCAGGTTAGAGATTGAATTCAGAATGGTGAGGAGAGAGAAGTGACTTTAATATTGTCCTCAAAACAGAAATTAGTATTTAGAAGTTGCAATGCTAGTTTGAGGCAAGTCTTTTTTGTTTTAGCTTTAATTGTCATCCTTCCAAATTTGGCATTTCAGCTACGACTGTCACCAAATTTTACAGATACACCATAGAAAGCATTCTTTCTGGTCAGATCACAGCTTGGTATGGCTCCTGCTTTGCCCAAGACCGCAAGGAACTACAAAAGGTCATGAATGTGGCCCAATCCATCATGCAATCCAACCTTCCATTGATTGACTCTGTCTGCACTTGCTGCTGCCTCGGCAAAGCAGCCAGCGTAATTAAGGACCCCACACATTCCGGACATTCCACCTTCTTCCTTCAGGAAAAAGGTACGAAAGTCTGAGGCATGTATCAAGAACATGCTGATGTCAGACTTTTGAATGGACTTACTTTAACGCATTAAGTTGATCCTTCTCTACACCCGAGCTATGACTGTTACACTACATTCTGAACTCTCTCATTTCCTTCTCTATGAACGGTATGCTTTGCCTGTACAGCACGCAAGAAGCAATACTTTTCATTATATACTAATGCATATGACAATAATAAATCAAATCAAATCAAAATCAAATTCAATTCAGATTGAGGCATCCAGTTGAAGGAACTCAAAGGACAATTAAGTGACTCATGAGGAGTAAGAGGCATAAATATCCTGTTTGACGAGGTTAATTTTGTTAAAGTTACTTATACTTTGCCCTTCTCTTTCTTCAGCCATTGCATGAAATATTGTAAAATGGAACAGCGTTTGATTAATTTTAATGATCTTCCTGAGTACCAGCCTGGGATAATTGAATGGGAGATATATAAGCAGGTTGCTACTGTTATCTTTCAGTGCTCCATTTTGTTACTACCTTGGGACTGATGGTGTAAAATTGATCAGATACTGTATTTTAATCTAGTTTGCTGGGTAACTATTTCAGCTGAAGATATCGGAAGTGATAGCAGAGTGCTTGTGTTATGAGATTAGTGGTTCAGAGGACTGGGCCATCCTGGAACATATGCTGCAATCTTACCAGCATCCCCACCACCACCTCCCCCATCCCCCCGCCCCCATCCTCACTACCACCGCCATCCCTCTTTGCAATTTTGCCAGTGGCTGGGGATGTGCCAGGAGGCCTACTGGCTCATGGGCCAGCTGAGGTACTTAGTTACCCAAATCATGGCCGCTTAAAGGCCTCATCCGCTACTGCTGGGATTTAATCAGCAGTGGGAGAGATCGGTGTCAACTATCCAGCCCACGCAGTGAAATCTGGTGACTGCTGGTCAGGCAGGGGCAGTTCCCCCTTTTTGTCCCAATAGAGACCTGCTCAGGTATTCTCTTCCTACATTAGATAAATGTGAGGTGATTCATTTTGCTAAGTCAAATCGGGGCAGGACTTACTCAGTTAATGGTAGGGATTTGGGGAGAGTTATAGAACAAAGAGATCTAAAGGTATATGTTCATAGCTCCTTGAAAGTGGAATCACAGGCGGACAGAGTGGTGGAGAAGGCATTCGGCATGCTTGGTTTCATTGGTCAGAACATTGAATACAGGAGTTGGGACGTCTTGTTGAAGTTGTACAAGACTTTGGTAAGGCCACACTTGAAATACTGTGTACAGTTCTGGTCAGCTGATGATAGAAAGGATATTATTAAACTAGAAAGAGTGCAAAAAAGATTTACTAGGATGCTACCAGGACTTGATGGTTTCAGTTATAAGGAGGGGCTGGATAGACTGGGACTTTTTTCTCTGAAGCATAGGAGGCTGAGGGATGACGTTATAGAGGTCTATAAAATAATGAGGGACACAGATCAGCGAGATATTCAAAATCTTTTCCCAAAGGTAGGGGAGTCTAAAACTAGAGGGCATGGGTTTAAGGTGAGAGGGGAGAGATAAAATTGGGCCCAGAGGAGCAATATTTTTCATTCAGAGTACCTGGAACGAGCTGCCAGAGGTAGTAACAGAGATGGGTACAATTTTGTCTTTTAAAAAACATTTAGACAGTTACATGGGTACGATGGGTATAGAGGGATATGGGCCAAAAGCAGACAATTGAGACGAACTTAGTGGTTAAAACTGGTGGCATGGACAAGTTGGGCCGAAGGGCCTGTTTCCATGCTGTAAACATTTATGATCCTACTTCTCCTCTGGTAGCTTGCCCATTTCAATTCCCAGTCAGATCCTGCAAACCTGCTGCCTGCAAGATTTGCACACACCATCAGGTTTGTTTCCATCGCCTTGCTCTGGGACTGGTTACAGTCCCAGCAGTGTTCGCTACTCCCAGTGCCACTGCCGGGACCACAGAACTTCCAGCCACTTGATTAGCCGACCCTCTTGGGAGCACAACATCTCCCCCAGGGGCGGTGGAAAAGCGTGTCAGCTAATTAACAGCCCAACGGCTGTTAGATTTCTGCGGTGCAGGCCATCCCAAGAGCGGCCCCCAGCATAGATTTAAGCCCAGGAGTTTAAATCTCACCACAGCAGCTGAATTTAATAAATGAAGTAAACCTGTAATGGGAAGCCAGTCCCAATAATGGTGGCCATGTCGTCACCAGATTGTCTTTAAAACATATTTTCTTTATTGATGTTCTTTAGTGAAGGGAAGTTGCCATTCTTACTCAGTCTGGTCCATATGTGACTCCAGACCTACTGCAGTGTGAGTGACTTTTAATTGCCCTCTGAAATGACTGAGCAAACCATTCAGTTGTCGACAAGTTGGTTTACCAGCGTTTTCTCAAGCGTAATAAGGGCTGGGCAATACATATCCATAGCGTTCACACATGAATAGAGAGAGGTTTCATGGTGTGAAATCTGAGCTGTAATTAAAGCTTATTTATCAGTCACAAGTAGGATTACATTCACTCTGCAATGAAGTTACTGTGTAAAATCCCCTAGTCGCCACACTCTGGCGCCTGTTTGGGCACATTGAGGGAGAACTTAGCATGGCCAATTCACCTAACCTGCACTCCTTTGGATTGTGGGAGGAAACCAGAGCACCCACAGGAAACTCACGCAGACACAGGGAAAATATGCAAACTCCACACAGACAATAACCCAAGCCTGGAATCAAACCCTGGTCCAAGATGATATGGCAAGTAGATTGTACAATATCTGATACATACTTCAATATAAACATTTATATGATGCCCTCCTCCTGCCCCCCACCACCCCCACCCCACCATCCCTCCAACATTGTGCGGTGTGGAGTCAGTGACTTTCCAAAGCCTCCGGTAAGCAACTGTTCAGCATCAACTGGCTCACAGCTCGAATTCTCCAATGTCAAACGCCCTGCCACTGCTGGTCATGAGAACAGAGAAGTTGGCACTCAGCCAAATCTCCATTCACTGCAGCTGGCCAGGAGAATCACAGCTGTGGGTAAGGTTGGAAAATCCGGCCCCACATTTCCACAGAGAACCTGCCATCCGTTCTACAGAATGGCCTGGCCGCAACTGCAAGGTAACTTTGTGAGGACTTACCATCTGCCAAAATTACTCTATTGATTCCAATGGTCGTTCAAATGTTCCCTTCCCATTATTGTAACAGTGGTGCTAACTCATTAACCTCAAACATGTCAACATCTTCACCATCCAAATCTTCATTGAAAACACTTATGGATCTAGTCAGGATCAAAACCACCAGTGTAGGTTAGTGCAGCACAAATAACAGGGAAAAGCACATTCCATGTAAACACAACAACTTTTATAGATGTACCACATAATGCATCCTTTCTGGGTGTACCACAGCTTGGTATGGCTTCTGCTCTGACCAAGACTGCAAGAAATAATAAAGGATTGTGAACATACCTCAGTCAATCACACAAACCAGCCTCCCATCCATTGACTCTGTCTCGCTGCCTTGGAAAAGCAGCCGATGTTATCAAGGACCTCACGCACCCCGTTCATACTCTCTCCCACCTTCTTCCAGCTATGTGCATTTATGGAGATTGGCGTAACATTCTGCCAGTCTCCTGCATGGCATCTAAATAGTTGCAAGAGTAGTCCATTGAGCCTGCTTCACCATTCAATAAGATTATGCCTGACCATCACCATCTACTTCATTTTCCTACCCTCTCCTCAGAATTCCCTCAGCGTTCAAAAATCTAGTGATCTCAGTCTTGAATATACTCATCGACCGGGTGATGATAGACTTCTGGAATAGAGGGTTCCAAAGATTTACATTCCTTCTGAGTGATGAAATAGCTCAGTCCAAAATGGTAGGATTGGAAGTGGGTACAAAAAATAACCAGGTATTTTTAAATGCTTTGCTTGGCTGCAATATTGGACATCAATCTGTACCCCTGAACTCAGAGAGCAAGAGTTTGTACCATGAGTGGTAAACTGGATTGTGATCCCAGAATGTCCAGGTTGTATCACAGCTTAGTATGGCTCGTGACCAGGACTGCAAGACACTACAAAGAGTTATGAACGTAGCCCAGCCCATCATGCAAACCAACCTCCCATCCATTGACTCTGTCTACACTTCCTACTGCCTCAGCAAAGCAACCAGCATAATTAAGGACCCCGTACAACCTGAACATTCTCTCTTCCACCTTTTTCCATCCAGAAAAGGTTACAAAAGTCTGAGGTCACATATGAACCAACTCAAGAACAGCTTCTTCCCTGCTGCTGTCAGACTTTTGAATGGACTTTCTTCACATTAAGTTGACCTTTCTCTACACTCAACATTTTCACACATTCTGTACCCTCTCCTTTTCTACTCCCCTGTGTGCTCTATGAACAGTATGCTGTGCCTGTATAGCATGCAAGAAAAATACTTTTCACTCTACATCAATACAGGCGACAATAATAAATCAAATCAAATCAAATCAAAAGTAGACATACACACCATGATATAAAACTAACCTGCCAATTCTATCAGACACCCTCACACAAATATCCTGTAAAATTGGATGATCTTAAAATCCAAACCTTTCCCATTCCCATAAGATGGATGAGGTTCAAATCAATATAATAAATGCGAATATTTATGTAAATTATTAGCTAAGTCTTAGTTGCTAAGATACAATTTATTAGTAGAAATGAATAAAATATTAATACATCAAAACAGAGAGATGAGAAAAGGCCATTTGACCCCTCTCATTTGCCCTAAATATTCCTAATTATCTCTTGAAATCTAAGAGTGTCATTAAATAAATATCACTTTGGTTTCTTTTGGAAATGATCCTTAAAAGTTTAAGATTATTTATTGGTATCACAAGTAGGCTTATATTAACACTACAATGAAGTTACTGTGAAAATCCCGTAGTTGCTACACTCCAGCACCTGTTTGGGTACACTGAGAGAGAATTTAGCATGGCCAACGCACTTAACCAACATGACTTTCGGACTGTGGGAGGAAACTGGAGCACTCGGAAGGAACCTATGCAGGCAGGAGGAGAACAGTGATTAGCACTGCTGCCTCACAGCATCAGGGACCCTGGTTCGATTCCTGGCTTAGGTCACAGCATGTGTGGAGTTTGCACATTCTCCCTGTGTCTGCATGGGTTTCCCCCCAGGTACTCCGGATTCCTCCCACTGTCCAAAGATGTACTGGTTAGGTGCATTGGTCGTGATAAATTCTCCCTCAGTATACCCAAGAAGTGCCGAGTGTGGCGACTAAGGGATTTTCACAGGAACTTATTTGCAGTGTGAATGTAAGCCTACTTGTGACTAATAAACAGACTTTTAGCTTAAAATGTTCAGACTCTGCACAGACAGTGAGCCAAGCCAAGAGTTGGATCCGAGTCTCTGTGTGCTAACTAAAGTCCTGCATAAGAGATTATCATGCAAGATTAAAGTGCATGGGATTGGGAGAAGTTTATTGAGATAGATAGAAAACTCGTTGGCAGAGAGGACACAATGAATAGGTACTTTTCAAATTGGCAGGCAGTAACTAGTGAGCTACCACAGAGATCAGTGCTGGGGGCCCAGTTATTCACAATGTCTATTAATGATTTGGCTGAGGGAACAAAAATGTAACATCTCAAAGTTTGCAGATGATACCAAGTTGAGTGGGAGGGTGAACTATGACGAAGATGCAGAGATCCTTAAGAATGATCTGGACAGGTTGGGTGAGTGGGCAACTCAATGGTAGGTGCAATATAATTTGGATAAATGTGAGGTTATTCACTTGGGAAGCAAAAACAAGAAGGCAGATTACTCTCTGAATGGCTGTAAATTGAGAGAGAGGAGTGTGCGGCAGGACCTGGGTGTCCTTGTGCACCGGTCACTGAAGGTAAGGATGCAGGCGCAGCAGGCGGTAAAGAAGACAAATGGTATGTTAGCTTTTATTGTGAGGGCTTTTGAGTACAGAAGCAGGGGTGAGTTGTTACAATGATACAGGACATTGGTGAGGTCGCATCCAGAGTATTGTTTGCAGTTTTGGTCTCCTTTTCTGAGGAAGGATGTTCTTGCTCTCGAGGGAACGCGGAGAAGGTTTATCAGGCTGATCCCAGGGATGGCGGTTCTGATGTATGAGGAGCGATTGACTAGGTTAGGATTGTTTTTGCTGGAGTTCAAACTAATGAGGGGGGTGGGGTGGAATCTCACATAGATTTATAAAATTCTAACAGGATGAGACAGCGTTAGAAGCAGGAAGGATGTTCCGGATGGTGGGGGAGTCCAGAACCAGGGGTCACAGTCTGAGGATTCAGGGTAGACCATTTAGGAGGGAGGTGAGGAGATATTTCTTCACCCAAAGAGTGGTGAGCCTGTGGAATTCGTTACCACAGGAAGTATTCAAGAGGTGGCCAGATATAACAATTGGGGTGAATGGGATCAAATGGGGAGAAAGCAAGATTCAGAAAGCAAGATTCAGAAAGCAAGATTAGTTGGACGATCAGCCATGATCATAATGAGTGGCGGAGCAGGGTCGAAGGGCCAAATGGCCTCCTCCTGCTTCTACCTTCTATGTTTCAACACGCTGCCAAAAATCTCTAAGTGTTGCTTAGACAGAAAGATTTGGAATTGCTGACACTTGGGTGAATTCTCTTATGCCGCCACTAAATATTATTTGGTTACGTGGCAAAACAACTTCAATTAATCCATTCGAATTACGTTCAATTTGAATTGTGAATCACTCTATCCTGCCTGTTTGTGTTTCTGATATTCCAGCTACAAATCAATTAAAAATATATATATTCATGGGGCTAAAAAAAAGATTCAATTTGCAGTATAGGAAATCTTTAGCTTGAGTCTACAGTAAAGCATGGACAGGGATGGACCCAATCCCAACTGGCGAAATGCACGTTGTGAAGATCTTTTGTAAATCTTTGAGATCAATGTATTTTCACAAGTAGCTGATTTTTCAAAGCGGAGATTGGCCACAAAAGCCTGTAATTTTCAGAAAGCACTTTCGGGGTGGTGATTGCTGGCGGAACCTATGATTTTGTGGAAACGCGCTAATTTTAAGGACGGATAATTGAAATTCCTCTTGAGGTCGAGCAGGACATTGCATCTCTTCCACGCTGCGGCTCAGTATGTTTGCGTTTCTGTGTTGTTGCGGAACTGCAGAGTTTTTCCAGCTTTTTTTTCTAATTATTGGGGTCTGAAAGGTTAAAGTCAGCAGTGATTGTAGTGAAACTGTAAGGTTATAATTATAAAGTTGCTGCAGTGGTGATTATCTGATGCTTCCCTGTAGGAAAAGCAATTATTTATGACTGGGGAAGTATGCTCCTTGACAACTCCTGCGTGCTCTGGCACTGTGAAATAATATAACACTAAAAAGGACCCATAACCATCACTGGAAAATGTCTAAATTTAATTCTGGCTTCTTGAATTTAACAGAAATCAAAGTCGACAGCTGATTGTTAGAATGTGCAGGAGGATGGGGGAGTAGGAAGGTCATTGTAGTGCCTTTAATGGGTAATGAACATTGACTTCCCATTAAGCAACAAGAGAAATATGAAAGATCAACAAGGCAAAGTAGAATTATCATCATTTTCTCTGCTCTTTTTAATCCTCTTTGCCAGATGCTGCTTAAACTTTGCTCTGTATTTTTCACTTCATAAATCTAACAAAATCGCCCCCTCCTGGGACTGAAATGTTTTGGTGACATTTTTAAAAGGCAACAGCCCTCCCTTGTTTCACGGCTGCCTGTAGCACTGAACCAATTGTGGGCAGCACACTAGCACAGTGGTTAGCACTGCTGCCTCACAGCGCCAGAGTGCTGAGTTTGAATGCTGGTTTGGGTGATTGTCTGTGAGGAGTTTGCGCGTTCTCCCCATGTCTGTGTGGGTTTTCCTCCAGGTGCACTGGTTTCCTCCAGAAGTGCGAAGTAAGATTTGTTTATTAGTCACAAGTAAGGCTTACATTAACACTGCAATGAATTTGTTGTGAAATTCCCCTGGTCCCTCTGTTTGGGTCAATGCACCTAACCAGCACGTCTTTCAGACTGAGGGAGGGAACCGGAGCACCCAGAGGAAACCCACACAAACACAGAGAGAACATACAAATTTCACGCTGACAGTGACCCAAACCGGCAATCGAATCTGGGTCCCTGGTGCTGTGAAGCAGCATTGTTATCAACTGTGCCACTATGACATGCTGGTTAAGTGCATTGGCCATGCTAAATTCTCCCTCAGTGTACCCAAATAGGTGCCGGAGTGTGGCAGCTAACTTCATTGCAGTGTTAATTGTGAGCCTACTTCTGACACTAATAAATAAACTTTAAAACAATATATATCTAGATTTGCCACTTCAGAAGGACCTCAGATTAATTATTGAACAGATTAGTTTTGTGATAGTCAACCAAGATGTCAGATTTAATCTCTGCAGATGACTAGCACTGATATTTGCCACCTCTGTTGCATATGTGTGATGATTCAGGAAGCCCGACTGGAAAGGAACATTGGTTATTGCAGAATGCAAAATAAGACCACTACTGTGTTGTACACACACTAGCCCCTGTCTGGGACTACAGTTGGAAATCCCACAAAACCAGTTTAAAGTCCAAACAGGTTTATTTGTAGCAAAAGCCGCAAGCTTTCGGGACAGCCTGTCCCTTCGTCAGGTGGCTGGGACTACAATTCAGCAGGCTCAGTCCTGGGCCTGCCTTATAAAAATCTCAGGTAAGGAGTTCCAGCTTAGTAAGCCACTGCCTGTTACCAGGGGACTTCATACTCAATGAACCCCATAGAGAAACCAATCAGTGATTTCTCCATGGACCTCGTGGGGATTATCACAACACGCAAACATATAAACTACTGTGGTAATTGTTCCCTTAAGGCTAACACAACAAAGTAATGGTCATATGGCCTGGGTGACTAATCCGGATTCAGAGTGTGGAATCACCCCACAGTGAGAAAGGCTCCCTGGCAGGGACGGCTAGCTGCAGCCATGAGGCTGCTGCACAGTGCTTATTAATCAATCCTTCTTGTGTTCACTAATGAAATCTGTGAAAGTGCGTCTTTACATCTGGTGAGGAGGATAAATTATTCTGACACTTCCTCTGTCCTGATTCCTGTGAGTATCCGGCTTCAATCGAAGGGCAGAAGATGTATCGACCCCTATCTTGAGGCTACTACCACATTTTGTTAAAATTGATTTGGTTCAACTGCAATCGGCCTCAGTGGATCAGAGTTTGAAAACTGGGATTGTGAAAGCATGGAGTTGGAGTAATTGCACAAGTTAGGCAGATTGGAGGTAGAGGGAGCCAGAGGTGGGCTGTGGGCGAGGCCACAGACAGCGGGTTAAAGGGGAAGTGTGGCAATGAAGAATAAGAACTGGGGAAACAAGCGATTAGAGGTCAGCAGGAACAGGTTAGTGGATACCTGGACTTTGTCCATGGCAAGATGTGACCTGCAGTATTCTGGATCAGTTGGAGCTCGGAAAATGTAGGAACAGGAATAGATCATTCAGGCACATGATCCTGTTCCCTCATGCAATAGGGATGACCTGTATTCTTAATTCATCCACCTACCCTGGAACCACATCCCTGAATCCCACTCATTATCAAAAAAGCATCTTAGATTTAAAATTATAAATTGAGTGAGCATCTACTGCTTTTTTTGTGGATGAGAGTTCTGCACTTCTACCGCCATTTATTTTATTCATTCGTGGGGCATGGGCGCTTGTGGTTTGCCAGCATTTATTGCCCGTCCCTGGTTGCCATTGGAGGGCATTTGAGAGTCAACCATGTTGCTGTGTCTCTGGAGTCATATGTAGGCCAGACCAGGTAAGGATGGTACTTCCCTGAAGGACATTAATAAACCAGATGGATTTTTTCTGACAATCGACAATGGTTTCCTGGTCATCAGTAGATTCTTAATTCAGATATGTTTTATTGAATTCAAATTCCTCCCTCTGCCGTGGCAGGATTCAAATCCATGTCACCAGAACATTAGCTGAGTTTCTGGATTAATAGTCTCACGATAATATCACTAGGGCATCACCTCCCCTTTTGTGGAAATGTATTTCTTACCTTGTCTCCCGACAGTTCTGTCTTTGATTCTAAGGTTATGTTCCCTTGTCACAGACTCACTTATCCATCTCTATTTACTTCTCATTCCCTCAAAAATGTCCAAAAAAGTCTCAATCAAATCATGCCTTACCTGAGAGGGTTACGTAACTGGAATTCCTTACCAAAGATATATTTTTGGTCTTGGCATCTTGAGTCTCCTTTGGTGAGAACTTTGCTCCCAATGTCTCAATTTGGGCTTTTACTTTTCCCAACTTTCCAAATAATTTGTAACCAGTCTAGGGACTGAGTGAAAGATCATTGCCCACGGTTTTTTTAGTCTCTCACAAATTCTCTTAGCTTTGGACGGTGACAGTTAAACACTGCACTAGGCCATGATTTAGGCTCAACTGCCAAACAAATTTATAGAAGAGAGCGAGAATAAGTAAAAGAGGAGCAGTGAAACGCTCAGGATTTTTACGGCAAGTTTTAATCTTAATTTTCTCCTTGAGTAAGTAAAAAAGAACAAACAGTGATGGCTTGCTTATTGGCCCACATTTTGCTGTAGTAATGGTAAAACTTTCAGCGCTGATCGTCGTTATGGGTTAAATCATAAAATAACGCCTAACATTCACATAATTGCAATTAAATGCAAAAATCAGCAAATTGTTTTCCAAGTCACTCTGCTCCACAAACTATGGAGGAAATTCTTTCATCTTGCCCACCATGTGAATCATAGTGGACGGGTGGGGCGGGCTACGCAAAGCTCCACTGACCTAGTCGTAGAGTCATAGAGGTTTACAGCACGGAAACAACTTGTTCATGCTGCCCTTTTTTTTAAAACCCTAAGCTAATCTCAATTGCCCGCTTTTGGCCCATATCCTTCTTACTCATCTTATCCATGTAACTTTCTAAATATTTTTTAAAAGACAAAATGGTACCTGCCTCTATTACTACCTCTGGCAGCTTGCTCCAGACCTCACCACCCTCTGTGTGAAAATATTGCCCCTCTGGACTCATTTGTATCTCTCCCCTCTCACCTTAAACCTATGCCCTCTAGTTTTAGACTCCCCTGCCTTTGGGAAAGGATATTGACTATCTACTTTATTTATGCCCCTCAGGCAATATTCTCCAGTTTTGGGGCAAGCGTGGCTGGAGAATCCCAGCTGATGGAATCATTAATAAATTCAGATTTAAACCCCAGGAATGCTATACAAATGTAGCACTAGTTCTTTACTAAACATGCCAGAAAAGAAACTTTTCCATTCAATTGTAAGAGAATTTTTAATGACATGATACACCTTAAGCCTTACTTACTTCTAAATAACCTCTCTGGCTCTGAAAATTACTAATATGTGCCAAAATCACACCGATAGGATCTTACATTTCTGCGGATGCTGCCCCTCCCGCCCCACCCCCCCGGGTTTCTTGACGAAAAGGGGTACTTTCGACAGGAAACCCTGTTAACAATGGGAGGAACATAAGATCCTGCCACTGGTGTTTTATGCAAAGTTTTACACTGAATTAATTATTCTGTTAGTTTCTGATTTAGACTCTGTCGACAAAACAGACAAAACTTTGGTTGGCACAATCGTTAGCACTGCTGGTGCACAGCGCCAGTGTTCCAGGTTCAGTTCTGGTCGCGGGTCACTGTTTGTGCGGAATTTGCACATTCTCTCCATGTCTGCGTATGTTGCCCCCGGCGGCTCCTGTTTCCTCCCATAGTCCAAAGATGTGCAGGTTAGGGGGATTGGCCACGCTAAATTGACCCTCGTGTCAGGGGCATTAACAGGGTAAATATGTGGTTACAAAAGTAGGGCCTGGGTGGGATTGTGGTTGGTACAGACTCAATGGGCCGAATGTCTTCCTTCTGTATTACAGGGATTCTATGATTCTGTTCTATGTAAACCTAAGAATGAGCCCAGAAATCGCTTGTATATTTAACCCATGTCCATTCAAAGTGATTTAGGGAACACATGAGTTTGTCTGCTAATGATGATGATATGCTATTCATTAACTTTGACTTAAATGGGACCATGATCTCTTTCTGAAACGCTCACCAGAAAAATGGAGAGGAGTCCTATGAAGAATGCTTCTTGGATTTCTCACCCTCCCCTGGATATCCTGTGGCAGGATCTCAGTGTGGCAGTCAGGCGGACTTTCTCAAGGGCAGGAGGAAGAGGGGAACCTCTCCAAACAAGCAGGCATGGATAGAAGTGACTGAGGAAGTTGGCAGCAGAAGGTTGCTTCCTCTAACCTGTTGTCAGTGCAGCAAGAAACCCAGAACCTCAGGAGGGCGGGAAGGGTGTGTCAATAGCGATTTCAGGTAAGGCAGCCTGGCACCCTTGCACTGCCCGCTGATCTCATGGGCACTGCCAACCTGGCAAACTGGCATTGCCCACTGGGCACTGGGCAGTGCCAAAAGAACAGGGCCTAAGGTGCAGAGCCTCTCAGGGGGTGGGGCTAGATGAGAGTGGAGCCTGATCAGTGGGCAGAGGTAGAAGGGGAGGGAATGAAGAGCTCTGCATTGAGGGCGAGGGCTGATGTGGGACTGGCAGTTGGAGGCCGGGGCCATTGGGGCAAGGGGGGCTTCTGATCATGGCAGGGGTGGTTCTTGGGGCTGGCGATATCCAGTGGGAGGAAAGCGTAGGAGCAGTATACTGGGAGGTCAGCGATCAGGTGGGGGGCAGTATATTAAGAGATCGGCACATGACCAATGGCCCCCTGATGTTAGCCTTTCAAGCAGGATTAGGCCCTGCCTCCCCTCACCAGGATGAATCACCTAATGGCCTCTGCGTCGCACGGAGTGTCGGAAATCCATTTAACTAAGCCCGCCCAAAAAACGGGTGGGAAATCCTCCCATTTTCCCACTCATCGGGCACTTAGAATCTTTTTGAGAAAATTGTACCCAGGATGTCTAGTCCTCATTTGGCTCATGTTGGTTCATGTTTCATCCATTAATGTATTTACCAATGGTTTCAGGGTCCTTTGTTCCCTCGGACAGATCATCTCCACTGGCCAGGGCTTTATCTCAGATATGTAAATGGTTGTTTATGCATTTTCTTAGAGTTTGATTTCTCCGGTCAAAGGCACATGACTGCACCCTCTCTTTTCCTTCTCTATGAACAGTATGCTTTGTCTGTATAGTGTGAACAAAACCATACTTTCCACTCTATCCCAATATATGTGACAATAATAAATCAAATCAAGTCAAACACGCACAGCTTTTTAGTGACAACAAGTTTTCTGAAGGCTAGAAGTCCCTTTTGTGTGAGTCATAACCAGTCACGGCTTCAGTCAGTACAAAGTTTTTGTCCATTATATTTAGTTGGGATGACATAGATGTAGATACTGGTGGAATTTCGCGGCCATTCTCGCTGGCGGGATCATTAGTCCCGCCAATGGCAAACCCCATGGCCATGGATTTTCCGGCAGTGAGGAATGAATAGAATGTTGATAGCAATGGGATCAGAAGATCCTGCCACCAGCCAGTGGCAGGCTGCTTCTTCGACCGCAAAACATGCTTGGGAGGGGTGGGTGCATGGAAAATCCTGGCCATTATATCATGTCATCTTGGCATGACACATCACCTTGCATGGCTAAGGCCATAAAAGAACTAATGAAATATAAATGCTTTATAAGGATTATTGGACAAACCATACAAAGCTTTCTAGATGGAGTAATGTACAAATTTGATCCCCATGCTACAGGAAGGATGCTGAGATATCTGAGATGGACTATAGCACAGATTTGCAAGGATGAAGAAATATAAAGAAAATAACTTGAAAAGTTGACTCTTTTTTATTAGAATGAAGTGGATTCAAGGGTAATTCAATAGGAATGTAAAAATTCTGATGGGGTGGGCCAAAATAGCTGAAATAGGTTGCATAGTCCTGTTGTGGCAAATGGCCTGTTTCTGTGCTATAGGTTCAATGTAATTCTATGAGACTTCAGGGTTACATTGTCAAACAGGGATAAATGCCAGAATCTATCTCTCCAATAGATCATCCAGAGTAGAGTTGGATGGGTGGCCTCCTAAATTTCCTCGCTCCCTCCCTCTGTTGTTTGTTTAAGGCGTTCCCAACAGTAGGAATTTTAAAAGTTGAATTAGCAAACATTGACAGCGATAAGATTGAATGTAAAAGATTTAGAGAGGGAGAGCACAAGAAACATTCTTGCATGGATGGTTGTAAGGTCACCAGATTTAATTTTTGTGGTTAAAATGATTGATGGATTATCTGGCCATGTAATCCCGGAAGGATTCTATTGTAGCTCTCGAAAGGACCATTGGACCCGTCCCTGAGGAAAATGATGGGCAGGATTCTCCGACCTTATCCCCGCTGCCAGGGAGAATGGAGAATTTTGCGTTCAGCCAAACCTCTATTCACTGCAGCAGCACTGGAGAATGCCAGCCACGGGTAAGGTCAGGGGTTACCGACGAATGGCTTTGATACCATCCCTCAAACTCCAGAAGTTTCCCACTTTCAGCCAATGCAGACTACAAGAAATCCCCTGGGATTTTAAGGCCTGCCATGCTTAAGATATTTGCACTTGGTTGGGAGAGGAAAACTATGGACCACAAAAATAAGATAGTCATTAATTAATCCAATAATTAAATCAGGGAGAAACTCCCTTATCCAGAGTGTCCAAATTTGCCACTACATGGAGGAGTTGAGAATAATGGGAAAAATGCAGTTCAGGGGAACTCAATAAATACATAAGGCAGGAAGAAAGAGAAAGATATTCTGTTTCGATGAGATGAAGTCGGTTGTGAGAAGCTTGTGTAGAGCATTAATACAAGCATGGACCTGTTGAGGCAAATGGCCTCTTCCTCTGCTATCGATTCCATATAATTCTGAGAGACTTCAGGGTTACATTGTTAAACTGGGATGAATGCCAGCATCTACTATTCAGTAGATCATCCAGAGCAGAGTTGGATGAATGGCCTCCTAAATTTCCTTGCTCCCTCCCTCTGTCAGACTTTCTTTTTAAGGCTTTTCCAACAGTAGGAGTTTTAAAACATGAATTAGGCCTCAAAGGCTGGCCCACTTATTCTAACTTGTGGCATAGCACAACTCCGATGAAGGACAGCAGGCCTTGTTCAATGTTTTTGCATTGTCAGCACATATTGGACACACATTGAGACACCAGCACATTGTGAACCTATGCAAATTATCATTTTACTGCGCCATTCACTTAAGGGAGTGTTGTATTTGCAAACAATTAAGCAGAAGCTTCCTAAAGTAGCATACAAAACCAACATCATTCTCCCATCCCACTGTGCTAATTCTAGCTGCGTCTGATGCACGGGATCCGTGTTGGGTATACCGGCCTGCTAGTATCTCCCAGTGCCAGACTTCCTGTGGCATCTGCTCCGTGCTGGAAATCATAAATTATGGAAATGAGAATTTCCATATATTTCAAATATCATTAGCAGGCCGAGGACTGAAGTCCCCAGGGCCTGCTAGCAACTCCCCTGCCGCCAGAGTGGTTCACTCCAGCAGGGATTACTCTAGCTCTCCACTTTCAAAGAGCTGGCAACCCAACCCCCTGGAGTGAAGGGGAGGCAATAGGGGCCTCCCAGGATGTTGGATGCCAGGGGGTGGGGGTGGTACCCTTGGGCATTGGCACCTTGGCAGTGCCAGCCTGTGCCTCTGGCATTGCCCAAGGAGCAAAGTGCCAATACCCAGGAGGGCACCTTGGTACTGTTCATTGGGAATGGGGCAGTGGCAAGGGGGCAGGGCCTAGGTGGGGTGAGGCCTAAAGAGATGGGACCTGATGATGCAATTGGTGGGGGATGAGGTGTCACTCTGCGTAGGGATTGGTGGAGGAGGAGGGGAGGCCAGCAGTTGGGGCTCACCATTGGAGTGATGGGGGGGAGATGGGGTCAGCCAGCTTGGGGGTGTCCAGACTGCAAGGGTGGGAGGATGGTTGGGGCTGCATGGGGGTGTTCAGGATTGCTGGTTATGAAGGGGGAGGGCAGGAGATTGGGGATGTGGGGTGGGATGGCTCTGAGCCAGAGATGCATGGGGGGGGGGGGTGCAGTGAACTGGCTGTGGGAGGGTGGAGAGCCTGTGTTGTGATGGTTATGGAGTTGGCCAGCGATTGGGAGGCTGGGCCACTGTGCATGCGTCAATCTCGGTGCTATCAGATTGGCGCATGCACAGTGGCCCACTCAGTGATATGCTGCTGGTCTCTCCATCAGGAATAGGCCCTGCCCCCAGCTTTTCGGGCTGATTCACGCTACGGCACTCTGCAGGGCACAAAGTGTGGGAGATTCATTTTGAAGATGATTTACTCCGGTTTTCACGCAAATTCAACACTTAGAATTTTTTGGGGAGGCTTCTGCCCAGCATTACTTCATGATAGCACGCGTTATTTTACAGCTTGTTTGCAATTATACAACCGCGGACTGATGTTATTGGTATCGTCGCAATCTTCTGGTGGAAAGAGTGACACCTGTCAGTATTTATATCATTCAGAACAGTTGCTGATTTAATAAGAACATATTATATATGTCCTTTGCAGTGAGTTAACAGAGAATCTGATTTGTCAGGCTGAAATGAATTATTCACTACCCTTGCCTATCAAAGTGATGGAGATGCTCACCTTTCACACTGTCGACATTTGCAGATTCCAGTCGCAATATCAGTAAGGCAGAAGAAGTTCAAGTGGCAGGTTGATGTGCCTTGTTCCATAGTCTTCTCATTGCTAGAAGCCAAATTTTATGGGTGGGACTTTCTGGCCATTCCCATCGACAGGATCCTAGAGTCATCGAATCCCTACAGTGTAGAAGGAAACCATTCGGCCTATTGACATTGCACCAATAACAATTCCACCCTGGCCCTATCCCCATAACCCCACATATTTACCCTACTAATCCCCCTGACACTCAAGGGAAATTTACCATGGCCAATCCACCTAATCTGCACATCTTTAAACTGTGGGAAGAAACTGGAGTAACTGGAAGAAACTCATGTGCTCCACGAAGAAATAATAAATAAATAAAATTTTATTTCCTTTTTCTTTTATTTCTTTATTGTCATTCTTTATTTATCTTCCCTCCACTCTTTCCCCTACTTCATCCCCCTTCCTTTACTTTTTCTCTCCCCCCTGCTTCCCCTTTTCTATGTCCTATCTGTCTCATTCTCATCCCCCCCTCCCTCAACATCTCCACCTGTCACGGCTTATAGCTTCGCTGCCGTTTGGCCATTCACACTCTTTATCCTCTCTGTGGACAACTACTAACAGTCTTTTCCCCTGGTTTCTATGGCTATGATTCATCTTTCATTCCCTCCCCATGCAGTATAAATATCTCCCACTTTCTCTGCCTGTCAGCTTTCACAAAGGGATATCTGGACTCGAAACATCAGCTCTTTTCTCTCCTTTCAGATGCTGCCAGACCTGCTGAGATTTTATGGCATTTTCTCTTCTGGCTACAAGCAACCTGGCTTCCCTGACCCTCTTCCAACTGAGTAAAGCATGTAGCTGGCTTCCTGATACACTTGGAACTTTTGCCAACCAGCCACTCAGCCGAATCTCTGCTGCTCACTCATATTAATACATTTACCATCTCCACACGTATATGAAGGAGACATTTCCTGTTAATATGCACAGAAAGGATTTTTACAGAACTTGTTTCTTTCAAGGTACAATTTCTTATTTCTCCTTTTTTGGCTGGATTGTTTTTTTAAAAAAAACTTGGAACACCCTCAAAACAATGGAGACTGCCAGAGGACTAAAATGTACAAGTTGCATTTCACCAAGTGGGATGGAATAAAAAGACACTTCAGCCCATGTGGAGCCCTCTCCTGTTGGCTATTTGCTACCCTGAAACTTTACCAATATTTCTGAGCTAAAGCATAAAAACGTAATCATCTCTTCTGAAACAACGAGTGCAGCAGAAAAATGGACAGTAGAATTTCTCTGAAATATATAGCCATCAGGGTACATTAAGAGAATGCGTTACCAAGCAGGGGAAAGGCCAGAGTGCTGTTCTGAAACTGGCTGCAAAAACAGTTTGCTTTCTCCAACTGTCTCGCAGAAGTATTGTGTCCGGATTTGCAAAGTAATCATTCTGAGAAGAGAAACGGACTGCAAACTAAGATTCTTCGGGTATAAAACGTGGAAATCAACTCTATACAACTACACCCAAGAAGGCAAATGAATAAAGTCGCCATAGTGTGGAATCACTGAATCGAGACCAGCCAAAGAATAGCTAACTGTATATTTAAGTCCTTAAGCCTATCCCCTTACTCTGCCATGTGTACTGGTGTGTTTCTGTGTGTGTGTCTGTGTGTGTGTGTGTGTGTTTGTGTGTGTGTGTGCGTGTGTAGGCTGAAGTGAAAGTGTGTGACAAATGAATGGTGGCTGCAATTTATCTAGTTTAGCTCTTTTTTGGGAAATAATTTCAATAAACTTAACTTGTTTAAACTAATAAAACCTGACTAATTTTTTATTAGCTGCAAGTATTAATGTTTAAAATATAAACTCCAAGAACAATCAAAAATCAATTATTTGTTTATTCTTTCACGTGTTCCTATTGGAGATTTGTGTGTGTGTGTGTGTGTGTGTGTGTGTGTGTTGTATGAGAGGCAAATGGCTGATGTTGCATTTGTATAATTTGATGGTGGCACAGTGGTTAGCACTACTGCCTCACAGTGCCAGGGACCCGGGTTTGATTCCCAGCTTTGATCACTGTCTGTGCACAATCTGCACGTTCTCTTTGTGTCTGCCTGTGTTTCCTCGGGGTGTTCTGGTTTCCTCCCACAGTCTGAAAGACGCACTGGTTAGGTGCATTGGCCATGCTAAATTCTCCCTCAGTGTACCCGAACAGGCGCTGGATTGTGTGGCTACTAGGAGATTTTCACAGTAACTTCATTGCAGTGTTAATGTAAGCCAACTTGTGACAATAATAAATAAACTTTCAACTTTTCTCGTATTTAAAGATTAGTGAACTTGTTCTTTCTTTGTCTCAAGGAAGTCTTGTTTGATTGACTATTTATTGTGCATAGCTTAAATAGTTAAGCACATTCTGATTTGGAAAAGGCATATCCTTGTGAAAAGAGACTTAAATCTTTGTTGTGACTGACCAAGGAGATTGAATAGAGGGGAGCCAGTTCATTCCTTCTCGCTTAGTCCTATTAGTCAGTTCAACATGGGCAGGATTTTTCTTCCACTTGATAGTTTGCTTTGCGGTGTTGGAAGTCAATAAAGGTTTCCCATTGATCGCACCCCTTCCTGCTGGGAAACCTCTGGTGAGGATCAGTCATCAGCAGACCATATGATCCCTCCACACTGGGCCTGGAACAGGATTTCGGCACACAAATCTAATATGTGTAGAAAAAGAATACGGTGGCTTGATATTTACTGGGTTAGGATTTCCAAGGTGGTGGGGCCGTGGGGATGGGGGAAAGGAGAGTTTTAGTTGAGAGACCTGGAATTCTGAGTTTCTCTGAAAAAGATGATTGGCGGGCTTCTCCAGCCTGGTCCGTTCTCGACTCGTTGACAGTGAGAATGGAGAACTTGGCACTCAGCCAAAACTCCATTCACTGCAGCGGGGCTGGAGAATCCCAGCCATGGATGAGGGCAGAAGCTTTCGGTGGAAGTCCCCTTTTTAGTTCTGATCCATTTGTGGCTTTATTGTAGTAGGTTCCCCCAGTCGGATAGTTACCTGATTGACAGGCACAGAAAGATGGGAAATGCTCCAAAAGGATCCATAGCCCAGGGGCAGGTACATTTCCTGCTCCTCAGGGTAGTAACAGCAAGGGAGGTGGCTACATCTTGGTTTGTAGGGGCAAATAGTGATCGCAGGGCTGGACGATGGTCATCACGGTGGAGGCTGGTGATGGTTGCTCGGATACCAAATGCTGGAGGCAATTCCTAGGGATCATGGGTTAGCTTGGGGGAAGCATTTCTGCTCCTCCTCTCCTCTAAACAGTGCTGGAAAAGCATCTACTCCTCCCACATCACAGTCTTCATCTTCCTTTAACTGCTGGAGGCCCCAGAACTTGCTGTTAAACCTGTAAGTGAGGTAGGGCATACCGCTTCATTAAAGTATTAAACAAGCTACCTGCCCCTGGGAGCAATTTGGCCATTAACATTGGAAGTGGGCAGATTCTGGAGGGTTGCTTTCCAGTTTGAGATTTATAAAAAATCCACACCCCCGTCCAATCCAAACTCAACCATTTTGGCAATAGTGTAATGTGAATATTAATTAATAATACTAATGCAGGGAGGGGATGACCTAGTAGTATTATAGCTAGATTATTAATCTTGAACTCAGTTAATGTTCTGGGGACCTGAGTTTGAATCCCCCCACAGCAGATGGTGGAATTTGAATTCAATTAAAAAAAATCTAGAATTAAGAACCTACTGATGACCAATTTTGCATGAGAAATTCATTTTGTTGAAATTTACTTGATTATGTTCTTAAAGGATTATCACCACTGTGTTGACCTCTCTGAATTGCAGTGAGATGCACAATTTATGAATTATAATCTTGTCGTGTTTATTGCCACCAGTAGATTTTCAGAAAAACTCAAGTGGTTCACTAATGCCTTTTAGGGAAGGAAATCAGCTGTCCTTACCTGGTCTAGCCTACATGTGATTCCAGAGCCACAGCAATGTGGTTGACTCTCAACTGCCCTCTGAAATGGCCTAGCAAACCATTCAGTTCAAGGGCAACTCAGGATGGGCAATAAATGCTGGCCAGCCAGTGATGTCAACCTCCCAAGAATGAATATATAAAATATAATTTCAATACCGATGTCTACTCCAACAATGATTTTTGAACATATTAATAAATTTCCATATTGTCAATTAAAACAACAATTGTTTCAAAATCGGGGACCATTATTAGAATTTTCAAGTTATATTTGGAATAGGAATGGGACAAATTTCTGAAAATAGCCTTTGGCGTGATCTTACTGGCCATTCAGGCCACGTTCTCGCTGCAGCAAGGTCGGAGAATTTGGCGCTCAGCCCAATCTCCGTTCACTGCAGCGAGATGGGAAAGTCTTGCCTGCGTGAATGGCCACAAGATTCCAGTCATTGAGTAAATTGTAAACAACTGTTACGAGATTTTGTGCTTTTTAAAATCATGTTCCCTAACAAAAAAAAACACATTTAGGTTTTTGATCTATGGCAGAATCAACTTTAAAACTCTACTCCTGCTTTCCAAGGTCCTACATTCGAGATGTCAGGATCATAGAAGTACTGGGCGAGAGATGTTTGTAATATATATAAATGATTTCGAGACAAATGTAACTGGTTTGATTAATAAGTTTGCGAACAACGTAAAGGTTGGTAGATTTGCAGACAGTGATGAGGACCATCAGAGGTACAACAGGATATAGATTGGTTGGAGACTTCAGCAGAGAGATGGCAGATGGAGTTTAATCCAAACAAATGTGAGGTAGTACATTTTGGAAGGTCTAATACAGATAGGAAATATACAGTAAATGGCAGAACCCTTAAGGGTATTGATAGGCAGGGGGATCTGAGTGTACAGGTACACAGGTCACTGAAAGTGGCAATGCAGGTGGAGAAGGTAGTCAAGAAGGCATACGGCATGTTTGCCTTCATTGGCCGGGGCACTGAGTTTAAAAATTGGCAAGTCATGTTGCAGTTTTATAGAACCTTAGTTTGGCTGCACTTGGAATATAGTGTTCACTTCTGGTTGCCGCACTACCAGAAGGATGTGGAGGCTTTGGAGAGGGCGTAGAAAAGATTTATCAGGATGTTGCCTGGTATGGAGGGCATTAACTATGAGGAGAGGTTGAAGAAACTTGGTTTGTTCTCACTGGAACGACGGAGGTTGAGGGGCGACCTGATAGAAGTCTACAAGATTATGGACAGAGTGGATAGTCAGAAGCTTTTTCCCAGGGTGGAAGAGTCAATTACTAGGGAGCCATAAATATAAGGTGCAAGGGACAAGGTTTAAAGGAGATGTACGAAGCAAGTTTTTTACACAGAGGGTGGTAGGTGCCTGGAACTTGCTGCCGGTGGAGGTAGTGGAAACGGATATAATAGAGAGTTTTAAAAAGCAGTGGACAAATACATGAATAGGATAGGAATGGAGAGATATGGTTCCCGGAAGGATAGGGAGGTTTTAGTTCAGTCAGGCAGCATGGTCGGTGCAGGCTTGGAGGGCTGATGGGCCTGTTTCTCTGCTGTAATTTTCTTTGTTCTTTGAGAGATATAGAATTAGAAGGGGAGATAAGTATTTCCAATCTACTTACACATTATCCATTCACACATGGAGTACATTTATTTATCCGAGCAATAAACACCACAAGATTATAATTCATAAATTGTGCATCTCCCTGCAAGTCAGAGAGATTGACGCAGTGGCAATAATCCTTTAAGAAGATATTCAGGTAAATTTCAACAAAATGAATTTCTGGTATGTGTTCCTGTTAGATGAAAAGAGTACAGGATAGATACAAAAAATAATTGAAAAAGCTAATGGAATATTGTTTTCTTTTGACTCAAGGGAACTGGAATACAAAGGAATTGAGGTTACATTGCAGTTATATAAAGCTCTGGTTAGACCCTATCGGAAAAGTAAGACTTGCATTTATATATTGCTTTTCATGGCCACCAGACATTTCAATTTCAGCCAATGACAAACTTTGCAAAGTAATCAGCATTGTATTGTGGGATAAAAAACAGGAAGAAACAGTTCAGACCATTCTTTTTATTTCCCTGTTTTACTGGTGTTCCATTTTAAAGTATACGGGACCAGTTCAAACCAGTATTCTTATTTCCCGGCTTTGCAGTCTTTGTTCCCTTAAATGTGGCAATTAATTTGCTTACCGCAATGTGATAATAACTAAATAATTTGCTCTGCTATGATTTAGGTATTGACCAGGGCGAACACTGTTGTTTTTCTGCAGCATTGTGTCATGGGGTCTTTCGGCAGTATGGTGGCACAGTGGTTAGCATTGCTGCCCTCACAGCGCCGGCGACCCAGGTTCAATTCCAGCCTCTGGTCATTGTCTGTGTAGAGTCTGCACGTTCTCCCTGTGCCTGCATGGTTTTCCTCTGGATGCTCCGGTTTCCTCCAATAGTCTGAAGATGTGCGGGTTAGGTTGATTGGCCGTGCTAAATTGACCCTAATGTCAGGGGGATTGGCAGGGTGAATATGTGGGGTTATGGGAATAGGACCTGGGTGGGATTGTGGTCGGCGCAGACTCGATGGGCTGAATGGCTTTCTTCTGCAATATTGGGATTTTATGATTACCATCCCCCATGAAGGGCTATAGGCCTCAGTTTAGACATGTTGCCTGAAAGATGACACCTCCAATAGTGCAGCACTCTCTCAGCACTTGATAGAAGTGTTAGCCTTGATTTTTGTGATCAAGCCTTGGAGTGGGAATTGAACCCAGGTCCTTGTAACGCAGAGGTGTCGATGCATTAAAGGATGACACGCACACATGCATTAGCACACAACGAATATAACATTCAGTTGTGGGCAACACACCTCAGGAAGAACGTACATGCCTTGGAGGGATGAAATGCTGGTTCACTAGAAAGGCACTGGAGCAGAAAGATTCCACAATGAGGGCAGGATGCAAAGACCAGCGTGTATCCCCTTGTGTATAGGAGATTAAGGGATGATCTCAGTTGGGTTCCTAAGATGATTGAAGAGTTCGCTAAGACAAAGATGAATGTTCTCCTTTAGTGGCGGAGTCCAGGGCTGTGAAACACAAGCTAATATTTGGAGCTCTCCCTTTCAGTGACGGCACCAGGAAGCACAAAGGGGAGTGGAAATCTCACCTCAAAAAGCTGTTGTGGCGAGGTTCATTCAGAAGGTGAAAGCTGAGCCCAAAAGAGAAAATGCTGGAAAACGTCAGCAGGTCTGGCAGCAACTGTAAGGAGAAAAAAGAGCTGATGTTGCGATTTTTTACCCAGCAAAGCTGAGTTGTTTGTTTGCAGAATTAATTCGGACATGTGAAACAAAGGTAGATTAACTGAGTTGATGCAGGTCTGTCATTATGCAACTGAATGGTAGAACAGCCTGGAAGGGATGAATGGCCTACTTCTGCTTGGATATTATTTGTAAAAGCTAGCAGTATGATACTGCTATTGTTCATCTAAAAAACTCATCTCTGATATACAAGATGGAATTTTCGCCTCACCTCCCAACACCCCTACACTCCGGCTGTTTTCTGGTGGCAGAGGTCACTTACGACTGACAGTCAGTGCCCTGCCAATGTGTACATCATGTTGTATGTCTCACCCGTCCTGCCAGCGGGCAACCCACAGCAGGGGTGGGGAGAGGGAGCTGCCGTTGGCACAACTGACGGGATGGTTTAGAAAATCCCACCCAAAGGGGTAAATTTGGCAGACCATTTATTGTTCCATTAACCTCAGGCAGGGAATTCCGGTCACAATGCAGGCGTGGTTGGAAAATCCTGCCCATTACAGGTCAACAGGTTGAGTCTGTGAAAGGTGCATTTTAAACCCAACTCTTTATTTTATTTCTGGGCTCCTCAGTGTCAACACTAAGATTCTCAGGTGGGTCAGTTGCTATTTCTGCAAATGCATTTTTTTCTCCTCTCTCACTACATCCTGATAAATTTCCCCACTAGTTAGGTTCCTCATCCAACCAAAGCAATCATGCTCCACCAAGGCTTCATTTACATCAACTGCATAAGAAGTAACATAAAAGCAAAATAGTGTGTGTAGCTACAGAAACTCCTGCTTTTTGAGACTATTGAAACAAAGTAGATTAGTTTAAAATAGGGACCACAGTTTATACTAAAGGGTCAATCACAGTGTGCCTCATTTATACACTATATGAAGGCATTGTATGTATAAGCAGATAAAAAATTGTGTTTTTGAACCAGTATTATAGATTTAAACTGTAATTTTGTATTTTCTTGTGAGCTTTGGCCAACAAGTAATTTACCCCTTAGCATAATGGGAATGACATTTAGTTAGACAGACCATATCCTTTTGGAACAATGAAGCATAGAACATATAGTCTATTATCAGGGGCAGGCCAGGCAGTTGGCACTTCTGCCTCGTAGCGCCAGGGGCCCGGGTTCGATTCCCGGCTTGGGTCACTGCCTGTGTGGAGTCTACACATTCTCCCCATGTCTGCATGGGTTTTTTCCAGGTGCTCTGGTTTCCTCCCACAGTCTGAAAGGTGTGCTGGTTAGGTGCATTGACCCGAGCAGGCTCTGGAATGTGCAACTAGGGGATTTTCACAGTAACTTCATTGCAATGTTAATGTAAGCCTTACTTGTGACGAATAAATAAACTTTAAAGTTACAAACCATCAAAGTTTTTTAAGTGAATAGAAAAGTCCAGCTTCTAGCTGCAATGAAGGGGCATATTCAACCTCCACTGATAAAGGGACAGAGAACAAACCAGTGAAGATGACTCCCTTCTCATTCCCAGGACTGCAGGTGTCTGGGGTGACCCTTGAACCTACCGGATTTGCACAGGTATGGTTACTGGGCAAGGGGGGGGAGGAAGGGTAAGGAGCTCTGGGTTTGGTTGACCAATGAATTCCTAATTCTGTTGGAAGGTAGAATGCTATCGGCCAAAGTAAGTAAAGTCTATTAATGTAATTGAACCGTCCAGCTGGGTGAGTCAGATGAATCTTCAGAAATGCATATCTGTTGTGTTCGTGTGATGTAACATCAGAGAAAAGTTGGAATCCTCTGACTATCTCTCTCACAATGTGTGTTAGTCAAATAAAGGATGTCTTAAACTGCATACTGTCTTTCACAATTCTTTGTATTTGCTGAGATCAGCTGACTACAAAATCCTCCAGTGGGACGCCCCGAGGAAATCACCTGACACTGTGGATGCTGGAAAGCTAAAATAAAACCAGAATATGCTAGGAAGACTCAACAGGTCTGACAGCCTCTGTGGAGAGAGAGAGAGAGACAAAGAGTTTGTATGGCTCTGAAGAAGAACAGCAGCTCTGAAGAGGAGCAGTACGGACTTGAAACATTGATTCTGTTGTCAGATCTGCTGAGTTTATCTTGCATTTTATTCAAGTTTAAAGTGAATTTATTACTGTCATAGGTAGGCTTACATTAACACTACAATGAAGTTACTGTGAAAATCTCTTATTCTCCAATCTGTGGTGTCTGTTCAGGTACAATGAGGGGGAATTTAGCGTGGCCAATTCACCTAACAGCACACTTTTGGACTGTGGAAGAAAACCGGAGCAGCTGGAGGAAACCCACGCAGACATGGGGAGAATGTACAAACTCCACACAGAGAGTGATCCAAGCCGAGAATTGAACCCGGGTCCCTGGCGCTGTTACATGAGAACTAACTCTGGTCAAAGAATAAAGTCAAAGTTGGATCATGAAACTTGACCATCAGCATTTGTTGCATACTCTGGCATTACCATTTTGTGAAACCCATTATTAATCAGGGACCCTCCAATCCTGTTTTACGATTGAATGGAAGTAAGAGACGACTACTTAGCTCTGTTGCCGGGAACAGATTTCTCATTAATAAACGGAGATTTCATATTATTAATGACAGGCGAGGTTAGGGCTACCTGGAGGTGTAAACGACCTTGTGTAACACGTTCCGATCAACAAACACATTTAGGACATTTACTCATTTAGAAGCAATCAGTGGATGCATTACAAAGTCAATAAATCTCACATCTGTCTGTCCAGCAGCTCCATTAATGCTGAGTCTATGTGGCAGGAGATTGAGAACTGGTTTAAATGCAGGAACACACGAATTTCCATTGACTTCAGAAGGTGGTGTTTGGAGGTAAAGCATGGCAATTACTTTCCAATGGTTTCGTTAGGAATAAACACATAGTACAGAATTGTCAGGGTTAAGTACGTAAAGAACAAAAACACAAGGTAAGTATAAAAACTATATATTTGGTATGTAATAAAAACAGAACATGATGGGAATACTCAGCCAGCCTGGCGCTGTCAGTGAAGAGGGAGAAAGAGTTAATTTCTTTTCTCTTTTTTCTTAGGGAGCAATCTTGCCAAAAAAATTCCAAGTACTCAATGAGTGTGAAAATGGGAGAGAATTGCACCCATTTCTTAGGCAAACTCCCAGACACTATCTCATGGTTCTTAGGAAGAAAAAGATTCGAAATGTGATTCTGTCCAGTAGGGGGAGTATGCAGAGTCTATTCACACCTGAAAGCCGGCTGCTGACTGCTCGGGGGGCTATTGCCAATGTGCCCTGATCTCCCCATTCACTGTGTACAAATCTACTCAATGCACTGGGAGATGTCTCACTCCCCCACTCCCCTGGACATTGTAAGCGGGATTTTACAGCCTCGCTCGGGCGAAACCACAAATTGTCACCTGAGGTCAACTGAAATTTCCGTTGTTGGACGCTTTCCTGCCCAGAATCAGAGCGGGTGAGGTGGTAGAGTTCCGAGCTGTGTCTCCACCACCCTCTACCAGCTGCCCCCCCACCCACCCAACCCCCCCCATCTCTCCCCACTAATTGCCCGGGCTCACTAATAATATTAAAATGAACTTATAAATATCAGATAGATACAGGTAAGATCACAAGAGGCAAAAACTGGGTGTGATTTTTTTTTGCCACTCATCCGATCTTATAGGTTCACCACGCTGATCCACCGGTGTAATGAGTTGGTTAGGTTGCCCCATCAAATTTTTATTCCATTCAAAAAAACAAATTCAAATTGAATCCAATTCATGGTCCCCAAGAGAGAGGCGAGAAAGGCCCAAGCTGACAGAATGAGGTATTGAACCCCATCCCAGTCTTTGATGTGATGCTTTATCTTAGCCGAAAAGCCAAGATGACTTTGAACAATCATCGCAGCTGCTGAAGCCTCGGTTTAACCTCATCGGCTACCCTGATCCTTCGTCCCACCCTACCCTGGACAAACCAACATCGCAGGCATTAGCACACTCCAAGTGCAATGGATTCACCTCCTCGCCTGCTTGATCATGGTTTCATAATTTTTCAGGTCAAGGATCTTTGATCAGAACCCTTTCTTTAGAGTTTAAGTGGAAGTCCTATATTGCAACATTAAATGGCCCATGCACCTTGTCCATGCCCTTTCAGTGATGCAAGCCCTCAGGATGATTTGGGTCAATGTTGCATTGATTGGGGTAATGTCATCAAGAAATGATGACCGTCATGTTGTAAAATTAAGCTCCGAAACCAAGTTCCTGAGTATCAGCAATGCTTTGCAATTGATGGCTGGGATCCAGTTAATGGCCGGGGTCTTCAGTACTATCTTGGCAGCACGGTGGTACAGTGGTTAGCACCGCTGCCTCACAGCACCAGGGACCTGGGTTCGATTCCCGGCTTGGGTCACTGCCTGTGTGGAGTTTGCGCGTTCTCCCTGTGTCTGTGTGGGTTTCCTCTCACAGTCGAAAGATGTGCGGGTTCGATGGATTGGCCATGCTAAATTGCCCCTGAGTAATCGGGGGACTAGCTAGGGTAAATGCATGGGGGGTTTATGGGATCGGGCTTGGGTGGGATTGTGGTTGGTGCAGACTCGATGGGCTGAATGGCCTCCTTCTGCAGAGTACAGATTCTATGATTCTATGATCTGCACTCTCGATCTCAAAGTTGAGTCAGAAGAGGGTTTTGCTTGTTTTTCAGCTCTCTTCCGATTAGTGGTTAATACACTCATTTACATTTCTAATGGTACTGGTTTAAACAGTCCTTCACCCATTTCAATAAATGGGCTTCAGGATAGTGAAAAAGCATGAACGTGTGTGAATGTCGCACTAAAAATAGCGTGACCCAAGGAATGAAATTTCAATAGGGGAATTCAAAATCTGCGTGGCCAACGTTATTTTCCCAAAGGCGTGCTGCTGTTCCCAATGACGGGATAAAACCCACAGTTTCAATAAAGTACCGGCATTATTTCTAATTGTCAAAACAGCTTCTTTAGACAACTATAATTAACCAGCTCGATGTGGTTCCTTGACTTCCCCTCTCCTCCCACAGGATAGGAGCACCGCCCATTAAAATCCTTATCTCTTTTAGTAGACACTGACAACAACAAAGAATAAAACCAACTACACACTCATTATAAAAATAGAGTATACACCGTGTGATAATAGTGAATAAATGATGCAAATAAGACTGATTATAGTTTGTGCTTCTATTGATGCAGGATATTGAATTCGATCATCAACCGTGATCAAAATGAATGGCGGGGTAGGCTTGAAGGGCCAAATGTCCTACTCCTACTTCTAGTTTCTATGTGTGATATTTTAATTTAGCCACTGTCCTGAGACATTCATTGCTTCCAGATAGTCTGTCACAGTGGCACAGTGGTTAGCGCTGCTGCCTCACAGTGCCAGGGATCCCAGATTCAATTTCCAGCTTGGGTCACTGTCTGCGCGAAGTCTGCATGTTGTCCTCACGTCTGTGTGCATTTCTTCCAGGTTCCTTGATTTCCTACCACAGCCCAAAAGACATGCTGATTAGAATTGGCCATGCTCAATTCTCCCTCAGTGTCCCCAAAGTGTGGCAACTAAGGGATTTTAAACATAGAACATTACAGCACAGTACAGGCCCTTCGGCCCTCGATGTTGCGCCGACCAGTGGAACCAATCTAATGACCCTCTAACCTAAACTATTCCAATATTATCCATATGCCTATGCAATGACCATCTGAATGCCCTTAAAGTTGGCGAGTCCACTACTGCTGCAGGCAGGGCATTCCACGCCCTTACTACCCCCTGAGTAAAGAACCTACCTCTGACATCCATCCTATATTTATCACCCCTCAATTTAAAGCTATGTCCCCTTGTGTTAGCCATCACCATCCAAGGAAAAATGCTCTCACTGTCCGCCCTATCTAATTCTCAAGTGACTTCACAGTGACTTCATTGCAGTGTTAATGTAAGCCTACTTGTGACACTAACAAATAAACTTTAAACACTCTACTGTGACTTGTTTTGATTTGGTTTGATTTATTATCATATTTATTGGTATACAGTGAAAAAGTATTGTTTCTTGCATGCTATACATTCACTAACGCGAAAGTAATAAATTAACTTAAAAATTTAAACAAATGGCACTTGATAATTAGCTGTTTAACTTTGCCTGTCCCTTTAACGTCAATCCCTGGCAGGGAGTAACCCCTGTAGACGCATGTCGAGGCCAATTTGGTTTTCCTGTTGGGCATTTCTCCAGATCGGATGCTCGGCTTCTCTGCTGGAGTGGAAGTTTATCTTAAGGTCAGGAAAATCAGTGTGAGCTTTCTTTTCCTTTATCCATATGTGATTTTTTTTTGGTCTATTGATTACTGTTTACACAAAGTCTGATGCCTGAAGTACGATACTTTATATCTTTCAGTGGACTTCACATTCGTTCAATGGTTCTTTAAGGCACAATGAAATGTTAAATTGTCAAAAAGACGAAAATCCCCCGTAAAGTCACACACAGGTTGGGGGTGTAAAAATGCACAAGTCAAATTTTCATGGGCTCAGACATACACTTGGACCCCCATCTGCCCTCTCAGTTAGATGCAAGAGATGTCTTAGCAGTATTTTGAAGAAAGGGTGTTATCCCTTAATAAACAACACGCAAACCAGATTTTGTGGCCTTTATCATATTATTATTTTGTGGGAGCTTGCCCTGTACAAATTGGCAGCCCCATCTGATGCATTACAATAGCGACTGCACACTTCAAAAGTATTCCATTAGTTATAAAGCACTATTTAAACCCAAGCCTTTCTATTTTATTGTATAACTCAGAGGGTTGGATGGCTGGTTCGTCATACAGGGCTGCGCCAACAGCGAGGGTTCAATTCCTGTGCCAGCTGAGCTTATTCATAAAGGCTCTGCTATCTCAGCCTTGCCCCTTCCCTGGGCTGCTGTGGTCCACATGTTAAATTGCTCTCAAATGGGAGAGTGGCCTATGGTCATCTGGGACTATGGTAACTTTAGAGTTCTGGTCCATAGTTTTGCCCTCCCCTGCAAGTAGCAATAGTTTCTCCATATGCTCCATATCAGGCCTCTTCACAGCTTTAAAGATCTCTACTGTGACGCCCCTCAGGCTTCTCTTTCCCAAAGAGTGGATCTGACCAAAATCTTTATGACCCATACATTAGGTCACAGGACACAGGAGCAGAAATGGGCCATTTGGTACTTTGAGAATGCTCCGCCATTCATTGAGATCACCACTGAACTGATGTGACAATCTTCAACTCCACTTTCCCACCTTATCCCCATAAATCACGATTCCCTTGCTGATTAAAGATCAGTCAATCTCAGCCTTGAACATATTTAATGACCCAGTCTCTACAGACCTCTGCAATAAATAATGCCAGATATACTACTCTCTGAGCGGCTCGGTGACACAGTGATTAGCACTGCTGACTCACCGCACCAAGGTCCCACTTTTGAATCCCGTCTTGGGTCACTGTCTGTGTGGAGTTTGCACATCCTCCTCGTGTCTGTGTGGGTTTCCTCCAGGTATTTCCATTTCCTCCCACAGTCCAAAGATATGCGGGTTAGGTGGACTGGCTGTGCTAAATGGCCCTTAGTGTCAGGCAGGCTATGTAGGGCAAATGTATGGAGTTGTGGGGATAGTGTCTGGGTGGGATTGTGATTGGCATATACTCGATGGGTCAAATGGCCTCCTTCTGTACTGTAGGATTCTATGATCCCTGTCTTAAGTGGGTGACCCCTTCCTTTGAGATTATGCCTTCTTATCCTAGACTCTGCCATAAGGGGAAATAACATCTCAGCATCTATCCTGCGAAGCCCCCTGAGGATCAAAGAGAGGATACTCAAACCATAAGAGGAGAAATTGTCCTCTCTAGATGACTTACAACCTAAGAAGTAGCTGGCATGGCAATGCCTGGCCATCAATGTACCAGTGTTTTCTCAACAGCGATGTTTTATTGATGTTGATTGTTTATTCAATACTGACAGGGAATAACCCTCACTCATAATTATTCCATCACCTGAACCTATAATAGGAATTATAACAATATTCCAAAGGTTTCTCTCCAGGGCTTTCATTACCTTTCCCTCTGCTGGGTAATAATATCTTGATTGCAACCAGGTTACAATCTCACTGAGGGGGGTTAATTACAGAAAAGAAGTAATAATTTTGCCACGGAACATTTGTCTATTTAAAAGTAGAATGCTCGTGGGTTCTAAGATGAGGGGTGGGTGTGGCACGGGTGTGGTGGGGGTTGGGGAGGAGGGTAGAATAGAACTTAACCCTGACTTCCCTGTGGAAAAGAGGCAGGTGAGCAGTTAAAATAGTCGAGGTTGCTAACCTGCCCAAGATCTGACTGGAATATACTGATTGTGATTTGAATACAGCTTCTTGATGGGGTGGGAGGGGCAGTGGGGGCGGGGGCATCAGCTTGCACAGATAGTCAGTGTGGCTGTCATTAAACATGCAGGTCACACTCTAATGATGCTATTGTATCCCATAATAACTCAAGGTGACTCGATGTGGCAAGTAACAAACTAAAAGATTTATTGACTGAGAATAATATGCAGCTAAGATGATATAGATCCTCTCCCTACTATGCCTAGACTCCAACTGAGGCCTTCCAGTCCCAGGAATGCACGTTCTCACTCCTGATTAATCATAGAACGCCCACACTGCAGAAGGAGGCCATTTGGCCCATCGAGTCTGCACCAACTCTCTGATTGAGTATCATCCATGCCTTCTTCCCTATCCTATCCCTGTAACCCCACATGACTATTCCATCTAACCCACATATCTTTGGACACTAAGGAGCAATTTAACATGGCAAATCCACCAAACCTGCACATCTTTGGACTGTGGGAGGAAACCCATGCAGACACGGAGAGAATGTCCAGACTTCACACAGTAACCCGAGGCCGGAATTGAACTGGGGTCCCTGGCGTCATGAGGCAGCAGTGCTAACCATTGTGCCACCGTGTTGTCCTGGCTGGCTCAGGTTTACACACTTGTATTCTATTGGTTCTGGCACGTCCATATAACCAGCCAAGGATTGCCTATTAATGGGGCCACGCTACCACACTCCTTCCCCCTTAAACTCTTGGGCTACCTATGGTAAAACAATAAGAAAAATAGTTAATGATTCAGCAGAGAAACAATAATATTACAGAAGGGACAGCAGGGGAAACTGATCATATCATCGTTCGGATTCTTATGGAATGCTGCAACTCCATCAGTGTTTCTTCAGTAGCTGACAACACAAGATCCACTAATGGAGTGGACATGCTAACCACCTCAGGAGCTAGGCCCCTTGTTAGTCCCTTTCTCTGCCTCAACCACTGAAGCCAGTAACGTAAAAAGTTTAAAATAAAGGTTGAGAAAGACACATGTGAGACAAAGACCAAAGATAGAAAAATAAATGAATGTGTGAATGCCAGTTTTGCTCACTCGACGGCATGGTTACTACTGCTGCTTCACAGTGCTAGAGACCCAGGGACTATTCCGGAAGATATGAGATGGCATGTCATGCCAATATGCTGACCTAAGGGCTATGAAGGACCAGGTGGTTGGATAGAAGGGCACGGGTTGGCATAGGTGGTTTGAGAGGCCATGTGAGGGGGATGGGGGCGTGAGTTGGCATTGGTTGGCAGAGAGGTGATGACCTACTGCTACTAATTCAGAAACTCAGCTACTGTTCTGGTGATCCCAGGTTCAAATCCCACCATAGCAGGTGGGTGGAATTTGAATTCAATAAATGCTATCTAGAACTAAGAATGTACTGATGACCATGACACCACTGGTGCTTGTTGGAAAAACCCAGCTGGTTCACTAATGTCCTTTAGGGAAGGAAATCTGTTGTCCTTGCATGACCTGGCCTACATGTGACTCCAGAGCCACAGCAATGTGGTTGACTCTCAACTGCCCTCAGGTAAGTAGGGATGGGCAATAAATGCTGGCCAGCCAGCAATACCCATCCCAACAAATGAATGAAAAATAAGAAAGGGCAGCGAGGGTGTTATCGTGTGTATTGTAAGCAATTTCCTATTGAATATGTATATTGAGATCATTGGTTAGTGTGAGCTTGCGTGGGTTGTTATTGATGTCACATGGGACCTGTTCATCACTGCTGCTAGGCTATGTGCATGTTGTAGCATTTTATTTTATATTTCTGCAAGTAAAGGTGAGTAAACATTCAAACACATGCATCTTCCTTGTCAGGTTACCACAGAGGGGAGCGCAGAAGGGATGGGTGAGGACTGGAGGACTGTTCTTGTCTTAATCACTTTTCAAATTAATATCAACGCAGTAACCTGAGCACAGAGGCAGGCCTTCTGCCCAGCCCACCACCACACCTGCCATCCTCTACCTTTGTTCTGGGTCCAACAGGCCCAAATTCTAATCCAGCCCACCACCTTGAACAAAAGTCGATGCTATGGACTATCATTTTTTAAGAGTTGGGTTCACAAATCCTACCTCTGCTCACCTGACCTGGGAGCAAAAATCTTTAGTTTCCCTGTTGTTTTCTCCTGTCTGTGCCTATAATGGGCCCACATCTGTCTTGGCTAACCTTTGCCTTCTTGCATACCTAGAGAAGCTTTCATAGTCCATTTTCATGTTTCTCACTAGATTACTTTCATCTTTTACCCTCCCTCTTTGTGCCAGTTTCTCGATCCTCCTTTACTGATTTCTAAAATTCTCCTAATTTTCAGTTTTAAAAGTTTAAAGTTTCAAGTTTATTTAGTAGTGTCACAAGTAGGTTTATATTAACATTGCTATGAAGTTACTGTGAAAATCCCCTATCCTAGTCGCCACACTCTGATGCCTGTTTAGGTACACTGAGGAGGAATTTAACACAGCCAATCCATCTAACCAATAGGTCTTTCAGACTTGTGTGAGGAAACCAGAGCACCCACAGAGGAAACTCATGCAGACACGGGGAGAATTTGCAGAATCCACACAGACAGGGATCCATACAGGGAACAGAATCTGGGTCATTGGTGCTTTAATGTATCTGTGATAACCACTGTGCCACTGTGCTGCCTTTACCCCTTTCTGCTGGTGACCTCATAAAACTTTTTCTTTCATTGACCCGAAATATTAATTCTGGTTTCCTGTCTCTGCAGATGCTGCCTGACTTGTTGAGTCTTTCCACCATTTTCTGTTTTTATTCAAATGTAAACATTGAGCATTTAAACAGTTAGTCGATAGGGTTAGTTGTCAACATAAATGATAAAGATAACAAAGCAGGTTCCAATATGTTAGAGGAATTTAGCATTAACTGCTTACTGAGGATAAATTGAGAGTTCACACCCTCCGAGTTTGACATAAATTGGAGTGTGATAACCCCCAAGACTTGCATGGGAAACAGGGCAGCATGGTAGCACAGTGGTTAGCACTGCCGCCTTACAGTGCTGGAGCCTGGGTTTGATTCCTGGCTTGGATCACTGTCTATGTGGAGTTTGCACGTTCTCCCTGTGTCTTCGTGGGTTTCCTCCGGGTGGTCTGGTTTCCTCCCACAGTCCAAAGATGTTCAGGTTAGGTTGATTGGCCATGATAAATTGTCCCTTAGTGATGGGGGTTAGCAGGGTAAATAAGTGGGATTGTGATCGGTGCAGACTCGATGGTCCAAATGGCCTCTTTCTGCACTGTCAGGATTTTATGGTTATTAAGCTGTATAACTCGTTGAATATGAGTTCCCTGGAGATTAGTAATTAGCTCACCATGTGGAGCTCATATACCAAGCGCTATATAAAGCAAGCCCCTGAGTGGGTCCATTATTCCATTGACCCTGTTGGGACTTGTGGTTTTTGTTTTGCTTTATTTTGTGCAATAATTTGTTGCTTTGCAGCCAAGCCCTGGAGTTATTATAGAGAGATTAATTTACGCTTGGGCTCTGAAGAGAGAATTAGACCCCAGTTGATTGGTTAGATTCGTGTCCATCTGCTTGTGGTTAACAATATTTGCAGAACTTAATACAACTACCTTTATGATCCGTCATTAATTAATTGGCTGCTCAGTTTCTTCTGGGATGAAGATGTGAGCCTTTGAGACATCAGAATGGTGATGCTCCATCTGTAGATGTGCTATCTTCTCTCCCTGGTATCTCTGCTTTGGGTAATAGCAGGCTTAAATCCCATCTTTTTTGATCACACACCTTCATCTCACCACTTCTAGATCTGTTTGATTTGATTTATTATTGTCACATGTATTAACATACAGTGAAAAGTATTCTTTCTTGCGTTATACAGACAAAGCATACCATTCATAGAGAAGGAAAAAAGAGAGCGCAGAATGTAGTACTGCAGTTATAGCTAGGGTGTAGAGAAAGATCAACTTAGTGCAAGGCAGGTCCATTGAAAAGCCTGATGGCAGCAGAGAAGAAGCTGTTCTTGAGTCGGTTGGTATGTGGCCTCAGACATTTGTATCTTTTTCTTGACGGAAGAGAGAACATCCGGCATGCATGGGGTCCTTACTTATGCTAGCTGCTTTTCTGAGGCAGCGGGAAGTGTAGACAGAATCAATGGATGGAAGGCTGGTTTGCATGATGGATTGGGCTACATTCATGACCTGTTGTAGTTCCTTGCAGTCTTGGGCAGGAGCCATACCAAGAGATACCTGTTCGGATTAGCCAGGCAATGTTAACTCCTATAAACTTTCTCTGTCTCTGACAAGAATATATTATTTATTTAATATTCACAAGTAAGACACACATTAATATTGCAATAAAGTTACTGTGAAATTCCCCCAGATGCCACAGTCCAGCACATGTTCAGATCAGTACATCTAACCTGCAAGTCTTTAGAATGTGGGAGGAAACCGGAGCACCTGGAGTAAACCCACGCCAACACAGGAAGAACATGCAAACTCCATACAGATAGTGACCCAAGTTGAGGATGGACCCATGTCCTGGCGCTGTAAGGCAGCAGCACTAACCATTGTGCTACTGATGCCCTTCGATACAAAGATGTTCTTATATATTCCAATGGAAAAGATATCAAAATAACTGAAGCTACTCCATCTACACGTCCCGCTGCCTCGGGAAAGCAGCCAGCATAATCCATGTACCCCGACATCCTCTCTTCTTCCTTCTTCTGTCAGGAAGAACGTGCAAAAGTCTGAGATCACATATCAGCCAACTCAAGAACAACTTCTTCCCTGCTGCCAGACCTTTTTTCTTTACCTGGCAACAAGTCATCTTTGAACACAAAGAATTTGGGTGATATTCCTCACCCTCACGCTAGGGGAATACTCATTTCCCAGGCAGTCTGGAGAGAAATCAGAGATCATAAGGAGCTGCCGGTCTAGAAGGTGCGGCTGAGGACTCTGCCATCTTGGAAACATGTTAATGAAAGTCCATCTTACACATAAACATTTAAATTGAACATATCATCTTGTATGTTTAGTGCTCCTTAAGCTGTTGCAGATGAAAATCAATGGTGATCCCAGCAACATCATAATCTCCAGCTCCCTCCAAATACATTATGAAAAACAGCCTCGCCTCAAGATTGTAATTCACGGAACACCAAATAAATCCCAGCAGTTGAACATAATAGTCTCCTTATTTCTGTTTTTGTTGTTTTCTTCACACTCCTTGGCCAGATCATTTATTCTGGATGATTACAATCTCCTACTTTATCCTCTACATATTTTTAAACTCTGCAAATTGAGAAGTTTCGGGTGATCACAAGTATGGCAATAAGGAGGGATGTAAACAACAGTTCTTCCATTGTTGAGTGAATCTGTGCACTTCCACTTGGTTCTCTGATAAATTGTCACATCAGTGTCAATTTCTAGAATTTAGTTTCCAGATCGTTTAGTTAGACCAGCATCTGAAAAAGTAAGCATTTCAAGCTACCCAGGGGCACCAACAACAAAAATAGAAAATGCTGGAAAATCTCAGCAGATCTGACAGCATCATTAGAAAGAGAATAAAGCCAACGTTTCGAGTCTGGATGATCCTTTGTCAAAGGGTATCCAGGCTTGAAACGTTAACTCTATTCTCTTTCCACTGATACTGTCGGACCTTTTTCTTTATTCAATCATGGGACATGGGCGTCGCTGGCTGGCTAGCATTTATTGCCCATCCCTTGAGCTTTGCTTTCTTGATTTGTTGCAGTCCACGTGTTGTGGGGTGACCCACAATGCCATTAGGGAGGGAATTCCAGGATTTTGACCCGGCAACTGCGAAGGAATGGAGATATATTTCCAGTCAAGATGCTGAGTGACTTGGTGGGGAACTTGCGGGTATTGGAGTTCCTGTGTATCTTCTGCCTTTGTCCTGATAGATGAAAGTGGTCGTGTGCTTGGAAGATGCTGCCTAAGGGTCTTTGGTGAATTTTTGCAGTGCATTTTGTAGATAGTGCACACTGCTGCTATTAAATGTCGGTGGTGGAGGGAGTGGATGTTTGTGGATGTGATGCCAATCAAGCGGGCTGCTTTGTCCTGGATGGTGTTAAACCTCTTGACTGTTGTTGGAGCTGCACGCATCCAGTCAAGTGGGGAGCATTCCATCACACTCCTGACTTGTGCCTTGTAGATGGTGGACAGGCTTTGGGGAGTCATTTGCCACAGTATTCCAAGCCTGTGACCTGCTCTTGTAGCCATTGTGTTTATGTGGTGAGTCCAGTTGAGTTTCTGGTCAATGGTAATCCCAAGGATGTTGTCAGTGGGGGATTTAGTGATGGTAACACCACTAGGAGAGGGTTAGTTTTTTTCTTATTGGTGATGGTCATTGCCTGGCATTTGTGTGGTGTGAATGTTACTCGCCACTTGCCAGCCCAAATCCGGATGTTGTCCAGTTTTCTTGTTGCAGTTGAACATGATCTGCTTCAGTATCTGAGGAGTCGCGAATGGTGCCGAACATTGCACAATCATCGGTGGACATCCCCACTTCTGACCTTGTGATGGAGGGAAGGTAATTGTTGAAACAGCTGAAGATGGTTGGGCCTCGGACAGTACCCTGAGGGACTCCTGCAGAGACGTCCTGGGGCTGAGATGATTGACCTGCACCAACCCCACGCACACACCCCCTCTCCCCCGCCAACAATCATCTTCCTATGTGCCAGGTATGACTCCAACCAGTGGTGAGTTTCCTCCCTCATGTCCATTGATTTCAGTTTTGTCGGGTCTCTTTGATGCCATATTCAGTCAAATGTAATATGGTTGTCAAACACTTTCATTCTCACCTCGTCTTTGGAATTCAAGATTTTTGGCTATGTTTGAACCAAGGTTATAATGAGGTCAGGAGTTGAGTGACCCTAGCGAAACCCAAGCTGGGTGTCATTAAGCAGGTATGGCTGAGCGAGTGCTGCTTGACAGGGCTGTTGGTGACCTCTTCCATCGCTTCACTGAAGAGCTAAGGTAGAGTGATGGGGCAGTAATTGGTCAGGATGGATTTGTTCTGATTTTTGTGTACTGGGCATACCTGGGCAATTGTCCACATTGTCGGGTAGATGCCAGTGTTGTAGCTGAACTAGAAGAGGTTGGCCAGGGGAGCAACAAGTTCTGGATTACAGGTCTTCAGTGCCATTACCGGAATGTTATCAGGGCCCACTGCCTTTGCAGTTCCAGGGCCTCCAACCATTCCTTGATATCACGTGGAGTGAATCGAACTGACTGGAAATTGGCATCTGTGATGCTGGAACCACTGGAGGAAGCCAAGATGGATCACCCATTCAGCACTTCTGGCTGAAGGTTGCTGCAAATGCTTCAACCTTATATTTTGCGTTATGTGCTGGGCCCCTCCATCATTTAGGATGAAGATATTTGTGGAGCCTCCTCTTCCAGTGAGTTGTTTAATTGTCCACCACCATTCGTGACTGGGAGTGGCAGGTCTGCGGAACTTGGATCTGATCCGTTGGCTGTGGGATCGCTTAGCTCTATGACTTGCTGTTTTTGCTGTTTGGCATGAAAGTAGACCTGTTCGAGCTTCGCCAGGTTGACGTCTCATTTTTAGGTACGCTGCTCCTTACATACCCTCCTGCACTCTCCATTGAACCAGGGTTGAACGCTTGCCTTGATGGTAATGGTTGAATGGGGGTTTTGCCAGGTCATGAGGTTGCAGATTGTGGCTGGAGTACGATTCCACTGCTGTTGATGACCTACATTGCCTCATGGATGCCCAGTCTTGATTGCTAGATCTGTTTGAAGTTTGTCCCACTTAGCACAGTGATAATTGCACACAATCGATGGAGTTCATTCTCAATGTGAAGGCGGGACTTCATTCCACAGGATTGTGCAGTCATCATTCTTACCAAAACTACCATGGACAGATGCATCTACAACAGATTGATAAGGATGGCGTCAAGTATGTTTTTCCCTCTGAGATTTTCCAGCATTTTCTGCTCTTGTTTCAAATTCCAGCATCCGCAGTATCTTACCAGATGCAGGATTTGGACACCATTTGATGGTTCAATGGACATCTACCAGTTGGATAATCTCCATGTAGAGGCTAAGGATGGTTCGCAAATAGGCCTCAAACATGGACTCAAATTTATATTCCCTATGATAGGACAAATCCCAGCAACATCAAACAGGACCTGAACACACAACTATCAAATCATACAACAGCAAAACATCTCAGAATGACAGAGAATAAAGTTCACCAACATTGAATAGAAGTAGAAGGATGGCAGGGCACACAAAACATTGACCCAAGTCCAACAAATTTTAATATTAAACAATTAATGAAGCTCCTCACTATCTTCTATTCTGAGGCAAACTGAAAGCATAATGTGGCGGAATGTGAAATAACACGTTAGACATTTGCTCAGTGCTATACAATTACAACAGGAGTGTTACATATCTGTGTATTCATAGCATGAAACTTCAGCAAAGCAATAAGAAAACGTTTTGGGATCTCATTGACCACAAATGCCAAATGCCAAACATCAACCCATGTCAGGGAAAGGACATTTCAGCAAACTTAATGTTCATTCTGTTCTACTGCAACATAAAATGATGCCAATGCACAAACAGCAAAGTAAAACACAGCACATACATTGAAATGGAGAACAGTTGAGAGACACCCAGGTCCCACAGCAGCAAAATTAATTGATCCATTATCTCCTGACAAAACCATCAAGGTTCGGCCCTCATGCCATGATATTAACTCATTGATCACAACAGCATTAACAAGGAGATAAAGCTAAGCACAGTTTCAGACTCTCGAGCTTTGGTCGCAAAGCATCATAAATGAAGACCGTCAATAAAAGGTTTCTCTAGTTCCAGTTGGAGAGAATATATGATGTATGCCATCTGCTGCAACACATGAATCCAAAGCATTAAACCCAGCAGCACAGCTTGGTACTGCAACATCATTATACAATGCCAGTCAGCCCACACAATCAGAGAATTATAGGGCTTAAGGAATGGAGCAGGTCATTTCAATCCACATTGCTAGTTTCACATTCGTGCTATCTTTATCCCATTCTAGTTATCCATATTTCCATACACTGTGGCTCAGTGGGCCACACTTTCGCTTTTGAGCTCGAAGATTTATGGGTCCAAATCCAGCACCAAGACCTGTGCGCAACAGTGGTGGCTGACACCGGTGGCACAGTGGTTAGCACTGCTGCCTCACAACGCTAGGGACCCGGGTTCGAATTCTGGCTTGGATCATTGTCTGTGCAGAGTCTGCACATTCTCCCCGTGTCTGCCTGGGTTTCCTCCGGGTGCTCCGGTTTTCACCCGCAATCCAAATGACATGCAGGTTAGGTGCATTGGCCACGCTGAATTCTCCCTCAGTGTACCCGAACAGGTGCCGGAGTGTGGCGACTGGGGGAGTTTCACATTAACTTCATTGCAGTGTTAATGTTAGCCTACCTGTGATACTAATGTATAAATATCTGCATTGTTAGAGATGCTATTTTTCATATGTGATCCATAGAATCCCCACAGTGCAGAAGGGGTCATTCGGCCCATCATGTTTGCACTGACTCTGACAGTGTATCCCACCTAGACCTATCCCTGTAACCCCATTAATCCCCCTAACCTACACATTTTAGGACACTAAGAGGCAATTTAGCATGGCCAATCAACCTAACCCGCACATCTTTGGACTGTGGGAGAAAACCCACGCACACCCGAGGAGACGGTGCAAACTCCACACAGACAGAAAAATCACCTGAGGCATTGAACCCGGATCCCTGGCACTCTGAAGCAACAATGCAAACCACTGCACCACCCCAATGTTAAACCAAGGCCCTGTTTGGTTGATGTAAAAGACTTTGGGTAGAATTCTCCCATTTTCAGATGAAGTCCAGCGGGGGGGTTGGGGAGCAGGGAGGGTAGTGAGGGTTAGAGGTGTGGAGGAATCTGGAGTGCTTTCCATTGCGAGGCTGGTGGGAAAACATGCCCAATCTTCCACCCCCCATCTCATTAATTATGTACCCAAGTATTTCACACCATATTCAATGGTGGGGCTGGCCCGGATGACACTATCGTGTCTGGGTCCCATGTAGAAAAGGCACCCAACATCAATGACCCACTACTGTAGAAAAGAAGCCTGAAAGTGAAGATAGATCTCTGGGATAACTCTATGGATGGACCTCTGACCCACTACTGTGGTGTTCAGGGATCCAGGGTTGTGTGTGGCCTCCATCCTGAATCATGGAGGCAGCACCAAGCATGTCCAGGTGAGTCCCAACATCTGCACGCCATGTTTTCCAATCTACCAAGGTGGGCACCAACTGAAGATCCCGCTGTAAATTCACACCAATGCGAAACAAAATTCCAGACCATCATACACATCAACAGAGTCTTGGGAGAATTCCACCCCTCATCTAGTGTCTGATTGGAGGTGTTTACAAATTTCTAAAATGCAAACAGGATAAAGCTGTTACGATTATTTTAAAAATAACAAATGAGTCCTGATGTGTGGATTGATAAGGTTATCAAGCTTCCAGTGGCCTTTTAGACAAAAGTATTCCAATATTGATCACAACCCCTTACTTGCATCAATCTCTCCTGGTCCACCTTTGGATTTGACAAGAGGCGGCAACTGTGATGGTTTTGAACAATGCCCACTGGGAATATATCCAGCCCTACTCTTCATGAATTACATTGGTATGGGCACATTGAACCTGGGGTGGGGCCGAAGATGGGTTTTGGCAGGGGGAGGAGGGTGGGTGGAGAGGGATTAATTTGGTAGGTGCTTTCTTACACTCTTATCCGTCTTCCCCCCACCCCACCCCCCTCCTCCCCCCAGTCTGCATTGAAAGTCATATCAAGCTTTGCAATCAATATGATTTCTTCTACGATCTGGGTTGTCACCACGGGGCCAGATTATTGGGAAGGAGATGAGCAAATGGCAAGGTGGGGGGTTTGCGAGGAGGGAAGTGACTAGGCCAATGCTGCATGGGTATAACTGACCCAAGCCAGGAATTGAATCCGAGTCCCTGGCACTGTGAGGCAGCAGTGCTAACCACTGTGCCACCCGAGAGTCGCAGGGGGACAGTGTAAAGGCTTTAGGGATGTCCTCATTTTACGCCATACCAAGTCTCCATTCTGCACTGTGTGCGGAATTTTCCGGCTACATCACCCCACCAGCCAGAAAATCCAATCTGAGGTCAATGGACCGTTGCATGGGCCCCATCCCCCCACCCCACCCGTCCCCTCACCCCAGGCCGCTATGATTCCAATGGCAGTTGGAATAGGAAAGATCCCCCCCCCACCCCACCCCCCTCCCCCCACCACCATAGTTCATACTGTTCCGAAGGGTTGTAATCAGTGGCACAATAACATGCTGTTGTGTCTGCATATTTCTCAAGTGCTGATGGGGGTACTAGTTGGACTTCACAAAGAGAGACATCACTCAGGATTTATAGAAGCCATGTCAACTCCATAGATTGGTCTGACATGCATGGCTATAAAAGATTTTGATTCAATAAGTAAATGCTTTCTGACCTTTGCGAGGAGTTAAGAGATGATTTGGAGTGTCATATTCACACATTACGCACTGTGAGTGCAGATGAAGATGAATGCAGCATTAATCTTTCTTGACATTAGCATCTTTCATATCCCTGTTGCTTTAACCATTGGCAGCAGCTAGTCACCAGTGTCCAATCTAATCTCTCAGGAGATTCTTACTGCATTTGGGGGAAATGCCTTCCTGAAACAGCTTTTCCCGACTTTTCTCCTCAGCAGCACTGGAGAATCTATAGGGGACTCGATGTTAAACTCCAGTAATGGGGAGGTCAGTTGGGATGCTGACATGCTAAAAAAATCATACCTGTCTTCAACCACTCCATACAATCTCCAGATTGAACAGAGGCAGAACGGCGAGTGGGCAACCAAACCACTGCAAAGCTGCACACTGGAAATTTAAACATTGCAATGAGGAGGGTGGCCTCATGTTGAGCCTGTGTTGCAGGCTTAACCCTGGCCTCAGGGCACCCTCAAAGAGGCAGGGACAGCTTCAGGGGAAAAGGTAGGTGTTTTTGAAGGTCAGGTGTGGACCAGCAAGAGCAGCAGTTATCCTTCTCAGGCACCATTTAGTTGGCACAATGGTTAGCACTGCTGTCTCACAGTGCCGGGGACTTGACATGCCAGGGATTCCTGGCATGGATCTCTGTCTCTGTGGAGTCTGCACATTCTCTTTGCATTTGCATTGGTTTCCTCTGGGTACTCCGATTTCTTCCCACAGTCCAAAGGATGTGCTGGTTAGGTGCATTGGCCATGCTAAATTCTCCCTCACTGTACCCGAACAGGTGCTGGAATATGACGACTAGGGGTATTTCATGGTAACTTCATTGCAGTGTTAATGTAAGCCTACCTGTGACAATAATAAATAAACTTAAACGACATCCCCTATCAGATTGGGGATGGCCTATTTCAAACAAGGATGAGGAGAAATTTCTTCACTCAGACAGTAGCAAAACTGTAGAATTCTTTACCACAGAGGGCCGGAGAGGTTGGGTCGTGAAGTATGTCCAAGGCTGCAATAGACAGATTTTAAATCAGTAAGGGGAATCAAGGATTATGGGGATAATGTAGGAAAGTACAATTGAAGATGATCATTATCAGATCAGTCATGGTCACATTGAACGGCAGAGCAGACTCAATGGGCTAAATGGTCCATTCCTGCTTCCATGTCTCCCTGTGTTATGGTTGTACAAGCACAGACTCCCTTTGGGTTGGTTATCAAGGTGGAAGATAGACTCCCAGAGCATGCTGTGAAATCAAGTGTGTGATTGATGTCGTCTATGTTTGGGAAGTGGGTCAAGTTAAGTGAAAGGCCCATCAATGTGAATTGCTCCACATCTTTTGCCTTTCCAATTGCATATGGGTCTTCAACTGAGAAATTACCTGACATTTCTTATACCAACCTGTTTGCATGTATAATCTCTCTTTTTGATTCTGGCTGGGACAATCCAAGTCAAGGTGGCATAACCTTAAAATTAGAGCATAATTATTCATGCTACGAGGATGGTTGAGGGAGCACTCATTAACACAAAGGGAAATGGAAGCCTGGAACTATCTCCCCAGAAGTCTATTGCGGCCAAGGGTTATTGTAAAATGTTTTTAAGGGACATCAGCATAACATCACTCAAAGGGAAGTGTGTCATGTGATCCACTCAGTTTCATTTTGCTTTGGAGCAGAGCACTCACATACAGCTCTGCTGCTGATGTCTTCAGGTTTTCCACTCATGCAAGTGATATGGGCCCATGTGCCCATTCTCAATAAATGAACCCACAATACGCTCATTCAATCTCTTATGAGCAACTGGTATTGTTATCAGTGTAGCAGGATGACAGGGGCCAATTAAAAATATCAAAGCTGAGATTGGTGGACTAGGCTTATAAAGATCATGAAACCAAAATGGTTAGATGGAGTTAAAACGGAAATCAAACATGATCTAATTAAATGCTGAAAAAAGGCCCAAGTGGTCAACATAGATAACAACTTACATTTATATCATAGAATCCCTACAGTGCAGTCAGACACCATTCAGCCCATCGAGTCAGCACTGACTCTCTGACACAGTATCATACCCAGATCCAGTATCCCATTCTATCTCAAGGTTAATCCATTTAACCAACTCATCTTGGAACACCACGGGACAATTTAGCATGGCCACTCAACCTAATGTGCGCATCTTTGGGCTGTGGGGAGAAACCAGAGCACCAGGAGGAAACCCATACAGACCGGGGGAGAAAGAGCAAACTCTACACAGACAGTCATCCAAGGCTGGAATTGAACCAGAGTCCCTGGCACTGTGAGGCAGTAGTGCTAACCACTGTGCCACCATGCCACCCTATATAATGCCTCTAATTTAGCAAAATGTTGTGTGGCTTATGCTCTGTCTAAGACCACAATAAACTACTAAGGGTCGTAAACGGAGCCCAGTCCATCAGGCAAACCAGCCTCCCATCCATTGACTCTGTCTACACTTCATACTGCCTCAGAAAAACAGCCAGCATAATCACAGACCCCCCACACCCCGGACATATCTTTTCCACCTTCTTCCATCAGGAAAAAGATACAAAAGTCTGAGGACACGTACCAAACGATTCAAGAACAGCTTCTTCCTTGCTGCCATCAGACTTCCGAATGGACCTACCTTATATTAAGTTGACCTTTCTCTGCACCCTAGCTATGATTGTGACACTACATTCTGCACCCTCTCCTTTCCTTCTCTCCAATGTACTCTATGAATAATATGCTTTGTCTGTATAGTGAGCAATGCTTTTCACTGTGTATTAATACATGTGACAATAATAAAACAAATCAAAATTAAAATCAGTAATTATCAAACAAATTTGACACTGAGACATGTAAGGAAATGTTAGGCTGGGTGACCAATAGCTTGGTCAATAAGGAAGTACTTCTAAGGTGTCAAAGGTTATGGGAGAACACTGGGGTATGGTGTTGAGAAAGAGGATCAGCCATGATCACATTGAATGGTGGGTGGAACAGGCTTGCAGGGCTGAATGGCCTTGTCTTACTCCTATTTTCTATATTTCTGTGTTTTACTCTGTTCCTGTGACTTGGGTTTTTTAGCATTTGCCTTTTTTTGCTTAAGTCAGCTTGTCTGCTACTAGCTGTGTTGAGTCCCATCTGCCAAATAGTGGTGTTTACTGAGATACATAATTTGTTTACCCAATCAAATATTTGTTCTCCTCACAGCTATTACATGCTCGCTGGTGAAGGGGGTGGACGGGAGGGTGGGGTTTGGGGATGTTGGGAGGGGGGAGATGGCAGGTGTCGCAATGTGTTCCAGTGGCATCGAACGGGCGAGGGGTGGGGTGTAAAAACTCTACTGCAAAAAAAAAATTGGTACCTGGGCGACATTTGCCTGTGAACAAACACCAGATGGTCTACCCAACACATCATAATCAATGTTCCACTTTAGAAAACCAACTTCTGCGTGAGTCAGCTCCCAGCAACCAGTAGCGGGGGAAAATAGAAGCAATATTATGTAACGAGGTTTGACCTCAGTGCGTACGGGCACTGTGCATCCCTCATGGCTTCGAAGCGAAATTACTGAGAGACAAAATCAAGTGTGACATTTCTTTTTGGTAGGCTGTGAACTATATAAAAACATGTTTCAGAACAATAACTCTCATCAGTATTCAAGATGTAGTCTGAATTTTATGGAGTTCGCTGCAGCATCAATCATTTCTTTCTTACATGTCTGCTATACATAACAGGTGTTAAGTTCAAACAAGTTCAGCCTGGTTTATCGCGGAATCAATGCTTTATTTTCAGCTGTAACACATTTTCAAACCAACTTTTATTTTCCTTGACAGCCCTTTCTAATAAATAAGTGTTGGATGGTTCTGTCATTAAGATTTAAAAAAAATAGTTTCAGTTTGTGATACTACATCAAGTATGCGCATTTTGCAAACAATATTCCCCAGGCTGAGGTACACTTCAGGCATACATGCAGAAACTATGAGCACTTTTAGTAATAAAATGAAAGAATTAAAATATAAATCCCCAATTGCTGTAAATAGAAGTCATTGGTAAATCATACAGATGTGGTTGAATGAGAAAGTACACTTCTATTGTGGAATTAGCACACGAGGGATCAATTTTCGTACAAAGCAAAGCTAAGAGCTGAAACAGGCCCTTGTGTGACATATATATAGGCATGAATCTTTGAGTGCGTTATTTGATCAAGGCCGGGGTATCCATTTTTTTTTATTCCTTTCACCCTTCAAAGAAATGGGGATGTTCACCGATGGATGGCATGGTGGCACAACGGTTAGCACTGCTGCTTCACAGTGCCAGGGGACCCGGGTTCGATTCCTGGCTTGGATGAACGACCGTGTGGAATTTGCACATTCTCTCCGTCTCTGCAAGAGGTTCCTCTGGGTGCTCCAATTTCCTCCCACAAAGGGTCATCCTCCCTCAAAAGAAGATGTGTCAGTTAGGTCGATTGGCGATGCTAAATTGCCCCCTAGTGTTCCAAGATATGTAGGTTAGATGGATTAGAGGTGGGATAGAGAGGGGTAGTGGGTCTGGGTAAGATAGTCTTTCAGAGATAATTGGTCAGTTTGCACATTTTCCCTGTGTCTACATGGGCTTCCTCCCACAGTCCAAAGATGTGCAGGTTAAGTGGATTGGCCATGCTAAATTGCCCCTTAGTTCAGGGAGACTAGCTAAGGTAAATGTGTTATGGAGGTAGGGCCTGGGTGGGATTGTGGTCGGTGAAGACTCAATGGGCCAAATGACCTGTTTATGCACTGTAGAATTCTATGATTGCACAATGTTTACCACCATTTGCAAATTGTCAGATATTGATATAGTTCATGTTCAAATGCAACCAGATCTGGACAATATCCAGGCTTGGGCTGACAAGTCATGAGTAACATTCATGCCACACAAATCCCAGACAGTGACCATTTCCAACAAACGACACTCTGACCACTGCCCCTTGACAATCAATGGTGTTACCATCATTGTTAACATCCTTGGCCATTGACCAGAAATTCAACTGGACTCACACAAACACAATGTCTATAAGAGCAGGTCAGAGGCTAGGAATACTGTGTTGAGTTACTCATCTCCTGGCTCCCTTCTACAAGACACAAGTCAGGAGTGCAATAGAATACTTCCCACTTGCCTAGATGGGTGCACCTCAAACAACACTCAAGAAGCTCGACACATCCAGGACAAAACAATCCGCTTGAATGGAACCACATCTACAAACATCCACTTCTCCACCATCGGCGCTCAATAGCGGCAGTGTATATTATCTACAAGATGCACTGCAGCAATTCACCAAAGATCCTGAGACAGCACCTTCCAAACCCATGACCACTTTCATCTAGAAGGAGAAGGGCAACAGATAAATGGGAACACCACCACTAAGTTCCCCTCCAAGCCACTCATTATCTTGAGTTGGAAATATATCACCACTCCTTCACAGTCACCAGGTCAAAATCCTGGAACTACCCCCCCAACAGCATTGTGGGTCAACCTGCAGCATGTGGACTGCAGCGATCCAAGAAGGCAGCTCTTCTCAAGGGCAACTAGGGATGGGCAATAAATGCTGGTCAGTCAGCAACGTCCATGTCCCACGAATGAAATAAAAAAATGAAGCCCAAAATTTCAAATCAAGCCAAGATGTAATCTTAATAACCAAGGGTCATCTCAGGTTGAGGTAACAACTGCCCTTGGAATTATTCTGAAGATGAGCAGGTGAGTTTTCCCTGAACAATATTGTGACATTAGTGGACATTTAAGAATTTTTTTTTTAAAACATATCCTCTGCACTCACAGCTTCAATGATGTCATTGATGCTGGCTTCACTGGAAATGTCCTTTTATTTGACTTAAGTGTCTTAAATAGGGTTGTTTGTGTTTACTCTGAGATTATTTTTATGATCCTGCATTGTTAGGAGAATGTTTATGTTCATTTGGACAGTTCTTTTTCATTTTCAGTTTGACGCTGCCGATTTGAGTTTTAGTTTTAGAAGGGGGCCACAAGGTAAAAAGAAGTGTTCTTCCTCTCTCCCTGTTTCTTTTCCCCCCTTTGGAAATTCTCTTGTTTTCCTGATGGGTGAAAATCAGCTGTGGTTAGGGGCTGGACCAGAGTCTCCCTGTGTTTTGGGAAACTGTTCGAAGTGAATCCAGAGAACTGCTGACTTCAACCAAAGGATTCAATTTCCATGATCACATGAGCATTAGTCTGTGCTGTGCTAAATCTGTAAAAAAGGTTATTTTTGTCTATGGGATGGTTTGATTGGAACACAGTAGATGCTTTTGTTAAGGGTCATACATTATAGTGATTGTTTTGTTGCTTGTTTGTAATTGATAAAAGTTCCGATTAATTTTCTTATTATACATGTTAACTATATTCTTAAATAAACTTTGATAAAAGCTCCCTTGTATGTCACTTGAATCATACCTGAAATGAAACATCCTTAGCCTAGCCAAATTTAAGATGGAAAACTTATGATCCAGGTGGGCTCCATAAAATACTTTGGAGTTTCTGACCTGAACCATAGCAATATTTATCCCTCAATCAGCATCTGTAATATTTTGCTTTTATATTATATAACTACAATTCTTTCTTTCTTTAGATCGTTCATTGGCAAATGAACGATCTAAAGAAAGACGTGCTGGTTAGGTGCATTGGCCATACTGAATTCTCCCTCAGTGTACCCGAACAGGTGTCGGATTTTCACAGTAAATTTTCATTACAGTGTTAATGTAAGCCTACTTGTGACTCAAATAAATAAACTTAAAAAAAAGATGCGGGAAAAAAGGATTAAGGTGAGTGGGGAATTTTTTTTCTCTTTTTCAGCTGGTGCAGACATGATGGACTGAATGGTCTTTTGCTCCACCATAACTTTGCTATGGTTCTAATTCCATTCTCCTGTTTCAGAGGATCTCCCAGGCCCACAGGGCATCTGAATGTGCTAGGCGTTTCACCTCTGTTCTCCCCGAATAAGACTTTATGAGTGTAATGATTTCAGTCAGGGTATTGAGGTTGGCCTACTGGAATATGAACTCCCTGATTAAGGAGTCAATTGATGGGCCAATCAGGGAACATTTTTCTTGTACTTAACCGGGAGTGTCAGTTCCTCTGGCACTCCCGAAGGTAGACTGCTGACCGATAGCACTCTGTGTATTGCTGTTGGAATTGTAAATAAAGGGAGTCTGCTGAAGGGATTTCTGCCTCCAAAGAGTTATTTCAATAAGACTGGAACTCTGTTTGCATTTCCGATTTTTTCCCATCACTGATCACTTGGGGCACGTGATATTGAAGAAAATAAAGAAAGAATTTCTGTTTGAAAGCACAATTCACACCTACAAAACTTCCAAATATGCCTTACAGCTAAGGATCTATTTTGGAAGATTTTATTTTGTTTATGTGTGGCATGCCTGTCTCTAAGTGGCCTTGACAAGGTGGTGGTGAGCTGCCTTCTTGAATTGCACAATCCATGTGGTGTAGTTACACCCGCAGCGCTGTTAGGAAGGGAGTTCTAGGATTTTGACCCAGAGACAGTGAAAGGTCAGCAATATATTTCCAAGTAAATTAAGTTAAGTTTATTTATTAGTCACAAGTAGGCTTTCATTAACACCGCAATGCAGTTACTGTGAAAATTTCCTCTTCGCCACACTCCAGCGCCTGTTCGGGTACACTAAGGGAGAATTTAGTACAGCCAATGCATTTAATCAGCACATCTTTTTTGGACTGTGGGGGGAAACTAGAGCACCCAGAGGAAACCCACACAGATATGGGAAGAACGTGCAGATCCACACAGACAGTGACCCAAGCTGGGTTCCTGGCACTGTGAGGCAGCAGTGTTAACCCCTGTGCCACCGTGCCACCCAGGACAGTGATTGGCTTTGGAAAGGAATTTCAAGATGGTGATGATCCCATACCTACCTGCTGTTTTGAAACCAAACATTAATGCACAGCAAGTTTCCAAAGACAGCTGTATGATAATTTCATTTTGTTGCCTCTGGTGTTAGGTTGAGACTCAAATGTTAGAAGGGACAGTAGGGAGAAACTACCCTCCTCCATCAACCACCCTACTACTCCTCCATTCATCGGAAAGGGCATTGGAACCATTGCTTCCGAGGAGGAGGTCTTATGATGGCCCTGCCTCTGAGCCAGAAGCTCCGGTTTGAGTCCGACCCCAAGATTCAATGGCTAAGGGAGATGGGTTCATAACAAGGTCAACTCAAGTTGGAACCTGCAAACCCCTTTGCACGTGTTAATGATAGGTGGTAAGAGTGGGAAAGACTCCTGGCCAGTTAAAATTCTTCGCCCTGCAATAGACTTGTAATTCTCCTCTGTAGCTTCTGTAGTGGAATTCACATTCTTCCAGTAATTCAGTGACCAGAACTGTACACAGAACCTGGGCTGCTGCCTAACGAGTAATTTAAACAATTTCAGCATGACTCCCTTGCTCTCATATTCTGTGCCACAGATTCCTCCCATGCCACTGTTATATTGTTATATTATTCATAAAGAGGCTGAGCTATATCATATGTACAACTTTGGAGTACTCTGTGCACTGCTGCACTACAATTAGTGTCGAACTACGATGTGTCAGTCTGTCAGTCCATCAGCCACTTGGAGAGCGGCAAGATTAACACTAGATGGAATCAAAATGCTAGCATTTCAAAACATGAGTATTTCTAACTTACGAGAACCAGAAGACGTAATAGTCACCTTACCCACTTGTCCTGCTACTTTCAAGGATCTGTGAACATGTACCCTGTATTTTTCAGTGGTCCGATGTTATGTATTTTCTTGCCCACTTTGACCCCACATACTACCCTATTGAATTCCATTTGCCACTTCTCTCGCCAACTGATTAAACCTTTGACACAGTGTCATCTGGACTCGAAACATCAGCTCTTTTCTCTACTTACAGATGCTGCCAGACCTGCTGAGACTTTCCAGTGTTTTCTCTATAGGTAGGGGTCATATTTTGAGGATAAGGAGGTAAGCCTTTCTCCTCGCCTCAGTATTGAGGCGAGCAGAAATCTCTCCAACCAGCAAGTGGTGACTGTGTGAAATTCATTACCACAGCAAGCAGTTGAGGCGAATTCAGGAAGAAATTAGACATAACTCTTGGGGCTTAAGGGATCAAGGGATGTGGTGGGGGTGGGGGGTGGGGAAGCTGGAATTAGGATATTGATTTCAATGATCAACCATGATAAAAGGAATGGTGAAACAGGCTTGAAGAGCCAAATGGCCTACTCCTGCTTCTATTTTCTACATGTTAGCTGTTTCTATTTAAATTAATTACACATAAGTATGGCAATCTTTTCCATTATTTAGTGGCGTCTTCATCCTCATTTTGTGTTGCTATTGCTGAGATAACATATTTTTGTACAATTTTCGAACAGAGCTTGAGCACTCAAGCTAAAGGGGAGAAATCCAACTGCTCAACAGATAGCAGAGAAATAACAATAGTCCCAAACCTTTATCCCTGGTTTTCTGCAGGATGTCTGCTTTTAAGGGCTCAGTTGTATTAGTTGTCCAATTTAGAAGCTCTTAAGGAAAATGTACCCCTCTGCGCCGTTGGCAATTTGCGATGCTCATCTAGAACCACGTGTAGAATCTTGCACAGAAATTTCCACTCGGTATTTATCACAACTAGTGCTTCTCAGTGCCAGCAAACAAGACTGAAAATTATCCTGCTTCAATTAAAGCACCAAGACATCGCAATAAGTACGTCAGGGCCAGTTGATTTGAAAGCAGTGCCTTCATGGTCATTCTCTTGCCTTGAAGGCAGAACGTCGTTGCTTCAAGCCTCCACTATGAACCGTGAGCACAGAATCCAGACTGATACTCCATACAGGACTATTGCAAGGACTCTGCTATAATAATTAGGATGAGACAATGAACCCGTGACCTGTTTACTCCAGGTACTATGCGGAAAAAGATCCCATGGCACGATTCAAAAAAAAAGGGAGAGGGCTGTCACTCCCAGGGCCCTGGTTGGTATTGCATATCTGTCACAGGAACTTAATGTGTGCCTTTTGTTTGTCGCACTTTGTGGATGGGATTTTCTGGCTGCGGTCACCCCAAAACCAGAAAATCCCACCTGAACGGAATTTTGCATGGTCTGGCCCCACCAGTTACTACGATTCCTGTGGTGGGTGGAACAGGAAAACTTCCCCCTCTTTGTTACAACAGTGGCCCACTTCAAAAAGTATCTGATAAAGTGTTGTGGGATACCCCGAGATCATACTACGTGTTATATAAATGCAAGGTGGTGGGTGGTGCAGTGTTTGGGATCCGAGATTGATTCTTGCCTTGGGTCACTGTCTGTGTGGAGTTTGCACATTCTCCCCGTATCTTCATGGGTTTCCTCTGGGTGCTCCAGTTTCCACATCCCAAAGTAATGTGCAGGTCAGGTTGATTTGCCATCGTAAACTGACCTTTAGTGTCCCAAGATGTGTAGATTAGGTGGATTAGCAAGGTTAATGTGCGGGGTTACAGGAAATAAGGCGAGGGGGGGTGGTGAACCTGGGTAACATGCTTTTTTGGATGGTCTGCACAGATATGATGGGCCGAATGGCCTTCTTCTGCTCTGTAAGTGGTTTTCCGATAGCAGAGGTGGCTCACATTGGCAAAATCTTCTAGACCCCATCAAAGTTAATGCCATTTGCATTGCTCACTGGCCACGCCAGTAGGGAACCTGCCATGAAGGGAGGTGGGGTGAAGTTTAGCTTTCAATGGGACTGGTGAGAAGGGTTGGAAAATCCCACCCTCAGCATTTTTTGCTGAATTATATGTCATGGACTCATCTATACAAAAGCTTCACATTTCCAATTTTGGACATGATGTTTTGGACTTACGTTTGAAAAGGATTGTAATTTATTCCCCCTTTGATGAGAAGCATGGAACTTCAAAAAAAAGATGTAAATAATGCCAGATTGGAAATCCCTTTGTGTTGGAGCTGCTTTGTATTCAGGTTTACTGCTTGGGGGCAATGGAGGCAAAGCACCAGAGACAAAGAAATACAGTTAGATGATCAAATGGACCATTTAGCAGTCTGAGATGAGTGGTCGTTATCTTCTTATTGGTATGCAGAGTTATATATGTTGGCTCAGCTCCACATTACAAGGCAGGATTCTAATGAATAGAGACTCGCAGGATGGAGCATAGCTTGGAAAATGAGGAGAGGTCAGTTTGCCCAGAGCACCTTTGATGTAGAAAGCATCCCGAGACACTTCAGAGAACAATGGCCCCTGTCAAAATACAAAAAAAGGAGAGATGATGAAAAGTGATGGAGAGCTTTCGTCAAAGCAATGGTTTTCTTTAAAGAAAGATTGTAAAGGATGTGTGAAGGTTTAGTAAGGGAGGAATTCAGGGATTCAGCGCAGTTTTAATTTTTTCGACCATTAGGGACTCCATTGGCTCTGCCTACACTTCCCCCACCTCGGCAAAGCAGCCAGCATAATTAAGGACCCCACGCACCCTGGACATTCTCTCTTCCACCTTCTTCTGTCGGAAAAAAGATTCCGTGTATTCCGTTGTGTGGTCCGCCATTAGCCAATGGCAGGATCTTTGGACCCTACCATTGTGAATGGGGTTTCCTGGTCTGAACCACTTGCCGCTGGGAAAACCATGATGGTGGCGCGCCGTCGGCAGGACTGGAATATCCTATTGGCATGAACAGCTGGCAAATTCCAGCCAGTGTAATTGGGCAAAAAAAACTATGCAGACTGAACTTAGATTGTCCGGATCCCCTGCCAGGGGAAGATTACGAGGAAACTGGGACAAACAGCATAACACGCTGCAAACACACAGCACTCACATCTGATGAAGGATCAGCAGCCTGAAACATATAACTTTGACTCCTGCCCCTTCTGCACTGGGATAAAAAGTTGATGGACCAATTAATGGTCTGTTTACTTCAGGCAGGAATTTGGAATAACAAATCCCAGCTTCTGTTCCTTGCCACAAATCCTGCCTGAGAGTGTTTCAACAACTTCTCTTTCATTTCAGATTTCCAGCAGCCGTAGTGTTTAGTTTTTGTTACAAACAGCACCAGTGCTTGTTACGTCGGTTTTCCAGTATTTGCTGATTTACCACAGTGAAGTAAAAAAAAAGGACTGTAATTGGTAGTCCTTTTTCTTTAAATATACACATTAGGCTCCATAGTGGGAGATCAGAAAAATAGCCTCCAAAAATTCAGCTGTGATAATCCAAAATTTCACCATGAAGCCTCAATTTTCATTTGGCATTTGCCAACCGTCCACCTCCAACCAAGTGGCCAGTACTTCTACTTCAGGGGGACACAATGGTTAGTATTGAGGCCTCGCAGCACCAGGGACTGGTGTTCGATTCAGCCTTGCGTCACTGTCTGTGTTGAGATTGAACGTTCTCCTGTGCCTGCGTGGGTTTGCTCCGGGTGATCCCATTTCCACCCAGAGTCCAAAGGTGTGCAGGTTAGGACGTGCTAAAATGCCCCTTAGTGTCCCAAGGTGTGTAGGTTAAGAGGATTAGCTATAGTAAATGTGGGGCGGGGGTGGTTTACAGGGTTAGGGTGGAGGGAAGCTTTGGGTGGGACGGTCTTTCAGAGAGTTGGTGCAGGCATGATGGACCAGATGGTCTCTTTCTGCACTGTGGCGGTTCTATGATTCTCCTGCAGCAACAAAGCAGGGCAAATGTGGGAAAGTCCCCTTTTACCCATTCATCATCTGATTTCCACGAGGCAGTCACGCCTTCTTGTTTCATTGGCAGTCAGTAAATATTGGTCAGATTGAATTGATTCAACATGAAATTGGAGAAAATACAGGCAGTGTTCAGCGTTGGAAATTATCGCTGAATATTACAGCTGGGATCCTACCAGCCATTCGGCCACTTAACTATGGACCAATTTTACTAATGAGTTTGGCAGAAAGTTAATCCCTGCTCAAGCTGCTAACAACAATGGGAAAATTCAGAGTGCTGACATTAATACCATAACCCCATGTACTGCTGTAAATCAAACTTGTAATTATTCCAATGAAAGTGTTCAAAATGAAAAGATAAATGTAAATTAAGTTATTGTAGTCACTGCAGGTGGTGATATTTTTTAGTTGTACCAGTCAAATTTCATTTTCCAAACTCCTTTCTACTTCCTACCAGTGTGTTTGCCCCTTATGGTATTAATCTGTTTGAAAGGCAGACGACTACAGATTCTAAAGATCCAAAATCTAAACAGGAAATGTCGGAGATACTCAGTAGGCTTATTTATTTATTGCAACAAGATCAGTGCACACACCTGACGAAGAGCCAGTGCTCCGAAAGCTCATGCTACCAAATAAACCTGTTGGACATTAACCTGGTGTTATAAGATTACTTCCTGTGACCAACCCATTTCAACGCCAGCATCTCCACTTCATATTTATTTGTCACAAGTAGGCTTACATTAATGCTACAGTGAAGTTACTGTGAAAATTCCTTAGTCACCACACTCCAGCATCTGCCTGGATACATTGAGGGAGAATTTAGCACGGCCAATGCACATAACCAGCACATTTTCTGGATCTTGGGAGGAAACTGGAGAACCCAGAGGAAACCCACGCAGACTCGGGGAGAATGTGCAAACTCCACACAGACAGTGACCCAAGCCGGGAATCGAACCTGGGTCCCTGGCGCTGTGAGGCAGCAGTGCTAACCACCGTGCCACCCATTTGGAACTAAAACAGCTATTTCTCAGTAAAGGTAATTTGTCAGATTTGCTGTCTGACTGGTTTGAGAATTCATTGCACTGCATGGAACTGTATTTGGTGATTGATTGGATCACCCTGGCACATTTGGCATACCGAAGATGGCAGGAAGTTTTACACCCTGGGCCAGGTACAGGTTGAAGTTGATGCACTGCCCTGCCCGGGCGAACAGGACATCTGCCACCTGGCGGACACCCTTGTGCGCCGAGGACTGATATATCCGATAGGGATCCTCAGTGACAGCCTGGAAGATTTCAGTGGGTAGAAGTTGAGGGCTGCAGTGACCCTCACCGTCACTGGGAGCAGGTGTCCCCCCAGTCCTTCAAGGAGCCGAGTCTGTGGCACAAATGCCACATTGTTTCTTAGCGGAGCCGGAGCCTACAGCAGCACACGCAGTCAGGCAACTCTTCGAAGGATGTGTGGGTCTTGAACTGCCGGGGTTTCCATCTTCTCTGTGCCCTGACAACCCACTCAGGCCAATGGATGCCCGTCTTCAGCCCCCGACTGGTGGCTCCCTCTCATCCTGTTGCAGACACTGGTCTGGGTTGGCCTTGCAGGGCACGCAAGTCCCCTTCCTCCTCTTCTTCCTCATCTGTAGCAACAGCGCTCACAAGAATCACCACCAGGTCTATTGGAACCAGAGCAAAGTCCATCATTTCTTGGAGGGGGGAAGGAAAGAGAGATGAATTCCTTCAGGTTCTCCTTCACGCAATCCCTCCCAGAAACTCGCGTGCCAACTGCGTGTGGATGGTGGCACACCAGAACTGCATCCCGGGTCTGCACTCCCATTATCGGCAGCAACTTCCTCCACCACTGCTGGCCCTAGCCAACACTGAGCTTTCAGCCTGCTAACCCTTGACTGGCGCATGCAATCCTGCATCTCCCTCCCCTCCACCAAATCCATGCAAGCCCCTGCCCCACGCCAGTACATACCGCAGCCATGTTTGTGACTGTGCGCCCACCCCGCCCACCCCCCCTCCCCAACATACACTTGCACCATGGAGGCTGGTGTTCATATAAACTTATCTCCGCTCTCCCTTTCACTACTATAACGCTGCAGCAGACTTTTATGAAGTCTTGCCGATGAGATTGTTAAGGAAAGTGAGGGGGACGATTGCATGAGCACCGCGTTAGTTGTATCGAGATGCATGCTAATGCATGCAAAGCGATGCCTCGCTCATTCTGGGCATGCTTCTCAACACACCTGGAAAAGCAGCCTAGCACAATGGGAACCAGTGGGAAAACAGGCGCGATTCCTGGATTTTCCTTCTCACGTGATCTTATGACCTCACCATGCCGAAATACAGGCAGAATGAGGTTGTAATACTCCACCCCCAGCTTCTGCCGGGAGAGGTTCTGACTCCCCGTGACCCTGAATTGGCCCGAGCAGTTAAATGGAAGTGAAGTGTAAGTTGTAGCTTGACTGAGTACCATATTAACATATATAAGTACGTGAGATGCAATGAAGGATTGCACAGATAAGCAGTAACTATGGACAGTAATTGATTGGTCTAATTTTAAATATTCTCCGCTTCAGTGTAGCCCAGATTCCTAAATAATGTGATATTTAAATGTTTTAGGAGCATGAAGAAACTCTATACATCATCTATGGCATAGGCATGTAAATATTTTGAATACTTTTTGCAAATGGAATTGCTCTGTTCACTTATCAGCACCAATCCTAAATGGTGCACATGCTTGTGATTAGGAAAGGATGCCAATATCAGCACAGTGATTTAGGTCACAGTCAATCCTCCATCTTATTTCTGCTCCATTGAACAGAGTTTTTTTCCAACTGTTTTGAAATGTAATCCAGCTACATCTGCCACTCAAACCCATCTTGTCTCAGAACTTCAAAACAGCTCAGCTTCCCCTCAGTCTTCCACTTCCCTGAGAATCTATAAGCCTTTGAAACTCGAACACAGCAAAAATGCTGTGATGGCCTAGTGGTATTATCGCCAGACTATTAATGCAGAATCTCAGTTAATGTTCTGGGGACCCAGGTTCATATCCCACCACAGCAGATAGTGGAACTTGAATTCAGTTAAAAAATACCTGGAATTAAGAATCAACTGACGACCATGAAACCATTGTCGGTTGTTGGAAAAACTCATCTGGTTTCCCTTTAGGGAAGAAAATCTGCCGTACTCAATTGGCCTGGCTTGCACGTGACTCCTGAGCCATAGCAACGTGGTTGGCTCTGAAATGGCCAAGCAAACCATTCAGTTGTACCAGTGTTTCAAGAAGGCACCTTCTCAAGGGTAATAAATGCTGGCCAACCTGTGACACCCATGTCGTACGAATGAATAATAAAAAAATTTCCCTGCTTCTTCTCATTATCAATAACCTGTACTATAAATATCTGTGTTCCTAAATGTCATGAAACAAAGTACTCTCTTCCTCCTCAAGAGAGATAAAAGGTTTTTGCACTCAAGATCCCCACAAGGTACATTTTCCAGCCTACACTCTTTAAACTTATCTCTGTACCACCCCAACCTTCAGATAAACTTGAAGTTGTACTATTCGCAGACAACGGCTGCGATTCTCCCAATGCGATCCACAACTTTTCTGGTGGGTTGCGGTGGGAGATGCGCGTCATCAACCTTGAACTGGGATTTACGCATGCACCAGGAATACATGCGCATCTCCCAGAGCTGGCGAACAATCACTGATCAGAGCACTCTGGAAGCCGACGGGAAAGCAGATAAGTCATTCAAATCTTTTTTTGATATGTTTAAATATGTTTAATAGCTCATTATGGGGACCTTCCAGGTCCCAATTGAATCTCCCACTTTGCCTGGAGTACTTCATTCCAGCGGGGTTCAGATTAGCTGCCCACATTTGGGGAACTAGCGAGAGAGCCTGCCAGAATGAAGGTGGGCAATCAGGGCCTCCTGGGGGCGGGGGATGTAAAGGTATCCCTGGGCATGGGAACTTTGCCTTTTGGGCAGTTCTGGAACTGTCAGAGTCCGGTGTGAATAGGCCCCAACCCCCTTGGTTTTTAATGAGATTGCAGACTGGGATCTCTGCTGTGCACAGAGAGGGAAATTCAGATGGGAAGTTGAACTGAGTCAGGATTTAGAACAGTTTTCCCACCAATTTAGCGCTTTTGGCAGAATTGCAGCCAACATTTCCCATTAGGCATTGATCTTTTTTTTGTTCATGACCTCGAGACGCCTTCAAGCCTTTTCAAAACTTTTCCTTGCAGGACCACCCCAATCTTCTCGTTTTGGCTTTCCTTCTTTTATACATCTGTGGAAATATCTGTCTGGAATGGACAAGCCATCATTGGATTGTTGAACTCATGAATTTGCGTGATTCCTTAATCAGCTGTGGTTCAGTCAGTTGCATAGCTCCCTTCAAGTCATTAGGTTCTGAGTTCAAGCTGTACTACAGTGCAAACATCGAGGCAGGCATTACTGAGGGAGTGCTGGACTGTCAGAGTGATGTCTTTTGGATTAGAAACTAAGGCCCTATTTGTCTATTTGTGTCATCCCATGACACTATTTTGAGGCACAGCAGTAGGTTACCCCTGGTGAACTGGCCAATATTTACAAGACTATAATATATAGGAGCAGAATTAGGCCATTTAGCCCATCGAGTCTGCTCCGCCATTCAATCATGGCTGATATGCTTCTCAACAACGATTCGCCAGATTTTTACCCATAACCCTTGATCCCCTTACCAATCAAGAGCGTATCTATGTCTACCTTCAATACATTCAATGGACTAGCCTCCAGAACTTTGGTAGCAATGAATTCAACAGATTCACCTTCCTCTGGCTGAAGAAATTCCTCCTTATCTCAGTTCTAAAGGGCCACCTCTTTACTCTTAGGCGTGCCGTCCGATCCTGGTCTGTTCTACTCATGGAAACATTTTCCCTACTTCCACTATATCCAGGCCTTTCAGTATTCTATAAGCTACAATGAGATCCCTCCCTCAACAGACATCACAGAACCCGATAATCTGACTGTTACCACATTTTTATTTGTGGGAGCTTACTGTGCACCAGTTGGCTGCTGTGTTTCCTACATTACAAAAGTGGCTACACATCACGATTTGCTTTAAAGCACTCTGGGACATCCATTCATTGTTAAAGGTTTTGGATAAATGCAGTCTTTCTTTCATGGATAAATGCAATTTTTTTTTCATACATAAATGCAATCTTTCTTTCATACATGGTATCAGTGTGAAGTTAATTGGACAGTTATATTTGCAATCAATGGATTAATTGCTGCTTTAAAACTGTTGTATCTTCTGCATTAGGGATAATGAGCAAGATATTCCCAGCTGATAACAAGGAAATACCAGCCATGGAAGTACTTGGAACATGACTTGGTTTGCTTACCACCTGCTATTTTGGGTGGGATTTTCCAGTCCCATTCCCCCCTACAGGGATCGTAGCAGGCGGGGCATAGACTTCGGGTGGGATTGGGGTAAGCACGGTCAGAAAATCCCACCCTTTAAGTTGCACATTAACTTGATGCGGATACTTAATCAAGTGCATGATTGGAAAGAATCTCAGTAGTACACTTAGTGATTAAAACATTGCTGTAATAAACCTTCTAATTAGGACAAACAAGTGCTACTGGTAAACATGGTGATGGATAAAATGTAAATATGTTGTAACCCTTTCCAAAAGAAACCGAGGATCAAAAACACCAGCTTTTTCCTTTGAGTGTAGAGACATTTGTGAATAAATTTGATCGACTGCTGAGTTTACTCCAGTTCATGTTCTCTGTCGTGACTAAACAAGATGCAATCATGCCCTGTAAGTGCTAAGTAACACAGTGAGATCTTTCCCTGTAATTGCAATAGCTTCTTTTTCAACCACCTGCCCAGTTGCCTCACTTAAAGATACAACTCCAGGTCCCACCCTGGTCCTTGTTGAATTCAATGATTTCAACAGTGAGCGCACAATGGGTGAGTCGGGCCACTCGTGGGTGGGAAAACAGATGGGTGGATCACTGGAATAGGGTACTGTGCCATCGACAGTGTACTCACTGCCAGTCAACCCACTCCCGCTTCCACTACCATTTTACAGGGGCTGGGGAAGGCGTAGGGTGTGTCCCCTCCTCCAGGCCCAATTAAGACCATTAAGTGGACAATTTCATCTCACTGCTTCTCCAATATAAGCATGGGTGAGATGGAGTTGGGGCAAGAACGTCACGTGTCAATGACCTGAAGACTTGCCAATCTGGTTGGTGTGAATGTTTTTGGACCCTCTTACTTGTATTGATTTATTCGTTAGCATTGTCATGTAAAATTACGTAATATAGAAACAACAGGCATCAGGACCAGCCTGCACCCAATGTAAAGCCTGACAGGTTTAACTCTGGGAGATGCTGGTCAGTGAAATGGATCCCTCCTTCCCAGGCCCCTGTGCCAATCGGAAACCTCCCGCAATTGCTGTGCCACATTACATCACCCCGTCACTCCCTGTTCCCTCCATCAACCCCAACACCCCCTCACCAACTGCAACCTGTGAGCACAGCCCCAGTGAGATATTGGACGTGTTTGAATGTCTGGGCCCATTGCTGAACACAAATCTCCTTGGGTTACCTGCGGTACCATCAGTGGCCAGTGTACCTCCTTGGCGCTGCTGGTGTGCACAACTGTGGGTGCCTCCAATTGGCCAGCACTTCTATGAGGCAAAACCTCCTCCTGGAAATGGATGGAAGTCCCAACCTCATTAACTGATGGGCCATCACTAAAAATATTAAAGTGGGGCCAACCGGCTTGTCTGCCCCCTCTGAAATTTACACTAGAGGGTGAGGAGCTCACCCTCATTGTCAAACCCCACTCTTGAATAGGTCTCAGCAGCCCAGTATAATGAGGATAATATCAACCTGGTCCTATTCACTATCACAAACTGGGTGTTGAAAGTAAGTTAAAGTGGACGTTATGGGAATGAGGCAATCATCTGATGATGACCATTTGAGTGAAATGCTTGGGAGTAAGGGGGGTGGTGGAGGTTGGGGAGAGTTGTAGGGGGGGCAGGAGGGGGGGGCACGACCAGCAGTCTCAGCACTGTAACTCACTAATATGTTCAGGGGATCAGTAGTGAAGGTGAAATAACTCCTCAGAGGCCGGAGTTCCTTCACCAGATTCACTTTATTTACAAACTCAATGCCACTGTTAAGAGTGCTTCTGCCAGGGAAATTCAGAATCCACTGTGTTAGTAGCCGTGACACTCCTCATTATATACACAGGTCAGAATCCTTGATTGTGCGGCTAATCATTACCACTCTTTTCTGGCCAACCAACTAAACTAGATCAAATTAATGAAGGGATAGATTAAAAAGGGAAGCTCCCACAAGGAGAGGAACTGCCCAAAGCAAAGGACAAAGTGGAAAGGAAACTTAAAACATCAAATCAAAATGGTCCCCAGTCCCTGCGGTGCTCAGCGGGCATGCAAGATGGGCAATCATTACCTCAATCCGGGAGCCCATACTCCAAGAAGCCAACCTCAAGGGCCTTGCTGAGGTCATTACAAAAGGTGAACAGATAAAATCCCCAAGAAAAAGAGAAGCTATATAGGATTGTTCCCATTCTTCATGACATATTTATTCATCCCTTTAAACAGGACTCACTGTGCCGACTTTTAAAAAAATGATTCGTCCTTAGGGACTGGGCACCACTGCAACTATTTCTGTTAATTCCCTGAATTTTCCAACCCATTGGCAATGGTGCAATAACAGGAATACACTGCTATTTTCCAACGAGACCAAGCCCATCATACCCTGTATCATTGTTCAGATATTATACAGATAGCACGCATACTCAGACACTTGACAATTCAGCAACAATGGTTTCTTCAAGGTTCCTCTCCAGTTTTGCTGCTGCCAGCTAGACTTCAGAGTTTACTGCAAGACAGAGACAGGGAAAGATATCCAGTCACAAGGGTCGAGGGGCCAAATGGTCCACCCCTGCCCTATTTTCTTTATGAGCACTGTGGAAGATTTATAAAGATTTTCTGCCTGTGCTCACCCGAAAGGTCAGAAAATGATGGCATGGTGGTGGCACGGGGGCGCAGTTGTTAGCACTGCTGCCTCGCAGCGCCAAGGATCTTGTTTTGCTTCCCAACTTGGGTCACTGCCTGTGCTGAGTTCACACATGCTCCCCGTGTCTGTGTGGGTTTCCTCTGGGTGCTCCGGTTTCCTCCCACAGTCCGAAGATGTGTGGATTAGGTAGATTGCTAAATTGCCCCTTAGTGTCAGGGGGATTAGCTAGGGTAAATGCATGGGGTTATGGGGAGAGGGCCTGGGTAGGATTGTGATTGGTGCAGACTCGATGGGCCAAATGGCCTCCTTCTGCACCGTTGGATTCTATGATTTGTGACCTACGATCTAAAACCCTGCTCGAGGGTTTACATCTTCTGTGTCCTGCCCGCCACTATTCCTGTGGCGGGCGGGATGGGGAAATTCCATCAATGGTCTTGAAACATTAACTTTTGTTTCCCTGTCCACAGATGCTGCCAGATCTGTTGAGGTAATCCAGCATTTTATATTTTTATTTCCCTTTTTGCTATGTTTTGTTTCTATGCCACAGATTTGCTGAAGATATAGTGCCATTGGCAAAACTGCACTTCAGTGTAGGTGTTCGGTCTTCTCAACCCATAGTCAGAACTCCTCAAAAAAGAAACCTCTTGAGGATAACTTGTCTGGACATGTAACATACTGCGGTGTAGTGAATATAGGTCAAGGCAAACAGCTTAATGGTTTGAACAAGAGCCTTAAAGTTCACAATTCAGTCCTTACAATGGATTATCAGTTGCAATTAAATCAAACAATGCAGAACAGTTCTCTGGAAATTCTCTTTGCAAGGTCCATTGTTTTATAATCTTGACAACTCTGCAATGTCAGGAACTTCACTGCAACAAAGGTACGGCTCATAAATCAATTTAAATCCTACGTATTGAAAAATATTAACAGGCAACCACTTTCTTTGAATGAGCCGCACCTTTTCTAAAAAAAGTAATTTATTCTACACAGAGTACATTGCGTTAACATCATTATTTGAACAACAGGTGATTGCATTCATCAAAGTCCTATATTACTTATGATATTTTTTAATATGGCACTGCACTAGATGCTTCTTTCTTGTGAACCTTGCCTTCTGAATGGCTGGCTCCTACTGCGACAAAACCTAATCCTTTTTTTATTTTGGAACCAGCCTCAGTTTCTCCCTGAAACATGTGCTCAGAGATAGGACTTATCTCATTAAGAGTGGCAGAAAAATGAGCCAAAACCATATGTCCCTATTAGCCTTATCTGTTACGCTGCGCCAAGCATAAGCACACAACAGTTGCAGCCAGTCACCTATCCAAAAGGAGATTACAAAAGATTACAATGATCCCTTTCTAGCGCCCAAACTTGGCTATCTGTCACCCTTCCGACAGCTCGCGGGTAATGACATGTAGAGTCACTGTGTTGTGTCGGATGCATTAGTTAACAGTCTTTGTAGATTTTTTTTTCCCTCTCTCTCTGTTGCAATCTGCTCTCAATAAAATCCAAACAAAAAACCCTACATCTTTATGATGATCTATGTGCTTGGGGATGGGTGGGTGGGGGGTGGGGGTGGGGGTGGGGGGAGATGGTGTGGTGGGGGGGAGGGCGGTGGGGTGGTAGGGGAAGGGCTGATCTTTTCTGTCTGACTAGCACTTGGCTTTGTTGATTTGGCTTAGACATCTTAAGCTGTAGCAAAAGAGTGAATGATGTTAATGTGACGAAGAAGACTGAGCTCTGAGGCTGGTATCCAAGCTGTTACCTAGCAGCCAGCCACCGTTCAATTCTCCTCACATAATCCTGTTGCTGAATCCAAGGCTGAAGTGGGTAAATGAATAATAGATGCTGGCAAAATAATTGGAGCACACTTTCAGGATGATACTCTTGGCGATACATGCTAAGGCCACGTTACTGAATGAAAACATTTTCCGCTAACACGGACATTGACAATGGTCATGGGTGGAGGTAGAACTGAGGGCACTCACAACGTTAGGTGTTGTGGTAATTGCACTGTCTGGATGCTACTGGGATTTGATGACTTGAGTTATAAGGAGGAACTGGATAGACTGGGACTTTGTTCTCTGGAGCGTAGGAGGCTGAGGGGTGACCTTATAGTGGTCTATAAAATAACGAGGGGCAAAGGTTAGCCAGATAGTCAATATCTTTTCCCAAAGATAGGGAAGTCTAAAACTAGAGGGCATAGGTTTAAGGTGAGAGGGGAGAGATACAAAAGTGTCCAGAGGGGCAATTTTTTCATGGAGGGTGGTGAGTGCCTGGAAGTGTAGAGTAGAGGTGGGTACAATTTTGTCTTTTAAAAAGCAACTAGACAGTTACATAGATAAGATGGGCATAGAGAGATATGGGCCAAACATGGGCAATTGGGACTAGCTTTGGGGTTTAAAAGAAAGGGCAGTACGGACGTTGGGCCGAAGGGCCTGTTTCCATACTATAAACCTCTCTGACTCTATGACTGCCTCTTGATAGTTTTTCTTCAGGGACATGGCAAAGATGTGGAGAGGTCTTCCTCCTCGATGCAGCATTTATTTTGGACATTGGTGAGCAACGTGATTATCAGGGTGGAGATCCGATACTTGGGTACGTAAAACATCAGCCCAGATTCGCTCTCTAAGTTTGCGAGTGTAAGCCCCAAATCAGGGGGGCAAAATTTGGGATCTGGAAGGGCGTGGGACATCTGCAGCCTCTTTCTTGCTGTGAAGAGCAATTGTATGGGTGTCCCAGCAACCTCTGATCCGATGCTCTCATGACATCACTCGGCCTTAGCTGCTGACATGATGCAGCTCCATTCAATGTATTCACCAGTTGCTTTAATAAAAAACATGTGCTGTCGGAATGGGGAGAGCTGGTGGGGGGCACCATGGGTGTTATTTAAAGGGCCAGGCACTCATCTTGCAGGTATGATAATATTTTAAATTTTATTTTAACTCCGTCCTTAAAGTTACAAAGCCAATTCCCAGACTAGACTAGGTAAACCCAAATCATTGCTTGCTCCAAAAATGAAAACTAAATTCCAATTGAATCCAATTCATGGTCCCCACAAAAGAAAAAAAACAAGACCCAAGCATGGCACCCCATCTTGGACTTGGTCTGACATTTGGGGTAGGATTTTTCGTCAGTGCTCACCCCAAGGCCAGAAACTCCCACCTGAGGTCAATGGTCCGTGTCCCGCCAGCTACGATTCCCACCCTTGAGCCTAGCCAAAACGGTGGGTAAGGCAAGGTAATTTCAAACAACTTCATCTATTCCACAATCCCTGTGGGAGTATTGAGGTGAGTTTCTGGATTTGACGGGGGTATTGCTGCATCTTCACTGCGAGTAAGAAGTCTCACAACACCAGGTTAAAGTCCAACCAGTTTATTTGATAGTAAACACACAAGCTTTCGGGGGTTTGCCCCTTCGTCAGGTGAGTGGAGAGTTCTGGTCTCAAACAGAGCATGTGAAAGGCCCACACAGTTTACAGAATACTAATTAGAATGCAAGTCTTTACAACCACCCTGCTATTCAAGTCTTAAAGATGCAGACAATGTGAGCGGAGATAGCATCAGGCATAGGCTAAAGAGATGTGTATCATCTCCAGACAGGACAGTTAGTGAGATTTTACAAGTTCACTGTAAGGGCAGGGTATTCGAGGGCTTTTCCACACAAAGGTATGGTGCTGGCTATTGCTGAGCCTGTGGTTCAGCAGTAAGACAGGGAAATGAAACAGAAGCTGAGGATAGGGCAACCTTTGCCCAATGTCTTTTGTCGAATTTTAGCTAGACTCTACAATGCTCATTGACAATGGCTAGAGACTGTCTCGAAGTTCTTCTGCAGGCCCAGAGGACTGTCTCCTCTTTTGCCTGGGCATCACAAAAAATAATTCTGAACAAACGCGCTCTTTTCAATAATAACTGCTGTTTAAGCTGCTCAAAGCCCACTCAAACTAGGTCGGGCAAACTTCTGCCCATTTTCACCTGAATTTTGCATTCAGCCAGTGTAGGACCCCAAGTTATATATTGAAGGACCCCAGTGCTTGAGTTCAGGCAAGCAAACTGGACAACTAAACATAAAATAACACTGAGTTTTTGTTCTGGGCCCAGAACCATGGTGATGGGCATATTTCCAACTGCCAACTGTTGTGCCTGTTGGCTGATTCTTTGTCTAACAGATTGTTAATTAATGGTCAGGGACCATGTTGAATTTTGGATGGTGGGTGCGTTGCCAAGGCTGGAGGGCCCTCCAACACTGAGAGCAGTTGTCCTCCCATGAAACTGGGTGCTGCCATTGTGGATATGAGAGGGAGAGAGAGAGAGAGCCTCACAATGGAAGTCTCCTTTGAAGATATTTTTAAAAAGGTAAACTTAAGAAGTTATTTGATGGTTATTGTGGAGGAGGCTGTGTGAAGAAAATACATTTAAAGCAGTATAGTGTAAAATTAAGAACATGGAAAGTCATCTCTATCCAGAACCCAGAAACACATATATGGGCTGAGCTAGCTTGACAGCTTTGGTTCCATCAGGCAGTATACAGATGTTGTGCTTACCATGCACAAGGTATTACCAGGCCTCTCTTAATTACTCTTAAAGCTTGCAAAAGATTTTTAAGAAGATAAATTATAGCACTTAATTACTTTAATCACTTACAAGGGAATCTTAAGTAAATCTATAATGGTACAACCCTGTACTGGTTCTCCCTAACTGTTAAGCAGATGTTCCTAGCATCATAGAAACCCTACAGTGCAGAAGGAGGCCATTCAGCCCATCGAGTCTGCATTGACAACAATCCCACCCAGACCCTATTCCGGTAAGCCCACATATTTACCCTGATAATCTCCCTGATACGCAGGGGTTGTTTAGCATGGCCAACCCACCTAACCTGCACATCTTTGGACTGAAGCAGGAATCTGGAGCACCCGGAGGAAACACACGTGCAGACTCCACACTGACAATGACCCAAGCTTGGAATCAAAGCAGATACCTGGCATCGTGAGGTAGCATGGCCTAACATACCTCAGCCAATCAGAATTGGACTTGAACACAGGAATGCACTTTTGCTGCAACTTAGAAGCAGAATATCGAATTTCTATTAAAAGTTCAAAATCACTTTTTGGGAAAAAAGAAACAGAAATGATTAGAGAAAAACAGGAATGATATGAAGACCATATTTAAGTAAATGATAACTAGGTATAAGGCTCACAGCAAAAGACATAATGAAACCATTTTGACAATTAAATAATAAGAAATAATAAGGATACATCTCAGAGGATGAGTTTAATTAAGGAGATAAAGATTATGTAATCTAGTTTAGAATTGTATAAACCTTCTAATCTTTTAAAAAAAATTAGAGGTATTGCAAAAAAAGGACTGAGAATTCATCTAATGTTTCTCTGGTCTTTGAGGGGCTGGATATTGTAAAGCAGGCAGCTTTTGTATGCAACTGCCCAACAACTGACTCACTCAAGGATTCAGGTCACACTACTTTGAATATAAAAGGATGTCCGTAACTGATGTTAGCTGTATCATTGTATTTTATTAGGATTCACTATTAGAATTAAGACTAAGGACGTGATTCTCAGAGCTCCTTCACCACAGATATTAATCCCATTACGGTCACCAACTCTTGGCAATAGGGCCATTTGTAGTGACAAGTTCTCAGTTTGAGATCTTCCCTGACCTTCAGCGGATGACATAATCTGGATGTGAACCTGATTTCCATGAATTTACATTAATTTTAATACCAATATACTGCTTAGGGTGACAAGGTGGCACAGTGGTTAGCATTGCTGCCTCACAGTGCCAGGGAACCAGGGTCGATTCTTGGCTTGGGTGACTGTCTGAGTGGACTTTGCACATTCTTCCTGTGACGCGTGAGTTTCCTCTGGGTGCTCTGGTTTCTTCCACAGTCCAAAGATCTACAGGTTAGGTGGATTGGCCATGCTAAATTGCCGTTTAGTGTCAGGGGAACTAGCTAGGGTAAATGCATGGGGTTGTAGGAGTAGGACCTGGGTGGGATTGTGGTCAGTGCAGACTTGATGACCGAATAGCCTCCTTCTGCACTGTAAGGATTCTATGTCTATATCTTAATGCCATTGCCTCCAGGATCACTAGATGTGTTGTTTCCCTCGCCCCACCATGAAGTCAGTGGGAATCACTACTGGTTTTTGGAATCAAAAGCCAGTAATGATTACCATGCTGGGGGTGCAGAACTGGATATAAGCCCTGGATAGTGAAATGCCTGATGTGCAGGTTTCGTTCTCTGCTTTTTCAGTGTTGGGAGGAGGGGGCAGGTAGGGTTTGATTTGATTTATTATTTTCACATGTATTACTATACAGTGAAGGGTATTGCTTCTTGCACACTATACAGACAAAGCATACCGTACATAGGGAAGGAAGGGAGAGAGTTCAGAATGTGGTGTTACAGTCATAGCTAGGGTATAGAGAAAGATCAACTTAATGCGAGATGGGTCCATTCAAAAGTCTGATGGCAGCAGGGAAGAAGCTGTTCTTGAGTCAGTTGGTATGAAATCTCAGACTTTTATATCTTTATTCCGATGGAAGAAGGTGGAAGAGAGAATGTCCAGAGTATATGGGGTCCTTGCTTATGCTGGCTGCTTTGCTAAGACAGCGAGGAGTGTAGATAGTGTCAACGGATGGGAGGCTGGTTTGAGTAATGGACTGGGATCACAACCCTTTATAGTTTATTACAGTCTTGGACAGAGCAGGAGCCATACCAAGCTGTGATACAACCGGAAAGAATAATTTCTCTGGTTCATCTGTAGAAGTTGGTTTGAGTCATAGCGGAAATACCAAATTTCCTTAGTCTCCTGTGAAAGTAGAGGCATTGGTGTGCCTTCTCAACTATAATGTCGGCATGTGGGGACCAGGATAGTATTGTTTGTAATCTGGACACCTAGAAACATGAACATCTTGATGATTTCCACTTCGTCCCCACTGACGTAGACAGGGGCATGTTCTCCACTATGCTTCCTGAAGTTGATGACAATCTCCTTCATTTTGTTGACATTAAGGGAGATTACTGACACTGCACCAGTTCACCAGTTTCTCTACTTCCTGTGCTGTGTCTTGTCATTGTTTGAGATCCGATCCACAGTGGAGGCGTCATCAGAAAACCTGAAAATCAACTTGGAGGGGAACTTGGCCATAAAGGTGTATAGAGGGTTACCCCTCTGTGTGCGAGGATTGGGTGATCCCCATGTTTCCCGGGGTCTCAGATTTTCCAGCAAGTTTTGCTCCCCTCCCTCCTAACCCCAAACTAGCCGTGTGATCCTTGCCAACACTTTGAAATTGTGCAGAGTTCCCTTTGATCTGATGAGAAGAAAGGCATCGGTGAAACCAACAACTTTCTCACAGCTTTTCTTGTCTGTGCCATTTTTGGAAAATTCCACGCTAAGTTTTCTTTTATAGTCATTAACGTTGGCCAGAATTCTCCAATCTCACCCCACAGCTGGGATTCTCCAGTCCAGCTGCTGTGAGTAGAGATTTGGGTGGGCGCTAAATTCTCCATTCCCGCTGGCAGTGGACAACATTGGAGAATTACGGCCATTGTAATACACTTATCCTCATTAAAGCGTACCGTGGATTAAATAGTTCTGTAATAAAATTGCAAATGAATTATTAAGGTAACATCTCTTGTACTCTTCAGCATGCAGTGCAAGAGCCAGTCTCTCTTGTATTTTCTGAAAGTGGGAAGATACAAATTTCTGGAGAGAGCCCCCGAACCCTTTTTATATCCAAGTAGTCATCGCTTGGCTGATAAACTATTTAACAGGCTAGCCAGGAGAAGGTACTATCCATCAATTTTCACTTTCCCTGGCGAGGAACATAGTTCGCTTTCTTAGTAAGTGTCTGTGTGAAGCAACTGCCCTTGAGGGTGACAGTTGAGAGAGTGCTTCTGATCTGGAATGGACCCCATTGGGGCTAGAGTTATAATCCACTTTAATCAGTGGGGGACTGTGGGATGGGGGCGGTGGAGATTAAAAATCTTAAATGGAATGCTGGCTCCTTGTTCTGATGCTTAAGATCAAATCCATTCATTGACTGGGATTCGGCCTCCATGGAAGGCCTGACTGGAAAATTCCAGTCAACAATTGGCTCTTAAGGGATATAATCGTTTACCTGCTACACTCATGGGTGGGTAGCCATCATCTTCTGCTCCCTCACCCTCACCGCCATACTGCCCACCCCCCAGTCACTCCCCCCACCACCTCCCTCCCCACCCTCGCATCTTGGATTACTCTCTTCCAAAGTGGACCAAAGGCACAGAGATGGCAGAGAAAGCTAGTGGCCAGCAAAAAAAAAAATTGAAGTCACCCCTCTCCAATCTTGCCTTTTGGAATCCCTTCAAAATGGACCCATCACAACCGGCACACTTTGGGTGGAATTTTCCTGTCCCGCCTGCCGTGGGAATCGTTGCGGCTGGGACACGGCTCATGTTGACCTCGGGCAGGATTTTCCGATGTTGGGGCAAGCACGGTCAGACAATTCCACTCTTCTAGTCCAGGTCAGGTCGGATGGTTTGCAGTATGAAATTCAAGGGGCTAACACCTCGAGCCCGTAGAAATTCTGGCTATCCCCTTTCCGCTAAATGATGGAGTGAATGAAGGAGTGAATACTGAATGACAGGGGAGATAAATGATGACTGAGTAAATGAATCCCACCCGTGTCAGAGCTATGTCGGTACAACACTGCAGAGCAGGTCCTTACTTCTGTTCTTCTAAAAGATTACAATCATCAGGGTTGTTAACATTTAAACAAGACACACATTTTTATACTATCTGTCTGCTTTTGTTCAAACATTCTGAATCAGCTAGAGAAACCAGATAATCAGACATCTCTACATCCCTCAGTTGTGGCAGTTCAAGCTAAGAATTTATAATGTCCCAGCTTTTGAAGTCTTACACTGGATGGGAACTTCTACCTGCAGTTAATGTCAGACATACTTGCCCTCATCAGATTTATCTGCAATTGATCTGTCATTTCTCAATACCATCCAATGCTCCAAAATAAGACACACTGAGGTCAGATGCCTACAAGACCTGCATGGGGAGAGTTGGACCACAGTCTCCCTGTGATGTGGGCGGAAACTGGAAAAAAAAAATTTGCATGGAAGCGGAAATTTTTTTTTAAAAAATGTAATTTTTCTGACAGATGACGGATGTCCCAAATGTATTCCACGTTGTTGAGATATTACAATAGGTAGAAATACACAGGGGCATTGTTATAATGAGGTTATGTCTCACTAAATCTGTATTAGGTATGATTAGACTCTGCTCTCTATATTGCTTGAAGTGGTGATGGATTACTGGATGATACCTGAGCCCGCAGACTTCACTGTTTAAAGCATCAAAGAGATTAATAGGCTTGGATTTCTTCCTTGTTTTGATGTTATTAATATTCATAAAACTGGTCACGATTTTTGGAGACAGATTAAGATGATAACTCCACATTGCCATTAAACAAAACTAGAGCAGTATATTTGTTTCAGAAATGATTGTAAGGCAGGTGATGTGCTTTAACATTATACTTTTTTGAAATAGAAAATATATTTGCCGTCATATTCAGTTGATATTTTAATGGCACTTATGTGAAACTTTCGGCTCTGTCACTCTGTTTTAAGGACAAGATGCATGTGAACTATGTAGATGACTTATACAGTAAACAATAAAACTGACGACCTTCTCGCAAAAGACTGTAGTTTGAAATATGTCTTCTCGTAATCTCTCCCACTTCACACTTGAGAAGCTACGTTTGTTGTAGGTTTAGCTAGTGTGAAATCTTGTCAGCTTTATTGACCCCAGTGACTCCTATTATTCCCCAGACTTAAAGTAATCGTATTCTCCAGACAAACAAGTGCTGTCAGGTCATCTATCAGTGTTCCCCACATGTCCAACTCGTGCAGATTGGCTGTTGTCAAACTCTACCTCCAGGCCGCTAAACGTGTCACCTTTCATAAAGTAATCCCATGAATCTCGCCTGACATAACTCTCTTTCTGTAAATGTCAGGACTAATGTTGCACTATTGTTACACTCTTCATTGACAGCACAGTGGTTAGCACTGCTACCTCACAGTACCAGGGACCCGGGTTCAATTCTTACCTCGGGTGACCGTCTTTGTGGAGTTTGCACGCTCTGCTTGTGTGGCTTTCCTCCAAAAATGTGCAGGTTAGGTGGATTGGTCATGCTAAATTGCCCCTTAGTGCCCTAGAACGTGTAGGTCAAGCGGATTGGCCATGATAAATTGCCATTTCATGTCCCAAGATGTGTACGTCATGGATTGGCAATGCTAAATTGCTGCTTCTTGTCCCAAGATGTGCAGGTTAGAGGTATCAGCTGGGTGAATACTTGGGGTTACATGGATATGGCCTGGGTGGGATGCTCTGTCGGAGTGTCAGTGCGAACTCCCAAACTCCAAAGCTGTGCAGGTTAGTCCAAATATGTGCAGGTTAGGTGGATTAGTCAGAATAAATTTCCCTTCAGTTAGGACTAGCGAAGATAAATGCATGGGATTATGGGGATAGAGCCTGGGTGGGATTGTGGTCAGTGAAGACTCAATGGGCCGAATGGCCTCCCTCTGCACTGTAGGATTCTATGATTCTCTGAAACTATATTAGTTGGATTGGTCATGTTAAATTGCCCAAGTTGTGTAAATTAGGGGGATTAGTGGGGTAAATCCTTGGGGTTACAGGGAACAGATCTGTGTGGGATATCCCCTTAGTATCAGGGGGATTACGTGGGTTTACAAGGATAGGACCTGGGTGGGATTGTTGTTGGTGCAGGCTTGATGGTCCAAATGGCCTCCTTCTGCACTGTAGGGATTCTATGATTCTGTGAAATATGCTTTCTATCTGAAACAAGGGCACAGTCATTACATGCTCAGACATCAGAGCTCTTTGTTATTGACTGTAGACCTCTGGACGTTTTGTCATCCATTATCCTGACACACAACATCTGGCTTTTCCAAGCAATTTCCCTCAGCTATTTTGTATCCTCTTGACCAATCTAGATGCTCTAAATTTAGATTGATACCTTCCCTGGCTTTTCATTGAAAAAAAAAAGTGCTGCAGAAACAGAATGAAGAATTACTCGTGAATTACTGTTCAATAGGTAAAGAATGTAGAAAGTGTAGCGCCAACTATTTGACACAGAGGGTCCTATGTTGGATTCGCTGATCTGCAATGAGATAGCTCACCTCAGTTGCATTTCAACACTTGTCCTAGTGACCTTTGATCTGGAGAGGAAGGGAAAATATCAATTCTTATATTCAGAACGGTGGGCAGAACATTTTCACACTCAGGGTCATGATGATATGGGGTTAAATTCAACGCTCAGCAACAACTTGCATTTACATCATGCCATCGCTTTATAGAAAAGAAATCATAGAAATCCTACCGCACAGATAGAGGCCATTTAGCCCATCGCGTCTGCACTGACCACAATCCCACCCAGGCCCTACACCCATATCCCAACATATTTACCCACTAATCCCTCTAACCTACACATCTCAGGACGCTAAGGGCAATTTTTAGCATGGCCAATCAACCTAACCCACACATCTTTGGACAATGGGAGGAAACTGGAGCGCCCAGAGGAAACCCACGCAGACACAAGGAGGATGTGCAAACTCCACACAGACAGTGACCCAAGCTTGGAATCAAACTCAGGTCCCTGGAGCTGTGAAGCAGCAGTGCTAACCACTGTGCCACATTAGTGGAATGCCCAGGGGTCTTCAAAGGAACTCTACATTTGGCAATAATCCACAAAGAAAGAAAAAAATGAGGAAAGAATTTAAGGAGCAGTTAAAATGAGCCTGAGGAATGGTATTTCGAAGAAAAGCAATTCCAAAGCATCATTAAACTGAAGGCACAGACGCAAATTGTGGAGGCATGAAAATGAAATTCAAAATTAATTTGGATGGATGAAGAGAAAAGAAACTGTAGTCAGGTTTACTTGCTTGCCTGGAATGTAAGTCCACTTGGGTGGATTGGTTTCCGTCCCTATTGTAACTTGTGCCTCTTTCTATGGGCCTCAGATCAATCTCCATCCACTGACAGGAACGAAGGGTGGGACAGTGGTAAGCACAGATGCTTCATAGTGCTAGGGACCCGGGTTCAATTCCGGCCTTGGGTGATTGTGCGGAGTCTGCACGTTCTCCCTGTGTCTGCGTGGGTTTCCTCCGGGTGCTCCGGTATCCTCCAACAGTCCAAAGATTTGCAGGTTAGGTGGATTGGATATGCTCAACTGACCCTCAGGGGTATTTGTGGGGTAAATACATGGGGTTGTGCAGATAGGGCATGGGTTGGATTGTTGTCGGTGCAGTCTCGTTGGACCAAATGTCCTCCTTCTGCACTGTCGAGATTCTATTCTTTGATGTGGGGGTGTCAGTGTGATAGAAGTCTACAGGGTGGATAAGGATAACCTGTTTCTACTAGTTGAAAGCTCAAGAACCAGGGGCCAAATCTAAAAATTTGGGCCAAGCCATTCAGGAGGGATGATTAAAAACACTTCTACACACAGAGAGCGGTGGAGGTTTGGAATTCTCTTCCTCAAACGGCAGTGGATGCTGGTTCAATTGTTAGGTTTAAGTCTGAGATATTATTGAGCAAGGGGCAGGCACTTGGAGTTGGACCAGAGATCAGTCATGATCTTACTGAATGGCAGAGCGGGCTCTAGGGGCTGAATAGCCTACTCCTGTTTCTACATTCTTATGTATTCTTATTTTTCTAGCTAAAAGAGACTGATTGACATATTCACTCCTCTCTTATCTTGATGTGAATTTTAAATTTCAGGAGGTGAGAATGGAAGTAGAACACCAGAAACATTGGTTTCCTACTAGTTTGCCAATACAATCAAATCTCAACACTCCCACCTACATAATGAGAACACTGTGAGCGTTATCAAAGAATATGTGGACGGATAGTCAAAATCTATCATTAGCTCTGAAGTAAATCCTACAGCTAACAAGCGTTTAGAAATGACTGTGAGGTTACGGATGATAAAAGAACGTGGCTTCCCATCACCTTCTCAAGGGCAATTAGGTGTAGGCAATAAACGTTTGTTTGACGAGAAATGCCTACATTCTGTGAAAGAATATATTTTCAAAAGATGAGAGGAGGCCTGAGTGGAGCATTTACCCCAGCATGGGCTGATTGGTTAGTGGCCAATTTTTGTGCCACATATCCAATGTAAAGTACTTCCACCATTATTGGAACTAGCCTCTTATTCTGGCTGTCCCTAGTTAATTCAATTAATTACCTTGGTGGGATTTGAACTCACGTTCATGACTAACTCATTTTGGTCTGTGGCTTCTAGTCCAGTAACATGACACCATGCTACCATTATACCCCGAGGTAAATTTACACCAGCCAGGATATGCCCCAGCCCACCTTGCTGCAAACTATGGATTTCCATAATCAGGATCAAATCTGAGTTCAAAGCTCATACTTTGAGGAAATAGTAATCTGGCTGTGCTTTTTTTCCTGGAATTGACCAATTAGAGACCAGAGGCTGGGTTTTCCTCCATTTAACGATATCCGATGGGCCCTCAAAGTTGGACACCTAATAGAAGGACTTTCAGGACTGAAGACGCAACACACTGCCTTGTTTGAAAAAGGAGAAAGAGTGTGCCTCAAGATGGAAGTTCTTGCAATCCAAATCCTTAAACTTTAAGATTAAAAATGCCGTTAGTAGTTGGGCCATTTTTGCGGAGGAACTTCTTTACAGTGAGGGCTGCAGCTGCAGCGGAAGCCCAATGGGTGTGAAGAACCTCAAAGGCTCACTGATCTGTCACTCTGGGGCCACCTCCTGGCAATAGGTCGAGCCCCCATTTTCCCCCCTTCGGCATCTGACAACAGGCTTCCATTGTCCTTCATTCCCGTGTTAAGTGGATAATCATTGCTTGTGGGCAGGCAGCCCTGATGCATCCCTGGCCTCCCTCCAGGAAAATGCTTTGGGCACAGGATGAAGACAGCAAACTGGTACATGGTCAGTGGTGTGATCTTGTGTGCCTGCCTCTGTGTTCACCTGTTCAGGGCATGATGGCACAAGCATTGCTGCCTCATAGCACCAGTGACCCGTGTTCAGTTCCCGGCTTGGGTCACTGTCTCTGTGAAGTTGACTCGTTCTTCCCATGTCTTTGTGGGTTTCCCCTGGGTGCTCCAGTTTCCTCCTGCAGTCAAAAGATATGCAGATTAAGTGGATTAGCCACGCTAAATTGCCACTTCATGCCCCAAGATATGTAGATCAAGTGGATTGGCTATGCTAAATTGCTGCTTTGTGTTCCAAAATGTGTAGGTTAGGGGAATCAGCGGGGCGAATACTTGAGGTTGTAGGGATATGGACTAAGTGAGATGCTCTGCCAAAGAGTTGGTGCGGGCTCGATAGGCCAAATGGCCTCCTTTTGCACTGTAGGGATTCTATGAATGTGTTAACTTGAGATCTGACAACATCTCAGTAATTTGCAAGGTATTTATCATAACAATAATACTGTCTGATAGAAGATAAAATGCAAATCCACAAACCATATTATTGCGGTTACAAATCAGGCCTGTGAAGAGAATGACATAATCCTATCAAATGGAAGATCATTTCGTTAAAGAAAGGGCCCTACAATTTATTCATGCTTGACTATATCTGTAATCAGACTGACATCTCACACTTGCTGCTTACAGCTATAGAGTGCACATTATTATAAGCATAAAAGTAATGGCTTCCCATCGAACAAACTAACCTTGCAACATACTTGAATGTATCATGTAATGCCACCTGACATTATTTGCTCTTGCTATAATGCATCAACCGTAAAAATCCCTTTTGAAAGAAGCACATGCTGCTTTAATGAAACTGCACAGCTTAAATAAACTGTAAGCAAATTGAAATGAATTCTTAAGGTACTGTATAGGCAAAAAGGACTAACCCCTCATACAGGATAAAATCGTGTTGATTCTTATTAAAAATTGCTTAGATATTGCAAAATATCATTTTGTATCAGAGCTTCAACCACTGCTGACTATTTTTCAGGTGTCTGAGTGTTTTGCAGTAAAGCAATAATCTAACCCTGGCTTCATCAGTCACTCGAGATTTGCTATCAGGCTTTACGATTTCATTCCAAGCTGTCAATAGCGTTTCAAAAAGGAGACATGTCAGTAACCATTGGTTACAGTATTTATCTCCCAAGCTGCTCAAACGATGATGGCTTACCTCTCGCATCTTGAGATCGTTCGGGGGAGTTGCCTTGCATTCGAAGTGATTGAAGGGGGAAGACCGCAAGGTGATGCCTGGCAGTTGGGGATTGAGTTGTGGGACTCTCTTTATGTGGAAGCACCAAAGCATAAGAAAATAGGAGATAGAAGCAGGAACAGGCCTCTTAGGCCTGCTCGGCCATTCAATGAGATTGTGGCCAATCTTCCACCTCAATGCCATTTTCCTGCCCTACCCCACTATCCCTGGATTTCCTCAGTACCCATTAAAAAAAAAACCCTGTATGCTCTAAGAGCTATAGTTAGAGAGCATGAACCTTTCCAACATATTCTGTGATTGTGCTTTGATTGAAGTGCCCAGCGGCTGATTTATATTCCTGTTACATATCTGTAGAAATTGATGTAAGCTGCCAATTTTTTAATTGGATGAGGTTGATGTGTTGATTATTGCATTGCGATTATTTCTATAATAAATGAGGTTGGAATGTGTTTGTTTAGTTTCCCTCACTTAGAAGTATTTCATTATTTGTTTTATTTATTAGTGTCACAAAATAAGCTTGCATTAACACTGCAATGAAGTTACTATGAAAATTCCCTAGTCACCACACTCTGGCGCCTGTTCGGATACACTGAGGGAGAATTTAGCATGGCCAATTCACCTAACCAGCCTTTAGACTGTGGGAGGAAACCAAAGCACCAGGAGGGAACCCATGCAGACACAGGGAGAACGTGCAAACTCCACACAGACAATGACCAACCCAGGAATTGAACCTGGGTCCCTGCCGCTGTGAGACAGCAGTGCCACCATGCCACCCCAATGAAGCAAACCATACACAGGATCCCTCAACAAGCACCAGTTTATTCACATGAAGGTTTCTGTTATTTTGACAAAGAACAGGGTGAATAGGAATACGTAAACTGTGGCCCGACCAGTAGAAACATACCCACACCTGATCAAATGGAAAACTGTGGCTGTATTCCCACAATACAAAAATCCCTAGCACTGCATTTTATGTTCTCCCCCACTGAGCATGTTTTCAGCAAGAGAGGGCCAAGTAATTTAGGGTGAATGCCCATCTGCTTATCCCATCAGCTTCCAACCCTCCCATGAGTTCACCCCATAATACAGGGGGTGGGTGGGCATGTACCAAAATCAGCAGCCCACCTACAATATTTACGTAGATAACCAAGGGTCGATAATGTTTATTACCAAACCAATTGACTCCAATAATACACTGCCCATGCTTAAAATGGTTGGCACGGGCAGTCAGGTGGGAGTGGGCAGACTGATCTTTAAATATAGATCCATCAAAGGGCAGGAAGGAAAGTGGGGAGTTTCTAACTTGGGGGGCTGCTCCTTGTGGATTGGGGTGAGAGGGGGTTGGAAGGTAGAGGTGGCCTCTGTAAGATGGAACTCCCCTTTCTTCCTAGCCATCTGTTGCCTTAAACCTACCAATCACTTACACCACCACCACCATCCCACACCCCCCATCTCCATGGCTCTGCTCCCTAACCTGCCCTGACCCTCCCTGCCCAAGTCCCCAGATTTGCCTTTTTCCTGGGATTCACCAGGTCTTCTTCTGTTTCCTAGTTGCAGCATCCATCAATGTTCTCCCAAGGCTGGCATCTCCTAGGGGTGTGATATGCTCCTCAGTGAAAGCCTGAAGCACCACCCTGGCCATGTTTAACCCTCATTAAACCCTTCATGATCGTGGGGAGGGTTGGCATGGAGCGGAGTAGCCCCATGTTAACTTTGCTTCTCGGGAGAGGAGGGTGGTCCATCCATCCTTTCCCTCCTCCCCTCCACCCCCACTCTTTGTAACATTCAGGCTCCAGTGCAATTTTTTTAATAGCTTATCTGTGTTAGATTAAAAAAAACTGTGACATTTCATGATAGAATGTGACAGATGGTCTACAGATTACAGATATTTCTGCCATACAATTATGAATAACAGTTTCAAAATATAAAGTTTAAAGTGACACACTTTAATATGGCACGATTTTTTGTTAAAATCTGTGCAAAAGCTTTGCAGTTGCGAATTACACTTTAGATTCTTTTATTCGCTCAGCATTATTAAACCGGTTGCCACAGGCAGATTGAATGTCCCCTCTCACTGTCTGTAATCCTTGTATGGAAAGAGGTGTGTCTTTCCTTACACGTATCCCAATTAATTTATTCAGCAGCAAGCTTTTAAGAGTTTAAAACAAAGAAGGTTGTTTATTCTTAAACACTTATCTGAAATTAATGTGAAATCACACAGTTGCTCTTATACATATACACACACACACACACACACACACACACACACACACACACACACACACACACACACACACAAAGATTGGATACAGGTAAAGATAATGCACACTTTTACAGATTGCAGCTAATTCAGTCTCTGATTTATTAAATCCAATCTCCTTCCCACTTGGCAGGCTTGCGGTTTCTTGAATGGATTTAATGATTTAAAATTGAATTGAGGGTCTTATAAAGTGAAGTGTTCACAGTTCGTTGTAATCAAATTCCTTAGAAGTTGGTTCTTAGATGAACTTTGAAACTGGAACAATTACTTTGACGACTTGATGGCTTAAGCTGGTGCCAGCCTCGTCCTCAGACTGGCTGATGATTGAAGCTTCTGATGAGCTGCTGAGTCCTGGGGTAATAAGGGTGCAGTCCCTGAAACTGTTTTCGGTCACATGACTGCTGGTCTACCATTCCTGAGATCCCACCCAATCTAGTTTGGATGGGGTGGCAGGGGTGGGGGGCATCATGATACAATGGGAAATTGATTGTGGCCATTAAGCTTTGACTTTCCGTTTTGCCCAGTATGGAACATGGAGACAGACAACCAGAAGACTCCATAGTCTTTAGGAGTTGGCCCATTCTTAAACAATGAGATGTGTGTGAATTCCACATATATCTGTGAGCTACCTACAACAACATCCATATTTAATTATGCATTTGCTGAAGACTTGATGGGGTCAGCTAATGCTAAATACCACAAGTTACATGTTTTGTTGCAGCCACCTTAACAACTTGTTAATGTCCAATTTTTAAATGTATTGCCTGAAAGTTCATAATGTGATATGCCTTTACGGGGCATAGCAATGGTAAAGTTAATGACTTATTTTCAATACATCTCTGCGAAGCTTGTTGGAGCACTTCTCTACATTATATGTTTATATAAATTCAAGTTGCTATTGTCATATAAAGTTCTCCAGTATAAATTAGATATATAGGATACGAATTATGATGCTTTCTGCAGTCCTGTTACAGCCTAAAGCCTCTACTTGTTTGTCCGTTGCTGGACCCAGCATATTTACAGAGCTAATATATCACCATAATCACAAATGTATCATTGTCCATATTATTGATTGAATTCCTTATTAATAGTAACAGCGCACATAATGGTTGCTGTCAGCGTTTTCGACAATGTATAATGATACGCACCTTCACTCAGGCAAATGAAGATCAATTAATATGTAACAGAGTCTCAGTTCTTGCTAAAACACAGGATGATGAGAATATAATGTCGGGAGCGGTATTCCAGTTCAAAAGAAGCTTATATCTGATGCAAGTATTGCTGACCTTGGCTAATTATTATTCTTAGCTTAAATGCTACCTTACAAATGAGACAGTTCTTCTCTTCTGCTTGTCCCTCTATTTCTGGCCTGACCTTAACCTATTTTCTTGGATTGGGTCTCTTTAGGTATAAAGGAAAGACTCCGATCTGGAAATCTACCATTAAGAGGGAGGAGTATAAATTCTTCATTAGAAGTGGTGCGAAGCCTCCACACAGATAGAAACCATCCTCACAAACCAACTGCCGGCTCCCCCCCCCCCCCCCCCCCCCCACGCCCCACCACCACTATGCCCCTGCTCCCAATGCCGCCACTACCAAAAGACCTGAAACCAAGTTCCACTGCAGGCCTCAGTGAAGGCCCCATACCCATGGGCAGTGCCACGTTCCCCCTGGCAGCACTGAGAGACAACAGCACTTTGGGCAGTAAGACGGAAAGACCTGCCAGAAACTGGGACTTGCCATTAAATCACCATTTTGTATCTGTTTGGGAAAGCATAGGCGGTAGACCTTAACCATGCTATTCATAGAATTCCTACAGTGCAGAAGAAGGCAATTTGGCCCATCAAGTTTGCACCAACTTTCCAAAAGAACATCTCACCCAGGCCCATCCCACCACCAACCACCACCCCCCCCCACCCATCTCTGTAACCATAACTATTTACCCTACTAATTCCCCCTACACATCTTTAGACACCAAGGAACAATTTAACATGGTCAATCCACTTCACCTACACATCATTGGACTGTTCCGCTGATCAGCTGATGCTGTGTTGGAAACTCCTGTCACAATGTCAATGCACATTGTATGCTGTTTGTGCGGCTCTTCAGACATCTGTTGAAAGCCAAAGAACATTGTTATGCAACAAATGTCTACATGGCACGATCCTTCAAGTCAGATATTATTAACCAGTGTTTGCACATGCACATACACACACGCGCACACACATGCACACATATGTATGTACACACACATGCACGTACGCACACATGCATGCACACACACACTTATGCACACACACATATGCATGCGCACACATACTCACACACATGCACATATACATGCATGTAGACTGCCACTGACTCACCTATTAATCCAGTTATCCTCACTGAAGGAGTCAGTCTCTATTTTGTAATTAATAAATTACAAAGCTACAGTCGCTAAGTGCTTACATAAGGCAGATCTTCTCACAGGCAGAACATTATCAATCTTTACCTTTAGTACCTTCTGCTTGTACACTGCCAACAGTCTCCTAGTGTTCTAATTTTTACAGTTAAAACACATTTCATGTAATGTGGGTGTCCCTTGTTACCCATTCTTAATTGCCCTTCTACTGAGTGACTTGCTGGGGCATTTCAGAATGTAGTGAAGGGTCAATTGCATTGCTATGGCTCTGGAGTCACATATAGGCCACACCAAATAAGGACAGCAGATTTTCTTCCTTAAAGGATATCAATGAATCAATTTTTTTTTAATACCAATCAATAATAGTTTCATGGTCACCAGTACTAGGGAGGGGATGAGTGATGGAAATACTTCACTGCAAGGTGCCTTTTATTTTTATCTACTCAAGGCTTCCCGATGATAGCTGGCCTGATTGACACCTCAGGGGTGCAGCATGGGTTTTATCACACCTAGGTATGGCTCCTGCTTTGTCCAAAACCTCAAGAAACTCCAAAGGGTTGTGAGCAAAGCCCAGCTCATCATGCAAACCAGCCTTCCATCCATTGACTCTGTCTATACTTCCCGCTGCCTCAGAAAAGCAACCAACATAATCAAGGACCCCACGCACCCCGGACACTCTCTCTTCCACCTTCCTCCATCGGGAAAAAGATATGAAAGTCTTAGGTCACGTACCAACCGACTCAAGAACAGCTTCTTCTCTGCTTCCATCAGACTTTTGAATGGTCCTATTATATGTTAAGTTGATCTTTCTCTACACCCTAGATAGAACTGTAACAGTACATTCTGTACTCTCTTGTTTCTTTCTCTATGAATGGTATGCTCTGTCTGCGCAGCGTGCAAGAAACAATACTTTTCACTGTATGCTAAATCAAATCAAATCAATGACCCATTCACTAGGTAATTAAATTGGGTGATCAGGCAGAGAGAGCTTGCGGCCCAAGAGAGTGAGAGATCGTGGTGGAGGGATAATGACCTTGTGGTGGAATGTGATTGGGCTTAGATTGTGCTGGAGTGACAGATACTGGACACTGGAGGGGTGGGTAGGGGTGCAGTAGATTATGATTGTTGTGATGGGCGGAAGGTAATGGTTGGGAAGATGGGGATTGCTGTCTAATCACAGGATGCAAATCAGGGTCCCAAGCAGTACATAAAGGACCCGCAACAATTTTACTGCACAGGGGATATTCTGCTAAAGAAAGCCTAGCGAGTAAGATGTCAGAGTTAAGATTAGTTTTGTGGAGGCATAGATACTCCTCTTAGCTCCACCAGAATAAGGTGGTTTTCTACAGCCTCACCTTGATCCTAAAGGGGCTCTCGGAAATAGTTGTGGCCAGGTTGCCACCAGCTTCCTAGCCAATGAAAGGGCCCACCACAATGAGCATTAAATTCTGTCCATTTTTTAATTCCTATTTTAGTTTGTATTTCTACTTTCTTTTAAATCAACCCTCTGGGAACAGTGGCCCAGCCTGTTCAGTCTATCCTGATAAATATAATCTACCTGTTCTGGCAACCTTTGACACATGTGCTTAGACACATTTCTTTATTCATTTATGAGATGTGAGCGCCATTAGCTGGGCCAATATTTATTGCCCATACTTAACTGCCCTCTTAATTGTCTACACTTCCCACTGCCAGCACCCCGGACATTCTCTCTTCCACCTTCTTCCGTTGGGAAAAAGATACAAAAGTCTGAGGACACGTACCAACTGACTCGAGAACAGTTTCTTCCCTGCTGCCATCAGACCTTTGAATGGACCTACCTTGCATTAAGTTGATCTTTCTTTACACACTGGCTGACTGTAACACTACATTCTGCACTCTCTCCTTTCCTTCTCTATGAATGATATGCTTTGTATAGCACACTAGAAACAATACTTTTCATGATATACTAATACATGTGACTATAATAAATCAAATCAAATCAAAACTGTTTCAGAGTTAAAGGCACTGTTGTGGATCTGGAGTCGCATGTAGGCCACACCAGGTAAGGGCAGCAGATTTCTTTCCCCAAAGAACATTTCGGTGGCACATTGGTTAGCACTGCTGTTTCACAGCGCCAGGGACCTGGGTTTGATTCCCAGCTTGGGTCACTGTCTATGTGGAGTTGCATATTCTCTGCACGGGTTTCCTCTGGGTGCTCCTGTTTCCTCCCGCAGCTGTTTAGGTGCAGTGACCCGAACCGGCACTGGAGTCTGGCAACTTGGGGAATTTCACAGCAACTTCATTGCAGCATTAATCTAAGCCTTACTTGTGACTAATAAACAAACTTTATACTGAACCCGATGGATTTTTATGACAATTAACAATGGTTTCAAGTCCATCATTGGGCTTTTAATTCCAGACTTTTACCTAATTCAAATATTACTACCTTCCATGGTGGGATTCGAACCTGGATTACTCTGGGTCTCTGGATTACTAGCCCAGTGACAATGCCACCACTCCCCATTTGGCGTTCCATATCCTTTTGTAAGATAGAGATCAGAACTGTTCAGTGTTTTTCTTATATACCTAAATATGGGATAACCAAAGGTAAATAACTTCTCAGTTTTATCCCTTTGGAAATGATGCACGGTGCTTTGCTCGCATTAGTGGTTAACATCTGTCGCTACTTTTAAACGATTTGTGAATCAGTTGATGAGGCCCCAGCTTTTTAAATAGCTGTCCCTTGGCACATAATGGGCGGCTGACGTCAGGGTTCTGTTGGCAGGTGAAAGAAGACCCATCAGTCAGCTGCCTGGAAGTTACAGACACGTTTTACGCCCAACATCCGGCAAAATGAAAATAAAACTTTAGATTGCATGGGAGGAAAGCACAGAGGGCCTTGATATCAAAGAGGTTTCATTGTATCTACAAAAAAGATTCAGACTCCATTGTTAATACTCATATCATCTCTGCTAGCTCATTCATTGTTACTATTTGAAACTGCACTTATTACAGTAAATGACAATCATTTTGAAAATGAAAGGAGAACAGTTTAACAGTCAATACTGTGCAGTCTTGCAAATTATTAATGGGGGGGTGGGGGGGTTAACCTTGAGCTGACAGATCTACGTATTCCAGCATCAATAAGGTTGCTGTATATCTGCTGGGATAATATTCAAGGTGCCCCCATTCGGAAGGCCCACAGCTCTTCAATACAGCGGGAGTGATGGCCAATGTTGAGACTGTTCGCATTGGATGCTGAGCTTCCCACAAGGCAAATGGGGGTCCGGGGTTGCTGATCCCATCGAGAGGGAGGGAGTGTGGTTTGTGTGGACCCGGGGGTGTTTCCGTGGAGGAAGCCCTTGCCACTGGTGGACCCAACCATAGGATACCCACTCAAGGAAGACGCTGCAACCCCCAACCCACAGGAAAACCGACAGATTTTACTGAACTGTCTCTCCCAAGTGGCTGTGAGCTTACCAGCCACAATTGAAATGTAAGCGGCGGTGGGAAATCTTCCCCATCCAATAAAACTGCCCGGCAAGTGGAAACTGATGGGCATTTCACCCGATACTCTCCATCCTCATTTTATAGTGAATGACCTTCCTGCTCTGTTACCCATTGAGGTCTTTAAGTGGGCAATAAATGCCCATTTAAGGGTCCCATCTAACCTTCACTGTTATTAACCAAGCACTGGATAGGTGACTCGCCACGTGTGGAGCACATTAACCAAAACCTGGCATGTCTGCTTGTGGACTCCCAATGGAAATCCTTCAAACAAAGACGCTAATTGCCTGATTGAGGGACCCTGCATTGAGATCCCCCAGCCCTTGCTGTTGACCACTTTCTTCCCATCTCTGCCATCCCCACTCGCTTCCCACCACCAGTGCCCTGGCGCCTCCTCAATCTGAAGTAGTACCGCCAGCAACCACTGCCTCTTGAGTGGCACTGCTGAGTACAGAAGAGTTGTTCTCTGCAGGTGGGAGTTTCCAACCTGGACCCTTCATTAGGGCGGAGGAGGGTAATTTGTTGGCCTATCAAGTGCCTGATTGGAACAAAATGCGGTGAGCCATCATTTTGAGGGGAGGTGGACAGTTTCTCTTCAGTTGGCAGCTGAGGCTCCCTACATTTTCAAAAGATTGTGCCCACCCATTGTATGGAAGGAGTGGTGCAGTGTGATTGATTGGGTCTGTATTTTATTCTCAGTCATTGAAGACCTGACCAACTTAATTTACCTGACGTGTCTTGACTATGAAACAGCAGTGACAACATTTCAAGTAGTACTTCATTGACTGTGAAATGCATTGGAAGATTTTATGAACATGAAAGGCATGATATCAATAAAAGCCTATTCTTCTTGAAATTATGTATTCATAATTTGCCATATGCTTATATCACAAACCAGACCATTTATAGTCCGATATGAATCTTCATGCACACGCATGAACAGCTGAATTTCATTGTTTCTAACACTTCCAGATGACATTCTTATCTAACCATGAAATTCTGTTTGTTGGCTTGTCAACACAAATTAAAATGTGTGGAATACACCATGCAGAATGTTAAGTGGTTACGGCTGATTCTCAGAGACGTGAACAGTAACATTTGGAGATTCATGATGCTTGACGTACAATCTATCACATTGAGGTAAGAGTTAATAATGGATTTCTTATTCTAAATTTCATTGATGGAAGGCCCTAAAAGGAGAGGGAGTATTATTACAAACCTTAATGTATTTATAGCCATGTACTCTCAAGTTGCATGGTTTAAAAAGACAATTTGGAGACTGTTTCCTTTGTAGTAATCTGTAGCAAAATGGTAAATGTGTTTATGAAAAAATTATTTGTGGTCCTGGTAGACTTCATTGTCATTTTCCCCTTTTGTGCATTACTGACATGGATGAGTCTCCCAGTGGGGTCACACATCAGGAATTGCACGAGTTTGCCCAAGATACTTTGATGTATGTTCCAACAGCTTGCAAGAGGAAAGATTGCCCCATAAGGTCAAGAGTAAACCTTTCCCATGTTGAAGGCAAAATGCTGTGGATGCTGGAATGTCAAGCACAAACAGAAAATGCTGGAAAATCTCAACAGATCTGACGGCACCTATGGAGAGAGAATAGAGCCAACATTTCAAGTCTAGGTGGCCTTTCAACAGCCCTGTTAGAGGGTCAACATGCCTCCAACATTACCTCTATTCACTTTCTTAAAGGTTCTCTTTGATAAAGTTTATCAATCTTTTCATTCATTGTCTCAAAGGCACTGATGAACCATAAAATCAGAAATCAACAATGCAACAGTTCCATCCTATGCACAGTAGAACACATTGGAGCCATGAAATAACACACTGAGGACCCATGATAGAATACACCAAGAACTGAAGCTATTATATAACACATCAGCTTGTGGAGCCAGGATGTAACATGCCAAGTTGTGGAGCTATGATAAAGCACCAACCATGGGAGCCAGAATACTGCTAGAGTATCTTAAACCTTGGGTCTTCTGGCATCAATCTTGTTTTTATGATGCATGCTGACTACTGCCATTGCTACTGAACTAGCGTCAAAATGGTAACACGTTTCCCTAGCATGAACGCACACCTGTAAAGCATTGAATCCTTATCCCGACCATCTCTAGTGTGTGCGATCTGAACTTCAATCCTCGAGTCATGTATATTACACAGCGTGCCACCTCATATTGAATACTGGAATCCACATTCATAGTCACCCATTATCATGACAAGTCTTGTACATAATACGCTCTCGTCTATCATTTCAAAGCTAATTCTCAGTGACTCAAAAATTGAATAGCCAAAGTAGGTAATTTACCAAGCTTTATTTATAAATATGGGCACTGTTTAGTAGTTGAGACTTCTGATGGAATTGAAAACTGTTCAGCCTGTGCTTAGTATCAGGAGAATCCCTCAATTTAATCTTGTTTCTCTTTGCCAACAATCTATGATCCCATGTGTGCTCAGCAGGCGCTGCACATGATGAGACGCAATACTGCCCATCACTTCCACTTACATCGAGTCTTTCTGGTAGTTTACAAGTAACAAGTATGAATTAGACTGAGAGGAATTGGTCAACTTCAATATTCCTCACTGCTATTACTGGGTAAACAGAGAAACAATTACAATCTTGTCATTTGAGGAGAGGGGAGGTTGTGGTTGTAAACCCTTCATCCAAATGCGAAGTTTCCCAAACATCCCCCCCCCCCCCCCCCCCCCGCCTCCCCATCCCCTTTCAGATCTGTGCATTTCCAGCATTTTCTCCTCTGCCATTCAGTACTTGCAAGAAAGTTTTCAAGTTTGTTCATTTTCTTCTTATCTTCTTGCTTGCTTCTTTTCACCGCCTTAGTTAAGTGCAAATTGCTTTACTCCTTTAGTGTTTTTTCCATTACCGCACTGACATAATTTAATCATTTCAGTGATGGATTTTGGACCTTTCAAGATGGGCTTTTATTGTCAGTTTTTAAGGAAGACTAAAATGATGGACCAAAAATTCTGAATAGCACACAGAAAAAACAGACTCTTGGTTGAAAGTATTAACCTCAAAGGATAGATAGAATACCAAACTGTTAAGCTTCACTGAAACAAAATGGCATGTTAGAAAGCTTGACTAAGTCTGAAGATTTGATGGAACTGAAAGATCCTGTGTATGCTTAGCCTTGTTTGCTTCTGTCTATGCAAAGATTTCATTTTAAAATATTTCTGCCTATGCAACTAACTCTGCTTAAAAAATGACTGCTAACTTGACTACATGTAGAATCAGAAGGCTAAACATTTAACCAAAAATTGTCTGCATTTCTGAAGCATACGCATTGCAAGCAAACAAGTTTTTCAAAACTGCAATTGCAAGGATAATTTTTCTAAGATGGAGGTAGACTGCGAAAAACATTTCCAGTAATGAGATAAGGGTTGAAATATAGTTTAGATTTTAGTGTGTGTTTTTCAGTTTGTTTTTTGAAATCTGTTCAGCACGTTCAAGTTCAGTACTAGGACTGGCTTGGTTAGAAGCCAATCTCCAAGTTCGCTTTCTTTTCGCTTCTGTCATGTCAATGTTTTAAGTTCTGTTCAATAAAAGAAAACCATTTTAAAACTTGTATCAGTGCTTTCTCTTGTCTATTCAAACAAATGAATGGACCCAACAGACCTTATTATTGTTTCTGACTGCTAAAAACTCACTGCTGCAAAAATCTTAGTACCTGCTCCAAGAGCAGGCGAGATTTCGTATATTTTCAATGTACGAGGAGAGATAAAGAACCCACACACATCAAGGACTATTTGAACAGGAGAGAGAGGTGCGAGAAATATTTATAAATAATGTAACAACAAACTGGTTTTGCAATAAAGGGGAGGATGTGAAAGCAGTCAGTCAGACACAGAAGCCAAAGAAAGAGCAGGTCAAAGACAGCATCAACAAAGAATTAGACCACAGGGCAGAACTGATGATTCTAAGGTCTACAGATAAGATTGGGAGTGTCTCTATATGCAAAACTATTATGTTTAATGTCAGTAAAGACAGCTATTGAAAAAAGATTTTCAGCTTTGGTTGATCCTAATCTGTCAGCATGCAGAAAAGTGACTTTTTAAAAAAAAATGTTATTCCATCCAAGAAACCAAATTCAAATTGAATTCAATTCATGACCTCCACAAGAGAGACAAACAAGATCCAAGCTTACTGAATGAAGCATTACACCCTATTTTGTGCTTGACCTCATGCTACATCTGCACAGTGGCACAGTGGTTAGCACTGCTGCTTCAGAACACCAGCGACACGGCCTTGGGTCACTGTCTGTGCGGAGTTTGCACATTCTCCCCGTGTCTGTGTGGGTTTCCTCCAGGTGCTCCGATTTCCTCCCACAGCGTGAAGATGTATGGGTTAGATGGATTGCCTATGTTAAATTGCCTGTTAGTGTCGGGGGGGTGGAGGCGGGGGGAGTGGACTAGAAGGGTAAATATGTGGGGTTACAATGATAGGGCCTGGATGGGATTGTGGTTGGTGCAGACTCTATGAGCCAAATGGCCTCCAGCTGCATTGTAGTGATTCTATGATCTTAGTTAAAAGGCCGAGATGGCTTTGAACAATTGCATTGGGCTCAGTTTAACCTCATCAGCTGCCATGATCCTTTACCCCAACCTAGCCTGGCGGATCGACCTGCCTGATCATTGACAAAAGAGTAGTTCAGTTTTCAACCTGATTTTCTGTTATATCATTGGCTTAACATTTATCCACTCATTACTGTGATTACAGCAGCTGTTGTTACTCTACACCTCCCATTCCCAATTCCATCCCTGATCAGCTTTACTTCACTTACCCAGTAAAGTTAATGATCAGGCAAGCATTTGCAATGCCTTTTCTTGTCAGATTGGATCTTGTCTCTCTTTTTTGTGTCTTTTAGGGCTTGTCTCGCTTGTGGGGGCCATGAATTGAATTCAATTTGAATTGGTCTTTGAACCATCAAGGAGTTGGTTTAAGAGATTGCCCTGCACATTGACTTTGTAACTTTAAGAGCAGAGTAATGAAACCTCAATCAGTTCTCTCACTGTTGGTACCCACTTGTCTCCTGCATATTTCCAGTCTATTTGGCCTTTCTTGTCTCAGTTTTAACAGCATCTGCAGTTTCTATCTTGTTTCTTAATTGAAAAGTTGTCCTTGATTGAAGTGATCTATTATGAGGGAGACAGGAGTGGAACTCTTAACATGACAGAAGTTGGTGCAATTGATTCTAAACATTAAGATCAGTCCTAGGAATGAGATCATGACAATTGTGTCTTGAATCTTTTCAAAATCTCTTTTATTAAAAATCTTATGAGGGTTCAAAGCCTGCTGGTTATGGATTGTCATCAATTGGTTCTCTCATATCCTCCAGAGAAGGGAATTTGCCACCCTCATTTAGTCTAACTTATAAAATTCAGGCTTCTTTCCTTTGTTCTTTGAAACATTCATTTCCTGAACTTGACATTGAATCAGTTCAAATATGGGATCAGATAACTGATGAGACTCGAGATAATGTGCTGCATTTACTTTTTGTAGTTGCGCTGTGTCCCTGGTATTGTTTCTTCAGGAGCTCCTTTGCACATAGTAACACGTGGATGGACTAAAGGAGCTACCTGCTGGAGCACCTGATGAAGGAGAAGTGCTCTGAAAGCTCGTGATACCAAATAATCTTACTGAAGTTACAAAACTTTTTACTGTGCCCACCATTCGTACGAGCAGGACTGCAAGAAGTTACACCCCGGGAAACAGGAATTGATCAGTGGCAAAAAGTTTAGAGAGCGAGAGACCCAAAGAAAATTGGAGATGAGGGGTGGAATTAATCTGACAATGAAATTGTGCTTATTTGAAAAGTAACCACTAAGGTAAGCGCGAGACGCACATTGCAATAGTTTCTGAGGGAAACTGTCAGTGTGAGGTAGCCCTGGTCAAGGCCTCAAACCCAGTGGGATTTAATGCGAGGCCAACCATTAAAACTCAGTTCTACTTTGTGATTTAACAGCCAGCAAAGGGAATAGACCTTTATCCCCCCTGCAGACTAAATTCGATTCTGAGTCTCTGGAACAGGAGCAGACACTGCTCTGAACAGTCTAACCCTTTCAATCTTCATTTGACCACCTCCTTGCCAAGTTGATTTTCATTTATTGCTTTTCAGAGTCGTGTCATTAACCATCGGAAGCTGGAAGGGTTTTCAAAAGTTCATCATTTCTCTGACCGTGTGCCAGTTACGATAGGGCGGGGAGGCGGCTGGCCAGCTGTGAGATTGACTGTTGCAATGAGTTTCAACGAACTGGGATTCAGCCTGTTCATCAGAAGTGAAATGAAGTTTGATAATATCCGTGCCGATTTCCAACAGTCCCACAGCACAGCATCGATAATTTCATTTCGAATGGGCAAAGAGTTGGGAAATAAAAAGCCAGTCAGAGGCTCTGGTTAGTTTGAATGGAGTGGCTGGATAGCCAAAGGAGATTTAGTGATATTGTGGAGCACCGCGAGAGATTTCCCTTCACCTCCTAACGCACACAGCCAGCTTACAGGATCATTAGGAGGCCACTAGGCTCATTGAGCCTACAGCCCATATTCAATAATAACATGGCTGTTCTGATTGTGGCCAAGATCAGCATCTTAAAATAAATCAAAACCCCGATTATAGAATCCCTACAGTGCAGAAGAAGGCCATTCGGCCCATCGAGGCTGCACCAATCACAATCCCACCCACCCCTATCCCCATAACCTCATGCATTTACTCTAACTGGTCCCCCCGACACTAAGGGGCAATTTATCATGGCCAATCTACCCAATCCGCACACATCTTTGGACTGTGGGAGGAAACCGGAGCACCCAGAGGAAACCCATGCAGACATGGGGAGGATGCGCAAACCCCACACAGACAGTGACCCAAGCCAGGAATCGAATCTGAGTCCGTGGCACTGTGAGGCAGCAGTGTCACCGTGCCGCCCAATATTTCATTTAAAACGTCAAATGAAATGATAAATGAAAAATGTGATTAAAATCTTCCACCTACTCCCCATAATGTCTATTCTTTACAATTTGAACTACGTACAGCATCTTTATGCCATTTGTCCTTTGTTTTTATTAATTCCTACAATTTCACTGTTGCTATGAAGTGTTTGGAGTCATGTACAGTGGCTACCTGGTGTTGAGATGAGCTGTTTAAGAAGGCCCTTTCAATGCTCGAGGGCTTCCTTTCAACTGCAAAAGCAGACAGTCAAACCAAAAACAGTCCTTTGTTCCTCATCCCCACACACTTCCCACCCCTCATCTATACCAGTCATAACCTCCATGGCTCCTTATACCCTCCATGTCCTCCAACACCCCTCATGGCTCCAATGTCAACTGAGTGTGTTTTTTTATTCATTCATGGGACACGGGAGTCACTGGCTGGCCAGCATTTATTATCCATCCCTTGTTGCCCTTGGAGGGCAGTTGAGAGTCAACATATTGCTGTAACTCTGGAGCCACATGTAGGTCAGACCTGGTAAGGACACCATGTTTTCTTCTCTAAAGGACATTAGTGAACCAGATGGGTTTTTCTGACAATCAACAATGATTTCATAATCATTAGCAGATTCTTAATTGCAGATATTTTTAAAATTGAATTCAAATTTCACCATCTGCTGTGGTGGTTTTCGAACCCAGGTGTCCAGAACATTAGCTGAGTTTTTGAACTAATAATCTAGTGATAATACCACTAGGCTCCCCAGCTAATGTCAACTAATACCAACACTGATCTTCCACGCATCCTTATTGGCTGCTGTCGCCCCAAGCAAATTTAATCCCACCGCATGCCCCCACTCCTTGCCTTTACACCCTCCATGCCAACTCACCCAGGCGAGGTGATTGCCTAGTGGTATTATCGCTAGAATATGAATCCAGAAACTCAAATAATGTTTGAGGACCTGGGTTCAAATCCCACCATGGCAGATGGTGTAATCTGAGTTCAAGAAAAAATATCTGGAATTAAGAATCTACCGATAACCATGGAACCATTGTCGATTGTTGGAAAAACCCATCTGGTTTACTAATGTACTTTAGGGAGAGAAATCTGCCACCCTTCCCTGGTCTGGCCTACATGTGACTCCAGAACCACAGCAATGTGGTTGACTCTTAACTGTCCTCTGAAATGGCCGAGTAAGCCATTCAGTTCAAGAGCCACTAAGGATGGGCAATAAATGCTTGTGAGCCAGTGATACCCACATCCCATGCATAAATAAACCAACCCCCCATTCGGGAACCATTCTGAAATGAAATAAAATAACAATCTCAGTGCCTGTAACAGACTTTAATAATAAAACATTCTGGTTGATAAACATTCATTCAATACATTTCAAACACTTCAAGTAGTTAATCCCTTATGAAAATAAAACAGTCTATCAGTATTTAATCCTAATTAAATACAAAAATTTCCTTCAAGTATTAAATCTACAATGAAAACAAAAATTTAATTCAAGTACTTGATCCCTTATGAAAATATATATTTATATTTGTTGTCCCACATCAAAGATTTGGAGCTGTTTATTAAACTGAATTTACCAATCCCACTGTGTGATGAATAATAACCCTCATACTTATGTCAACAGACAGGTAGTGAAATTGCAAACATTTTTTTAACTGCAGAGCACTTTAATTTTTAAAGGAGCATAAATTCAATCCTGGCCTTTCTTTGCCAGTCATTTACTGGAAGAAAAGCTCCTCAAGCAACATAATGCCCAAAATATCTGTACCACAGTGTGGCTAGATGTTATTTTGACTCTGAAGGAATTGTGAATCTCTACCTGACTCCAAAACTTGTTACTTTCCTGAGATATCCTTTTAACTATCTACTCACAACAAAAAAATCTTTAGAATACCGTATGACTCCAACAAGTGATGGAAGGTTTAAAACAACTCCAACCCAGGTGCATATCTTATATACCAGTTCTATTTATCAATTAAATAATCATTATTTTATATGCAATGAATTATAATATTTGCCTAATTCTGTGATTCTGCAATTTACTGCACATTGTGAATTATCTCCACAAGTAGAAATGATGCACAGTTTGAAGTAAGTTTTTCCTGAGACAGATTTTTCTGCAGGATTTTACTCTTGTATCTTGTAGCAAAAATTGGAAGAACAGTTTCCAGCACACTGATTTTTGATAGGTTATTAGCGAATAGGTTGCAAACTCTGGCCTGAGAGGTATGAGAAACACCTTTCAACTAGGCTTCAGCAGCCCAAGCCAATTATACAGATTCAACAAGTCGCCTGTGCAGTGGTTAGTTTAATCATCACAGCACGGAATGCTAAATACATCATTAACTTTAGCCTGCTACCCCTGTCTGCAGGAGTAGTTTGCACAGTAAAAAGTCTGACAACACCAGGTTTTAGTCCAACCTATTTATTTGATAATATACTCACAAGCTTTCGAGGGGACTGCCTCTTCGTCAGGTGAATGGAGAGTTCTGGCCTCAGACAGAGCATATAAAGCACAGATTATATTCACCTGACGAAGAGGCAATCCCCTCGAAAGCTTGTGAGTATATTATCAAATAAATAGGTTGGACTAAAACCTGGTGTTGTCAGACTTTTTACTGTGTTTACGCCAGTCCAACGCCGGCATACCCACATCAGGATTAGTTTGCCTCAGACCTCCAATCCACCGGGACATACTCATTTCCCTTCTAACATTATGCTAGGTGTGTTTGCTGCGTTCTTCATTCAGTGTCTTCCACGGAAATGGGAAAAGAAAATCTGTGCTTCAATTTTGAGAATCTACATTCTTGCCACATTTTTTCTATTGCATTGAATGTTATTTTATGGATTTGCAGCACAGCTGCCAATGCTTGAGGTCCCTCAGACTGGGAGCTAACAATTTTATTGATGTGTTGGTAACTGGGAAGCGTTACAATTGACTTTCCATTTTTAAGACACTTGTTAAAACCTACCTCTATAACTAACCCTTTGTTAAACTGACCTATTATTCCCTTTTGTGGCTTGGTGTCGTACTTCGTTTTATAATTTTTCTGCCAGAAATCTTGACGATATTTTGCTATGTTAAAGGCGTTACATAAATTTAAGTTGTTGAGATTGCACCATTCCCAGGATATCTTACTAGTTTTTTAAAATGTTCTGCTTGTTTTCAGATTGTCCCTTATAAGGACAATGCTCTGTAAAGTATCAGAAGCAGACCCTTGGTAGGGCTGCTGACTCATCATATTGCTAGCTATCTTTTTGTTCAGGTCTTTGATTGCAAGCAGTAATTCTCTGGCACTCATTTTCAGTGAAAAAAAAATATTTGCTTAGGTGTTTACGATACATACAATTGCTCAAATAGAGTGAACTAACTTAATTTTTGCCTGATTTTTATTCCCCTTGATAAAGGAGATTTCTAAATTGAAGAAAGCTTCCCACTAATTTTCAGTGCAAAAAGGCACCTAAGATTGTACTGTGGGATAGTGTGGACAACATTGAATGCAATCAGCTGCAGCTAAAACTCTAAAACCATACTACACAGAATTGTACAGTCTGTAGCAATGCCTTTTACCTCACTGATGGTTCTTGTCTGTGCTTCTTATCCATCCTGTGAAAGTTATTATGTTTGATTGTTACTTTCCCACACCATCATGCCAGGAAAGGACTCTCATGACATTCTTTTAAAATTAGACATGAATGTGTGTAAAGATTGGATAAATTCATTTTGAGCTGTTAAGCTCATCAGAAGTGTGAAAGGGAACTGTGAAATTTCCAAGGCATTTAAATATCATGCACTTTAAATATTTTGGGAGGGGAAATTATCTGCACTGTTGAGAAAAAAACAATTCAATGTTTGTTTTTTTCACTCAGCTGATAAAAACTTTATGATTAGTACTACATGGCCGATTTCACAACCTATCGTTATCACAGTGGGGTGCCTGTCTGATCAGTTTGACTGACGGGGTGGGGGCGGTGGTGGCAGGTGCAGTAAGTGCATGGATAGTGAGTGGAATGAGATCAGTGGCTGGCCAGACAAGGAAGCAAGGACCTGATTTCCTGGATGGGTGTTATTTCCTCTCAGTGAGAAACAGTAACTTGAAAGGGAGGGTCTGAGATGCGGAGAGAAGTGAAGGTGTGGAGCAGTAGGAAACACAAGAGCAGAATTTAAAATTCTTGGTGGTGAAGAAACCCACAGATTACTGCAGGGAAATGACTTTGAAAGCTCCAAAAGCTTTTCCCAAAAGTTACCAAGGAACTATTTAAAGAGATCCCTAAATAATGTGTCCCAATTTGTATTATCCATGGTCAGTGAGTTTGAGCAGGAACAGGTCAGAGTCAGGCAATGAGAAAAGGAAATGAAGTGTGAGGAGGGAGTGGGGGGAAGGGAGGTTGGGGGGGGGGTGGAGTGGTGGGGGGCGGGGTTAAATAGCATCACTTGACCCTAATTCACATTTTCATGAGGTTGGCACCTATTTAAGATAAGATAATTTGCCTTTGTCAGAAGGTCAGATTACTGTTAAAAGCGGGATAAGTGGTTGCCATTTCATTTCTGGTTGCCTGTCACCCCATTTTTGAGTGCAAAACAAAATGGTGGGGGTGGCGACAGGGGGTATTAACAAGATGAAGGTCACCTCCAGTGCGTCCCAACAAAGAGAAAGATGGCACCGTATCGCTGCACATGTTGCTTATTTTCGCGGATCACTAAAAATACGGAGGGAGGCGTGAGCAGATAGCCCTTTCAGCGATGACTTTCTCACATGGCCTAATCAACAAATATTCAGCGCAGCATTCCACAGAGAGGAAATGAGGAATTGAATTGTTCAGTGCTTGCTGCTTTGTACTTGGCCCAGTTTAACCTGAATACAGATGCCTAAGGCAGTTGCTTCTTTCAAATGCAGACAGGCACGGCCAACACAAAGGGTTACACATTGAGAAATGGCTGTGTTGCTTAGCAACTGCAGCACTGTTCCCGGTTATGTGCCCACAGGTTGAAGTCCTACAGATATCTGGTATTCCAAACTACCTGGCATGATGTGGAGACATTTAGTCACTCCAGTGGCAGAGACATCATAATGTTGTTCGTTTTTATTTGCCTTGGCAGATTGTCAGCCTAACAGTGAATTATAGCTAACCGGTTATGAAGCCTATGTTTGTTCTTGGTGCAAGAATAAAATGGATATATCTTACCCTTGGCAAACACTTTCACTGGCTGGATAGTAAAATGGAAATATGGTACCGAACCTTGAGTAAGAAGTCTCACAACACTCGGTTAAAGTCCAACCCCAGTCCAATGCTGGCATCTTCACATCACCAAACCTTGACTCAGGAAAGCCAACCTGTGAAATTTTGTGGCTTGCGAAACACTCACCCTAAGTAACTTTTCACACACAGTTCATCGGGTCCACCATGTATTTTTAAGAGTTGCAATGGAGCTATGAGGAGTATGGATGCAGGGGCAGGATGCAGCAGCTCATCCCTCAATATTGTTTAATACCCTCAAAAACTCACCCTCACTCCCTCACCTCCACCCACCCCATGCTACCTCACATTCCCTTTTCCACCCAATCCTACCTCACACTCCCCATGCCACCTATATGCCCCCATGTTGCTCATGCCACCTCTATGTATTCTCTATAGTCACTTATCCAAAATGCACCATGTACAGTTCTCAGGATCCATGCAATAGCAATATTAAACTCATTGCAAAAAAAATCACTGAACTTCTAACAATCTAAGAAAACCCTGAACTCAAACTCACTACCAAAAACCTAAGGCAATGACAAAGCTATAATCCTTTAAGTACCATTTAACCTTGCTAATAGGGAGGAAACCATGTCAAAGATATTGGGCAGGATTTTCCGGCTGAGTTCAGCCTAAGAACAGAAAATCCCACCCGAGGTCAATGGATCTTTGTGTGTCTTTGTCCCACCTGCTACAATTCCAGTGGCAAGTAGGACAGAAAAATTCCGCCCATAATCTGTTATTATAGGATTGTAATGGTTTCAGTAATTCTTCAGAAGAAGAACTTACAAGACTAACTGCTGAATGAAGGTTTTGGAAATCAGCCAAGCATTCACAATGGAACAACTGTCACGATAAAAAATTTGAACTCCACTGACTTAACAAATGCCATTTTCCATGTCACTGCAAGATGTCTGTCAGTCATTGGAGGGGATTATGTGCAGACCATTCTTTTGACTTTCAGGGTTAGTTTAAAATTAAAAACAGCCAGATCTGGCATTCCAAATAAATCAGAGCATGAGGCATGACAGCAAAGGACATTTTTTAAAATGATTTTTAATACATTGCAGCACTTTCTCAACTGAAAAAAACACTGTAATCCATGCGTACAATTGTACAATGCTGGTGAATGTAATGATCAGTTTACCTTTGCAGGATAGAACTCTATGATGAATCATTGCATTAAAACACATCTACATTACAAAGCAGCACTAATAGTAACATTTGAGATTGCTCATCTATTTTGCACTTGCCTTTCAGAATGGTCCTGATTCCTCTGAAGGCTTTCCTTTTTAGAATAGAAAATACAAGCAGGGGAAGGCCATTCGGTCCATTGAACCTGCTTCACTATCTATTATAATCATGGCTGATCATCACATTCAATATCCTGATTTCCCCCTTCCTCCCGTATCCCTTGATCCCTTTAGCCCCAAGAGCTATACTTAATTTCTTCACGTAACGATTTGGCTTCAACGTTACTCTCAATGACATGTTTTTATTGCGTTTTGGAAAATGGCATGTGGGAGAAATTCTGATTTTCATTCTCAATTTAAAATGGTTTAAAGTTTAAATTTAAGTGTCACAAGTAAGCTTACATTAACAGTGCAATAAAAATCCCTTAGCCGCCATACTCCAGCACCTTTTTTGGGTACATTGAGGGAAAATTTAGCATGGCCAATGCATCTTACCAGCACATCTTCTGGACTGTGGGAGGAAACTGGAGCATCCGGAGGAAACCCACATAGATACGGGGGAGAACGTGCAGGCTCCACACAGACAGTGACCCAAGCCGGGAATCGAACACAGGTCCCTGGCGCTGTGAGGCAGCAATGCTAACCGCTGTGCCGGGACGCAACCTCAGTGAGGCAGGTATGAAATTGCACTCTCGCCATTCCCAGCCTGCAAAAAAGGTGAAGAGCAAACAGACGCAGGGACCAGATTATCAGCATGGAAGATTGCCAGATTTTCTCCAAATAGCCATTCATGCACTGAGATGCAGCCAGACAATTTTTCTCTGCGTCCAGAAGGATATTCAGCCCACGTAATGTTAAAGGACACTTGAATCAATGTCCTCGCATAATTATTTGTATTAATGACTGCTTCTGTGAAACTGGAACTAACTTAAACTGTGCTAATTTGAAGGATTTGCCTTTCTTTTTTAACTGGTTAATTATAAGGATAATTCAGTTTAAAAAACAAAAAATCTGGAAACATATCACAGGTACCTCAGCGCAGTTTGACATTCAGCGATACGTAGTGAGGGAAAGCAAGCACCCTGCAAATTTAATAGCCTTTCTTGCCAATCCTGTGAACACATTGCTTCATTAATTCCTGAGGCGCGCTGTTTATATAATCGGCAGGAGATCGCTTGCTTTAATACAGGTAGCTCAAGGGAGCCTTAAGCAGCATCATGATAGGTCAGTCGTGAAGAGGTTTATTTTTCAGTTTGCACCAGGCTATTGACTGGGAAAAGAATCTCTCCATCAATTGTACAGGCGGGAAATTATCCAATAGTGTGAAGTAAGGTCATGTCACCAAGCGGGTCCTTTTGCACTGCTTTGTCAAACACGTCAAATGACTCTTTCTATCATGCCAAGTCTGGGGATGCTGCAAAGTCAACCATTATGACCTGCAACTAATAGACTCCCCTGTTATCTCCACCGCATGTTCTAGCCTGTAAGGTATACTTGAGAGATGAGTCTCCTGTGAGCTCCACTGACAGCTGTCTGAGCGTCCCATCAACCAGACATCAGCAGGGGAACGCAGATCTTATGCTATCTGAGCAAACTTATCATATTCAGCAGATAAGTCCTCATCGGTAAAGAAAAATTCAATTCTTCGAGAAGCTTTGGATGATTTTATAATCATAGAATCCGACCAGTGCAGAATGAGGCCATTCGTCCCATCGAGCCTGCACTGACCACAATCCCACCCAGTCCCTATCCCCATAACCCCATGCATTTACCCTAGCTAGTCCCTCTGACACCAAGGAGCAACTTGGCATGGCCAATCCACCTAGCCTACATGTCTTTGCAATGTGGGAGGAAATCGGAGCATCCAGTGGAAACCCATGCAAAAATGGGGAAAATGTGCAAACTCTACACAGACACTGACCCAAGCCGACAATTGAACTCGGGTCCCTGGTGCTGTGAGGCAGCAGTGTTCACCACTGTGCCACCCTGCGACCCCAGCTTAAGAGGGAAACTTAAAATACTTTGGGCTAAAAGTTGGATGTGGCCAGTAAGGGGGAGAGGTCATTGTGATGCATGGTAGCTCCATGCCTGATATAAATGATGCTGGCAGCACAAAAGCCTGATGCTGCTTTCACAACTCCATGATCATGGCATGTAGTTCAGCGCTAAGCATAGCGCTGAATGGCTGCATAGTTGGCACGGGGCCCAGGCTTATGAGAGGTTAACATCAATCAGATGGCATGGTGGCATAGTGGTTAGCACTGCTGTCACACAGCGCCAGGGACTTCGGTTCAATCCAGTCTTGGGTCACTGTCTGTGTGGAGTTTGCGCATTCTCCCCATGTCTATGTAGGTTTCCTCCGGATGTTCCAGTTTCCTCCCACAGTCCAAGGGTCGTAGAATCTCTGGAATCATAGAATCCTTGCAGTGCAGAAAGAGACCATTTAGTCCGTCAAGTCTGCACCAACAACAATCTCACGGAGGCCCTATCCCCACATATTCACCGTGCTAATCCCTCTAACCTATGCATCCCAGGACACTAAGGGGCAATTTAGCATGGCCAATCCACCTAACTCACACATCTGAACTGTAGAAGGAAACCCATGCAGACACAGGGAGAATGTACAAACTCCACACAGACAGTGACCCAAACCGGGAATCGATCTCAGGTCCCTGGTGCTAACCATTCAACAATTCAAACTCCACCCCACGATGGGGCAACGAGTTCCACACATTCACCACCTTCTGCGAGAAGTAGTCCCTTCTCATCTCAGTTTTAAAACTACCATCTCTCAACCTATATCTGTGACCATCTTATCCATAAGAGGAAACATTTGTCCACATTTACTTTATCAATCCCTTTTAAAATTTTATATATTTCCATCAGATACTATCACTGTTCTAAACTCCAGCGAGTATAAGCACAAACGATTCAGTCTTTCCTCATACGTCAATCCTTTCATCCCCAGAATCGAAATGATGGACCTCCTCTGAACTGCCTGCAAGCCAACCATGACGGATTTGAGTCACTGGCCATGTGTAGAATTGATATCTCTTTCTGCCAAACAGTTGGCCTTTGGTTCGACAATGGTGGAAGCCACGGGGAGCACCATTCTCACTCTGTGCTGTGGCTCTGGGTCCAGTTCAAGGAGGTGGGCACCATTCAGCATGGGCACTGCATCTGGGTGAACGGGAGGCTGGGCAAGCTTCTTCTCCCACGGGCACAGATGCTCCTGTCTGCAGCCTTTGCTCCAACCCTTGCCCGAGAGCAATGCTGACTACCGCCACTGTGCCTGGAAACAAGTTTCCTGCCATTCCACACCGCTGTCCTGCTAACCTCTGCCACCTCCTTCAGGAACGCAGCACACCCATCTTCCATTAACTCCGCAAAAAGCGGAAGAAAATCTGGTGCGCTTTTTAAATTGCGTTGGGAGGGTGGGCTGCTGGGGGGTGGGGGGGGGTGGGGGGGGAGGTGCGGGGAGGGGGGTGGAGGAGGGGAAGAAAGTGGGGAGAGCATTAACAGGAGCTGTGAGGTCCAGGATGGCTGGCTGGACACTAAAATCAGCAATAGACACTGATTGGCATCACTGTCTTGCCACTCTGCCTCTTCCAATGTGTTTACGAGGCACACAGGACAATGGCACAGTCACCCGTACAAAAATAACAATTGGCAGGGGTTGCGCAGGAAGCAGACCCAGTGAAATGTTTCTTGTCTGCCAGCTCCCATAGTGCTGAAGTCATTGATTCGAGAGAGTTAGCCTGAGAAGGCTGCAGACCTGTTATGGTATCGCTCCAATTCTCAGGCCGTTCGTTTAAATAGAGGGAAAGTCAGTCAGGCCAATACAACCAGATTTCCCTCCGGGTCCTTTGTCAAAACCAATGCTTGGCACAGGTTGTGATAAAAAAGCACCCCCTTGCCAATGTTTGACGCAAAATTATAGACTCTGCATGAACTGCAGTACAATGGTTTCCGAATATGATGAGACAATGTTGATGTAATGCACATAAAGATGGAAAAATTACATCACACTTGAGAATTTGTACGGGGTTACTAAATATTTTTGGTTTGCATGTTGGTGAAAGTCTCCTTTCGATATTGCTATGCTGCTGCGTATTTCTAATTAAAACAGGCAGAAGATACCATTTTTGTCACTTACCTGACATGATCTGATACATTCTAATGTAGAATGCTTAGAGCTTCAGTGGTCGGCTTGCCATCTCAAGACATCAGAAGTATTTTTCTGGGTATCTCCCTGTGCAGGTTAGGTGGTTTGGCTATGCTAAGTTACCCTTTGTATCCAAAATTGGGGAGGCACAGTAGCACACTGGTTAGCTCTGCTGCCTCACATCACCAGGGGCCCAGATTTGATTCCTGGCTTGGGTCACTGTCTGTGTGGAGTTTGCACATTCTCCCCGTGTCTGCGTGGGTTTCCTCCCGGCACCCCAGTTTCCACCCAGTCTGAAAGACATGCTGGTTAGGTACATTGGCCATGCTAAATTCTCCCTCAGTGTACCTGAACAGGTGCCAAAGTGTGGTGACTAGGAGATTTTCACAGTACGTTCACTGCAGTGTTAATGTCAGCCTACTTGTGACATTAATAAATAAACTTCAAAATGTGCAGGTTTGGTGGATTGATCATGATCAATACACAGGGTCACGGCGGGGGGGGTGGCGAGGGGGAGTTGTGGGCCTAGGTAGAGTGCTCTTTCAGAGTGCTGGGTGCAGACTCAGTGGGCCAAATGGCCTCCTTTTGCAGTATGTGGGCTCCACATTCTACTGCCTTGTTCATGGCACTTATTCATTTCCACAATAGCTCCATGGCATTTTGCTTCAATGCCAAAGGTCTCTGCCACTGCACTATTCCCATAAGCTGTTGTATCTTGTTAGAGCCACTTTTTAATGCGTTTTCTTCCAACAGTGCAATCATTTGTCAAGGTTGAGCAACTTAATCCCAAATCTTACGCTAATTACTCTGAACATGGATCCTCTTCGATACAGTACATTCTTTTCAGTGTCATCCTGACTTGGTGATAACACTATCACCTCCAAGTCAACTCATCATGGGCTCAAGTCCCACTCCAGAATCTTTAATGCAAAGTCTAGTCTGAAACTTCAGTGCAGTACCGAAGGAATGTTGCACTGCCAAGGGTGCTGTGTTTCCAGTATGATGTTGAACCCAGGCATCAATTGTCCTCTCAAATGGATGGAAAATATCAAAAAATCACTGAGGGACTTCCCTTGGCATAGAAACCAATGCTTATCCTTCAACCAACAGCACGCAAAGTTTTTCTAGTCATGGTGGCAGTGGTGAGCACTTTTGCCTCACAGCACCAGAAATCCCGGTTCAATTCCAGCCTTGGGTGGAGTTTGCACATTTTCTCTGTGTCTGCGTGAGTTCCCTCCCACAGTCCAAAGATTTGGTGGTTTGGCCATAACCAATACACAGGATTACAGGATAGAGTGGGGGAGTGGGGCTAGATAGTTCTCGGTGAAGACTCAATGGGCTAAATGGCCTCCTTTTGCACTGTGTGGATTCTATTTCTTTGTTGTTTATGGGACGTTACTGTGAGCAAGTTATTTCTTGCAATTCACAAATTTTGCTTAAAAATGAGGAGGCACGATGGAACTGTGGTTAGCTGGCTCATGGCGCCAGGGACCTGGGTTTGATTTCCGGCTTGGGTCACTGTCTTTGCAGAGTCTGCAGTTTCTCCCCGTGTCTGAGTGGGTTTCCTCTGGGTGATCCAGTTTCCTCCCACAGTCCAAAGACCTGCTGGTTAGATTCATTGGCAGTGCTAAATTCTCCCTTGGTGTAGCCGAACAGGCGCCAGAGTGTGGCAACTAGGGGATTTTCATATTAACTTCATTGCAGTGTTAATGTAAGCCTACTTGTGATACGAATAAATAAACTTTAAACTGACATTTATTGTCGTAACATTTATGTCGCCCCGAGAATACTTCATTGCCAAGTACTTTTGAAGTGCAGTCACTATTATGTAGGTGAGCGGAACAGTCAGTTTGGTCTAAGGAAGATTCTATTCTGAAGGACAAGTGAGATGATTGGCCAGTTGATATGTTTTGATGGCATTTGTTGAGGGACAGCCAACCAATTGTGTCACAGGAACCTGTCACACTGTTGCTTGTCTCCCCATCCATTATATCTCAACAACGTTGGCTGTACTCAGTGCAAGGCAAGATCAAGTTTGAGGCACGTTATTAAATTCTAATTCTTAGCATGAATAAAAATAAACAAAGCTTTTGTGATAATGTGCTGTTCCTATGGCAACAGTGACTGCAGTTAGACATGGACGTCAAGCAGCCAACTGAGCAACAAAACACATTTGTTTAATTTAGTGTTTTGAAATTAAAATGATCTGAAGGAGATCTTTGAAGTCTTGTAGTAACTAATATGTGAAGGGTTTTATCTGCTGGGATACACTTTTCAAATGATAGCCTGATAACAAGTTGTTATGACAGACACTCAGATCTGACTATATTATCACTAACCCTCTTTAGAAATGGCTCGCTCAAGGCACTAGACTTTTTAGAATGGTTTGTTTTATACAAAAATTGAAAAGGACCAGATTTCTGAAACACATGTCAGTACATAAGGTTAGATTTGAGAGCAAATGCATTTATCTCTTGACTCCCACTCTGTTCTGACATGCCATGTTAGCTAACATTGACCAAGTGAGATTTAACATTGATTAGTTCTCTCCAATGCATTCAAAAGCCTCAAAATTAGCCCAATCTACCCAAAAGGCCTGGGGCAAGTCCAGGTTGGACCTAAGAACTGTCTGATACTGGTACTAAAATCACACACAATAAAATTGGGCATGACGTAAAATAGGTATCTGTCCTGGCTTCACTCTATTACCATCGGGTATGCTGGATTAAAATCAAGACTATACACACTTGTGTGCCCTTAAAACCTACATTTTTGACCGTCTATATTATTACGTGCTCCTGCGAAGGACCTGAAGATCTTTCACTTCAACTAAGTCATCATATAAATGAAAGTTCCTGCTGTATTTGGACTACCTCTTCTCTACTAGAGACCTATACCCTACAAATATAGCTTGCCAGGGCTTGTTCAACACAGCACCCTTGGGTTAATGGACTCACTTAATGTGGTTATGAGAGTTACACAGAGAAGTATTTACATATCAACTTTCACAGCTCCAGGACTCCCAGACTTACAGCTCATTAAGTATTTTGGAAGTGTGATTGCTGTTGGTAATGTCACCCATTCTAATGATGTTAGAAGACAAAATAAATAGTTGTTTGGTTGTATAGAACTTGAGTATTTCTGAAGAAAGAGATATTTTTGTCCAAGTTTATCTTCTTGCACTCATCAGGACATGTTGCAAGAGTATAAATCCAAGGGAGACAAGACCACACCAAGGTTAGCCGGATGCGGACACAGTGCGGAATCATTGGGCCGTGCAACTAACAGGCTTTAAACGGTGAAAGTGTAAATCATAGAACCCTACAGTGCAGAAAAAGGCCCTTCAGCCCATCGAGTCTGCACCGACCACAATCCCACCCAGGCCTTATCCCCATATATTTTACCCACTAATCCCTCCAGCCTACACAGCCCTGGACACTAAGGGGCAATTTCTTAGCATAGCCAATCAACCTAACCTGCACATCTTTGGACTGTGGGAAGAAACCGGAGAATGTGCAAACTCCACACAGACAGCGACGCAAGCCGAGAATCGAACTCAGGACCCTGGAGCTGTGAAGCAGCAGTGCTAACCACTGTGCTGCGAAAGGCTTATCTACATAGCACTTGCTTAGGAAGCCTGATTTCATTGCTTCAGTGATAATATGCAAATTTTTAGAGGTCACTTCACCTGCTTTGGACTTTACACACCTTGATCTGTCCTTCCCAGCTGCCAGCCCTCTCTGCAGCATGGAAACACCTTACACAGCTCCATGTTGGACTTCTGACAAAGAAGCAGAGCACATACATCACTGACAGCAGCAGGAGCAACAGCCACATTAGCAACAATTGCCTCCTTCTCAGCAACAAGCTGCATCACAGGGTGAGGGGTGGATGGACTCCGAGATCCAGTGTGGATCTGGTGTGATCTGAAGAATACAATGACCACCAAAGTGACTATTGCTGGAAAGATATCTCTGATTCCCTGGTTCTTCCAGCTGTGCATTCTACTCTATAAAGAGAGGAAGAAGGATGTGAGAAACTGTTTTTGCAAAACGAGTATTTTGACAGCATCTGGTGGTGGGAGTGGCGGGGTCTGGGGGGGCGAGGGGGTGCGAGTGGCAGAACTGTGAGACATGTGGATGAAAATGTCAATAAACTAAATGTGAATGTTGGATAGGGATGTGGGGAGCTAGCTTGGATAGAAGGGAATGGTTTAGAACATATAATCCCTACAGTGCAGAAAGAGGTCATTCGGCCCATTGAGTCTGCACTGACCACAATCCCACCCAGGATCTTTTCCCATAACCCTACACATTTACTAGGCTAATCCCCCCATTAAGGAGCAATTTAGCATGGCCAATGAACTTAACCCTTAATCTTTGGACTGTGGGAGGGAACCGGAGCACCCAGAGGAAACCCATGCAGACACAGGGAGAACGTGCAATCTCCACACAGACAGTGACCTGAGGCCAGAGTTGAACGCGTGTTCCTGGTGCTGTGAGGCTGCAGTGCTAACCACTTTCCCACCATTCCGCTGGTTTGAGAAGTGTTGCACTGAAGGATGTGTTGTTTGGTAAGAGTCAGGGAACAAGGAGAAAGCCCTCTCACATCTTCTTTCCACCCCTGTAATTTTTGGAGCCTCAGGAAATCCCAGGGATTCAGGGCCCATTTAATTGGAAATCCTTCTGTTGACGGACATGAGTCCTTTCCACATGCAGACTCTGTGGTTAGCCAAGAAACTCAGAAATGGGATGCTAATCATCACAGAATCCCTACAGTGTAGAAGAGGCCATTCAGTCCATTGAGTCTGCACCGACTCTCTGACAGAGTATCTTATCCAGGCTTTCTGCCCCACTCTATCCTGTAATGCCACACATTTCCCATGGCGAATCCATCTAACCTACCCATTTTGGGACACTAAGGGTAATTTAGCCTGGTCACTCCATTTTTACATCATTCTCTGGTACAGGATTGACACCATTGGCTGTAACTTCACCTGTTCGTAGAATCATAAAATCCCAACAGTGCAGGCACCCACCGAAGGCCGGAATTGAATCCGGGTCCCTGGCGCTGCGAGGCAGCAGTGCTAATTTGGCATGTCGGTTGTGACTCTCATCAACTTTTGCAGATGTATCATTGAAAGCATTCTTTCTTGTTGTATCACAACTTGGTATGGCTCCTGCTCTGCCCAAGACTGCAAGAAGCTACAAAGGGTCATGAATGAAGGCCAATCCATCACGCAAACCAGCCTCCCATTCATTGACTCTGTCAACACTTCCCGCTGCCTCAAAAAAGCAACCAGCATAATTAAGGACCCCGTGCACCCCGGACATACTCTCTTGCACCTTCTTCCGTCAGGAAAAAGATATAAAAATTTGAGGTCACATACCAACCGACTCAAGAACAGCTTCTACCCTGCTGCCATCAGACTTTTGAGTGGACCTGCCTTGTACTAAGTTGATCTTTTTCTACACCTTAGCTATGACTGTAATACCACATCCTGCACTCTCTCCTTTCCTTCTCTATGAACAGTGTGCTTTATCAGTATAGTATGGAAGAAACAATCCCTTTTACTGTATACTAATACATGTGACAATGGTAAATCAGATCAAATCAAAAGTGCCACTGTGTTGCACCTAAATGATTAACGAGGGACATTACTGCTTGGTCTCTCAGTAAAGCTAACAGAATTTGAGAGAGCAAGCCCACGCAACAAAAAGCTGAAATAATTAGCATTTTGAATACTTGCGGTTGAAATACGAAGGAAAAAACAAGATTATCAGCCCAACTTCCAAAGGCAGAAAACATCCCTTGATATGAATAAAGTATAAATGCTTAATCTAAATTCTAAATTTAAATATCCCTCATTATACGAGCCATGTTACAATGCTCTGACAGTCAACAGATATGTAAATGCCTGAAATATGATCCAACCAAACACACGGAAAAGGAAATGTTAGCTAGAAATCAAACTAGCTGGATGCATAATACACACAGTGAAACCTGAAATCAGAAAATTGCATGCGCTCACTATAATTCTGAGCCAGAATGTCAGATGAAGCCTTTTGAAGTGTGGTCATGTCATATTTGAGACATAGAATCAAAGATAGCACAGAAGAGAGGCCATGTGGTGGCATGGTGGCACCATTGTTGGCACAGCTGCCTCACAGCACCAGGGATCTAGGTTTGATTCCCAACTCAGGTCACTGTCTAAGTGGGGTTTGCACATTCTCCCTGTGTCTGCATGGGTTTTCTCTGGGTGTTCCGCTTTCCAAAAGACGTGCTGGTTAGGTGCATTGGCCGTGCTAAATTCTCCCTCAGTGTACCCGAACAGGCACCGGAATGTGGCGACTGGGGCATTTTCACAGTCACTTCATTGCCGCGTTGATATAAATCTACTTGTGACAATAACAAAATAAACTTTAAACATTTGGCCCATCGAGCCTGCGCCAACAACGATCCCACCCAGGTCTATTTCTGTAACCCCATGTATTTACCCCATGTAATGCCCCTGACATGAAGGGACAATTGAGCATGGTCAACCCACCTAACCTGCACATCTTTAGAGTGTGGATGGAAGCAAAAGCTCCTGGAACAAAACCACGCAGACACAGAGAGAATGTGCAAACTCCACAGAGACAGTCACCAGGTCCCTGGCGCCGTGAGGCAGCAGTGCTAACCACTGTGCCACCATTACAGTGCCCACTGTGCCACCATGCCATAGAAATATAGAAACACAGAAGGCAGGAACAGGAGGAGGACAATTGGCCCTTCAAGCCTGCTCTGCCATACAATATGATCATGGGTGATCATCCAAATCAATAGCCTAATCATTCTTCTTCCCTATAAGCTTTGATCCTATCCACCTCAAGTGCTATGTCTGGCCGACTCTTGAATACAAGTGCCGTCTATAACAGAATGAGTTTAACATTCATTTGGGTAGTTCAATCATCATACCCCATGAGTTTAATGTCTGTAGTCGCGCAGATGCAGTTCACAATAAAGTCTTCCCGAAAATGTGTTTGTGAGGTATGCCAACCCACTGACTTTTTCACCATTGCGGCAAAACAATTTTGTGCTTTGGATACAGGATGAAGAAGCAGATGAGGAGACTAATGTTTCCTTTACTGGTGACCTTCATTTCTCAGGGAAACCGCTTTCATGATAAATCTGGTGAAAGCTCTTAGCCGTGTCTATGTTCCATAACATGTCATGCCAATGTGAATTATCTGTGTGAATACAATGAGAATCTGGATACTTCTTCTCACATTGCGTACACCAGCTCAGCTGCGTCCAACAAAATTCTGAGATTCATTTACAGATGATCTTTGATCAGAATCAGTTTGGATAACAACAGCCACTACTTAAATGATGCGACATTTATCTGCTTTTCTGGACGGTGGGCTTTGTTCATCTAAGTAAAGAGTGAGGCAATTATTCATGTCGCTTCTCTGAAGATCTGTTGCCATGACAGATAGAGATCACAGCCCGCTTGAAATAATTCTGAAAAGAATGCTGAAGTGTCACAGGACTCTTCTACATAACTAATTTCAGATTAGACACAACTGCAGCAGCATACCTAATAATAATTTACCTCTGACAAAGTCTGCAATGAACATTGCAAGTTATCCCTCAATCTTCAATGATTTGCCGTCAATTCAGAACATTTCCACTGTGGTGAAGAACCAGGCATGATCCATAAGGAATAAATAAAAACCGTTCTATTCTTAAAACTGGTAAGAGCACCCAAGTCTAAATCGCTGAATCACAGAATTGTTATGGTGCAAAAGTAGGCCATTTGGCCCATCGTGTCTGGACCGGCTCTCCGGCATCACTATTACATTATCACTAATGCTATTCTCCTACTTTTTCCCGGCAACACTGCAGTTTTCGTGCTGGAGAGGTTCAAATCTGTTTTTATTTTGGATTGTGAGATGGCTCCTGGGATTTGGACTCACACATCTATATTTGGATGCAGTATTTTCAAGTAGTATGTACCCATAATTCCCAGGTCGCTCTGATACTTTAGAATTGTACCCTTTGTCAGCAAGCCAATTATGTGGTACTTTAGCTAAAGACCTTTGGGAGTTCGTACACACCACACTGGGTAGCACGGCAAAACAGTGATTAGCACTGTTCTCTCAGAGTGCCAGGGTTTGATTCCTGGCTTGTGTCACTGTCTGTGCAGAGTCTGAATGTTCTTCTCATGTCTGTGTGGGTTTCCTCCGGGTGCTCCAGTTTCCTCCCACAGTCTGAAAGATGTGCCAGTTAGGGGCATTGGCCATGCTAAGTTCTCCCCCAGTGTACCCGAACAGCCGCCAGAATGTAGCGACTAGGGGATTTTAACAGTAATTTCATTGCAGTGTTAATGTAAGCCTACTTGTGACACTGATAAATAAAGTTAAACATCAACCCCATTTCTCTCATCAACCTTCACTGTTACCTCATCAAAAAACTCGCGTTGGTTAAACACAATTTGCCTTTAATTAGAAAGGCCAGGAAAGTGGAAAGATGTACATAAGAGCTTAAGAATTAGAGTATGATAAGGTGAGGCTGTCCAGGTTCACAATGTTGGAGACTCACCGGGTGTGAATCTCTGGCCGTCCCGCAGTGGGCTTCTCAGCAGCGGGAGGCAGCACACCCTTTGCTGGCACTGGGATCTTCTGACCCCACCGCTATCAATTGGGTGGCCCATTGATTACACTCCACACCACCGGAAAACCCATGGCAGGGGATGTGCCATCAGCAGGACCCGAAGATCTCCTTGGCATGAAGAGCGAGAAAATCTCGCTCAAAGTGAAGACAAGGAGTAAGAAGTTGTGGCACAATTGAAGTTAGAGCATAAGATGGAGACACACGAGGTAGATATTTTCCAGGAGGGATGGAATTGAGGAAGATGTTACAGAAGTGTTTAGGATTGGGTTGAGTCACAGCAAAGAACTGTTTTCCCTATATTTCTTTTATATACAAGAGAATGGTTGACATCAGGCTTGGAAGATTGAAGTTTTTGAGTGTGAATTGCTCTGAGTCACTCTTGCTGGGTGAAGGATCTGACACATATGAGACAGCATTACAAAGTGTGCTATAAACACTGCAGATCCCCCTTTAATAAAAATAAAAGCACGTTGATGCAAAGATCGCAAGCTTTAATTTCCCAGTTAATTGGTAAAGACATCAGTAAGGAATGTTTTCTCAAATACTCAGACAGAAGCTAATGTGTATTTAATTGCATACTGGTTCCTATCTTTTGGAGCCTATGATACCCAGCGAGATTATGCTATTTTTGCAATTTTAAACAGGGACCATATTTGGTATGTAATTGTCTGAAACTATCTCTTCTGTTAAAAATAGACATCAAAAGGCTGCTCAGATAGCTGCTAAGCATCAAATCATAGGCTCAGAACCACCTCAAGTCTCTGGAAGGTTCCCAATTGAATGACTGTCGATGGGGTGCTACACTTGACAAAATCATCCGTGGAATTCAAACCTCCTATTGTTGGTGGACTTATCTAAAACTCAAAAATCTATGGACTCCTAGACTCACTGGGTGGAATTTTCCTGTCCCAATCACCAAGGGAATTGTAGTGGGCAGGACAGGACCATGTCCATTGACCTCAGGCAGGAATTTCCGGTCTTAGGGCAAGCGTGGCCAGAAAATCTCGCTTTTCCAAGCTTAAGAAAGAAAGTTATAGAGAAACCAATTAATCACAGGTCGGTGTGAATGGCTACTATCCATTACCTTACTGTGTAACAGTGGCCCCTAATGTCTGGGTGCACCATAAAAAGATTGATCTTGTGGTCTCATGACCAAAAACTGACCACAGACAATGAAACTTATGCCCTAAGTACTAGTGAGGCCCCAGTTAGTCTGCAAACAAACAACCAAAAGCAGCAGCAGGAACATGTATCTCCTATAACGGAAGACCACACAATTGTAAGGGCTCTAAGCCTGTTCCATTTCAGGTACACCCATATAGAATATTAACTTCCGAGTACTAAAACTACAAACAGCCAACTTCTTGATGTGCAGAAGCTAATAGCCTAAAATATTGGCTGGAATTCTCCTTTCCCGCCTACCACTGGAATTTTAGTGCACGTGTTGCAGAGAATGTGAAATACCATTGACAGTCAGGTGTGAATTTCCAGCTTTTAGACCAGCCAAGCTGGAGTTGTCCATCTATTGTGTCCAGTCCTCCACAGAGCATCAGAAGTATCAATCTGTCCAAATAGGGGCATTTTCTAAATTACTCTTCTTTGTCTCAACTTCACCCAACTTCAACAGAAACTGAATGCTCACAGTTGGAGGCTCGCTTTTATCCTTGTCACCAATGTAATCATTCTTGCTCAGTAGTTAAGGAATATACAAGAACACATTTATTTATGGGTAAGGGCTATATAGAGGCTTGCAGCCTCATGGGTGCAAGTCAGCTCTCGAAAAGCTTCTGGTACAGAAATTCAAGCTCATCAGTGTGATCCACCATCATGCCCACTGATTGGTTCTCCAGGTCACATGATCCTTACTCTGAAAATGGATCCTTAAAGGGACAATCTCTACAGCCTTCCTCAAATCTTTGATGAACCTTCCCTGCACCAAGGAGAACAACCTTCAGTCCGTGTAGGGTGTCGAAATTTGCTGATGACACCAAGATTGGGGGAAAGGCAAATTGTGCGGAGGGTGTGGAGAGTCTGCAGAAGGATCTAGATAGGCTGGGCGAATGGGCCAGGAAATGGCAAATGGAATTTAATGTTGGCAAGTGTGAGGTGGTCCACTTTGGTAGGAAGAATGGTAGGAAGGACTATTACTTACGTGGCGAAAAACTGCAGCAGGCGACGGTGCAGAGGGACCTCGGGGTCCTTGTGCATGAGTCGCAAAAACCCAGCCTGCAGGTGCAGCAGGTGGTCAGGAAGGCAAATGGGATGCTGGCCTTCATAGCGAAGGGGATTGAATATAAAAGTAGGGAGGTCTTGCTGCAGCTGTATAGGGCATTGGTGAGGCCGCAGCTGGAGTACTGTGTGCAGTTTTGGGCGCCGCACCTGCGCAAGGATATTTTGGCCTTGGAGGGAGTGCAGAGGAGGTTTACTAGGCTGATACCGGAGTTGAGGGGGTTGAGCTATGAGGAGAGGCTGAATAAACTAGGCTTGTACTCGTTAGAGTTTAGAAGAATGAGGGGAGATCTCATTGAGACGTATAAGATGATGAATGGGATGGATAGGATAGAGGTGGAAAGACTCTTCCCGCTCAAAAAAGACAGTAGGACTAGGGGGCACAGCCTCAAGATAAAGGGGGGGCGGTTCAGAACGGAGTTGAGGAGGAACTTCTTCACTCAAAGGGTGGTGAATCTCTGGAATTCTCTGCCTGTTGAAGTGGTGGAGGCTGCCTCGCTAAATATTTTTAAGAAGCGGGTTGATGGGTTTTTGATAAGAGAAGGGATTAAGGGTTATGGGGAGAGGGCGGGAAAGTGGAACTGAGCCACGACAGATCAGCCATGATCTTATTGAATGGCGGGGCAGGCTCGAGGGGCCAGATGGCCTACTTCTGCTCCTATTTCTTATGTTCTTATGTTCTTATGTTCTTCCACATAAATGAAGTCCCTCTTTCCTGGTTCCTTTCTTGTACATCTCTTCTGCATCCAATCTAAGGCTTTGGCATCTTTATTAACTGTAGTAACCAATGTTTTATAACGTATTTGTTGTTGATTTCTATTCCTCCACACATATAGGCAAAGATAGCATACGCATTTCAAACATTCTACTTGCCATGCTCTGCCACTTTCAACGATTAGTGTACCCAAACACCACAGATCTCTATTTCCTACTTTCCCTGTAACATTGCAACATTTACTTCGTGTTGTCTCTTCTCATTCTTTCTATCAAAATATAATTCTTCACACTTCATTGAATTAAATTTCTTTTGCAATGTGCCTGCCCATTTCACCAGCCCCAGTGTAGCGTATTGAAATTCACATTGTGCATTCTGTCCACTTGAGGCCACCATATGCACAAATACCACCAGAGGGAGTCTGCTAGGAAGAGATACATAATAAATGTTTAATAGCCTGTGCAGTTCCAATTCTAAATGCCTCTGGCTGAATATAAAATTGTTTCTGTCTCAAGAACTTCATAACATCTGTGTTCTCCTGAAATCTGTTACTACCTCTGTCATTGTTCAGTAGATTTCTGAGGTTTGTGTTATCTTCAGACTTTGAAAAGAATATTGGCGGTATTGAAGTCCGGGACATTAATATATATCAAAAAAGCAATGGTCCGAATGGTGACTCCTGGAGAACATCACTCTGCACTTATCTCCAGTCTGAATAACAATTGTTTGCCACAACTCTCTATTTCTGTGTCTCAGTGCCAATTTTGTACTTCTGCTGCCTCTGCCCCTTTACTCTCCACACAGACTGGTCGCGGATGCCACTGACGACTGTGGGTGTCTCTCTCCTGCAGGCATTCAACTCACAACCCAGAAGTGTCACGCTGGGACAGCTTCATAAAAGAGAGGGAGGAAGACTCACTGTTTATTCCTGACCAGTGAGCTCACCCATAAGCCATACAAGTTACCCTGGCTGCCGCCTACGACCGTGTGTCTCTCTTTCTTGTCGGTAGTAAAATACAACCCAGAAGTGCCGCACTGGAACAGCTTCACAAGAGAGAGAAAGAGAGGGGCCACTGTTTGTTCCTGACCAGTGGACCCCCGTGAGTGAGCAGTTTCAATGTGCTGGGTTCCTTTACAGTTCTGTACCCCAAAATTTTGTTCTGGCTTTTTAGTGACTCATCACGATGGGCGATGAAAAAGAGAGAGAGAGAAATTAGTCAAAGTTAATTTTAAAATAATTTATTCAAGAATAACCCCAACCAAACTCAGTCAATAAAACATAGACACTACAATACTATGCTATAGAAAGGAAACTCTAATGGCACAATGTAAGTTCTTAACATTACACTATTTACATAATTAACACAAAAGCGAGAAGAATCCTAGATCACTCCTCAACCTTTACTTAATTGGGGGATTTCTGATGGCTAAGAGAATATACTCACCACTCCTCGGATTGTTTTAAAAACAGAAGTTCCTTGCTGTTGGGAGTTCCTTCTTCTTTCCTCTGCTACAAAGCGGTTGTCTCCCTGGACACCTGAATTCACTCCTTCCCGACTTCACATCTCTCCTGCCCCGAACTTCACAGAACTCCTTTCCGAGTTAACTGCTGAAAAGTCAGCCAACTCTCCTCCTTGTGTGTTCTCTTGGCCAGTGTTTGATATTACTTTAAAAGGCAGTTCCCTAATCAAATTAGCTGACTCCTCCCATCGGCCAGTTTCAAAACAATGGAGTACAAGTGCTTACGGGATGGAACTAATTTGATTAGTTTCAATGACAAAGAGGACAAACTGTTTTAGGAGGTACCTCACAGGCTACTGAGTGCCCCAAGGTGGTTTCCTGGAACTGCTAAATGTTTTTCCCATTAATGGACACATTATTCTATATAGCTAGGGTAAACCTCATTACCATTGCCATTGTCTCTCCTGTAGTTGGTCAGGGCTATCGACATCCCTCTACATAATCTTCTCCTATTGTTCGCAGCCAAGGGAATGGCTGGAAAATCCCACCAGTGTTCAGGTCAAACAAATGAAGGGTTTTTTTATCTGAAATATGTTGACCTATTTGTCTCCAAAAGAACATTCTTCTACTTCCAGTAAGTGTTAATCAGATGGCCTGTAACTTCTGGTGGGGTGGTAACTTGCCTTGAGATCCAATCAAGTCAAGCTCCTATTTTACACAACATTGCAACCCCAAATTTGCGACATATGCTTTTTTGGATGGTTTTCAGTGCAGGGCTAAGTAAATTTCAATGCAAACCAGCCTCCCACCCATTGACTTTGTCTACACTTCCCGCTGCCTCGGCAAAGCAGTCAGTATAATTAAGGACCCCACGCACCCCGGACATTATCTCTTCCGGGAAAAAGATACAAAAATCTGAGGTCACAGACCAACCAGCTCAAGAACAGCTTCTTCTCTGCAGCTGTCAGACTTTTGAATGGACTTACCTCTCACTAAGTTGATCTTTCTCTGCACCCTAGCTATGACTGTAACACTACATTCTGCACTCACTCATTTCCTTCTCTATGAACAGTATGTTTTATCTGTATAGCGCGCAACAAACAACATTTTTCACTGTATGTTAATACACATGATAATAATAAATCAAATAAATAGAAATCAAATTTCCTGGGGATTTGCCATATAATCCTTACCTGGGAGCCTCCGGAAAGTGGTGGGGGTTTGATGGGGGATGGAGGGAGTGGTTTCTTCAGTGCATTTTTGGGAATCCCCTAAGCTACATTACCCAGTGGTCTCAGAGTGACAGCCCAAAGGACATCTCATTACATGTCAGATTATGACTAGTTTATCAATCACTAGTTTATCGCGGTCCAGTGACTTCGGGTGGGATTTTATGGGCGTCAGGATGAGCAAGGCAGTAAAATCCCATCCCATTAACTCTATTTTAGTTTTCCTTTGCAAATGCTACCTGACCTGCCGAACGTTTCCAGAATTTTCCATTTTTATTTCCAATTTCCCCGGAACTTTCCAGATGGGTCCGAGCTGATCAATTCTTTCATTTTTGTCCTTCCAGAAATGCCCTTCAGCCAATCAAATGGTGCAGCTCTGTGCACTTGGGTGTGGGCTTAATAACATGAGCAAGTAATTATTTGACCACTTGGCATTCCAGCCTTCTTGAACCAAGATGCGTGTCACAAAGAGTTGTCTCAAATATTAACAAGAGCTTTTGCTTTCCCTTAATAGTTTTATAGTATGAGGTTATAAATGATCAGTTTTAGATCATGAACACAATGTCCTTCAAACCTGAGCTGAAAGTTCTACAATGAAATGAGCAACTGCTCACGCTGGCACAGTGGTTAACACTGCTGCTTCACAGCGCAAGGGTCCTGGGTTTGATTCCTGGCTTGGGGCATGTCTGTGTGGAGTCTGGATGTTCTTGCCATGTCTGCATGGGTTTCCTCTTGTTGCTCCAGTTTCATCCCACAGTCCAATAGATGTGCTGGTTAGGTGCTAAATTCTCCCTCAGTGTACCCAAGCAGGCGCTGGAGCATGGTGACGAGGGGATTTTTTACAGTGATTTCATTGCAGTGTTAACGTGAGCTGACTTGTGGCTAATACATAAACTTTACTTTCAGAAGCAGATGATTCTAATTTGACATTAATACAACAGTAAAACACTACAGATACTGGAAATTAGAAATAAATCCAGAAAATGCTAGAATACTCAACAGGTCAGACAGCATCTATGGAGTGTGAAGCAGTTACATTTCAATTCTGTGATGTTCCAACTGAACCCAAACTCCATCTGAAATATTGGCCAGAATTTTGCCGATCCGCCCACCAGCTGCAGGAATCGGAGTGGGTGACGGGTGGAGCGTGAAGAGGTTCGGTGACTTCGGGTGGGATTTTACGGGCGTCAGGATGAGCAAGGCAGTAAAATCCCATCCCATTAACTCTATTTTACTTTTCCTTTGCAAATGCTACCTGACCTCTCGAACGTTTCCAGAATTTTCCATTTTTATTTCCAATTTGATCGGACACATTCAAACCTACAGCTGTTGGACACTGTTCGTGAATCCCTTTGCAGCGCTCCCGCTTACATTTCCCAGACTGCTGCACTATGTGAGCAGTCCAGCAGGCCAGGAAAATGACACCATAAAATGTATCAACAGTGCCGTGTCATCACAGAAAGGAGAAAAAGTTCAGCAACTGACTAAGAACTGCACATGAGAGTTAGCTATCAAGTGGGCTTTTCAGCCCAGGGAGAAATCTATCCACCTATTGCCACATCTAGTTAATTCTAGGGATTCTTCTGGTGAGCAGGGCTAAGTCATCACTGACAGAGGGTCAGTTTCAAATAAGACAGGACAGGATTGGAATTGGAGGTCTTAAAATGATGAGTATCGTTCTTGTTCTTATCAAAGACAATGGATAAGAAAGGAATAATGAAAGAACTTTCATTTACATAGCATTGTTCACAATTTCAGGTTGCCCCAACATCCTTTCCCTGACAATGAGGTATTTCTCCGTGGTGGTGTAACTATCGTAATGTAGAAAATGCAATGGTCACTTTGCACATAGCACAGTTATACAACAGCAATGTGATCAAGATCAGATAACACCTTGCAATGTTGATTGAGGGACAAATATTGGCTAAGACATCAAAGGAGCTCCCCTAATCGACTTCAAATGATGCTGTGGAATCTTTTACGTCCATCTTAGAGGACAGGCGAGGTCCCCGTTTGGCCTTGCTGTCCAACTGTTGACACCTTCATCAATGCAGCACTCATTCAATACTGCCCTCTATCGGTGCAGCAATCCCTCAATACTGCCCTCTATCAGTGCAGCACTCCCTCAATACTGCCCTCTATCAGTGCAGCACTCAATACTGTCCTCCATGAGTGCAGCCCTCAATACTGCCCTCCATCAGTACAGCACTCACTCAATACTGTCCTCTATCAGCACAGCACTCTCTCAATAATGCCCTCCATTAGTGCAGAACTGAGTGTGTGTCTTTATATGCCCTGTTTGTGATCAGAACTCCCCACTCACCTGAGCCCCAAAAGCTAGTGGTGTTTGCTACCAAATAAACCTGTTGGATTTTAACCTGGTGTTGTGAGACATCTTACTGTGTTTACCCCAGTCCAACGCCGGCATCTCCTCATCTCCAACAGTGCAACACTCCCTCAGTACTGAACCTCCAACAGTACAGCACTCCCTCAGTTCTGCCTCTCCAACAGTAAAGCACTAACTCAGTACTGTCTCTCCAACAGTGCAGTGCTCTCTCAATACTGTGCCTCCATCAGTGCAGCACTCTTTCAGTACTTTCTCTCCATCAGTGCAGAGCTCTTTCAGTGCTATCTCTCCAACAGTGAAGCACTCACTCAGTATAGGCCATCCATCAGTACAGCATTCACTCAGTACTGTGCCTCCAAGAGTGCAGCAATCTCTCAGTACTGCCACCCAACAGTGCAGCATTCTCTCAACACTGTCCTTTCAACAGCGCAGCACTCTCTCAGTACTGTGTCTCCATCAGTGCAGCTCTCTCTCAGTACTGTCCATCCAACAGTGCAGCACTCCCTCAGTACTGTCCCTCCAACAGTGCAGCTCTCTCACAGTGCTGTCCCTCCATCAGTGCAGCACTCTCTCAGTACTGTCCCTCCATCATTGCAGCGCTCTCTCAATACTGTCCCTCCATCATTGCAGCGCTCTCTCAGTACTGTTCCTTTCACAGTGCAGCACTCTCACAATACTGTCCCTCCAACAGTACAAATTTTGGTACTGCCCCTCCAAAACTACAGCATAACCTCAGTATTGCTGCTCAGACAGTGCAGAGCTCCCTCAACACTGCAGTGAGGCATCAGGCCGAGCTTGAGCTTTTTGACAAAGGGTGATCCGAACTCGAAACATCAGCTCTTTTCTCTCCTTACAAATGCTGCCAGACCAGCTGAGATTTTCGATCAGGAACTTTTAAGTTGTATCTGTCAGTTACAGGAATGACACCATCTATGTAGCGTTTACCAAATGCCACAGCACCACCTCTAGAGAAGCCTCCTGTCCCATGTCAACTTCCCATTGCCCATGTTAAGGGCAGGATTTTCCCATCTATCTGGGTTTAATTTGAGCCCTATCCCTACAGCAGCCCAGAAAGAAAGCCTAATGGAATCTGGGTTCCTAAATGATCCACTTGGGGCATTGACAGATTTCTGTAAATATTTTGGGATGTCTCATCAGAAGATGATGAGGAGTAAGAGATTTAGTATTTGACCATGTTATTGCTCAGCGTGCAAAGACAAAAGCCTCTCCGATGGAACTTTCTTCAGAAATGAAACTGGAAGGTGGTTAGCACTGCTGCCTCACAGCTCCAGGGGCCTGGATTCGATTCCCGGCTTGGGTCAATGTCCGTGTAGAGTTTGCACGTTCTCCCCGTGTCTGTGTGGGTTTCCTCTCTGTGCTCCGGTTTCCTCCCACAGTCCAAATATGTGTCAGTTAGGTTGACTGATCCCGGGATGTGTTGGTTAGAGGGATTGGTTAGAGTAAATGTGTGGGGTTATGGGGATAGGGCCTGGGGTGGGACTATTGCCGGTGCAGACTTGATGGGCCAAATGGCCTCTTTCTGTACTGTAGGGTTTCTATGATAATTCATCTAATTAGCAGGTCTTATATTTAGAAGTAAATTGTCAGTCGTTTGCAGTTTGCAACAGCGACAGATTGGAACAGAAATCAAACTTAAGCCATTTGATCAAAAAAATAAAACTGGAAGTTTTGCAATTCTTCATCAGAGGCTTATTTAATCTTCATTGACCTAATCAACATGACTAAAAAACAAAGAAATAGTACTCCAGGATCTCGTGTAAAAACTCCTTGTTAATGGTGCACCAGATGGACGTATCACTTGGTGCAAAATTATTTCCTTTGGTAGATAAAACAAGGCAGATGGAAACAAACTGCAAATGGCAATTACTCTGTAGCTTTAACCCATAATTACTGTGATAAGAGTTTTAAAAAGTATATTAAAAATATGGCTGGAATTCTCCCAAAGAAATTCTGACTGTCGAATTCACGGGAAAACTGGAGTAATTCACCTTTTTTTCAATGGGAGTTCACACTTGAATCTCCTACACTCTGTGAAATGCAGAGGCCAGCAGTGTCAATATCATTATAAATCAGTAGGTGAGGCCTATTCCCACTGGGGAGGCTGAAACTAGGGAGGGTCTCTGCACATGCACAGTGGTCCCGCACTGTCAGCCTCCCATTTGCTGGCCAGCTTGATCCCTGGCCAGCCTGAGACCCCCATACTGCTGCCGCCCCCCCATACACCGCACACCCCCACCACACCCCACAGCCCAATCACAGGATGAGTGAGGCTGTAAAATCCCACCCTATGCCTCAGCTAAAAAATTAGTGCAGCGGGATGTGAGAATCACGGCCTGTATATCTGGTACTCATGCTTATCCGTGTCGGTGTTAGCAAGAAATTAGTGACATTCTGAATCAGAGGGTCTTATGCATCGCACAGAAAAGCATAGAATTTTACAGCACAATAATAGGCCATTCGGCCGAACAGTTTTGTGGGACCTGATTTTCCTGGCTCACTGCACTGATCAAGTAACATGGTGGTCCGGAAAATTTAAGTGGAAGGTCAAAAACAGGGTCCCAATCTTGTTTATGACGTGATCAAAAAGTTTTTTTTTCACATCAAATCTAAATCCCCTGCCCCTTACCTTAAATTCATGTCCCTTGGTCATTAATCCCTCACCAAGGGGAAAATGTTATCCTTTCTATCTGTGCCCCTCATAATTTTATACATCTCAACCACATCCCCCCCTCAGTCTCCTCTGCTCTGAAAAAAAACCCCAGTCTATCCAATTCCTTCATAAGTAAAACTCTCCAGCCCAGGTAACATCCTGGTAAATCTCTACTGCATCCTTTCCAGTGCTATCACAAACCTCCTATAATGTGCCTTCCAGAAATGCGCACAATACACCAGCTGTGGCCTAACCAACATTTTATACAGTTCCAGCATAACCTCCCTGCTCTTAAACTCTATGTCTGGAACTTTTACGCCTGCCCGTGAAGGAATCGGAGGAGGAGAGGGACAGGGCATGGAGAGGTCCATTGACCTCGGGCGGGATTTTACAGTTTTGGGACGAGGGAGTCATAAAATCCTGTCCTATGCCTCAGCTAATAGAGACAAGTGTACTGTATGCCTTCTTAACCATATTATACACCTGTCCTGCTACCCTAAGTGACCAGTACACATACACATCAAGGTCTTTCTGATTCTAGGTGCTTCCCAGGGTGCTGACATTTATCAAATATTCCCTTGCCTTCCTTGTTCTGCCGAAATGCATCACCTGACACTTATCTGGATTGAATTCTATTTGTCATTGATCTCCCCATCTGACCAGCCCGTACATATCCTCTTGGAATCTAAGAGTGTCCCTCTCACAACTTACCACCCACCAACTTTCATATCATCCGCGAACTCAATCCTCCTACATTCAAGTCTAAATTGTTTATATAACCCACAAAACAGCAAGGCCCAACACTGACCTCAGTGGAACCCCACTAGATACAGTCAGAAATATACTCCCTCGATTTTCCCCCTCTACTTCCTCGATTTTCTTCTTGAATGCACCCCATTCTTCACTCCCAGATTTACCTACAAGTATCTGCTCCGGGTACACTCTGGCCAAATCATGGGGGCGATTCCCCCAAAAATATTCAAAATGTCCAACCGGTGTAAAAACTGGAGTAAATCACTCTGTTTCTTTCAGTGAGGATTTCAAAATGAATTTCCCACATGCTGTGCCCAAGTGTGAACCAATCGAGAAAGCTGTGGGCAGGGTCTATTCACGCTGGAGAGTCCGGCAGTATAGCACTGAGTGGGTCACTGCGTATGCATCAATCTGTCAGTGCCGAGATGGGTGCATGCACAGTGGCTTATATCTGCTGGCCTCCTGATTGTTCACTGGTGACTGAGCTAGCCAACCCCGTGACCCCCACATCATGGCCATGCAACTCCCCCCTCCCCACGGCCCATTCATTGGCTCCCCCCAAACATGCCCAGTCCAGTTTCAACCTCCTGCTCCCACAGCCTCGATCTTCCAATCCACCCCTCCCACCCCACACTCCACCAACCAGCAGCCCACAGCCTCCCCCTCACTGCAGTCTTCCTCCCCTCCCCCCGCACCTGACAGCCCCGACACCTCAGCAGGCTGCCTGCTGCCCCCAAACATCCCGATGGCCTCTCCCTCCCTCTGCCACTCAGCACGAAGTGCAGAGTGACAGCAGGACAGGGGGACAGACCAACCCCACCGGTCTCCCCCAGAGGACCCTCCCCGCAACAGGACCTGCCCCTTTAGATCCCTGCCCTCTTCACACTGCTGATGCCCGATGGGCATTGCCACTTTGCCCCTTGGGCAGTGTCAGGGGCCCAGGATGGCATTGCCAAGGTGCCAATGCCCAAGGGCGTCCCACTCCATGCCCGACCCTCTTGGGGACCTCGATTGCATCCCCCCCCCCCCCGCCTTTACTCCAGCAGGGTTGAGCTGCCAGCTCCCCACAAGTGGGGAGCCATATTAAAGCCTGCTGGAGTGAAACAGTGAAAGACTTCCTGACCTGAGTTTGCAAGGTTACGAGGGGCATGGACAGAGTGGATAGTCAGAAGCTTTTTCCTAGAGTGGAAGAGTCAATTACTTGGGGGGCACAGGTTTAAGGTGCAAAGGGCAAGGTTTAAAGGAGATGCATGAGGCAGGTTTTTTACACTGAGGTTGATAGGTGCCTAGAACTCACTGTCAGGGAAGGTAGTGGAAGCAGATACGATAGTGACTTTTAAGGGGCATCCTGACAAATACATGAATAGGATGAAGGGATATGGTTCCCGGAAGGGTCGGGACTTTTAGTTCAGTTGGGCAGCATGGTCGATGCAGCCTTGGAGGGCCGAAGGGCCTGTTCCTGTGCTGTAATTTTCTTTGTTCTTTGTTCTCCTGGCAGGGGGAGAGGGGAAGGGGGGGGGGGGGGGGGGAAACGCTTGCAAGTCCGGAGATTTCAGTCCCAACCCACTAATGGGATTTAAATTATATTAAAATGAAGGTTTGCATATATTATGCAGCATGTGGAAATCAACACAGAGCTGATGGCTGCCAGAGATGTGCAGAGGCCCTGCCGCCCAGCGTGGAGCCCACAAAATGGCCTTCGCTAGAATCTCCCAACGCGCTGCTAACTCAGCACAGCAGGCTGGGAATATTGCCCCCATATCTGATCTTATTAATTTAGAACTTTGATTTCAGACCTGTCCTTTTTCATAATAATTTTGAATCTAACAGAGTTATGATTGCTGTCTGGAAATTGCTCCCCCATTGATACTTCAATTACTTTCCCGGCTTTGCAACATAAAATTCAGTCCAGGGGCTGCCCTTTCCCTTTTAGGAAGCTCTACATACTGGCTTCAAATGCTCTCCAGGATGCATTTTAAGAATTTCACTCCCTCTAAACCATTCACACTATGACTACCCAGTTAATGTTGAGGAAGTTGAAATCCCCCACTTACTTTTGCATTTAATCTCCCATTACCTATGACATTATCTTTGACTGTCTCAACAAGACTGTTATAAATTCTGCAATCTAACTACTAACACACATATCAAAATGTTTCACATCTTTCTTTGTTACTCTTTTTTAACTTCTCTTCTACTTTCTCCTTCAAATCAAATATACCCGCAGTGTTTTAGCATCACAAGTAAGCTTAAGTTGACACCGCAGTTAAGTTACTGTGGAAATCCCCTAGTCGCCATACTCCAGCACCAGTTCAGGTACCCTGAGGGAAAATGTAGCATGGCCAGTGCACATAACCAGCAAGTCTTTCGGACTGTTAGGGGAAACCGAAGCACCCGGAGGAAACCCACATAGATACGGGTGGAACTGCAGACTCCGCACAGACAGTAACCCAAGACAGGAATTGAACCTGGATCCCTGGTGTTGTGAGGCAGCAGTGCGAACCATTGTGCTACTATTCCGTCCACTCTTAGTATGACCCGCTGGTGTAGATCTAGTTTCATCCATTATAGGTAACTTTCTGCAGTGATCTTTTCCTGTTTTCCCTGGGAATTGCTTCCTGTGACACTGTTATTCTGCACAAACTCTCTTATGTAAGTAAACAGCATTTGGACAACCCTGTCACCTTTCTGATGATGGGGCTGAAATTGTCACCTCTGCAACATCTGACAACGTTTCAGACAACAGCATGTTGCAATCCTCTTCCGTCAGCTTCTACCTACGATGCCTTCCCCGTCTCTGAAACATCTTGTCAGTGCCTTTCGCTTGTGTTGTCTATTTGAACGTTGGACAAGCTTTTATCCCACTTGCTGAGATAACTTGCCCCTTTGCTTGGAACACAGAACCATTGACCTTGTCAGCTGTCTCTTCAAACACAAACCGGTTGCTCAGAAACTGCACAAACAAATTGACTATCGTTACTGCCCAGTATCTCATCTCCACTCTTGGCAAACATCTCCACTTGCTGCCACCCATCCCAACCACTACCACCTGCCCTGCTGGATTTTTATCTCTGCTGCTCGTACCGCAAAGTGTCAACTGGACTGATTGCACAGATGGATATTGAGCCCCCATGACATGGCACTGGATATAATGATAGGCACAGTCAGAAGTCTCACAACACCAAGTTAAAGTCCAACCAGTTTATTAGATAGTAATCCCACAAGCTTTTGGAAACACTGTTCCTTTGCCAGGTGTGTGGAACCTTCAACAATAAATAATATTGAACAATAGACCCCCTACAGTGTAGAATGCGGCCAGTCGGCAGATTGAGTCTGCACTGACTCTCCGAAAGAATATCTTATCCAGGCCCACCACCCTTCTCCCACATCTTATCTCTGTAACCCCGCTCATTTATCATGGCCAATTCCCCCTAATCTACACATATTGGGACACTCAGGGGCAAATTAGCTTGGAAGTTCACCAAACCTGCACATCTTTGAACTGTGGGAGGAAACCGGAGCACCCAGAGGAAATCCACATGGACGCGGGGAGAATGTGCAAACTCTACACAGACAGTGACCCAAAGCGGGAATCGAACCCGGATCCCTGGCGCTGTGAGGCAGCAGTGCTAACCACTGTGCCGCCGTTTCCTGCAGAAAGCTCCCCCAATACATAACTGGCAGAAATAATTTCAAGCGACAACGATTCTTGCTATTCTTTGAGCAGAACATTTCAGTGCAGAGAAAATGGTCGGATTTCTCTGACCTCACCCCCAGCTGGGATTCTCCAGCCCCGCTGCAGTGAATGGAGATTTGGCTGAGTGCCAAATTTTCAGTTCTCACTGGCAGCGGTGGTGGGACAAAGGAGATCGGAGAATCTTGGCCAATGTTAATCTGCAGATCAGCACAGACATCATCATTCTGTCGATTACAAGCAAATGGCTGAATTTAAAGATGCACATATAATCTCAATAAAGATTCTGCCGTTGAGAAGTAATTCATAGAACCATGCAACCATACAGCAAGAAGGGGGCCATTACTCTATGCTGTTTTGCTGAAAGAGCCATTTTATGGTGGCACAGTGGTTAGCGTTGCTGCCTCACAGTGCCAGGGATCTGGGTTCGATTCCCGATTTGGGTCACTGTCTGTGTGGAATCTGCATGTTCTCCCCGTGTCTGCGCGCATTTCCTCCAGGTTGTCTGGTTTCCTCCCACAGTCCGAAAGACATGCGGGTTAGGCCGTGCTAAGTTCTCCCTCAGTGTACCCGAACAGGCGCCGGAGTGTGACGACTAGAGGATTTTCACAGTAACTTCACTGCTGTGATAACGTAAGCCTACTTGTGACAACAATAAGTAAACTTCCCATCTTCTGCCTTTACCCTGTTTCCAATAAAGCAAATCAAAATGGCAGCTTTGCCTTCATGTCCCACATGCAATTCCCTCCCTCGGCCTTTTTCACTTGCCTCCTCCTTAAAGGCCCTCTTTAAGGCTGGCTTCTTTGACCAAGCTTTTAGTCGTCCCTCATACCATCGAAGCACTGATTCATGCTGTATTACTGTTCAAATAGTCTTTCTGCCGTGGGCGGTTCAGGCAGGCTATCAGCAATTGCAGCAAATCCAATCCCATTCTCTCCCATCAATTACCCCAAGCACTTTGCAGACAAGGTCAGTGGAGAGTGCACAGAAGGTAGGACTGAATGCTATCATTCTCTAAGGTGAAGCACTACGAAATGCTGCTGCGATCAAGATAACATAGCACTCCTGGCCTTCCTAATCTGCTTGGTTCTGGACTACAATGAATAGTCAACCTATTCATTGACCCACAGAGCAGGTACGGATTTCTGTAAATTCACTGTTCACAGACAACATAAGAGCAAAGCAGTGCTTGAAATGAGCGTCATTCTGTGCACAAAGCAAAGCTGGAGAAAGGATTTACGAAAATGGGTTTCCAGCGATGAGAGACTCCAGTTACGTGGATAGATTGACAAGTTGCATCTCTTCGAGAGAAGGTCGCGTGGAGACTTGGTAGAAGTGTCCAAAATTATGAGAGCTTTGGACAGAATAGGTGGGGAAGAGCTTTTCCCATTGGCAGAAGGGTCGGGAACCCGAAAGCATCTGATGATTGGCAAAAGACACAGGGGCAACATGAGGAAAAGTTATTCTCTGCCTCGGGTGGTTAAAATCCGGACTGCACTCTGCCTGAGAGCGTGGTGGTGGTACTTTCAATCCTGATTTACAAAAAGGAATTGGATCACTGAATGAAGAGAAGAATTTTAGATCATAAGTCATGGAATCATGCAGTGAAGAAAGAGGCCATTTGGCCCATTGAGTCTGTACTGACCACAATCGCACCCAGGCCCTATTCCCATAAATTTACCCCAGCTAGCCCTCTCACACTAAGAGGCAATTTCGCATGGCTAATCCACCGAACCCACAAATCTCTGGCCTGTGGGAGGAAACAGGAGCACCTGGAGAAAGCCCACACAGACATGGGGAGAATGTGCAAACCCCATACAGACAGTGACCCAAGCCAGGAATTGAGCCTGGGTCCCTGGCATTGTGAGGCAGCAGTGCTAATCACTGTGTTGCCCCAAATTTTACATGGCTTCTGGGAAAAGGTGGGTGGATGAGACTCGCTGAGTTGCTGTTACAGAGAACTGACACAGATGCAATTGGCCAAATAGCCTTTTTCTGTGTTCTGAGTGTGTCTGTTCTATGATTGATCAAGAAAATTCTCCCGAATACACTTTAGAAATTTCCTCTCTGCCTTTTACACCAGTGTAATCCCAGTCTATATTAATTAATGTCCCCTCATTATCACAGCTCTTTTCTGTAATTTCCCTGCAAATTTGTCCCAGGTGATTCCAGGGTTGGCGGGACTGATGTATGAGGAGAAGCTGACTAGGTTAGTATTGTTTTCGTCGGAGTTCAAACAAATCAGACAGGATTTCATAGAGACTTTTAAAATTCTAACAGAGCTAGACAAGGAAAATGCAGGGAGGATGTTCCCAATGGCGGGGCAGTCCAGAACCAGGGGTCATAATCTGAGGATTTGGGGGCATAGATGAAGAGAGATTTCTTCACCCAAAGAGTGGTGAGCCTGTGGAATACATTACCACAAGAAGTAGTTGATGCCAAAACATTGAATGTATTCGAGAGGCAGCGAGACTTGGGGTGAATGGGATCAAAAGGTGTAGAGAAAAAGCAGGATTAGGTTATTGAGTTGGATGAACAGCCATGGTCGGGATGAATGACAGAATGGGTTCAAAGGGCCTAATGGCCTCTTCGATGTTTTTTTTCTATATCCCTTTTTCTTTCCCACTTATTTGTGGGACTACAGGATATGGCCAGGAGTTCAGTGCTGCCTCTATTGTTTCTGAATTTTAATCAAAATAGATTCATTCATTGACTTCTATTAGGCATCCTCTCTCACCACTGTTGTAACATTCTTCTTAATCAATACAGGCCTCTCTTCCCCCTTCTTGCCCTTCCTTAGTATGCTAACTTATTATGCATACTTTTGCCTCTAACCACTAGGTTTTGGGTTCAACTATTACTCCAGGACTTGACATATGCATCAAGACTTGGACACTTATCAGAGTTACATAAGAACATAAGAACATAAGAAATAGGAGCAGGAGTAGGCCATCTAGCCCTTCGAGCCTGCCCCGTCATTCAATAAGATCATGGCTGATCTGTCGCTGCTCAGTTCCACTTTCCCGCTTTCTCCCCATAACCCTTAATCCCCTCTCTTATCAAAAACCCATGAACCCGCGTCTTAAAAGTATTTAGCGAGGCAGCCTCCACCACCTCAACGGGCAGAAAATTCCAGAGATTCACCACCCTTTGAGTGAAGAAGTTCCTCCTCAACTCCGTTCTAAACCGCCCCCCTTTTATCTTGAGGCTGTGCCCCCTAGTCCTACTGTCTTTTTTGAGCGGGAAGAGTCTCTCCACCTCTATCCTATCCATCCCATTCATCATCTTATACGTCTCAATGAGATCTCCCCTCATTCTTCTAAACTCTAACGAGTACAAGCCCAGTTTATTCAGCCTCTCCTCATAGCTCAACCCCCTCAACTCTGGTATCAGCCTAGTAAACCTCCTCTGCACTCCCTCCAAGGCCAAAATATCTTTGCGCAGGTGCGGCACCCAAAACTGCACACAGTACTCCAGCTGCGGCCTCACCAATGCCCTATACAGCTGCAGCAAGACCTCCCTACTTTTATATTCAATCCCCCTCGCTATGAAGGCCAGCATCCCATTCGCCTTCCTGACCACCTGCTGCACCTGCAAGCTGGGCTAATAAGTGATAAATAACATCATTGCAATGTAAATGCCAGGCAAGACCATCTGCAAAAAGAGAGAATCTCACTATCCTTCCATGACATGCATGACCAATTGATGCCTGAAAGCATTTTGCAGTGAATGAAGTGAAGTGACTGTTGTTATATAGGAAATACAGCAAAAAGCTTCCACAATCTGAACTGTGGCCATGACCGGCTGATCTGTTTTTGTAATATCGATTGAGGAATATATATTGGCCAGGACACCAGAAATGGCACTCCTTCTCTTTGAAAGAGTGTGATAGGATACTGAAAGGGCTTTGGTTTAACATTGCATCTGAATATAACACCCCTAGCAGTGCAGCGCTTCCTGAGCACTGTACTGGAGTGGCACCGTTGACTTTTTTGCTCCAACAGTGACATGTACAAGATGGACCTCAGTTCACTTGAGACTTTGAGGTGAGTGCAACATACATAGCCTATCTGCCATAGCGCTGAGCCGCTCTTGTTTAAATTAACGCCACACTGCTGGGGCAGTCTGTTTTGTGCCATCCAACTCCCGTGCCAAGCTGGTCTTTACAAACAGCACTGTACTACAGGATTCATGGACCCTCCACTCCAATCGATCAAAGTTCAACCAGAGATGGGATGTGAGGTGAGGTGTGGGGGGGAGTGGGGGAGGTCGTTGCATGGCTGACAAGGTAAGTGGAGCAATGTGTAAGGATGTCTGTGCAAGGGCGGAGGGGAGAAGGGGAGGGCAAGTGACAGAGATGGGATTATCCACCACAGCAATGAGGGCATGAACCTCTGAGCGATACACCCGTTTGAACTTCTCTAGCAGCTTCTGCTCACCAAGTACACGGAGACCTGTTGTAAATCATGTTGGGTGTGCCCTCACGCCCATGTGTGTGGATGATGCATCAGGAGGGGATTATCAGATGTGGGGGCTTGATACTTAGATGTAAGTTTATTGCAATGGGCTTCCCGACTTTGTCTGTGAGGATTCCTGTTATGTCACTGGTGGGAGGCAAGGCCAATTGCGTCATGAAATTACATTGGCGTGAAACACAATTGGGCCTCCCATCGGAGCTTCTGCTCCTGTCATTGATGGCATCTGACAAAAATGGGAGCAGAAAATGCACCCCCCCACCCGATTATTTCCTCGTTACTTACAGATACTTACAGACAGTACAATTCAAAACCTCCATTACTCCTTGTTTACAGCTGTACGTAATGGGGACTCTGCATAAGGTCAGAACCTCTCCCTCCAGGTCTTTATCAATCAATCATGTGATGTTACATCAGTAGTGACAACCTTCTCCCTGGGGAGGGGCCACATGCGGCCCATCTGGGCTCTGAGTGTGGCCCAAGTGATATATTGATTGACCATTGCCGATGGGCAGGGATGTCACATTTCATTGGTTTCCATCAGCGCAATTTTCTTTCCAACTAGTATGACCTGAAGTGATACACACTTAAAACAAGGGCAAGTGAAGTGAGGTGCATTCTCATGCTCACAATATTGACTGAGAGAGCCGTGCGCACCTCCGTGTCCAGAGTGTAGATATTTCTTTTGTTTTTACCATTTGAAGTTGATGACAATTCTATTATATAAATGATTAAGCGTTACTAAGTATTTATTATTTATTTATTGGTGTCACAAATTGGCTTATATTAACATTGCAATGAAGTTACTGTGAAAATCCCCTAGCCACCACACTCTGCTTTGGGTATACTGAGGGATGGCCAATGTACCTAACCAGCACATCTTTCAGACTGTGGCAGAGAATTGGAGCACCTGGAGAAAACCCATGCAGACACGGGGAGAACATGCAAATTCCACAAGCCAGTGACGCAAACCGAGAATCCAACCTGGGTCGGTGGCACTCTGAGGCAGCAGTGCTAACAACTGTGCCACTCTCTTGGCATAAGTTAAATGTTTTTAATCTTATTCGTGGGGTCATAGTTAGCGAACAAGCCTGATTTCAAACTTGCAGCCCATTGAGATGAAGGAGGGCCACTCACACAACCCACCCACAAGCCCAGGTTGCTTGTCACCAGTTACATCATCATTACAACAACATCTTACACTCCTGATGTTAACCCTTTATTCTTGGTGAGGAAATTTGCTGCTCCCACTAAAATGGGATTCTGCATCACAATAGAATAATTGTGGTAGAACTAACAACAGGAATTAAAGTTAGTAATGAGGGATAATTACAATTTCACTGAGCAGTGTGGTTAAAAGCATTTACAACTCCCCTTATCCAAAAATAAATAACTAGATGCAGATTTCAATTGAGTTGCAAAGTAAGTGAAGGAATGTTAATAACCCAGTTCTTTTTTGGAAACAATAGAATAAAATAAATTAATTAATTTATATTAATATTAATTTGAGATGGGGAATATTTAATTTAGTGGACTTGCTACCGTGCATTCAGGTGTATTTTGAAATATCTATTCCTGTTTTGGAGGCTACGTGGTATAATCATAAGAAAACAAGCAATATAAAAACATAAACCACAAATCCTCCTCTTTAATGTGTGCAACATTACTTAAAGCTATCTGAAGGGTTGATACAATCTATATTTACGTCAAAAGTCATTGATGCTGTTTTGAAGGAGGCAATCATTAAGCTTTCAAAACGCTTGGTCAATTTTGCATTAATTATTTTCAATGAGTTTATTCCACCTACAACTCTGTAAAGAAAACCTTCTATTCCTACTTCTCTCGATGTTTGTTATATTTTGCAATCATTTTCGAGCTCTACAATCTTTTTCCACTTCAAATAACATGGTTATGACGTTCAGCACTTTGTCTTATCGCTTTGTGGTAGATTTGTCTAAAGATTCGTGACCCTCCTTTTTTCAACTTTCTTCCAAAAACTTTGAATTGTCCACGGCATCGCAGGTTGTGATCTCACCCAGAAAGACCCTGATCTTATTCTATCCCATCCAGCTATCTTTTCTAAGTGCTACACGCCTGCCAAAAATCAACAGACTGTAATACTCACTGAGAAACCTTTCCAATGCTTTGCCCTCTAACTGTATGGGCAGAATTTAATGCTTTTCTCGAGGGTGAGTTTGGTGATGGCAGGGGAGGGGGTGCATTTAATCAGGCAGGAGAATGGTGTGTGGAGATCTTGTTGCTTTCCTGTCTCCATCCCGATTAAGTCTAGGATGCGATGGCCCATGGATGGTTGGGATTGTATTCATTGGAGTTTAGAAGAGTAAGAGAGGATCCCATAGAAACTTATAAAATTCTAACAGGGGTAGGCAGGGAAAGAATGTTCCCAATAGCGATGAAGTCCAGAAATTGGGGTCATTTTTTGAGGATAAGGAGTGAACCTTCTTGTACTGAGGTGAAGAGAAATTCCTTGACTTAGAGAGTGATGAGTCTGTGGAATTCATTACCACAGAAGGCAGTTGAGGCCAAAAATTTGCATCATTTCAAGAAGAAATTAGCAATAGCTCTTCGGGCTAAAGAGATCTCGGAATATGGGAAGAAAGGGGGATAGTGAATTTGATCAGCCATGATCATAATGAATGGTGGAGGAGGCTTGAAGGGCCGAATGGTCTCCTCCTGCTTCTATGTTTTCCAGCCTTGGTGCCAGCTGAGGCTGTTAAGTGAACAATTCCGGCTTGGGTGGCCCTCCCTGCCGTCGCTGGCATGATCGCTTCTCGGCCTTTTGGCTAAGATCAAGCATCAGGTCAAGCCCAAGATCAGGTGCAATGCCTTTTCTCGCCAGCTTGGTTGTTGTTTGTCTCTCTTGTGGGGAATATGAATTGGATTGAATTGGAATCACATCAAGGAGACAGATTGAGGGTTTGCCCTGTCCACTCTGCGCATTGGCTTTGAAACTTTAAGAAAAGGATGAATCCAGTGGCTCCTGGGGAGTTTGTCAAGGCGGAAACACAAACAAGCCAACCTGTGTGGGGTACCTTATGGGCTTCCTAAGGCACTCAGTGTCTGATGGAGGGACGCAGCATCAAGAAGAGAGTGGCCCATTGCCAGTCACCTCAGTGCCCCTGATGGCAAACCCATCCTCTATGAATCCATCCTGTAACCACCTTCTCAACATGCCATGACTCACCAAGTCCCAGAATCAACAATATTAGACTTTGGGTTCAGCGAATAGGTGAGGCATTAAAGATTGTCTTATGGACTCCATATTTGTCAAACTACTGCACATTGCCAATTTCCTAACTCCTTTCCCTTTCTTTTTGATGCTCTCTTTATTTTCTCCCTCACATTGGTGTGCCAATGTGCACTCCAGCCTGAAGGCATCCCTCCGTGGTATGCTCTCAAGATATATGTTGTTGAAATTGTTTTAATGCCTGGTTCATGCCCCCTTGGAATTCACTTGCCCCATATTACTGCAGGCTGACTGCGAAGAAACAATGCTTGCTGTTAACTGTGAAATTACATCAACAGCAAGGTCAATACCTTAGGCTTTCCTAAGGTGGCTGTGATATCTGTCAATTGGAACAGATTTACTCACTCTCACTTTTGTTTGACATCCTTTGAAAGCAAACAGCTATACTGTTGTTTATAGAACTAAATAGCGCGAGGAGGCTGCTGTAATCACAAAGTGATTTATTTAAACAATAAAGCGTTATACAGATACAACTACAATACCAGTCTTTACTCCTTGACTCCCATCACACTGCAGCTCCTTTGCTCCCCAGACCCACACACTTGTACCCCATTGGCCAAGATTTGCACACATCCCTGTAATAGAATCATAGCATCCCTACAACGCAGAAAGAAGCCATTCGGCCCATCGAGTCTACACCGACCACAATCCCATCCAGGCCCTATTCCCGTAACCCCACAGATTTACCCTACTAATTCTCTGACACTAGGGTCAATTTAGCATGGCCAGTCAACCTAACCCACACGTCTTTGGACTGTGGGAGGAAACCGGAGCACCAGAGGAAGCCCAGGCAGACACTGAGAGAATGTGCAATCTCCACACAAACAATGACCCGAGGCTGAAATTAAACCTGGTTTCCTGGCACTATGAGGCAGCAGTGCTAACCATTGTGCCACCGTGCCACCCATAGGTCACATGATTGGCGAATGATCGCCCCAATGTGATACCGCCCATTGAGTCATGGCCTGCCTCGCCTCCACCCTCCCCGCCAAATTGGGGAAAACCATAGAATCATAGAACCCCCTACAGTACGGAGAGAGACCATTCAGCCCATTGAATCTGTGCCAACTACAATCTCACCTACGCCCTTACCCCATAACCGCACAAATTTATCCTGCTAATCCCCTGACATTAAGAAGCAATTTACCATGGCCAATCCACCTAACATGCACGGTTTTCAAGCCAGGTCCAGCCAAGTTTGGAAATGTCACCCAATCGACAGTTCTGCTGGTGTTACCACAGCGGGGGAGGGGCGGGGGTTGTCGTATGAAAGGGGGAAATTGTCCAGCTTGAGCAATGGCTTCTCTGGGTGTTTTGTTATTGCAGATTTAAAGATTTGCAATTCTTTTTCTGCAAGACCATTCAAGGCCAGGTGATAGGGGGTTGTGAGAATGTGCTGGATACATTTGGAAAATACGTCACATTGGAATTCTTCCCCTGGAAAGGTGGTGCCGTTATCTGAAACTATAACATCTGGGAGGCCGTGTCTTGCAAAGAATTTGTCTTAATCTTTCAATGGTGCTGCCATTGTCGTTGTACACACTTTTTGGACATCCAGCTACTTGGAGTGAGTGCCCATCATTCCTTAAGAAGGGATGAGCAAAATCTACATGTCCAAGGGCAACCTGGCCATTCCCAGGGATGTAGTTGAGCCTCAGGTGACAAGGCTTCTTGAGATTAGCAGGAGTCACAACGACAGACCAGATTTTCAATGTCTTTGCCAATACCTGCCCACCAAGGTGATTTATTTAAACAATAACAAAGTAAAACTTCATTCAGGCACAGCAACCACAATACAGGTCCTTTACTCCTTGAATCCTTGGCTCACACCGTGGTCCCCTTTCTCCATAGACATGTACACACTTTCTCCATTGACCAGGCAGGTCACATGGTGTTGAGGATAATCATGGAGTAGGTATTGTTGCCTATCCATACTGATTGCGGTCTGTGGGCTAGGAAATCTAGAATCCAATCGCAGAGGGAGATCACAAACCTGGGCCATGGATATTGGAGATGAGTTTTGTTGGGATAATTGTGTTGATGGCTGAGCTATAGTCAATAAATAATGTCAGTTTTATTCAGAAATTTAATTTCTACATTCTAATCAGGTGTGCCTCTTTAACTAATTATCACATTTATAAATAAATTAGATTTACTTAGAGATCGATAAATGCTGTCGGAAGTCATGTTAATTTGGCATACTGAGGAGAATCTCCCAGAATTATGATGGATGCTTACTTACAATGGCATCCATTCAATGTCCATAGTCATTTGTTTTCCAAGGAAACAATTACTGGACGTGTGGAAAATTATATCAGATAAAACCAAATGCAATGTGCTGGAAATCTGAAACAAAAAGAGAAAATGCTGGAAATGCTCAGATGAGAGAGAGAACCAATGCCGCCATATTGTTCTCACTTCTTCCTTGGATCGGAAAAATATTGCAGGTAAAAGGCATGTGAAAGGAGAAAGCAACTTAATAAGAGGAAGAGTGAAATGACTCCGACGAATGGGAAAATAAGTCGAAAGTTCAGTCATGTGCTTGTTTGGAAAAGAAGAGTTGGTTAAATGGCAGACATGACATTCAGAGGAGGCAGGCACATTGAGAGAACACAAGGAATTTGAAGTCCTATATATGTGAGGTATAAGAGTGTGGGGTAGACCTCAACTTTGTACCGTAGTATAAAATACTTACAAATGAGTCAGCAGCTCATCTTACAGCTCCATTGATTTTAATTTAAGTTGAAGTTAAAGTTTATTTATTAGTGTCATGTGCAGGCTTACATTAACACTGCAATGAACTGTGAAAATTCCCTAGCCACTTCATTCTGATGCCTGATCGGGCACACTGGGGGAGAATTTAGACATGCACCTAACCAATATGTCTTTCAGACGGCAAGAGGAAACTGGAGCACCTGGAGGAAACCCACACAGACACGGGGAGAATGTGCAGATTCCGCACAGGCGATCACCCAAGCCGTGAATCAAACCCGGGTCCCTGGCGCTGTGAGGCAGCAGTGCTAACCACTATGCTACCGATCTCACTCACCAAAGACCTGTGCCTCTTTGCGCTTCAATAAGTTTGCCTGATATCAAAATGTAGGTGACAGACTGAAGATGGGAGGCCACAATGCCCACGACACACGCAAAAATATCTTCCAGGCCATTTTGAGCTGCGAGTCTACGTCACTGCCACTTTGCCGCAGATTGGCATTCAGAACGGCCCAGAACATGTTTCAGATGCAAGGATTGCTTTTTCAGTGATTGTGCAGATCGTTTAAAACATTGTCATGCAATGGGATCATCTTTCTAAATTGATTGATAAACACAGGGGCCAGATATTATTGAAGTGACAAGACAGAGATCTCTAAGAAGAATTTGGATTGTATTCAGAAAACTTCCAGTTCAGGCTGTTTCCAATTCGGGCTGTTTGAAGAGAGAGTCCCCTACAGAATAAACATTTTGTTCCCTTGCACAGATAGATATTGTTTTTAATCCTGTCATTAAATAATGCATGCAGATAAAATTCTTGCATTACCCACAGGTAAAATCAATTATTTTCAACTCCATTCCAATAATGGTTTCGCAGGGACCCACTATTGTCTAGCAGTCTCCTTTAAGCAATGAGGCAAGAATGCGCTTGCTGTAAATAATTGAAAGTGCGGGTCACCATTCGTGATGAAGTATTTTCATAAAAATCACAATAGCTTACTAGCTAATGTGCAACAATTCTCTCCATAAGAAATCCAATCATAAAAACTTTAAAGGGACTTATCGTGGAGGATAAATAAAAGCAACCATTTGCTCGCGAATGTAACTGTTTTAAGTCGGGAAGGATTCAAAGTGGGGGGAGGGGGGGAACTGATTTGGGAACAGTTGGTGGAAAACCCCCGTAGTGAGATCAGAATGAGGCCCATGGCCATTTTGGTTCCCAGTCCTCATTTAAACATTCCAACATTGCCTCCCATTCCAAATCCAGTGGGAGTGAGGTCAGACCTGGGCTTGGGATGATGAGAAATTAATTTGATCTGATTTGATTTGACTTGACTTATTATTGTCACATGCATTAGGATACAGTGAAAAGTATTGTTTCTTGTGCACTATACAGACAAAACAGACCATTCATAGCGAAGGAAAGGAGAGAGTGCAAAACGTAGTGTTACGGTCATAGCTAGGTTGTAGAAAAAGATCAGTTAGTGCGAGATAGGTCCATTCGAAAGCCTGATGGCAGCAGGGAAGAAGCTGTTCTTGAGTTGGTTGGTATGTGATCTCATAATTTTGAATCTTTTCTCCCGATCGAAGAAGATAGAAGAGAGTATTTCTGGGATGCGTGGGGTCTTTGATTATGTTGGCTGCTTTTCCAAGACAGCGGGAAGCGTAGACAGTGTCAATGGATGGAAAGTTTGAATGATGGACTAGGCTTCATTCATGACTCTTTATAGTTTCTTCCATTCTTGGTCAGAGCAGGGGCCATACCAAGCTGTGATACAACCAAAAATAATGCTTTCTATCATTCATCTGTAGAAGTTAGTGAGGGATCTTGTGGACACGCCAAATTTCTTTAGTGTCCTGAGACAGTAAAGGCATTGGTGTGGTTCCTAACTATAGTGCTGGCAAGGAGTGACCAGGACAGGTTGTTGGTGACCTGGACACCTAAAAACGTGAAACTCACGACCATTTCTATTTCATTCCCATTGATGTAGATAGGGACATGTTTTCCACTGCACTTCCTGAAGTTGATGACTATCTCCTTTGTCTTATTGACATTAAGGAAGAGATTATTGTTGCACCAGTTCCCAAATTCTCTGTCTAAGGTCAAGGGCTGGGGGGGATGGTGGCGGTGTTGTGAAAATGTCAGAAAAACAGGTGGAGAGGATTTAAATTCCCCTTTGACTCTCCACAAAGTCATGAAAGCCCCAGTTATGACATCTATCAGGGAACTGGGAATCAGATTTATTTGCCCTTGTCCGGAATATCCACCCTGAATCCAGTGCATTTAAATCTTTGGCTGATTCTGGAACCCTATCTCTCAACTACCATGTCTCCTTGAATAACATATACTTAGTAATATACTTCGAGCATTCTACTTTCTTCAACGGTGTGTCCGAAACAGACCGTTAATCCCGTTATTTTCTGGAACAGACAAGACAAGGATTTTGGTTTTCAATCGACTTTCAGGCTTTTGCAGATAATTCATTCGGTAGACAAACTGGTAACTGCAGAATAACCCAGCCGTGTAGAAGTGACAAACACTGACAACAAGGACTTGTAACAAACAATACTTTATGGGCCCAGATGTAGGGTTGGCCTGCAAAGACTTTCTCCATGCACTGCTGGAAGATCTTGCTGTGAGTGGAGATTCCATAGGGCATATGAAGAAAGTGATATCTGCCTACCCGAGGCAGGAATGCGGTAAATTTTGAGGATTCTTCATCCAGCAGGGTCCGCAAGAACCTAAATTTTGCTTCCAGAATGCTGAACATTTTAGCATTTGACGTGTGCACTTTCACCTGTTCCAATGTTTTCATAGATTTATGATTGTCACATGTATTAACATACAGTGAAAAGTATTGTTTCTTGTGTGTTATATAGACAAAGCATACCATTCATAGGGAAGGAAAGGAGCAAGTGCAGAATGTAGTGTTACAGTCATATCTAGGGTGTAGAGAAAGATCAAATTAATGTGAGGTAGGTCCTTTCAAAAGTCTCTTGGCTGCAGGGAAGAAACTGTTCTTGAGTCAGTTGGCGCATGATCTCAGACTTTTGTACCTTTTTCCTGACTGAAGAAGGTGGAAAAGTGTATGTTTGGGGTGCGTGGGGTGTTTAATTATGCTGGCTGTTTTACCGAGGCAGCGAAAAGTGTAGAAGTTGGATGGGAAGATAGTTTGCGCGATGGATTGGGCTACATTCACAAAGTGTGAGGAGATCTGAGCATGCCGTGTGTATTGAACTGGGCCAATGCAAATTCTGACTGTGCCATCTTTCTTTACCATCATTGCTGAAACCATTCCATGGCCTCATTGAAAAGAGTAATGACACCTCATGCTGTCATCTGATACTACTTCCTGCTTCATGGTTACTGGCAATCTTTATGGAGCATGAACAGTTGGTGTACTGAGTTATTTAGTCTCACATGGTATACTATGGGTAGTTTACCAATGGTGTTACAGTTAAGCAGGTCCTTGTACTCGATCATTTCTGTGGCCTGGTGTTGTAGAACATGTACCTCTGGACCAAGTTGAATGAGCCCAATAGTAATGTTGCCCCAAAGATTTAACAATAGCCTTACATTCTGGTCAGTATATGAAACTTGAAACTGTCCTGTGTGCCGTGGAGAGTGGCTACACCTTCATTGTGGATGGTTTGTCTTCCATAATCTATCAGGTCCACCTAAATACTGGGGTCCAGTGCTGCATGTGTATCTATTTCCCACAGCATTCAGCTGGACAATATGTTACACTTTGGCCCAGTGTCAATCCTCACTTTTAGTCTTGCATTACTGCAAATCATGTTCAGTGTGGCCTTTTCTGTGACAGTGTCGACACTCTCGTAATAGAGTGTTGTTGGAGGCTTAGTGGTTTCACCGCTTTGGATCCTGAGGACTATTCAATCCCTGATTAACTGATCAGTAAGGGTGCTTAACATATATTTCTTTGCTATGATTTTCAAGAGATTGCATTGACTCATGTGCTCTTGTGTTTGTTGAATTAAACACATGCCTGTCAGATACTATTTTTTTTAGCTGAAAGCAAATAATCTCAGGCATTTTTAGAATTATTCTGGGGCCCACTTTCTCCTCCTCCACTTGGAAAACAAACAACTCAAACTTCTCGATGAATTCAGGGCCTGCTAAGTTTAGTTAGGTGTAAGCCTGTATCTGTTTTTGTTTGTCAGATAATGCGGCATCGCAGTAAATACACCACTCCTCCTCAAACTTTTCCCAAGTGTGTGCAATGTTCTCGCTGAAGATGAGTGGGTTTAGGCGGTGAAGCCTTTGTGTCACACTACCAGCTCCTCGCACAATGCTGCGTTCCCAAACTTTGACAACAAGGACTTGTAATCAACATTATTCATTAGCTGAGATGCAATTTCAAGTTGTGCTCTGCCCACATTCCCAGGGACAACACCCACGCTCCCATCATGTGATCCTTTCTGTAGCCGCTTCATCGCACGATCGCTCGGTCTACAATTCGCTCTGTGGACGATCTAATAGCTGTAGACTAACCCAACTGATCACATCAGGGGCTGTATTTTCAAACCAGGGTTCGGAATCCACCACTTAAATAGTTTCTGTCTCGTGACTCCATGCTGGGTGTGCATCGCAGGAGGAACAATATTTTTCTATGCCCCTAATTTGGATAGAAGGCACCATATTGTGGAGGCAGGAAGTAGTTCTGCAGTACCAATGTCGCCCAGATAGAGCTTGCCATTGCCTTGTTGAATGGAGCAGACAGGCAGTCAAAGGCCCAGTAGCTTCACGGTCCAAACAAGTTCTCCAGCTTTCACTCATCAGGTAACTGGCCCACTCTGCCCATCCAAGCTTATGTCACCACTAGAACACCGCGTTCTGAAGTTTAGCAGATCTGACAGCATCTGTGGGAAAAAGATTAGAGCTAACCTTTCGAGTCATCAAAATTAAAGAGAAAGAAAATAGGATTAGATTTATATCGTAAGGGTGGGGGGGGGAGGTAAAAGGATGGGGAGGTGAGTGGGGGGGGTGCTGGAAGGGATGGGTGGTGAGTGGGGGGAGTGTAAGGGGATGGGGGCGAGTGGAGAGGGGGAGATTGATTATGTAATTAATTGAGGTGTCACAGACAAAAAGGACAAATGGAATGTAAATGGTGGTGATAAAGGATGAGAATGGTGCTAATAGCGTCCATTAAGAATTACAATGTGTAAATGGCAGAACAAAGGTGCAGGGTGTCCGTTCAGTCAATTGCACAAACCACAACCCCCCCGCCAACGCATACAGTATAAATCTTGTCCTATTTTATTTTTTTGAAATAAAATCATAGAAGTCTCTTAGCTTTGATGAAGGGTCATCAAGTTCAAAATGTTGGCTCCATTCTCTCTCCACCAATGCTGTCAGACCTGCCGAGATTTTCGAGCATCTTCTGTTTTTCTTACAGATTCCAGCATCTGCAGTACGGCGCTTTTATCAGCTTGGATTTTCCTTGATTCTCGGGTCTTTGAATCAGCAACAGCAACAGACAAAGACTCCCCACTTTGTGTCCCAGACTGATCTCTCTTCCCCTTCTCAACCATTGTCCTGTCCCTCACCAGCCTGTTCACAAGCTCCACAATGAGCTTAACAGGCAGTCAATAGGAGGCGTGTGGGTTGCTAGCTGCCCAACTACACCAGCTTTCGATTCGAAAATTGCAGGGGGCAACGGATGATTGACATGCCAACCTGGTGTGGTTCACAGTTTTCCCAAGCCTGACCGTGTCCCAGCAGGCGAGAGAAAATCAATGCCCGTGCCTCAGTGGTTTGGTTTGGCTCAAGCATTCGTAAATGAGTTTGGAATCAATGTTGCTAGCTGTCTGTCAAGCTGCAGCCAAGTAATTCACAACATATTGGACTAGTAGTGTAAGAATTAGGCTGGCTGTACATGCAGTGAGAGGACACCAAACGTGTAGAATGGAAATATAGATGTGGGGCTGAATCTTCAACCATAATCAGAGAAGAATGATTAAAACGTACCATTTGCTTCATACGAAGTTTCCCATATCAAATTTAGTAGCAACATAGATTTTACTGTGGGTGAAAATGAGAAGTTTGCCATATCTTAATCCCTATTGAAAACTGATAGCTCAGTTACACATCATCTGGAGTCCTTTCAACTAATAAAAACAATTAGGATGGGCTTATTTACTGCCATTTTGCTTCCACAATTTTCAACTTCAGTCTCCGGAGTCTGGAGTTGAATTTCATGTATTGATGTTTCAGTGTTTTAGTGCTTAAGTACATCAATACTCTTCCTTCTTCGAGGGAGAACTTGTAGCCTTACCATTGTCATAAATTGTAGAGAAGCCAGGGCTTGCATTAAACTCTGAATGCATGTGGACTACTGATGATTCAAAATGTTTGAACTCACCTCTTCGTCCTCTACCAGTTTTTCCTAACCTTTCAGAACAGATCGATACTCTAAAAGGTAGTTTTTCATGCATTGCACACACACACACGCACACACACGCATACACACACGTGGACACACACACATGTGCACATACGCACACATGCACACACACGCATGGACGCATTCACGCATACACACACCTGCGCACACACACGCGCATACACACACACACATGCACACACACGCACACGCGCACATACACACACACACAAAAACACACACAGACTCTATGCTATTGTGAATCGGAAATATTTAAAGGAAAGTCACCTACACTCAGCTCCTGACCACATTACAGCCTTGGTTCAATTATGGACAAAATAACTGAATTACAGAGGTGATGTGGAGGTGACTGCCTGTGTCATCAAGGCCATGCTTGACTGAGTGTGACATCAAGGAGCCCCAACAAGATTGGAGACAATGGGAATCAGGTGGAAAACTCTCTGCTGGTTGGAGTCATACTTATTCCAAAGAAAGATGGTAGTGGTGTCTGGAGATCAGTTCTGGGCCAGTGTAGTTCAATATATTCAATATTCAGTACATTGAACTTAAATTCCACCATCTGCTGTGGTGGGATTTGAACCCACTCTCCCAAAGCATTACATGAGTCCCTGAATCACTAGTCCAGTACTTATATTTCATTAAATATAATGACATACTGTATTTAGCATAGCCAATGCATCTAAACATCATGTCTTTCAGACTGTGGGAGGAAACCTGAGCACCAGGAGGAAACCCAGGCAGACATGGGGAGAATATGCAGACTCTGCACAGACAGTGACCCAAAGTGGGAATCAAATCCAGGCCCTTGGTGCTGTAAGGTAGCAGTGCTAACCACTGTGACACTGTGCTGCTGCCGATGTGCTTTTGGAATAAGGGGGCTAGATTTGCTGGGTTAACTATTTGGGAAATTGATGACAAAAGCTCCAAATAAACTAGGCTCACCAAAGCTCCTTTTTTAAAAAATCAGTAAGTAAGTTTATTTATAAGTCACAAGTAAGGCTTACATTAACACTGCAAATCTCACAACCATAGCGTTGTATTGCTTTCCTGATCACTGCATCGTTCAGGCATCAACTTAATTCTCATTAATGGTTCTATCTCTGGCTTTCATTTGCACTGCTTACTGTGAAATTCCCCTAGTCATCCCACTCCGGCGCCTATTTGGATCAATGCACCGAACCAACACATCTTTGGACTGTGGGAGGGAAAACTAAGCACCCAGAGGAAACTCACACAAACACAGGGAGAACGTGTAAGCTCCACACAGACAGTGATGCAAGCCAGGAATCGAACCCCGGTCCCTGGTGCTGTGAGGTAGCAGTGCTAACCACTGTGCTACCATGCTGCCCCTGGGGTGGGGGTAAAAAAAGTGAGGAGTTACAGAGTTTACATATGAACAGTACGTGGGCGGCACGGTAGCACAGTGATTAGCGCTGCTACTTCACAGCTCCAGGATCCTGGGTTCAATTCCTGGCTTGGGCCACTGTCTGTGTGGAGTTTTCACATTCTCCTCGTATCTGCATGGGTTTCCTCCGAGTACTCCAGTTTCCTCCCACAGTCCAAAGATGTGCGGGTTAGGCTGATTGGCCGTGCTAAGAAATTGCCCCTTAGTATCCAGGATGTGTAGGTTAAATGGATTAGTGGGTATAATATGTAGGGGTATGGGGGTAGGGCCTAGGTGGGATTGTGTTCGGTGCAGACTCGATGGGCCGAAGGGCCTCTTTCTGTGCTGTAGGGATCTATGGTTCTGTGGAATGGTCACCCTTCAGGCTTGAAAATGAACGACGGTGAACAGAATGCCTTCCTGCTTGAAGCAGACAAATTGTCGGTCTGAAAAACACTGAAAGACTTTTTTTCACATTGAGTGCCAGTTTGCACTTTTGTTTGCTGCCTGCACGATGACACGGCAAGCTGCTTGAGTGTTCTGTTTAGTGACACCCATATGCTGACAGTTTCCCCAACTGTGAAGTTTCACAACATCTCATACTTCCTCCTTCCTAGCTTAGCATGTGTATTGGCTTGAGCTGCAGAGACGCTGAAACTTCCAGCGAACAGAACATCAGCTCTCACAACACTGAAGCTACATCTCACGACCTTAGCCTTGTATTGCTTTCCTGATCACTGCATCGTTCATGCATCGATGTAATTCTCATTAATGATTCCATCTCTGGCTATCATTTGCACTGCTTTCTGTCTCCCTGGTCTTTGCAAAGGCTAATTTTGTTTGTGAACTTCAAAATAACCTTCTGAAAACTGAAAATGGCAGGGTCAAATCATGACCCCAACTTGTTTGACAATCACACAGCACATGGGTGGCCACAGTGGTTAGCACTGCTGCCTCACAAGCGCCCCACCAGAGACCAGGATTCAATACCAATCTTGGGTCACTGTCTGTGTGGAGTTTGCACATTCTCCCCATGCCTGCGTGGGTTTCCTACAGGTGCTCCGGTTTCCTTCCATAGTCCAAGGATGCGTGGTTTAAATTGATTGGCCACGCAAAGTTGTCCCATTGTGTCAAGAGGATGAGCAGCTTAAATACATGGAGTTACAAGGGTAGGATCTGGGTGGAACTGTTGTCGGGTCAAGCTTGATAGAATCCCTACAGTGCAGAAAGAGGCCATTAGGCCCATCAAGTCTGCACCGAACACAATTCCATCCAGGCCCTATTCCTATAAACCCGTATATTTACCCTGCTAATCTCCCTGACATTAGGGTCAATTTACCATGGCCAATCAACCAAACCCATACATTTTTAATGGGCCAAATATTCTGCCCTGTAGGGATTCTATGATACTATGATTCAGTTTCAGGGCAATGCCAGTATTAACCCATCTCTAGTTGCCTGATAGGCTTGTTCAGTGAATGGTTAAATTTCACATTGACGTGGGCCAAGAGTCACATACAGGCCAGGCTGAATGCGGTCTGGTTTCCATTCCATAGAACATAAGGGAACCAGTTGGTCATTTTTGATCATCCAAAACTTCACATCAGTCTTTTACTTCCAGACATTTGTTTTTTTTAATTTTCAAGCAGCTGTGGTGGGTTGTGATCTCATTGGTCTATAAATCTGATAAAGCCAGTTCCTGGGCAAGACATTCAATATACACAAGAAAGCTATACCAGAAAGGATGGGGCAGCACGGCAGCACAGTGGTTAGCACTGGGCAGCACGGCAGCACAGTGGTTAGCACTGCTGCCTCAGAGCGTTGGGGCCCAGGTTCGATTCCCAACTTGGGTCTCTGTCTGTGAGGAGTTTGCACGTTCTCCGAGTGTCTGCATGGATTTCCTCCAGGTGCTCTGGTTTCCTCCCACATTCTGAAAGACATGCTGGTTAGGTGCACTGACCTGAGTAGGTTCCAGACTGTGATGACTAGGGGAATTTTACAGTAGCTGCATTGCAGTGTTAATGTAAGCCTTGCTTGCTACTAATAAATAAATTCTATTTTACTTTAGGGGTTGCAGCAGTCCTCAAATTTCATTCTCTTTGCTCATCTCCGTGATTGCAACGTACAGCTCAGTAACAGAAGGACACAAATGGGCTGCAGCCAAGCCCAGTGAAGAGGATAGATTGTGTTCCGGCTCCTCCGAGACATCACAGGCAAGTCCTGGTGTAAGTGACTGAGATGACAACTTTGATGGGGCGGTGTAAAGGAAGAGGCTAGTGGGCATGCTCACCAAAAAGCTATATGCACTGGCAAGCTTGCTGCACAGATTGTTGTCACTGTCAAATGGCCGGGAGGAGGCTTGGGCAAGGGATACCGCGAATGGGGGAGGAATAGTGAGAAAAGCTGCGGTTAGTTTATAAAAACTGCATTAAAATAGAAATGGAGGTATCATTATTCAGGGAGCTTAGGCGTGCTTTTAACAAGGTATATCTACCATTACCCAATTTATCTCAAGTGCTCCTTTGAGAGTCCCCAGGGGCATACCTACCCAACCTCAGGAACCATTGCACTAATGCACCAACATGAATTGTTGAATTTTGCATGTATTGTTGGAAATGTTCGACAGCATATGTGGAGGGGAGGGGGCTGGTCACCCTGGCTTGGGTGGCTGTCTGTGTGAAGTCTGCATGTTCACCCCCAGGAATCGAACCCGGGACACTGGCGCTGTGAGGCAGCAGGGGTAACCTCTGTGCTACCATGCCACCCCAAGGAATTGTGAATGTAGCATCACACAAACCAGCCTCCCATCCATTGACTCTGCCTACACTTCCTGCCGCTTTGGAAAAGCAGCCAGCATAATCAAGGACCCCGTGCGCCCTGGGCATTCTCTCTTCTTCTGTGGGGAAAATGATACAAAGTCTGAGGCCATGAACCAACTGTCTAAGAAACAGGTTTTCCCTGCTGCCATCCATTGAATGGACCTACTTTATAATAAGGCGATTTTTCTTTACATCCTAGCTATGGCTGTAACACTATATTCTGCATCCTCTCTTTTCCTTCTCTATGTATGGTATGCTTTGTCTGTACAGCAAGCAAGAAGCAATAATTTTCACTGTATACAAATACATGTGGGAATAATAAATTAAAGCATATCAAATGAAAAGATGTAGAAGTCAGATATTTATATTTAATCTCCTAGTTAGCATCATTGGCACGGTCTTACCAGCCTTTCATACCCTGCGCCTGCTGCAATGAGGTTGGAGACTTTGGCGCCCAGCCAAATCTCTGTTCACTGCAGCAGGATGGCAACATCCCACCGGCATGAATGGCTGTAAGATTCCAGCCTGTGTGTACATAGACTTATCTTCAAATAAAAAATCCACATTATTGCTTTCCTGATTGTTATCACATGAATGGTACATTTACACTGAATAGAAAAATGTTGAAAGCCTGACCTAGTTCTGGAATCTTAATGCTGTTTTGCATTCTGCCATTTCAAGTGCTTTGGGTGAACTGAACTATAATACACGACTGGAAAGATCAACAAATCAGTCAAACTCAATCAGCAACTAACATGAAAGTACACAATGCATTTAGATAGAAGGGATTGTTGTTGCTGTTAAATACATGATCAGATGTATGAGGTTAGGAGATGGTATGGGTTGGACCTCAATGGTGACCAGGTAGCACCGTGGCACAGTGATTAGCACTGCTGTCTCACAACACTAGGGACCTGGGTTCAATCCCTGGATTGGGTCACTGTTTGTGTGTAGTCTGCACATTCTGCCCATATCTATGTGGGTTTCCCCTGGGTGCACCTGTTTCCTCCCACAGGCTGGTTAGGGCATTGGCCATTTAAATTCTCCCTCAGCGTAACCAAAAAGGTGTTGGATGAGAAGACTTTCACAGTAACTTCATTGCACAAGCCTACTAGTGACTCACAAATAAATTTTTTTTAACTGGCTGTGCATGCTGACTGATCAGCTGCCTACTCTACCATCTTTCTCTGTACGGCCCCTTCGCCCATTCGAATGGCCATATCAAAATGGCAGCTAGTGCACCCAACGCTGGAATTGTGTACCTACACTGTGGCACCATTTTGGACCTAAAATGGCAGCAAAGAGGCCAAAAATATTCACACTGCACACCCCATTCTGCTCCTGCTTATTGAAAGTTAGCCACAGTTCTGCTGTCCATTTAGCATTGCCAAACCTGAACATTCTTTTAGAAAGCAATCAACATCAAACATCTGTAATTTTATACTAATCGCTCACTTGCTGTGTGTGGTGCATGGTACCTACAGGCCAAGATTCCAAGGCTGACCCAGGATGGAGTTAGTTCAGTGAATGCGAGGGCACCTCCTTTGCAGGTATTGTGCCAGTTGGGATGCTTCTTTGCCATTCTAAGGGCCCAAGTGCATAACAGCTCGGCCAGACATCTGCCCATCCCAGGACAGAGGAGACAGAGGAGCCTCCTAAGCAATAGGCGGGCAAAGAGTTTAATCTGTAATGATAACCGATGAATATTATGGAGTCAATAAATGAAGCAGTACGTGCTGTAACAGGAGGACATTTATAGATGCTTTGTTTTACTGCGATTCATGCACATTTTCAAATATTTCAAGCTTAATGGGAGATGGACTCTAACCCTTAGTGTCAGGGACGAGGAGGGTAACTATGTCGGGTTACGAGGATAGGACTTGGGTGGGATTGTTGTCGGTGCAAGCTCGGTGGAGTTTGCATGTTCTCCTCATGTCTGCGTGGGTAACGTTCAGGTGCTCCAGTTCCCTCCCGCAGTCCCAAAGACGTGCTGGTTAGGTGCATTGGCTATGCTAAATTCTCACTCAGTGTACCCGAACAAGTGCCAGAGTGTGGCGATTAGAGTATTCTCACAGTAACTTCATTGCAATGTTAATGTAAGCCTGCTTGTGACACTAATGAGTAAAATTTAACTGAAACATTCTGCAAAGTTTTGCACTCAGAACAATAATTCACAAATCCACTCATCTGATCCTTCTAAACAGTTAGCAGAATCTAGAAGTTACCATCAGTAGCTCAACCAAGAGGCTGGAATAAGCCACATCAAGAGCATAGTTTCCAGGCATTCTGCAGTCTCAGCATCCGAGCAGGTTAATTTCAAGAGAATTTGAATTAAAAACCTTTGAGCTTATGGCTGAATATGTCCAGTTAAAAAAAAACTTTACTTTGGCTATTGGTAGCATGCGTTTCTGGTGCAACAACAAAAAAATTCCTGCCATTAAATTCTCCCCTTTTCTAATACCAATTGGGCAATATTCCCTTTTGCTTATAGTTATTTAGACTTTCACATAATGGGTAGCATGACGCCACAGTGGTTAGCACTGCTGCCTCACAGCCCAAGGGACCCGGGTTTGATTCCAGCCTTGGATCACTGCCTGTGTGAAGTTTGCACATTCTCCCCGTGTCTGCGAGCGTTTCCTCTGGGTGCTCCGGTTTCCTCCCACACTCCAAAAGTGTGTTAATTGGCCATGATAAATTGTCCCTTAGTGTCAGGGGGATGAGGAGGGTAAATATGTGGGGTTACGGGGATAGGATCTGGGTGGAATTGTTGTCGGTGCAGGCTCGATGGGCCAAATGGCCTCCTTCTGCACTGTAGATTCTATGATTTGGTTAACAGTTTATAGCAAGTACAAGGAGTTTACTCCATAAAGATAACAAGTGTAAATCATGGACTAAAATTATAATTTGAGTAGAATTTAACCTAAACAGGAGGGCATTTTGTGATTTTTATGCCATATTGCACATTTAGAATTAGTTCAATTTATATCTTAAATGTGATTTATTCTGCCCTGAATGATGTTTAAGAACACTTACCTCTAAAGGATGAGTAGGAGCATTTATTACTGAACTGATGAATCATCCATGTTCATCATTGAGGTTTTTTTTAGTTCAAGGTCACTCTGATTTCTCTTGATCCTATAAATATTTTTTTAACAAGGACAAGCTTTTTGTATAATGTGGATTTCTTGTCAATAGCTGTTCCATTTTCAAATTAATGTTATTGTCTGTATCCCCACAAAATCACCACTAATTGAATTGTCATGACTGCTATCTGTTCAATACAGAGAACAGAGGCAGGACTGACAGAGAAGACATCTGACTGAGATTGTACAGAGTGTGCGAGCATCGGAGAGACATTTTTCATAGAAGAGTTCTCCATTGTAGAAGGTTGCAGCACAAATTAAAGTTTATTTATTACTCATAAGTAGACTTATATTAACACTGCAATGAGGTTACTGCGTCTGTTCAGCTACATTGAGGGAGAATTTAGCATGGCCAATGCACTTAATTAGCGCGTCTTTCGGACTGTGGGAGGAAACCGGAGCACCCGGAGGAAACCCACGCAGACACGGGTAGAATGTTCAGACTCTGCACAGACAGTGACATGAGCTGGGAATCTAACCCAGGTCCCTGGCGCTCTGAGGCAGCAGTGGTAGCTACTGTGCCACCCCAAAGGACATGGCAGAGTGTTCAATATGTGTTAAGAGAAAGGACAGGAACTTTAAGCTCTCTGATAAGAAAGATTACAAGACTACTGGGGTCAGTAATCGATTGAATAATCAGTTATAAAACTCTGTAAGCTGATCAGCTTAGCAGACGTGTTACTGGAAGACTGAGTTTAGGGAATTCATTTGTTCGCTCTGCACTTAAAGAAGCAGGAGTGCAGATTTTGGGTGCCTTGAGCAGGAATAAGACTTGGGTGAAAAGCATTGAGTGAATGCTCAGGAATCCACCAGAAGAAAACCTTTTGCCACCAGAACTATCCAAGGAGAGAAGCCTGTGAGCCAAGCCAGCGGTAACTCTTCACTGGTTTATCTATCTAAAGGTATTTGCTGCGCTAAAAGAAGAATGTGAATCTGAAACATCTTCTTATGTTTAAAGTTTAAGTTTAAAGTTTATTTGTTAGTGTCACAAGAAGGCTTACATGATCATTGCAATGAAGTTACTGTGAAATTCCCTTAGTCACCACACTCTGGCACCTGTTTGGGTACACCGAGGGAGAATTTAGCATGGCGAATGCGCCCACCAAGCATGTCTTTCGGACTGTGGGATGAAACTGGAGCACCTGGAGGAAACATGATGATGGTCTTAACTGGGATCCTGGATTCATGTCACACCACATATAACCCCACCATTTGGCCTGGGCTTGCAAAATCCTACGAACTGTCCTGGTTTGAGACAATTCTTTAACCTGTGATTATCTCTCTCTCCATTTGCACTGTCCAATTTGACCACTATTAACAGCAGTTTGGATCCTGAAACTCTCCCCTGTGGCACTCTTAAGATGTGAATAACTTCTTTTGGTCATCAAATTGTAAGGCAGAGTTAGTCTCAGCCATTCCTTTTCCACGCAGTCAGCTGCCATCCCACCTTACCCCTGCCTTTGTTGTCATATATAAGATTTTCAATGTTAACGTCACCATGGAACATCACAATGGTACACAAACCCTACTGGCTACCAGAGCATTATTCAGTGTCAAGTTATGCAGGGTCCATGACTCACCTATTCCCCAAATCCCCCATTATGCTATTTTCAAATCTTCCTTTCTTTCTTTCATCACCAGGAGTTTATTAGCCATACCCTCCTGGTGTGACCTCTGGCTAGTCATCATTCTTAACTACTATATGTGGCAGATTCTAATTTTTTGACAGAAGTGATTAGGTTTTTCTGTTCTCTTAACCCTATCTGCAGCCTGTGCTTCTTCCCTACAATATGTAAATTTCAATATCTACTCCAGACATGTGTAGTTCCTCCTCTGTATGTCAACACATGGGTCAAGTTCACGGACTATTATGGAGTTAAATTTGACAACTGCATAGCTGAGGTCTGGGGTAGGAAGCAGAGGTCCGAATGGTTTCTGAGTCCTGAATCTCTCACTAGGAGGAAACAGTAACCAGTCCTGATTTTCACATTGTGTCCCTGAATTGACCTGAAGATTAGTCTTGCATCCAAAACAAGGTCATTTTCACTGCTATAATGATCTCACTCTTTATTAACATAGCTACCCAATCTCTTTCTTGTTCTTCCTATCCTTCTGAAATGTCAAATATTCAGATCCGAGCCATTTGCAACCACATCTGTGTAAGGCTGTCAATATAAAATATATATTCTACCATTTCTATTAATGTTATTAATTCATCTATCTTGTTATGAATGTAACATGCATTCAGATAATGAGCCTTTGGTTCTTTTCCCTTTCTTTACTGTGATCTTATTCACTGGTGCACTTTGTATACTCTTTCCCTTTTTGCCATGTTCTGGTTATCATTACACACCTTGTTAACCTGCACTATTGTCTTGTCCTATCTCTTTAGCTTTCCAAAACTTCCTTTTGGTGAATCCCTCCCTCTACCCCCACTATTGTTTAGTTGAAAGCCCTAATTATATGCTTCACCAATACACCAATCCCTACGTTGTTTCAGGGAAGGGCGTCACAATGGCATCTCTCGCTCTTTCCTCTGTACTTGTGCCAGTGCATCACGGTTCAAAACCCATTTATCTCACTCCCATCTTTAAGATAGACATTCAATGGAGAGGCAGTGGTGCAGTGGTAATGTCAGTGGATTAGTAATCCAGGAACAAGCACCAGGGTTTGAAATGCCATGGCAGATGGTAGAGTTTGAGTTCAATAAAAATCTGGAATTAAAAGTCTAATGATGACCATGAAGTCACTGTTCGTTGTTGTAAAACACATCTGGTTCACTCATGTCCTTTTGGGAACAACTACACTTCCTGAAGTGTCCAGATCACCAACAACTCGTCCTGGTTTGCCCATGCCAACACTATAGTTAAGAAAGCCCACTAATGCCTCTACTTTCTCAGGAAGCTAAGGAAATTTGGCTGCTACGACTCTCACCAACTTTTACAAATGCACCATAGAGGGCTCCTTTCTGGTTGTATCATAGCTCGATATGGCTCCTGCTCTGCCCGAGACCACAAAGAAAATTACAAAGAGTCATGAATGAAGCCCAGTCCATCACGCAAATCAGCCTCCCATCTATTGACTTTATCTACACTTCCCACTGCCTCAGAAAAGTAGCCAGTATAATCAAGGACCCAATGCACCCCAGACATACCTTTTTCCACATTCTTCTATCGGAAAAAAGATATAAAAGTCTGAAGTCACGTACCGACCAACTCAAGAACAGTTCCTTCCCTATTGCCATCAGTCTTTTGAACAAAGCTACCTCATACTAGGTTGATCTTTCTCTACACCCTAGCTACGGCTGTAATACTATGTTCTGCACCTTCTCCTTTCCTTCCCTATGTATGGTATGCTTTGTCTGTATAGTTCGCTTTTCACTGAATGCTAATAAATGTGACAATAATAAATCAAATCAAATCAAATGTGACTCCAGACCCACTGCAATGTTTTTGACTCTTAAGATGCCATCTGAAATAAGCTTAGACAGTTCAAGGGATGGCCAATAAATGCTGGTCCAGAAAGCGATGCCCACATCCCGTGAATGAATTACACAAAAACTCTCCAATAATATTTATGCTAAGTCAATTTGTTTGTGACTCACATCATAGAATCCTACAATGCCGAAGGAGGGCCATTCAACCCATCAGGTCTGCACTAACCATAATCCCCCTCAGGCCCTATCCCCATGCATTTACACCAGCTATTCCCCCTGACACTAAGGGGCAAGTTAGCATGGCCAATCCAACTAACCCGTATATCGTTGAAACGTGGGAGGAAACCAGAGGAAACCCCCTCTGCACAGACAGTGACCCAAGCCAGGAATCGAACCTGAGTTCCTGGGCACTGTGAGGCAGCAGTGCTAACCACTGTGCCACGCTCACGATCCAGAGCTGCAGTTCTGCTTTTAAATTTAGCCCCTAGCTGCCCATAATCCCTCAGCAGGTCCTCTTTCTTACTTCTATGTCATCGGTCCCCACTCTAATCCCTGAGAAGATGTCCTTAGCCCCGACATCGGACAGATGAAACAGTCATTGGGATTCATTAAGATGTACTGTGGTGTATGTGGAATTATTAATTTGATTGAAGTCGCTGTGCTCAGTTATTGGTTGAGTGGAGTCCCACTGACAAAGGTCTAATTGGAACAGACTAACAAAAACAATTTCCCGCTGATTGATTAGTAACCCACTCCTTAAGATTCAGTAAATCAAATGTCTCTTCTCTGAATGTGTCCAATTCTCCATTGTAACTGAATAATATGGTGAGGAGTTCACAGTCTGTGAAAAGCAAAACATGATGGCCTGTAGTTCCCGTTGAGCTCAGCTGGTTTTATTTCTTATTTTTCCTATAATTACCCAAATTAGTGCAAAGTTCTTGTACATGCAAACAAATTTCATCCAGCACAAATCAGGTTTCTGCAATATGTTTTAAAAACATTACGGTACAGGCATAGCTCACAGAACTGCACAGGTCCCACATCAAATTAATCATCACTGAATGTTTTAGCACCTCGCAGCAATTTAAGGGCATTAGATGCCTACTTAAATAGAAACAGCACGCAGGGGCATGGGGAAAAGGCAGAGGAATGGCACTAAGCCATGATGTTTTATGGAAAGCCAGTGCGGTACGGTGGCGCAATGGTTAACACTGCTGCCTCGCAGCACCAGGGACCTGGATTCGATTCCCAGCTTGTGTCACCGTCTGTGTGGAGTCTGCAAGTTCTTCCCTGTGTCTGTGTGGGTTTCCTCCGGTTTCCTCTCACAGTTCAAAAGACGTGCTGGTTAGGTGCATTGGCCATGCTAAATGCTCCCTCAGTGTACCCAAACAGGTGCCAGAGTGTGGCGACTAGGGGATTTTCATAGTAACTTCATTGCATTGTTAATGTAATGTAAGCCTACTTGTGACATGAATAAATAAACTAAAACAAAACTGCAGACAGAATGGGCCAAATGGCCTCCACCTTAATAATTCTGTGATTAGGGTCCATGCTCACTGAGAAGCATCCTCCAAAAGCTCTTGAATTTTTTTAAAAGTTTAACAAGAAACCGATTCCGGTACACTCATAGAGCTGGAAAAGAGTTCTGTATCGGTTTGTAAAGTAATTTTTACTTATTGGAAATCAAGTTACACAAAATTGGTAGAGTCAACGCTCTAACTCAAAAGGCCTAGTTTTTGTGATAAATTCATTTTCAATTTAACTGCACCATGTTACTACTCTTAAATACTCTAAGAAACATTTTTAAGGAACTTTGAGTTTTTTTTTTAAATGCAGTAAGTCGTGATGGCTAGGATTGCACTGCCTGGCAGGGTGGTGACTGCAGACTTAATAGTAACTTTTGAGATGAAACTAGGTATGTACGGGAAGAGAGGGAAAAAAAGTGCAGGTTTATGGGGAAAGAGAAGTGGGGTTAAATGAATAACTCTTTCAAAAAACCAACATAGGCATGATAGATCGAATGGCCTTCTTCTGCTGTATATGATATAACAGCATGAAAGTGCAGGGTACCAAAGCACAGGTAGAAGTCTGTGGAAAAACAGCTGAGCAATACAACATTTCATAAAATCATAGAATCCTACAGTGCAGAAGAAGGTCATTCAGCCCATCGAGTCTGCACCAACCACAATCCCAACCAAGGCCCTATCTCTGTTGAATCTGACAACCTGTCCTGGTGCCCCCATGTAGATACTATAGTATAGTTAAGAAGGCCCACCAACGTCTCTACTTTCTCAGAAGACTAAGGAAATTTGGCATGTCAGCTACGACTCTCACCGACCTTTACAGATGCACCATAGAAAACATTATTTCTGGTTGTATCACATCTTGGTATGGTTCTTACTCGGCCCAAGTCTGCAAGAAACTACAAGACGTCATGAATAAAGCCTAATCCATCACACAAACCAGCCTCCTATCCATTGACTCTTTCTACACTTTCCACTGCTTCAGAACAGCAGTCAGCGCACCTCAGATATACGCTCTTCCATCCTCTTTCATCAGGGAAAAGATACAAAAGTCTGAGGTCATGTACCAACCAACTCAAGGACAGCTTCTCCCCTGCTGCCATCAGACTTTTGAATGGATCTGCCTCGCACTAAGCTGATCTTTCTCTACACCCTAGCTATGACTGTAACACTACATTCTGCACTCTCTCATTTTCTTCTCTATGAACGGTATGCTTTGTCTGTATAGCACGCAAGAAACATTAGTTTTCACTGTATACCAGTACATGTGACAATAATAAATCAAATCAGATTAAAAGATGCACTGGCAAGGCCTGGGAAAGATCTTATTCCCAGGTTGATGTGCAAATGTCTGCAGAAATAATTAGCGCTATTTTGATGACTATGGTGAAACAGTTGGTTCTGTAATACAACACCATACAATACTAAGCAGAAAATGATATGTCGTATTCCCACATTGAGCCCACATTTACATCCCACATTGATGTCAGAATGGAGAAGGGGTTCCTGCCAGAATAACTTCCATTATGGATACACCTGCCACTGCACGGTGCTGTCCCTTCTCCCTGCAAGTGGGGAGGGACGGGTGGCACCTGGAAGTCCTTGGGCAACTTGACCTAATTCACGTTCCTCCACATGATCCCTTTCTTTGTACAAATATGCTAGGCATGAACATCATCCTTGGCAAATCCACTGGTGGGGTCAAACGTCAGTGATGACAATTGGCACAAAAGGTTCGTGAAAGCCATGAGACATCCATAAGCACACTAGAGACAGCCAACACAATGAGGAATGGGCCGGTGCTCGTCCTCCACCTTTGTAATAAGCTCATCCATGACCTTAGTGATATCACTTTCACTCCTGAGTCAGGAGATTTCAGTTCTGCTCCAAAGGTCTGTATGCAAAAGCTAGGCTGATGCTCCAATGAGTGCTGAAAGAGAGCTGTACTGTTGAATGCAGCATATTTTGCACATGGCATTAAACAAAAGTCCTGTCTATCCTCTCAAGTTGCTGCAAAAGGTCCCATTGTACTAGATCCCATGATACTATTCAGAAAAGAGGGGAGCTTTCCTGCACACCCTAACCAATATTTATCCTATCCCCAATATTACTGAAAAAAGATTACCTTGTCATTGCCAGATTGCTGACTACATGCAAATTGGTGACCATATTTCCTGCATTACATCAGTAGCTTAACTTTAAAATGTACCGTACTGGCTGTAAAACAATTCAAGGTGCCCTAAAAGATGCTATATGAATACATAACTTTCTTTTTAATACAGACGTCGCTCGAACCCAAAGTGACTATTTACCCATACCTCCCTGTAGAGAGTTAACAGACATTGGCCATGTAATGCAATACATATAAGTGGGAGAGTTTTGTCTCAAAGGCTACAAAGCTAATTATCTGCCCAATTCATTAACTGTTGGCTTGTCTAAACATGCTAAATAAAATCACTATTTTCTCATACAGTTGCTAATTACATTGTGCAATTTTCTAATGAAGCAGCTCATGGACCAGTTTGCATGATGGAAAATTTAGCCTTCTCACATTTTATCATAATGTTTTGAGATCCACTCCATTTGTTTATCTGAATTTTTAAACTTGTCTGATAGACTTGAGTCATTTTGCCTGCCTGCCTCTCCAGCAGAAGAACCAGAATAAATAATTAAAGGTCTTCTCAGCAAATAATTTGCTCGTCATTTTACAGAAATGGACACATCAAAGAAAACATAATACAATGTGTGGCGCAATGATCTTATCAAATTACTAATTTCTGCTTCCCGTTCCATGCTTTTTCTCTTCTGCATTTTAAAATGAGTACGAAAGCCAGGCTAGCCAAAGTTCATTCTTCCACAAGAGTTCTTGCTCACATCACCCACAATGCTACCAATCCACCAGTCACCAAGTGTGATAGCTTTGCTGCATTGTTTACAGCATCCTCCATAGCAGCACTTGTTGGAACCAGAAAGCGGTCATTACTGAATATAAGGCCCTACACTACTCTCTGGAATTTTCAGGCTAATCTAGTGCTTTTATTCTCTGTCACACACATGAATTTTAAGTGGTTTGACCAGGCAGGCATCTGACCTACCCCCACAGCCGGAAATCATATGAGAAGACATCAGGTGTCCATCCCAACAACATCACACACTTGCACTTGTCCTTAGACAGCACCTTCCAAACGTCCATCTAGAAGGACAAGGGCAGCAGATACATGGGAAAACCGTCACCTGCAAATTCCCCTCCAAGCCACTCAGCTTCCTGACTTGGGAATATATCGCTGTTCCTTCGCAGTCACTGGGTCAAAATCCTGGAATTCCCTCCCACACAGTGTTGTGGGTCAACCCACAACACATGGACTGCAGCGATTCAAGAAGGCAGCTCACCACCACCTTCTCAAGGACAACTAGGGATGGGTAATAAATGCTGGCCAGCCAGCGACATCCATGTCCCACAAATGAATTTTAAGAAATGTATTTCACTTGGCGGGCAAACTTGGGAATCAGACACAAGTCTATCCACAATTAAGCGGACAATTAGACCTATTAAGGGATCAAATAAAATCAGTTTTATGTGGCCTGTCCATTTCTTCAGTTGGCGAACAGGTCAATTTGCCAGGCATAAAGAAATTTAAATACTATTGTCAGGTAAAAGCAAATTACTGCTGGAATCTGAAACGAAAACAGAAAATGCTGGAAAATTTCAGCAGGTCTGACAACACTTGTGGACAGAGAATAGAGCCAATATTTCGAGTCCAGGTGACTCTCTGCCTGGTGTTTGACTGTGCTGCATGGGCTCCACTTTTTTGTCATCACTTGGTTTTTTTGGATATCTGCCCTCCCTGAGGCAACTCAGCAATGGCCATTAACCTTGAGGGAGCCCATTAGAAGTGCCCACCTGCATCCTCCCTTTTCTTGGTGCCCACTCTCCCCAACAGCGCTGAACCTTTCTCAGCACACATTTCATTCTGATTGCATGTTAACTGGCCAGTACGTTCTTGCACTGCACATGGCCAGAAGCACATCTCTTGCTTGCTTTCAGATGCACACAGTGAATCGCAGAATCATCAAATTCCTACTGTGCTGAAAGAAACCATTTGGCCCATCAACCTGGACCAACCACAATCCCATCCAGACCGTATCCCCGTAACCCTACATATTTACCCCACTAACCTCTCTAACCTATGCATCTCGAGACACTAAGTGACAATGTAGCATGGCCAATGCCATTAACCCGCACATCTTTGGGGTGTGAGAGGAAATGGGAGCACTTAAAGGAAGCCCATACAGACATGGGGAGAATGTGCAAACCCCACACAGACAGTGACCCAAGCCAGGAATCGAACCCAGGTCCCTGGCGTTAACTGCTGTGTCACCGTTTCGCCCCATTAATCCCTCTAACCTATACATCCCAGGATATTAAGGGGCAATTTAGCATGACCAATGCATGCTATGATGTGCAGATGCCAGCGTTGGACTGAGGTAAGCACAGTAAGAAGTCTCACAACACCAGGTTAAAGTCCAACAGGTATATTTGGCAGCCCATCCACAAGTTTTCGGAGTGCTGTCCCTTCATCAGGTGAGTGGAAGTTCTGTTCACAAACAGAGCATGTATAGATACAAACTCAATTTACAAAATAATGATTGAAATGCGAGTCTTTACAGGTAATCAAGTCTTAAAGGTACAGACAACGTGAATGGAGAGAGGGTTAAGCACAGGTTAAAGAGATGTGTATTGTCTCCAGTTGATGAGGTTTTGCAGGCATCAATGCATGCAACCCACACATCTCTGGACTATGGGAGGAAACCAGAGCACCCAGAGAAAGCCCATGCAGAAGGAGAATGAGCAAACTCCACACAGACAGTGACCCAAGCCAGGAATCGAACTTAGGTCCCTGGCTTTAAGGAGATGGAGAGCTTTGCACCCAGCCAAATTTCACTGCAACGGGACCGGACAATCCCACCAGCATGAACTACTGGAAAATTCCAGCCGACATCGTGAAAATGGCGTTTATATTGTTCATTTTCAGCCCAGCTTCTCTGCGGTGGGTTTGATGATGGACAATTGGCGTACAAATCCATCAAGTTCTGAAAAATAGTTTCTCCAAACAAAAAAGGCGGCATGCCATATACGCAAAGGAAAGAGAGGAACGGCGTAAATCGAGCGGTTAGTTCTGCCAATTTGTAACTCTCAATATATCCATTCATGCCCTGGGTTTGCTGGCTGATGTACAGATTCATCATAATGTGTGCAATGTTTACACGCTATTATTCTGACAGAGATTTGTGTCCAAAAGTCATATTAATGACAGCAGTTGTCTCCCGAGTACCACCTCACTCACCTTTGAAGATTGAAGGTGCAAAGAGGTCCTCGATATCCTGGGCATGAATAATATTTTGCATCATTTTACACAATGCTGCTTGTAATATTAAGTGATTTTTCAAGTACATGTTGCATTAACTGAAATATACATTATTAAATGGCTTGGCCTCGGGGAACAGAATGCTTTAGATACCCTCGGCTTGTCAGAATTTATAATCCATCCAAAGTTGCACCACAATGAATGTTAAGCCCTCCACTCGGTTATATAAATCACAAAAAATATCATAACCTGGAGGCATAGGACAGGCTTTATTCATCTAACAGATTGTGAAATATAAAGCTCTTCCTAAGCACACAAAATGTCAGCTTTGGCACGGTAGTTTGCCCTGCTGCCTCACAGCGCCAGGGACCAAGATTTGTTTCCGGCCTTGGCTGACTGTCTGCGTGGAGCTTGCATGTTCTACCCTATATCTGTGTGGGTTTCTTCTGGGTGCTCCAAGTGTGGCCTTACCAATGTCTTGTACAACTTCAACAAGACATCCCAATTCCTGTATTCGATGTTAATGGTAAATCTGCATTCCAAGTCTATTTTATCCTTCCTAAGGCCCAGAACTATTCGCAATACTTCACAGGCAAAATTTAATGCCATGTTTGGTGGTGGGGGCATTTAATTACCACCTTCCTGCCTGCACGCCAATTAAGTCCAGTTGATGCCCACTTAAACCCTTTATCCAACTGTGATGTATTGGACGTTGGGTCTTCAGGTGTGGACTATCACTTTAAGACTGTGGCTCAGGTGACCCCTAGGTAATTAGCTCCTCCCAATGTGGGGCCCCTGTTGGGCACCCTTAAACCTGACTGTGAACCATGCAGACCATCAATAAAGAGCTCCCAGTTTTCAAGTTATCAAGCCAACCTCACGATTCTTTATGTACCCTGAATCCATAGGGGTATAGTTAACAACCACTACCACTAGATTAAACCAGCAATGGAGGGTTCACCAGGCTGGGAGCACAATAAGCCAATCCATGCGGTGTTACTTGAGGGCTCCCAGTGAGGGTTCATCATTCAAAGGCCACTCCATGCCTCATTGAGGGAAATGACATAAGGAAGGAGGAGGTTGGGGGCCAGTGATAGCCACCCCGTTTCCCTTATGCAGTGATTTCAATCAGGCCATTGATGTTGGCCTATTGGAATATGAACTCCCTAATTAAGGATCCATTTGATAGGCCAATCAGTGCATCTTTGCCTTGTACTTAACCAGAACTGTCAGTTCCTCTTACACCCCCAGAGGTAGATTGCTAACTCTTTGCATACTGCTGATAGACTTTGTAAATAAAGGGCTTTTGGTGAAGGGATTTCTGCCTCTGAAGAATTATTACATCTCTTTTATCGATCTCATCCTTGGGTGGCATGGTAGCACAGTGGTTAGCACTGCTGTTTCACAGCTCCAGGGTCCTGGGTTTGATTCCTGGCTCGGGTCACTGTCTGTGTGGTGTTTGCACATTATCCTTGTGTCTGTGTGGGTTTCCTCTGGGTACTCTGGTTTCCTCCCACAGTCCAGAGATGTGTGGGTTAGGTTGATTGGCCGTGTTAAGAAATTGTCCCATAGTGCCCAGGGATGTGTAGGTTAGAGGGATTAGTGGGTATAATATCTAGGGATATGGGGGTAAGGCCTGGGTGGGATTGTGTTTGGTGCAGACTCGATGGGCTGAAGGGCCTCTTTCTGCACGGTAGGGCTCTATGACTCCTCCTTTCTCCCCCATGTGACTCCTACCTCACAATCATCTCTCAGCCATCACTCTTGGGATCCAGTGCTAGACCTCAGGGGGGTTTTTTACCACCAGCAGCCATTTCCTCCCTGGTGACACTGCTGAGTATCCAGCAGCACTGTGGGAGCGGGACTTCCATCCTCATGAGCCCACCATTCTCCAGTTTAGTGCCTGACTGGTACTTAGTTCAACATGTCTTGTCTAAAGGAAGTGATGCAAGGCCCTATCCAGCTCACTGACCCCTGTCACCTCCATGAAATACCATCTGTCTATTGTTTAATTGGAGTGGTTACAGCACCAGAGACCCAGGTTTGATTCCTGCCTTGGGTGACTGTGTTGAGTTTGTATAGTCTCCCTGTGTCTGTGTGGGTTTCCTTCAGGTGCTTGGTTTCCTTACATAGCCCAAAGATGTGCGGGTTAGAAAGAAAAGCGGAAAATGCTGTAAAACCTCAGCAGGTCTGACAAGTCGGTCATCCAGACTCGAAACATTGGCTCTGCTTTCTCTCCATACATGCTGTCAGACATGCCAAGATTTTCCAATGTTTTCTGTTTTTGTTTCAGATTCCAGCATCCGCAGTATTTTGCCTTTAACAAGGTGCAGGTTAGGTTGGTTGGCCACATTAAATTATCTTTTTATTGTCCCAAGATGTGTAGGTTAGAGGGGGAATTAATGGGGAAAATATGGGGATGCTCTGTTGGAGAACTGGTAAAGACTTGATGGGCCAAACAACCTCCTTCTGCACTGTTGGGGTTCTATGATGTTCAGTAAGAAGTCTCAACACCAGGTTAAAGTCCAACAGGTTTATTTGGAATCACGAGCTTTTGGACCGCTGCTCCTTCATCAGATGAGAGGAGAGGTAGGTTTCTCAAATACGGCATATACAGACAAAGACTCCATTGCAAGATCATGGTTAGAATATGACTCTTTTCAGGTAATCAAGTCCTTATGGATACAGACAGCATGAGTGGAGAGAGGGATAATCATAGTTTAAGGAGGTGTGAATTGTCCCAAGCCAGGACAGTTCATAGGATTTTGCAAGCCCAGACCACATGGTGAGGGTTACATGTAGTGTGACATGAAGCCAAGAACCCAAGAGTCCGTCCTCATGTGTGCAGAACTTGGCTATTAGTTTCTGCATTGTTGTATGTCTAGAAGGGTGCTTTGGAGAATGCTTACCTGAAGATCAGAGGCTGACTGCCCTTGATTGCTGAAGTATTCCCCGACTGTAAGGGAACACTTCTGCCTGGCGATTGTCATGCGATGTCTGTTCATCCATTGTCACGGCATCTGCATGGTCTCACCGATGTACCACACCTCAAGATATCATTTCCCACAGCGTATAAGGTAGATGATGTTGGCCAGCTGGCATGAGTATGTACCGTGTACCTAGTGGATGGGGTTCTCATGTGTGATGCTAGTATCCATATCAATGATCCGACATGTCTTGCAGATGTTTCCGTGGCAGGGTTGTGTGGTGTCGTGGTCACTGTTCTCCTTCTTATTGTGCCCAACCCCAGTCCAATGCTGGCATCTCCACATTATGATAATCAGGGCTTCGTATCATTGGAGCAAGACTACTGATTCCTTGTATCTCACCATCTCGATATAAAATTAATCAATAATTCCATTCGCCTTTGTGCTTATTTCAATGATCTATTTTCCTGAACCATCAAATTTCTACAAACTACTGTGTTTCCCACTCAATTCTTGCCCTTAACATTGAGCACTTAAAAAGCCTCAGACTTTGAAAGCTAAGTCATGAAGGTATCATATGGCACATTATTATTCTCACTTTTGAAATTTATCTTTATTAGGAAAATAAAAGTCACCACAACGAACATCAAGGTTGTAATAAATATGTGCCTGAAGATTAGGGTAATCAACAGTTTTTGATAAAATCTCGATTTGAAATGATAATTTTTATGCCAGCACCATGGTGCTTTCAAACGTTTGCGTCCTTATCAAAATTCAAGTGGCGGTAAGTGGTGTTTACAACACAGTAACCTGCTTCTAATGTGTTGTACTTTGTTCGATCTCTTTTATTCAATCGAGACCCATTCTGTCAATTTATGTAATTTAATATTCACTTCTTCACATGTGCTGACAGGCAAGTGGGGGAGAGTGGGCGGTTAGATACTCTGAGGTTTGTCACTTGTTTACACATATACTGCACGGAGCAAATGTGAGGGCACCTCTTTCTATTAAAGTCTTTCATTACTGCTACTCCCACCTGCGATAACAATAGGTTTGTAGCTACATTCATAGACAGCCATGTCATAGCCACTCTGTTTTTAACATGCAGTTATGCCGCATTAACTTTGAAAATTCATCTGTGCTTCTATTTATAATGGTTCATTTCCACAGCATGTAACTCAGGAGTCGACATGATATGGCAGAATGAGATATAACTTCCTCAGGATTGTGGAAGCGATGGAAGAAGAATAGCTTATTTTCAGCTTCATTCATTCATTTATTTTTTAGTGTCACAAGTAGGTTTACATTAACACTGCAATGAGGTTACTGTGAAAATCCCCTAGTCGCCACACTTCAGTGCCTGTTTGGGTACACAGAGTGAGAGTTTAGCACGGCCAATGCACCTGATCAGCATAAAAGCAATTTACTACGGATGGTGGAATCTGAAACGAAAAGAGAAAATGCAGAAAAATCTCAGCAGGTCTGGCAGCATTTGTAATGAGAGAAAAAAGCTGATGTTTCGAGTCCAAGTGACCCTTTGGGCATATGCAGACCGTTTGGGCATGTGCAGACCTCTGTGCCTGCACATGTGCGATTGCAAAAGCAGAGAGCTGACAGACAGAAAGAGATCTGTCAGGCCTCTGCTGCTGCAGACAGCCTTAACACAGCCCCCACCTCGCATAATCATGGGTGTCAGCAGCTGATCATGAGCCCCACACTGCCCAAAAATATCGCCACCATGCCACCGACCCTGCTACCAGGACCAATCATGCCCCCCCCCACCGATTGCATATAGAGTGGTAGTGGGCCCCTTCCCTCCTTCCAGCATTCACAGCTGCAGAGTGGCAGCAGGTTTTCCCTCCCTCCACAATCAGGCCATCCTGGCCTCGTCCTGCCCCCTTCAGGCTCTGCCCCAAGTTCTGCCTGGTAGGCATTGAAAAGGTGCCAAGCTGGCACTGCCCAAGGGGCACCCCCTCCCTTGCCCTCAACCTCCCCAGGGGGTTTCAACGACCTCAGGTTCCCCAGCAAGGCCATCGCGTCTGTCCCTTGTTCATGAGGAGCAGGTGTTTTCCTCATTGGAGAGAACCTCTCCCAAGGGTAAGGGGTTTGGATGGGGAAGAGTTTGTTAGGTGTGTTCAGGAAGGATTCCTGACACAGTACGTGGATAAGCCTACGAGAGGAGAGCCTGTACTTGACCTGGTACCGGCGAATGAACCAGGACAGGTGACGGATCTCTCGGTAGGAGAGCATCTTGGGAATGGTGATCATAATTCTATCTCCTTCACAATTGCATTGGAACGAGATAGGATCAGGCAGGCTAGGAAGGTGTTTGTCTGGAGTAAGGGGAAATACGAAGATGTCAGGAAGTTAATTGGACAAATAAACTGGAAGGAGGCATTCTTGGGGAAAAGTACAGAAGGAAGGTGGCGGATATTCAAGGAATGTTTGTCTGGAGCTCTGCACGACAACGTTCCGATGAGACAAGGAGGTTTTGGTAGGTCACGGGAACCGTGGTGCACGAAGGCTGTGGTGAACCTAGTCAGGAAGAAAAGGAAGGTGTACAAAAGGTTCAGGGAGCTAGGAGATGTTAAGGATCTAGGGGAGTATAAGGATTGTAGAAAGGAGCTTAAGATGGAAATTAGGAGAGCCAGAAGGGGTCATGAGAAGGCCTTGGCGGGTAAGATTAAGGAGAATCCCAAGGCCTTCTACAAATATGTGAAAAGTAAAAGGATGAGAAGAGAAGGGATAGGACCTATAAAAGGTGAAGGGGGAAAGGTCTGTGTGGAACCAGAAGAAATGGCAGAGGTGCTTAATGAGTACTTTGCCTCAGTATTCCCGGTGGAAACTGATCTGGGAGATTTTGCTACAGGTTTGCAGCAGATGGAAAAGATTGAGTATGTGGATATTAAGGAAGAGAATGTGTTAGAACTTTTGAATTCTATCAAGATAGATAAGTCGCCGGGACCAGATGGGATGTACCCCAGGTTACTGTGGGAGGCGAGGGAGGTGATTGCAGAGCCCCTGGCGATGATCTTTGCGTCGTCGATGGAGACGGGAGAGGTTCCGGAGGATTGGAGGATTGCGGATGTGGTTCCTATTTTCAAGAAAGGGAACAGAGATAGCCCGGGAAATTACCGTCCGGTGAGTCTGACCTCAGTGGTTGGTAAGGTGATGGAGAGGCTTCTGAGGGACAAGATTTATGAGCATTTGGAGTGGTTTAGCATGATCGGAAATAGTCAGCATGGATTTGTCAAGGGCAGGTCGTGCCTTATGAGCCTAGTTGAGTCCTTCGAAAATGTGACTGAACACATTGACGAAGGAAGAGCAGTGGACGTGGTTTACATGGACTTCAGCAAGGCGTTTGATAAGGTCCCCCATGCAAGACTTCTTGAGAAGGTGAGAGGGCATGGGATCCAAGGGGCTTTGGCCTTGTGGATCCAGAACTGGCTTGCCTGCAGAAGGCAGAGAGTGGTTGTGGATGGGTCTTTTTCTGCATGGAGGTCGGTCACCAGTGGAGTGCCCCAGGGATCTGTTCTAGGACCCTTGCTGTTTGTCATTTTCATAAATGACCTAGATGAGGAAGTGGAGGGATGGGTTAGTAAGTTCGCCGATGACACGAAGGTTGGTGGTGTTGTGGATGGTCTGGAAGGATGTCAGAAGTTGCAGCAGGACTTAAATAGGATGCAAGACTGGGCGGAGGAGTGGCAGATGGACTTCAATGCGGATAAATGTGTAGTGGTCCATTTTGGCAGGACCAATGGGATGAAGGAATACAATATCAAGGGCAGTGTTGAAGAGCAGGAGGATGTTGGGGTCCGGGTCCATAGGACTCTTAAATCGGCCTCGCAGGTGAAGGATGTGGTCAAGAAGGCGTATGGTGTACTGGCCTTCATTAATCAAGGGATTGAGTTTAGGAGTCGGGAGGTAATGCTGCAGCTTTATAAGTCCCTTGTCAGACCCCACTTGGAGTACTGTGCGCAGTTCTGGTCGCCTCACTATAGGAAGGACGTAGAAGCTATTGAAAGGGTACAGAGGAGATTTACAAGGATGTTGCCTGGATTGGGAGGCATGCCTTATGAAGATAGGTTGAGGGAGCTGGGACTCTTCCCCCTGGAGAAGCGAAGGTTAAGAGGCGACCTGATAGAGGTTTATAAAATGTTGAGAGGACTGGGTAGGGTGGATTCTCAGAGGCTATTTCCCCAGGTTGAAATGGTCGCTACGAGAGGACACAGATTTAAGGTTCAGGGAAGCAAGTACAGAGGAGATGTTAGGGGTAAGTTTTTCACTCAGAGGGTGGTGAGTGAATGGAATCGGCTGCCGTCAGTGGTGGTGGAGGTGAACTCGCTGGGTCTTTTAAAAGACTTCTGAATGAGTATATGGGATTTAATGGGATTGGGGGTTATAGATAGGTCTATGGATTGGTAGGTATTGATGTGATCGGTGCAACTCGTGGGCCGAAGGGCCTGTTTGTGCCGTAGTGTTCTATGTTCTAGCAAGTGAGCCCAGAGGACTGAGCACCGGGCTCGCTAATGCCATGTTAATGAGCATTTAAATTAATTTAAACAAATTATTCAGCGTCTCACTGGAAATGGACAAGAGGCCGACTGCGCTGGAAATCCAGTGCTGGTAAGATCACAAGAACCAAGAAATCGGGCATGATGCTGCTTTCTCAGCTCTCCAGACTGAGCGAGCCAGTAAAATTGCAGCCAAATGTTTCAATCAGACCTTCTCTCTTCCTTCTAAACTCTGCTCAATACAGGCTCAGTCAAACCAATCTCTCCTCATAAATAGTCCCGCCAACCTCAGTAGCAGCCAAGTGAAACATCTCTATAGTGAATACATCCTTTCTTAGGTAGGGAGACCAAATCTTCATGCAATACTCTCTGTGTGGTCTTACCAAGGCTCTGTATCACTGAAGCAAGACACCTCCACTTCTGGACTCGATTCCATTGAAATGAAGGCCAACGTACTGTTTGCCTTCCTAACTCCTTGCCTGCCAAAACACCCAATACTTTCAGGGCCACTTCCTTTAATATTTTGAGATGTAGATTATGATGCCTGGGAGATTTGTCAGCCTTTCATCCTGTTAATTTCTCCAGCACCATTTTCTTACTAATAATGAGTTCTTCAATTCCACCCGGTCACTAAATCCTTCATTCCCTGACATTTCTAGGAGGTTATGTATGCCCTCTTTTGTGAAGACAGAACCAAAGTATGTGCCCAATCCTTCTGCCATTTCTTTGCTTCCCAGCATAATTTCCCTGGCTTTGGACTGTAAGGGATTGCCTTTATTAGTCTTTTTCTTTGACAAAAATGTCTTTTTTTTCAGCAATACTCCAGCAACCGAAGAACAGGATGGACAGGATGGATGCTGAGGCCTGTTGAGGGACAGTGTGAAGAACTCCTGATCTCAAAGAACAAAGAGAATAAAGAACAGTATAGCACAGGGACAGGGCCTTCAGCCCACCACCAAGCCTGCGCTGACACATGACGCCTTCCGAAACTAAAGATCTTTTACTTCTGTGAGGTCCGTATCCCCCTATTCTCTGCCTGTTCATGTATCTGTCAAGATGTCTCTTAAACTTTGCTAATGTATCTACTTCTACTACCTGCCCTGCCAGCGCATTCCAGGAACTTACCACCCTCTGCATAAAAAAAATCTGCCCCTCAAATCCCCTTTAAGCTTTCCCCCTATTTACTTTATCTTCTAGTAGTTCATATTTCTACCCTGGAAAAAGACTTCAACTATCCATTCAATCCATGACTCTCGTAATTTTGTGAACTTCTATCATGTCATCCACCAGCCTCTGGCGTTCAAGTGAAAACAAACCAAGTCTGTCCAATCTGTCCTCGTGGGTAATACCCTCCAAACCAGGCAACATCCTGGTAAACCTTTTCTGCACCTTCTCCTAAGCCTCCACATCCATCTAATGGTGTGGCAACCAGAACCATAAGTAATCTTCCAAATGTGGCCCAACCAAAGTTCTATACAGCTGCAATGTGACTTACCTGACCAATGAAGCAAGCATGTCGTACACCTTCTTGGCTACCTTATCTACCTGTGTTGCTACTTGCAAGGAACTGTGGACTTGTACACCTCAATCCCTCTGTATGTTAATGCTTCTAAGGGTTCTGCCATTTACTGTATACTTCCCTCCGGCATTAGATCTTCCAAAATGCATCACCCTGCATTTGTCCAAATTAAATTCCATCCGCCATACCTCCGCCCAAGTCTCCAGTCTATCTATATCCTGCTGTATCCCCTGGCAATCCTCCTCACTATCAGTAGCACCCTCAATCTTTGTGTCATACACAAATTTTCTGATCAGACTATCTACCTCCCTGCCTCATAAGTGAGGTACTTAGAAAAATGCCTTCCTGTTTGATCCAGAGGCTATGGTCTCCATTAGCTCCTTGTTCCCTGGGCTGTTGGAAACCTGACTGACCGCTGTTCAGTTTAAGCCAGATTCCCACCTGCCTTTGGGATGCTGGTTTGAATATGTTAATAAAGTTCCCTACCTCTCCATATTAGAATGTTTGCACGCCACATAATGCACTGACGTAAAATGGAAGTAAGTGTGCACACAGCGAAATATTTTCCTTATTTTTTTTTCAATTTTAACTCTGTCCCACCCATCAGTGAGGTTAATACTGACCCTGTTGCTTTTTAAGTTCATTTGGTACAACTGTCCTTTCCCCATGCCCTTAGCAGCTCAAGATTCAGACTCTTTTAGACTCATTATGCAATCTTGTTTCTTTTAATTATTAAAACTTCAGCCTGTCTTAACATTACCATTTGAGACAATACTCTTTGATGGTATGCTCAGTGCCTCCTAGGACAGACTTAATTAATTTTAAAATCTGTGGAGAGAATGAGATCAAATGGCTTTCGTGTGATTAATATGAACCAATGCTATGCATGTTAATTTAAGGAAGAGAGGATAGAATAACTTACATTTTCCAAATCTCTCATTTCAATGTTTAATTACATTTTGTAATGGAAAACAAAGAGAAACAAGGGCAATACGTACTTACATAACACCTTCCGCAGCTTCAGGACATCAGAAAACACTTTAAAGATGTAATTACTATTGTAATGCAGGAAATGCAGAGGCCAATTAGTATAGAGCAAGTTGCTACAAAGAGCATTGCACTACTAATTAAGAAATAGGTTTATGTAGTGATGTTGGTTGAGGGATAAATACTGGCTGGGACAACATTGGTCATCATCATCACTGAACTATACCTATCGGGAGATACAGAGGAGGAGACAGCGTTGATCACTAGAGTATACCCATCAGGAGATATGTAGGATAGGACACCATTGAGCACTAGGGTATACCAATTGGGAGATATACAAGATGGGACAACATTGAGTACTGGGGTACACCCATCGGGAGATGTACAGGATGGGACACCATTGAGTACTGGGGTATACCAATTGGGAAATATACAAGATGGGACAACATTGAGTACTGGGGTATACCCATCTGGAGATATACAGGATAGGACACCATTGATTACTGGGATATACCAATTGGGAGATGTACAGGATGGGGCACCATTGAGTACTGGGGTATACCAATTGGGAGATATACAGGATGGGACACCATTGATTACTGGGGTATACCAATTGGGAGATATACAGGATGGGACACCATTGAGTACTGGGGTACACCAGTTGGGAGATATACAGGATGGGACACTATTGACTACTGGGATATACCAATTGGGAGATATACAGGATGGGACACCATTGAGTACTGGGGTATACCAATTAGGAGATGTACAGGATGGGACACCATTGAGTACTGGGGTATACCAATTAGGAGATGTACAGGATGGGACACTATTGAGTACTGGGGCATACCTGTCAAGAGATAAACAGGACAGGCTTCTATTTTCTTTGACTTCATCATTGACTTCAGTTAGGTGTTTAAAATGATGAAAGGTTGGGATAATAATAATAAGCATGCTGTAATAAACTGGTGTTAAAAGGAATATTTACACTGTTCCAGGTTAGTAAATATATTTGCAGTAATAAAGGACAATAATGGCTTAAAAATGATTAAATTAATCTTTTCCACTTTTTGCCTGAAATTATGATTTATTCTTATTTTTACAAATTATACAAAATATAATTTGAACAATAGTATACTTAAAATTCAAGTGCACTTACTTAACAATTTTCACTCTTTGCTAAAGGGTCTCAGATATTCTCAAGAGAAATAACATTTTCCAAGCGAAATACGTGGAATATTTTTCTTAGGATCCTGTCAAGGATTGTAAATGTTTGTTTTTTTCAACATCCTTTGAATTCTGTTTGAAGCTTTCTACAGTTCCCTTCAAACTTTAATGTTCCTTCCACCTGTTTTAATAACATTCTGTAATGATTTATCTTATAGCTGCTGCATAGCTCCCTTCCCCGATAATTACAGAAGAAAAAAGATGATCATTTTAAAATCTAAATAAAACGCATCCATAATACCAATTACATTCTATTTTTATAGCAGGGTGATCATGTTTAATAAGCATAGGTAAGCATCTTTCAAGTATTCTTTAAAGAAGAAATTGCTTCTCAGCCACTTCTTATGACACAAAACAATTTTTCATCTCTGGTAAATATTTTTTTCATTATTATTGTGGGCTAGGAAAATGATTATTGCCTAATCACTCACAAATCGTGGACTGGGAAGTTGATCAGAGGAGGAATCAACTGAAATTGAATCTATATTCACCTCTTTTGTCACTGCTGAACTGATAGGTTAGAAATTTCTCCCCTTGTTCAGTTCACTGAGCTGACTCAGACCTGAAGTAAATGGCCAATCTTCAAAGAAACTGAGGAAGATTTTGTGAGCTCCTCATTAACTGTCTTTAGTAAAACCTTAACAAATAAAACAGTTGGCTTTTTCTTCCAATGTTTCACTATTGTTCATGAATTCAGATTGAGAGGAATCAAAATCATAGAATAATAGAATCTCTACAGTGCAGAAGGAGGCCATTCAACCCATCAAGTCTGCATTGACTGTCTGACAGAGCATCTTACCAAAACCCTATCCTCATAACTCCATGTATTTACCAGAGCTGATTTCCCTAATCTACACATCTTTGGACACAAAGGGGCAATTTAGCATGGCCAGTGCACTAACCTGCACATCTTTGGACAGTGGAAGGAAACTGGAGCACCCACACAGACATGGGAAAGATGTGCAAACTCCACACAGACAGTGACCCGACAACAGAATTGAACCTGAGTCTCTGGCACTGGGAGGCAGCAGTACTGACCACTCTGCCACCATTCCAATCCTCACATTATTATCATAGAATTATAGAATCTACAGTGCAGAAAGAGGCCAATCAACCCATCGAGCCTACACCGTCAACAATTTCACTTAAGTTCTATCCCTGTAACCCCACATATTTATCCTTCTAATCCCTCTGACACGAAGGGGTAATTTATCATGGTCAATCAATTTAACCCGCACATCTTTGAAGGAAACCAAAGCATCCAAAGGAAACTCACACGGGCATGAGAGAATGAGCAAACACCACAGAGACAGTGACTGGAATTGAACCCAGGTCCCTGGTACAGTGAGGCAGCAGTGCTAACCATTGTGCCACTGTGCCATTCAACAGGTATTCCTTTTTTCTTTACTCGCAACATTACTTGAAGGGAGAAAAAGAGCAGAAAAGGCAGTCAGAAAAAGAGCAGAAACAAACAGTTCACAGTTGAAGAATCTTACAATTGTGTAGCTCTGTACAACAACGGCATCCTAGTGATACTGATTGCAAAACAAGAAATGATACAATAACATTCCTTTAGATGCAATCACATACTGGAAAACAGGAACATTCACAAATTGAATTTAGGTTTCACAATGTTGGCACACTGCTAGACCATGACTAATCTTTCAGATTCTGTAACTGGCTGCACATCTCCTTGCATCTTCATCCCCACAAAAATAACACCCTAAATGTGTCCTCCAAAATTCTGCCCTCAAATTAATGCTGGATTTCATTTGTTACTTTTGGGTGGGATTTTATATGCCTACACCTGCACCCTCCCCAACCCCCTGCAGTGTTTTCAGCAGGCGTAGGGATGGGAAGAGGGGACAGGGTGCGCATGTGAACTATGTAGAGTTCCCAACCCATCCCCCCCTCCCATCCACCCCCAACCTGACACCTATAATACAGGCAGTGGATAAGTTGCCTTGAAACCTATTAAGGTCCCCACTGCCTAATTTATTGGCAAGTGAGGGTCTCAATCCTCTTCCACTGCCATAAAATGCTGGGCAGTGGCAGGCAGGCCAATGTGCCAAGGCTATTTTTGAAAGGGTTTATTTGAAAAGGCAAGAAGGTGGGAAGGGAGGGGCGGCTCATCAATCGGGAGGTGCCCTGTGTACACCGGAACCCTCATCCCCACTCCCCCTCCCCCCAATCAAGATATCGCACACCACCCCCTCGTTCCTCCCCATGTCCCCTCCAAATCCCACCCTTCTCTACCCATCTTTCCCCCGCCTTGGTCTTTGCAGTCCCTTTCTATCCCAAAATTCCAGAACCACCTGCATCTGGTCACCATTATTTTCTTCCCTTGTTGTCCCAGCAGTCCCCACTACTGAGCTCTTGTGATGCTGGGACTGCTGGAACTGTGCGACAATCAGATAGACTATCTTCGAGGGATCTTGCCATCGGATGGGACTTCTTTCCAGAGATTCACCCAGGCATCACATTGTCTTCCAGGGACCTCACCGTAGGATCAGACCATCCTGCTGCAAGTGGAAGGCAACAGGAGGCACTGTAGAGAGGAAAAAGCTTGAAAGAAGGCTAGGGGAGGAATGAAGAGATGTGGTTCAGGGGCACAGACCTAGAGGGGGGCATGGGTGGTTCAGGCTGCCGGAGTAAAGGAATTCCAGGAACCTTGCACACAGGAGATGGAATGGAGCAGGGGAGTTAGAATGGCCGAACTGGGTGCTAGTCAGCGTGTCATGTGTGTATCTGAAGGGGCATGGTGTGTAGGTGTTATGCTGTGAAGACAGATGGATGGGTGTCGAGGTGTGAAAGGATTCACAGGTACGGGTCAGTGGAAACAATTGTGGAATCCTAGGGTGTGAATTAAGGGTTGCTTGATGTATGAAGGGGTGTAAATGAGGATTATGGGGTGGGGGCGGAGGTGGAGAGATCCAGTCGAGTGGGAGGGTCAGAGTGCAATAATGTTGTATGAAAGGGCACCGAGAGCTTTTGGTGGGGACATGGAGGTACACATAAACTCAAGGGATGCGGTGGAGGAGGACAGACAGAGTCAGTGGTAAGGAGGGTGGGAGATCGGATTACTGGGGAGGAAAGGCTTATGGACATTGATTGTTGAGGGGAAGTGGGAGGATTGAAGGGTAATGATGGGGTGGTTGAAAATTGTGCTGGGGCAGGGAGGGGTGGAGTGGGGCAGTGGAGTCAATGGTTATGAGGGATACAGTGCGAGTGATTGGGAAAGGGGAAACACTAATGGAGTACAAGATAAATGCTACTACCAACATTGCTGGTCACACCCAAATGAAACTGAGGCTGGGTGGGAAAAGTCCCCTTTGTGGTCATTAAATGGCCACTTCGGGGCTTTAGTCAGGGTAAAGGGGAGCTTCCCATCTGAGACGCTCCCGCCATACTGTGAAATCGAGCCCTGGTCAGGGTAGGTGGGATTCTGGAGAAAATCCTCTCTACACTATTTTACACTTGTCTCAGAACCCATCAGTTGGGGGGAGCCTAAAATGTTTACCCGTGCTTTTTGGCAACTGCCCTAACATCGCCTCAAGTGGTTTAATTTTGCATCATAGTGCTCCTTGAAAGGTTTTTGTTACATTAAAGATGCTATTTGAAATGCAGGTTTTGTGCTTGTCATTTGTATTCTATATTGTGCCAACAGGGCTACACTAATGGGAAGACATTCAGTGTTGCTGCAGTTGTGATCTGCATTGCAGTTGCTTTAGAATTTGGCCAATGCATTGAAATTATCTAAGGATTGATTTAAACATATGTAAATCAGGCATATTCTCACCGGGGATGGGAAGGTTGAGGGAAGATATAATTGTTCTTTTTAAGAATTCTGAAGGAATTAGATAACTTGGATTGTGACCTTGCCAGAACAGTGGAACTGGAGACTGTGGTTTACGTGGGCTAAATTCTCCTGTGGAAACTGTGTGAGGAGTCAATCTATGGAATTGGCTCCTTGGGGACAGAATTATTTGACTTATTTAACCTCCTTTCTTTTCCTGTCTTCAACAAAAGCTGATGGTTGTATATGATTGGAATACTCCTATCCATTTAGCAATAATGGGAGAGTTCCGATTCCTTGGGTTGAGAATTCATGAACAATAGTAAGCATTGGCTGATGGAGCAATTTTTTTTTGCTTGTGAAGCTTTCATTAAAGGTCAGTACTCAGGAATCCATGCTGTCTTACTCAGTTTCTTTGAAGTTTGAATACATACTCAGTGTCAGACTGAAAGCTGTTAATATTGATTCATTCAAATGTCAATTAGATAGATTTCTTTCAGACCATAACATGTTGGAAGACAAGAGGGGATGATTCTCCCAAAAAAATTCCAAGCGTCGAATTCACGTAAAAACTGGAGTAAATCCCGTTGATTTTTCCAGCAGGAGTTTCAAAATGAATCTCTGACACTCTGTGCACTGCGGAGTGCCTCAGAGTGAATCACACTGAAATTCAGGGGTGGGGGCCTATTACTGCGAGAGAGTCCGGCAGCGTAGCGCTGAGCAGGCCACTGCACTTGTGCAGATCTGTCAGCGGCAAGATTGGCGCATACGCAGTAGCCCAATCAGGCCTCCCAATCGCTGGCCAGCCCCACGACCCCTGCATCGCTAGCTGTGCGACTTCCCCCCACAGCTCAGCCCATCTATAATCACCCTGCAATCAAAGGCCACTCTAAGCCTTTTACTCTCTGCCTTTCCCAATTAATAATGGGAATGTGAAATTGCCTACTATTATTACCTTATTGTTCTTCTCTGAGACTGGCCTACATATCTGCTCTTCTATCTCTCCTGACCATTTGGAGATACACTCCCAGCAGCGTGATTGCTGCCTTTTTTCTTTTAAGTTCCGCCCATATGGCCAGCTAAGACATCACCTCTCCTCACTGCGGGGTAATTGAATTCTTACTCAATACTGCAACACCACTTTATAATACTTGTACATTCCCCCTCATGGTGGACATTATACACTGGAATATTGAGTTCCAGTCCTGCCCTTCCCTTAACCATGTCTCGACGATAGCAATAATATCATAGTTTTATGTGTTAATCAACATCCTTATTTATCGGCCTTGCCCGTAAGACTCCATGCAGTAAAATAAATGCCAAGCAGCCTTGCCATATTCCCCAGTGCCTTAACATGTCTGTGTTTGCTCTGGTTCATGTTGCTCTGCCTCCCCAACAGACAGAGGATATAAATGCCAGTCTTTCTTGTTTTACTAAGAAACTGACCACTGCAGATCAATATAACTAACAAATGATTCGTTATAGGTTTTTAAACTAATTTTCATCTCATTAAATTCGAGTTATTCATTAGTGGTGGACTGGGCTGATTAAAATGCTTTAGAATACCTATAGTGCAGAAGGAGGCCATTCAGCCATCGAGTCTGCACCCACCCAGGCCCTATTCTCGTAACCCTACATATTTACCCTGCTAATCCCCCTGACACTAATGATCAATTTAGCATGCCCAATCAATCTAATCCACACATCTTTGGACTGTGGGAGGAAACCAGAATACCTGGAGGAAACCCACTCAGACATGGGGAGAATGTGCAAACTTCACGCAGACAGTGACCTGAGGCTGGAATTGAACCCGCGTCCCTGGCGCTGTGAGGTAGCAATGCTAACCATCGTGCCACCATGCCACCCTTTCTTTGCACTGGTGAAAAAAACCATTTTTAGCTATGATAAAAGAATTGCAGCAAACTAGCATTTAAACATTTCAAGGAATATTTCAAAAGCAAAACACGTGATTTAAAATTATTTTCTGAATTGCTGCACAATTGGGCTGCTCTCACAACATGTTTTGTGTTATACGATAATGCAAGAATTATAGTTGTTAAACTAAGTATTACCAAGGTTGGTGGCATAGTGGACAGTGAAGAAAGTTATCTTCGATTGCAATGGGATCTTGATCAATTGGGTCAATGGGCTGACGAATGGCAGATGGAGTTTAACTTAGATAAAGGCGAGGTGATGTATTTTGGCAGATTGAACCAGGGCAGGATTTACTCAGTTAATGGTAGGGCACTGGGGAGAGTTATAGATCAAAGAGATCTAGGGGTACAGGTTCATAGCTCCTTGAAAGTGGAGTCATAGGTGGACAGAATGACGAAGAAGGCATTTGGCATGCTTGGTTTCATTGGTCAGAATATCGAACACAGGAGTTGGGATATCTTGTTCAATGTATAAGACATTGGTACGGCCAAACTTGGAAAACTGTACAGTTCTGGTCACTCTATTATAGAAAGGATATTATTAAACCAGAAAGAGTGCAGAAAAGATTTACTAGGATGCTACCAGGACTTAAAGGTTTGAGTTATAAGGAGAGGTTGGATCAACTGGGACTTTTTTCTCTGGAATGTAGAAGGCTGAGGGGGTGATCTTGTAGAGATCTATAAAATAGAGGGGCATAAATCAGCTGGATAGTCAATATCTTTTCCCAAAGGTGGGGGCGTCTAAAACACGAAGGCACAGGTTTAAGATGAGAGGGGAGAAATACAAAAGTGTCCAGAGGAACAATTTTTTCAGAGGGTGATGAGTGTCTGGAACAAGCTGCCAGAGATGGTAGTAGCAGCGGGTACAATTTTGTCTTTTAAAATGCATTTAGACAGTTACATGGATAAGATTGGTATAGGGGGATATGGGCCAAGCCTGGGCAATTGGGACTAGCTTCGGGTTTTTTTTTGAAAAAGGTGGCATGAACGAGTTGGGACAAAGGACCTGTTTCCAAACCGTAAACCTCTATGACTCTAGGTGAGACGAGCAGAAACATGTGAGTGGGTGTGAGGTGGGGAGGGGTAATGCATTGCTTGAAATTAATAGCACTTTACACACAATTTGTAATCATCCACTGTGTCCAAGGTGGAATGTCTACTCTCGGTACTTCGCCCCATGTTGTATAAATTAAAGTGCACTTGTCAGATGCAACTGAAATTGCAAGAGCTGTACTGGGCTTTCTGAGTATTTTTTCGAAATTGAAATAGACACAGAAGGAGAATTTTACACCACCGTCATACGTTACTGGTGATAACCTTAAGCATCGAAGTGACTATCATTCCCATCAATTACAATCGGCGATACAGAAAAATGCCCCATTACACACTACAAGCTGCCAAAGAGATGTAATTGTGCCGGTCAGGCAGTAACGGAGTAGCTTGAAATTCTATAAAATTATATTTTTATTTCTACTTTCTCTCTTCCACCAACTTCCCACCCAGCCTCAGGTCAGAACCTTTCCTTAGGGTCCTGTCCAGACAGAACAAGTCAGCATCTGACTCACTGTCAGTTCACACACGCTTCAACCATAGCCTAATCAAACTTTTGAGGAGGTTTAGCAAGCAGCAAGCATTTTGAGACATCTCTTCCTCACCAGAAGTCTAAAGTTTCTTTTTTCTGTCTTCGTAGCGCAGAACACCGTCACCGTGTGTCATAGGATCTGTAAGAAATGTTGAGTTTGAGCGTGAATCTAAGGTGTGAAATCAGACAGCCAGTTACAGACGGAATTCTGTAAATTGAAATCACCCCCGTATCATCTAATACTCAAAAATCGAACAGCCCTTCACTCCAATAAGATCTGGTCTTTCTTAATCCAAAAAGATAGACAGATAATATACACAAACTGAAATGGTGACCAAACATATATAGGTAACACTGCAAGCCACACACAATGCATTAGCATTTATATTGCTTCTTGCTCACATTCGCTTTAACTTCTTGCCTGCCAGGGACTTAGCTTGTGTGGTACTGCTCATGATGTTACATGAGCTTGAGAGTGGATTTTCACAGACCTAAAGCCGTTGCCGCCTGGACACCCGTTTTGGAAGGGGAGGCGTAACAGGCTGGTGGGATATGAATCATGCCTGACTGTTAAGGTGAACTGGGTTTCCCACCTCTGCCTTGGTGAGTTGCTGCTGTGTATCTGTAGGTAGTGCAGACTGCAGCTATATGGTGTATTTGGTAGCACAAGCCACTAGCTTTTGGAGCACTGCCCCTTCACCCGGTGAGTGGGAGTTCTGTTCACAAACGGGGCATATAAAGACACAAACTCAATTTACAAAATAATGGTTGGAATGTGAGTCCAACATTCCAAACATGATGAAGGGGCAGCACTCCAGAAGCTAGTGGCTCGTGCTACCAAATAAACCTGTTGAACTTTAACCTGGTGATGTGAACTTCTTATCGTGTTTACCCCAGTTCAATGCCGGCATTTCCACATCATGGCTATATGACGTGCCAGCGGTGAAGTGAATGGTTATTTAAGATGGTGGGTCAGATGCTGGTCAAGTGGATTGCATTGTCCTGGATGTGGTTAAACTTCTTGAGTGTTGTTTTAGCTAATCTGGGCAAGTGACCTTACCTGACTTACAGAATAATAATACTGAATAAAAGCAAATTACTGTGGACACTGTGATCTGAAACCAAAAGAGAAAACCACTGGAAAATCTGAGCAGGCCTGGCAGCATCTATAGGCAGAGAAAAGAGCTGATGTTTCGAGTCCAGATGACCCTTTGTCAAAAGGTTATGTGGACTGGAAATATCAACTCTTTTCTCTCCTTACAGATGCTGCCAGGCCTGCTGAGATTTTCCAGCATTTTCTCTTGGTTTCCTGACTTACATCTTATAAATGACAGGGCTGTGCAGTCAAGAGAGGAACAACTTGTCATAAAATGCCCAGTTTAGAATTAGAAAGAGGCCATTCAGCCCAGCGAGTCTGCACTGACCACAATCCCACCCAGGCCCTATTCCTGTAACCCCACATATTTACCATGCTAATCCCCCTGACACTAGGGTCAAATTAGCACGGCCAATCCACACATCTTTGGACTGTGGAAGGAAACCGGAGCACCCGGAGGAAACCCATGGGGAGAATGTGCAAACTCCACACATACAGTGACTCAAGGCCAGAATTGAACCCAGGTCTCTGGTGCTGTGAGAACCTTGTTTAGACCACACCTGGAGTATTGTGTACAGTTCTGGTCCCCTTGGCTTGGAGAAGATAATAATGCCATAGAGAGAGTGCAACAAATTATCAGCAGACTTGTTCTGGGAATAGTGTGACTGTCTTATGAGGTGAGATTGGGCAAACTGGACCTGTATTTTCTAGAGTTTTGAAGAATAAGGGGTGATCTCATTGAAACCTACAATATACTTAAAGGAATAGACAGGGTAGATGCAGGTAAGACTTTTCCCTTGGCTGGGGAGTCTAGAACCAAGAAGCACAATTTCAAAATATGGGTGAAGCCATTTAGGACCAAGATGAGGAGAAATTTCTTTACTCAGAGCGTTGTGAATCTTTGGAATTCTCCACTCTAGAAGGCTGTGGAAGCTCAGTCACTGAGTATATTTAAGGTAAAGATTGATAGATTTCTGATTATCTATAAAGTAAAGGATAGTGGGGAGAGTGGGTGTAAAGTGCATTGCAAGGTCCAATCTGCCTTGATCGTATTAAGTAGTGGTGCAGGCTAAATGGGCTGAATGGCCTACTCCAGTTCCAATGTTCCAATCCCTTGCCATCAATTTCTTGGCAGTCTTTCAGTGACCAGAAGCTTAACCGGACCATTGACGTCAATGCTGTGGCTGCAGGAGCAAACTAGAAGTGTGGGATGGCACAATGGTTAGCACTGCTGCTTCACAGCTCCAGTGTCCTGGGTTCGATTCCCAGCTCAGGTCACTGTCTGTGTGGAATTTGCACATTCTCCTCGTGTCTGCATGGGTTTCCTCCAGTTTCCTCCCACAGTCCAAAGATATGTGGGTTAGGTTGATTGGCCATGCTAAGAAATTGCTCCTTAGTGTGCGGGGATGCGTAGGTTAGAGGGATTAGTGGGTATAATATGTAGGGATATGGAGGTAGAGCCTGGGTGGGATTGTGTTTGGTGCAGACTCGATGGGCCAAAGGGCCTCTTACTGCACTGCAGGGTTCTATGATTCATAGCATCATAAAATTTGTACAGTGCAGAGGAGGCTATTTGGCCCATTGAGCCTGCACCGACAACTGTCCCACCCAGGCCCTATCCCCATAACCCTCCTAATTCCCCTGATGTTAAGGGCAAATTTAACATGGCCAATCCACCTAATCCGCACATCTGTGGGAGGAAACTGGAGTACCTGGAGGAAACCTACGCAAACATGGGGAGAATGTGTAGACTCCGCATGTCACCCATGGCTAGAATAAAACCCAGATTGCTGGAGTTGTGAAACAGCAGTGCTAACTAATCATTGTACCACCATACCACCCTTTGTTGAAATTGGCCATTGTTTGTCACTAATGTTATTTGTATATCAGTTGTTCAAGACTGGATGCTGTCTGGATATTGTCGAATATGGATATCGATGTTTCATTATCTGAGAAAATTATGAGTATGGGTTAAAAATTTCCCTTTTAAGTGAGGGTGAAGCTACAAAGTAAGGAGTGCTTTTCCATTGTGAGTTACCCCTGTGTTTTTTCAAGTTCACTGACATATTATGCATTTTCACAATCCCTGAGGGCCTATGAGACATCAGTAAATTGTTCTCTACCCATTGCATTTAATGACAAAAAAAATGTTAATTTTATTTTTAAAAAGTAGAAGTTCAAACTGGAGCGGAAGAAAGCTTTTAATTAACTGTCGAGGAGAAATAATTTTTTTGAAAAATGTATTGAAAAATCAAGCGTTGGCATTCATTAGATACGTGTTTACAGCATTATGCCAGCAGTTACTAATATTTAAAGTTTTAATTAGTGTGTTTAAAAATATAGGCCAGAATTCTCTGGCCTTTCAGCCTTGTGTTTTCTGCTGGCAGGAGATTGGGGGGGGGGGGGGGGGGGGGGGGGGAGGAGCGTTGGGGGGGGTTGTTGGTGGGGGGCGGTTGTTTGCTAGCGGCGGGATTATCCGGTCCCATCACTGTCAATGGGGATTCCCATTGGAGAGTCCTGCTGGCATGAACGGCCAGAGAATTCTGGCCACAGCCTGGCCAATCACCAGTCATAGAAACAGGAGTTGGCTATTCAGCTCCCTGGGCCTTTACCGCTATTCAATTAGATCGCAACTGGACAGTATCCTAGTTCGTTCTACTCACTTTGACAAGAATCTATCAATCCTTGCTTTGAAATAGTCATTTGGCTGTTTGTCTTGACAACATTTGGGGAGAGGGTTTTGTTTCTCACTGCGCTTTGCTTGACATTGTGATATCACTCCCGAACAACCTAGTTGGTTCTCTTTAAGTTCTCTTTTCACTGACCTCATCAAATCCTTCAATAATCAAACACCTCACTTAAATCACCCTTCCATTTTCCATATTCAGGGGACCACTGGCAACCAGTCCTCATAATTTAATCGTTTTATTGGTGGTATCGTTTTGGTGAATCTGTGTTGCATGTCCTCTCTGACGGTACTGTGCCTTTAAGAAATAGCTACTAGCGTTTTCCTAAATCTAAAGTCTAAAGCGTAGGTTTAAGGTGAGAGGGGAGAGATACAAAAGGGTCCTGAGGGGCAATTTTTTCATACAGAGGGTGGTGAGTGCCTGGAACAAGCTGCCAAAGGTAGTAATAGAGGGGGGTACAATTTTGTCTTTTAAAAAGCACCTGGACAGATACATGGGTAAGATGGGTACAGAGGGATATGGACCAAATGTGGGCAGTTGGGCCTAGCTTAGGGGTTTAAAAAAAAAGGGTGGCATGGACAAGTTGGGCCGAAGGGCCTGTCTCCATGCTGTAAACCTTTATGGCTCAATGACTCCATAAATGTATCTTGATCATGTTTCTCTGCAGGGTATTTCAAGCAGGCCCTGGCATTTTATTGGGGCCATGTTGTGTGTAACTGCTATCCTTTATTGCTGCTGAAACAAGGCAATTGAACAATTTCAATCTAAATGAATGCAGTGTTCTGCTGTTTTAACATGTCCTTTGGGATTGCTGAGCGGAGCTTGCTTAGGGTTGATTGACAGGTATGTCATATGACTGAGGACATTTCTTTTCCACAGAGCATTCTAGTTTTCGTCTTTACAGTTGCTGCCAGGGGCTGGTAGAAAGAGGCAGTCTCTCTTTCCAGAGCCTTTCTGTAAGTTCCAAGACTTGGGGAGCCTCGGAGAACTGATCCAGCAGTTCAAGGACCAATTCACATGCCCACACTCACACTCCTTGAAGGTACAGAGGTGTGTGGTGCAAGAATTATACATCTTGAGCTACAAGCCTACAACTGAAGGTGATGAATTACGAATATTGTACAAGAAGTACATCATTGGTGTGTGAGAATTAATGTGATTATTTTTTCTTTCTTTGTTTCTTTGCTGTTTATTCTAGAGGTGCATCACAACAATACTGTTATCTTCAGGTTTGCATGCAGTTAAGGCAACAGGGCTTGAAATTGATCTCCATCTGCTTGAGCTGTCCCTGTGTTGGGAGTGTGCTTGTTCCAACAGCGCCTCATTAGCTCTCATGCAAAAATTATCATCCATTTTCTCTGCCGAGCACCCTTGATGTTTTCTATTTTTGTTTTAATTATACTATCGGTTTATGATCTGAACCTCACTCTCTTTCTTACACTTTCATCACATCTTTCAGAAACTTCTCAATGTCCGGTATGCACAGTGACTTACCTTGGAGTGGATTCAAATGTCATATTGCTATTAGGTGCTTAAAGTCTAGCCACAGTTCAACAAAGATGTCTCTGTAACCCTCCTTGTATAGGGATTAGCTGTAGCATGCTTTCTGTTTGGCAGCACTTGGCATTGGATATTTGAATCCCTACATTACAGAAGGAGGCCATTTGGCCCATCGAGTCTGCATCAACCACAATCCTACGCTGGCCCTATTCTCGCAATCACATGAATTTTACCCTGCTAATCCCCCTGACGCGAACGGACAATTTAGCATGGCCAATCCACCTAACTCGCACACCTTTGGACTGTGGGAGGAAACCGGAGTAGCCGGAGGAAACCCATGCAGACACGGGGAGAATGCCTCAGTCATGTGCTGTTCCTGATCACCACCACCCCTCCCCACCCCTCATCTGCAGACCCGATCTCCTCCTCACTCCATCTCCCACTGATCCCCATTGCAGAGTGTGTAGTGGATGCCCCCCCCCACTACCGCTGATCAGATTCCAGCAGGCTCCATCCCACCAGTACACCCCATCCCATTTAGCCCCACCTCTTAGTACTGCCCAGTGCCAAGGTGCCAGGCTGAGGTCCCCCAGAAGTTGGGGGCACCCCTCTGCCCCATATGCTCTGGGGGGGCTCAGTGGCTTCTGTCCTCACCAGAAGGGTGACTATGCTTTGTGTCATCTCCAAAGTATTGTTCTCTCTGGATGCTTTGAAATGAGAATGTATTTAGGTCGACAGAATGGCTCAGTGAAGTATTGTGAAATGTAGGACTGGCCTTCGTAAAGACAGAGGTCTGAATGCTCTTGAAATTTTTGAGGGGAATTTAGGGTTGCTAGCTGAAGTACATTACTGGTGGTTGGCAGTTCTTGCGAAACAGTCGATGTGTATGAGCAACAGACTGGGCTGCGTGGCTGCTAATGAGTGTTGAAATCAGCAGATTTGCCAAGCTGGAGGTATACTCCGAATTCCAAATGTGTTTGCCCTCCATCTCAATGGACCTGTTGAAAAAGAAAGATTGGAAGTCGTAATGCACAACTGACATAAGAGGAGAGAATACAGGAGGCCGACCATGAGCCAAAGATCTATTTCATGTCCAACATTGTGTTTGATAATGGTAAGCGACAGAACATAAACAAGTCGAACGCAGAAGCCAGAACGTTGAGATTTGTTGATTCACTTCCTCCCCCAAACCTCTGAATGTATCAAATCTGATTAATAGAGACATTTTACTCTTGAAGGAATTTGTTTTTTTATAAGTAAGCCAGAGCACGCTGTCAGAAACAGGACACTTGGGTTAACAGATTCCCACCTGACTTTGAGAGTTTATACAGCAGGCTTGATTATCATTGAAGTTGTTGTCTTATCTCTGGCAGTGAGTGTGTTTGGTCTTGATTGCTGATTGTTGAAAACCTCAAACATATATTCAGTAGATCGTGCATTGGTTTCATCCGGGTGTGGGGTGGAACAGGGCAGTGAGGGAAAGTGGGGGACAGTATGTGGGTAATGAGAAGATCAAGGGCAATGGGAGGGTCAATGGGCAATGAGAGCATCAATGGTCAATAGCAAAAGCACAACACTGTTGTCAGTGGTGGGAAGAACCACGTACATGCTGGGGTGCAGGTTGGGGTCCGAGTTCTTTTAGTGTCTGGAATTAGAAAGGTTTAGGCTAAAATATCTGGGAGTAAAAACATATGTGACCATGAAACTTCATGAAAATACCTAACTGATTCACAAATGTCCTTCAGAGTAAGAAACACGCCGCTTATTCCCTGTCTCACCTATATGTTACTCGAGACCCCCTACCAATGCACCAACCTGCCCTCTGGCCCGACAAGCTGTCAGCCACCTCTTTCTCAGGGCAAGGAACAGTGGGCAAAAAATAACCAGCCTTGCCAGCGATACCCACACCCTGAGAATGACCGTATAGGAAAGAGCCAGATGGAGAGGGCAGCTCACCCTGGTTGTTCAGTGATTAATCTTGACAAGCGAAAGATCAGATGGGTTGGGAATTGGTCACAATGAGTTATAAAACCTGATTTATCTGACCTGCACATGTGTTCGGAAAGACTGGGGGACAAGAATTAACTAAAAGTCCACAAGAGAAATTATACCTCCAGTTTTAAGTGTTAAATGTGTTTATTCGGAAGTTAGGCACCTGCTGATTTACAGCCTCCAGAGTTTTCTGCCAAGTAAAATTAACACAAAATAACAGGATTAGAAGCCTGGAGTCGAAATCTAAAAGGACAAGGCGGAGTTAGGGAACAGCTCCATATTTCTCCTCAAGTTATTCCATTTGACTGGCTATTCATGATGCCTGTGTAAAATTTTCTAAAGAAAAAGTGTCAAATGTTATATAAGATGGGACCTCATGTTTCAGCAGTGTGTCTGCTGTCACATCAGAGCTCAAAGTGTCACTGAGCACAAAATATGGTTTACATTTCAAACAAGCATTGATCAAGACACGGTACAGTGGCACAGTGGTTAACATTGCTGCCTCACAGCGCCAGGGACCTAGTTTGATTCCCGGCTTGGGTCACTGTCTGTGCAGAGTCTGTATGTTGTCTGCGTGGGTTTCCTCCCACAGTCTGAAAGGTGTGCTGGTTAAGTGATTGGTCAATGTAAGTTCTCCCTCAGTGTACCTGAATAGGTGCTGGACTGTGACTCGGAGATTTTCACAGTAACTTCATTGCAGTGTTGATGTAAGCTCACTTGTGACACTAATAAATAAACTTTAAAGAATACAATAACATGGTTCTGATCTGTTTTCGCCTTGCACCGTGCAAGCTCCAGAAGATCATGATGGGGTTCCTCAAGGGAATTTTTAGGCAATAAATTGGAATCAATATCCCTTCCATTTTGATTGTATTTTCTCATCAGGAATCTACAGGATGGTTATGGATGAATTGTTCTCAGCAGCTTCATGTCCTTTACATGCCTGAATGCTGGTTAAAGGGTAAATCTTAATGAGGAGAAAATGCTCTATGTAAGAGGAGATTTTCAAAGTATTTTCAAATCCCTGGCTGGTCTCCTGTAGACATGCAGTCATCCAAACTCTGCTACCCCATGTCCCCGTTCAAACCTAGTCCCATTCGCCTTTCCCCTCTGGGCTCACTGACTCATACCCGCTCCCAGCCAAGCAACATCAATGATCTTACAATTTGTGGGATCCTTTATACGGCTTGCTTCAGTTAAAATGCTTCATTTTAAGATATTTCTGCCTATGTAATTCACTATGCTAAGTTTTAAAGCTAATTTAAAACACAGCTGAGAATGCTGGGAGGAATTTGGAAAGTTGACTGCATTTCCTGAAAGTAATCCTGCAAACAAGGCTTTCTCATAAGCCCAAACAGAAGCATTCATGGCCACACAGCTGCCAATTGTTTATGAAAGTTAAGGACTCAGTTTGTACCAGCAATTTCAATAACACAGGTTACCAATAGCATATGTTGTACATTTCAGTGTGTGTTTTCAAGTTCAGTGTTGTCTGTTTCAACTTTGGTTTTTGATCTCAATGCATTTTTTGTACAGGAGCGGGCTATGAAGCCAGTCCTCAACTTTTCTCTCTTTCTTCACTTCTGTAATGTTAGTTTTAAGTTTTATTCAATAAAGAAAACCATTTTTAAAAATCGTACCAACTGCGGCCTACGTCTATTCTAAGGAATGAATAGACCCCACACAATTCTTATCCTTGTTTTCAAATCCATCCATGCCTTTATCCCTTCCTTTCTTCCCTCTAATCCCACAACTAAACAAGATATGTGCTCTCATTTAATTCTGGCCTCTTGAAGAACGTTGATTTAATCATTTCACAGTTGGTGGCCATTCCTTCAACTACCTCAGCGTCAAGTTCTGGAATTCTCTTCCCAAGCCTTTCCTCCCTTCTTCCTTTAAATTTCTCATTCAAATCCAACTCAGACAAAGCTTTTGGCTATCTTCCCTAGTGTTGCCTTATGTGGCTCGATATCTCAGGTTGCTTTGTAAGACTCCCATGAAGAATCTTGAAACAACTTAGTGTCTTCAAGGCATTCATCATCAGGGAAGGAGAGCATTTTGTTCATTAAGCTTGTGCTTGCTTAAACACACAAATCACAAGATCTCATCAATGAGTATTGCCACAGCAGCATAAAGAACCCATATATTGACATAATGAAATCATAGAATCATGGAATTCTACAGTGTAGAAGGAGGCCATTCAGCCCACCGAGTCTGCACTGACCACAATCCCACCAGGGACACCTTGTTGAAGTTGAACAAGACATTGGTAAGGCCACACTTTGAAATACTGTGTGCAGTCCTGGTCACCCTATTATAGAAAGGATATTATTAAACTAGAAAGAGTGTAGAAAAGATTTACTAGGATGCTACCGGGACTTGATGGATTGAGTTATAAGGAGAGGCTGGGACTTTTACCTCTGGTGCATAGGAGGCTGAGGGATGACCTTATAGTGGTCTATAAGATAATGAGGGCATCGACAAGGTAGATAGTCAATATCTTTTTGCAAAGATAGAGGAGTCTAAAACTAGAGGGCATAGGTTTAAAGTGAGAGGGGAGAAATACAAAAGTGTCCAGAAGGGCAATATTTTCACACACAGGGTGGTAAGTGTCTGGAACAAGCTGCCAGAAGTAGTAGTAGTGATGGGTACAATTTTATCTTTTAAAAATCATTTAGATAGTTACATGGGTATGATGGGTATAGAAAGATAGGGACTAAATGTGGATAATTGGGATTAGCTTTGGGGTTTCAAAAAAAAAGGGTGGCATGGACAAGTTGGGCTGAAGGACCAGTTTCCATGCTGTAAATCTCTATGACTCTATGATTTCTATGACTCTATCTCCACAACCCCATGCACTTACCCTGTTAGTCCCCCTGACACTAAGGGACAATTCAGCATGGCCAATCCACCTAACCCACACATCTTTGGATAGTGAGAGGAAACCTGGGCACCCAGGGGAAACACACATCATCCCTCAAATCATTCTCATAAACTAAAATCTTTTCTACATCCATTCTGAGGTCACCACATGCTTCTTAAAGTGTGATGCCCGAAATTGGATGCAATTCTCCAGTTGAGGCCAAACCAACATTATATAAAGGTTCATCATAACTTCTTGCCTTTGTAATCTATGCCATGATTATACTGTAAATAGCAAAACCCTTAGGAATATTAACATACAGAGGGATTTGGGCGTACAGGTCCACAGATCCCTAAAAGTGGCAATACAGGTGGCCAATGTGATTAAGAAAGCATAAGGGTTTTTGCCTGCATCAGCTGGGACATTGGAGTACAAGAGTTGGGAATTCACGTTGCAGTTAGATAAGTTTTGGTTAGGTCCCATTTGGAGTATTGCGTACATTTCTGGTCACCACACTACCAGAAGGGCATGGAAGGTTTGGAGAGAGTGCAATGAAGGTTCATCTGTTGCCTGGTCGCGAGGGTGTTGGCTATGAGGAGAGGTTGAATAAACTAGGATTGCTTTCACTGGAGAGACCTAGTAGAGGTCTACAAAATTATGAGAGGCATAGGCGGTGGATACTTAGAGGCTTTTTCCAAGGGTGGAAGTGTCAATGACAAGAGGGCACAGGTTCAAGGTGAAAGGGGAGAAGTTTAAGAAAGATGTGCAGGGGAAGCTTTTAACACAGAGAGTGGTGAATGCCTGGAATGACCTGTGAGAAGTGGTGATGGAAGCAAGCACATTGGCAACATTTAAGAGACAACTGGATGGGTACACGAATAGGAAGGGCATAGAGGGTAGAAGATTTTTTATTCAGTTTAGTCAGAGCATCATCAAGCTTGGAGGGCCAAAGGGCCTGTTCCTATGCTGTAGTTTTCTTTGTTGTTATGATGAAGCCCATTGCCTTTATATCTTTTTAGTGGTTTTCTCAACCTATCCAGCCACCTTAAATAGTTTGTGCACATATTCCTCAGGGTTTCTCTGTTCTTGCACCTACTTTCAAATTTTAATCTTTATTTTCCATTGCCTTTCCCTGTTCTTCCAAACAAAATATATCATTTGTTCGCCGCACAAAATCAAACCTATTATTTGTCCATTTGTCCCTATATATGTCCTCTTGAAATCTCTCCTCACAGTTTGCAATGTGTGAACATTATGTAATGTATATAAATATGAGCTGTTATTCTTATTTAAAATTTGACTGAGATGTATGTTTTATATTGATCAATGCTCCAATACACTTTTTTCTTTTTAACTGATAAATAAATGACTGCACTTATGCTTGATTAGTTGTATCTCCTGCGTTGATACTGTGCCTTTAAGAAATGTGTTTTAATCATGCTCCTTTGTAGCATTTTATTGGTGCCATAATGTCTGTAACTGGTGTACTTTATTGTTACTGAGACAGTATAAATGACATTGTGTTTAGTTTTAATCTGGACTGATACAGTGTTCTGTGGTTTAATAGCCCTTTGAAGATTGCTGAGTAGAGCTTGATTTAGGGGTTATTGACAGGTCAGGTCATATGCCTGAGGACAGCTATGTTTCAGAGAAAAGTCCAGTTTTAGTTTCATTTTCTCAGTTGTTGCTAGAAGCTTATAGAAGAGGACAGTGTGTTTCTGTTTCTATTTCACCAGAGACTTGCTGAAGACTCCAGGATTTGGGAGCTTTGAAGATTTGATCCAACATTCAAAGGACCAATTCACAAGCAGGCGTTAAAATTTTTTTTTATATTTCAATTTTAACTTGGTTCATCTTTTATTTGATAAAAGCTCACTAGTGGGTCACTTGAATCACCTAGAGTGAAACACCTTATCCTGATCCTAATGCCAAAATCAAATGTAAAACATAGGACCTTGACTAAGTTCATAAAAACATCTTGGAGTTTCTGGCCTGGGACTGAACACTCTGGGGCCTATTTTCAGCAGCTTGAGTTACTTCATCAATATTTTAAAAAATAAAAATCAGTATCATAAAATCCCCAGAGTGCAGAAGGAGGCCATTTGACCCATCGAGTCTGCATCAACCACAATCCCACCCAAAACCTATCCTGTAACTTCACATATTTATCCTGCTAATCCTTTGACACTCGAGTCAATTTAGCATGGCCAATCAACCGAATCAACTTAGGAGAGAAGCAAAGCAAGCTATTGACTCATGACCATGTCAGAAAGAGGTACTTTGACCATTAATTTGTCATTCTAGGGCTTCAATTGGCCTGTAGACATGTTGGCCTTCTAATCCTCCCCCACTGCTGGCAAAACTGAGGCAGGGGCAGGTGGGAAGGTGCTGGGAAAGATGCCCCTGGTATGATGCTCAATTTTCTCCCCACCCTCACCTTCCAGCCCTCTCCACATGAGCATAAAGTGCTGCCCAATCCATTGTAGTTGTTCCTCTGTATCAATAGCTTTGTCTTAGCTTGCAACTTGTTCAAAAAGGCCCAGTCAAAAGTCCAGCTGGTTCTTGGGACAGGAAACCCGGTGAATTTGGATGATTGTCAATTTATAAACTGCTGTTGCATTGCAGTCACTTGACTTTTAAATGTCAAGTCCTTTTTTAAATTAAATGCATTCCAGTCAGGGAAAAAAAAACTACCTTGTTCAATCACCATGACATAATGGGCCCAGATATAAGCAGACAGACGTTGTAGCAGGTGATCCTCAACAAACCAAGGAAAAGTCCAATATAATTGGAATTAGAGTTATCTTTTTCACCATAGCCTAATGGCCTCAATAGATTCACTTCATCTCTGATACTATTCCCACTGACTCCTATACCCTTCCTATAACATTAGTAGAACTAATAGACATATAATATCATGTAATATCATAGAAGCCCTACAGTGCAGAAGGAGGCCATTCAACCCATCGAGTCTGCACTGACAACAATCCCACCTGTGCCTTATCCCCGCAATCCCACATATTTACTCTGCTAATCCCTCTAACCTACCCATCCCGGGACACTGAAGGGCAGTTTAGCATGGCTAACGCACCTAACCAGCACATATTTGGGCTGCGGGAGGAAACCGGAGCACCTAGAGGAAACCCACATAGATACAGGGAGAATGTGCAAAGTCTACACAGTCATCCAAGCCGGAAATTGAACCCAGGTCCCTGGAGCTGTGAGGCAGCAGAGCTAACCAGTCTTAAAGTTTAAAGTTTACTTGTTCGTGTCGCAAGTAGACTTACATTAACAATGCAATGAAGTTACTGTGAAAATCTTCTAATCCGCCGCCTGTTTGGGTACACCGAGAGAAAATTTAGCTCGGCCAATGCACCTAGCCAACACGTCTTTCAGACTGTGGGAGGAAACTAGAGCTCCCGGACGAAACCCACACAGACACGGGGAGAACACACAGACTCCACATGACAATGGGAATCGAACCTGAGTCCCTGGTACTGTGAGGCGGCAGTGCCAACCACTATGCCACCGTGCCACCCCCCCTGTGCAACCGTGCTGCCCTGTATAATATCACATCCTATCTTATAATATCTCCTCAAGGCAAGAAATGTCTGAGTGTACAGAGCAGTTGTCATCAACACACTCCTATTCTGCAGCGAGACCTGTACTGTATATCAGTGACATACAAGAGCACTTGAGAAATTCTATCAGGGCATGCTTCTTTAAGAGAATGGGTCAGGTGACCGGGGGCTCATGCCCCATCTTGGGTGGAGCTTGCAAGGGCAGTGTGGTTCTGACTGGGCTGGGATAAAGACATGTAATAAACTGTTCCATTAATTCATTATCACTAGCCCTTTGACCCTTATTAGTCTTCGATATCAGGCCTCCAAACATAAGAAATTCCATCAGCAGTACCTCGGCCGCTGTTTAGATCACCTGATGAAGGAGAAGCGCTTCAAAAGCTTGTGATTCCAAGTAAACCTGTTGAACTTTAACTTTTAACCTGGTGTTGTAAGACTTCTTACTAGAGAGTAAGGAGTTAAGATATTCATCAGTCAACTCAGCAATATTCATAGTGTGAAAGCCAAAAAAATTCTGCTGCACTACACTAACAAGGTGACCTTTGAGTGAAATTTTTATATATTTTCTTCTGAGTGTGTGTTTATACCAAGTCTCACGTGAGGTTGTGTGTGACACACTGTAAAAGGGGAGCAAGTTTGTTGGACTTCGTCCATGTTGGAACAGGATCGCAAGTGGTGCCAAGACCACTTGAGGTCCAGGCTAGCCATCATTACTGGGATCTCCAACAGAGGGAAAGTGGTGAGAAATGTTACTCGCATTTCTTTCATATTATTTACTCTTTTGTAATAAACCATTGTAATCATTTAGAGATTATAATTCTAGTTTGTCTCTTATTTAACAAACTCCCGGTTCATTAAAAGAACAAAACGGATCACTTCCATCATAGAGATTATAACACTACATTCTGCACCCTCTCCTTTCCATCTCTATGTAAGGCATGCTTTGTCTGTAAAGCATGGAATAAACAATACTTTTGATTGTATACTAATACATGTGACAATAATAAATCAAATCAAATCAGATTCAATGGGAGAACCATCCAACACACACTAGTGTCCCTCCTGAAACCAGTTCCACAAAATAATTCAGGAAAATCTCCAGCAAGATCAAATTCAATTCACAGTGCCCAGATGGCTGAGAACCACCTTACCCTTCAGGTCTTATCTCAAATAGCCAAAGTTTAATTTGATTTAGTATTGTCAGTGCATTGGGATACAGTGAAAAGTAGTTTCTTGCGTGCTATACAGATGCAACATACCATTCATAGAGTACATAAGGGAGAAGGAAAGGAGAGAGTGGAGAATGTAGTGGGGTGTAGAGAAGGACCAGCTTAATATAACACAGGTCCATTCAAATGTCTGATGGCAGCAGGGAATAAGCTGTTCTTGAGTCAGTTGGTATGTGACCTCAGACTTTTTCCCAACGGAAGAAGGTGGAAGAGAGCATGTCCAGGGTGCATGGTATCCTTGATTATGCTGGCTGATTTTCTGAGGCAGCAGGAAGTGTAGACAGAGTCAATAGATGGGAGGCTGGTTTGTGTGATGAACTGGGCTGTCTGGGGGACTAAAATGTCCTGGAGAGGACAAAGAAAATGGCCGGAATTCTCTGGCCGTTCACGCCGGCGGGATTCTCTGGTGCTGCCAGTAGTGCACCTCTGTCCGTGGACTTCCCGCCAGTGTGGAGTGATCTCAATGGGAATCAGAGAATCCCGCCACTAGCAAACAATGTACCACAATGTATGCAAACAGACATAATGGCTGAATTATTGGTTGTGGATTTGCGTTCATAATGAACACAATCATTTTAAATGAAGCTCAGTGGCGCTCTAATAACATTCCTTCCATTTATTAAAACATTTGATTGAGATATAACCTCGCCATTATGAGTTGGCTGTCAGACATGCCGCAAAGCGATGAGTCACGGAGTGCTCGGTTTAGATGATGGCCCAGGCCTGGACCCAAACACAAATATTTTCAGTTGCATTATAATATTCTTTCTCATGCTTCCACAGTAGTTCTGGCTGTCACTCACTCAAACTGGCAAGGGTTCCGGTAGGAAACAAATCGCAAAACTAGAAGTTGCCCTGTAGCACAGGTAATGCGGCAGCTGTGGGGCTGAGTCTCAGGGCTGCTGATCAGCCTATCTTTCCTGCCCCTGATGCCATCAGCATTATGCTTTCTTGTCGGAGTCTCTCGATTGACTATCTTAAAGGGAGACGCGCCTTAAAGAGAGGAAAATGCTAAGCTTCCTTCACTTCTTCCAGGTGCTCCATCTTCATGATAACTAGAGGGCTTGAAGGAAAGGATACAAATCTTTCAGGGCACTGCCAAAATGATTTACAGTCAATTAAATACTTTTGAAGTGTACTCATGGTTGTAATGTAGATCAGTAGCAATCAATGTGTACACAGCAGTGTCAAAGTGATCAAGCTGTTTTACTTCAGTGATGCCGACTAAGGTGTAATATGCACTGAAAAGCCTTAATTGACAAAATAACTGGTTAATTTTTGGTTGCACATTGTGACTACAGTTATGCAAATTATGCAGTGAAAGTGCACACGAGACATGATCAGACTTTGTCAAATTGGCCACTGTTGAATTTACCAGCTTGACCTTTAAAGGAACACAAAGGTTAAATGAGTGAAAAAGTGTAATGGTCAATTCACCTATATTCTGAAGATGGGAATATTGTGACTGAGGAATCTGTGATGATATGGGAGCAGGGAGCGTGTCAATGGTACCATTACTTATAATTACCAAGACACTCACAGCACCAATCTCCTTAAGGAAACCTTGAAACTTCATCTGATTTCATTGTAGAGAGGGGACTGTGCTAAACCATAAAACAATGTTGAAGTAAGTTTGATTCTTATGTTGCAAAGTTGGGTAGAGTAATTGTAGATTGGTGTTTGGAACATTGTGAAATGCTAGAGAGGAAGCATTGCATTGTCCCTTTAAAAAGCTGGAGTTTTTTTTTCTGTCCCAACCTGAAACATTTGTATCAAAAGTCAAGCAACAGTTTTACCAAGACAACAGGGTTTTGATTTCTTTGAATTTAGCCAATCAACTTGAATCAGGCACTTAGATACCAAGAACCTATTAAATTTAAATCTGATAGTTTTGACAACCTAGGACCCATCCTTTTGTGGGAAATATTGACATGTCATCACAGGTATAAAAGAAGGGGAGTGGTGGGACAAAAGTAGAGAGCAACTGTCACCTGCAAGAGATAATAGCTCACAGCTCTCAGAGAGAGAGAATAGCTGGCCCTCATAGCTTCATCTATGCCTTAGAGAAAGCACCATCAAGATAGCAAAGGTACCAAAGAAGAAAGGAGTTCCAGTAGAAGAATCAACAGAGAAAGCCCAGAATATTCCAGAAGACATAAAACCTGATTGTAATGTAGAAAGTGACTAAATGGTATTTTTTTGTTAATGAGTGGGAATTATATTTATTGGAACAGCATACCATTAGAATCTTGTTTTATTCAGGAATAGTTGATAGTTAGAAGGTGTTTATTCAGACCGTTAATAGTTTAGTTTAGAGTGTCACAGATTTATTTTATATTTAGCCACTAGAAGTTGCTAAAGTGCAGGTCGCACTGCTTCACGCACACGTTTTACAGATTATAAGGCGAGGTACTCCTCTTTGGGTGTTTGAGTATTAGTTCTCAGAGGGGGGGATCAACCTCCACTTCATAACAATGTTCCGATTGTTTGTGGGTTTCGAAACAGTCAAACAAATGGTTTTGACTGCTTACAGAGTGACCAGGCAGGGAGGAGCCAATCTCTGACCATCACCGATTTTGAAATCATGTCCAATGGAAAAGAGCCCACAAGGGCTGAAATTCTTTGGCCGTTCACGCCCCACCACAAGAGAGAACAGAGAATTTGGTGCTCAGGCAAAACTCCAAATCTCTTCACTGCATCAAGACCAGAGAATCCCACCAGCTTGACCAGAGAATCCTGTCAGCATGAACGGTTGGAAAATGCCTGCCAAGATGTTTCTTTGTTCAGTAATTCCACTTCTATTTCCTTCTATGGAAATAAATTTCGCTGATAAATAGAAACTTCACTGTCTGCCCTAGAGATTCCTCAGCATCCGCTTTGGTGCACCATCCATGTATTTCAAGAAACATTCAAGATTCAATCAATTCACATTGCAAGAGTCTGAGTATTCTCCATAGAACTCTATTAGAGCACACGTATCATTTCTAATGTGCAGCGCTCATGAAGTTTCGTTCCACTGAATGTTCTGTAAATAACTAAGGCAAATCTGCTGGTTTCTTTATTACGTAATTTGCTGAAACATTTTCTTTATCCATTCGTGGGACATGGGTGTCGCTGGCTGGCCAGCATTTATTGCCCATCCCTAGTTGCCCAAGGACAGTTGAGAGTCAACCACACTGCTGTGGCTCTGGAGTCACATGTAGGCCAGATCAGTTAAGGGCAGCAGATTTCCATTCTTAAAGGACTTTAGTGAACCAGATGGGTTTTTCTGACAATCGACAAAGATTTCACGGTCACCAATAGATTCTTAATTCCAGAAGTTATGAACAATTTGTATGAAACATTAGTTCAGCCTCAACTGGAGTATTGAATTTACTTCCGACCCCGACACTTCAGGAAGCATCTGAATGCATTTGAGAGAGTTCAGTTAAAATCCATGCATAGTTCCAGGACTGAGGGACCTTATTCACATGAATACATTGGGAAAATTGGGGCTGTTCTCCTTTGGGAAGAGATGATTAAATGCAGATTTGATCGAAGTCGTCAAAATAAAGAGCAGTCTGGAGACACTGTTCCTATTGGTGGAAGGATTGAGAACAACAAAGGCCACCCACTTAAGGTGATTGTGTGAAAAGCATGTTGGAAAAGTGATACGTGGAAAAAACTTAGTTTGGACCTGGAATGCACTGCCAGAGAGCAGAGTGGAGGCAGATCCAATTGTGAATTTCAAAAGGGAATTGAACAATTATCTGAATAGATCCAAAATTGAAGAACTTCAGGGCAGGGGTGGAAATCGGGGATAGGAGAGCTGCTCGTGCAGAGACAGCATGAGCACAATGGGCTGAATGGCCACGTTGAGTTCTGCAAACATTCATGTCAAGTTTAGACAGCAGAATGCACAATCATTTGCAGAGGAATATGTATCACATGAATCTGTCTTTGTTTACTTCAATATTTGAATTCTGGTGCAGGAAGCAAACTCTGCAGAAAGCGTGGATGGAATTTTCACTGGGAAGATTGACATGGGACCCAGCATAAAGGCAGTCCAGGAAATTCAATGGCCCACAGGAGTGGGGAATGTTTGACATTTCAACTGGGCTGAAAGACTTTAGAGGGTGGACTCCTTTCCATCCCACTTTTCCCTTGTCCTGTTTCTCGATTTGATTTATAAATTTACTTTTGACCAAAGCTCCTAGGCATTTTTGTTAAGGCTTGCAGTGTGACCAGGGCACTGCGAGATTTTAAGTTTACAATATCCCCATTGATTATCCTTGAGAGGAGTTCAAGGAGTTCCAAACACAATATAATTTTGCTGGGGAATTTTTTTCCGGCTTAGAGGTAAAACTTCAGTGAAATGTAAGTCGCTTTGCAAAGAATCAAATCTTAGGGGATGAGACTGCTATTGAACAAAAGGATTTATGTATCAAGTAGCTATATAAGGTTATTATGGATCGACCTTTCTCAGTGTGACTTACAAAGATTCTTTGAATAGAAAGTCTTTAAATATCTGCGAACTGTTTTAAATCCCTAGCCTACCATTGTCTGTGCAGGTAGGAGTTCACTCCATTTGTATACAAATCCCTATCTCCTGGGAATCCCATGAGCTAAACCTGGCGGCACGGTGGCACAGTGGTTAGCATTGCTGTCTCACAGCGCCAGAGACCTGGGTTTGATTCCTGGCTTGGGTGACTGTTCATTTCTGCTCTGGTTTCTTCCCACAATCTGAAAGGTGTGCTGGTTAGGTGCATTGCCCATGTTAAGTTCTCCCTCAGTGTACCTGAACATATGACAGAGTGCGGCAACACTGGGGTTTTCACAGTAACTTCATTGCAGTGTTGATGCAAGCCGACTTGTGACACTAATAAATGAACTTTAAAAATCAATGCTATCTCCTGCTGCAACAATTCAAAGTCAGGGAATTCTAACCTTAAAAGTGGGATAGGAACCATGTGCGAACAGCAAATTGCATGAAATTGGAAAGGTTGTAGAGATCTGCAGACTTTCTATTGCTTTTGTTTGGAGATGTCTGTCCCCTGAAAAGCACTGACCACGCAAATATTATTTTCTTAGCTACAGCACAACTTAGGCAATCATATGGTAATCCTTATCTGCAGGAGTTGAGGCCATTGAAAAAGACACAGGAAGACAGCCAGCTTCTTTTATAACAGGGCACATTTTCTGCATAATTATCTCTTTGCCTCCCAATAACTAGGGGTCCAATAAGGACATTTGCCAGTTTATGTTGCAATCTGTCCTCTTGACCTTTGATGTCATCAGAGACGCTCAATATGATAATTTTGTGGATATGTGTTCAATTCCCAGCGCTTTGGGACGACGCTTAACTCCCTGGGATTTGAACAAGTGCAGCTAGAGTCATAGAGTAGATCATATAATCCTTACAGTGCAGAAGGAGGCCAACAACACAGACAACAATCCCACCCTGGCCCTATCCCTTTAACCCCAACTATTTACCTCGCTAATCCCCCTGACGTCAAGGGTTAATTTGCCAAGGCCAATTGACCTAACTCGCACATCTTTGGAGTGTGGGAGGAAACCGGAGCACCCAGAGGAAATCCATGCAGACATGGGGAGAACATGCAAATTGCACATAGGCAGTCCCCATGGCAGGAATTGAAGCCAGGTCCCTGGTGGTGTGAATTAGCAGTGATAACACTATGACACCATGCCATATATCCAGTTAGATATATATTCAATGCCAGGATACAGAGGGTATGTAAATCAGAAATCAAAGCATGACCTCAATATTCAGTCTTTAGCCGTTAATGCTATTTCAATGGGGTGTGGGGAAGTGTATTGTCATTGCGATTTATACAGGAGTGAAACACCATACTCATTAATTATTGGTACAGAGATGGTAAACTAACAATGCTATTGCAATTGTGAGGCTTATAAGATAATTACATTTCAAGGCTGTGGCTGGGATTTTCCAGCTCTTCAACCTGGCATGATCTTCCAGTCCTGCAGCAGTGTCTGGAGACTTCAATGGTCATCGGTCCCTTCTGCAAGGAAACCCATATCGGGGCTGGGAGGCAAGGGTTTATATGTTAAGGTAAAAGGAAGGAGGTTATGTGACCTGTTCTGAGGTTTGATTGTTAGAGATTGTTAGGGCTTGGCATGGTGGTGAGCACTGCTGCCTCACAGTGCCAGGGACCCAGGTTTGATTCCTGGCTTGGGTCACCATCTTTACAGAGTCTGCATGTTCACATGTCTGCGTGTGTTTCCTCCAGGTGCTCTGGTTTCCTCCAAAGATGTGCAGATTAGGTGGATTGGCCATGGTAAACATGCAGGTTTATGGGGCTAGGGCAGGAAGAGTAACTGGGTAAAATATTCTGTCATAGAGTCAGCACAGACTTGATGGGCTGTATGGCCTCTTCTGCATTGTCAGGATTCTATGATTCAGATGGGTGAGGGGATGGATTGGTTTGTTCTCCTGGGAAGAAGAGGAAAGGCGTTTCCAATTGAAGACAATGGCAGCAACTTATGCACTAACAGTGGATCGGGCATGAATCTGGAAAGTTCAGAGAAGTGTTGCAAATGTGAGCTTGTAAATGATAATTCTTTAAACTGTCTATTTAGTTTCAAGAAAAAGGAGACTTGCGGCTGAAATCTTTGACTTATTCTGTGGCTGGGATTCTCCGGTGATGGCACAGTGAATGGAATTTTGGCTGAATGTCAAGTTCTCTCTTCTCACTGGCAGCGGGAACAGGAACGGATGAGAATTCCACCCCTATTCACCCAAGGATAGCCAATCAACATTTCTACCACGTAGATTCATGTTGCCGTGCTAATGAACTTTGAGATGGGAAGGGTATAACGGAAGCCATTGAGACACTAGGCTACAAGTTTTCCTAAACTATCACTGAATATCACTAACAGTTTAACGTTGTGATGGCCTGGGACAGGGAAAGAGAGAGAGGGCAGCTGGAAACCAAAAGTTTCAATGGTTCATAGAATACAAATGGGAACTAATGCATAGACTAGAAAAACCAAATTCATTAAAATAAGACTAGAAGATTTGGCCAGCTTTAGCCAGAGGGAGAAGACTATGGAAAAACTTGCTGCATGAAAGACAGTTGTGGACTTTAAAGATCCAGGTTCGAAAAGGAAAAGATTGGAAGTAAACCCACAAGAGTTAAAAATCATTTTGGACTGGTTCCAAGATAATTGATGGTCGACTTAAAAGGCAATGTAACACATGCTTGTTAGCGAATTATCTTGGTTCAGTTATGCAATATAAGTATAAATAGCCTAAAAAAAAGAGTATTCAGTCAATTGTGCTTTTAGCCTCTTAGAATCATAGAATCATAGAACCCTTCAGTGCAGAAAGAGGCCCTTTGACCCATCGAGTCTGCACCAACCATAATCCCACCCAGGCCCTACCCCCATATCCCTACATATTTACCCGCTAATCCCTCTAACCTAAGAATCCCGGGACACTAAGGGGCAATTTTAGCATGGCCAATCAACCTAACCCGCACATCTTTGGACTGTGGGACGTCTTAATGTGTGAAATTTTGTCTCACACTTTGTAGGACCTGGCGCGACCACATGGCCCTTAGGGAATGCCACCTTAAGGGGGTCACTCTACCACAAAGACAAAATAATACACTTATCTTAATAGTATGTGACCCTGGTCAGGTCTTACTTGTGCATTGTACACAATTCCAGGCTTCATTCTATAAAAGGGACGTGGTGACACTGGAGAAAGTACAAAAACGGTTATCAGGAATTGTACTGCAACAAAAACTATTGCAAACTAGGGAAGACTTAGGTATGGTATGACATAGGCCTTTAAAATGATGAATGGATTGGTAAATTGGAGAAAATTCAAAATTTGGAGACCAGAAAGACAGGATAATTTTGAAAAAAAAAATCCAACAGGGAAATAAAGAGATTTTGTTTTCAGAATATGAAATTAGTTACCACAAACATGCTTGAAACAAATAGCTTAGGTGCTTTCAAAAGGAAACTAGATGAATACGTGAGAGAAATGAGAATATAAAAATAAGCTGAAAAGTTGACATGAGATCAGCAACATGAGGAAACTCGTGTAGAATGTAAATATCAGTACAGACTGCATGTTCTGTTTCTGTGCTGTATATCCTACATAATTCTATGTCATCATCATCAAATAATTTGTGAATTCTGCTTTACAAAATAAAAAAGCATGACTACCGTCCCATCCTCTGACTGTAAGGACATTGAATCAAAGGTGTGTTTTACAGAAACATCGTGGTGAGATTGGAACAGATGAAAGCCCCTGACATAAGAGGCATATGTTGTGCATTATACAGAATCATAGAATCCCTGCAGTGCAGAAAGAGGCCATTTAGCCCATCAAGTCTGTAACAACAACAATCCCACCCAGGCTCTATTCTTGTAACCCTACATATTTACTCTGATAGTCCTCCTGACACTAAGGGGCAATTTAGCATGTCCAATCAAGCGAACCTACACATCTTTGGACTGTGGGAGGAAACTGGGGCACCCGGAGCAAACGGGGCAAAATGTGAGCACCTGAGACTAGAATTGAACCCGGGTCCCTTGTGTTGTGAGGTATCAGTGCTAACCATTGTGCCATTGTGCTGCCCAGTTAGATTTCTGACTACTCCTGTCCCCCCAAATGAGAAAGGTAATAAAATGTATGTTCAGGTGTCTGAAGCATGTTTTTTTTTTATTTACAACACATGAGCTCAGAACTGTTGGCAAGGACTGTGTTTCCAAAAGAATGATACTCACTGGGGTCATGGGGATGTCTAGAGTTAGTGCCTGGCCAGCCAGTCTGGTAAAGAGAATTTCTGCTGTTTGCACTCACCTGAGACAAGATTTATTCACCCCAGATTGCTGTTCATGCCACATTGACTTTGCTTTCCCCAGCTTGACTAATTGGCAAAACAGCCAACTGACATCTTTTGCACATAATGAACTGTCCAGCAACACTGCCTCAGGGACTCATTCATCATGTCAGAGGTAACAGCCTGTGGACTTCTGCCAAAAGGCAAGGAGTGAACAGCAACTCGCAGAGGCCCGACTTCCTTGCATTTGTCAATTGAATTGACACAAAGATCAGTCCATTTGGCCCAACATATTCAAATCGCTGTTTAAGCTCTATGGAAGCCTCCTTACCCCTTTTAAGAGGGATTGATAAAGTAAATGTGGACCACATGTTTCCTCTTAGGGGGCAATCCACAACAAGAGATCACAGATATAGGTTGAGAGGTGGTAGATTTAAAACTGAGATGAGAAGGAACTGCTTCTCGCAGGGGGTGGTGAATTTGTGGAACTCACTGTCCCATGGCGAGGTGGAGTCTGACTGGTTGAATGGTTTCGAGAAGGAGGCAGATATATTTTGAGTCAAAAAGGGAATAAGAGGACATGGGAAACAGGTGGGAAGGTGGAGTTGAGACCAGGGTGAGATCAGCCATGGTTTGATTGAGTAGCAGAGCAGGCTCGAAGGGCTGACTTGCCTATTTCTGCTTCTAATCCCTATGTTCCTATCATCAAATCAGTGTAACTTTCTCTTCCTTTCTTTCTCATATCATCCCCTGGAATGTATCTGTGCTTTTTGCCTTGGCCGCACACCATGGTAGAAAATCTCCCTCTCTAATCACTCTCTGGGCGAAGAAGTTTCTCACGAATTTCTTAGTGGATTCACCAGTGACTTTTATCACGTTGTTGACCAGGACTTTTACATTTCCCACAAGTGGCAACATTTTCTCCTTACTGTTTAGCTCGACACCCGGAAAAGTGATGTCAAAATAGCAGGCCAGGGCAATTTCGATACTGTTGCAGCCAGCAGGATGTTGAACTGTTGGGGGAGAGAACCGGGGTGGGGTGGGGTTGGGGGGGGGATAGTGGTGTGCAGGACATCATGGGCAGGCCGTGATTCTCAGGATCACGTTCGCTGAGATCTCAGGTGGAATTTTGGCTACCAGGAGTGAGGTTGGTGAGTTTGGTTGCGGGTTAAATATCGAACAAGGGCGGCACGGGTGGCACTGTGTTTTGCACTGCTGTCTCACAGTGCCAGGGACCTGGGTTCAATTCCGGCCTCGGGTCACGGTCTGTATGGAACTTGCACATTCTCCTCGTGCCTGTGTGGGTTTCCTCCAGGTGCTCTGGTTTCCTCCCATCCCAAAAATGTGCAGGTTAAGTTGATTGGCCCTTAGTGTGTGGGGACCAACAAGGTAAATATGTAAGGTTACAGGGATAGGACCTGGGTGGGATTGCTAATTTCCTGAATTTGGGGAGCTACTCCAAACCCCACTGAAATGAAGTATTATTGGTGGGGTAGGAGGTTCTATCGGGCCCGGCAAGTTCCTTTTAATGACATGCGAAACATATTTTTAAAATATTCAAATCACCTTCCTGCCTTCCCGCCGGTTTCCAGCATGGCCTGGATTCCAGTTGTTCTCCAGCCCTGGGAGATTCGCGTGCATTCCCGGCGCATGCATAATTCCCGGAAGAAGGCCGACAAAGTGATTCTCCTGACTGGACCTGCCAGTACATTTGCGGGTCGCTATGGGAGAATCAGGACCCATCGTTGCAGCAACGTTCATTAACTTTTCAATATATGAACACAAACCAAAAATAATCTTGTTTAGCAGTGATATCATCTTTTAGTTATAACAGGAGTTAACTTATTCTGAACATTGCTGCAGCTACGGTTACAAAGCTCTGAAGGGTCATCCTTACTCGAAACGTTGGCTCTATTCTTTTTCCACAGATACTGTCAGATCTGCTAAGATTTTCCAGCATTTTTCTGCTTTTGCATGATTGCTAATATATAGTTAGCAGTTAATCGCGTCAACACTAGATTTCATCCACACTTATAAATTTATCTTGGGAAGTAAAGGAGTTAATGCACATTAATTTGTTAATCTGGGATATTTTGCTTGATAAATGTTTGCTAAGCAGCAATTAACGGGTAATGGGCAAACTAACTTAGTATTTTATTGATTTGCACATTGCTGTAATATTTTATAAACAAAACTGGCATTTAGCACCAGTGGGGGCAGACAAACCACGATAGGTGACGGAGCGGGAGATTGCTTGAGCAAATTATCACAGACCCGTCTTTCAGTAAAATTAGTTGCAGAAATGTAATGACAAGGCCCGAACATTCTTTGCGCTGCCCATCGCTGCATCTTCATGGCTTTGCTGGAAGTGAGGTGGAGAACCCCAAGTGCTGGAAGAATTTGTGGACAAGTGCAGCACCCAAGTATGATGATTCCAAACGAGGTGGAGTCTGGGGCAAGGGAACAGTAGTAGACATTGCCCGAGAAAACACAAACATATAGGGCATGAACTCTGCAAACTTACCAAGCGTCTGCTTGCTCTGTTGAAAGCATTTTGTCTCCGAGTCAGTTGCCAAATTCTACCGCCATGCCAGCTCTGCAATTGGGGTGGGCGCGGCTCGCAGAACGGGATTCTCCGCTGGCCTCGGGCGGGATCTTACGAGCCTTACCTGACCAAGGTTGTAAAATGCTAGCCAATGAATTCAGGGGCCACGCTGATTGAAAATGGGGCCCCAGTTGAAAAGTAGGCCCTGATGGAGATTGAGGGCCTAGATTGCTTGAAAATATTCCAGACATGGCGGTCGTGGTGAATGGAATTCATTCATCTGTAATCAGCCTGACCCTGCATTTCTGCTGACTCACTGCCTCCAGAGGTCTAACAGGTCTGGTTTTCACTGGACACCCATTGAGTGATGTCCCAAGAAAATGAGGTAAAAACATCTCATGTTGATTTGTTTTGATTTATTGTTACATGTTCTGGATACTTTGAAAAGTATTGTTTCTTGTGACCTATACAGGCAAAACATACACTTCATGAAGTATGTAGGGAAAAGGAGAAGGATTGTGGAATCATAGAATCCCCACAGTACAGAAAGAGACCATTTAGCCCATCGAGTCTGCACCGACTACAATCTCACCCAGGCCCTATCCCCATAACCCAGCATATTTACCTTGCCAATTCCCTAACACTAGGGTCCATTTAAAACAGCCAATCAATCCAACCCACACATCTCTGGACTGTGGGAGAAAACCGGAGCACCTGGAGGAAACTCATGCAGACACAGGGAGAATGTGCAAGCTCTACACACACAGTGACCTGAGGCTGGGACCCTGGTGCTGTGAGGCAGCAGTGTTAACCACTGTGCCGCCATCCTGCCAAATGTCAGCAGTGGGATTTGAACTCATGACCACAGGAAGGGACCAAAACTCATCAAGACTTCACAAGGAAACTAACCATACTGCTTAAGTCTGGTGCCTTAGACTACTTGACCATCCTGACAACACATGCAGAATAAAATGTTCCAGTTACAGGAAGGGCGAAGAGAAAGATCAGCTTAATATATGAAAGGACCATTCAAAAGTCTGATGACAGCAGGAAAGAAGCTGTTCTTGAATCTGTCAGTACTTGTTTTCAGACTTTTGTATCTTTCTCCCAATGGAATAAGATGGAAGGGAGTATATTGGAGGTACGTGGGGTCCTTGGTTATGCTGGCTACTTTTCCGAGGCAGCGGGGCGTGTAAGTGGATTCAATGGATAAGAGGCTGGTTTGTGTGATGATTGGGCTACATTCACAACCCTTTGTGGCTTCTAGCGGACTTGGACAGAGCCATGCCAAGCTGTGACACAGCCGAAAGGATGATTTTTATGATGCACCCATAAAAATGGGTGAGAGCGTAGTGGACATGCCGAATTTCCTTAGCCTTCTAAGAAAGTAGAGGCATTGGCGGGCTTTCTTAACTATAGCATCGGTGTGGAGGGACCAGGACAGGTTGTTGCTGATCTGAACACCTTCAAGCTCTCAGCTATCTCTACTTCATCACCCTTGATATAGACAGAGGCATGTCCACCAGTACGTTCGAAGACTATCTCCTTCATTTTACTGAAATTGAGGGAGAGATGATTGCCATTTCATCAGATTGTACTTACATGGCTGAAATGGGTTTCCTCTGTCACAGAGCTGGGTCTCACCCTCCCCGTCATCAGCTCCCACTGAAGTGCAGGTAGAAGTACAACGTGAAAGAGGAGGGGCAGAATTTTGGTGAATTAAATCCAGGTCTCGTTTCCCCCTGACCATTCTGCCATGGGGAATGGGGAAATCCCCGGGGACAAAAGTCAGGAAAACCATCCCTGCAATATCTCCTGCCTTCTCTTAAAAGGTTTGTATCAAGTCGAAAGATTTGTCAGTCGGGTCGAAACTTAAGCCAAGTTAAACTTTACTGTCTCCGTCACAAGTAAGGCTTACATTAACACTGCAACGAAGTCACTGTGAAATTCGTCCAGTCACCACACTCTGGCTCCTGTCTAGGTCAATGCACCTAACCAGTACGTCTTTAAGACCATGAGAGGAAACCAGAGCACCCGGAGGAAACCCACACAGACACAAGGACAATGTGCAAACTTCACACAGTGACCCAAGCCAGGAATTGAACCCAGGTCCTTGGCACTGTGAGTAGCACTGCTAACCACTGTGCCACTGTGACACCCAATTATGGGATAGCGAAGAATGCGCAATTAAAACTCCAGCTTTTAAACCTGTTACAGAATACTCGAGGTGCAGCAAATCAACCCAATTGACATCAGCACACTAATTTACTATGACAGTGCTGTTGCACTCTTGATAATCTCACTCATTGCATTGATTTTAGACTTTTAATTACATTCCCTGCATCACTCAGCATAAATAATCCACCTGCAATTAGCTGTCACTCTGAGTTGAGACTGTTTTCTGAAACGATATAGCTCTGTCACAAACAATTGAGCAAGTCTGCCGAAGTTACATTTTCAAAGAATAACTGTTTGCAAAGTCAAGAAACGCTGAGACTCAGCAAGATGGCAAAAATCGATCCACGTTTTGTGAAAGAATGTAGCTGTAAATGAAGAATCCTGCTTCAGACACCATGAAGTGAGCTTTGTAGTCGACAGTAACTATTTCTATTACAGTATTGACAGGGGTGGCACGGTGGCACAGTGGTTAGCACTGCAACCTCGCAGTGCCAGGAACTTGGGTTCGATTCCTGGCTTTGGGTCACTGAGTGTACAGAGTCTGCACGTTCTCCCCGTACCTGCATAGGTTTCCTCTGAGCGCTCTGATTTCCTCCCACAGTCCAAAAGGCGATTAGGTGCATTGGCCATGCTACATCTCCCTTATTGTACCTGAACAAGCGCTGCTGGAGTTTGGCAACTAGGGGATTTTCATAGTAACTCCATTGCAATGTTAATGGAAGTCTATTTGTGATGCTAATAAATGAACTAAAATCACTCAAGATTTTTGCTGCCCCATTTCCCCACTCCAAGTCCTTGAGATTTGAGGTTCAGGCGATCCATCTGGAAGCTTTATAACCCTTCCACATCTCGTCTGCTGGTCTGTTGGGGAGCGGTAGGCTTTGGTGTTGCTTGTTCTTGGTGTCAGCTGGGAGTTTGGACAGGCGTTTCGGCCTGGTTTCATCTGTTTCTTCCATTGCTTGATGTTGAGCCATGCCTGGTCAGCCTGGCTGGGTTTGGAGGGGCAGGATTGGTGTTACTCTTAACTCTTCCTTAGCAGGTGGATGAAAATAGCATTCGTTTGCTTGGTGGAGTCTTCCCTTCTTTATTTTCTATTTAGGCCGTCTGGAAACTTGAGGTTAAGGGAGAGCATTCCTGTGGCAAGAAGATTATTGAGTAGTGTGTCCACTTCTGAGTTTTGTTGTTGATTTTGCACATCTGTTACCAGGTTCCAGCATCTTTTGTGGTTTTGGAACATTGATTGGATGCTGTTGTGTTTACACAGTAGTTGGTGCATCTACTGACTGCACCATTGGAGGTATAGACTCCTCAGTCTATGGATCCTTTCCTGATGCCAATTTCACTGGAGGTACTATGATAATCGTGTGAGTGATAAGTTGGTATGACCTTTGGGGACTTGATGTGGAGATGCCGGTGTTGGACTGGGGTAAACACAGTAAGAAGTCTCACAACACCAGGTTAAAGTCCAACAGGTTTATTTGGTAGTAAACGCCACAAGCTTTCGGGGTTTGCCCCTTCATCAGGTGAGTTCTCCCCCTCACCCGATGAAGGGGCAAACCCTGAAAGTTTGTGGCATTTACTACCAAATAAATCTGTTGGACTTTAACCTCGTGTTGTGAGACTTCTTACTTTGGACACTTCCCAGGACCTGGAATGATGATGGACAAACCCATTCCATTAAATGAGAAACAGGTGAAATAGAAATCTGAATTACTCTTTAGTGTTTGAGAATGCAGGGCTGTGCTGTTCCCATAGAATCCCTACAGTGCAGAAGGAGGCCATTCGACCCATCAAGCCAGCACTGACCACAGTCCCACCCAAGCCCTATTCCCATAACCCCACATATTTACCCTGCTAGTCCCCTTAAAACTAGACTCAATTTAGCATGGCCAATCAACCTAATCTGCACATCTTTCGACTGTGGGAGGAAACCGGAGCACCCGGAGGAAATCCTCACAGACACGGGGAGAGTGTGCAAACTCCACCCAGACAGTAACCCCAGGCCAGAATTGAACCCGGGTTCCTGGCGCTATGAGACAGCAGTGCTAACCACTGTGCCACCAGGCCACCCTCCCATCGACTGACTATCGACTCTGGTAGTCTTGACATCTTCTGTTATCTGCAGCAGATCGAGGGCAACGCTCAGAAGAGAGAAGGGCTGATTTTTGATGACATTCATCAGCTCAAAGGTTTGTTTGTCACCGTAGCTTAGCGATTCAATAAATATGCATGGATGACCTGGAGTGAGATGCCCCCTGCCTCGTACTGTGGAGTGTTTGTTATGAAATCCAAAGGCTCTGGATCCATGGTTTGTCATCTGACAGGGCTGTCAGACTGGCAACTAATTCTGATTTAAAAGTTATTAAAATTTAAGCTTATTTATTAGTATCACAAATAGGCTGACATTAACACTGCAATGAAGTTACTGTGAAAATCCCCCAATAACAAAATTCTGGCACCTGTTTGGGTACGCTGAGGGAGAATTTAGCATGGTCAACCTAACCAGCATGTCTTTCAGACTGTGGAAGGAAACTGGAACACCTAGGGGAAGCCCACGCAGACATGGGGAGAATGTGCAGACTCCGCACAGGCAATGATCCGAGCTGGAAATCAAACCTGGTTCTCTGGCGCTATGAAGCAGCAGTGCTAACCACCGTGCCACCTCCTCCCCTAATGATTCCAATTCCATGACTGGCCTGGATCATGGGTGAATCCCAGTGGAGCTGAATTTGTGACAAGAAGTGTTACTGCTTTTAGGATTTTGGAGGTTTATTGCGCTATTCTGTGATGTGGTCTTGTGAGTCGGTGTGTGTAAACAATTAAACTGGGGACAGCTTTTCTATAAGGTTTATGTATTGATACAGTCAAAATAAAATTTGCAAGAGGGGTCGTTCAGCAAAGATCAGAAAGTCAGTCACCCTGGTGTCTCCCAGGCTCTTGTGGAGCAGTGCAGCTCAATAATGTATGATATTTGGCCACGTAACATATCACTTTAGGATGGATCAACTCACAGCATTTGACTAATTGGCAATGTCTAGTGACAAAAGTAGAAGCTGCCTCCCCCCTGGTCCCTAACAGTTCCATTGAATTTATATCTCTGCATTACAATGGTGGTGGAGTTGGGGGGTGGGGAATGAAGGATTATAATGGTCCCTTATCAGAGCGACGAGCTGGTCAAAGCATCTCATATTCAGTGCCTCCGGAGATGTAAGGCTTGTCACAAGATTGTAAGTTTGATGCCTGCAAACTGTGAGTAAAATACATTTCGTGCTTTTCTTCAGAAGTTATTTCGTTGGCTGTGGAACTCTTTTAAAGTACTGGCCCCAAATGTCAACCTGCAAATCAAACAAATCGAGTTTTCCAAACAGTGGCATGACTACTTGACTAAGGCTGACATTGTTTGCCCCCTTTGCAGGTATTTCTTTCATGGACTCATTCTTCCCCCTCCAAATCTTGCCGCGTTAGCAACTGTAGGCTGATTTATTCTCATTGCCAGTGCTGTAGCGAGGTATTGTGATGTGGAAGCCTTGAATCACAACGGTGATTTATTGTAGCAAAGTTAAAACTAAATGCAAACAAGCTCGAGACGGATACAGGTCTATTTCCTCCAATTCCCAATCTCACACTACAAGACCTACAATCTAACACCTCATAGGTGCCAGTTCATGGTCTTCTTTCCTGATGGGCCACAGGACAGTCCCATAACCCACCAACACCCACTCCTTAGAGGCGACATGCTACCCTCTCTGCTGGCTCCATTCCTTTGGAGAGAGTTAGCTTAATTCCTTACACCCGTTTATTTTGTCTTAATTTTTTAATTAATTAATTCATGGGACAGGAGCGTTGCTGGCTGGTCAGCATTTATTGTCTCTAATTGCCCTAGGGCGGTTGAGAGTCGATCACATTACTGTGGCTCTGGAGTCACATATAGGCCAGACCCGGTAAGAACAGTAGATTTCCTTCCCTAAAGGACATAACTGAACCAGATGGGTTTTTCCGATAATCAACAATGGTTTCATAGACATCAGTAAATTCTTAATTCCAGATTTTTTTTTATTGAATTCAAATTCCACTGGCTGCCATGACTTGATTCGAACCTGTGTCCGCAGAACGTTAGCTGAGATTCTGGATTAATAGTTTACGTCATTGCCTCCCCTGAAGGGGGATAGAATAGGGGCGGGATTGACTCAGTGCATGATAGGGTGTTGGGGAGAGTTATAGAAGACAGAGATCTAGAGTTACAGGTTCACAGCTTCTGGAGACACAATGGACAGGGTGGTAAAGAAAGCCTTCAGCATGCTTGGTCACAGTAGTCAGAGCATTGAATACAGGAGTTGGGGCATCTTGTTGAGACTGTGCAAGACATTGTAAGGCCTCAGTTGGAATACAATGTACTGTTCTGGTCACCCTATTATAGGAAGGGTATTATTAAACTGGAAAGAATGCAGAAAGGATTTACTGGGTAGCTATCGGGACTTGATGGTTTGAGTTATAAGGAGAGGCTAGATAGACTGGGACTTTTCTCTCTGGAGCATAAGAGACTTAGGTTATTTAAAAATGTCTACAAAATAATGAGGGGCATAAATGTGTCCAAAAATGTGTGGGTTAGGTTGATTGGCCATGCTAAAATTGTCCCTTAGGGTCCTGAGATGAGGAGGTTACAGTGATTAGTGGGTAAAATATGTAGGGATGGGGGGTAGGGCCTGGGCAGGATTGTGGTTGGTGCAGACTTGATGGGCTGCAATCCAAACCTCCTTTGATGGGAGGTTTGGGTCGTAGCCATTTTTGGTCCTTGGCATGGTGGGCACCTGCGTGATCGCTAATCGCCTCACACCCGACTTTACCAAGTTTCCACACCCGAAAGCATGCGTGACACATTGGTAAAAATCAGGCCCATAGACTCCCTACAGTACAGAAGGAGACCATTAGGCCCTTTGAGTCTGCACCAATCACAATCCCACCCAGGCCCTATTCCCACAACCCTACACATTTATCCTGCTAATCCCCCTGACTAGGGTCAATTTGGCACAGACTATCAACCTAATCCACGCATCTTTGGACTGTGGGAGGAAACTGGAGCACTCATGCAGACATGGGGAGAATGTGCAAACTCCACACAGACAGTGACCCAAGGCCGGAATTGAACCTGGGACACTGGCACTGTGAGGAAGCAGTGCTAAACACTGTGCCACCGTGCCACCCGTGCTGAGTGCTCACCTGAGGAAGGAGTAGCGCTCCAAAAGCTTGTGATTCCAAATAAACCTGAGGGACTTTAACCTGGCGTTGCGAGAGTTCTTACTGTAAACCTCTATGACTCTCTGGGCCTGATTTTACCATTTTCATTCGAAGTGCCATATCTGAGTGTAATGCAGATCCAACTTAGAAATCTGCTTTCAGGCACCCCCATACACACTCAGCCTGAGAAAAACATCTCCAGTCCCACTTGTGCTGTGGGCAGGGCTTAGCACGGCCAAAATGATCAGAGCTCTGAACTGCGCATGCGCAGTTAGAAAACAATTTGAAAAAGCGCGCCCGTGTCAGATCGCTCCCAAGCTGCAGAAAGTGGAGAAAGAGGCCCGGGAGCGAAAAGCGGGAGCGATGGCCCCCACAGACATCACTGTCCCCCTTATCCACCCCCCATTACCCACAGACATCACTGTCCCCCTTATCCACTCCCCCACCACCCACAGACATCACTGTCTCCCTTATCCACTCCCCCACCACCCACAGACATCACTGTCTCCCTTATCCACCCCCCATTACCCACAGACATCACTGTCTCCCTTATCCACTCCCCCACCACCCACAGACATCACTGTCTCCCTTATCCACTCCCCCACCACCCACAGACATCACTGTCTCCCTTATCCACCCCCCTACTACCCACAGACATCACTGTCCCCCTTATCCATCCCCCCCAAAACCCACAGACATCACTGTTCCCCTTATCCATCCCCCCCACTATCCACAGACATCACTGTCCCCCTTATCCATCCTCCCACTACCCACAGACATCACTGTGCCCTTATCCACCCCCCTACTAGGCACAGATATCACTGTCTCCCTTATCCACTCCCCCCCCCCACTACCCACAGGCATCACTGTCTCCCTTATCCACCCACCCCCCCCCACCCAGACTGATCACCACCTCTGCCTCCTCCCCCCCACCAATCGCCCACAGAGTGGCAGCGGACCCCCCAGCCCCCTTCGCGCCCCCACCAAAGATGTAGCTGCCATCCTCGCCATCTGCTGCCCCCCCCCCCCCACCACCAGAGATCCATCAGCCTCCCCCCCACCAGAGATCCATCAGCCTCCCCCCCACCAGAGATCCATCAGCTTCCCCCCCACCAGAGATCCATCGGGCTCCCCCCCACCAGAGATCCATCGGGCTCCCCCCCCACAATCTATTTGCACCCTCCCTCCCCGCCTGAGATACATCTTACCCACCTCCCTCCTCCACTCCACCACGGACCTGAGTCCGAGAGAGCTGTTGGAAGTTTGGAACACGCTCTTCAGCAGCTGAACACCTGATTCAGACTTTTATTTAGCAGATCCATTATGGCGCTTGTCTGGATTGGCAAACGCGGTGGTAAAGGGGGAAATGCTGGTAAAGTTGGGCGGGCAGTTCATTCATTCAATTTAAATGCATGCAGGTTCATTTAAATCACCGTTGCACCCGTTTTGGTTGCGAATAGAATCGCCGCCATTCCCGGGTCACAAAGTAGCAATCTGCGTGGACGTGGGCGTGGATCGTGTTAATGGCCTCACACCTGACTGTACCACATGTTCGTGCCCAAAAATGGGCATAAATCAATGGTAAAATTGGGCCCTATGATTCTACGAAGTGCATATGTGACCTGTCTTTCTTAATCTTACATGAGAGCGATCATCTGATTAATTCATCTGATCTGGAATAATCCCAAAAAGATTTAGTTTTATGACACTGGTGATTGTTTTACCAATAGGCTGGATAAACTAAAGCAGACATCGGCTGGGGAATTATTCCCTTATGTGAACACACGCTCAATAATTTATGGTTAAACAGTCTAGCTGCTGCACTTTGTGCTTCCTAATGTAACAGTTTTAACACAGTGCCGCTGGCCAGTTATTCATTTCCATCCCCCCCTCCAGGCTATTCTCCTGAAGGCAGGACTGGGGAGGGGTAACAGGGCTACCCGCCTGCAAGAGATGGTAACAATTTAATTTATTAAAGGCCTATAAAGATCTAATGTTCAAGGCCAACTTGAATTTCCCTGCCAGCCTCCAGGTCCACACACCAGGATGGCAGCCTTAAGGCAGTCTCTTGGTGATAGAGCCAGGGAAGGGTGCAAGAGGGGGGTAGGCGGTGCTTCAGGCAGGAACAGAGGATCACCTATTCCTCTACCCTGCCTCCTAGGGCTGGCTGTAGCCTCCTCCACTTCACAACCACAAGCTGTCCTATGGAGAGGTGCTCTCACCGCCCCCCTCACTCTACTCCGGCAACCAACACCCCTTCCTCCTTGTTCTCCGGTTTTGACATCCCGCCCTCTGGCCTTAATTGGACAGCAAGGTCGCCCTTGACTGTAAATTGGCCAATTGTAGCAAAATTACAGGGGCTCCTACATTCCAAGGATTAGAGTCCTCGCCTGGCCACCCTCTCCCTATAACTCAGGCCCACTAGTCCTGGCAACATCCACATAAATTTATTTATTCATTGGATGTGGGAGTTGCTGACTAGCTCAGCATTTATTGCCCATCTCTAATTGCCCTTGGAGCGGCACGTTGACACAGTGAGGCGGCAAGGGAGCACAGTCGTTAGCACTGCTGCCTCACAGCTCCAGGGACCCGGATTCAATTCCTGTCTTGGGTCACTGTCTGTGTGGAGTTTTCACATTCTCCCTGTGTCTGTGTGGGTTTCCTGTGGGTGTTCCAGTTTCCTCCCACAGTCCAAAGATGTGCGGGTTAGGTGAATTGGCCATGCTAAATTGACCCTCATGTCAAGGGGACTAGCTGGGTTAAATGCGTGGGATCATGGGGATAGGACCTGGGTGGGATTGTGATCGGTACAGACACGATGGGCCGAATGGCTTCCTGCTGCACTGTAAGGTTCTATGATTCTATCACTGTAAGGTGGCGATGAGCTGACTTCTTGACCCGATCTTCTTCGAAGTCTTCAGCACATCATTGATGAAGACGAACATCTCGCCAGGGCCATCCCCACATCTGCACTTCTTGCTTTCAAACAACCGCACAACCTCAAACAGACCATTGTCTGCAGCAAACTACCCAGCTTTCAGAACGGTGACCACAACACCACACAGCCCTGCCACAGCAAACTCTGCAAGACATGCCAGATCATCGACATGGATGACATCATCTCACGTGAGAACTCCATCCACCAGGTACACAGCACATACTCTTGCAACTCGGCCAACGTTGTCTACCTAATACGCTGCAGGAAAGGATGTCCCGAAGCATGGTACATTGGGGAGACCATGCAGACGCTACAACAACGGAAGAATGAACATCGGTTGACAATCACCATTGTCTATCCCCTTCCTGTTGGCGAACACTTCAGCGGTCACGGGCATTCGGCCTCTGATCTTCACGACACACGACAGCACTGAGTCGCTGAGCAGACTGATAGCCAAGTTCCGCACACGAGGATGGCCTTAACCGGGATCTTGGGTTCATGTCGCACTATCTGTAACCCCCATGACATGCCTGAACTTGCAACATCTCACTTACTGTCCTGTCTGGAGGCAATACACATCTCTTTAATGCTATCTCCACTGACATTGTCTGCACCTTTAAGACTTGAATAGCAGGTTAGCTGTAAAGATTCACATTCTAATCAGTATTCTGTAAACTGTGTGTGTCTTTATAGGCCCTTCTCTGATCAGAATTTTCCACGCACCTGACGAAGGAAAAGCATTTCCAAAAGCTTGTGAGATTCCTATCAAATAAACTGGTTGGACTTTAACCTGGTATTGTGAGACTTCTTACTGTGTTTACCCCAGTCCAACGCCAGCATCTCCACATCATCACTTCTTGACCTGATGCAGTCCCTGTGGTGTAGGTACACTCATTGTGTTGTTAGGGAGGGAGTGTCATAAAAGTTGACCCGATGACAATGAAGGTCTGGCAATATATTTTCTAAGTAAGGATGGTGCATGACTTGGAGGGGAACTTGCATGTGGCGATGTTCCCACATTTCTGCTGCCCTTGTCCTTCTAGAAGGTAGTGGTCGTGCGTTTGGAAAATGCTGAATAAGGAGCCTTGGTGAGTTCTGCTGTGCATCATGGAGATGATACACACTGCTGCCAGTGTGTGTTGGTGATGGAAGGAGTGAGTATTTGGGGATGATATGTCAAAGCGCGTTGTTTTGCCCTGGTGTTGACCTTCATGAGTGTGTTGGAACTTTACCCATCTAGGCTGGAGAAGAGTATTCCATCACCTTGCTGACTTGTGCCTTGTATTTCAAATAGGCAGCATCTGCAGGACCTTGCTTTTGTATGTTATTATATTAGGGGTGGCACGATGGCACAGTGGTTAGCATGGCTGCCTCACAGTGCCAGGGACCCAGGTTTGATTCCTTTGGATCATTGTCTATGCGGAGTCTGCACATTCTTCCCGTGTCTGCATGGGATTCCTCTGGGTGCTCCAGTTTCCTCCCACAGTCTGAAAAATGTGCTGGTTAGGTGCATTGGCCATGCTAAATTCTCCCTCAATGTACCCGAACAGGTGCCTAGGAGATTTGCACGGTAACTTCAATGCAGTGTTAATGTAAGCCTCCTTGTGACTAATAAATAAACTTTACATTATTATTTTTCTCAGGTTGATTTTCTGTTGGGGTTGGGGGTTTGCATTATTGCTTTGTGATTCACGACTTTATTCTATGGAATTAGTTTGCCACCCTCTCTAAATACATTTCATATTGAAGCGAAAAGACAATCTATCAGCAAATTCATCGTGAATCGATTTGGTATTCTTTACTGGTTAAACTCAAATGCAATGTATATAAAATCATCTCATAATTTTGGATCATGTTTAATATTTTTACCACTGCACGTTAATCACACTGTAACCAGCCAAAGAAAATGGCTGTTCCCAGATGGAAGATAAAATTGTAAATAAATTGCAAAAAACATGCTTGATGTGACTTTCACAATCTATCACCAGCTTGTTACATTCAAACATGCAGAAAATGACTTGTTTGCATAAATTAATCCTATTTCAAACAGGAGCTTCCATTAAATTGGCTTCTATCCTCTTCAAAGAAATTGTGAATTTGTCTTCAGATCATCTCTGAGCTTCCTCCCTCTGGGAATGGAGGACAGAGGCAGCACGGTAGTACAATGGTTAGCGCTGCTGCCTCACAGCGCCAGGTGCAACTCTGGCTTAGGTCACTGTCTGTGCAGAATCCGCACATTATCTGCATGGGTTTTCTCCTGGTGCTCTGGTTTCCTCCTACAGTCCTATAGAATTGTTGGTTAGGTGTTTTGGTCATGCTAAATTCTCCCTCAGTTGATTTGATTTGATTTATTATTGTCACATGCAGTAAAAAGTATTGTTTCTTGCGCGCTTTACAGACAAAGCATACCGTTCATAGAGAAGGAAACGAGAGAGTGCAGAATGTAGTGTTGCAGTCATAGCTAGGGTGTAGAGAAAGATCATCTTAATGCAAGGTAAGTCCATTCAAAAGTCTGACTGCAGCAGGGAAGAAGCTGTTCTCGGTTGGTACGTGACTCAGGCCTTTGTATCTTTTTCCTGAAGGAAGGAAGTGGAAGAGAGAATATCTGGGGTGCGTGGGGTCCTTAATTATGCTGGTTTCTTTGTCGAGGCAGCGGGAAGTGTAGACAGAGTCAATGGGTGGGGGCTGGTTTGCGTGATGGATTGGGCTACATTCATGACCTGTTGTAGTTTCTTGCAGTCTTGGGCAGAGCAGGAGTCATACCAAGCTATGATATAACCAGAAAGACTGCTTCCTCAGTGTACCCCAACAGGTGCCAGAGTGTGACAACTAGGGGATATTCACAGCAACTTCACTGCAGTGTTAATGTAAGACTAACTTGTGACACTAATATACAAAGGTGTACTGCAGACAAAAACAGGTTAAAGTCCCTTTTTGCGATTTCACTAAGCAAACAGCCCAGCTTCAGACGTGGAGAAATGGTGATTCTAACAGAAGCTTTGACACCCTTTCTCTCTTGTTCCCCTTTTCCAAATCTTGGTTAAAAAAAATAAACAGCCATGAGGAACTGATCAGGTTTTCGCAGTCTGTTGCGCTCCATGGGAGTTCTGAACAACATTGCACATGATTGGATTGCAGCAGATTTGCCTCTTCCACACACACGAGCAAATATAATCGTTATTTCAATTTCAAGCCACGTGAATACATGAACAGTGTACTGAGCAAATAGAAGGAAAAAAAAAAGCAGCACAATAAGCTTCGCTGCATAGGCTGCCACAGGCAAAGTCTGGTGAAAGTCCCCATGCAACATAGGAAGTTTTTCAATTATAGGGCAAGTGCAACAAACCACCCCTAATCCCACTATTCTTTTCCCAAATACCGCAATCCTGTTGTGCCCCCAGAATTGCACCTAATTATCTGTTTACCCCACTTATCTTTCGTGCTCTGATGCCATCCCCTATATGTTATTCCATGCATATCCGTCAGAGGAAAGCACCGTCTGGACTCCCTAAACTCAAATTTTTCAACGTGCATCTCCTGAGATTTTCCCGGATCAACTTTCTCTTCATAATTCCCGCCTCAAGCACTTGTGTTCATTTTATTTACTTCTGGCAAATCTCATGCAGCAGCGTGGATTTGGAGCAATCACCAGCCTGGACATCCTTTATTCATAAACATATGTCGAACCAGTGAAATAGGCTTGTGTTACCTTGTGGCTTTTGTAGCTCTGTAAGCTTCCCCTGTAGAACAGCAGGCAGTGTTGTAAGGATTTGAAGTCTGGTTACCAGCTTGACAAGGTGGTATGCTTGTTATTTTCATATCGCAGCAACCTTCCCATTCAGAATTGTGTGGAATGGTGGGAAGATTCACGAGCTGATTAATTATCTGACAGGAAGGTTATGGTTACATTAATTGTATTGATAAACAGCTGTAGGGCATTGAATAGTTCAGTATCTCGAGCACTGTTACGGAGCTTTTACAATGTTTTCCTTGTTGTCATTAAAACTATCGACCCGCGCATGTAGCCACAGAGTGGTTTAAAATGATTTATTACTGTAGCTGCAGGACTTTGAATCTTCAAGACCAGCTAAAATGTAGAATTCATAAATACACAAGCAGTTATAGTTTTAAATTCAATTACAAATAATTAGCATATACCGGTAAAATTATGTGTTTATCCATTCACAGTTATTGATTAAGGTTACATCATGCATAGGTAAGGATATAGCATCCAATTATAATTGTGCATGTTATATCATCAAAAAAATGATAGCCACAACACTGGCACTTTCCGTTGTTCCTTGTACTGATGGGCAAACATGAGCTGCAGATGGTTCAATTGAATGGTCCTTGACTCTTATCTGTGTCTGCTTTAATCAAGAACTGTGGTTTTCACATAGCTTTCCTGTGTGATTGAGATGCAGCTTGCAGTTAATATGATCTTTAAACTTGTGTAAACATATATGAAGGGAGATTAAATTATGACGCTTGTTCCAGTGCCCTGCCCGAAGATGCCACCACCTGTCATTTTTATTTAATTTATTGATCATTGTTTTATTATTAAAATATAATAAATATGGGATGGAGTTTTGGTTGAGAGAAGAAAAGAATATAAAGAGTGGGTGATTCTTTCTTACCCCCGATTTGGTATGTTTTATTTTGGTTAGTTTTGTTTACTTGTGGCTTCAGAGCGACTGGGTGACGTCACCTTCTTTCTCCTGTGAGAAGGAGGGCAGAAAGGTCAAGTGAGAGAACACCCACACTACCCACCCCCTGCCACCCAGAGACACCTACTCCATCCTGTTCCCTTGCATCCCCTCCCTGTTCTTTTTTCTCTCTCCCCTGCTTACCCTGTTTAGTTGGGAGGGCAGGGGGGTAGAGATTCTACCATCATTCCTTTTTCTCCCTTTATGAAAAATATAAAAGAGGGAATTTTGGGACATTGGGTTAGTAGGTAGAATGCAGACAACAATAATGCTGCATTCTCTCAGTAAACAATTCTCTCAGTAAACAGGAAGATGCAGTTTTGAGTCAGTTGGTATGTAACCTCAAACTTCTGTATCTTTCTCCCAACAGAATAAGGTGTAAGAGAGAATGACAGGGGTGCTTGGGGTTTTTCATTATGATAGCTGCTTTTCCGAGGCAGCAGGAAGCATAGACAGTGTTAATGGATGGAAGGCTGGTTTGCGTGATGGATTGAGCTTCATTCAAGACCCTTTCTAGCTTCTTGCGGTCTGGGACAGAGCAGGAGCCATACCAAGCTGTGATACAACCGGAAAGAATTCTTTCTGTGATGCATCTGTAAAAGTTGGTGCGAGATGTAATGGGCGTGCCACATTTCCTTAGGTTGGGTTAAAATGCTTGTTCCACAGCAAAATTGTTTGTATTGTCTGCATTTGGCACTTAGCTGGCTCACTTCCTTGGAACACGAGATGCAAATAATGCACACATCTGTTTGAAACAACATCTGCAGAGTTATCACCAGCTTGACTTCTTTGTGTTTCTCCTGGCTGGATACATTGGGATTGGTTGGTAAGACTACATCTGAAAATAGGATATGATTATTCTCCTTCAGCTCCTTCCACTGTGTATTTCACTTCCAGCCAGCTGTAAACTTGCCTGTATCCGTTACATTCACTGGTCAACGGAGGTGGAATTAGACCAAAGGAATTCTCTTCAGTGAACTGCTTCCCTGTTATAAATCTCTCATTACCTTTTGTGATCCACAAAGGAACCTGAGACAGTGCTCGCTGTTTAGTAATTACCATATATGAAAGCACATCAAGATCAAACTGTAAAAGGGTCTCTTATGCAGAACAGTTTTCATCTAATTCACTGCATATAAAGTTGAATAATGCCACCAAAGGGTTATAATAGCACTACTCTGTCTGTGCCAGCCAATACAGACTTTTGCAGTTGATCATATATTTCAGCTCTTCATAGAATCATAGAATCCCTACAATACATAAGGAGGCTATCAAGCCTGCACCAATGACAATCCCACCCAGGCCAAATCCCCATAACCCATGCATTTTCCCTAGCTAATCCTTTTGTTTTAATCGATCATAGACGTTCATACCCATGTAACTGCTGCACTTTCTACACCCCTTCATGCATTCTGCAGTTTTGAGCTCTTTATACCTGACATAGAACATAGAACATAGAACACTACAGCACAAACAGGCCCTTCGGCCCACGAGTTGCACCGATCACATCAATACCTACCAATCTATAGACCTATCTATAACCCCCAATCCCATTAAATTCCATATACTCATCCAGAAGTCTTTTAAAAGACCCCAGCGAGTTCGCCTCCACCACCACTGACGGCAGCCGATTCCATTCACTCACCACCCTCTGAGTGAAAAACTTACCCCTAACATCACTTCTGTACTTGCCTCCCCGCACCTTCAATCTGTGTCCTCTCGTAGCGACCATTTCAACCCGGGGAAATAGCCTCTGAGAATCCACCCTATCTATTCCTCTCAACATTTTATAAACTTCTATCAGGTCGCCTCTCAACCTTCGTCTCTCCAGAGAAAAGAGTCCCAGCTCCCTCAACCTAACTTCATAAGGCATGCCTCCCAGTCCAGGCAACATCCTTGTAAATCTCCTCTGTACCCTTTCAATAGCCCTCTGTACCCTTTCAATAAACTTAAACATAAACTTACCTTTTTTTGCCTTTTCTTACTCTTTAGGTTCTTGGACATCCTGGGCGAGGTCGAAATTTAGGAATTCCCAAAAGTTTTATTTTTGGGAACGTATTTGTTCCGGACCCTCTCTAACTTCTCCTTGAATGCCTCCCACTGTTCCGGCACTGACTCAGCTTTTGATTCCAGTCGACTTCTGTAGAATCACAGCCAAGGTTTTTCAGGCCCATTGGGAAGTCTGGCAGAGTGACATGGAAATATTTGGGGTGGGGAGAAATGGCGTCTGGTAACTTTTTCCACCAGAAAGCCAATTGAGTCACTTAAGTGGCCAACTAAGGGCAACTTCCTCTTATTCACAGGCATTTTGCCCACATCAGGTGGGCTTACCACTGTTTGGGGAGGCTACCTAATGAAAGCTCGCAGCCTCCCATTGGGTTCTTGGGTGGGGGCACGTGCTGTCTTCTTTTTGAGACGCTCAATAGCCCAGGGTAGCTCGCAACAACTTAGTGATCCTACCCCAAGACTACCAAACCAGGTTACATCATTCCCAATAGCACAAACAAACTTCCCTGACTCTTCTTGAAGTGCAACCTGTATGACATGCATGGGTCTGAATTATACAAAATTTCCCAGGAATTTAAAATCCTCCCTCCTGGAAAATTTTTCTAACTATGTCTTCATCACCTATTCCTGTATTCACTAGCTTATAGCACAGGAGTAAGAGATCACTTGCCACATTTGAGGTCCTTCTTTTTAATTTCTTTCCTGCAACTTCCTAATATTTGCCAGTGGGATCCCATCCCTCTTTCTAGCTATGTTATTGGTACTTATATAGATATGCCCAATGAATGTGCAGTCCAAAGATATGCGGGTTAGGTGCACTGGTCATGCTAAATTGCCCCTTAGTGTTCCAGGATGTGTAGGTTAGAGGAAGTAGTGGGGTAATTATATGGGATTATGAGGAAAGGGCCTGGATGGGAATGTTGTCAGTAGAAACCAATGTGCTGAATGGCCTCCTTCTGGATTGTAAGGTTTCTATGATGTTTATCCTCCTTGTACAGTATTTTCTGCAAAAGACTCAGTGATGTCCTTGACCCTGGCACCAGAAAGGCAACATACCACCCTGGAATCAGGTCTGCAGCTGCTTTGCCTGTCTGTTCTTCTTGATCTATTGAATTTCCTTCTCAATATTGCTTTTCAAACCCTTCCTGAAGTAACTGGATATTCCGAATTGAAAGCATTCAGAACCGTATACTGCAATATGGATCAAGTTATCCAGCAAAGCTAATGTTGCAGACGGCCAATCAATGATTGTTATAGATAGAAACATTATACGAGTCTTCTGCTGCTCTGGTTGAAATATCCTTGAGTGAACAGAAGAAAGATGCAAGCTGTTACCTATCCTCTGACGACGGGTCATCTGAAACGTCAGCTCTTTTCTTTCTTTACAAATGTTGCCAGACTTGCTGAGATACTCCAGCAATTTCTCTTTGGCTTACCTATCCATTACCTGCTACAGAACCTGAACTAGAAGCTGCATATACTGGATCAGAAAAATAATTCATTCAGTTGTTCAAATGAAGCAAAAAAATTGTTCAGAACTTTGTACCATCAGGACTGAAGATACAATAAACGTACCAACTCATTCTAAGAACGAGAAGAGGCCAATTAGCAGCTTGGATCTGCTCTGCTGCTCAATTAGATCATGTCTTATTTGTACCACAACTCGATTTACTCCATTTCCCTTGATACACTCATCTAATAAAAATCTATTGATCTTCCTCTTGAAAATTTCAATTGACCCAGCAGCTTTTTTTAGGAGAGTGTTTGAACATATGAACACGTGAAATAGAAACAGGAGTAGACCATGTGTGGCCCCTCAAACCTGCTCTGCTATTCAGTGTGATTATAGCCTGATCTGGTTGCGGCCAAAGTGGACACCTTCCAACCTTCACTTGCCAAATTTTTACCCAATCTCTTAACCCATCTCTATCCCTTTATGTAAACACTGGGATCTGCAAGCTTCACTAATTTATAAACCAAATGTCAAATTGTGCTATGTGGTGTCCCGCTGCCTCAGGAAAGCAGCCAGCATAATCAAGGATCCCACACAACCCCCACATACTCTCTTCCACCTTCTTCCATCAGGAAAAAGATACAAAAATCTAAGGTCACATACAAACCAACTCACACACAGCTTTTTTCCTGCTGCCATCAAACTTTTGAATGGACCTACCTTATATTAAACTGATTTTTCTCTACATCCTAGCTGTGACAGGAACACTATATTCCGCATCATCTCCTTCCCTTTTCTTCTGTGCACTCTACCAACGGTATGCCTCATCTGTAGAGCCATGATGTGGAGATGCCTCTTTAACCTGTGATTATGCCTCTCTCCAAGCACACTGTTCATACCTGTAAAAACTTGATTGCCTGCAAAGACTTGCATTCCAACCATCTTTCACCTTCCAATCTGTAATTATCTTGCAATTGTGTCTTTGTCTATATATGCCATGTTTGTGGATCTACATCCATTCACTTGATGAAGGAGCAGCATTCCAAAAACTTATGATTCAAATAAACCTGTTGAATTTTAACCTGGCGTTGGGAAACTGTACAAGATGCAAGAAACAATACTTTTCACTGTATACCAATACATGTGACAATAATAAATCAAATCAAATCAGAAACTGGAAAAAAATCATTCAAATACAATCCAAACTAGCTGATTTGTAAAAATATTTGAATAGTGTACTGGGGTATGCTTGTCATAGCAAACAAGACAACCTTCAGCGCATCTAGTTCTCTCACTGTGGCTATCAGAAAGCTCACCGCATCACTGACAATAATATTTGAGTCATGTATATGTACAATGGAAGTCACAAATGGAATTTCCCATGCTAAAGGATGCCTTTATTCCTGATGTCACATTTTCAGGACATTAAACCTTCACAGCAGACAACATAATGGCACTTAAAACGTTTGGAGACTGAGGGGAAGTGTAGTTATTTCAGGCCAAATCTGAAACTAAGCAGATCTCAAAATATCTATGGAAGATGCCCAACTCTTTCTCTAATTTGGTCTTTCCTAGCCCTTTCTCAATCTTAGCACACTCAAGGTCACCTTTTTTGTAGCCTGGATAATATACTGACCAAGTAATTGAACACCAGATGCTGTGTTGTGAACAGTAACTGCATCGTTCATTGACTGTGTATAAAGCCGATAGGTAGCTCCTGCCCTGTTACTTGCCATATCAAAAAGCAAAAATACCGCAGATACTGGAAACCTGAAATAAAAAAATGGTGGGAAATGCTTCATGAGCCTGCCAACAGCTATGGGTGGGAGGGAGAACCTTCCATTGAAAGGTCATCAATCAGAAACATGATGGAAATGGGGGCTATGAGAATCAGGCAGAAGAAAAAAACAATTTAGTCAGGCGGAGGGGCGGGATGGGGGAGGCCGTGGCAGGGGGGCAGGAAGGGCCTAGTACAAGTATGTGCCTGCTGGCGACATGATTTCAATTAGATTTTCCAGCATTTTCTCTTTTGGCCCAATTGAGGAACCTGACTTGAAAATAGGAGTGGGGGTGACGTGGGTGGCAACTGCCAGAAACTGATCCCCTGTGCTTGCATTCACCCACTCCCCCCACCCATTTCACTCCACTCACCAGCAACACCCCTCCCGTCACACTCACCTATCTCCCTGGAGAAAGCTTCAGGGCATGACTGGCAGCAGGGACCGATGTTGGTGGCTCAGCGGGCGACAGTGAGATGCCAGCTTCTTACTGACTGGCAGCTCTTGTGGACAGCATTTCCACCCAACGTGAAACTTGGTCACACGGGTGGCACAGTGGTTAGCACTGCTGCCTCACAGCGCTAGGATTCCAGCCTTGGGTCACTGTCTGTGTGGAGTCTGCACGTTCTCCCTGTGTCTATGTGTGTTTCTTCCAAGTGTTCCGGTTTCCTTCCACAGCCTGAAAAACGTGTTGGTTAGACGCATTGGCCATGCTAAATTCTTTGTCAGTGTACCCGAACAGGCGCCGAGTGTGATGACTAGGGGATTTTCAGAGCAACTTCATTGCAGTGTTAATGTAAGCCTATTGTGAGACTAATAAATGAACTTCCCATCTTCCGCCTTTACTCTGTTTCCAATAAAGCAAATCAAAATGACAGCTTTGCCTTAATGTCCCACATGCAATTCCCTCCCTAGACCTTTCAATGGGTGGCTCAACACTGGCCACATAAATGCCTGATAACACTAAAATTGCACCCGTTCCTTCTGGACAGAAGCAATGTGAGTCTCCCATCAGTTCACCACAACCACTGGAACTAAATTCCGCCCTGGATCCACTACAGTTTGCCTACCACCGCAGCAGACTCCATTTCCCTGGCCCTGCACTCAATCCTGGAACACCTAGATAACAAGGACACCTACGTCAGACTCCTATTTATTGACTGCAGCTCAGCCTTCAACATCATTATCCCCATGAAACTTATCTCCAAACTCTGTGGCCTGGGCCTCGGCACCTCCCGCTGTGACTGGATCCTGAACTTCCTAATTCAAAGACCACAATCATTAAGGATAAGCAACAACACCTCCTCCACAATCATCCTCAACACCAATGCCCCACAAAGCTGTGTTCTCAGCCCCCCCTACAATACTCCTTATACACTTATGACTGTGCGGCCAAATTCACCTCCAATTTGATTTTCAAGTTTGCTGACGACACCACCGCAGTGGGTCGGATCTCAAATGATGATGAGACAGAATATAGGAATAAGATAAAGAATTTGGTGAATTGGTGCGGCAACAATAGTCTCTCCCTTAATGGCAACAAAACAAAGAAAATTGTCATCACCTTCAGGAAACGTAAAGGAGGACATGCCCCTGTCCACATCAACAGGGACAAAGTAGAAAGGGTCAAGAACTTCAAGTTTTTAAGTGTCCAGATCACCAATAGCCTGTCCTGGTCCCCCTACGCCGACACTATAGTTGAGAAAGTCTAGCAATGCTTCTACTTTCTCAGAAGACTAAGGAAATTTGGCATGTCAGCTATGACTCACACCAATTTTTACAGATGCACCATAGAAAGCATTTTTTCTGGTTGTATCACAGCTTGGTATGGCTCCTGCTCTGTCCAAGACCGCAAGGAACTACAAAAGATCGTGAATGTTGCCCAATACATCATGCAAACCAGCCTCCCATCCATTGATTCTGTCTACACTTCTCGCCACCTTGGCAAAGCAGCCAGCACAGTTAAGAACCCCACGCAACCCGGACATTCTCTCTTCCACCTCCTTTCTTCGGGGAAAAAGACGCTAAAGTCTGAGATCACATATCAACTGACTCAAGAACAGCTCCCTCCCTGCTGCTGTCAGACTTTTGAATGGACTGACCTTGCATTAAGCTGATCTTTCTCCACACCCTAGCTATGACTGTAACACTACATTCTATACTCTCCCATTTCCTTCTCTATGAACGGCATGTTTTGCCTGCAGAGCGCACAAGAAACAATACTCCTCACTGTATGGTAATACATGTGACAATAATAAATCAAATCAAAAACATCGTTTCTCTCTCAACAGATAGTGCCTCACCTGCTGAGCACTTACATCATTCTCTCTTTATATTTCACTCCCTGTATCATTTGGATGCAGCGGGTGTAAGTTGTTTGCGAATTAAATTGTATAGCATATGGTAATTACAAATCAATAATAAATATAACACTTTTCGCATTACAGATATTATGTAAGAGCCATCTGGCTACCTTAATCTAATTAACTATTGATCGTTTCCAATTATTTCTAAGGATAGGCAGCAGGATTATGACTGTCAGAAGCGATTTGCAAACAGGCCAGTAATTGGGTCCTCGGTTCTAAGTTAAATAGCTACTTAGTCAACAGTGACACGTATGCTTTTTACAGAAGAAAAACTACAATGTAAGGCTGTGGTCTATGAAAGCTTTCTCCCATCTGGGCCTTTGTCCTATGGCACGGCTGGACACGTGAACTGTTTGCCACTGCAGGACAGACAGGGAAACATAGAAGATAGGAGCAGGAGGAGGCCATTTGGCCCTTTGAGCCTGCTCTGCATTCATCACAATCATGGCTGGTCGTCCAACTCAATAGCCTAATCCTGCTTTCTCCCCGTAACCTTTGATCCCATTCGCCCCCAAGTGCTATATCTACCCATCTCCTGAAAGTCTCTTGAAAACACACCAAACTATCCCAAAGCCGAGTGTTTTGGTTGCCATGTTCTGTGACTGGGCAGGCCTGATGACATGTAGTTCTCCATCCTACCCAGTTGCCGTATTGAAAAGGTGCCCAGCATCACCGACCCACCATTGAAAATAAAAGACGGACTTCCTGAAAATGAAGGTGGATTTCAGGGGAGCATTCTGAGGCTGGAAGATGGATCTTCTCCAGGACACAGAATCTGGAAGATGTACCTGTAGATGCTTCCCAACCATGCACCCCTCTCTGCCCCCAACAAATGCGGTGCTCCAGTGTCCCATACTCTGAAAGCACCTATAGGCATTGTTCAGGTGAGTTCTGACATCTGCACACCACGTTGTTGCAGACATTTTCTGCACTGATGTGTTTTTCCTATGGCATCACGGAGAATCAGGCATGGAGGTAATATTCAGGATGGGTCTTCATCTACATGGCATTATGATGGCACAGTGCTTAAAACTGCTGACTCACAGCTCCAGGGACCTGGGTTCGATTCCCGGCTTGGATCACTCTCTGTGTGGAGTTTGCTACAGTCATGGAACATGGCAACCAAAACACTTGGCTTTGGGATAATTTGGTGTGTTTTCAAGAGGTTTTCAGGAGATGGGTAGATATAGCACTTGGGGGCAAATGGGATCAAAGGTTACGGGGAGAAAGCAGGATTAGGCTATTGAGTTGAACAATCAGCCATGATTGTGATGAATGGCAGAGCAGGCTTGAAGAGTCAAATGGCCTCCTCCTGCTCCTATCTTCTATGTTTCTCCCTGTGTCTGCATACGTTTCCTCCAGGTGCTCCGGTTTCCTCCCACAGTCTGAAAGACGTGCTAGTTCGATGCATTGGCCATGTTAAATTCTCCCTCAATGTACGCAAACAGGCGCAGGAGTATGGCAATTAGGGGATTGTCACAGTAACTTCATTGCAGTATTAATATAAGCCTACTTGTGACATTAATACATAACCTTTAAAACTTTCATGCCGGCCACCAGCGGGTTTTCCGATCTGCTGTGATGGGCACCAGCAGATCCAGTTGGAAGTTCACAATGGCGCTCAACTGATTTTTGGCCTTCCTGAGTCTCTGCTCCACCGTCCCCTCACCCCTGTACAAACTAGAAAATTGCTCTCGTTTCTTTCTGGAAACTCAGTGGAGATTAGTAAAATAATACCAGCCTCTAGCCTGGACCATCAGATGCCACTGCGCAGGGGAAAGGGACAGGTAGGATGCATAGAAGTAAATGGATGGGATTCCCTATGCAATTTCTTTGTTGGGTGGACAGAACCTGGCATCCTGGTAGGAATCCCACTCTTAACGATGGGAGCAGGTAGGATGGGAAATGGACAAAAAGAATTCTCCATCTTGAGTGGGAAGTGGGGCCGAGGGGTGGGGAGGGTGTGTGCATCTCACTCTGAGTTGAATCCCACCGCATCCCCCCCACCTTCCCCCAGGACCGTGGAGCTCCGAACCTCCCTTCACCCTACCCCACCCCCGCCCACCCCATTCCCCATCCCCTCTTGACCCCTTCCTAGTGCAATCTGATTGGCTGACAGCACACATGGGCAGGACTAACCACCAAGGGCGGATGGAAGACCCACCCATTGCCAACCGACACTGAAGTGGGTGTTAAATGGCAGTGGGATTTTGGGGAGCGTGTTACACACCGACCTTTGGAATGGGGACCGCCAATCGCTGGCCGTCCTTAAAATCCTACCCCATGTTTGTCGGCGCTTAACGGAGTATTTATTTCATTTTAGCAACTTTGGAGCCCTGCCAAAGTTCCGACATCATGTTATTTTTACTAAAGTCCGTTGAGTTCCTAGAGAGAAAGTAGGACAATTTTCTCATTTGTACAGGGGTGGATGAGGGTGTGTGTGTGTGTGTGGGGGGGGGGGGGGGGGGGGGGGGGGGGGTTGGGTGGGGGGGTTGGGGGGGTGGTGGGGGGGGGGTGGGGTGGGGTGGGGGGAGGTGGGAGAGGGGGCAGGCGGAGCAGAGACTTGTGAAACCCAAAAAATCAGTTTTATGCCATTGTGGATTTCCAGCAGGATCTTCTGCTGGAACGCTTTCTGGATTCTTCCATCTTTTGCTGTTATTTCCCAGTCAGTTCAGCACACCACGCACTGCCACCATGAGGAACGCTGGATATTGCAATCATTGGATCTTGTAGGTCAACTATTGTAAATTGTTCCATTTGTCAGTTCATTCATTTGCACTAACATCAGCTGGGAGCAGCCTAAGAATTTTGTTAATTCCGCTACCAAGAAAATTATATATTTTTTAAAAACCTGGAAGAAAAATATTGCCTGCCTTCAGAGCGACTTCCATTTTGAAAGGATTCATTTATAATATTCATTCTCAGGATGGTGGTATCCCTGACAAGGCCAGCGTTTATTGCCCATCCTCAGCTGTGAGCTTGAGGAGGAGATAATGATCTGCTTTTTTAAACCATTCCATCAGATATGGAGAAGGTGGTCCAACTGTGCTGTAAGGAAATTGCAAGATTTTGACCCAGCGAACAACTTGACGACAGAACACTGTGTTCGTATCACAATGCTGTCCGCTGATCATTAACTTAGTGAACAACTTAGAATATAAACGCAGTATTCCATCATCAAGTCTGAACTTGAAATGAATCTCAGATATTTTTAAAGGTTTTCTGGAAAGATGTTGTAATCGGTCTTTGGAGGCCGAAGTCCTTTCACCAAAATCCCTTTATTTACAAACTCTAACAACCATACACTGTAATGAGGCATTTGGGATGGGCCTGTTAGGTTATGAACTCCCTTATTAAGGGACAAATTGATGGCTAAATCAGGGATCTTCTTGCTTTGTACAGAACCAGGAGTGTTGGTTCCTCTGGGACTCCTGGCATAGACTGCTAACTGAAAGCACTCTGTATCTTGTTGTCAGGCTTGTAATTAAATGGATTTTGGTGAAGGAACTTCTGCCTCCAAGGACTTATTACAAATAGAGTGGTAGTGGTTAACGCTCTTTCTCTGGGGTGTCAGAGGAACTGCCACTCCAGGTTAAGTACAAGGCGCAGACTCCCTGATTGGCCCACCAATTGGATTCTTAGTCAGGGAGTTCATTCTCGAATAGGCCAACCTCAATGACTTGATTGAAGTCATTACAGATGTACACACTGACATGCATCCACACATGGGCTTATGCACACATGCATGAACACATGCAAGCACATGCACAGACACACTTATGCTCAGACACATACATACATGCACACACAACAGCTTATCATAATACGATAAAGGTGAAATGCTGTGGATGCTGGAATCTCAAACAAAAACAGAAATGCTGGAAAATCTCGGCAGGTCTGGCAGCATCTGTGGAGAGAGAACGGTGCCAATGTTTTGAGTCAGGATTACCCTTCTAGTCTATGGGCATCTCAATCACTGTGCATTTCGCTTCTCAATCTGCACTTTCCAATCAAGCCACTCACTTCAAGAGAAATTAGGGATGCAACAAATTCCGGCCCAACCAGCAACACCTATATCCCATGAAATAATTTTTACAAAGTAAACATTTTAGGCAGAGTGTCTGGCTCACCACCTGTGACAACCTGATTTTAAACAAATTTAAACAAAAATATATACAACTATTAGTTAAAGTTTATTTATTAGTCACGAATAGCCTTACATTATTACTGCAATGAAGTCACTGTGAAAGTCCCTTAGTTGCCGTACTCTGGTGCCTGTTTGGGTACACTGTGGGAGAATTTAGCGTGGCCAATGCACCTAACCTGCATGTCTTTCAGATTGTGGGAGGAAACCAGGGCACCCGGAGGAAACCCATGTAAGAGAATGTGCAAACTTCGCATGGACAGGGACCCAAGCCGGGAATTGAAGTCGGCTCTCTGGTAGATTTTCAAGTCGGACCTGAATTGCACCCAGATTCAGCATTTAGAATGAAAATGGTAAAATCAGGCCCTCTGTGTGGTGTTTGCACATTCTCCCCATGTCTGCATGGGCTTCCTCCAGGTGCTTCACTTTCCTCCCACACTCCAAAGATGTGCAGGTGGATTGGCCATGCCAAATTGACCCTTAGCATCAGGGGACTAGCGAGGGTAAAGGCATGGGGTTATGAGGATAGGGCCTGGGTGGGATTGTGGTTGGTGCAGACTCAATGAGCTCTATGGTCCTTCTGCACTGTTGGGATTCTATGAACTAGCAATGCTCTCCTCTGTGAATGAATAAAAAGGTTTGGGCTAGTATTCCTATTTCCCAGATTTTACAGTTTGTTTTTGTTCTCTGCATTCCTGAACAAAACCAGGATCAGGTGGCAGGATCAGGAAGTCAGATCTGAGTCATAGTGCTAAAGAAAAGGGAGCAGAGCAGCAATCTGACAATGACTGCTGCTGATTGGAACATTCAAGCCACTACATGATTAAAAGCCACTAATGCTATTAATTTTCAACTCTGCTTTCATCAGCAAGGCTCCTGAACAACGTGTGTGGCACAGTGGTTAGCACTGCTGCCTCACACTGCCAGGGACCTGGGTTCAATTCCTGGCTTGGGTCACTGTCTATGTGGAGTTTGCACATTATCCGTGTGCCTGCATGGGTTTCTTCTGGGTGCTCCGGTTTCCTTCCACAGTCCAAAGATATGTGGGTTAGGTTGATTGGCCATGCTAAATTGACCCTAACTTTAGGGGAAATGTATATGTGGTTACGGGGATAGCGTGGGATTGTTGTTGGTGCAGTCTCGATGGGCTGAATGGCCTCTTTCTGTATTGTAGGGCTTCTACGATGATTATCAAATTCAGGGAGTTCTCAAAAATTAACAGAGAGGCTCAGGCTGAGCTATGACTCAAGTAAAATAAACCATGTAGCAACATAGTAAGTTTTGAAGATCTGCTATTTATCACCTCCACTGAACTTTCTACCCAATTTATGCATTAATTATCCTGCCTCATTAATGCGCTGGGATTTTTTCAGGTAAGTTTGTGCCCATTGGAGCTAAAGCAATTTATGGAGCTGGATTTTACAGCTCTCATCAGTTCATCTGAAGGCAGAGCATTGTATGAAAAATAAATTGGGTGGCTTTCCACCACCTTCCTGCCCACATCTGATCTGTCGCCCATGTTACAGTGGGTGGAGAAGGAATCAGACAGACCAGCCACACTTCAGCCTGTTGAGACCCTTTTTCTCTCTTAAGGGGCCACATGCTGCTCCTGAGCTATTTTGTTTGTAGTAAAATGTCTCACAACACCAGGTTAAAGTCCCACAGGTTTATTTGGTAGCACAAACCACAAGCTTTCAGAGCACTGCCCCTTTATCAGGTGAGTGGGAGTTCTGTTCACAAACAGGGCATATACAGATAACAAACTCAAATTACAAGACAACTGTTGGAATGTGAGTCTTTACAGGTTTTATTACCTGTAGAGGTTTGGGTGACACGGTAGCACAGTGGTTAGCACTGCTGCTTCACAGCTCCAGGGACCTGGGTTCGATTCCTGGCTTGGGTCACTGTCTGTGTGTAGTTTGTACATTCTCCTTGTGTATGCGTGGGTTTTCTTCAGGTGTTCCGGTTTCCTCCCACAGTCCAGAGCTGTGCTGGTTAGGTTGATTGGCCTTGCTAAATTTGGCCCTCAGTGTCCTGAGATGCCCAGGTTGGAGGGATTAGTGGGTAAAGTATGTAGGGATATGGGGGTAGAGTCTGGGTGGGATTGAGGTTGGTGCAGACTCGATGGGCCATATGGCATCTTTCTGTACTGTAGGGTTTTTATGATGCACCTGATGAAGGGGCAGTGCTCCAAAAGCTTGTGTCTTGTGCTACCACATAAGCCTGTTGGACTTTAACCTGGTGTTGTGAGACTTCTTACTGTGCTTACCCCAGTCCAGCACTGGCATCTCCACATCATGGCTATTTTATTTATGTCAAGGCAGACAGAGGAAGGTGGTGGGCCCAACAGCTTACACGTGGGCTGCTGTTGGGCAAATGGGGGTTACCTCAAAGAACAAAGAACAGTATAACTCAGGAACAGACCTATCGGCCCTCCAAGCCTGCGCTGATCACGTTGTCCTATTTAGACCAACCGCTTATATCCCTCTATCCCTCCTTTGCCCTTTGTCCCTCTTTAACCCTTTCCCTGCCCTCTGAAACATGGCGTCCTCCTCCAGCCATCCCCCAACTCCGTGGCCAATTTGATCATTGTTCACGACCCTCATCAAAGAAAGTCGAAAATTAACAACAATATGTTTTAATCACATGATGGCTTGAATCACTGGGCTCTGCCAGCAAGGTCTGTCCACGACCACTGACTGACCTTTAGATCATGTGGACTGGTTGGATAATCCCAGCAGTGGTCAGTGCCCCATCCTGGCACTGCTGGGGCTACAGAGCTGCCCGTCAATCCCATTAACCAGCAGCACTCTAGGGCGGGACTTCCTCCCAGATGTGGGCAGGAGTTCCACTCTGAAACAAATATGGCTGCTCCCAAGCTGGGCAGCCAGGTTTCATCTGGGTGGGCTGATAACCTACTTCTTGGTGTGGCGCTGGTGGGGAATAGTGCAGGCACTCTGTAAAACCCAACCCGTTTTACAGATTCCATCCTTGTAAACAGTGAATTGGAATGATTGCAATTGAAAAGTAGGATTGGTCCAGCATGAAATAAAAGATTTAATTAAATCTGAGGCAAAATTAATTTAATTCTGTCACCATATCTAGTTAAAATATTGTTTTTTTATTAAATATAAGATGAAAGTAAGTGTGCAGGTAAATAGTATGTTGGCCTTCATAACAAGAGGATTTGATTATAGGGATGGGGATGCTTTACTACAATTGTATAGGGTGTTGGTGGGGCCAAATCTGGAGCATTGTGTGCGGTTTTGGTGTCCTTGTCTGAGGAAGGATGTCCTTGCTATAGAGGGAGTGTAGTGAAAGTTTACCAGACTGATTCCTAGGATGGCAGGTCTGTGATATGAGGTGAGACTGAGTCAGATAGGATTGTATTAATTGGAGTTTAGAAGTTTGAGAGTGGATCTCATAGAAATTTAGGAAATTCCAACAGGGTTAGACAAGGTAGATTCAGAAAGAATGTTTCCTATGGTGTGGGAATCCAGAGCTAGATAACATAGTTTAAGGATTAGAAATAAACCTTTCAGAATGAGGTGAGGAGGAACTTCTTTACCCAGAGGGTGATGAATGAGTGCCGCAGAAAGTAGTTGAGGCCAAAGTATTGTTTGGTTTCAAGAAGAAATTAGACATAGCTCTCAGGGCTAAAGGGATTAACACTTATGGGGAGAAGGAGGGTTTAGCATATTGAATTCAATGATCAGCCATGAACAAAAATGAATGGCAGAGCAGGCTCGAAGGGCCAGATGGTTCACTCCTGCTTCTAGCTTCTATATTTCTATATTAGGATATACCTCCTCTATTCCTTTTTCAAAGAGATTTTAACCTGAGAGAATTAATTTGGTGTCAACGGTCAATGTTTTCCAAAATAAAGATACGGCTTCAGTTGAAAACACATTTTAGCCTGCTCCTGATTTCCGTTTCGGCAGTTAGAAATTTGCAAATGATTGAAGACATGCACGGAACAAAGGCGGAGATGAGGTTCAGATCAGCCATGGAGTAGCAAACTCAAGGGAGTGGAGAGTGCCTTTCTCAAGTTCTCCTGTTTTTCTTTACAAAAGAGGGAGGGTTATTAAATAGGCGATGAAAATGATAATATTGTGTTGTGCATTTACAAGCACATGTGGAGGACCACATCAACCCTTCCCTGCTGGTGACAGTTCCTTTTGAACAAATGCTCCTTGTCATTTTGCTTACCAATAGGGATATTTTGATTAAACCAAAGCAGGGGCTTGAAATGATTGAATTGAATATATTGTAATGCCTGTCTTACAGACAGTCAGGATTATTAACAGCTTGGAAAAATGTTAATTCTCCACTTGAAGTTGTGTAGTGCCTCCGTAGGGGGGGGAACATTGCCTTTTCTATACTATAGGTTAAACCAATTACGTAGAAACAATATTCTTGGAGCCTGACAATTGAGGTTAGCATTTATCTGATGAAATGCCAGTTGCTCACAATGCGTGGTTAGTTCATTATTCTAAATAAAATTGGCAATTAATGATTCTGGTGATTTCAAGATAATTATCAAATAAATGAGTATGGACAGAATGATCTCATAAGACCATAAGAAATAGGAGCAGAGTTAGGCCATTCGGCCATCAAGCCTTCTCTGCCATTCAATTATGGCTGATAAGTTGTTCAACCCTATTCTCCCGCTTTTTCCACATAACCCTTGATCCATTTAGCAATCAAAAAGCTACTTATCTCTGTCTTAATTGCCCTCAATGGCCTGGCCTCCACAGCCTTCTGTGGCAATGAATTCCATAGAATCACCACCCTCTGGCTGAAGAAATACCTCCTCATCTCAGTTCTAAAGGGTCATCCCTTTACTCTGAGGCTATGCCCTCAGGTCCTAGTCTCCCCTACTAATGGGAACATCTTCCCTACATCCACTCTATCCAGCCATTTCAGCATTCTGTAAGTTTCAATGAGAACCTCCTTCATCTTTCTAAACACCATTGAGTACAGACCGAGAATCCTCAGACACTCCTTGTATATTAAGCTTTTTATTCCTGGGATCATTCTCATAACCCTTATCTGGAGTATCTCTAAGGTCAGTGCATCCTTCCTTAGATATGGATGGAGCCCACGCAATATTCTAACATAAGCCCCAGCAGCAGATCCCTGCATCGTAGATTACATTTGTCCTTAATAATGCACGTTAGGTGATTGCTCATAATCAATGTGCAGGGTTATGGGGTTAGCGCTGGAGGTTGGGCCTGGGTAGGGTGCTGTCTCAAAGGGTTGGTGGTGTCCTGATAGGCTGAATGGCCTCCTCCATAGAGATTCTGTGTTTCTATGAATACTAACTCAATGAGGAAATGCAAGGTTAGGTGTGCATTTATCCAAATCATTACTTGCACTATGGCAAAGAGAGACCATAGAAATGAAAACCTCCCGGACAAGTTGGTCACATCCTGGGTGACATTATTTCATTGGCAGGCAATGTATCCCATTACACAGTACAAAGCCAACCTGTTCCGCAAGCTACAGAGATGCCATTTTGTTTGTAAATGGTATTGCTATTTTTTTTTTATTAGCGTCCTAAATAGACTTACGTTAACACTGCAATGAAGTTACTATGAAAATCCCTAGTCACCACACTCTGGCACCTGTTCGGGTACACTGAGGAAGAAATTAACATGGCCAACATGCCTAACCAGCACATCTTTCCGACTGTGGAAGGAAACCGGAGCACGCAGAGGAAACCCACACAGACACAGTGAGAATGTGCAGACTCTGCACAGACAGTGACCCAAGCTGGGAATCGAACCCGGGTCCTTGGCGATATGAGACAGCAGTGCTAACTACTGTGCCACTGTGCAGTGGATCTTACCCAGTCTATTTTATAACTGGATATGATGGAGGTAAACTCCAAAATGTAAATTAAAAGCCTCTAGCAAAACCTAGGGATGACATATCATTGATAAAACTAAAGTGACCTTGGCAGATGTCCCTGAAGGCTAGTCACAACTGTACTAAATATTGAATGGAGAATTTGCTATCCTTCAGGTCAGAGTACTTTAAAGTAAAGTTTATTTATTAGTCACAAGTAAGGCTTACATTAATACTGCAAAGAAGTTGCTGTGAAATTCCCCTAGTCACCACACTCCGGTGTTTGTTTGGGTCAATGCACCCAACCAGCATGTCTTTCAGAATGTGGAGGAAACTGGAGCACCCGGAGGAAACCCACGCAGACACAGGGAGAACATGCAAACTCCACACAGACCGTCACCCGAGGCTGGGATTCGAAAACAGGCCCCTGGTGCAGTGAAGTAGCAGTGCTAACCACTGTGCCATCATGTCGCCCATCTGGAACATCTGAGAATTGAATAATTCTCCTCCACAATCAACTTGAGGGGGATTTCTCTGATGCTGTGCATGGATGTTGCATGATGAAGGGTGGAAGATTCAGGGAGGAAACTTTGTGTCCACACGCCTAAGAACTTTGCAACCCAATCCTTTAATAGCTGTAATGGGCTCAGCTGTTTTTGCAGGAGAAGAGCATGAATCTCACTGATAGTGGCAGGCACTCGGTAGGGTATGGGAGCAGTTCAGGTTGCCTTCTGTGCTTTGCTTCAGAAATGAGGGTTTGGGATTTACCAGTGGTGCCTGGCCCGAGATCAGAAATTCCTGCCCGGGTCAACAGACCTTTAAATCAAGTGTCAGATTTTCCTTCCCGCGACAATTCCTGTGGCAGGTGGAACTGGAAAATTTCAAGTTTAAAGTTTATTTATTAGTGTCACAGGTAGGCTTACATTAACAATGCCCATGATATCAGTGCTGAAGACCCAGAGGGACATTGAAGTCGAGGTGATAATGCATAACTGGCATTGGCGAATTGGCAACTCCTTTTACTGCCCCACATTCCATATGGGAAATGTAGAAAGTGAGCAGTTGCTTCGCTATCAGTCAGTACACTTGAAACCAATCTCTTCAAGCTAGACAGAGCTTGTTTGTAAATTCATCTTTTTTCCATTCATTTCTGAGGATGTGGGCATTGCTGCCAAGGACAGCATTCAGCCCATCCTTGTTTGCCCTTGAACAGAGTGGTTTGCAAGGTTATTTCAGAGGGCAGTCAAGGGTCAACCGCATACTGTGGATCTGGAGGCACATAAAAGCCAGACTAGGAAAGGATGGCAGATTTCCTCTCCCCTAAAGGAGAAATGGCTACTTTTGGGTCCCAAAGTAGCTGTTTTTGTCTTTTAACTTGATATGTTTTTCTTGAATTTTGTATTCATGTTTTTACTTTTTTTTTCTCCTTATTCTCTTCTTCAGCATCAATATAAGTATCCAATCAAATGTAAGGTGCCATTTCTTGGGTTGGGACTCAAACCCAGAGCTTCTGCTACTCACCGCACCCCAAGATCTTCAACCATCAAGGCATTTGAGAGGACGTGGTGGAGGCAGGTTCAACCAAGATATTCAAGAAGACATTAGATGATTATCTGATTGGAAACAATGTGCAAAGTATTGAGAAAAGGCAGGAGAATGGCACAAAGTCATAATGCTCACTTGGAGAGTCGGTACAGATATGGTGGACCAAATGGCCCCCTACTGAGCCGTAACAATTCTCTGATTCTGTGAAATCTTCCTCATAATAGATAGTGCTCAGTTTAAACTGTTCAGTTGTGTGGTCTGTGAATTATCTCTGTTCTTGCTTTACTGCACGTTAATTGACCACAATTCTTAGTTGCCAAGACTTTGTTGTTAATTGATCAGCAGAAAGTTGGAAGTTTCAGTTCCAGCACTGGTTTATCTTTTGGAAGCAGTTTTGCGAATGTGATAAAACAATTGATTTCCCTCTAGTTAAATCATTATTGTTTGTTAATGGTTCTAGCTTTTAATCGATAAGCTAAAAGCCAAGAATGAAAGCTCCATGTGCAGTTAATTCTATCACTGAATACTTCTTGCTCATAATTGATACGGCTCCTTACAGTGATTCAAGATATTCCTGTAAAGAAATCCAGACTGAGTTCTCATTAATATCATTTCATGAAGCTTTATTCCAAACTTGCTGCCTGCGGCATCTGAACAGAAAACATTTCTCGTTGGAAATGCCTACCCTATGGATATATTCCTGGATTTATTTTTAACAATATTAACTCATATGAGTTTTATCTCTTACAAGAAAAGTGCGACAAAACCATATCACAGCATTCAAAGTTATTAGTTGGTGGTGGTCATAATGATTTATGTATAGAGCAATGTTTGTGAATGTGTTGTGATTGTTTACAGATTGTTGTAGATGGATGAGGCAAGTTTTTTACACAGAGGGTGACTGCCTGGAACTCACTGCCAGGGGAGGTGATGGAAGCAGATACGATCGTGACTTTTAAGGGGTATCTTGACAAATACATGAATAGGATGGGAATAGAGCGATATGGAAGGGTAGGGGGTTTTACTTCAGTCGGACAGCATGGTCACTGCAGGCTTGGAGGGACGAAGGGCCTGTTCCTAAGCTGTAATTTTCTTTGTTCATTGTTTGGGAGTGTTTGTGAATGTTTTGTGTTTGGAGAGAGTTTGTGAATGTATTGTCTGTGTATTGGTGAGATCTCTTCTCTGAGACAGAAATTCTATCCAAAGCCAATATCTGATTCCTATACTAGTGGAATGTTTGAATTGAATATATTGGAGAGAAAGTTTGGGGATAGATACTACTCTTTCTCAATAAACTATAAATATTGAATGATACATTTTCTTCAGTGTATATCATTACACATTAAATTTTGGAACTGTGGAATATCAATGATCAACACTGACAGTTACCCTTGACATTAGATCACATTCAAAGAACAGAAGGAAAATCCTTCATTAAATGAATATGCCTTTGAGAAAAATATTTCCTAGTTGTCATAGTTGCTGTATTTCACTTTGATGTTACATTTAGGATCACAGTCATGTGCATGTAAGATGAAAGAGTTGGAAGGATTTTAGGATTGAACACAAAACTCTGCCTTTAAGAAATATATTTGAGTCATGTATCTTTTGCAGAATTGTTTTTTAACAGTAAATTCTAACTGGTGCCACTGGGCCTGTATCCAGCAGCACTGCATTGTTACTGCAGCAGCATAATAGTTCCCAATTGCTAGAATGTTTGTTTTAATCTTGACTATTATTATTCTTCAGTGTTCCCCTGGGGTTTTGCAGAGTAGGGTTTGATTGGGTTGCTTGATAGGAAAAGAATAAGGGACTGGATGGAGCTAGCCTTACATAGATAACTCAAGATTGGTCTGCTATTTGGGATTTTCATAGAGGGGTTGCTTTCTCTGTCTCTCTTTCTGTCTCTGGATTTTGAGTTTAAAATCTGCCAGGAAATAAGTCTCTTCTTCTGAGATTCTGCTGTTTGGGAGTGAATCTTCCTCTGGAGGTTGGTGTATGAAAATTAGAGGACAGTATTTGTCTGGACTCTCTGTTAAGGAGTGTTAAAAGGCTGGAAATCTAGTATCCACGCGAGAATATCAGTTTTTGGCGCTATCTGGTTCTGAAAAAGGGATTATGTCCATAGGCGTGTTGCTTACATTGGAACTGTAGAGATTGCGAGCTGTTAAGCATGATACCTTATCATGGTTAAGTATTTCCAATTGGTAAAAATTATGCTAACTTAACTGCTTGACAGGGAAGGAGGCCTTATTCCAGGAGGCTACAGATATCAGTAGTGGCTCACTGTGAGAGCCTAAGCCTCCTGAGACACTGGTACTCAGGCACATCAAGAGATCTAATCCTTGCCTGTGGTCCTTGTGTTGGGTTTCTTGCCTCTTTCCTCTTGGTGTGTATCACCCCTGACCAGCAGAAGGCTGAGTTTCATAATGAGATGTAATGTACGTGTAGAGCACTGAATCAACAACTGGGAGAAATCTCTTTTTATTTCTAACTCTCTTCCCGTTTTTCCAAGAAACTCGTGCCTCTGAAGCCCTTGGTGGTGGTTTGGTCTCTGTTCTGGCCCTTCAGCAGAGGTGGAGGATATTGTTGTCATGCCATGGTGAAAGCTGGCAGGAGGCAGGTGCAGCTGGAAATGAACAAAGGGGTAAACAGTTGGTAATCAGCTGGCAAGGAACGAAAGAACACTCTGAGAGATAAAGTGCTTTCAATAACAGTCTCTCAATGGCCATGACTATAGCTCTTCAACCTCCCCAGATTGTCAATTTCACTGAAGGAGCTCTTCCCACTGGGCTCTAGATGTGGCGTCTCTGGGCAGTTGCTGACAACATGCCTTGGCCTGCAAGTTAGGAAACAGATGGAAAATGGGTCTTAACTATCTTCTTAATTATACATCCAACAGTTACAAGGAAGTTCCCTGCTGTCTTTTAAACCCACCTTTGGGAAAGCAGGAAGGGGGCAGAATAACATAGGGTTCCTGTATTTCAGGGACATTCCCACATGGCACGTGCCAGGACATAGACACATCGAAGATAGGAGCAGGAGGAGGCCATTCCCCCCTGCGAGCCAGCTCCGCCATTCATCACGATCATCATCCAACTCAATAGCCTAATCCTGCTTTCTCCCCATAACCTTTGATCCCGTTCGCCCCTAGTGGCCACCTCTCGCATACATTCAATGTTTTGGCATCAACTACTTCCTGTGGTAATGAATTCCACAGGCCCACCGCTCTTTGGATGAAGAAATGACTCCTTATCTCCATCCTCAATGATCTAGCCTGTATCAAGCTTCCACAGGATGAGTAATTCTGCCCAACATTTCAGGTCAATAACCTTTCATTTGAGGTTCTGACAAAGGGTCATCGATCTGATACATGAACTCAGTTTCTCTCTCTCTGTGCAGAGGCTGCCAGACCTGTTGACTGTTCCCAGCATTTTCCCATTCTCTTTATTATTTCTGATTTTGATGATCCATATTATCATAGCCTCAGTCAAAACAAACCCTATGCTACCATTCCCCTGAAGCTAGAAAGCTACAGGAGGGAAAGAGAAATAGATGGTTATGCTAATAGGGTTAGATGTAGGGAGTATAAGGAGTCTCTTGTGAAGCATAAACAGTGGTATTGGACCAAATGGACTGTTTCTGCACTGTACATTTCTGTATAATGTTATGCAAATGATCAGTTAGCTTAGTTTTCAGCAACTGTATTCAATTTTACTTTGCATTTTAACAAGAGCAATAAATTATTGTAGCTAAGAATATGGGTAAAATAGACCTGGATGAAGTTTCGTGATGTGCTGCTGCGGTGTTTGCAGATTAAGGCTGAGAGGCCACAGATGTTCAACACACTAAGAGCTTTAAGAAGGTGATGTGTTGGCTACAGGCTACGAGCTTACTCTGCACAGTTACCCTATTGCAAACGGTCAACTAAGTCACTTCCAGTGACATTGTGCATGCATTATCTTAGAATGCCCTGTTCAGCTTCAATGCTTCTGGTAAGAAATCATTGCAAACACCCCACAACAGCTGCAATGGACATAAAGAGCATGACTTAAACAGCTTTTTATTACTAACTGTCTTTTCATTTCTGTAAGATTGCGTATCCCCTGGCAGTTTCTCAACTGTCTGCCCTGGGTGTTCAGAATTCTGTGCCAAGGGCATTTGGGTGTTTTGAAGATTAATTGGACGTATCGGGCAAAGGCAGGAGCCGGCAGCTGCAAGCTGGACTCTGCTCATTGCTGCTCCACTTAAGCCTTCCAATGTACTCAACTCGTGGCAAACTTGTGTTATCTGCCTTCAGGCTAGAGATCAGCTTTCTGGCCCTCAGATACTGGGTCTTAAAATATTACTGCGCCTCACAATTACAGTAAGTTTTCTTCAGACAGACTCTGCTATTTTTATAATTGAGGGGTTTAAATTGATGATCCGTTTGAGCAACATCTTACTACAAAATTGAAAATGTTATTTGAACCCAAAGAACAGCTTTATTATTGCCTCCAGTGCTTTGCCAGAGTGCATTAGGTTTTGCCAAATGAGTACAATTACATTTACTCGAACTTGCTGCTTGTAAACCATGTTTCATCAGCTGAACTTTCAGTGTTAGCCTCCAGAAGGAAGTGCCAAAGCCACCAGGATTTACAAAGCCATTTTTTCTCCCTTTGTCTCTTTTCAAATGTCATTCATAGAATGATGGAATCTTCATAGTTTCATTGAATCCCTACAGCATAGAAGAGGCCATTCGGCTCATTAAGCCTGCATCGACTCTCTGACAGAGTGTCTTACCCAGGCCCTCTCTCTTGCGCTATCCTCGTAACCTCACACATCTCTCATGGTCCATTCATTTAACCTACACTTCCCAGGAACTAAGGGACAATTTACCATGGCCATTCCTCCGAGCCTGCATATCTTTCGACTGTGGGAGGAAGCTGGAGCACCCAGAGGAAATCCACGCAGACACAAGGAGAATGTGCAAGGCTAGAATTGAACCCAGGTTTCTGGATCTGTGAGGCAGCAGTGCTAACCACTGTGCCATCATTTGGGATGCAAGAAAAGTCAGCATTTAGTGTCTTTCTAGTTGCCCTCTCCTTAAATCATTGAAGTCCTTGTCAAGATGATCCAGCAGTTCTGTTAAGTGAAGAATTCCAGGATTTTGATCCAGCAGCAATGATAGAATGGTGAAATAGAATTGTAGAATCATGGAATACTTACAGTGCAGAAGGAGGCCATTTGGCCTGAACCGGCAACAATCCTACCCAGGCCCTATCATCGTAACATCACCCTACTAATCCCCCCCCGACATCCCCCTAACACGAAGAAGCAATTTAGCATAGCCAATCAACCTAACCCACACATCTTTGGACTGTGGGGGGAAACCGGAGCACCCGGAGAAAACCCACGCAGACACAGGGAGAATGCGCAAGCTCCACACAGTCATCCAAGACAGGAATCAAACCCTGGTGCTGTGAGGCAGCAATGCTAAACACTGTGCCACCATCCAAATCATATATGGAACTTTGGAGATGATGGCGCTGTTGTGTCCACTGTCCTTTGTCTTACGAGGTGGTGACATTATAATTCCAGAGTCAAGTCTAACCACACAAGCAGTGACTTCTCATAAGGGCCTGTGCTTGATGCACTTGTAACTTGGCTGCAACGATGCACTGTGGTGTGGAGAGATCAATGGATATTGTGAGCTCTTTACAAGCTGAAACTGCATTCTTTGTTCCATAATTTGATGAAACAAACATAACTCGCTAGTCTCAAAGGAAGCAAGACTAACCAACTCAGCACATGGGTGTCCTCTTCATCACCAGTACTTATGGGAATGTCTAACTGATGTAATGGTCGGTCATTTTCTTTTGGATTTTAACAAAAGGAAATGGAACCAAAAATGGCTGGATTCAGAAACAGCTTTAAGTATACATGAGTCAGATCTAACAGTCCATGATTCCAAAATTACTTTTGTAATTTTGAGCCTTCAAGGTTTGTAGGCTTTCTAACGCATCTTGTGTTAGCAACCTCTCTGTGAATTGACCATATCCATGTTTCAAGATGGTGCTGTAGCATGGTGACTCTTCGCAAGCTCTAATTTGTATGGATAGCATGCAAAATAATAGTTTTCACTATGTCTCGATACATGTGACAAGAATAAATCAAATCAAAGCAAATCACTCACACACTAACCCAACCAGGAACTCAGTAGATGGTTGAATCCTGGTGTGTATCCTGGCTTCTGTTGTCGGTATCCCACCAAACCTTGCATGGGGAAACCTTCATCTACTCAAAAAATTATCTCCTTCATCAGAGGGCTGAGGCCATGAATATACAAGCATTGTTCCCCCCTGGATTGCAGCAGCCAGCCAGTTTATCAGGCGCCGGCAAAATATTGTAAACTCCACATAGGGCTAGGACCACCAAAACCCAAACAACTTGCACGTACTCTTTAATTAAGTAAAACATCCCAAATTTCTGCTATCAGAGAAAAGTCAATACCGAGTAACGCAACAAGCTATGGGAGTGATTCTACCAGCCCACTGTGCTGCTAAAGGAGAGTCCATTGGAGGCCATATAGTGGGTTTCCCACTAGGCACCATGGCCTCTTCAAGTCTCCAGTCATTGGATTTCCAACGCCATCAGATCTACACCAGAAATCATCGCAGAGCTGTATAAATTGTTCAAATGAAGATTTTCATCTGGTTAGTGGGCCCGGCACTGAAGTCTCCAGGTCCGCTAATGTCTTGCCACCTGCCAGGTGTGTCTCAATCCAATGGGGTTTTCAACAGCTCCCCACTGGCAGGGAGCTGGCAGCCCAACCCTGCTGGAGTGAAGGGGAGCCACGGCGGCCCCCCAGGAGGTGGGAGGTAAGGAGAGATCTCCCCGGGCATTGCCAGATTGGCAGTGCCAGAATGGACCCCTAGCACTGCCCAAGGAGCAATGCCCAGGGGCCACCTTGGCTCTGCCCGCATTGGGGGAAAGGTCAGTGGGTGTGGGGTGACCCAATGCCACTCTCCACTTGGGCTTGTTGACAGAGGGTGGGTGGTCAACAATAGGGGATGGACATTAGGGTGCGGAGGGGGGGAGCAGGGGGTCGGTCGGCCTGCTGGGGGGTTAGTGGGGGTGGAAACTGTGGGGTGAGGGGGAGGGAGTCAAGACTGCAGGAGGGGGATAGAAGGCAGCAATCAGTGTTTGGGTGGGGTGTTGCACAGCCAACAACACGGGGTTGTGGGGCTGGCCAGCGATCGAGCTGGCCTGCAATTGAGAGGCCAGCAGTGTGGGACCACTGCGCATGTGCCGACCTCTACTATGACAGATCGGCACATGCGCAGTAGCTCATTCAGCACTGTGCTGCTGGCCTCTCCAGTGAGATTAACCCTCACCTATAGGTTTTTAATGAGATTTGCGCTAGTGCACTCTACAATGCGCAGGTTCTTTTTGAAAGTCCTGCTGAAAAAAAAAGCAGGATTTACTCCAGTTTTTATGAAAATTCAGCTCTTAGACTGTATTGGGGAGAATCCCATCCCATGATGGGAGACAAGTAGTTGGGCTGGGATTCTCCGACCTCGCACACAGCTGGGATTTGCTGATCCCGCTGTTGTCAACGCAGGTTTGGCTGAGTGCTGAATCCTCCATTCTCACTGGTAGTGATAGCAGGGTGAACAATATTAAAGAATTCCAGCCTTGGTCAAATAGATAGATTTTAAGCAGTGTTTTAAAGGAAAAAAAGAGGTGGAGTGGTTTAGCGAGGGGATCCTAGAACTAGGGCCTAAGCAAAGAAAAGCATGGCCAACAATGATGGCAGGCGGGGGAGGGGGGTGTGAAGTAGGCGGGGGCGGGGGGTGTTGGGTGGTTAGAGAACTGGGTGATGGGTGTTGAAAATTGGAGATGGGCAAGAAGCCATAAATGGAAGAGCCCTGTTCAACATGACCAGCAAGGGGAAATCTGCTGACCATGTCTCAGATTGCAAGTTGGGACTGTGCTGCCTCTAAAATCAAATAGCGATTCAACACCACTTTTCCCACCGTCATAGCCTTCTTCCCGCTGATTCGGGGATTCACTGATGGTAATGACATCGAATGTCAAGGGGAAATGGCTGGATTCTCACTTGTTAAGATGGTTGTGGTTATTGGCTGGCAACTGCGTGGTGCAAATGTTACCTACTGCTTATCAGCCCAAGCCCTGCTGACTATATTTTGAGGGGGGGCTGGGGTGGCAGGCTCCATTGTTTTTGGATGCTTGAGGGGAATGCACCCCAATGCTTATGGGGGTGGAACCAGTGCTTGTGTATAGAGGGGACACCCTGTGTAATGACAGGGGAAGTCGCTCTGATGGAGGGCATTCTTATGATGCTAGCTGATATTAATACTGGACAAGTCAAACCCCAGAGTGAACACTGGCTTGATAGATCCAAAGTACAAACTCAAGAACCATGAAGGAAAGTTACTGAACAAACTCACAGGGATCTAGTGATGAACTTTTAACACAAAGATTGAAATAATTATTAAACAGAAAAAATGTATTACACCAACCAAAACCCTTAGAAAGATCACAATTCAAACACAAGAAAAGACTCAAATATTCACTATTTCTTCACCCCAGCAATATCTTTACAGACACATAAAAGTTTGAGAAGATAAAAACAGTGTAAAATATCTATGTTATACTCTTAAGAATCAGGGTAAGTATGAGGTACATGTTAATTAAAGCAAATTGTGACCAGGCACATCGCACTCCAAAGCAAATGACAGATGCAACAAAAATAAATTCCATGGATTTCACAATAACACACCCAAATGTCACATTGTGAGTCAACCAATCTCACAGAAATATTGTCCAGAATTTTCTGTCCTGCCTGCTGGCATGATCTTTTGATCTTACCGAACTCAATGGACTTTTTGTTAGCTTGCAACATCTGCCATGGGGGAGCCCACCACAGTGAGACCAGAAAATTCCACTTTTTGTACTTCCCCTGAGGGTTTCCATTCTTCATTTTGGAAGAATACACCATGGAATTCTTTCTAAAACTCAATCCCCCTTGGGTGGCTTCAATACAGATTGAACTCCAGGGTTTCATTCTCAATTTTTGAGATTCCTTTCCCCTGGATCTCAAAGTACACTCAAATTTCACCTTCCCAGGACAATGTTAAATCTGCAGCCATAGTAAGCCAGATACCACTGCTCCGGAAAGATTGCAGTAAAGAAGCACCAACCTTTGGCTGCCTCCATACAACTTTGAGTTCTATCAAGCATACTTTGTTTCAAGTTTGCTCCCAGCAGATCTGCCTTTAATTCAGAATTCCTATCTCTATTCCTTTCATTCATCTTTACTTATCAGGCCACTTTCCAATCTTTCTCTTTGTCCCTGCTTTGGGAAATCTTTCACAGTAATGGTGATCTGGTTCAGGTCACCGGGCTGTATTTGTTGCTGTTACTTCTGGTGTCAATGCCAGGTAGTTTATTTGCTTTAATTTAGTTCCTTTTTGTAAACTTTGTCGTGGTTTGATACGATTGCCATGTTAATTTTGAGAGGATTTCAGAATCAACCACGTTGCTATAGATTCACTTCTCCCACATTGTCAACAGAGCGATTACATAATAATCCCACCCTCGCAAGTTTAAACACTGGCCAACTTTTGCATGTTATGTGCTCAACGCATGGACCACACAATATTACTTGCAGCTCTCTGGGTTCTGAGATCAGAAAATAATGTCTGCACAGAGTCTTCAGTGAAGTCATTGCATCTGCTGCAGTTATTACCCCGATATGAGGTGTAGGTGGAGATAAGGAATACAACAAAGAACAAAAAACAAAGAAAATTACAGCACAGGAACTGGCCCTTCGGCCCTCCAAGCCTGCACCGACCATGCTGCCCAACTTAACTAAAACCCCTGCCCTTCCAGGGACCATTTCCCTCTATTCCCATCCTATTTATGTACTTGTCAAGATGCCCCTTAAAAGTCACTACCACATCTGCTTCCACTACCTCTCCCGGCAGCGAGTTCCAGGCACCCACTGCTCTCTGTGTAAAAAACCTGCCTCATACATCTCCTTCAAACATTGCCCTTCACACCTTAAACCTATGCCCCCTAGTAATTGACTTTTCCACCCTGGGAAAAAGCTTCTGACTGTCCACTCTGTCCATGCCCCTCATAATCTTGTAGACTTCTATCAGGTCTCCCCTCAACTTCCATCACTCCAGTGAAAACAAACCAAGTTTCTCCAACCTCTTCTCATAGCTAATGCCCTCCATACCAGGCAACATCCTGGTAAATCTTTTCTGTACCCTCTCCAAAGCCTCCACATCCTTCTGGTAGTGTGGTGACCAGAATTGAACATTATATTCCAAGTGTGGCCTAAGGTTCTATAAAGCTGCAACGTGACTTGCCAATTTTTAAACTCAATACCCTGGCCAATGAAGGCAAGCATGTCGTATGCCTTCTTGACTACCTTCTCCACTTGCATTGCCACTTTCAGTGACCTGTGTACCTGTACATCCAGGTCCCTTTGCCTATCAATATTCTCAAGGGTTCTGCCATTTACAGTATATTTCCTATCTGTATTAGACCTTCCAAAAGGCATTATCTCCCAGATTAAACTCATCTGCCATCTCTCCGCCCAAGTCTCCAAATGATCTATATCCTGCTGTATCCTCTGATAGTCTTCATCGCTTTCTGAAAATCCACCAACCTTTGCGCCATCTGCAATCTTACTAATCAATCCACGACTCAAGGGGAGTTAAACAGGCTGTATGAGTGGCAGGAACACTGCAGCAGCAACTTCAGAATTGAAAATGTGAAACGCAATGGCATGATGGCATAGTAATTCGTACTGCTGCCTCACAGTGCCAGGGACCTGGGTTCAACTGCCGGCTTGGGTCACTGTCTGCATGAAGGCTGCACATTCTCCCCGTCCCTGCGTGGGTTTCCTCCAGGTGTTCTGTTTTCTTCCCACAGCCTGAAAGACGGGCTGGTTATATGCATTGGCCATGCTAGATTTTCTCTCCGAGTACCTGAACAGATGCCAGAGTGTGGCGACTAGGGGATTTTCACAGTAACTTCATTGCAGTGTTAATGTAAGTTGACTTGTGACTAATAAATGAAATAAAGAAGAAAATAAAATCTTCTTATTAATGGAAAACCAAAAAAGAGGCTTCTCTATTTCTTTGGGGAAAAGCTGTGGTGGGCAAATCTGATTACTGCTGGCTATCGTTGGTGGTTTGTTATTTTGAGCAAACATGCAGGCGAAGGTCGCAAATAAAGAGAAAAATGGGCAAGTTAGCTTTGACTGCAAGAGGGGCTGAGTGTAGATTAAAGAGGTGTGTGCACAGTTGACTAAAGTCTTTATGAGACCTCATATGAAAATTGTTCAGCCTACGTGTTAGACAAACTGAGTCTTCCGAGACCGTGTAGACCTTCAACAAAAATGGTTTTATTCAGCATGCATGAGGAAAAGTAGAACTCAGAGTTGTAATTCCAGCTTGCTTCTGTTAATCATCAGTTCTGATATGTTCTTATACCTTTTTTTAATGTTACAATGCATTACATTTACATAAGGTCATCATATTGTTACTTTGAATTTGTTACAGTTCTATTTTGATCACATATATGGATCCATTGTCCTGTGTGCTTTAACTTCAATTATTTTCTGGGCATAGTCTGTCTGCCTGTTTACACTATCAAAGCGTTATGTTTATTAAACCTATTTCAATGGTGTATTAATTGTTTCCCATCTCCCTGATACTTGGTTGGTTTCCCAGAGGTACAATGGCTGCTGTAAACTTTGTGGAGCAGTGATAAGTGATATTGATTGTCTTACTGTTGCAGTAACCTCGGTAAGATCTCAGCTGGGGTGTGACTGTCTAGTGCCATCTCAGATGTAGTTATTTGTAATTTGTCATGTGCCTGCCTGCAGCTAGCGTGGACAGTATAGCCAGGCTGTCTGTTTAACCCTTTCCATTCTTTCCTCTCCTGCTGCATCCCACACTCCCTGGGTTTGCCCCACTATACTACTCAGCTCCTTCTCAAGGGTTCCAGTAGACCTTGCATGAGGGAGTTTCTCCCTAAGTGCAGCATTGAAAGACCGAGTTATTGTTCCATGAGGTGTGAGAGAGTAGAATGAGCCTGTGTGCTGGACAGAACCCAGAACTGTTAAGTTTCTCATGTGGAATATCAGCAGTTCAAACACATGTCCAGGCTCCACAAAGGAAAGATATTTAACTTGACTTGGAACTCCAGAATAATGGATCAGAGTCTTGCTTTCATACTAAGGCCATCTAGGACTGAAACTTGTCGAGGAGTCTCTGTGGCTAGAGAATGGTTGCTGCTCAGCAACCCATAGAATAGGTTTCATGAATGGACTCCAAAATTTTCAGGATACAAGAGATGTCAAGGGATACGTGGTAACTATGAGCAAGTGGCAATTGTGGAGCAGAAACACAAGTTTCCCTGACCGATCTGCATGGAGGGGTGAAAAGGTGTTCTCTTGCTGCCTCTCCCTGTCATAGGGCGGGATTTTCCAGCCATGCTCACCCCAAGACGGACATTCCCGCCCGAGGTCAATGGACCTTTGCTTGGTCCGTCCCTGTCCGCTATGATTCGTGTGGCAGGCAGGACAGGAAAATTATAGCCATGGAGTCACACAGTGCAGAAAAGACCCATCAAGTGGACCCATATATCTACTTCCGTCAGACAGAGCTCTCTGTAATGTCTGCCACCCCTCCCTCATTGGGGAGCAGGTCTGAGGGTAACATCAATGCATCCCCTGCTCCGGTGAGATTTCACATTGCTTTCACGGTAACATGCATACAGATTTTGTGAGGGGATGGGAGAAATCTCATTTCTATTTACAGCTGCCCGAAATTGCAGAGAACACAGTGCTGTGCAGATTCTAATGTGCACATTTAGTCCTGGGGCTCTCAGTACATCATCACAGTTTGCCACTTGCAAAGGATCAAACCATCAGCAGGGCAGACGTTAAGTAGAGCAATTCAATTCAGCTATCATAAATCAGGATTGATGAGAGAAAAGTATAATGTCTGCGACCAGAAAGCGGCTGTGGCCTGCCAGAGAGCAAAGGATAGGAAACCAACTCGTGAAGGGAACGTCTCGGCAGCTTACTCTGGCTGGAATCTGTTAGTTATCAGGTTGCTATGGGCCTGTTTTGTGCGTTGTATCCGTGTAATCACCTCTGCCCGTGGCTTCACAACATCTTGGTCTTCATCAGCACTTGCACTGTCCTCATTGTTGGAGGAGACTCCTTGGTGCCTCCATGCCTCCAAGACATTCCCTTCTTTGTACTGGAGGCAATGCAGGACACAGCAGGCAACAATGATCCGTAACACTCTCTGTGGTGAGTTTTGGAGAGATCCACCCAAACATTTGAACCTTGTCTTTAAGAGGCCTATTTCCTGCTGAAGTATGGCCATGTAGAGGCAGATGTAGCACTGTAGCTCTACTCGACAGCACTCTGCAGGTCACAAATCACCGTCATCATCTTTTGAGGTTATCATTTGCCCCCAGAAACTAGCCGTGCAATGACTAAGGACCTGCAAGAACTTCTGGCACCAGGGAGTGGCTCATAATTTATGTGTTGTGAGAGCACCGTGGAATCCAAGCACAAACATACAGGGTTTGTAATCATAAATTGGCTGCACAATCAAAGGGTGGAATCCTTTCCCACTGATGAATGTGACTAGGTGTTGCCGGGGACCTCTCAAGGACACACATGTGCTGTTAATAGCACTTGCGGGAGACCTGAGGTTTCTGAGGAACCCAACGCTCTGACAGTTTGGCTTTGGGGATCAAAGTGGAATTTAACAACGGCACGATAGCACGGTGATGAACACTGTTGCCTCATAACTCCAGAGACCTGCATTCAATTCCCGGCTTGGGTCACTGTCTATTCATAACTCCAGGCACCCAGGTTCAATTCCGTGTCTTGGGTCACAGTCTACTCTGCCTGTGTCTGCGTGGGTTTCCTCCGGTTGCTTCAGTTTCCTCCCACAGTCCAAAGTTGTGCATGCTAGTTTGATTGACCATGCTATGGAAATAGGAGTACGTGGAGGAAACCCACGCAGGCACTGGAAAACATGCAAACACCACACAGGCACCTGAGGTTGAAATCGAACCCAGGTCCCTGGCGCTGTGAGGCAGCAGTGCTACCCACCATGCCACTGTGGCTGTGATCAGCCCTGTGCTCACCACCCCACTAACCCCCGGGTTGTCAGTATCCTGATCTTTTTGAGGCCCCACTGCTTCTTTCTGCTGAGGCTGTTGCCCGTCCTGTCCTTGTCTTTCTCACCCAGATGAGCTGGAATCAATGCTGTTTCGCCAAGGGCTGAAGAGGCATGGCAAGGTTGTGTAGAGCCTGCGTAGAAACATAAAAGCTAGAAGCAGGAATAGGTCATTCAGCCCATCAAGCCTGCTCTGCCATTCATCTTGATCATGGCTGATTATGAAATTCAATATCCTGATCCCCCCTTCCTCCATATCCCTTGACCCCTTTAGCCCCAAGAACTGCATCTAATTTCTTCTTGAAATCAGACCCTAGGCTTCAGGGGATCTGTGAATGAATTGCAGTCATCCATCTAGAGAGCATATTCTTTGTAGAATAGCCTGTATCTCTAAGCCATGAAGCTAGTGCTCAGTTCTGTGCTTGGCTTCTATCTAGACATGACATCCTCACCTTGCCCTTTCCAGGTGAACAACATCCTGGAAGGCCATAGATAAATGATCCTCCTGTCCACACATTTCTGTGCATAGTGACATTGAGCATTGACTGGGGGGTGGGAGCCATTCTGAAAAACCTCCCTTGGACATGATTTCAGCTTCTCTCCATTATCTTTGATAATCTATAGAGGGAGCATTGCTTCACTATAGAAGGACTTATCACATAAGCTCTTGTCAGCCTTGACAATTTATTCTGGAGGGTGGGGCTTTGGAGTTGGGGTCAGTTGTCGTCCACCGTCCTTGTCCCTTTGGAAGCATTCACCTCCCTCTCTCCCTTCATTCCTGCTCTGGTGAGTGAAGAAATCTCATGGAAGGAAGGACAGCCCTAGACCTTGATGTGGTCTCACTGGAATGCAATTATTAGTCATGGAGTAATGCCGGTTTATTGGGTTCCGGGACCTGAAGTTCAGACTCAGCTGAACCTTGTTTTCCATTGCGTGCCCTATTCGTCCAACTCCTGACATCCATTATGGAGCCCCTCCCATAAGAACCGCACAACAACCTTGAGAGCTTTAGCGCAGCGTGTGAAGTTTGCCAGCACGTCAAGCAACTTAAATCCCACTATTAGCCCTCCAGTTTTCCCCCATCGTCTTCCTCAATCACAACTTTGCCATTCCTGTTTCTCCAGGAGCCATTCAACCTCTCTGTTACCCTGGACCCAATGTTGTTCCTTTGACTGTTGACATCTCCATGCTCCTCCTGACCCCTCCCATTCTCCAAGTCAACAGTACCCTGACTCCACTTCCCCATGAGATCATCCACTACTCCTCCCATTAATCTAGCATCGCCTCCTTACCTGATTCAACTCCCTTTCTGATTGTGACAGTAACCTCTGAGTCCAAATACTTACCTTTAAACCCCTGGAACCAAAATCAAGAACTCATAGACCACTCTCTTTGGATACATCTCTCTATGTCACTCACTGTCCAGAGAGCTCAGCCAGCAGAATACAATGGGATCAAGGCATACATGATTTTAAACAAGTCCCAGATACTGTGGCTTCCTTCCCGAAATAACCTTCTAACATGCCCCAGATAGATCTTTCTTCTTTCCCAGAACAGCCTCCCATTCCTCCCCATTGTTTCTACCCCTCCTGTCCAGCTCCCACTCCACTCCTCCCTGCCAGTCCCCCCCTCCCATGTTCAGTCTTCTTGCAGCTTGGTATATTGGCACCCAATCTCAATCAAGACCCTGACATTTCGGAACAGTCCCCAAGAGGACCAGAGCAGTGGCTACATCATCCCTGTAGCAAATAAATGCCAGGCAGTATGCCTTAATGACTACTGCCCAGTGGCTCTGTCATCTATCATTGTGAAATGCTTTGAAACGTTAGTCACGGCACACATCAATCTGGTCTCCAGGATTGCCTGGATCCATTACAGTTTACCTACCGCCACAACAGGTCCACAGCAGATGCCATCTTCCTGGACCTACCCTCAATCCTGGAACACCTGGATAACAAGGACAATTAGGCCATACCCCAATTTATTGACTACAGCTCAGACTTCAACATCATTATCCCAACAAAATTCACTGCAAAACTCTGTGGCCTAGGGCTCAGCTCGTCCCTCTGCAATTGGATGTTAGACTTCCTAACCCCCAGACAGCAGCCAATAAGGATAGGCAACAATATCTCCTCCATGATTATCCTCAACACCGGTGCCCCACAAGGCCACGTCCTTACCCCTCACGATACTCCTTATACTCTTACGTCTGTGTAGCCAAATGGTGTTCCAATTCCATTTTCAGATCTGCTGATGACACCAACATAGAGGGTCGGATCTCAAATGACAACAAGACAGAGTACAGTAGAGATAGACAATATGGTGAATTGGTGCGATGACAATTATTTGTCCCTCAATGTCAGTAAAATGATGGAGATAGTCATCAATAATCATAGTGGAGGACATGCTCCTGTCTACATCAACGCTGATGAGGTGCAAGTGGTTGAGAACTTCAAGCTTCTAGGTATCCAGATCAACAATAACCTGTCCTGATCCCTCCATGCCGATGCTATAGTCAAGAAAGCACACCGATGTCTCTGCTTTCTCAGGAGGCTAAGGAAATTTGGCATGTCCACTTGAGTATCATCAATTTTTACAGATGCACCACAGAAAGCCTCCTTTCCAGATGCCTAACAACTTGGTATGGCTTCTGCTCTGACCAAGACCACAAGAAACTACAAAGGGTTGTGAACGTAGCCCGGTCCAACACGCAAACCAATCTCCCATCCATTGACTCCGTCCATACTTCCCACTACCTCAGGAAAGCAGCCAGCATAATTAAGGAGCCCAGGCACTCGAAACATACTCTCTTCCACCTTCTTCCATCGGAAAAAAGATTAAGTCCGAGATCACGCACCAATCGACTCAAGAACAGCTTCTTTCCTGCTGTCATCAGGCTTATGAATGGATCCACCAAATATTAAGCTGACCTTTCTCTACACCTTAGCTATGACTGTAATACTATACTCTGCACCCTCTCTTTTCTTTCTCCTCTATATACTCTCTGAACAGCATGTTTTGTCTGTATAGCACTTAAGAAACAATACTTTTCATTGCATCTCAAGACATGTGACAATAATAAGGCAAATCTAATCAAAAAACAAAGCCACAGAAGAAGTTAACTTCACCGTGTGGACACCACTGATATATAGTCATAAATAAACGTTCTAATTGCCGACTGATAGAGAACATAATTTGGAGAAGGGAACTTAATCTGGCGAGGTAGCCTTTTAATGAACATGCTCGAGATTTTAATGCGCGCAAAAGGGTTTCCCCATAATGCTTGTTGGGAAGCTCATCTGCCTTTCGGGTCCTGAGATCTTCATTTCAAAAGTTCACATGACAATCAGGAAACTGATTTTGTGGACTCACGGCAAAGAACATAAGAACATACGAAATAGGAGCAGGAGTAGGCCATCTAGCCCCTTGAGCCTGCCCCGCCATTCAGTAAGATCATGGCTGATCTGTCGTGGCTCAGTTCCACATTCCAGCCCTCTCCCCATGACCCTGAATCCCCTTGCCTATCAAAAACCTATCAACCTGCTTCTTAAAAATATTGAGCGAGGCAGCCTCCACCACTTCAACGGGCAGAGAATTCCACAGATTCACCACCCTTTGAGTGAAGAAGTTCCTCCTCAACTCCGTTCTAAACCGCCCCCCCCCCCTTTATCCTGAGGCTGTGCCCTCTAGTCCTACTGTCCTTTCTGAGCGGGAACAGCCTCTCCACCTCTATCCTATCCATCCCATTCAACATCTTATACGTCTCAATGAGATCTCCCCTCATTCTTCTGAACTCTAACAAGTACAAGCCAAGTTTATTCAGCCTCTCCTCATAGTTCAACCCCCTCAACTCCGGAATCAGCCTAGTAAACCTCCTCTGCACTCCCTCCAAGGCCAAAATATCCTTGCGCAAGTGCGGCGACCAAAACTGCACACAGTACTCCAGCTGCGGCCTCACCAATGCCCTATACAGCTGCAGCAAGACCTCCCTACTTTTATATTCAGTCCCCCTCGCTATGAAGGCCAGCATCCCATTAGCCTTCCTGACCACCTGCTGCACCTGCAGGCTGGGTTTTTGCGACTCATGCACAAGGACCCCGAGGTCCCTCTGCACCGTCGCATGCTGCAGTTTTTCGCCACGTAAGTAATAGTCCTTCCTACCATTATTCCTACCAAAGGGGACAACCTCACATTTGCCAACATTAAATTCCATTTACCAGTTCCTGGCCCATTCGCCCAGCCTATCTAGATCCCTCTGCAGACTCTCCACACCCTCCGCGCAATTTGCCGTTCCACCAATCTTGGTGTCATCAGCAAATTTCGACACCAGACACTCGGTTCCCTCCTCCAGATCATCTATATAAATGGTAAATAGCTGAGGCCCCAGCACCGAACCCTGGGGCACTCCACTAGTCACCAACCACCAATCCGAATAGCACCCATTGACCCCCACTCTCTGCCTCCTGGCAAAGTAAGTTCCCCCATCCGCTCAGCTGCCCACTGCAGGCGGGCACGGAAGAGGCCTGGGTCTGAAAGAAGAGCAATGCAAAAGCCTCAGAACAGCTTTATTTTGATGTCATTGATGGCAAGGATGTGATGTGAAAGACTGGAATAGAGTTGATGTGCTGAGGCATGAGCAGATTTCATTTATCAGCTTTTATAGCCCTATCTCCAACACCGTCTCAACGCTGTCCATTCATCAGTGCAACTCCCAGAGGGGGCTCTGAATTTTCGATGTACTACAGCTTTTCAATGCAATTTCATTAGGCAAAGAAGTGGATTTTAAGAAGTAGACTCGCGCCAACTTAATAAACGCTCAATAGAAACTAATGGTTGACTATTTTGAAATGAGTGACTGCAGGCTGACACCAGCATGAAATCAACACTGGTAATGTAAATATTGTATTACATATTGGCAATGCACTTCCAGCTCAAATATTCATGAACATACATTTAAGTTTGCATTATTCCAGTCAAATGATGTTGTGCTATGATCAGGTGAGGAGGGGAAGAAAGGTGCCCCGCATTTTCCTCATCTCACTTCAGTGAAACAGGTTATTTTTTGTGTTTTGAAAAATCTAGTCAGCACATAACTGATAAAGGAACCAGTTGGGTGGCACGGTAGCACAGTGGTTAGCACTGCTGCCTCACAGCGCCAGGAACCCGGGCTCAATTCCTGGCTTGGCTCACCGTCTGTGTGGAGTTTGCACATTCTCCTTGTGTCTACATGGGTTCCCTCTGGGTGCTCTGGTTTCCTCCTGCAGTCTGAAAGACATGCTGGCTAGGTGCACTGGCCATGCCAAAATTCTCAACAGGTGTTGGAGTGTGGCAACTAGGGGATTTTCCCCAATTTAATTGCAGTGTTAATGTAAGCCTACTTGTGACACTAATAAATACAATTTAAAAAGAACTTTGAACAAATTTTCTTGCATTTAACAAGGAAAGAACTTAGTTTCATTATTCAGCCTATCTCAGTAAAATAATAAGATACATTCCAACTTTTCTTGATTTGATTGGATTTATTATTAACACATATGTTATTGTCACATACAGTGAAAAGTGCTGTTTCTTGTGTGCTATTCAGACAAAGCATACATTCATAGAGAAGGAAAGGAGTTGGTGCAAAATATAATGTTACAGTCATACTAGGGTGTAGAGAAAGATCAACTTAATACAAGGTAGGTCCATTCAAAAGTATGATGGCAGCAGGGAAGAAGCTGTTCTTAAATCATTTGGTATGTGACCTCAGACTTTTGTATCTTTTTCCCGACAGAAGGAGGTGGAAGAGAAAATGTCCGAGATGCATGAAGTCCTTGATTATGCTGGCTACCTTTCTAGGCAGTGGGAAGTATAGACAGTGTCAATGGATGGGAAGCTAGTTTGTGTGATGACTAGGCAATGTTCACAGCCCTTTGTAGTTTCACACACATCCACATACACTCGAATGTCACACAGGCAACAAGTAGAGTACAGATCGGGGGAGGATAGTGTGATGATACTGTGCCTTTAACAAATGTATATATAGTATGTTTCTTGTAAGGGGTATGTTTAAAACTTAGCTCTGTTTTGCGGAGTGCTGGTTTGTCTGAGCAGCAGGCAGCTCAAATGTTGAGAATGCAGAATGATGATGAAGAGAGGAAGAGAAAGGGCAGAGGTAGGAAACGGGGATCGATCTTGGATTGTTCAAGAAACGAGCTGGCACAGGCAGAATGGACTGAATGGCCTCCTCTACATTGTGAATATTTATTGTTCTTGTGCATCCTATGAAAAATAGGGCAATTTGCCTAATGGACAAGCATAGCCCCTGTCCTTGTCAACCACCACATTCCACAATTCATCAGCTATCAAAAAATAGACTGGAGAATTTCTGGCTACAGATTCCTTTAATAAAGGCAAAATACTACAGGTGCTGGAACCTGAAACAAAAACACACTCCTTTCTCTGCCTTCATCATAGCTGGACTGGGTAGAAACATAGACACAGAAAATAGGAGCAGGAGTAAGCCTGTTCTGCCATTCATTATGATCATGGCTGATCATCCAATGCAGTAATCTGATACCAATATTCCCCCATATCTTTTGATCCCTTTCACCCCAAGTGCGATATCAAATTCCTTCTTAAAACAATACAATGTCTTGGCAGCAAATTCCACAGATCGCCACTTCGTAGGTAAAGAAATTTCTCCTCATCTCAGTCCCTAATGATCTACCCTGTCTCTTCAGACTGGGATCTCTGATTCTGGACACCCCTGCCATCAGGAACATCCTTATCTGCTATTTTAATGGAAATGTTATCCCATTTATTTCAAGCTGACTAACAGTATATTAGAATCACAAAAGCCAAAAGACTAGGGGTGACATGGTGGCATAAGGGGTGGCACGGTGACACAGTAGTTAGCGCTGATGCCTCATAGCACCAGGAACCCAGGTTCAATTCTGGCCTCATGTAACTGCCTGTGTAGAGTTTGCACATTCTCCACATGTCTGCGTGGATTTCCCGCCGGGTGCTCCGGTTTCCTCCTACAGTCCAAAGATGAGCGGGTTAGGTTGATCAGCCATGCTAAATTGACCCTACTGTCAGGGGGATTAGCAGGGTAAATACATTGGGTTGTGCGAATTGGCCCTGTGTGGGTTGGTGCAGACCTGATGGGCCAAATGGCCTCCTTCTGTACTGTAGGAATTCTATGAAGACAACAGATGCTGGAAATCTGAAATAAGAACCAAAAAAATTATTAGGATCACAATGCTGGCGGTTACACTGTAATGACGCACATCAGCACCCTCCAGCTCTGTCCCCACCCGGCATCAATAGGAGGGGACTCGTCCATATGAATAGGACCGGCCTTTTCTTTGATGGTGATCCCAGGCCGCGACATGACTAATTTAGCAATCTAACCACAATACAACCCAGCCCACAAGTTTTTAAGTGTTTTGTGAAGTGGCTCGGCAGAAGATCATCCGTCGTTAATTTCATTCATTTTGTAATGTATTCATGACACCAAAATCAAGACCAATTAGATCTCAGCTCAATGTGAAAAACATCATGCTGTTTTGCACATTAAGTTCAGGATAATGGTTGGTAGCTGGAGCTGTTTCAACCTCAGGATCTTACACATTCAGCGACATTCATTACAAGACATATAACTGGATAAATTTCACAGGAGCTAATAAGAAACAGTTTGAATGCATAATTCTGTTAGTCATTATATAAAATCTGAAGATCCAATTATTTTCCAAATCTCCCACTGTTTCTATGCACAAAATGTTCAAACACTCTTGATCTACATATTGAAAATAATTCCACTTCACTGCGGAGACATCGTATTCCGAACAAAATAGTCAGGATATCACAGCTAACCAAGGGGCCATTAAATTCAGAAAATGGTGGAAAAACTCAGCAGATGGGATAATCCGGCCGCGCTCTCCCCAAAATCAGAAAATCCTGCCCGTGGTCAACGGATCTTTCCACGGTCTGCCCCTCGCATGCTACGATTTCTGTGGCAGGCAGAGCGAGAAACTTTGCCCCGGCACCTGTGGAGAGAGAATGGAGCCAATGTTTCAAGTCTCATAGAATCCAAGAACAGTGCAGAAGGAGGCCATTCAGCCCATCGAGACGCTCAGCCAACTCGAAATGTTGGCTCTATTCTCTCCTCCACAGATGCTGTCTGATCTGCTGAGATTTTTCAGCATTTTCAGTTTTTTGTTTCAGATTCCATCATCCTCAGTATTTTGACTTAACAAGAGGTATTGAATCTGATGGATAAAGGTTTATAAAGTTTATTTATTAGTCACAAGTAGATTTGTATTAATACTGCAATGAAGTTACTGTGAAAATCCCTCAGTTGCCACTCTCTGGCACCTGTTTGGGTACAGAGGGAGAATTTAGCATGGCCAATGCACCTAACCATGTTTCAGACTATGGGAGTAAACTGGAGCACCTGTGGGAAACTCATGCAGACACAGGGAGAATGTGCAGACTCCACACAGACAGTCACCCAAGCTGGGAATTGGACCCAGGTCTCTGGTGCTGTGAGGCAGCAGGGTTAACCACTTTGCCACTGTGCCATCCACAAGGGCTAGCACTCAAGCTTAACCATATCTCACAGCAGTGTGGGACTTCTCAGAAGAATAAAACAGTAAAACGGGGTTATAAGAAAACAAGTCCAAACTGTCTTTTCCATCTGGGTTCAAATCCTATTGTAGGACCAAGTATCAACCTGATCAATTCATCATGTATGCCCATGCATATGTTAAAAATGGTGAGTTGGCACATCCTGGCATTGATATTACACCTTAATAAAGAGGCAAAACAATGTTCACAAACTGAGCTGCAGTCAGAAGAGGCGATAGATGGGAGACCAGGATTCATTTCAGATCAGCATAATTCACAATTTTCCCTATCAAACAATAAATTAACTCTAATGGCTGCAGGTTTCGTTCTTAGAAATTAGACTTTCTGGCTCTTTGAGGCAGAGCATTTAATTTTGCATTAGCAGCAGAGTAAATTATATTGTGCAATAAAGTTATACTGGTAAATGTTTGTCACTGTTGACCAGCATACCATTTCCTTCTCCACAGACTTTGCCAAGGAATGCTGACAAGTCATGCACTTAAACAGTTTGCCGAGTGTTTGCAGTCACTATATTCTGGAACTCAGTCTCTCTTATCGATACAATGCAGATCTTTCAACAGCAGGTGCTTCTGTGCCTGAGCCTGAAGCTTCTGTTAAGTCCCAGTGTGCAGCGGCTCTTCTTTTAATGAAAAAAGGTGCACTATAGAAAGCATCCTTTCTGGATGTATCGCAGCTTGGTATGGCTCCTGCTCCAACCAAGACCGCAAGAAATTACAAAGAATTGTGAATGAAGCCTAGTCCATCACTCAAACCAGCCTCCCTTCCATTGTTTCTGTCTACATTTTCCACTGCCTCGGAAAAGCAGCCAGCATAATTAAGGACCCCATGCACTCTGGACATACTTTCTTCCACCTTCTTCCATCGGGAAAAAGCTACAAAGTCTGAGATTCCGCACCAACTGACTCAGGAACAGCATCTTCCCTGCCGCCATCAGACTTTTGAAAGGACCTACTTTATGTTAAGTTGGTCTTTCTCCTCACCTTAGCTAAGACTGCAACACTACATTCTGCACTCTCTCCTTTCCTTCTCCATGTACGGTATGCTTTGTCTGTATAGCATGCAAGAAACAATACTTTTCACTGTATCCCAATACATGCAACAATAATAAATCAAATCAAATCAAAATGTAATCATATCCCCAGTAAGATTGAAAACTGGGGAAGGCAGGGGTTGAGGAGAATGGGTATCTTACTTCGATGTTCAACCACGTTTTGGCTAGCACATCAGTCAGAGCTCCAGTGTTCCAAATGCCTGCTCTACAAATAATCATATATTTGTGTCTAATTCTTTGTAGCACCTATTAGCTTCAGCTTGTTGCTTCCTGACTGAGTAGTTATCCAGCCAAATCTTGCCGGCCATCTACGGAGCAGCACTGGATGAATATCAGTTCCTAGGAGTTGGCAGTGAGCTGCATTAGCGGCATTGTGCATGATTTCCATATTCAGACAGTCAAATTGTGGTCTATTAATGTAGATTAGGAAGGATTATGTAGAGTGCCAGATCTGATTGTGCAGGACATCCTGCACTTAAATGAATCCAGTTACACAATGTGTTCTGCACTGGACCTCTCAAAGGTTGAAAGCAGCTGATTAAAACAAAATCACTTTACTTGCAAAATCGCTCACGGCTAATTCATTCAACAAATGGAAGACATTCGCACTGCTGGATATATGCTATTATCTATTAATGATGGCGCCAATTTTCAACAACTACTGCTACTGAAATGAATGTTGACTTTTATGAAACGCACAGCAATTTCTCCACATTTTGTCCCTGTTCCCGTAAATTTTTCACCTCACTGTCATTTCACGAAATACGCTTCACAATTTGCTCTTCCTTGCCAAGAAAGAGACGCAGTAACAATGAAAAGAAATAAACTAAGATCTTTCACTTTTTAGAACAAAACCTTATGCAGAAGTCCAAATGACAACACCACATACTTATACAGCTTCTTCAGCTGAGTCAAGCATCTCGAGGAACGTTACAGGAGAGATATAAAGCAAAATTTTGACACCGAGTCACAGGACCATTCAAGTCTTTACAACTCCAAACAGTATGCGTGGGGAGTGACTCGATAAACTGCAAAAAACTCGCATTCAAACCATTCTTCACGTTCCAATCTGTGATTACCTTGCAATTGTGTCTTTGTCGACATATGCCGTGTTTGTGAACCTACCTCCACTCACCTAATGAAGGGGCAGCACTCCGAAAGCTCGTGATTCCAAATAAACCGGTTGGACTTTAAGCTGGTGTTGTGAGACTTCGACCTGTGCCCACCCCAGTCCAACGCTGGTATCTCCACCTCATGAATACAAGATTCAGGGTGAGAAGGGACACAGGCAGCAGAGTCTTGAATGGCCTCAATTTCAACACTCTCTCTGTAGCAGCATGAACAAGACATCAAGGACTGTTTCATGCCATGATGCTGTTAGTTTCAAAATCAATAGATAGTGTTACAACCATTTTTTATTGTTTGAATAAGTTGGTTATTTAGCACAGTTATTTTGAAATAATTTGAAAGACATTTTAGAAATGAAACCAGTTACTGCATTATTGAAGAGCAGACAGACTGGTTAAATAAAGAGCCTTAATTGTGGGTCAATTAAGGTACAACTAATTAATCAATGGACATTTTAAAAAGGCTGGTAATATAAGTAAAGTTTATTTGTTCGTCATAAGTAGGCTTACATTAACATTGCAATGAAGTTACTATGAAATTTCCCTAGTCGCCACATTCCTGTTTGGGTCAATGCACCTAACCAGCATGTCTTTCAGACTGTGGGAGGAAATCGGAACAAACCCACGCAGACACAGGGAGAATGTGTAAACTCCACACAGACAGTGACCCAAGCCAGGAATCGAACCTGGGTCCCTGGCGCTGTGAGGCAGCAGTGCTAAACGCTGTGCCACCGTGCCGTCTCCTGTAATACAAAGTTTGTGATGCTTTATATTTTATAATTATATTTAACCAACACTTGATTTTAAAATGCACTCATCATAAATCATGAAAATTGTAAAATGGTGGGCACAATCTTGCCAGCCACACTCCTGCTGAGGCAAAGTCAGAGAATTTGGTGCCCAGCCAAATCTCTGTCCACTGCAGCGGGATGGGAAAATCCTGTCAGTGTGAATGGCTGGAATATTCCAGCTGGTCTCTTTCTAGCCAGCCTGGAAGTGTGCCAAACACAAAACTATCACGACCTTGGCAAATTAAGTTGGAGAATGAATGGGTGTCTCATTCTTATGATCACAGTAAGAAGTCTCACAACATCAGGTTGAAGTCCAACAGCTTTATTTGAGGTCAGTCACCTGATGAAGGAGCAGCACTCTGAAAGCTCGTGATTCCAAATAAACCTGTTGGACTTTAACCCTGACATTGTGAGACTTCTTACTGTGCCCACCCCAGTCTAACGCCGGCAGCTCCACATCATTCTTATGATCAGCAGGCCATTGAGGTTACCAATTATCGTTTGACACTAAGTCTAACTCAAGGTAAGAAGCATAGGTAGAGGGAGGCACTGTCTGTGTGTAAATTGGTTAGATCAATGGGGGTATTCCATTATTGACAAACTATAAACTAACTAGCAGTTACTTCCAACAACTTGGCTCAGGTGGCTTACAACATCGTTTAAGTAGAAAATAAAGGCTTCAAGAAGCTGTTTATGTTATCCAATTTTGTGGATTCTATGAATTTGGGTGGAATTTTCCATCCCTGCTTGCCTCAAAACTGGAAAATCCCACCCGAAGTTAAGGGGCCTTTGCACGGGTCCACCCCTCACCCTTCCCCACCCTCCGCTCGCTATGATTCCTGTATCAAGTGTAACAGTAAAATTTCCCCCCCTGTCTTCTGCCTGATCAAACTTTAATTGTTAAAGTTAAGATTTCTCCTCTTACTGTCAGCTGAAACTTTGCTTTTCACCTTTCTGACTTATTACCTCACCACCGTTTAATGGTTAATAAATCTTTTGAATTTATCAGTTAAAATATTCATTCTTGGTGGATGGTTAAGTCTCGTAATACCTGGTTTCATCTATAACTGGGGATTTATTGCAAACAACCTGTACCCCATAAATCAATTTAGAATGCAGTGCAACCTAAGTCTGTTCACCATGTTGTACCTGTCCTTAATCCTGCTGCCACCTTGTTTTGCCACCACTGAACAACATGTCATATTTTTAGAATGATGTAAAAGCACCAATCACTCAAGGGCTTGTGCAAACATGTTGTGGGTTCATTTATTTAGGCAGACAATGAGAACATATATATTATGGATAGAAAGCTTGAAGACGTCAGCAGCAGGGCTATGCTTGCTGTGCACCCTGCTCACAGGGTGAAGTGAAGCTGTGGCTAGGTCACATGACACATTGCCCTTCCAGTGATGTCAAGCTGCTAGCCCTTAAAGGCGTCGTGCAACAGTCTTGCGATCAAGAATGACACCAGGGTTGCAAAATTTTGATACAGCCTCAAGGAGGATGATGGAATTGATTAAGGAACAGAGTTTGTACTGAGGACTAAACACGTTGGCTTTGGTTTCCCCATAATGTAATTGAAATAAATTTCAGCTATTCCAGTGTTAGATGCTAGATAATCCACTTCGAGAACATGGATGCAAAAGATAATCATAAAATCCCTGCAGTGCAGAAGAGGCCATTTGCACCAACTTTCTGATAGAGTTACTTACCCAGGCTCTGTCCCTGTGAGTCCACACATTGATCATGTATAATCCATCTAAACTACACACCTTGGGACTCCAAGGGGCATATTAGCAAAGCCAATCCACTTAAGCTGCACGTCTTTGGACTGTGAGAGGAAATTGGAGGAAACACAAACAGACATGGATAGAATTTTCAAACTCCACACAGACAGTCACCCAAGGCTGGAACTGAACTCTGGTTCCTGGAGCTGTGAGGCCACAGTGCTAACCATTGTGCTACCATGCAGCCAGCGAAGTAAAACTGGGTGTTGTCAGAACAGACTTGAAAACTGGCGTATGCAAAGGAAGTGGCAAAAGTCATTGCCCACAATTGTTATTGATTTAGACTCCTCATCGATGAGACAACAAAGTGTTCCGTCAAACATACACCCAGCTGCCTTTTAATTCAGCAGTTTTGATAACAAGGCAAGTCATTTTTGAATGAATGCTGATTTTTTTTCAGGAATGGGTTACTAATCCAGAAATCTTGTTTATCCGAGAAAGACAGGTCAAAATGCATCATTAATATCAAGGTATTGAAACTTTGAAATCAATAACAACGCTATAGCACAGTGGTGGGCAGCACAGTGGTGGGCAGCACAGTGGTTAGCAGGAATTTGAGTTCAATTCCTCCCTCACGTCACTGTCTGTGCAGAGTTTGCACATTCTCCCTGTGTCTGCATGGGTTTCCTTCAAATTATGTAGTTTTCTCCCAAAGTCCAAAGATTATCAGGTCAGGTTCATTGGCCATGCTAAATTGATCCTTGTGTCAGGGGGATTAGTAGGGTATATGTAATGGGGTTACGGGGACAAGGCCTGGGTGGGATTGTGGTCAGTGCAGACTCGATGGGTTGAATGGCGTCCTTCTGCACCGTGGGAATCCAATGATTCTATGATTCGACCAGAATGGCCTACTGAAGTGTAATAGAGGAGCGACCCTGACAGATTAAATACAGATTCTATACCATTAATTCCATTGTGTTCCTCATCAGGCTGATCTTATTGCCGCATTAAAACAAACAAGTAAGGTGGTGTAACCTGCCTCATTTTTCTTAGCAGTGAATTATGTCACCTTGTGTAATCATGGAACAAGTTGGAGTAAAGGGAACAAAATTATCATAGCTGTAAACAGATTGCAAGGTGAATGCTCAGCTCAGGAAGCAACTGAATAGTAAGGAAATATATTTCGAATATTCAGTGGGTGTTCAGCATGCAAACATGTGATGGAGGATACATAAAGCATTCCATTGGCAAAGGCTTTGTGAATTGTTCAGCTTTAGATGAGTTTAGTTTGTTTCACTTTCGCAAAGTTTCAGATCACTTCACTGGCTAGGAGATAGAAGTAATTACACTCTGAGACTGTCCACGGATAACAAGCGTGCACACAGCCCAGTATCCAGGTATTGCAAAGGATGGTGTCAAATGTTTACAGAATCATACAGCACTGAGGCTGGTGGGCTTAGTGAGCTGTGCCACCTCTTTCCAATCAGTTCCACTGCCCTGCGGTTTCCCTATAGTCTTGCAATTCATTCCCCTTCAAGCATATGCCCAATTGCTTGTAATGTATTCCAATTATACAATGGGTGGCATAGTGGCATGGTAGTTAGCACTGCTGCTTCACAGCGCCAGGGACATGGGTTCTATTCCCAACTTGGGTCACTGTTTGTGTGGAGTCTGCACGTTCTCCCTGTGTCTGCATGGGTTTCCTCCGGGTGCTCCAGTTTCCTCCCACAGCCTGAAAGACATGCTGGTTAGGTGCGTTGGCTATGCTACATTCTCCCTCAGTGTCCCCGGAGTATGGCAACTTGGGGATTTTCACAGTAACTCCATTGCAGTGTAAATGTGAGCCTAACTTGTGACACTAATATATAAACTAATCCAATTCACTTTTGTAAGTTAATATTGAATCAACATTCTTTCGGGTTATGTATTCCAGATCATGGCAATTCACTTGACTATGAAACATTTTTCCTTATCTGTTTACTTTGCCAATTATCTTAAATTTACATCCTCTGATGATTGGTCTCCCTTTCAGTGGAAGCACTTTCTCCCTATTTACCTTATTAAACCAGCTCAAAATTTATGGTGCCTCTATTCAATCTTTATTTAACTCTCTCTGCTCTCTAGAAAACTGCCTCAGCCCATTGTTCACATCATTGAACTCCTTCTTCCTTGGACTATTCTATTCCTACGTACTTTCTCCAATGCATGACATTTCCTAACTTTGTTCATTTTCGCCATTGTTATCTCTCCAATATTTTGTAGCCCAAAATGGAATGAAAAAGCAAGAGCCTTTTTCTTGTACTCATTCTCAAGACGTGGGACCAGCCTTTATTTGAGCAACTGGACCAGCATTTATTGCCCATCCCTAACTGCCTTCCATTTCAGAGTCAACCAGATTGCTGTGAATTTGGAATCAGATGGGCCAGACCTGGTGAGGAAGTCAGATTTCCTTCCATAAATGACGTTAGGGAACCAAATGGGTTTTTAATGACAATGGCCTCATAGTCAACACTTTTTCCCAGATTTTGAATTTACATTTCATCAACTGCCATGGTAGGATTCAAACCCAGATACCCAGATTGTGTTCTCAGTGTCTGGATTACTAGCCTGTGACAATATCACTGCCTTCCTCTGGTTATAATATAAAACTATTGCAGTAGCTCAGCCTTAGCTTACAGGAGTTTACCTTGCATTTGCCTGCTTCTGATAACCTTACTTGGTGAATAGATAGATGGTAAAGAACACCAGTAAAGGAATGTGTATAACCTGAACAACGTGCATTTATGTAGCACCTGTATTATGGTAAAATATTTGAAAGTGCTTTGGAGAAGTGGAGTCAGGCAAACACTGAGATGGACCAAGGAGACATTAGGTTAGGTGACCAAAAATTGGGCCAAAATTGGTTTTAAAGAGTATTTTAAGAAGGAGCCAGGAGTGAAAAGGATTAGAAAATAAATGTCAGAGATTAAGCCAAACCATAGCCACCAATGGTAGGGGTAAAAGAACTGGGGTATGCACAGACTTGAGACATTTGACACATGCTCACGTGCCTACGAGGCACGGTGGCACAGTGGTGGCACACTGATGCTTCACAGTGCCAGGGACCCAGGTTCATTTCCTGGCTTGGGTCACTGTCTGTGTGGAGTTTCCATATTTTTCCTGTCACTGTGTGAGGGTGCTCCGGTTTCCTCCCATAGATGTGCAGGTTAGTTTGATTGGCCATGATAAATTGACCCTAGCGTTTAGGGGGATTAACAGGGTAAATATGTGGGCTTATGGGAATAGGGCCTGGCTGGGATTGTGGTTGGTGCAAGTTTGATGGGCCGAATGGCCTCCTTTTGCACTGTAGGGTTTCTATGATACCTACTATGGCCAATTGTGTTTCATATATATTTCCGAGCCATCAATTACAATCTCTGTGCCATCATTTGAGAAGGTTGTTTTTGAGTTCTTACTATAACTCTTCCCAAACATAAATTTGAAAAGTTAGCCCTCTAAAATCAGTCAATAGGTTATAAACAAGATACACAACTTTATTTGCATGGTTGAGGCGGAAGGAATTACAACAAATTGGCCTTGCATAATTCATCTTTTTTTTGCACATCAAGTTCAGGATCTAATGCAGTTTCCTTGCCTGTTAGTTTCCACTGTAACTTATTATGATTTATCGATTCTAAAATTGATATGTTGGCTCTGGAAAGCAAACCAATGGCCCCTCCCAAACGTTAACAGCTTCTTCACATGATACATGCTCTTTGTAATAGGACAGAATTCTGGTAATATCACTAAATGCTCAAGTAGACATTTTGAAGATGATTCTACATGGGGAGGCGGTGACATAGTAGCATTGTCGCTGGACTGATAATACAAATACCTACAGTAATGCTCTAGGAATCTGGGTTCGAATCGCACCATGACAGATAGTGAAATCTGAATTAAATTCGATAGAAATCTGGAATTGAATGTCTAATGATGACCACGAAACCACTGTTAATTGTTACAAAAACTCATCTGGTTCACTAATGTCCCCTAGGGAAGGAAATCTTTACCTGGTCTGGCCTACATCTGATTCCAGACCTACAACAATCCGGTTTACTCTTAAATGCCCTTGGGAATGGACAACAAAAATTGGCCCAGCCTAGGATGCCCACATCGAATAAAAACAATATATTTTGGTGTCTGCAGAGTTATGAAAATTCTGAATAAATCGAACCTCAACAGTGGAATCCCTAATATTTTCATTTTTCTCATCCAACAGTTCCCTTTTGGGAGGCACAGTGATTTCTCTGACCTGTCCTTTCTTCCAACTCCTCCTCTTCCTTCAGGAATCCACAGTCCTTCACGAGTCACAGTCTGAAGGATTCAGGGTAGACCATTTAGGACGGAGATAAGGAGATATTTCTTTACCCAAAGATTGGTGAACCTGTGAAATTCATTACCACAGGAAGTAGTTAATGCCAAAACATTGAATGTATTCAAGAGATGGCCAGATACAGCATTTAGGACAAACGGGATCAAAGGTTATGGGGAGAAAGCAGGATTAGGCCATTGAGTTGGACAATCAGCCATGATCGTGCTGGATGGTGGAACAGGCTTGAAGGGCAGAATGGCCTCCTCCTGCTCTTATCTTCTTTGTTTCTATGTTTCTATACCCTGAGAAAGCATTGGTGACAATGGACTTCAATTGGACTGGCCTCTTATTATGTTTGGCAAAGTACTCCACTGTCATTGTCTTCTGCAGTATGGCTGACCAGGAAGCCCTCCTCCTCCAACTGCCTGCCACATTGGAAAGATTTACAGAGTGATGATCAACCTGCTCGGCCATGTTATAAATGCACCTTTTGTGGCCATGGAGTCCTGAAGTGGGACTGGTACTCAGGGCCACGATCCAAGAAGAGTTCCGAAGAGTTCAGAGTCCCAAAGAAGAGTCTTAGAGTTATAGAGGTTTACAGCATGGAAACAGGCCCTTCGGCCCAACTTGTCCATGCCACCTTTTTTTAAAACCCCAAAGCTAATCCCAATTGCCTGCATTTGGCTCATATCCCTCTATACCCATCTTACCTATGTAACTGTCTAAATGCTTTTTAAAAGACAAAATTGTACCCGCCTCTACGATTACCTCTGGCAACTTGTTCCAGACATTCACTATCCTCTGTGTGAAAAAATTGCCCTTCCAGACACTTTTGTACCTCTCCCCTCTCACCTTAAACCTATGCCCTCTAATTTTAGACTCCCCTACCTTTGGAAAAAGATATTGACTATCTAGCTGATCTGCGCACCTCATTATTTTATACATCTCTATAAGATTTGAGCTCCAGAGAAAAAAGTCCCAGTCTATCCAACCTCTCCTCATAACTCAAACCATCAAGTCCCGGTAGCATTCTAGTCTTACTGGATTAAGAGTGTTTACTCTGCTTCTCTCCCCACAGAAGCTGCAAGACCTGCTGAGTTTTTGCAGCATTTTCCATTTTTATTCAAACCCAGAGCTTCCAGTCCCGAGATAGGGTCTGTGCCACAAGACTCTTTCAGCCCCACATTATTCTTCACCATTATTCTTCTTGGTAAAACTTTAAGAACATAGAAAACGGGATTTATTCCATGACTATGTTCTATCATTCAATTAGATCACATTCAGTTTACCCACCATGGATCTGCATTCCTCATTACCCTTACAAAAACAGAAACCTAGTAATCTCATTTGTGAAATTTTCATTTAACCTGATCTCATTGTGGAATCAGGTTCCAAATTTCCCCTGCCCTGAGTATGAAGAAGTAATTTCTTGTATCCCCCAAAATATCCTACCGCTAAGCTAAAGGAAATCTGTGTTTTCAGACAGAGATCAGCGAGCATGCAGCAATAGTTGTTCCTTTGCACGATATAATTTTACAAGCATAGTCAGCAAACAAGTGAGACATTTAGAGGTTAGCTATCAATGAGAAGTCTGGATAACTTGCCCTCCCCCACCTCCATGCCCCCACAGAATGTGCTGTGATGCTGGGGACTGTCCACTACTGGCCGCTGGTGGGATCTGTTGGTAGAATTTCTTGATGCTCAAACCCTCCATCACTAGGGAACCCACAGCTGGGACTCCACTGTCAACAGGACCAGAAGATCCCGCTGGCAGGAATAAAATCATAGAAATCCTACAGTGCAGAAGGAGGCCATTCAACCCATTGAACCTGCACCAATAACAGTCCCACCCTGGCCCTAACCCCACAACCTCACATATTTACCCTGCTAATCCACCCGAGACTACTGGGCATTTTAGCCTAGCTAATCAACCTAACCAGCACATCTTTGGGACATCTTGTTGAAGTTGTACAAGACATTGGTAAGGCCACAATTGGAATACTGTGTACAGTTCTGGTCACCCTATTATTGAAAGAATATTATTAAACTAGAAAGAGTGCAGAAGAGATTTACTAGGATGCTGCTGGGAGTTGATGGTTTGATTATAAGGAGAGGCTGGATAGATTGGGACTTTTTCTCTGGACCGTAGAAGGCTGAGGGGTGATCATATGAGGTCTATAAAATAATGAGGGGTGCAGATCAGCTAGGTAGTCAAGCTTTTCCCAAAGGTAAGGGAGTCTAAAACTAGAGGGCATAGGTTTAAGGTGAGAGGGGAGAGATATATGAGAGTCCAGAGTGGAAAATTTTTTCACACAGAGGGTGGTGAGTGTCTGGAACAAGCTGCCAGAAGTAGTAGTAGAGGCAGGTACAATGTTGTCTTTTAAAAAGCATTTAGACAATCACATGGGTAAGATGGGTATAGAGGGATATGGATCTAATGTGGGCAATTGGGACTAGCTTAGTCGTTTAAGAAAAAGGGCGTGATGGACAAGTTGGGCTGAAGGTCCTGTTTCCTGCAAACCTCTATAATTCTATGATCTTTGGACTGTGGGAGGAAACCAGAGCACCTGAAAGAAACCCATGCATACATGGGGATAATATGCAAACTCCACACAGACGGTGACCCGAGGCCAGAATTGAACCTGGGTCCCTGGCACTGTGAGGCAGCAATGCCAACCATTGTGCCAACAAAAGTGGAGGAATGGCTGGAAAATCCTGCTCAATGTGGAGCTTGGAGATTAACTGAGAATTTGGTAGGTGGCAGGGTACAGAAAGTGTATGCATCACTCATTTTGTCCTGCCTGGCGAAGAAACCGGCTATCATTTCACAAAGATCTGTCTTGGTGCCCTAAAATGAGCCTCAGTTTAATGCATCCATTTACAGAGTTCAAAGAGTTTCCCTCAGGATCTGCAAGCCTAGAACATTCCATTAACTCTACACTCCTGGGACCTAATGCACTGTGTCTGATATTTTCTACCGAGTTCACAGCTCTCTTTTCCAATATCCAATAAAACTGATCTTTCCTAATGGGAATGCCTTTGTGATCAATTGAAGTGTTATCTCTTACAAAGGCCTTGCATCCCCAGAGGAGCAGTGGTTCCACATCAAATGCTTTGCATCCAATTTCTCACTGAAGTCTTTCTGAAGCTGGGAGCCTCCAGCAATTGAACCTTGTACGTGTGCAATTAGATATACGGTTGGTTTGACGAAACATTACCCAAAATGAAACACCGTAACACAGAATTGCTAAAAGGAAATTTACCTCAGTGGCAGTCTAAGGTCAATGCAACCATCTCAATAACTCTTTTTCCTTCACGGTTTACAACTAGTTCAATTAATTGTAATAAAAAGGTGGCAGTTACAGTTCAGGGATGGAATTGGACTTTCCCAGTCATATAAAATATGATAAAGGCAAAATACTGCGGATGCTGGAATCTGAAACAAAAACAGAAAGTACTGGAGAAATCCACTGGGGGTGATCTTACCAAGAATTCGAAATCGTGAACAAGTGTAAAACAGAAGAAAATTGAACCTTTTTCTGGGCGGCTTACAAGTCGTATCTTACCACACTCTGTGAAAAAACATCTTGGCAAAGTTGAAATTCGCCAGTAGGGGGAGTGGGTAGGACATAAGTCATCCCAAAGCCAGCTGATGGTAACAGAGGGCGCCACTGCACATGTGCAAGTTTCTGTGTTCTGAGATCGCAGAGACCTGTCACTACCTCTACTGCCATAGCTGGCCTAAGCCCATCCCCCACTCTACCGTGTGGCCCGGCGATCCATCACGAACACCCCCTCACTCCTGCCTGGAATGATCATGGCTGAAACCACCAGTACACCCCACCCCTCGCTCAATGACCGATCGCTATCGCAGAGTGGCAGTAATCACTCTACCCCACAGACCAATCACTGTTGCATAGTGCACAGCAGTGCCCAGCTACTGATCACTGTGGCAGAGTACATAGTGGCATACCCCCACCACAGATCGCTGTGGCAGAGTGTGCAGTAGTCCACCCCCTCAACCCCCCACCACCTGCTGTAGCATAGTGTTCTGCCGCCCTCCCTACCCCCACCGAATGGTGCCCTCCTGGTCTGGCCCCCCTCATTTGGCCCCACCCTCTCAGGTCCACTCCCTTGGCAGTGTCAGGGTGCCCTGTGGGCAGTGCCAGGACCCGTGTTCAATTCCCGGTCACTGTCTGTGCGGTGTCTGCATGGGTTTCCTCTGTGTGTTCTGGTTTCCTCCCACAGTCCGAAAATCGTGCAGTTAAACATATATCGGCCATACTAAATTGCTTGAATAGGTACCTGAGTGTGGCGACTAGGGGATTTTTACAGTAACTTAATTGTAGTGTTGACATGAGCATCTATGTCACACAAATAAATAAACTTTAAACAACATTGTTTCTCAGTTCAGTAGTTGTATCAGTGATTTTAAACAATTCTACGTGTTTACCACAGTTGAAAGGTATGCTACTATAAGAGGAACAGTCATTGTTCTAATTGCTTATGTTCATTTCTGAAACCTAATCGCAGAATTTCTTGAACAGTAAGTTCAAAAGAGACATAGTTAAATTAAAACCATTATAGAATGAATAATATTATTCGAGAACAAAGTCACCAGGATCACAGTGGTGTCATGGTAATGTTCCTGGAATAGGAATTTAGAGACCTGAACTAATAATTCAGGGGATATGAGTTCAAGTCTCATCACGTTTCAGTTAGTTAGAAATAAAAACTCAAATAAAAGGCTGATTTTAGTGCAAATGACCTCAGTGCGGTCAATTATCATAAAAACACAAAATAAAGGCAAATTACTACAGATACTGAAAATCTGAAATTAAAAAGAAAATGCCAGGTAAACTCAGCAGATCGGCAGAGTTAATGGAACATCACGCTGGTTAATTGGCATGGCAAGCCGCTAAGATTGGTAAGATACGGCAAGTGCCAAAAAATCAAGCTCACGCCCAGTTTCTCGCCTCCTGCGATGTTACTGGCCCCGTTCTGCTGGCAATATTCTGAATGTGGATCAAATTTAAATATTCATTGGTTTATTGCAATGTAATTAGTGAATCCCAGACGCAATTGGGCTCACTTGTCCTTACTTGCTCACCAGCAGTTGTCCTCATCGGCGGGGATCATGCATGGTCCCCACCAACAGGGACCTGACATGTGGCCTCATCAGTGGGGCTGGATTCCATTGAGGCCCAGGTGGTTGAGGGCAGTGATGGACAGTGCCGCGTGAATAGTGCCAGCCTGGCATCCTGACAGTGCCTTCCAGACAACCTGGCACTGACCACCAGGCATCAGGCATGCCAAGGGGCGAGGCCTAAAGGGAAGGGTGGGACCTTAAGGTTATGGAACCTGAAGGGGGTGAACGCATGACAGAGATGCAAGGTCATGATGGTGAGGTGGGAGGGAGGTCCATAGGCAGGGGTGTACTCTGGGAGGTGGGTATCAGCTGGGATGATGATTGGCTGGGGGATCATGAGCAGTGGTCTGGTGGGGTGTGTTTGAGATGAGGCGAAGTCTGGGGGGAGGGGGGGTGGGTGCGGGAAATGACAAATCTCCCAGTATACTGTGTACACACTGCACACAGTGCACTGGAGATCAGGGCGCCAGTGCAATGGTGCCCCTCGAGCTCAGCAGCCAACTTCCTGGTGTGAATAGGCCCAACTCACTCCCCCTACTGGCGAGAATCATATTTTGCTTCATTTCTTTTTTCAGTGCCGTACAATTGCGTCTGGGATCTCGCCCAAAAAATAGATGTGATTCTCTCCCATTTTCACACTCGTTCGGCGCTTAGAATGTTTTGGTAAACTGACTCCGATGTTACAAGTCTGAAGAAGAAAGAAAGTCGTATGGACTCGAAATGTTAATTCTGTTTGTGTCTCCATAGATACTGCCATACCTGCTGAGTGCTTCCAGCATTTTCTGTTTTTATGTCATAAACATCCAGTTTAGTTCATTAATATCCTCAAGGGCAGGCAACATGCTATACTTTCCCAGCTTTTCATCTTCACAGCTCCTGCAGTCCCATCCCAATGTTTTTGACACTGAATTGCTGCCTGGGGCTGCCTCTCATAAAATAGAATCATTACAGTGCAGAAGAAGGCCATTGTACCCATTGAGTCTGCACTGACAACAATCCCACTCAAGCCCTGTCCCTGTAAACCCACCTATTTACCCTGCTAATTCCCTTGACACTAAGGGTCAAGTTACCATGGCCAATCAACCTAGCCAGCACATCTTTGGACTGTAGGAGGAAACTAGAGCATCCGGAGACAACCCATGCAGACACGGGGAGAACGTGCAAACTCCACGTCAAGGCTAGAGTTGAATTTCAGTCCCTGGTGTTTGAGCCAGCAGTGCTAACCACTGTGCCACTGTACTCTCAAGCCATTGAGTTGCATCTACAGCAGTTCACAAGCAACTGCCGCTTTGATAGGCCAACTTAGGAGTGGCAATAAATGCCAGCCTTGTCAGCAATGCCCACATGCTGAGAATGAACTCTAGATATCTGGCATAGTGGACAGTGAAGAAAGTTATCTCCGATTGCAACGGGATCTTGATCAATTGGGCCAGTGGGCTGACAATTGGCGGATGGAGTTTAATTTACATAAATGAGAGGTGATGTATTTTGGTAGATTGAACCAGGATAGGACTTACTCAGTTAATAGTAGGGCATTGAGGAGAGTTACAGAACAAAGAGTTCTGGGCATACATACATGTTCATAGCTCCTTGCAAGTGGGGCCACGGGTGGACAGATTGGTGAAGAAAGCATTCAGCGTGCTTGGTTTCATTGGTCAGAATATTGAAGAAAGGAGTTGAAAGGTTTTGTAGAAGTTGTACAAGACATTGGTAAGGCCGCGCTTGGAATATTGTGAACAGTTCTGCTCACCCTATTATAGAAAGGGTATTATTAAACTAGAAAGAGTGCAGAAATGATTTACTAGGATGCTACCAGGACTTGATGGATTGAGTTATAAGGAGAGGCTGGATAGACTGGGACTTTTTTCGCTGGAGCATAGCAGGTTGGTGGGTGATCTTAGAGAGGTTTATAAAATAATGAGGGACACAGATCAACTACATGGTCAATATTTTTTCCTAAAGGTAGAGGAGTCCAAAACTAGAGGGCAGAGGTTTAAAGTGAGAGGGGAGAGATACAAAAGTGTCCAGAGGGGCAATTTTGTCACACAGAGGACGGTGAGTGTCTGGAACAAGCTGCCAGAGGTAGCGGTGGGTACAATTTTGTCTTTTAAAACCATTTAGACAGTTACATGGGTAAGATGGGTATAAAGGGATATGGGCCAAATGTGGGCAATTGGGATTAGCTTTAGGGGTTTCAAAAAAAGGGCAGCATAGACAAGTTGGGCCAAATGGCCTGTTTCCATGCTGTAAACCTCAATGACTACAACTCTATATTGACAGAATTGGCTATTGTCACTCATTGCCAGCACAACAACAGTAAATGTGAGGCTCAATTCAGCTTGTGGAAGAAACATGTCACCCAGACATTTAACAACACGCACTGCGTGTACACACGCGATCAGGGATTGCAGTCACTGAAAACCAGGGAGCCCCACAAGCGACAAGTGAAAGCTGACCAGCCGTGGATGTGAGTTTAAGTGGTGTATCTTCCGCTCACTTTAATTAGGAACCCATCAGTTGTGGCAAAGAGAAAGAGAGTAAAGGGAAATTAAATAACTCAGATGAATGCTTCAGGAAAAATCGAAGAAAAGTAACAGAACATAAAAGATAAGCCGTAATAAAAAAACCTAGAAATTACGGTTTTGCAATATTAGTGCACAGATGCTTCATGCTTATTCAAGGTCCAATGAAAGGCTGGTTGAATAAATCTAAAGAATAATTTGTTTAAAAGGTTAATATTTGTATTGCAATGGTGAACAGATGAATAGAGTTTGAACGTGTTCAACATTCATTGAATACAAGCGTAGAATCCCTACAGTACCGAAGGAGGCCATTCGGCCTATCAAGTCTGCACTGACTACCCCGACAGAGCACCTACTAACCCACTAATCTCCCTAACCTACATGTCTCGAGATACTAAGGGGCAATTTGGCATGGTCAATCCACCTAACCTGCACATTTTTAGAGTGTGGGAGGAAACCGGAGCACCCGGAGGAAACCCATGCAGACACAGGGAGAATATGCAAACTTCACACAGACAGTCACCCAAGGCTGGGAATGAAACAGGTCCCTAGTGCTGTGAGGCAGCAGTGCCAACCACTGTGCCATTGTGTGCACCCCCCTCCTCCAAAGGCACCAATTTTAAATTGGCAATGTTCCTGGGAGAGCGCTGGGAAGGTGGAAAGTTGCTGGGTTGTAACACGGAATTGACAGAATTGGTTATTGTCACTCATTGCCAGCACAACAACAGCAAATGTGAGGCTCAATTCAGCTTGTGGAAGAAACATGTCACCCGGAGATTTAACAACACGCACTGCGTGGACACACGTGATCAGGGATTGCAGTCACTGAAAACCAGGGAGCCCCACAAGCGACAAGTGAAAGCTGACCAGCCGTGGATGTGAGTTTAAGTGGTGTATCTTCCGCTCACTTTAATTGGGAACCCATCAGTTGTGGCAAAGAAAAGGAGAGTAAAGGGAAATTAAATAACTCAGATGAATGCTTCAAGAAAAATCGAAGAAAAGTAACAGAACATAAAAGATAAGCCGTAATAAAAAAACCTAGGAATTACAGTTTACCTTTAGGAAAAAATACTGACCGTGTAGTTGATCTGTGTCCCTCATTATTTTATATACAGCCCCAACTATCGATGGCAATTTTAACCAAATCATCTCATTATAATTTTACTCCTTGTGATTCCCATTCAACCAACAGCAGTCGGTGTGATGTGGCCCTGTCTTTTACAAACTCAACTCTACTATTTGAAGGGACGCTCCAAACATCTATAAATACGTTGCAAGTTGTTCTGATGAAGAAGATTTTCTTCCTTTCACTGTTGAAGCTAATTCAATATGATTGAACCCCATTAACATGCAGATAGCTTTGACTTAATTGCTTCACCAGACAGCTTTGAGTTTAATGTTTGCATCTCTGACATCCAAAGAGGAACAAACTTCACCAATCTCCTGCACCTCCTCTGCGCTTGTCGAATGTGAGCTGTTTGGAAGGTTTGTTCTCTCCCTTGTTCTGATGTTCATTCTCCTGCAGAGAAGGAAAGGAGAGATACATGGCTGAGTGGAACAGCATCCAATGGAAAGAGCACCTTTTCCATTGAGGGAATCAAGGGTTATAGGGATAAGGTGGGAGCTGAGGGTTATCATATCAGGTCAGTCATGATTTCATTGAATGGTGGAGCAGACTTGATGGGTTGAATGTCTTTTATCTTCTTCTACTTCTTATGAGGGCAGCAAGGTGGCACAGTGGTTGGCACTGCTGCCTCACAGCGTCAGAGACCCGGGCTCGATTCCCAGTTTGGGTCACTGTCTATGCGGAGTCTGCAGATTCTCCATGTGTCTGTGTGGGTTCCCTCTGGGTGCTCCGGTTTCCTCCCACAGTCCAAAAGGTGTGCTGGTTAGGTGCATTGGCCATACTGAATTCTCCCTCAGTATACCTGAACAGGTGTCGGAGTGTGGCAACTAGGGGATTTTCACAGTAACTTCACTGCAGTGTTAATATAAGCCTACTTGTGACACTAATATATAAATTTTATGGTCCAATATGAGTGAGCATGAAGGAAAGGCATGACATCATATAAAGGTGAATGTGAATGTCAGTGATGGATGGATAGATGAAGATGGAAAGAGAGTGCATAGAAGAAGGATGGGTTTACCTGCCAGCTTAGTGGTTTCGAGGGGCGATGCGCTGGAACAGCCTTGACAGGGCAGATCGAGGGTCTTGGCTAATTCGCATTGCAGAATGAAACATATTCTTAATCTTGTCAGGACTAATTCACGGCTCTCGACTCAGACAGTTCCTTCACATGTGCAGCAGCAGTCAGTGAAGGTGTCTGCCATTCCTCAACTGAGATAAGCAGTTCTGTGGGTGTGCCATCACAAGGTCCCTGACGACCAGACACCATATCCATCTCCCTCCCCACCCTGTGGAACAAATAAGGCAAATAGTTGTCTTTCAACAGGCGAATCACACTTTGTAGATGTTGTCTTAGCAGCCCTATAGAGGTGGCTTTGGAGTCAGAGACAATATGGAAAGGTGAGAGAATGCAAAAGAGTTTTACCAGGATGCTGCCTGGATTAGAGCGTATGAATTATAAGGAGAGGCTGAACTAACTAAAGTTGTTTTCTCTGGAGCGGCAGAGGCTGAGGGGAGACCTGATAGGAGTCTATAAAATTACGAGAGACATAGATGGGGTTGGCAATCAGAATCTTTTCCCCGGAATTGAAATGTCTAATACGAGGGGACATGCACTTAAGGTGAGAAGGGAATATTCAAAGGAGATGTGAAGGACAAGTTTTTTTATGCAGAGAGTGATGGAATGTGCAGACAGGGTGATGGTGGAGGCAGATACGATAGGATGTTTGAGAGGTTTTTAGATAAGTACATGAATATGCAAAGAATAGAGGAATATGGACCAAGGGCAAGTAGAAGGGATTACTTATATTTGGTATCATGTTTGCCACAACATCATGGGCCACAGGGCCTGTTCCTGTGCTGTACTGTTCTACGTTCTATGTTTGCATTGTGTTGGCTTCCCAATGCATACCCGCCTCTGTGCACTTTTGCCTGAGGTGGGCTCAGAGTGGCAGCGGCACGGGGTTGACCACCCTAGAGTGGCAGGTGGGCAATTACGTCAATTAGAAAGGTTGAACCATGTGCCAGGTAATCCTGTGAACATCGCAGGGGCCTCTTTGCGTTCCATCAGAGACAAAATTCAAAGTATTACCTGTTCTGTAAATCTTTATTTATTCAGCAGAGTTTTTATCCATGGTCCTATACCTGTTTCAGAAATCTAAATGAACCACAGAGGGCCGGATTTAATTGCCTCACTCATCCCAAAACCGTAAAATCCTGCCTGAGGCCAGTGGTCATTCCCACGCTCTTCCCTTGGCCCTCTCCCATTCCTGTGGTGGGCCGGCCAGTAAAATTCCGACTCGAGAGTCCAACAGTGCAAATTATACACTATTAAAACACCACAGCAGATAACCATTTCTCGTGCCATATTCCATGCCCTGACAATTCCGATTGCTATTATTTGATTATAAATTTGCTTTTGGTCAATGTGCTGTAAAAATGCAACCAAAGATAGCAGACAATGAGAACTTGAAATAGGACACATGAACAATTGTCGTGGGAAGCTTTGAGGAACGAGTAGAACTGCAGAAAAGCACATGTGCTACACAAAGCACATTTAGACTCCAGGATCTGAAAAGCAATATCTGATTTCCCTGCACACGGGTTTTCTTACGTTGTTAAATAAATATGATACATTAGTACTTCGATAGATTCTCCTCAATTTCCTGGATTAGATAAAAGTTATTTTCCCCCTCAGTGCACTTCAGCAGTTAGGTATAGATGCTGCAATGCCTTGCCATACATCTAAAGTACAATGCAGTGTAGAACTCCCATGACACAAACTCACCCTTTCACCTCCTTGAGCTACGCCGCTTAAGTATTCATATCTATCCTTGCGTCAGCGAGTAGAACTGAACAGAAACAGCCCATTTGAAACTGACCCTAAATTTTTCTTAAATTATTGTGACTTAAAATCAGTTCCACGTATAATTAAAATGCAGATGCCACACTACACATCAATACATGCATGTGCCATAGGAACACAGAAATTAGGAGAACATTGGGCTCCTGGAGGCTGCTCTATCTTTCAATTAGATCATGGCTGATCTTTCACCTCAATGCCGTTTTCCCATATTATCCCTTGATACCCTTAACAGCTAGAAAACTACCAGTCTCTGTCTTGATGATACTCAATGACGGAGGCTTCACAGCCCTCTTGGGCAAAAAATTTCAAAGATTCACCATCTTTTAAGAGAAGATATTCCTCCTCATCCAAACTACCCTACATCTGATTCTAAGGCTGTGTCCCTGGTTTGTATCAATCATTCCAAGGGGGAATGTAAAGCAATCTGAATTGCCATTCTAGTTGAAAATACATTTGCATTAAATGTGTCAAGTTTTTGAAATTGGGGCCCAGGAGATCCTGACAGTTTTCTTTTCTCAATCTGTGCAATTGGCAAAAAAAAGCTGTTAGGTTGGCCTTCGTTGGGTGTGACCTACCGGCCATTCGCACCATGCTCCTGCTGCAATGAAGTTGGTGAATTTGGCGCCCAGATAGATCTCCGTCCACTGCAGCAGGATGGGAAAATATTATCGGTGTGAATGGCTGTAACTTTCCGGCTATTTTGTTTGCATTGCATTTGTTAAATACTGCCCAAAACTATTCTTATGTCTGGCGATTATAAACAGGACACACATGGAAACGTGTTACCTGCACTAAGTAGTTAGGAAGACAAATGGCATGTTGGTCTTCATAGGGCAAGAGGGTGTCACAGTGACTGGCATTGCTGCCTCATAGCGCCAAGATCCAGGTCCACTTCCCAGCTTGGGTCATCGTGTGGAATCTGCACCCCCCCCCCCCGCTTCTGTATCAGGGTGGGCTTCTTCCAGGTGCTCTGATTTTCTCCCACACTCCGAAAGTTAGGTGCATTGGCCATGCTAAATTCTCCCTCAGCGTACCCGGCACTGGAGTGTGGCAACTTGGGGATTTTCACAGTAACTTCATTGCAGCGTTAATGTAAGCCTACTTGTGACACTTAGAAATAAACTTAAATTTAAATTTAAACATTGCAAGATGATTGGAGTGCAGAAGCAAGAATGTATTACTGCATTCCATATGCAGTAATACATTCTATATGTGGTCTTAGTGAGACCATATTTGGAGTATTTTATACAGTCTTGGTCTCCTTACATCAGAAAAAAATATACTTGCCAAAGAGGCAGTGTAGAGAAGATTCATCAGGCTGTTTCCTGGGATAGTAGGATTGTTGTATGAGGGGAGATTGAGTTGAGTAGGCTTCTATTCACTGGAGATATAGAAGATTGAGAGAGGATCTCATTGAAATGTTGGGCAGCTTGGATGTAGGAATGATTTTTACTCTGGCTGGGAGGGTCTAGAACAGGATACAACGGAGACTATTTAGGACTCAGATGAGGAGGAATTTCTTCATTTAAGAGGGTAGTGAACTGATGGAATTCTCTACCACATTAGGTTGTGGAGGCCAAGTCATTGAATGCACTTAAGAAAGAAATAGATTTCTAGACTCTAAAGGTATTAAGAAGCATAGTATCAGAAGTATCAAGAAGAGCAGAGATTTGGCATTGAGATACAGAATCAGCCACAATCACATTGAATGGCAAAGCAGGTTTGATGACTGTCTATTTTCTATGTTTCTATTTGACTTGGACATTGGAAAGGAAGGGGCACTGCCCTCTTTTTGAAGCAAGCTATTCAACCCTCACCTTGAATAGGTAACTTTGAATTTATCGCATGGCTGAATTGAAAGAGATGCAGGATACGCATTTAATACACAATGGGCCGGAAAGTACTTCTTCTACGAAAAAGGTAGAATATAAGAGAAATGGTGATCACATTCTTCATTACAGAACAACTCTGAAGCCAACCACTTCTGTTTTGCTTTTCTCATCTGCCCCCCCCCCCCCGCCCCAGCATTGACCATCTGCTTGTTCTTCCCCAATTCCAATGGTCATGTTATTTGCTCCTGAGTGTCCCAAGGCGGGTAGGTTGGATGGATTAGCTGTCAAGAGCACACTAACTAAAGACAGTTTAAATAATATTTTAGCTTAAGGGATGCTGATACAACAACATTCAATATAAATCCCCATTCTGCAAAAAGCCTGCAAACTGTTCTTCTGACAATTATTAATGTTAATAGAATCCAAAACCAGGATTCAACACTTTTTTTAAACTGAGAGACCTTATTGGCTTTGTTTAGTCTCTTAGCTCTCCCCTCACTCACTCAGTGTGCCCTACTTATATTAATTTTGAAATAAAATGTGATCAAGTAAATTGAACTAATGAGAGTGACAGGCACTAATGGGGCACTGCAACAAAAATCAAAAATGCAGAAGGAAACTTAACATAACAAATTAAAATGGTGTCACTGAGGGTGACGATGCATGCCAGTCCCCCGGTGCCCACCGTCCATGGAAGGCCTCAAGAGTATCAACAGACACTGCATGCCGCCCACTGCAGACATAGGAAGGGAATAGGGGAAGAGAGCTGGGTCAGTTGATTTTCATGACCACCTGCTGCATCCCCAATTTATACTCCCTTTATGGGCAGCATGACAGCACAGTGGTTAGCACTGCTGCCTCACAGCACAGGGACCCCCGTTCAATTCCTGGCTTGGGTCACCGCCTGTGTGGAGTTGCATATTCTCCCTCTGTCTGCGTGGGTTTCCTCCGGGTGCTCCAGTTTCCTCCCACAGTCCAAAGATGTGCAGGTTAGGCTGATTTTGATTTGATTTGATTTGTTTTATTATTGTCACATGTATTAACATACAGTGAAAAGTATTGTTTCTTGCATGCTACACAGACAAAACAGGCTGTTCATAGAGAAGGAAAAGAGACAGTGCAGAATGTAGTGTTACAATCATAGCTAGGGTGTAGAGAAAAATCAACTTAATGCAAGGTAAATCCACTCAAAAGTCTGACAGCAGCAGGGAGGAATCTGTTCTTGAGTCACTTGGTACGTGACCTCAGACTTTTGTATCTTTTTCCTGATGGAAGAAGGTGGAAGAGAGGATGCCTGGGGTGCGTGGGGTCCTTAATTATGCTGGCTGCTTTGCCGAGGCAGTGGGAAGTGTAGACAGAGTCAATAGATGGGAGGCTGGTTTGCATAATGGATTGGATTACATTCACGACCTTTTGTAGTTCCTTGCAGTCTTGGGCAGAGCAGGAGCCATAGCAAGCTGCGGTACCAGAAAAAATGCTTTCTATGGTGCATCTGTAACAGCTTGTGAGAGTCATAGCTGACATGCCAAATTTCCTTAGTCGTCTGAGAAAGTAGAGGCGTTGGTGGGCTTTATTTATTATAGTGTCAGCACAGGGGGACCAGGACAGGTTATTGGTGACCTGGATACCTAAAACCCTAAAGCCCTCGACCCTTTTTACTTCATCCCCATTGATGTAGACAGGACCATGTTCTCCTTACGTTTCCTGAAGTTGATGACATCTCCTTGGTTTTGTTGACATTGAGGGAGAGATTATTGCTGCTGCACCAGTTCATCAGATTCTCTATCTCATTCCTGCACTTTGTCTTATCATTCTTTGAGATCCAACCCACAACGGTGGTGTCGTCAGCAAACTTGAAAATCGAATTGAAGAAGAATTTGGCCACACGGTCATAGATATATACGGGGTATCGTAGGGGGCTGAGAACACAGGCTTGTGACGTACCAGCTGTGAAGATGATAGTGGCGGAGATATTGTTGCCAATCGTTACTGATTGTGGTCTACGAGTTCGGAAGTTCAGGATCCAGTCACAGAGGGAGGTGCCAAGGCCCAGGCCACGGAGTTTGGAGGTGAGTTTTGTGGGAATGATAATGTTGAAGACTAAATTATAGTCAATAAATAGGAATCTGGCATAGGTGTCCTTGTTATCTAGGTGTTCCAGGGTTGAATGCAGGCCCAGGGAAATGGCGTCTGCTGTGGACCTGTTGCGGCAGTAGGCGAATTGTAGTGGATCCAGGTAGTCCGGGAGGCTGGATTTGATTTGTACCACGACTAGCCTTTCGAAGCGCTTTATAATGATGGATTTCAAAGCCACCAGCCGATAGTCAAAAAGGCAGGCTGCTTGGTTTTTCTTAGGTACTGGAATGATGGCCATCTTCTTGAAGCAGATAGGGACTTCAGATTGTTGTAATGAGAGGTTGAAGATGTTTGTAAATATCCCCATCAGCTGATCCATGCAGGATTTGAGTGCTCATCCAGGTATCCCATCCAAGCCAATTTTTTTCCGTGGGTTAACCTTCGAGAAGGCTGCTCTGGCATCTGCAATGATGACCCCAGGCACAGATTTAGATCAGCCATGCAAAATTGACCTTAGTGTTCAGGGGATTAGCAGGGTAAATATGTGGGGTTACAGAAATAGGGCCTGGGTGGGATTGTGATCAATGCAGACTCGATGGACTGAAAGGCCTCCTTCTGCACTGTACGGATTCTATGAGATTCTATGAAACAAAAATCATTAAATGAAACAAAAGATCAGAAATGAGAGGGGGTGATAGGCCCCAGTAGGGATTAAATTAACATTAATAATTGTAACATTAATCATTTATCAACACTTCAAAGAAAACTTACAGGAACAAACTAAAATATAATTTCTGAGAGTAACAATGGACCCCAGTATCCATGGTACCCACTGGTCACAGAAGGCCTGGGGTATACCGATGAACATCACATGCCCCCTCTCCAGGGCCACACGGCTGTGAATGGTGTTATGCACAGACAACAGGGTCTGATGACCCTCTTTATCACCCCGTGTCCTCAATTTATATGTGCTTGAAGTACTTAATTCAAGAATACCCTTCACAATGTATTTTAACAATAGTTATGGTTTGGTGATAAGGGGCAAACCTTTCTGAACAGAGGTAAGGAGAAATTTCTCCTGGTGAATGTGTGGAATTCACTGGCACAGCAGGTAGTTGAGGCCAAAACATTGTCTAATTTCAAGAAGAAATTAGGTATAGCCCTGGATTTACACTGAATGGAGTTTAGAAGGACGAGGAGGAATCTAAATGAAACTTACAGAATACTGAGAGGTCTAGATAGAGCGGGCGTGAAGAAGATGTTTCCACTACTGGGGGAGACTAGAACTCGAGGCCACAACGTGAGAGTAAAGGAACAGTCCTTTAAAACTGTGATGAGGAGGCCTTTCTTCAGCCAGAGGCTGGTGAATCTGTGGAACTCATTGCCTCAGAGGGCCGTGGAAGCCAGGTCTTTGAGTGTCTTTAAGACAGAAATAGATAGGTCCTTGATCAATGAGAGGATCAAGGGTTATGGGGAGAAGGCAGGAGAATGGGATAAGAATCATGTCATCCATGATTGAATGGCGGAGCAGACTCAGTGGGCTGAATGGCCTAATTTTGCTCCTGTATCTTATGGTCTTATGAATCAAGGGATATAGGAGGGAAGGGGGGGATCAGGATATTGAATTTGATGATCATCCATGATCAAAATGAATGGCGGAGCAGACTTGAAGGTCTGAATTGCTTACTCTTGCCCATAGTTTCTATGCTTCTAATTAATTTACTATTAACAATTAACATTTACTGAAAAACACTATCCTAAAAGGTCATGTGCAGCTTACTGATCTTAAGTCAGAGACATGTAAATGTCAAAGAGAGAAGTTCACTTTGGATTGAAGATGTTGGCAGTGTTTAGAATAATTTCCATGCGTGTTTGTGTGCATAGATAGGAGAATGGCCTTGGAGGGAGTGCAGAGGAGGTTTACTAGGCTGATGCCGGAGTTGAGGGGGTTGAGCTATGAGGAGAGGCTGAATAAATTAGGCTTGTACTCGTTAGAGTTTAGAAGAATGAGGGGAGATCTCATTGAGACGTATAAGATGATGAATGGGATGGATAGGATAGAGGTGGAGGGACTCTTCCCGCTCAGAAAGGACAGTAGGACTAGGGGGCACAGCCTCAAGATAAAGGGGGGGCGGTTTAGAACAGAGTTGAGGAGGAACTTCTTCACTCAAAGGGTGGTGAATCTCTGGAATTCTCTGCCCGTTGAAATGGTGGAGGCTGCCTCGCTAAATATTTTTAAGACGCGAGTTGATGGGTTTTTGATAAGAGAGGGGATTAAGGGTTATGGGGAGAGGGCGGGAATGTGGAACTGAGCCACGACAGATCAGCCATGATCTTATTGAATGGCGGGGCAGGCTCGAAGGGCTAGATGGCCTACTCCTGCTCCTATTTCTTATGTTCTTATTATGTTTGCGTTGCTTAAGCGGTTGACTGTAACACAGCCCGCTCTTCAACATATTTCCAATGATGCTGGAGGAGGGAAAGTGTTGGCCAGCACTTTGGGAGAAATTACTGATCGTATCTGAACGCTGCTAAGTGACAAGACAGAGTAACATCCCATCCAAACGATTACACCTCGAACAGTGCAGGGCTATGCCAGCAGCATGGATTAACAACTGGGATTATAACTTAATCCCGGACTGAAGTGGACCTCAAAACCACGACCTTGTGACTCAGATGGAGAGTGCAACTAACTGAGCAAAGCTGTGACTGCATCGTCAACTTTCCAGTAATCTTCCCTGATCATTCAAGCTCACACACACCATGTGTCTTGGGAAATTATCATTGGGTAAAAATCATGTTTGCAAAGGGATGATAGACTTCATATCAGAAACAGTCTATAACACGAGAAAGCAAGAAACAACTCAGCACTATTATTTGATTTAGATAAAATGTAAGTGTGTGTCTGGCCAGATGCACAAAGCATATTGGGGCTGGAATAATTTTCCAGATTGTGACACCACAGTGTTTTGTTAGCCACTGTTGTGACAGAAGAATCGGTTCAGCAGTCTCCATATTTTAACTCCACTGATCCACCAGTGTAATAAACTACCTGAACAGGCAAGATGTGGAGGTGCCAGTGTTAGACTGGGGTGGGCACAGTAAGAAGCTTCACAAAACCAGGTTAAAATCCAACAGGCTTACTTTGGAATCACAAGTTTTAGGAGCGCTGCTCCTTCACCAGGTGAGTGGCGAGGTGGGTTCTCAAACACAGCATATAGAGACAAAGACACAAGATAATGGTTATGATAATGACAATGTGAATCTTTACAGGTAATCAAGTCTTTAAGGTACAGTTAGTGCAAGTGGAGAGAGGGATAATCACAGGTTAGAGAGGTGCGAATCCTACAATCTGTCCTGGCTTGAGGCAATTCACACCTCTTTAACCTGCGATTATTCTCTCCACTTGCACTGTCTGTATTTGTAAAAACTTGATTGCATGTGAAGACTCGCATTCCAACCATTATATGCCGTACTTGTGAACCCACCTCTCCACTCACCTGATGAAGGAGCAGCACTCAGAAAGCTCGTGGTTCCAAATAAACCTGCTGGACTTTAACCTGATGTTGTGAGACTTCTTACTGTACCCGAACAGGAGCAGGTGAATATTATTCTGTGGAGACTTCAAGGGAAATGCTACATAAATATCCCAGATGTTTACTATTCACTCAGGGCAATTAAGGGGAGGCGATGGCCTAGTGGTAATATCACTTGACTGTTAATCCAAAAACTCAGCTAATGCTCTGGGGATCCGTGTTCAAATCCCGCCATGACAGATGGTGGAATTTGAATTCAATAAAAAATATCTGGGAGCAAATATTCGCAACGGGAATCGTAGCAGGTAAAGGGCGGACCATGAAGTGGTCGGCTGGGGTTTTCTTGTTTTGGGGAAACATGGCTGGAGAATCTTGCCACTGGAATTAAAAATCTACTGCTGACAATGAAACCATTGTCGACTGTCGGAAAAAAACCCCACCTGCTTCACTGAAGTCCTTTAGAGAAAGAAATCTGCCATCCTTACCTGGTCTGGCCCACATGGAACTCCAGACTCAGAGCAATGGGATTGATTCTCAACTGCCCTCGGGCAATTAGGGATGGGCAATAAATGCTGGACAGCTAGCAACATCCCACGAATGAATAAAAAATAAATTCTGAGAGATATGGCCAGTGTTTTACCACCTCACTCAGACGAGGCTCATAAAATCCTGCTTGAGACCAATAGAGGATTCCATTCTACGAGCTGAACCCAGCCCAGAATTAGGGTGGGCGAGGCGATAAAGTTCTGACCTATGGATCAAAGAGTGGAGAAATGTATCAGCTTCTTCTGTGATCATAAGGGCTTTTTCAACTATTGAGTAGTTATGATTCAATCTACTGTATATCATAATTCAGGTTTCCCATTGATTAGTGCTGGGTCAGCAGACAGTCAGGGAACTAACTGCATAATATCCAATCATAGTAAAGGGCTTTCTGAGATCAAGCTAGAATTTCAATGTGCAATAAATCAAGGCTTGTCAGACATTAATGATGTTGTCCAGCCTGCTTTCAGACACTCTGATAGCTGTTTGACCAGATGCATGCCAAACAGTTCGGAACTTGGAGACATCGAAGGGCGAACAAGGCTTTTGCCACCAAACTCTCTTTAACTATTGATCGATTGAGAATTGTATCCGCTGAAGTACATCAAGTAGATAGTGTTTCCTTCGTGCAGATGGATCAGGACAGCCAGTGCACAGATCACAGATATCAGCTTACACCACAACTGCCTTCTGTTATCCACTCTCCGTGAATTGGTTTCAGGTATCGCACCACCCTTTCGTGTTCGTCTGCTGTCAAAAAGTAGTTTTGGTTTCAGAGGCACAGCTGGCGTGAACAAATTCAGACTGCCATCCAGTGCAGGGCGGAGGGAATGCTGCATGCTTCTTCAGATGAGACAATGGCATCCCATCTGCTGTCTCCGATGAATGTAAAAGGACCAAAGACACTACTTGAAGAAGAGCAGTGTCCTGCTCAGCATAAAGCTCTTAACCAACACTTAAAGCCCAAACTGACTGCTGCATTTCCTATGTTGATTACACTTTGACAGTCCTTCTTTGGCTGTGAATTGCTTTGGGATGCTCTGACATCATGATAGACACCGAGGCTGGAATGCTACTGCCTTGCCCATCTGGAATTGGGGAGGGCAGAACCTGTTGGCCCTCTGTTGGCTTTGCCCGAGCGAGGTCATAAAATACCAATCTGATTCTTTCTTTGCAAACAACGTTTTTTGCGTGGGTGTCATTCAGTTATAATAGTTTTTGTTTTAAATGAACATTTATTGACACATTTGGCAGCTAAAATATCTATTTCTTCTTGGAGACACCAACTGTGCGCCCTCTCCTGCCTGTGGTCTTTGTGTGCTGGCCACGCACACGGAAACCCCAGATGTGTCACAGACTCCTGTGCGCACAAATCTTCTTCAATCACTCCAGATCCTCGTGCAGTTTGTTATCCAAGCCGTTGGCCAAGACCTCGCTATATTTTCCATCTTTAACGTCCTTCTGCCTATTGAGGAACCAGTCAGGAATCTTGTTACTGATGAGGGTTCTGCATGATTGTTAAAATGCGTTCAACCTCATCCTCAGAGAGCTCGCCGGCTCTCTTGCTCAGGTCAATATCGGCCTTCCTCAGCACCACGTGAGCGTAGCGCCTCGCAACACCCTTGATGGCGGTGATAGCAAACGCTACCTTCCTTCGACCATCAATGTTGGTGTTGAGGACTCGAAGAATGTGCTGAAACTTTTTGGGAATAGCCAAAGACATGATGGCGACGGCGTGAGCAGGCTCAGAATCAACAGAATATACCGTCAACAAATTTTTGACAAAGTACCTCACAAGAGATTATTGCAGAAGGTCGAGGGACATGGAGTTGGGGGTAGGGTGTTGGCGTGGATAGAGGATTGGTTGTCAAATAGGAGGCAGAGAGTGGGGGTCAACGGGTGCTATTCGGATTGGCGGATGGTGACTAGTGGAGTGCCCCAGGGGTCGGTGCTGGGGCCTCAGCTATTTACCATTTATATAGATGATCTGGAGGAGGGAACCGAGTGTAGGGTGTCGAAATTTGCTGATGACCCCAAGATTGGGGGAACGGCAAATTGTGTGGAGGGTGTGGAGAGTCTACAGAAGGATCTAGATAGGCTGGGCGAATGGGCCAGGAAATGGCAAATGGAATTTAATGTTGGCAAGTGTGAAGTGGTCCACTTTGGTAGGAAGAATGGTAGGAAGGACTATTACTTACGGGGCGAAAAACTGCAGCAGGCGACGGTGCAGAGGGACCTCGGGGTCCTTGTGCATGAGTCGCAAAAACCCAGCTTGCAGGTGCAGCAGGTGGTCAGGAAGGCAAATGGGATGCTGGCCTTCATAGCGAGGGGGATTGAATATAAAAGTAGGGAGGTCTTGCTGCAGCTGTATAGGGCATTGGTGAGGCCGCAGCTGGAGTACTGTGTGCAGTTTTGGGCGCTGCACCTGCGCAAAGATATTTTGGCCTTGGAGGGAGTGCAGAGGAGGTTTACTAGGCTGATACCGGAGTTGAGGGGGTTGAGCTATGAGGAGAGGCTGAATAAACTGGGCTTGTACTCGTTAGAGTTTAGAAGAATGAGGGGAGATCTCATTGAGACGTATAAGATGATGAATGGGATGGATAGGATAGAGGTGGAAAGACTCTTCCCGCTCAAAAAAGACAGTAGGACTAGGGGGCACAGCCTCAAGATAAAAGGGGGGCGGTTTAGAACGGAGTTGAGGAGGAACTTCTTCACTCAAAGGGTGGTGAATCTCTGGAATTCTCTGCCCGTTGAAGTGGTGGAGGCTGCCTCGCTAAATATTTTTAAGACGCGGGTTGATGGGTTTTTGATAAGAGAGGGGATTAAGGGTTATGGGGAGAGGGCGGGAAAGTGGAACTGAGCCACAACAGATCAGCCATGATCTTATTGAATGGCGGGGCAGGCTCGAAGGGCTAGATGGCCTACTCCTGCTCCTATTTCTTATGTTCTTATAACTGAGAAGTATTCAAGTTAAGCTTTTCAACTAAACAACCAAACTCAACGTTGGTCTGGGTTTTCACTCCAGGCTTTAGAGCAGACATTTCCCGCCTCCACACAAACCCACCCTGGGAGAAAGTGCCTCAGAAGGTTGGATTTTCTTTCTGGGATGGTGGGGCCCGCTTGGCCCGCTCAGTCCAGGCGACACTGGATTGAGTATTGGAGTTGTAGGGAGCGGAGGTGATCAGGGTGGAAACATGTGCTTCAGTTCACTGACCCTGAATTGAAATTTGAGAGAAACCTGAATACATAAAAGGGCTGTCCATCCCTCACCCACCCCCCACCACGCACACTCCCCAAGCTATATCCATGCCATCTTATGCCCCTTCCTTACCCACAATGGTGCACACACCCTCCATGCCAACAAATACCCTTTATAGCCCCTATGCCAACTTAGTGCCAAGTCATGCCCGCACCCTCCATCCTTTGATCGTACACCTACCATGCCAACTCACACGAGATCCACCATGGGCTGAGATTAAATAAAATAAATTTCCAAATGCCTATTGTACTCTTTATATAAAATAATACTCAGTTACAAAGACATATACATTCCATCAACAACATTATCCCCTGTAACAATAAATATTCCATTCAATTGCACAATTCCTAATAAAACAAGCATTCACATTCACAATCCCACTTCAGAGTTAACTCTGTCTCTCTGTCCACCGATGCTGTCGGAACTGCTGAGTACTTCCAGCACTTTCTGTTCTTATTTCAGATTTCCAGCATCCACAGTACTTTTATTAAATATGGTTATTGTCAGGATAGCAAGCAGTCAGACCTCAACTATGTACAAAGGAAGTGACATTGTCTTGTTCACATTGTTTAGGCAGGCACCAGTGGAAGAGATACAGAAAGGGACGGGTGTAGGTGCAGTCACTGAAAGTCAGAGCTGGAGTTTGGAGAGAAATCACTTTAATGTTGTTGTTGCTTTGTATGTTAGGGCATAGCCCCTTTAAGGGAATAGGTCAAAGACAGACATTTTGGCCCTCCAAGCCTGCACCAACCATGCTGCCCATCAGAACTAAAATACCTACCCTTCCGGGGACCATATCCCTCCATTCCCATTCTATTTGTGCATTTATCCAGCTCCTTAAAAGTCACTATCCTATCTGCTTCCGCTACCTCCCCAGGCAACGAGTTCCAGGCACCCACCACCCTCTGTGTAAAGAATCTGCCTCGTACATCTCATTGAAACCTTGGCCCTCGCACCTTAAACCTATGCCCTCTAGTAACTGACTCTTCCACCCTGGGAAAAAAGCTTCTGACTATCCACTCTGCCCATGCCTTTCATAATCTTGGAGACATCTATCAGGTCACCCCTCAACCTCTGTCATTCCAGTGAGAACAAACCAAGTTTCTCCAACATCTCCTCATGGCTAAGACCTTCCATGCTAGGCAATATCCTGGTAAATCTTTTCTGCACCCTCTCCAAAGCTTCCCTATCCTTCTGGTAGTGTGGTGACCAGAATTGAACACTATATTCCAATTATGGCCTAACTAAGGTTCTATAAAGCTTCGTGTGACCTCGGGTATGAGGTGAGCTGTTGCACTAAAAGTCACATGACTCAATGACCAATCAGGGAGCAGTGTGGTGGACTGGTGAGCTTGGGGGGTGGGGGAGGTTTGGGCGATTCTCCCAAATGTACTGAATTAGTAGGAAAACAGTTCGAGATCATGACTGTTTTTTTTCATTTTAGCTTCAGACCTGAATCTCCGCACACTATACGCTGCAGATGTCGCAATCGTGAAATTCATTAAAAACCTGGGGGAGTCAGGCCTACTCACATCGGAGCCTGGAACTCTGCGTACGTCCCCCGATCTGTCAACCTCCCCGTTTGCTGGCCAGCCCGGGACCCCTGCAATGCATCCCTCTAGCCCCCCGGCACAGCCCGATCGCGGCCCCCACAGCAATTCCTGGGCCGGCCCTGAACACCCCTCCCCTGCCCCGGAGTGCCCTGATGTCCAGCCCACCACCATCTCTCTCCCCTCCAACCCCCCCACCCCCCCACCGGCCAAGCAAAGGCGATTCCCCAACTCCCTCACCCTGGCAGACCCCACCCACTCGACCCTCGTGGTCAGACAACGTGAACTTGTAACTAGCTCCAGAAGAGAACTGTTAAGGAATTCTAAAGAACAGGCTTGAAAAGCACTCAGAATAAAATACTGTCTGATTTCATTGTATAAATATACATAAAACCCAAAGTGAATGTTGTAAATAGTATTATGGCGATCAGACACACTTCTTCTTCTCAATTACAACAGTTAATGGCACACGATACAGTAATCATAAATTATAAACATGTTATGTTGACACACATAGAAATACGTGCAGTTTTTCATCAGTGCTAATTATCCCTATGACTTGGTTAACTTTACTTGGCCTACAGCCTAAAAGCTATGTGAAACGGATTGATTCGCTAATGTATCTTGCAAAGTGAATGTGGATATTTTAAAATGCATTGACCTTGGAGTCAAGACACATTACGTTGTCATCTGTGCTGATCTGATCACCAACATGTTGTAGTGATAGAATAATTCAGCTTGGAAGCTTGGGAATGGTATAAAATTAGACTATGTATGGAGGATTTTTAGGCCACAAAATAATGAACCCATTTATTTCAGCAGCTGATTCGGTTTGTTATCAAACATGAGTAGCTGTATTTTTTGGCCCTTCCTACTGGCTGGATCTTACGGATCCCTTTTACCAAGTTTCCCCAGCAGCAGAGGGTGAGAGCTACGCAAAAGGCAGGAAGATCCCACCAGCGGCCAATGGTGGGCCACCTCTGCCATCACTGCTGAGGGGTTTGGAAAATCCTGCCCAAGATCAATGCCCTGAGAGTGAGGTGTATTCGTTTAATCATTATCCAGAGTAGAGCAGTTATTTTTATTCATTTGTGGGACATGGGCATCCCCGGCTGGGCCAGCATTTATTGCCCGTCCCTAGTTGCACGAGTCAACCATGTTGCTGTGGCTCTGCAATTACATGTAGGCCAGACTGGGTAAGGACGGCAGATTTCCTTCCCTAAAGGACATTAGTGAACCAGATGGGTTTTATTTTCCTGACAATCAATTACGGTTTTCATGGTCATCAGCAGATTGTTAATTTTGTTTAATAGAATTCAACTTCCACCATCTACCATGGCAAGATTCGAACCAGGGTCTCCAGAACATTAACCAGGATAAATGGGTCTTGCGATAATACCACTAGGTCAATACCACTCATCATGATGACATGGACGCAACAGTTAAATAACCACAAATGGCTCATGTTCACATCTAACAGATAGTCATGCAGTCACTTACTTTTTTAAGCTTCGATGAATATTGCTCTGATCTATTGATGGTCAAGATTGGGAAGATATTTCCCTCTTTGTCACTAGGGTCCAGTATCCTGCAATCCCAGGCCACAAATCTTGTAGCTAGGAGTTCCCACTACTGTAGCTAGTCATAAGTGTGATAATGCATGATAATGGAAATCTACTAACTGATTTCAAGAGCAGTTATACAGGGTAGTAAGAATCTATCACATCTAATCAGAGGAGTAATTGACTACAGTTGCTTACCGCTGCCCTTGCACAACCATACGAACGATGGCAAACATTGGGTGTGATTTTACAACCTCGCTCATCCTGAAACCATACAATCCCATCAGAGATCAATGAACCTTTCCATGAACTGCCCCTCACACCCTTTGATTCCCATGGTGGGCAGAGCTGTAAAATTCGGGCCATCATTTTTTGTGGCTATTCATAAGATAGGGCAGCATAGTGGCACTGTGGTTAGCCCAGTTTCTCGCCTCTCGCGATGCTACTGGTCGCGTTCTGCTGGCAAACTTAGCCTCGCGCCCAGGAAGGGTGCATGGTTGATTTAAATATTCAGTATTTAATGAGTTCCAGGCACAATTGAGAATCAAAAAACTAGACATCACTGTTTGAATGTGGTACACTGGCACTGCCAACCTGGCACCCTGGCACTGCCTGCTGGGCCTGAGCAGTGGGCCTGTGACAGGGGATGAGACCATGGTGGGAGTGCTGGGGAGGAGCTCTGGGGGTTGTGGCAATGGTAATCAACTGGGGGGTAGAGGGGGAATGGAGGAGGAGGAAGGAGCGAGGGGGACTCGGGGTGGTGATCAGCCAAGGTGGGGGGTGGTGGATTGGGAATGGCGATTGGTCAGGCAGGGAATCAAGGCCAGCGATCGACTGGGGGAGAAGGAAATCAGGGCAGCATGGTAGCACAGTGGCTAGTATTACTGCCTCACAGTGTTAGGGATCCGGGTTCGACTCCTGCCTTGGGTCACTGCATTGAATCCACACATCCCCAGTGTCTGCGTGGGTGTCTTCCGAGTGCTCCAGTTTCCTCCCACAGTCCAAAAGCCGTGCTGGTTAGGTGCATTGGCCATGCTAATTTCTTTCTCAATGTACCCGAACTGGCGCCAGAGTGTGGCCGCTGGGGGATTTTCACAGCAACTTCATTGCAGTGTTAATGTATGCCTACTTATGACACTAATAAATAAACTTTGAACTTGAATGTGGGTTTGAGGTTACAATCAGATCAGCCATGATCTTATTGAATGGTAGAACAGGCTCGAGGGCCCGATTGGCCTAATCTACTGGTGTTCAGATTTTATTTGCCCTCCCGTCCGTTGTGCTCTAAGATGCGTAAAAAAAAAACCCTCCTTCAGCTTCAATAAATGTTAGTGTCATCCTTTTTCTGAATATATATGACACGTGTGAAGAGACAAATATAACATTTTCATGTAAAGAGAAGCTGTTCTGCTGGAATTAGCTGCATATCAAGATATCCTTGACATGAATGTGCCAATGTCATTAGAACCTTGGGGATAAACAAAAAGGTACATGTGACAGAAAGTTCCAGAAACAGTAACATTTAGACCCGGGAGGGTAAGCAGGCAACATGTTTTCCCATTCCTGGTACGTGCTTTTTAATCGACCTCTTCAGTGAGTGTTTTGGTTCTCAATATCCTGATAATATTGGACACTTCTTAACATTCTTGTCCCGAATCTTCTGAGCAATCGCTGTCCAGCTGCTACTCAACCCCTACTTCCCTGTGTCATTCCGGAGCTCCGCTTTACTGGCCACGACTTCTGATCCCGGCTTCTCCAGAAATCATAGAATCCCTACAGTGCGGAAGGAGGCCATTCGGCCCATTGAGCCTACAACGACTCACTGACAGTGTGTCTTATCCAGGTCCTCTCCCCTATTCACGTAACCCCACACACAATTGCCACAGCTAATCCATCTATTCTACACATCTTTAGACATCAAAGGGCAATTTAGCATGGCCAATCCGCCTAACCTGCACACCTTTGTACGGTGGAAGGAAACCGGAGCACCCGGAGGAAACCCATGCAGACACGCAGAGAATTTGCAAACTCCACACAAACAGTCATCTAAGGCCGGAATTGAACCTGTGTCCCTGGCATTGTGAGGCAGCAACGTTAACCACTGTGCCATTGTGCCACCCTACATACCTGAAATGGAAATGCTTCAGTGTGGGAAGATAAACTAAGCCCCCTTTTTCTGGCATGGCTTATATGTTAGTAAGTAAAATGCAAATGCCCTATAGCTTCTTTAAAAAGCTATGGAGAGAAGATATATGGGTAAGGAATAGCATAGGCAAAGGGATAGGAGGTTAAAGTAAGTGAGTAACAGGCTACAGTGACAGGCTGAGGTGATAGAGTGACCGGTGGCTAGGGTGATGGGTGGTTAGGGTGGCAAGTGGGTAGAGTGGAGAGGAGGGTCAGTGACAGCGGTCAGTAAGATGGCAGATCGGTGAATGCATAGGAGGGCTGAGTGGGATAGTCGGTCGGGAGGGGTTCTGTCTGGGGGTGGTCATCTTGAATCTGTGTCTTGTCAGGTCAGATCAGGGTTGTGAGTGGCGGGAAGGGTTCAGGTGGGACTTGATCAGGTCAGGTAGGGGTGGAATCAGAGGGGTAGTGGGCATTTCAAAGAGGTAGTCAGGTAGTGAAAGCTAGTCAGTTCAGGTTGCGGGGTAATGAGGTTCAAGGGGGAAGTTGGAGTGGGGAGGTTGGGGGAGACATTAGTGTGCATAATTTCTGAGTCGGTTGTGCAGCTACCTAAAGATAGGCTCAATTTTTCTGTTCAACCTTTCCTCAGTAACCATCCAGTTAAGTAAGTCGGAGCTGTTCAAAGTCTCACTCTTAAAATTGAAGATTTTTCAGAGGGTCCTGATGGGCAGGTGAATTGCCTACTGGAAGTTCAAATTTCCTGGGCAATTACACATAGCCAGAGCATTTGGGACTTTCAAGGGTTCCCATGGTGATGTCTGGTCTCTGACCATCTGAAGATTAGAAGGTCGAGATCAACAAAGTCAGGGGATGTTATTGGCGCTTAACAAGATTGCCCTGATATAAGCCTTTACTATGTTAAATGCAAGGTCTTCCTTTGTAAAACTTGATGTCCTTGTAGTGTTTTGGATTGTGTACTATTTTCACCCTACTTATTATAAAGTACACTCACTAATTTAGGTCAAGTTGTGCTTTTCTGACTCTGAAGATAAAAAACATGCATAATTTCAGCTGGAATTACATGGAATGTGCAACATAGAAAGAGGCCATTCAGCCCAACATGTCTGTGCCAGTGTTTATAATCAAGATGTGTTTCCTCACAGTATGTCCCACTAGTCCTTTCTTCCCCACATGCTTAGCTAATTTCCCCTTAAATTCATCCAGTTCAGTTACCTCAACTATTCTATAGTACCAAGGTCCAACCACATTCCGGGTAAAGAAGTTTCTCCAGATTACTAGGAATCAATTTCCTATTTATTATCAATTGCCTTTCCTGAAGTTGAACATGTTATCTTGGCTGATGTGTTGGTACCCCAATGATGGGGTGTTGTGTTGTCAACAATGTCCTGTTTCTGATGAGCTATTCAGGTTGAGGCTTGTTACACTTCAATGTTAATAAGATCCAATGCTATGATTCAGAGAGTAAAGTTTTCTAGTCACGTTGGCTAATATTGTTTCTTAACTCAACATTGCCAATCATCATCCAAATGGAACTATGGTTAATTGTGAGATGACACAAAATGACCTCCATATTTCATAGAATCATAGAATCCTACAGTGCAGAAAGAGGGCATTTGGCCCATCAAGTCTGCACCAACCACAATTCCACCCGCATCCTATCACCATAACTCCATGCATTTACCCTGGCTAGTCCCTCTGACACTAAAGGGCAATTTAGCATGGCCAATCCACGTAACCCACACAGTGCTGGTAAATTAAGAGTTGCTATGCTTCCAAGAAAGTATTCCTTTGCTCAAAGAGCTTTTTTAAAAATTAATTTTATGGGATGTGAGTGCCATTAGCTTATTCAGTGTTTGTTATCCATCCTTAATTGCCCTTGAGAAGAGGGGGAGCCATGTGATAGAGTGGACAGTGCCAAGGACCTGGGTTCAATTCCCAGCTTGGGTCACTGTCTGCGTGGAGTCTGCACATTCTCCCTGCGTCTGCATATGTTTCCTTCGGGTGCTCTGGTTTCTTGCCATGGTCTGAAAGATGCGCTGGTTAGGTGCATTGGCCGTGCTAAATTCTCCCTCAGTGTGCCCCAACAGGTGCCAGAATGTAACAAATTGGGGATTTTCACAGTAACTTCATTGCAGTATTAATATAAGCGAATCTATGACTAATAAATAGAAAAGCTTTACTTTATCATGAACCAGTGCAGTACCTGTGGTGTAGGTATACCCACAGTACTGTTAGAAAGGGAGTTCCAGGATTTTGACCCAGCGACTGCGAAGAAACAGTGATATATTTTCAAGTTAGGATGGAGAGTGCCTTAGAGGGGATCTTCCAGGTGGTGGTGCTCCCATATGTTTTCTGCTCTTGTCCTTCTAGATGGTCACGGCCATGGTTTTGGAAGGAGACTTGGTGAGTTCCCGCAGTGCATCTTGTAGATGGTACACACGGCTGCGATTGTGAGTCAGTGGTGGAGGATGTGAATGTTTGTGGATGGGGTGTCAGTCAAGCAGGCTACTTTGCTCTGGATGATGTCGCATTTCATGAGCATTGTTCAAGACGCACTCAGCCAGGCAACCTCTCCAAAGACACTTCTTAACATGTTCTTAACATACTTCTAGCATCTTCTATTACTTCATAATTAATAATGCACCATCTGTGAAGCATTTTGAGACATGATGATGGCTCCATAAATAATTTTGATTGCCAATTAACAATGTAGGAATATGAAAAGTAAGGCTTGGAACTCTGTTCCAAACTGCACACGACACACTGATTCATCATCTCAAGTATCACAGGCATATAGAGGTACTTCCCAAAAAGTGTGGCCTGTGACAAATTAATTCTGTTTCAAAATAAACCAAGAAAAGTCCTGCTAGAGGACAGTCCACTAGGGATGAGCTGAGAGGGATTTCTTCACTCAGAGGCTGGTGAACTTTTGAAATTCTCAATCACAGTGTTCTGTGGAAGCTCAATCATCGAACATATACCAAACAGGAATCGAAAGCTTTCTGGATATTAATGAAACCAAGGACTTTGAGGATAGAGGTTATTGTCCCTTTAAGGATCAATCCGCATAAGCATCACATGACCTGGTGATCCAATCATGGAACAGGGTGGGGATCACCCTGGTCAGCTTGATTTTTTGTGCTCAGAAGCACTTCGGGAGCTGATTGCAGCAAGGAGGCTGTAGGCCTCTGTGTAGTTTTAACCTGTAAATAAGTAAGTGAGGGTGACAACAGTGGTTAGCACCGCTGCCTCACAGTGCTAGGGATCCAGGTTCAATTCTGGCCTTGGGTAATTGCCTGTGTGGAGTTTGCACATTCTCCCTGTTTGTGTATGGGTTCCCTCTGGGTGCTCTAGTTTCCTCCCGCAGTGCAAAGATGTGTGGGTTAGGTTGATTAAGTTGCCCCTCCGTGTCAGGAGAATTAGCTGGTGAATGTGTGGGGTTACAGGGATAGGGCTTGGGTGGGGTTGTTGTGTAGGCTTGATGGGCCCAATGGCCTCCTTATGCACTGTAGAGATTCTATAAGTTGTGTTTTTCTTAAACTGGTGAATGAGCATCTTTACAGTGGAGAAGAAATAACATAGTGTTAGATGATCAGCCATGATCTGTTTGAATGGCTCAGATGGGCTGAATGGCCTACTTCTGCTCCAAAGTCCCAGTGTCCCTACCAGGAGAGACCTGAGCAGAACTGAAGGCACACATGCATCCCCTGAGCGCTCTATGATTGGTAGTAATAATATTGTCTAATTTCTTTTAATTTGGTAGTAATGTAGAATTCCCCAAGCCCGGTTTTCTGCAAGGTTTGTTTCTTTCAAAGGCTTTGGAAGGCTTGCTGATAGGCATTTAGGTCACAACCAACAAGGCAGGTTATAAAATTCCTTTTCTAACCAATGGAATTGAGAGAAACAGGAGGTGCTTCACCTGATCCCACATTGAAACAATGAGGCCTGCCATTGGTTCAGTTGCTTCATCCCAATTGCCAGTCAGCAGTTCCCAATCATTGTAACCCCTCCCCCCGCTTGGCCCACAACTAAGAGTGTCCCCGAATGCTGCACTGTCTTGTTGCAACCCCTCTGATCACTGCCGAACCCATTTGCCCACCAATCCTCTGCCCCCTCTCCTCCATCCCTGGATCAGCACGCCCTTGAGAATGCCAACAATACAGAAGGAAGTCATTCAGCCCATCAAGTCTGTACAATCCCACCCAGGCCCTATTCCCTTAACCCTCATTTACTCTGCTTAAACTCCCTGACAGTTGGGTCAATTTAGCATAGCCAATTAATCTAATTGCACATTTTTGGACCAAGGTGGGGGAAGCACCCAGAGGAAACCCACGCAGACACGGGGAGACAGTGATCCAAGTCAGGAATTGAACCCAGGTGTCTGGAGCTGTGAGACAGCAGTACTAACCATTTCCTATTGTCACATCCCCCCCCAGCAATTGCCAAATCCTCCACCAACTGCTATATCTCCCTCCTCATTATTGATCCTCCCACTGCCCCATTTCCAGCTACTGTCTACAACGCACCAGCTTATTGTCAGTAATCGCTTTGAAGGCTACTCCTTGTGGCTTCAAGTTATAAAGGGTTTCTGACCAACAATATTTACATATGTGCAAACAAACATCTGATAAAATTGTAATACACATCTATTCTCCTCCTTCCTGGACTCCAGCTGAGGTTCGTCCCCCGACCAAGGATGTGCGTCCATGCCCCTGATTGGCTCGGCTTTCTGGGCTGCCTCTCCATAGGGTTCAGCCATGATCACGTTGTTCTCAGGGATTGCCCCCCTCTCTCTCTTAAAGGAGCTATGCTACCACATTGACAATGAGGTCAAATGCCCAATCGCCAGACTTCTCAGCCCTCACATTCAGGGCCATCCTCCCAACTGGTTACCCAACAATCGGGAACACCTGAACCTCTCAGCCTCAGTGCCTCTGTTGGGGTTGATTCATGCTGAAGAAACCATTCGTGGAGCCAATTATATTCAGAATATCATTTCATAGAATCACAGAATTGCTACGATGCAGAAGGAGGCCATTTGGCCCATCAAGCCTGCACCGACAAGAATCCAACCCAGGCCCTGTCCCTTAGACCCTCGCATGAATCCACTAGCCTCCCTGCCACTAAAGGACAATTTAGCTTGGGCCAATCAACCTAACCTGAGCATCTTCAGATTGCCCTTATGTATGACTTGAGATTTCTGAGGCAATACTTCAATACAAATTAACCCTATTATTTACATAATAGATGGGCTGTGTGATTAGAAAAGTAAGCTTGGCTCCCTTCTGATACAGTAACCGATGACAATGAGATTAAGCGTCATGATGTCATCTGATACAAAGACTAATTGCAAACAATATTCTGAATGTAATAGAAACAGGGCTGCAAAACTTGCCTCTGGGGAATATACCAGGTTTGATATAAAAAAAACTGCTGAACCTTTACCTTAGCAATATCATCATTATATATAAATACATATAGACAGCAAGCATTTAGTTCAGCAGTGTTAACAATTCAACATTCTCAGAAGGATTTATTAGAATGCCTTGTTCTTTGAGAAAAAGGTTTCTCCATAACACAATACAATTCTTAGATCTGAGAAAGTAATTGTTTCATTACTCTAGTTCCACTTTAGCTTATGGCTTAGTTTGTGACAGTACCTTGCAGATGATACAACTGGGATATGTAGAACAGACTCAGGCTGTCAGCTGCATATATTAACACAAGCAACGCTGCCAAGTGCTAAAGGCCATTAATCACTGACATGGTTCCAGTTTTTGGTAAGTCAGTGATACTAAACGTAGGAAATACAGTTTAAGCTAATGTCACAACAAAGCAAACAATCGCTAGAATGATGGAAAAATACACCTGGATTTTTCCAAGACCACTCCGCAGAGTGTTGTGAAAGCCATGTACTCAGAAGGGCAGATGTTTCATTTCTTGGTTTTTGATTAAGGTTATGTCTCAGCAATGCTGATCATGATAACTATCTTCAATTGTTTTAAAGATCCATCTCATTCACTCGTGTCTTTATTGGGGAAGGAAAGCTGGCATACTTACCCAGTCTGGTCTCCATGTGACTTCAGACCCACAGTAAAGTGGTGTTGACTCTTAACTGTCCTCTGAAATGGCCCAGCAAGCCACTCCGATCAAGGGCAATTAGGGATGGGCAAGAAGTGCTGATCTTGCCAGCGAGGCCCACATCCCGAGTTACTTCTCAAGAGTGTAATATCAAGCAAAAGAAGGAAATATTATTTAAACTATTTAAATGGTCACTGGATGAACATATGGATGATATTGGAATAGTTCAGGTTAGATGGGCTTTAGATTGATTTCACAGGTCGGTGCAACATTGAGGGCCGAAGGGCCTGTACTGCGCTATAGTGTTCTATGTTCTATGTTCTAGGAGAGATATTGAAAAGCGTGGTCAGAGAGGTGGATTTTAAGGAGGGGGCCATTCCTTCTGAACTTGACATTTAATTAAAAATGAGTGGCACGGTGGCTAGCACTGCTGTCTCACGGCGTCGGGGACCCGGATTCAATTCCCAGCTTGGGTCACAGTCTGTGTGGAGTATGCACGTTCTCCCCATGTCTGTGTGGGTTTCCTTTGGATGCTCTGGTTTCTTCCCACAGTCTGAAAGAAGTGCCAGTTAGGTGTATTGGCCATGCTGAATTCTTCCTCAGTGTACCCAAACAGGCACTGGAGCGTGTCGACTAGGGAGTTTTCACAGTAACTTCACTGCAGTGTTAACGTAAGCCTACTTGTGACGCTAATAAATAAACATAAAACTGAAAAGGTGAGATTGGTCGAATAATGCTCCTGACTCGTATTCCTGCCTGTCCACTCTCTGTTCTCTGCTGGAAAATGTGGGCGGGGGCACCCCAACAACAGGGGATCACAGAAAGAGTGATTTGAGGTCTGCATTAGCCGTGAATGTGAACAGCAACACGAGCACCTATATCGCGAGAGTTGGGAAATGCTATTCTCGCCGGCAAGATCACATTTCCTGATTTATCTCGCCCCTCAATGGTGATGTAACAAAATTCCCATCTAGAACTGGGAACCTCATTTAAATCCATCTCAATAAATTTTGATACTATTATAGGGCTTCCCAGACAAATGATTCCCCCAGTGCAATATTAAAACTGCGCCAACGTGATGTCATGTCACTGAGGTTCACTACAGCGCTCAGAGGGTGGGAAAAAGTTGAAGGGATCCTGCCAGGGACACCAAGCTACATATAGTCCTCAGGAAAGAAGGATGTGCCTGGGCAATGTCTAGAACTGCCCCTGACATCAATATGCAGTGCCAATCTGTGCTGGGGGCAATACCAGTGCCAGGCCCTCTGGGGAGTCCAACGGGGAAGGGCATTCCCATTAGCTGTGATGGTGGGTGGAGTGTGGGGGAGTGATGCCCCGAGGCCTTTGGAATGGGAGACTTGGCAGTGACGGGGTAATGAGAAGTGACAAGAGCAGCTGGCATTGAGAGGGGCAACTGGCATTAGGGGAACGGGGGCTCAGAAGCATCAGCGATACTACTGTGGTGGACGTAAGCCGTGATTTTTAAAGTTTATTTATTTATTAGTGTCACAAGTAGGCTTACATTAACACTGCAATGAAGTTACTGTGAAAATCCCCGAGTCACCACACTCTGGTGCCTGTTTGGGTACAGTGAGGGAGAATTTAGCATAGATAATGCACCCAACCAGCATGTCTTTTGGACAGTAAGGAAACCCACGCAGACATGGAGAGAATGTGCAAACTCCGCACCGACAGTGACCAAGCTGGGAATCGAACCCGGGGAACCCTGGCGCTGTGAGGCAGCAGTGCCAACCATTGTGCAAGAGGTAGATCGCCCAATGATCGTGCCATGGGTGGAGGGCAGGGGGGGGTCCCCTGATATCTTTTGTCATGGAATGGTGGGAGTTGCTGGACGTTGTAAGTCTCTGCTGATCGGGGCACTCTTTAATGATGGCATCCTAATGCCTGTGGGAGCCGGCCTTTCTGGCTCTAGCAGGCTCCACCAGACTGACGGATAAACCATATCCCCAAGCTTTTTTTGTCAAGAAATCTGAAGCATCTGGGGAGACACACATTGGTTTTCAGCCTGATGCGCTGACAAACTATGGCAAAATTCCGCCCAAAGTGATTGTCCATACGATAGATGCCCTCTAAGAATAATCTTCTAAAGCTGGATTTTTATTCACCAGGCTGTAGCGAATGTCATAATTATCCACCCCCAACCCTGCCCCCTTGAAGGTGCCTGCTCACTTTATTCAAATTACCTGACATGGAATTTCAGATCGAGTGAGAATGAAAGAGTTTGAAGGAATTGTCACTTTGCCATTCAGCCCCTCAAGCCTGTCCCATCATTCACTTTAGGCCTTGGCTGATCTGTATCGTAATTCCAGCCGCCATTTTGTTCTATAGCCCCTACCACACCCGTCTCACTAAAATCCGTCATTCCCAGTTTTGAGCTGCAACTTTTTTTCCTGGGGAGAGTTCCAGATTCCCGCCACCCTTTATCTGAAGAAGTGTTTCCAGACAGAACTCTGGGCAGAATTTTGAAGTTTATTTACTGGTGTCACAAGTCGGCTAACATTAACATTGCACTGAAGTTACCGTGAAAATCCCCTAGTCGCCACACTCCGGTGGGTGTATTGAGGAAGAATTAAGGGCGACCAATGCATCTAACCGACACATCTTTCAGACTGTGGGAGGAAACCGGGACATCCTGATTTCCGGAGGAAAGGGGAGAATGTGCAAACTCCATGCAGCCAGTGACCCCAGTCAGGAATTGAACCCCAAGTCCCTGGCACTATGAAGCAGCAATGCTAACCACTGTGCCACTATGCCGCCCGCAAAGCTATGTCTCCTTGGTCTGGATTCCCACATTGGAATGATTCTGATTCCCATTTACCCCATCAACTCCTTCGCAGGTTCAGTTACCATTCTGTTAAAACAGGGCATCATTAAAAGGATGCATGTTCATATAGCACCCAGATTTTTCAGGGCAGTATTGTTTTTGGCATTCATGCAGCTTGTGGCTAATTCAGATCGTACCAACCTCTTTGTAAATGTTGAACATCACATGAATATATAGGTTGGTTGCTACCTTCCGTTGCTAAAAGCAGCGATCTTTCACGTACATATAGTAATTTTAAGTGTCCTTGAAGGGAGACTATTTTGCTGATAGAAATCCCACCATGTCAGAATTTATCCAAATAAAAACAGATGAGCCTGAGAGAATGAAAAAAAACACCAAATTCCCTCCAGCTGAACACTGCAGCTGGTGTGTAAACAGGAGAAAGCAGGCACCGGAATATCTCACAGTGAAACCACTAAGAAAGCTGCCAAGATAGATAACAAAGTGTCAAACCAAACGTCACTCACTCCAGTTCCAAATTCAGACGCCCTCTGAAGGCTTTTTGTCCCACTTTAATTGCACTTGCTTCAAGTACATTGAACACTGAGAATCACTACAGTGCAGAGGGAGGCCAGTCAAGCCATTGAGCCTGCACCAACCATCCCACCCAGGCCCTGTCCCCGTAATCCTCCCTATACTAAGGGGCAATTTATAATGGCCAATCAAGCTAACCCACACATCTTTGTAGCGTGGGAGGGAGCTGGAGCACCCGGAGGAAACCCACGTAGACATGGGGAGAACGTGCAAACTCCACACAGTCACCTGAGGCCAGAATTGAATCTGGGTCCCTGGCGCTGTAAGGCAGCAGTACTAACCGCTGTGCCAAAGTGCCACCCATGTATCAAGCCACCTTGTATCAAGCAAAACGATGCAGTCATTTTGGGGTAGTTTTAACCTCGATCAGCACGTGGCTTTAGGCGCAGTCACCGAGTTAAATGCAGGAGGAACATGACTGCCTGTTTGGAAGTCTGCTATCTTCTGCGCTGGAGAAAATCAGACTGTGTGCGCACGCAATGGCCCCTGGAGAGACTGTTTAATTTAATAGAACTGCACCATCCACAGCTTTTCTGAACTCCCTGAAGCCAGCCAGTGAAAACGAAGCTGGCACACAACACTTGAACCAAACACTCAGAAATAAATATTTAGTACTCCAGCTATTTTTCTACCCACTGATAGATAAGAGAAGGCTCACAATACTTTTGCTGAAAGTATGCTTTCTAGCCTTTGGAGGTTTTCTGAATCATGTCTGGATAAATGAGACCTTGTCTGCCTTAGATTAGACAACAAACAGAGAGCAATTGGGCAGCTTCAGCACATGCATTTAGAGGATCAGTGGAGAGGTGCAGTTTTGCGAGGCAATGCCCACGACACAAGCTGTATAGAGTTTCCACAAGCTGTTGGAATGGCGAATTTCAAGAGGCTCATGTTATTGAAGGCGGACATGGCGGCACAGTGGTTAGCACTGCTGCCTCACAGCACCAGGGACCCGAGATCAATTCCCGGCTCGGGTCACTGTCTGAGCGGAATCTGCACATTCTCCCTGTGTCTGCAGGGTTTCCTCCAGGTGCTCTGGTTTCCTCCCACAGTCCAAAGATGTGCAGGTTAGGTGGATTGGCCGTGGTAAATGGCCTTTACTGTCAGAGGTAAGGTAAATGTGTGGGGTAATGGGGATTTTTTTTACCCATTGACTGGTAAGAGAAGGCTCTTGCTAAAAGTATACTTTCTAGCCTTTGGAGGTTTTCTGAATCACGTCTGGATAAATGAGATCTTGGCTGCCTTGGATTAGACAACAGAGAGAGGGCAACTGGGCAGCTTCAGCATGTGCATTTAGAGGATCAGTAATGGGGATAATGCTAAGGTAAATGCATGGGGTAATGGGGATTGGGCCTGGGTGGGATTGTGGTCAATGCAGTCTCGATGGCCAGACAGCCTCCTTCTGCATTGTAGGATTCTGTGATTCTTCTATGAAGGCATTGTCATATTGTCCTGTAGCATCAATCTATGTATGTTTGAGCTGGATTGCTCCACTCTCTCTCTGCAATCATGCTCAGAATGTTTGGAAGGTCTGTCAGTGAATCGGACATCCTGGTGCTCATCAACAATTGTCCCTTTTTTCAACGGTCGCTCAGCATAGAGCAGATGTGCATACGTTGGATGAAAGCAAATTACTGCAGACGCTGGAATCTGAAACCAAAAGAGAAAATGCTGGAAGATCTCAGCAGGTCTGTCAGCATCTGTAAGGAGAGAAAAGAGCTGATGTTCTGAGTCCATTTTGATGATCCTTTGTCAAAGCTCCCTGATACTTCGAGTCCAGATGACAAAGGGTCTATTACTGCATTGTCAATCATCACACAATGGTTTGAGAATTTAAGTTCACCAACAACAGCCTAGCAATAAAATGTTGGTGTCAGGAAAAGTGACCTTGAAACTGCTGGGCTTGTCTTAAAAATGATCTGCTGCACAAATGTCTTTCAGAAAATGAAACCTGGTGCCCTGATCTTCTCTGGTCTACATATGACTTCATTCCAACATGGCTGACATTTCACCATACTCGGGGGTGAACAAGATGCTTGGCTCTTCCAAGCCTTGACCAAGTGCTCAAGAAGAAGCTGGGAATTGGGAATAAGATGAGCTCATAGTTCCTGCATTCCAAGAACAAATAAAGAAAACATCAGCTAGAAATTCCAAACATTTATATTCCAATGATTGGTGAATAGACTGATCATTTGAATTTCATTTATCTGCTATTTTAACTGGGATTGTAACCCACTAACTTTGAATGGTTTAACCTTTATAATGATATCCTTTTGAGTAAAATAAAAGTGATTAATTTATAAAGAAATCAACTAATGAACTTCCTCATGAAGGGGTACAGTTTCAAAATCAATGCTTGAAAGGATACTTTGATCAATTAAAATAACATTTTTGGGGGAAATAAGGCAGAAGCACTTCTAATCCAGAGACCAGAGCAAGATTTGGGAACCTGAGTTCAAATCCTGCCAAGGCAGATACGAAATTTGAATTCAATAAAAATCTGGAATTAAAAGTGATGACCATGAAACCATTACCAATTGTTATAGAAGCCCATCTGGTTCACTAATGTCCTTCAGTGAAGGAAATCTGCCATCCCTGCCTGGTCTGGCCTATATCTGACTCCAAAGTCACAGCAATGTGGTTGAATCTCAAATGCCCTCTGAACTGGAGGGCAGTTAGGAATGAGCAATAAATGCTGACCCAGCAAGTGAGGCTCTCATAGAAGGAGGCCATTTGGCCCATCAAGGCTGTACAATCTGACCCAGGCTCTCTTCCTATAACCCCCACATATTTACCCTGCTAATCCCGTGATACTAAAGATCAATTTATCGCAGCCAATCAACCTAACCTGCACATCTTTAGACATACCACCCAGAAGAAACCCATGCAGAGACAGTGAGAATGTGCAGACTCCACACAGATAATCACTCGAGGCTGGAATTGAACCCTGGTTCAACCACAGTGCTAACCACTGTGCCATCATGCCACCCATGTCCCATTAAACGAATAAATAAAAAACTCCAACTCCATCTGCGGCATCCACTGGTCATGGGAGGCCTATAGTGCATTGGTGGACATTGTATGCTCCCTTTCCAGGGACACCCAGATGTAGATGCAGCTGCAGAAGAGGGGCAGGCTGTCGGGCCAAATGACCACCCCCCTGAATTATTCCCTGCCTGGACCTGTTACTGGCCACCTTGGCCAGGCCCAGGAGCAGGATAACAAGAAGGTCTTCCACCCATGCCTGCTCCCCTCAACACTGGGTAACCAAAGATCAGGAGCAGGGAGGGGCTGAAACATAAATAAAATTTGAAGTGCATCCCCCTCGAGTGATGGAATTGCGGCTGCAAACTTGGACAATCTATGTAGATGTGGAGATTCCTCGAGGCACTGAAAGTACAGGTGGCCTCAGAGTCTAAGAACCATATTAATCTTCTTCTGCTTGAGGCCTTTTGTAATGATATGGGTTCTAGAATTGTGAATAGAGTGAAGTACTTCTCCACGATCAGAATCAGTGGGGTTTTCTTCAGGTTAGAAAAACAAAAGCTGAATAAACCCAATAGTCCTCCATAGACCTCTTGGCATTTAATCCTGTGCAAGATGCCCAGTGGCTACCCATTCAAGAATATAACATTTTAAGATGACTTCTAGCTGGTGAGAGACAGACGAGTCAATGAACATTACTAATGCAATGGGTTATTATCAGATTCGCTGCTGAAAATACAGACACACAAGAGACACACTCGTTAAATGAATGATTAAAAAACTCCAGCTCCAACTGTGGAGTCCACTGGTCATGGGAGGCCTACAGTGCATTGGCAGACATTGCATGCTCCCTCTCCAGGGACACCCTGATGTAGATTTAGCTGCAGGGCCAGACTGTTGGGCCAAATGACCCCCCTGAATCATTCACAGAAAATAAGAAGTGCTGTGTTCAAAGGTTCTGCTAACAGGTGAATAACCAACAGTCTATCAGGACTGATTCTATATTTAGTCTCTTCAATCAAGTTGACTGATGATAATGCAGAAATGATTAACATGTCCATATGCATTGCTGAAGAGATACCACCCCACAGAACAGGAATCATAAGAGTACAAACAATTTAGAGGCTCGAGGGGCTGGAGGAGATTATGGAGATTAGGGGCTGGAACTTCCCCATCCCATTTGCCATGGGAATCGTATCGAGCGGAGCTGGACCATGCAAAGGTCTGTTGACTTTGGGTGGGATTTTCTTGGGGCGAGCGCAGCGGAGAATCCTGGCCAAGGAATGGGATGGCCGTGAAGGAATTTGAAAACAAGGATGGGAATTTGAAAATAAAGATGTTGCTTAATTGGTGGGGGGGGGGGCGTGCGGTCAATGTAGGCTGGCGTGCACTGCGGTTGTAGGGCAACAAATTTTTGGATAACTCCGTGAAGGGTAGAATTTGTGAGAATGGCCACAAATGCATGGAAATAATTGAATCTTGAGATACCAAAGGCATGAAGGGGAGATTCAGCAGTCGATAGGCTCATCCTGGAATCAAATATGACAATAAGGTGGCAAATAAATTAACTTAATCCCAGGTATTTGCCAGAAATAGGAAAGTTAATCTCCACCTCACTTAGTAGCTTTAATATTAGGGTTTTCCGCACTGAAAGAGTTAATGTCTGCAATTGGAGAAACAGTATTCCAGTATAACAGTACATCCTGCTCCTGGGCCTGGCCAAGGTGGCCAATAACAGGCCCAGACAGGGAATAATTTGGTGGGGAGGGGTCATTCGGCCCGACAGCCTGCCCCTCTTCCGCAGCTATATCTACATCTGGGTGTCCCTGGAGAGGGAGCATACAATGTCCGCCAATGCACTATAGGCTTCCCATGACCAGTGGACACCACAGTTGGAGCTGGAGTTTTTTATTCATTCACTTAATGGGACATGGGTGACATGGTGATACAGTGGTTAGCACTATGGTTGAACCAGGGTTCAATGCCAGCCTGGAATGACTGTCTGTGTGGAGTCTGCACATTCTCACTGTCTCTGCATGGGTTTCCTCTGGGCGCTCCAGTCCAAAGATGTGCAGGTTAGGTTGATTGGCCACGATAAATTGATCCTCAGTGTCATGGGATTAACAGGGTAAATATGTGGGGTTATAGGAAGAGAGCCTGGGTCAGATTGTGCAGGCTTGATGGGCCAAATGGCCTCCTTCTATGATGATGTAAGAGAGAAGACTAGCACCGGAATTTTACTGCCCTGCCCGCCATGGGAAATGGAAATGGAGAGGGTGAGGGCCAGACCAAGGACAAGTCCACTGATCTTGGGAAGGATTTTACGGTTTCAGGATGAGCAAGGCCATAAAAGGAGCCCAGCTGGAGAAAGTTTATGGCTTAGATTGGGAAATGCCCACAGTCTTGTACATCTTCAAATAGTTACATTCTTACAAAAAAACTAGTTAATGTTCAGACACCTATGTTTCTGAAGCCAGTCCTTAGCCAATCTCAGTCTGCGTACAACATGATGGCAGCAGTAAAAGACTTCTGAAAATCAACTTCTAAAAAACCTAAAAAAATACACTTTTGTTTGGGTTTGGTTGAAAATAGCCAAAAGGGCCCCATACAAAACATGAAGGCTGAGAGGAAATCAACTGTTCAGCTTTCTAAGGGCTGCACCATAGAATCAAAGCATCCCTACAATACAGAAGTGGCCAATTGGCCCATCGAGTCTGCACTGCCCCTCTGAAAGTGCACCCTACCTAGGTCCAATTCCCCAATCTAACTCTGCAACCCCACACGTTGATCATGGTCAATCCACCTAACTGCACATCTTTGGAGTGTTGGAAGAAACTGGAACACCCAGAGGAAACCCACGCAGACACAGGGAGAATGTGCCAACCTCACACAGACAGTCACCCAAGGCTGAAATTGAATCTGGTTCCCTGGCACTGTGAGGCACTATGCCATCCCTGCAACAGAGTCAAAGAACCTGGCAAGGATTATAAAAGGGTGAGCAAATCTTTCAAAAAACTTAAAAGCATCAAAATTATGGCTCCGTAAGCTGGAAGTGTTGGGGTAAAGTCACACCAGAGATAGAACTGGGCACTATGGAGGAGGAGATTTTTAAGATTCAGAATTTTGTCTGGATTAAACAGTAGTTCAGAGGCAGAACAAGTCAGTGCATTATTATACACTGTTGGTGCAGTTGCTGATGACATTGAACGACAAAGCATTCATCAAAATTAAGACAAATCTGAAGATGTCTTAAAAACTGAGCAGCACGGTGGTACAGTGGTTAACACTGCTGCCTCACAGGATCTGGGTTCGATTCCCAGCTTGGTCAACTGTCTGCATGTTCTCCCTGTGTCTGTGTGGGTTCCCTCCAGGTGCTCTAGTTTCCTCCCACAATCTGAAAGATGTGCTGGTTAGTTGTATTGCCATACTAATTTCTCCTTCAGTCTACCTGAGCAGGCACTGCAGTGTTGCGCCTTGGGGGGTTTTCAGTCACTTCACTGCAGTGTTATTGTAAGGCTAACTTGTGTCACAATAAATAAACTCACCTGCTTATTTTTCCCACTAAAGACAACTCTGCTTTGTTTTAGAATTAAACACTCTTCACACCTTCCCAATTTCCCCAACCCTCAACACAGCAAGAATTGATTGTTCAATATTTGTTGTTCACCGTTGATGATAAGGAGTTGCCTGCTTACTGGTAAATGGAACACTTTTGCAGCTGTCGATCTTTAGTCACTTGCAGGGACCTGAAATGATTGAAAGTTTTGGTGTTGCTGAATTTAGCCGTCTCACTAAAATTCAAACAGTGAAGCTATCAGATTGAGGAGGCGAAACGCCACAGGGCGTGATTAAATAATTAAGTACCTACACTCTAAACTCTAACCTCCTTCCCCTGCACCAGCTTTCAGAGATAAGTGAATGACTGCCATTGCCATCTTCTCTTATCCTTTTGAGCAAATCTAATCTGTGGTGGTTTTACTGCTTGAATTTGAGTTATTTATAATTGACTCTCAAATTACACGTTACGCATTTTCTGGCCTAGTTAACAAGTTTATTTGTGCCCATCTTAACCACAGCTCCAGTTATTTTTATGTAATTCTATCCTTTAAGTATTAGTGTCTCAAGTAGGCTTACATTAACACTGCAATGAAGTTACTGTGAAAATCTCCTAGTCACCACACTCCAGTGCCTGTTTGAGCACAGTGAGGGAGAATTTAGCATGGCCAGTGCACCTAACCAGCACATCTTTCGCATTGTGGAAGGAAACTGGAGCACCCAGAGGAAACCCACACAGACACGAGGGAGGAGATGCACACTCTGCACAGACAGTGATCCAAGTGGGGAATCAAACCCAGCTCCCTTGAGCTATGAAGAAGCAGTGATAACTATTTTGCCATCGTATCACCCTGTTAGGGGCTTGGGTGACTGTGTGGACATTGCACATTCTCCCTTGTCTCCTCCGGGTGTTCTGTTTCCTCCCCATTGTCTAAAGATGTGCATGTTAGGCAGAGTGGCCATGCTAAATTTCCCCTTAGTGTTAGGGGGACTAGCTAGGGTAGATGCATGGGGTTATGGGCATAGAGCCTGGGCGGGATTGTGGTTGGTACAGACTCGATGGGCCGAATGGCTTCCTTCTGCACTGTAGGATTCTATGACACTATGATCGTCCTTTGATTCTGAAGCTCAACGCACGAAATACCATTTAGTTTTTACACAACAAGAGGTCATCAATCACAGTTATTAACATTTGCAGGAGAAAATCTAGCTCCGAAGGAAAGAGATTGATGTTTGACATGCACAACAGCAGCTACAGTGAGGCAGGTTTACAGGGGTCATTTCCATTCCAAACGGGGACAAAGGAGTTTATAATGCAAGTATGGAAATAAGGACGAGAATGTCGGACACAATAATGAATTATGTCTTTGCGTCTTGGTCCAATTATCTCTGCTCTCTCACTCTACGTCACCCGGAGGCTGCACTTAGTCTTCCTTACCTTGTGCAATGTCACATTGGATCATCTGGCATCATTCAGACACATGTAAATGTGATCACCTTTCATTGTTTGCGTGCTGCGCTCTGAGAGAAGTAAAGCCATATAATCGGCATCCTTGTGAGGGAGAGAAAAAAACCCTTCCATCTGATTCAAGTTCATTTTTAATTAATTTCCATTCTGGAGACAGTGGGATCAATAATTCTTGGCAACAACACCAGCTCTGCAGATGCACATTGATCATTGGCTCCCAGTGGACCTATGCTCTATCTAGCGCTTATGGAAGTGAGTGAGCACTGCTGGTATTCAGAACCTGCGCACAATGTGCCCAAGTCTAATTAACAGCCTGGAATTTATTTCAGTAACACCCCCAAGCCTTAGTGTCTCAATAGCAGCATGGTCATTCGGTGCTTGTATTAGATATTCGAAAGGTGTTAGAACAGATAGCCAGGAAAATAAGGGCTGGGGTTCAAGGGTCTAAGTCCTTGGCGGGATGGGAAAGTAAGAGGGCGTGATCTTACTGGCCGTTCACGCCATGTTCCCCCTGCAGCGAGGTTGGAGAATTTGGAACCCAGCCAAATACCCATTTAGTGGGTTTTATTTAAGTCAGGCAGCATGGTCGGTGCAGGCTTGGAGGGCCAAAGGGCCTGTTCCTGTGCTGTAATTTTCTTTGTTCTTTGTACTACAGTGGGATGAGAAAATCCTGCCAGCATGAACAGTGGTAACATTCTGGCACACGTGTTTCCTGCCCTGTGCCCAGTGGGAACTCGCAAGTCAATTGGTGGCGGGGGGGATCCCTGGTTCAATTCCAGCCTCAAGTCACTGTCTGTATGGAGTCTGCACGTTCTTCCAGTGTCGATGTGGGTTTCCTCTCCATTACCAGTCTACAATCTCCGATGACTGCCCAGTTAATGTCAAGTACTTGATCAAAATATTCTTCTTCTTCAAATCTACACCAGCAATCTTGAAGACAATCCGTACAGCTTTCCACAAAATCTCAGCATCACATTCCCCAACTCCCCAGTTTCCTCCCACAGTTCAAAGATGTGCTTGGCCAGGCTAAATTGGTCCTAGTGTCAGAGGATTAGCAGGGAAAATGTGTAGGGTTATGGGAATAGGGCCTGGGTGGCATTGTGGTTGATGCAGACTCACTGGGCTGAATAGTCTCTCTCTGCAATGTCGGGATTCTATGTGTACTCCACCTATGTCCCAAGTGCTCCCAAAGCATTTCCCCTCCTTGTGCTGGACAAATTGGCATACAACAAGAACATGTGAAAGGGGGAGAGCGAGAGGGAGTATGGCTCAACTCCAGCACCTGACGCCATACAAAAAGTGGTCTGTGAACTGGTAGGATCGGGACCGGGTATGTGGGGAGATATTGATGGTGCGGTAACTTGATGATGATAATATTGTTGAACGTCAAGGAGATGTTTAGATTCTCTCTTGTTGAGGATGGTCACTGTTCAAATCTTGAGAGGGAGAGACTTTCTAAATTTCTAAATTTTATCTCTCTCCCACCCATTCCTCCCCCTCCCCCCACATCTTCATCTGTCACAGCTTATCCTCTGATTTCAGCTTCTCAGCCCTTTGGCCATTCACACCTCTCGGTGGACAGCCATAAGCAGTTTCTTTTCCCCCTTATTTTTGTGGTTATGACTCATCTTTCATTCCCTCACCCTGCAGTATAAATATCTCCCACTTTCTATGCCTTTTAGTTTTGACATAAGGTCATGTGGACTCAAAACATCAGCTCTTTTCTCTCCTCACAGATGCTGCCAGACCTGCTGAGATAATCCAGCAATTTCTCCTCTGGTTTCACTGTCCAAAACCTGTGTGGTGTGAATGTTACCTGCCAATTACCAGCCCAAACTTGAATAACGTCCAGAGCTTTTTGCATGCGGGCACAAAATATTCCACAGCAGGGAGCAAGAGAACCTGCAAGAGGCAACTATCATAGAAGAGGGAATACATTAGCTGACCTCTTAAAACTGATTAAGATTATCACTGAGATAATGCAGACATAAATAGTGCAGTGGTGTTACTGGATGGTAAAGGTGGCCAGGAAGTTGTCAGATTGTCAGATATAAGATGCAACTAGTTTGTGTCCTTTCAGGAAGGAAAATTATTCTAATCTGATCCGGACTGTACATGAATCCAGGCTGTACCACCTACTCCCCAGAATGCCATGCTTTGTAGCACCACCTCCTCAATAAATGCCAGAGATAGACATTTTCTAAGAACTAATTTTGATTTTTTTAAAAAAATATGAAAGAGACCAAAGATTGAGTGAATCTTAGTCAGAGAAATAAAGGGGAGGCAGTGGTGTGGTGGTATAATTGCTGGACTAGTGATCCAGAGACTCATGGTAATGTTCGGGGAACCCGGGTTCGAATCCCGCCACAGCAGATGTTGAAATTTGAATTCAGTTAAAGAAAATCTGGAATTAAAAGTCTAAACGATGATTGTGAAAGCAGTGTTGATTGTTGTAAAGCCCACTTGGTTTACTACTATCCTTTAGGGAAGGAAGTCTGCTGTCCTTACTCAGTCTGGCCAACAGGTGAATTCAGATCCACAGCAATATGGTTGATTCTTAACTGCCCTCTCAAGGGCGATTAGGGATGGGCAATAAATGCTGGCCCAGCCAGAGAAGCCCGTATCCCATAGAAGAATAAATTAAATAGGTTTACAGGAGTACGTTAGAGAGGAAGATTGGGAGAAAGGCTGAGAACAGGATTTTCCAGCTTCCCCGCCGCATATTATCCTGTGATGGAGGCAGCCTGCTATTTGGCCTTAGGCGGGATCTTCCAGTGTCACCGTTGCCTATGGGGTTCTGAATACTTGGCACCCTCAGACACCAGGAAACATGATGTGGTGGGCGGGGATGGGGGTGGGGGAGGGCATGGTCACCACTGGCGGGAAGGGCTGGAAAACTTGGGCCCCTCAATTTGATATCTCAAGGAGTTTATTCCAGAGTTTAGCCTCTGCATTTATCTCACAACCTTCAGTTCTGATGAGCCCGCCACAATAAAAACACAGATACTGACTGGCCCACTGTGTACTTCCAGCAGCTCACTGCTAATTCTTTGACAATTTTATTGCAAAATTACTGGGGGTGACGGAAATGATGTCGATTTTGATCATTTTCATGAGGCATTAGGTTATTTGCCATTGTCTGTTTGCCTGGGGCTCTGAGATCACACTTGCGCACTTGCAAATTTGAGCAGTGAGATGCTGACAATGCCAATTGCAGGGGGCGTATGCAAGGCAGAGGGTGGCGTACACACATCTGCACTGGCACAATGCCAATGTTTAAAAATCAGGCCTTCAAACATAAATAGATTACTGTAATTAGAGCGAGGATCTGCCCAATCGGTCAGTGAGCAAAATATCGAGCACAATTACTAAAGCGGTGAGTGGAAAAGGAGAATCGATCCTGGTTTTCACTTGCATTATCGGACAAAAGCTACCTGGAATTGCGTCAACATCCTTGAGATGAGTTCAGTTCTCCTCCACTTTTGTTATTCCCAGGAGGAATTTTTAAAATTCATTTTAAAGTGAGAGTGGGGGGAAGGAAGCAAATCGAAACCCATATACGGGGGAGGGGGGGATGGAGAAGAGGCAGGGGAATGGCTCATTTGGAGTGCTGATACAGGCACGATGGGTCAAATGGCCTCCCCTGCACCATAACAATTCTGTCATTCTCAGACTTCCCGAGGGAGATTTTTATGTCTGCTGGGCAGATTTGATTTATTTTTGTTTTAAGTCAAGCAATTAGACATTTTCCAAAGCTTACGGGCTTGAAAATCCCTGACTGTTTCCCCGTATTCTAGCCATAATTCCAACAGAATGTCAATGAAGTGGCTAGAATCCATTTGTACAATGCTACTGCCTCATGACGCCAGGGATCTGGGTTCGATTCCCAGCTTGGGTCACTGCCTGTGCAGAATCTGCATATTCTCCCTGTGTCTGCATGAGTTTCATGCAGGTCCTCAGGTTTCTTCTCGTAGGCCGAAAGACATGCTGGTTAGGTGCATTGGCTGTGCTAAATTCTCTTTCAGTTACCCAAACAGGTGCCGGCGTGTGGCGACCAGGGGATTTTCACTGTAACTTCGTTGCAATGTTGGCGTAGGCATGCTTGTAACTTTACTAAATAAATTTTACAAACATTTTCAGCTGTCTGTCACGCATTTTCAGTGACCTCTTGAAGTTAAGTTTCCTTCATGAAATACAGGATAGGCCTTGGGATCGTCAAAGAGTTGGGGTTTAATGATTATTCCCCTCAGTTATGCTATAACTTTCAGTGTGAGCTTTGCTGAATCCAATTTCAACATTAGCGTGTCTTGTTATAGCACAGGCACAGCTTTTTCTAAGCGGCAAAGGTAGTAGTTAACGGCCGGGACTTTCCAGCTCGTCCCAAGGCTGGAAAATCCCACCCGAGGTCAACGGACATTTGCATGGTCCGTGTCCCACCCGCTACGATCCCCGTGGCAGGAGAAATGGGAAAATTCCGCCCCGTGTATGTAATGCTTCTATTTTGATAACTGCAGCCATCTATGTTTGGGTAAGATTAAGTATTTAACAAGTATATCCTGTAGCCATCCCACAAGTGTATCTAGTCCCTACCAACCCATGTCTTTGAATCTTTTTCCAAAGTTAATTTGCGGCAACAAACAGGATAACATTGAGTGTCAGGGAAAAAAAAGTGCAGTGCACGCAAACTAGGATAACAGTTATCTGAAGGAAAGGAAAAGAATGCACTCATTACTTAATTCTACTGATGCCTCAGTTTCTATCTTTCCCAAAGGCCAAACTTGATCCAATTCTGGCTACTGAAGCAGCTCTAATACAGAAGTAAATTAAGGTAAGAAGTGGTAGGTTTGCAGCAGTAAAAAGCAAACAACTCCAAAGTACCTTAGGGTACATATCAAATGCTAGAGAACCTGTGCATTTTGAGGTGCTTTGAAATAACACACTTTCTCCAGCCTGCATTGGGCTGCGGCATGGTGGCACAGTGGTTAGCACTGCTGCCTCACAGCGCCAGGGACCTGGGTTCGACTCCCTGCTTGGGACACTATCTGTGCGATGTCTGAACCTTCTCCCTGGGTCTACGTGGGTTTCCTCTGGATGCTCCATTTCATCCCACAGTCCAGAAGATGTGCTCATTATAGAGGTCTATAAAATAATGAGGGGCATAGATAAGGCCGATAGTTAACATCTTTTCCCAAAGATAAGGAAGACTAAAACTAGAGGGCATAGGCTTGAGGTGAGAGGGAAGAGATACAAAAGGGCCCAGAAGGGTAATTTCCTCACATAGAGGATGATGAGTGTCGTTTAAAAAGCATTTAGACAGTTACTTGAGTAAGATGAGTATAGAGGGATATGAGCCAAATGGGACAAGTTTAATGGTAAAAACTCGAGTGGCATGGACAAGTTGGGCCGATGGGCCTGCTTTCATGCTGTAAACCTCTATGACTCTATGGTCAGGTGCATTGACCACGCTAAATGCTCCCTCAGTGTACTCAAACAGGTGCCGGAATGTGGCGACTAGAGGATTTTCACAGTAACTTCATTGCACTGTTAATGTGAGCCTACTTGAGACACTAATAAATAAAGTTTAAGCTTATTAGAGGAGCTAGCCATGGGTCCAGAGCCAGGTACTTTGGGTCACATTGAGCGCAGGGAAATACAGAGCAGATCCAACAGATCTGACTTGCTTTCTTTCCATTCATTCTGTTGCGTGACCAATACAATATTTTTGTTCTCTGGCCTGTTAAGCTGCTGTAGAAATTTACATGTTGCATCAGTCTGCCAATTTCTGCCCTCTACATGACAAATTCACAGCGATGAGTGTTTCTGCTGCTGGGAGCTTACCGTCATTGCAATAACTATCAACTTTGGCTCAGTTCTGCCACACTTGTTTCTGAGTCAGAAAGTTGGGGGTTCAAGGCCAACTCCATGCAATCCAGGCCGATACTTTAGTGGGGCGCTTGGGGTTTGTTGGATCTTTCTAGGTGTTGTCCTTTGGACAAATGTAAAACCAAGGGCTAGTTTGCCCTCCGGGCTGAGTGAAAATGATCCCATGTCATGATTCAAAGAAAGGTAGAGGCTTTCCCACTGTGTGTCCGTCTTGGCCAATACTTCTCCACGGTGGCACAGTGGTTAGTAGCACTACTGCCTCACAGCGCCAGGGACCCGGGTTCAATTCCAGCCTTGTGTCATTGTGTGTGTGTGGAGTTTGCATGTTCTCCCCATATCTGCATGGGTTTCCTCTGGGTGCTCCAGTTTCTTCCCACACTCCAAAGATCTGTGGGTTAGGTTGGTTGCCCATGCTAAAGTGCCCTTTGATGGCAGGGACGCAAGCTGGGTAAATACATGGGGTTATGGGGATAGGGCCAGGGTGGGATTGTTGTTGTTGCAGACTCAATGGGCCGAATGGCTGCCTTCTGCACTGTTGGGATTCTATAATTAGCAAAAACAAATTATCTGATCATTTATCACAGCGCCATTGAAGGGAGTTTGTTGTGAGCATTTGGTTAATACATTACCAACAGCGACTATATTTCAAAAGTACTTTGATGGTTAGAGACCATTTTGGAATGTCCTTTAAATTATCTAAGTATGGGTATGGGATTCTCACTTTAAAGGTCACATGACCTGGGAAACCAATCAGGGACTAGCTTGGGGGTTCGCCCAGGCAAACATGAGTTTCCATTCCAGAACCATCTCAGGAGCTGACTGCAGCTACGAGGCTGCAAGCTTGTGTATAGGCTTCACCTTTAAATGAAGTGTTGTTGTTTTTCCCTTAACTAGTGAACATGAATTATTACAGTAAACTTTATAATGACTCTTGCTCCAGGAGGTCTAGTCAGGAGCTGCATGGTGGCACGGTGGTCAGCACTGCTACCTCAGAGCGCCAGGACCCAGGTTCGATTCCCTGCTTGGGTGACTGTCTGTGTGGAGTTTGTACATTCTCCCTCTGTCTGTGTGGGCTTCCTCTGGGTGCTCCAGCTTCCTCCCACACTCAAGTTAAGGTAGATCATCAATATCTTTTCCCAAAGATTAGGGAAAGATGTGTGAATTTGGTGGATTGTCCATAATAAATTGTCCATTAGTGTAGGCATTCTATGAATTGCATGGTGCAAAGATCACAATGTATGAAAATATTGCATTATTTCAAAATGCAATGTTTTTTGAATGCTGGAACTGTTGTTTGTAGAACTGCACTGGGGGAAATTAGCACACAGTTCTCTGACAAATTGCACTAAACCAATATATTCTTCTCCCCTCGAATGGGTTATTGGGGTATAGGTGACTCTGACCTCTGTCCTGATTGCCATCAAAACTTGCTGTAGGGCCTTTTCTTGAACTTCTACAGTCTTTTTTGGCGTTAGGCAGGAAAAGAGATCCAGCAATGATGCATACTCAAATCGGGTCTGCGACTTACATTTATTTATTAGTGTCACAAGCCGGCTTACATTAACACTGAAGTTACTGTGAAATTCCCCTAGTTGCCACTCTCTGGCGTCTGTTCGGGTACACTGAGGGAGCACAGCTTCTGGATTTTGGGAGGAAACTGGGACACCCTGAGGAAACTCACACCAGCACGGGGAGAATGTGCAGACAATGACCCAACCTGGGAATCGAATCCGGCTCCCTAGCGCTTGTGAGGCAGCAGTGCGAACCACTGTGCTACCCTTGCTCTTTTTTTGGAATGAATGAAATCCAACACAGGCATGGCTAAGTGACCAGAGCTGTGGTGCAGAAGGAACCCTTTTTGACTCTAAGCTAGAAGCTTTGAGTTCAAGTCCCCACAGGACTTGATGGTGACAGAAAGTGTGTTTGTAACACAGCCAAACAGATTGGCCATCACGTTATTTTTATTTATTTATTAGTCACAGGTGGGCTTACACTAACACTGCAATGAAGTTACTGTGACAATACCCTCGTGGCCACACTCTGGCGCCTGTTCGGGTACTATGAGGGAGAATTTAGCGCGACCAATGCATCTAACCAACATGTCTTTCAGACTGTGGGAGGAAACCCACGCAGACACAGGGAGAACATGCAGCCTCTGCACAAACAGTGACCCTAGCCAGGAATCGAACCTGGCGCTGTGAGGCAGCGGTGCTAACCACTGTGCCACCGCGCCGCCCCTGCAAATCCTTCCAACAAAATGGCAGCCAAAAAGAGCAACAGAGTCTCCCAGTCAGCCACGTTTAATGGAAATTGCTGCCCCTTAATCCATATAGTCTGGCTTTAGGTTAATGACCTGATTCAGGAAAAAGGAGCTGTGGAACCATGCATAAAGATATGCTGAGTCTGCCTCATGTGTCACTCGATGAGGGAGGCCTGATGAATCATACGCACAGTACCCCCATTCCATCAAGTCAACTAGTTCTAAAACGGCTCCATCTAACCTGCACACTTCCAAGTCCAGCTCGTGCTAAGAATTTACTTTAAGGTAGATTTAAGTCTATAAGACTTAAGAAACTCAAAATAACTTGAGTCTGTTCTAAACCACCCGTGATCCTGCATCAGGAATAGTGGGTGACAGAGGCTTGAATAGATTGTGATGGTAATTGCTCGAGACCAAACAAAGTGAAGGTCATAAAATGGAGGAAACACGTAATCTTAGCCCAATTCATACTTCCCCTGATCACAGGAACAAAAGACAAAATCTGAAGCACATGTTCCAGAGGCCAAGCTGAATTATGGCTCATTTAAACCGACTTTAAGCTTCGCATGATCTAAAATGCTGCAGCAGGACCTACTGAAAATATTGTTATAGCTGAAAGCTTGGACAGATTTGATTGCCTTTTCTCTTCGCGTTTTTATGGACCTATTTGAGAAAATCTTTAGTAAACGATAGTTTGCATTAAGCATTGATTTTATTGTCCGAGGATTTTGTGTCATTGGTATATTGCCATTGGTCGTGATAATATTTCATACGAACTGTCCCGCTCGCAATGAACTTACATGACAAAATACGATGGGGTTTTCATTAATCTAGCCAATGATATAATAACACAACATTTAATGCCTTCATAAAAGCTACGAGAGATATTTTTATAAAAATAAATTAGCTGAGAAATTAGTTTGGCAATTTTAGCATGTAAAGCTTAATGCATTCACACGACATTCCGCTGTTTGAATAGGCAAATGTGACAATCAGTGCATCTTACTTGAAGAAGTGAGGTTAGATTGCCAAGGTTCAGAGAATCTGGTGAGCGACACCAATAATCTCTCCCTCAATGTCAGTAAAACGAAGGGGATAGTCATCAACTTCGAGGAGCATAGTAGACAACATGCCCCTGTATACATCAACAGAGATAGGGTGGCATGTTGGCACAGTGGTTAGCACTGCTGCCCCACAGTGCCAGGAGCCCGTGTTTGATTCCCGGCTTGGGTAACTGTCTGTGTGGAGTCTGCATTTTCCCCCCTGCATGGATTTCCTCCAGGTGCTCCAGCTTTCTCCCACAGTCTGAAAGATGTGCTGATTAGGTGCATTGACCCGAGCTGGTGCCAGAATGTGGTGACTGGGGAAATTTCACAGTAACTTTATTGCATTGTTAATATAATCCTTATTTGTGACTAATAAATAAGCTTATTTTAAGAAAAAGGCGAAGGGGAGATCGTCGAGAGCTTCAAGTTCCTAGGTGTCCAGATCGCCAACAAGCTGTCTTGGTCCCTCCACGCTGATGCTATAGTTAAGAAAGCCCACCAATGCCTCTATTTTCTCAGGAGGCTAAGGAAATACAACATGTCCACTACGACCCTCATCAACTTTTACAGATGCACCATAGAAACCATTCTTTCCATATGTATCACAGCTTGGTATGGTTCCAGCTCTGACCCAGACTGTAAGGAGCTACAAAGGATTGTGAACATAGTTCAGTCCATCATGCAAACCAGTCTCCCATCCTGTCTACACTTCCCGCTGTCTCAGAAAAGCAGCCAGTATGCCTTGGACATACTCTCTTCCACGTTCTTCCAATCAACTCAAGAATTGCTTCTTCCCTACTGCCATCAGACTTTTGTATGTGCCTACCTTATATTAAGTTGATCTTCCTCTACGTCTTAGCTATGACTGTAACACTATATTCTGCACACTCTCCTTTCCTTCTCCCCTATGTACTCTATGAAGGGGACGGTTTGTCGGTATAGTGCTCAAGAAACAACACTTTTCATTGTATACATATGACGATAATAAATCAAAATGAAATGAAACTGTGAAATCCTAAGTAAACTGGAGTGCATCAGGTATTCTTTGTGGTGAATACTGTTTGGTTATAAATTATTACTGAGCTTTTTTATTGATGTTTCCAAACTTTTGAATCCTTCACAATGTAACAAAACAATTTATTTCCCTTTGCCAACAAATATAATTTTTGGGTTGTTGGCATCGTTCGGCAAGGTCAGGAATTTATTACCCGACCCTAAATTCCCCAAGAAGATTGAATTGCTGTTAGGCTGTCAGGAAGTCACTGAACCCTCATGGGGTCAAAGATTCAGCAGCATAAATGGCACCCAACAGGAATGCACTCCCTGCGAGATAGTGGCATCTTTCGGCTTTGCTGAGTAGGGGATTTTGAACATTAACTGCAGTCACCCTTTCCTGATGTGTCACACTTTGTTCCCTGTAGCTGCAAGCCATCACCCTCCATCTTTCTTCAATCACCATTGACCCTTGACTCACTTCATTGCTCTAACCTTACCTTCCGTGATCGTCATGCCAACCACTATTACCATTCATCAAATTTCTGTCAACCTACAATTGCCCCATACTGCACTCCCTCCTCTCCCAACCCCCCACCATCATCTGACTGCACATCCGGCATTCTGGACATACCTCCAGTCACCCGTGACATGCCAACTATCATCCTTCATTGCCCCTCTATCATGCTTGACTTGCCCTAGCCTGCATCTCCTGTCAGAGTTTTCAAGTAGGGACACTCTCAGCCTCACTGACCTGCCCTCAATCACCTTGGATCGTCCCTCGTTCATTCATGTCCTACCTTTGGTGGGGATTGATCTTCTCTCTGTCATTCAGCTCCCTTTCTCTGTCCTCTAAAAAAAAACCTTCTCAGGGATTGATCTCTCTCTCACTTGGATAATGATGCTCCGACTTCCCTGGGCAGGGATAGGGAACTGAATACAATGGTCGACCTTCTCTCCGTTGGTCCGACAAAGGTCCCCACATGAGGAAAGCAGCTCCCATCATTCCAAATCCAGCAGGAAGTCGACCTTGCCTGCAGCATGCCATCTTTAAACCAGTGGTGAATCTGAAGGCGAACGTTTCTCGTTTACTGCCACCTTAATTGCGAAGGTACAATTCAATCTGGTAACTGAGTGGTTCGATGGATATGCAGGACATGCTGATGCATTAAGAACAGGTTCCTGCCATTGCTGTTACAATCTGTCTTCAACAGGCCATCAACTTTCTTCCCAACCTTCATCTCACCATTCGGGAAGTTGACATTCTGCTTCCCGCACAATTAAGTTACCCTGCCCTCCTTGTTACCAGCAACTGTGCAGTGTGGAAGATCAGAAGGGCCTTGGGGTCCTGGTTCATAGGATGCTCAAAGCAGCCTCGCAGGTAGAGGCTGTACTTAAGAAGGTGTATGGTGTACTGGCATTCATCAATCGAGGAATTGAGTTTAGGAGTCGGGAGATAATGCTGCAGTTGTATAAGACCCTGGTCAGACCCCACTCGGAGTACTGTACTCAGTTCTGGTCTCCTCATTACAGAAAGGATGTGGAAGCCACAGAAAGGGTGCAGAGCAGATTTACAAGGATGTTGTCCGGATTGGGAAGCATGCCTTATCAGGATAGGTTGAGAGAGATTGGCCTTTTGTCCTTGGACAGACGAAGGATGAGGGGTGACCTGAAAGAGGTGTATAAGATGATGACAGGTATTGATCGAGTGAATTCTCAGGGGCTTTTTCCCAGGGCTGAAATGTTTGCCACAAGAGGACACAGGTTTAGGTGCTGGGAGGTAGGTACAGAGGAGATGTTGGGTGTAAGTTTTTCACTCAGAGGGTGGTGGATGCGTGGAATTGGCTGCCAGCAGTGGTGATAGAGGTGGATTCGATAGGGTCTTTTAATAGACTTTCAGATAAGTACATGGAACTTAGTAAGATAGAGGGTTACAGGTAAGCCTCATAGGTAGGGCCATATTTGGCGCAACTTGTGGGCTGAAGAGCCTGTTTGTGCTGTAGTTTTTCTATGTTTGTATATTTTTAACTATTGCTTCACGAGATACTACCCTGGGAGTCTATGGCAGTAAACAACAAGAACAAAGGTTACAACAGAAACAGCTACTTTTATCCTAATCATGTGAGATTCCAAAGATGATATGGAAAGGCGATGGCCTCGTGATTTATCGCCAGACTATGAATCCAGAAACTCAGCTAACGTTCTGGGGGCCCGGATTCAAATCCTGCTGAAACAGATGGTGGAATTTGAATTTTATTTAAAAAATCTTGAATAAAGAAACTACTGATAACTGTGAAACCATTGTTTATTGTTAGAAAAACCCATCTGGTTCACTCATGTCCTTTAGGGAAGGAAATCTGCCGTCCTTACCCAGTCTGGCCTACGTGTGACTTTAGACCCAAAGCAATGTTGGTGTCTCTCAACTGCCCTCTGAAATGGCCTAGCAAGCCACTCAATTCAAGGACAACTAGGGATGGGCAATAAATGCTGGCCAGCCAGGGACACCCATGTCCCAAAAATGAATAAAATAAATATAAGAAAAAAAGCAGAATTCACATCTTAGTCAAGGAAAAGTCCCTGCTGAGGCAGGTTTTGAAATGATTACTTAGCCCAATTCACTTTAAATTGCTGCTCTGTCCTTACAAACCATAGACCCTAAATTCTAGCAGCAAGCAAGGATACATGTCACTTGACTATTGATATGAAGTCAGATATTTAATTTTCATTGGTCACTACAGTGCAGGAATTTTCACCAGTTCCACCCTCATTGAGAATCAAGGATAATTGACAAGAGTGTGAGTTGCAAATTTTCAATAAAATATCACAGAAAATCAGAGAGTCCGTACAATGCAGAAGGAGATCACTTGGCTCATCGGGCCTGCACCGACGACAATCCCACCAAGCCCCAATCCCCACACATTTAATCCCCCTGACACTAGAATCAATCTAGCGTGGCCAATCAACCTAACCCACACATCTTTGGAGTGTGGGAGAAAATCGGAGTACCCGGAGGAAGCATGCACAGACACAGGGAGAATATGCAAACTCAACACAGGCAGTGACCCGAGGCCGGAATTGAACCTAGGTCCCTGGGAGGCAGCAGTGCTAACCACTGTGCCACCATGCCATCAGGCAACTATCTCCTTGTTATGCCACATGGCTGGTTGAGGTGCACTGATTGCCACTGCTAACCTTCAGCCTAATATGAAACATAGGTAACTGAAGTAAGGGAACATTGAGCTGATAGCATTAGAGCATAAACACTGATATAGACCAGTTAGGCCTAATGACCTGTTTTCTTCGCTGTGTATTCTTGTGCATCATTCATAGATGCACACACTGTACCATTGCAAAGAATCAGCCAGCACTTAGCCTTCAGGGAAAACTGAATTGACTTGCATGTATATGTGTGCTCTCTAACCTCTCTCTATCTGTGACATTTCTTGAATCAGAAAACAGGAGGGTCGTCAGATTTATTCTGTCATTACAAATTTAAAGATGGTGCGATGCGTTGCCAGAATGTCCTTTCCTTTTGGTTGTGATTTTAAAGTATGTGGGCAGAACACAGCTTTCTCCCAAAATTACTATCTTTGTGCAGTGTAACTTGAGTATCATAAGAAGCAACACTGTAATCCAAAGACTCATGACAAGGAACAAATGCTCATTTTCCCTGGCTTCGAGCTCTTTATTTAATTCAGTAACCACCTCCAAAAGTCGGGGAGATAGAATAGCGCAGACTCACATTGCTGCAAAAGGTCACTTTGACAAACCAACCATATACAGTCTGTGCAATGGCCTGAGAATTAACGGACTCATGGACCATAACCAGAAATTTACACTAAAGTAGTTAAAATAAGTTAGGATAAATAAATTGACCATTGCAATTAAAGTTTTAGAAAAAGTTATTTATTAGAGTCACAAATAGGCTTATATTAACATTACAATGAGATTACCTTGAAAATCTTATGTTGCCACAATCTGGCGCAAGTTTGGGTATATTAGAATCATAGAGAATTATAGAACCCTACAGTGCAGAAAGAGGCCATTCGGCCCATCGAGTCTTCACTGACCACAATCCCACCCAGGCTCTAACCCCATATCTCTACATATTTTACCCACTACTCCCTCTAACCTAAGCACCTCAGATACTAAGGGGCAATTTTAGCATGGCCAATCAACCTAACTCGCACATCTACATTGAGAGAGAATTTAGCATCTAACCAGCACGTCTTACTGACTGTGGGAAGAAACCAGAGCACCCGGAGGAAATCCTTGCAGACACAGGGAGAACATGCAATTCCACATAGACAGTCATCCAAACTGGGAATTGAACCTGGGTCACTGGTGCTGTGAGGCAGCAGTGCTAACCACTTTGCCAATTAAAATAAGTCTGGATAAATAGATTGATGACCGCAATTAAAGTTTAACAACAAAATATTTATTAGTATCACAAATAGGCTCACACTTACACTGCAATGAAGTTACTGTGAAAATCTCCTAGTTGCCACACTCCGGTGCCTGTTTGAGTACACTGAGGGAGAATTAGCATGGTCACTGTACTTAGCTGGTACACCTTTCAGACTGGGGTTGAAACTGGAGCGCCCAAAGGAAATCCACTCAGACACGGGGAGAATGTGCAGACTCCCCACAGGCAGTGACCCAAGCTGGGAATTGAACCTGGGTCGCTGGCACAATGAGGCAGCAGTGCTCAAAACTGTGCCACCGAATGAGATCATGGGTGGGATTTTCCCTTCCTGCCTGCCACAGGATTCACAGCGAGAATGACACAGACCGTGCAAAGGTCCGTTGACCTCGGGGTAGGAGTTTCCAACATTGGGGTGAGTGCGACAAGAAAATCCCACCCCATGAATGAGATTCTTAAGTTAAGCACAAGAATCACCCTGGTTTGAATCAGATTTGAAAGGAGACTTCAAAAACTTGTGTTTGAGAAGCTTTCTTTTAATCACTGTTCAGTATTGGATTCAAACTCAATGGATGAATCATATTTGACATGACTTTGCAATAGCCTAGATCTTGGTAAAATTCTGTGGGTGATATATTTCATGGTTAATGCAATGAGATGTTGAGCCACTGTGAATACAAACTTGCAAATGTCTTTATTGGTTGTGACAGGCCGGCCAGTCTGATGTTGTTACTTGTCAGTTCTAAGGCATGTTTCTTCCACTCCCAGAGTAACCTTGGCTTCTCTTTCCCTCTTTCTCTGTTGGTGAAATGGATCCTGAAACTTTCAAAGTAACACTTTGTGGAAGATGAGAAAGCAAGGCACGAATATTCATAACTTCAGTTCAGAAGAAATGTCAGAGTGAAAGGTATTAGGTACCATATTCGAAGTACCAGTCACCTCAGTTTGGGCCCATATGTCTAAGTAATGGAGGTCAAATCTGTTGAATACTGTTGTATCTTTTCCGGAGTCTAACAGAAGATATCGGCAAACAAATACTTCCTCCAAAACTTAGAGAAGGGAATTTAACAAAAGTATTAAACATGTACCAACTCACCCTCTGCATGATTTCAGTGCTTAGTAGTGAGTGAGATCATAGAATCTCATAGATCATAAAACCCTACAGTGCCATTCAGCCCATCAAGTCTTCACCAACCACAATCCCACCCAAGCCCTATCCACATAACCCCACGCATTTACCCTAGCTAGACCCTCTGACACTAAGGGTCAATTTATCATGACCAACCTACCTGACCTAGTAGAGGACATTTGGAGGAGTTTTATCAGATAATGGTTGGAATTGTCCCAATCTGCCCATGGCTGGTTTGGTGGCAGGCAGGCAAATCTGATGAGAGGTGAAAAGTCAGAAACTCGCCGGTGTAAAATCATGTTGCAATTCTCCCAGTGGCAGATTACTCTTTCCGCTGGCAGGTGGTGTGAATGCCATTTGCATTCACTTGCATCTCTCATGAATTCTCATTAAAACAGCTGCCCACCAGCATCCCATTAAACCTTTCAATCTTGCGTCCTGTCTCTGTCACAGGTGTGGATACAAACAAAGGTTCTCGAGTAGATCTAAAATATCCCATTTGAAGAGGATTTTTTCTTTTTTTGGGGGGTGTAAACCAAGTAAGCTAAATTAACGAAACTGATGGACAAATGAAAGGGGCAAACCCTTAAAGGGAAACTGCGTCAAACAAAGGAAAAATCTCAAGAAAGTTTAAAATATCAAATCTAAATGTGATTATTGGAATCGATAAAACACCCCAGCCCCTGCGGTACCCATCAGACATGGAAGGCCTCAATAGTGCCAGAAGATGCTCCTTCTCAAGGGATATCCAGCCTTGAATATAGTTGCAGTAAAGAGGCAGACAATTGGTTCACATGACAACCGCTCGATTGCTTGCTGCTTAGACCAATTGATGACAAGTCTGGAGCAGGTTCACAAGAAGGCCCTCCTCCTTCCCCATCCCCCTCTCAACAGCCCTCGGGCAATTAGGGATGGGCAATGAATGTTGGCCAGCCAGCGCCGCCCAAGTCCCACAGATGAATAGAAAAGAATCACTGATTCAGGTTGGAGTGTGTGGTGCATTTGGCTTTCAGGCCTCACAAATCCCTTTTTGATTCTGAATCTGCTATGTCCCAGCTCTCTACGATAATGAGGGTAATTGTCTCAGTGCCAAATGCAGACGATTGATGAACAAGTTGATGAACACGTTGCACTGCAGCCTCAGCCTAACTCCCTTCCCTCAATTTGGGCTGTCCATCTTCTGTTGATGGAGCTCAAAATATGTAGCTATCCAAGTGGGAAAATATATCAAATTAACAGAGGAGCAAATTATGCACATCTGACATTTAGCTCCGAGCAGTGAGGGCTCCCAAAAAAGCCTTGCAAATACACTCTGCATCCAAAGAATGACTCAATCAAGTCATGTCATGACTTATTCATCAGGGCCAAGGAAGTTGAAAATGTATTTCCAGTAAATAAGCAGCCAAAAAGGAGTGAATGTTCATCTTGATAGTAACATGAGCTGACAGGACACATTTTGCCTTCAATGGCAAGATCCCCCTGTCACACACTTCAAGTAAAACTGGTCCACAGTGTTATAGTCTCAGTGGAGAGTGGTGACCAGATTCTATTGGAAAGGAACTCTTGTTTGTACCTCCAATTATCATGCATATCATTCTCAAGCCTCAGGTGCTATATATTCCAAATTTTATTGCTTTTTTTCCTATTAAATTGAGAGTGTACCAAGGCAATTACTATGCAGCACATGACTGTCTTTGGTAGTTTTGTTTTTAACATGGGAAAGAGAAAGGAAACTCAGTAGATGAATAATTAAATGATCATATGTTTGCAGTGGGCATTCAGAACCTGAATTATGTGGCGTTGCACACTGGTCTCAATAACATTTAAATTACATTTTCCTCTGAGCTACAAGGTTTTACGAGGTTACCCAGCAATATCCGAATATGAGACACCCAGGTTTTGTTTTGTTTTCCAAAGTTGTGCTGAAAAATAAAATTATTTTACTGGGAAATGTCAGAATTCCTCCAAGAGGAAAATGGAAAGGGAGAAACAGAGGTCATCTCGCAAATTCATACACAGCAGTGAGAATCAGTACTCTGCTGGGAATCGGATCAAACATCAATATGAAGATTAAATTGACATAAAAACAAGTTACTTCCATATGCCTATTCCAGCATGGTAGAGATGATTAGAGTGTGAAAGAAGATACTGTATCTGCTGAGTTCTGATACAATATTATAGTTCAGAAGATCAACACATTTTCAATCTTTAAAAAACAATTTGATTTGATTTGATTTATTATTGTCATGTGTATTAGTGTACAGTGAGAAGTATTGTTTCTTGTGTGCTATACAGCCAAAGCATACTATTCATTGAGAGGAAAGGAGAGGGTGCAGAATGTAGTGTTTATAGTCATAGCAAGGGTGTAGAGAAAGGCAACCTAATATAAGGTAGGTCCATTCAAAAGCCTGATGGCAGCAGGGAAGAAGCTGTTCTTGAATTGGTTGGTATGTGACCTCAGACTTTTAAAGTAAAGTGCTCACCACTGTATCTTTTTCCCAATGGAGGAAGGTGGAAGAGTGTATGTCCGGGGTGTGCTTGATTATGCTGGTTCTTTCCTGAGGCAGCGGAAAGTGTACACACAGACAATGGCTGGAAGATTTTACTCATTCAAGGGTTGTGAGTGCTGTTGGCAAAATTGGAAATTATTGCCTTTTCCTAATTGCCCTTGAGAAAGTGTTAGTGAACTGCTATCTGAAGCTGCTACCATCCGTGTATACATCCACAATTCTTGTTACACAGGGCATTCCAGCAACGATGAGGGAGAAGTGATATATGTGAAAACTGGGATGCTGGAGATTTGAAGGGGAACTTAAACATTGTGGTGTTCTCGTGTCTTTGCTGGTCTTCACCTTCCAGGAGATAGAAGGGGGTTTGGGATGTGCTGTCAAAGAAACCTTGGGGAGTTACTGCACTGCATTTTGTAGATGGGACACACTGCAACCACAATGTGCCAGTGATGGATGGAGTGCATCTTTAAGGTGATAGATGGGTTCAAGGACATTGTTTTGTCTAGTCTTATGAGACTGGGACACAAGGATTGTGCAGTTACTCCTAGCCCCACTACCCCACAAGTCATAACAATAGTGTGGATGTTCAATTCACTTGTCAAAGTAACCAATTGATTACCTTCCCTACCGCAATCCAACGTAAAGGAGACTTTAACCAGACTTCTTTCATAAGAACATAATAAGAACATAAGAAATAGGAGCAGGAGTAGGCCATCTAGCCCTTCGAGCCTGCCCCGCCATTCAATAAGATCATGGCTGATCTGTCGTGGCTCAGTTCCACTTTCCCGCCCTCTCCCCATAACCCTTAATCCCTTCTCTTATCAAAAACCCATCAACCCGCTTCTTAAAAATATTTAGCGAGGCAGCCTCCACCACTTCAACGGGCAGAGAATTCCAGAGATTCACCACCCTTTGAGTGAAGAAGTTCCTCCTCAACTCCGTTCTAAACCGCCTCCCCTTTATCTTGAGGCTGTGCCCCCTAGTCCTACTGTCTTTTTTGAGCGGGAAGAGTCTCTCCACCTCTATCCTATCCATCCCATTCATCATCTTATACGTCTCAATGAGATCTCCCCTCATTCTTCTAAACTCTAACGAGTACAAGCCTAGTTTATTCAGCCTCTCCTCATAGCTCAATCCCCTCAACTCCGGTATCAGCCTAGTAAACCTCCTCTGCACTCCCTCCAGGGCCAAAATATCCTTGCGCAGGTGCGGCGCCCAAAACTGCACACAGTACTCCAGCTGCGGCCTCACCAATGCCCTATACAGCTGCAGCAAGACCTCCCTACTTTTATATTCAATCCCCCTCGCTATGAAGGCCAGCATCCCATTCGCCTTCCTGACCACCTGCTGCACCTGCAAGCTGGGTTTTTGCGATTCATGCACAAGGACCCCGAGGTCCCTCTGCACCGTCGCCTGCTGCAGTTTTTCGCCACGTAAGTAATAGTCCTTCCTACCATTCTTCCTACCAAAGTGGACCACCTCACACTTGCCAACATTAAATTCCATTTGCCATTTCCTGGCCCATTCGCCCAGCCTATCTAGATCCTTCTGCAGACTCTCCACACCCTCTTTCAATAAACATATAAGAATTTATTTATTATGAAACAAAACTTCTTGAGAAACAACTTGCAAATCTGGACAACATACAACTTGCAATCCAGAAGTGTAATGGTTTACACCTTTTTTTAAAATTCCAACACACGTACACACACAAAGACAAGGCAAGTAAGTTCTCTGTAGAGATTGCTGTGAGGGAAAACTAAAAAAAACAGGATGAAATTCTAAAAGGTCTTTTCACTGGTAATCTGTCAAAGTTCTGATCACAGTAAGCCTGAGAGTCTTAATAGACGGATGTATGGCAAAACATTGTCTTTGATAATTCTAAAATTCAATGTCCTTCCAATTTTAAAAAAGACCATGGCAGCGATTCTCCCATCCCGCTGCACTGCTTTTTCAGCAGAGTGGGCCGGAAGATTCTAGTAGCGGCTGAATCGCGGGATTCATGCTAAGACCCCCGGGCCTTTGCAAATCTCCCAGCATCGGATTCCAGCGCCATCAGCTCCACACCAGAAATTGGCATGGAGCTACACAATGTATGCAGCAGCTCATTTACATGCTATTTAAGTCTGATATTTCCAGGCCCGCTAGTCTCTCCACCACCAACCCCACCACCCTCCAACCGCCTCCCTACCGGGAGTGGTTCACTCCAGCAAGGTTTACTATACTCCTCACTTGTGGGGAGCTGGCAGTCTGAACCCCTACTGGAGTGTGGAGGGGCGGGGCAATCGAGGACCCCGGAGCATCAGGCACTGGGGGTGCCCCCTGGGCATTGCCACCTTTACAGTGTCAGCCTGGGCCTCTGCCCACTGCCCGAGAGGCAAAATGCCAATGTCAAGGAGGCATCTTGGCACTGCCCTTCGGGGCGGTGCCTAATGGAAACAGGGCTCGATGGGAGGTGGGGCCTCTGCGGGGGGTGGGGGAGCTATCAATGGGGCTGGGGGGTCCCGTTGCCACTCTGTTTCGGGATTGGTGGGAAACTGAGGAAGGTTAGCGATCACTGGCCATCAGGGTGGGAGGCAGCCTGCAGAGGGGTGGGGGCACTGTGGGAGACGGGGGCGGGGTGGGGGGGGGGGGGGGTTGGAGGTTGGAGGTTGGAGGGAGCAGGCGATTGGGTGTTTTGGGTGTTGCCAGGAGTGGGGGTGGAAGGGCTGTGCGGGAGATCGAGATAGGTGGGGAGGAGGTGGAGGTCATGACTAGATCTGGACATGTCTTGGGGGGGGGTTGGGCAGCAGTTGGGCATGGATGTGTCAGTAGGGCAGCAATGCAGGGGTTGCAGGACTGGCCAGCGATCGAAATGTCAGCAGGGAGGGGCCTCAGCGCTATGTTGGTGGCCTCTCCAGCGGGAATAGACCCCACCCCCAGCATTTTGGACTGATTCACACTACAGCACTCCGAAATGCACAAGGTGTGGGAGATTCATTTTGGAACCCCCGCTGAAGAAACCAGCACGAATTACTCCAGTTTTTATGCAAATCTGACAATAAGAATTTTTTGGCGAGAGTCGCCCCCATTCCTCATCCAAGGAAATTCATTTCATGGAATGGCGTTTCCAAAAATTATTTGTCTCAGCTCACAATCCCTCGTGACACCTGACCAACATGGATCAGTGGCAAGTTTTGCAGAGAAAGATCCCCCTCCTTATTTTCTTTTTGCCTCTCTCTCTAACCCAGGAGTGTACCTTTTCCAATGTTACCACTCCCACTGTAACTTGTGAAGCTGAGTGATACACTACCCAGGAGGAGTGCAGATTGGGTAACACAATCCTTTGGGGTGGGTGAGTCAAGTTTGTGTTGTGAGAGGGTTTAGGATATGGGTTGGAATGAAAGAATAAAGCTCACAGAAGTCTGACCTAACCTGATAAGGTGCAGATTAAAATAATAGATTATCAATAGAAATTATATTACATTATTAAATAACATATATATATGTTAAATATATTCATAGAATCCCTGCAGTGCAGAATGATGCCATTCAGCCCATCAAGTCTGCGCTCAACCCCAAACAGAATATCTTACCCAGGCCCTTTCCCTGCCTTATCCCTGTAACCCCATTCATATTTACCATAGCTAACCCTAACCTACATATTTTGGGACACCAAGGGGCAACTTAACACCGAACCTACACATCTATGGACTGTGAGAGGAAATCAGAGCACTCTCTGAGGAAGCCTACGCAGACACGGGGAAAATGTGCAAACTCCACACAGTCAATCAGCCAAGGCCGGAATTGAACCCAGGTTCACCGGGTCACAGTGCTGCCCTAACAGAGGTTGGCGGCCCTTGGCCTGTGCCCAGCTCTCGGCTGTGTTTGGATGCCCTAAGAAACTGAGGTCAAAGGAAATAGGAAGGAGACCCAACTAAATGCCCTCTTGGGAAGTGAAAACTGATGGGTGAAGTGGAGAGAGAAATATCCCTACAAGTACGTGTAGGATTGGGGTAAGAGAACTGGTTTACTGGGACCCGTAATCATGCACCTCTTATTGCTGTTGTCTACAAACAAATGGTCAGTGGGGAAAAAAAATAGTTAGAGGAGAGATCAATAAATATGCGTATGATCCTATTAGACCAAATATATTGTGAGCTGGGTCTTTGGTCAATTGTGTCTGTATTGCTTATCAGTTATTAGGTTTGATATCATTTCTGCTTCATTTTGTTGTGGGGCACTGCTCCATTTCATATATCTCGGTCCTCTACTAACAAAATAGAACACATCCTTAGAGAATAAAGGAACTGCTACGCACTGAATGACAGGAGAACAAAGGACATCCTGATTAATCTGTGATTCTGTTGTTATATATATTGGACGGATGTACAAAATTACTGCACATTGAGGATATTTTAACCATCCCTTTCCACGTCTAAATTTAGTACCGCACAATTTTTAGACCTTTGGGACAAGCCTTAGATGGGTTTTACGGTGTGGGGGAAATTTATTTCTATAATTAGGGAATAATCTATGAGTTTATCTGTTTGCTACTTTGCACATTTGTACTGGAATTGTGAAAATAGTGCTCCAGGAATTTGTCTCCGTTTTTTGGGGATTTCATGGAATCATAGAATCTCGATATTGCAGAAGGAGGCCATTCGGCCCATCGAGCCTGCACCTTCAACAATCCCACCCAGGCCCTATCCCTGTAACCCCATGCATTTACCTGTTAATCCTCTGACACTAAGGGGCCACTTACAATGGCCAATGCACCTAACCCTCACAACTTTGGACTATGGGAGGAAACCAGAGCAGCCAGAGGAAGCAGACATGGGGAGAAGGTGCCAACTCCACACAGACAGTGACCCAAGGCTGGAATTGAACCCAAGCCCCTGTGTAGTGTTTGAGAAGTGAATAAAATACCAGGGCCTATTTCTATTGGCAAAGCTAGCAATCTCTAAATGTGAACAATGTAAATAATAAATACTTAGCACATTAAACAAGAGCGTGCATCTAACGTCTGCTAAAGAGCACAGAACCTGCTTATCAAGCAGAAGATATTCTAACCTAGTCCTTATAATTATTGTGTAAAACAAAGCTATGTTTAGATTGTACACTGCAAATATAAATTACACTTTCTAACTTTAACAATGGTATTAAAACATAAACCAATCTGACCAGTGGTTAATGTATCATTCTCTTTCTATAATTTAATATAATGATACAACACATAATATTAAAATTTATTTTGAAAATATATAACTACATAATTAAATAATTGAGGGTGGCATGGTGACACAGTGGATAACTGCCTCACAGCACCAGGGACCCAGGTTCAATTCCAACCTTGGGTGACTGTCTGTGTGGAGCTAACATATTCTCCCCATGTTTGTGTGTGTTTCCTCCGGGTGCTCCAGTTTCCTTCCACAGTTCAAAGATGTGTCAGTTAGGTGGATTGGCCATGCTAAATTGCCCCTTAGTGTCCCAAGATTTGCTGGTTAGGTGGATTAGCCAAGTTAAATTGTCCAAAGATGTGTAGATTAGGGGGATTAGCAGTGTTGATTCATGGAGTTACGTGGATTGAGCCTGGATCTGTTCTGCCAGAGAGTTGGTGCAGACTTGATGGGCCGAACAGCCTTCTTTTTCACTGTAGGGATTCTTCAGTGATTTACCAGGGTGCATCAGTAAGCTGATGGTCGATCTTGCATCTGAGATCCACTCAGATTGAGAGTGTGTGAGGGGGCAGCGGGGTCAATGACTAACATGGATGATTAATGCATAATAATTGAATGCTAATGGGTTTGTATTGGGTTGCCCAATATCTAATAGCACATATATTAATGATTTTTTATGTAAAATTAATTTACTTGCTATTAAAATCAATTGACATTTTCAGTAAAAATACAGATAATTTAGAATGTAGAGGGATACAAATGACCATTGTTATCCAAGAATCCAAACCTAAAGCTTAAGAGAGACCAGCTCACCTGTGGGCCAATTGAGATCCTTCAGTTCTCTTGTCACCTCTGGGCTATTACCTGTGGCTGTGGGAGGCTGGTGCCCAATTGTTCAGCCGGTCCAGTGAAACTTGGTGGACTGGACTGGGAGCCAGGCTAGTGAATCATGCAAGGCTGATGGGCAGATAGGAGGGAGTGGGGGTTGGGAACATGGGGGCACGGTCAGGGGGTGGTGGAGTAAGGGTTTGGTGGGGGGAGGGAGGAAAACACCTCCTTATCAGGTCTCCATGACAATTAGCAGCTTCCAAGGATTCCCTACACTACAGCATTTCCTACCCTACAGCATTTCCTCTCCCACTCCTGTCTTCTCCACCTCCACACCTCATCCCCTTCGCCATCCTTGTCAGGACCTGCCAACCTGTCTCTGTAGATCTGGGCTTGCCTTCACTGCAATCCCAACACTGGCCACCATCCCCAGAGGTTTAAAGTTTAACATTTAATTAAAGTTCATTAATGTCACAAGTAAGCTTACTTTAACACTGCAATGAAGTTACTGTGAAAATCCTCTAGTTGCCACATTCTGGGACCTGTTCGGGTACACTGAGGGAGAATTTAGCATAGCCGATCCGCCTAACCAGCGCGTTTTTCGGACTGTGTGAGGAAACCGGAGTACCCAAAGTAAACACATGCAGACAGGAGAAGAACATACAGACTCCGCACAGACAATGACTCAAGCCAGGAATTGAAACTGGGTCCCTGGCATTGTGAGGTGGCACAATGCCACTGTCCACCATGCCACCCAAGGCGCCACTGAGACCAGAAAAACTGCTGGCTCTTTAAATGGCTGACAACATTTTTTTTAAGCCAGGACTTCCACCCTGATTGAAGTCTCAACTCAGGGCAATTAATCGCTCAATGGTCAGTAAGCAGTGTGAGGTGAACTGGTCAAGTGAATTGCTGGGTTGTGGCAAAGGTGGGGCGGCGATGCTGGCAAGAAAGGCTTTATGCAAGGGGTGTAAATCAGCCTAATTGCTTCCAATGAACATCTCACATCCTATCCTTTGTAAACTTGAGGTTCTGCAAGACTCTGTTGTCTGTGTCTAACCAAATACCATTCACCAATATTTCTGAGCTAGCTGACCTGTCTGTGTATCCAGACAAGCCTTGATTTTAAAGTTCTCATCCTTGTTTGTCAAATCCCTCAGCCCTCCCTATCTCTGCAATCTTTTCCAGCCCTACATTCCTCTGAGGTATCTGTACTCATCTTTCTCTTGTTTCTTGAGATTGTTGTAAAAACCCATCTGGTTCACTAATGTCCTTTAGGGAAAGAAATCTGCCATCCTCACATTGTCTGGCCTACATGTGACTCCAGATCCACAGCAATGTGGTTGACTCTTAAATGTTCTCAGCAATAAATGCTGGCCCAGTCAGTAACACCCACGTTCCACGAACTAATAAAAGAAAGAACAAAACAGGGCCCTAAGCTGGGCAGCACGGCAGCATAGTGGTTACCACTGCTGACTCACAATGCCAGGGACCTGGGTTCGATTCCCAGTGTGGGTCACTGTCTGTGCGGAGTCTACACGTTCTCTCCGTGTCTGCGTGCTCCGGTTTCCTCCCACAGTCCAAAAAGGGTGTTGGTTAGATGCATTGGCCATGCTAAATTCTCCGTCAGTGTGCCCAAACAGGTGCTGGAGTGTGGCGACTAGGGGATTTTCACAGTAATTTCATTGCAGTGTGAATATAAGCCCACGTGTGGCACTGATAAATAAACATAAAACTTAAACTTAAGCTCTGGAATTCTTTCCCAACACCTCTCCACCTCGCTACCCCTTTAAGATACTCCTTAAAACCCATTTCTTGGATCAAGACTTTGTTTACCTGGCCTAACATCTCTACATATCGCTTAGTGTCATATTTTAGCTTTATAATTTTGCTGTAAAGCCTTTATTACATTAAAGGTGCTATATAAATATAAATAGTTGCCATTTGGCCTGGAAGTTCTCAGATCACTCCATGGCTTCTTACCTAGAAGGAAGCGGTTGCTGATATTGTTTGTAGAAACAAAATATATAAAACGAGATCATTGCATTTTCATTAGCTGAACAATCAGCGTTAATCCCATTCGCCTGCCTCCATAGAGACAGGACCACAAGTTCTGATCAAGTTTAATTGATTTTAAATGGGATTGTGGAATTAGTCTGTCAAATTCCATTGGCATCAGTGGCAACTCTAATCTGAAATATGTCAAACTTGCCTGGTCTCTTTCAAAAAAGAGTATTTCCCAATTTCTCATTGCCATAGTTGGGGGATAAATGGAAGAAATGTGATTGGTTACTATTAACCTTGTGTCCTGAGCGTGTCCTAAATATATTAGGTAGCTGGGGGAAGCATTGAATGAGCTCCAAAGGTGACTTTTAAAAATATAAAAAGGAAAGAGTTTATCTAAAAATAGAAACTCCAGGACCCCTCCTTAATTATTTCAGCAGGTTTTCTGCTCAACAAGTTGGTCTGATGGCTATCATAGAATTCCTACAGTGCAGAAGGAGGCCATTTGGCCCATCGAGCATATACTGACAATGATCCCACCAGGCCCTCTTCCTGTAACCCCACATATTTACCTCTAACACTAGGGTCAATTTAGCATGGTCAATCAACCCAACCCGCACATCTTTGGACTGTGGGAGGAAACCGGAGCACCTGGAGGAAACCCATGCAGACACAGGGAGAACATGCAAACTCCACACAGATAGTGACCCAAGTCCAGGATTAAACCCTGGTCTCTGGCATTGTGAAGCAGCAGTGCTAACTGCTCCGTCACTGTGCTGCCTCAAGAAGGAAGTTCTACGTAGAATCATAGAATAGAATCATAGAATCCCTACAATGCAGAATGAGGCCATTTGGCCCATTGAGACAACAATCCCATCCAGGCCCTTTCCGTGTAACCCCATGTATTTACATTGCGAATCCCCCTGAGACTAAGTGACAATTTAATCCAATCAATCAACCTAGCTTGCACACTTGGAAAATAGAATACCCGGAGGAAACCCACACAGACTCGGGGACAACGTGCAACCTCCACACAGACAGTCACCCAAGGCTGGAATTGAACCCGGGTACCTAGTGCTCTGAGACAGAAGTGCGAACCGCTCTTCCGCCATGCCACTATCAGGCAAGAAAGATGATGGGGAGCAGATGCCACAGGCAGAGGAAGTCACTTCATGGGATATGGTGTTGAGGGGGGGGGGGGGATTGTTGGAGAGTTGAAATTGGGTATTATGGTAGCTGTTGGAGATTGCAGGAGGGTGGCGAGGAGGATTATAGGAGTAAGCTTACAGAGCCTGAAGGAAATGTTTCTACTCTCCTGCCCCACACAGACAATACAAATTGAAAAAAGAACAAAGAAAAGTACAGCACAGAAACAGGCCCTTCGGTTCTCCAAGCCTGTGCTGGTCATAATGCTCTAACTAGCCTACAAAAGAATCTTCTGCCCTCACACAGTCCGGATCCCTCTATTCCCTCCCTATTCATATACCCATCCAGATGCCTCTTAAATATTGCTAATGTGTCTGCTTCCACCACCTCCTCTGGCAGTGCGTTCCAGGCACCCACCACTCTCTGCGTGAAAAACTTTCCCAGCATATCTCCCTTAAACTTTCCCCTTCTCACCTTGAAGCTGCGCCCTCTTGCAATTGACACGTCCAACCTGGGAAAAAGCCTCCTAACCTCCACCCTGTCTGTTCTTCTCACAATTCGGTAGACCTCTATCAGGCCTCCCCTCAGGCTCCACCTTTCCAGTGAAATAATCCTAGGTTATTCAAGCTCACCTCATATCCAATGCACTTGAGACCAGGCAACCCCCGGTGAACTTTCTTTGCACTCTCTCCAAAGCCCCCATATCCTTCTATAAGTGTGGTGACCAGAATTGCACGCAATACTCCAAATGCCGCCTAACGAAGGTCTTATATTTCTGCAACATGAGATGTCTATTCTTGTACTCAAGTATTGGGGTAAAACACTCAATACACTCATCTTATAGATCTGGCCACACCACCTTTTGGAGTATTATAAAAAAACCCTCTAAAATTGGAGGCACGTAACCTTCTTAACAGGTTTCAGTGGTCGATGTGTCTCCTGAGAGCGAACTGGTCTCTACGCTTTACCCCATCCCCACAAACAACCTCATCCTGTGTTAAAACTGAGTTGGGGTCGGGTTTGAAATTTAAGAAATAAACACAGGGAATGGTTCTCCGGGCCCACTAGCCCCCCCAGTTGGGATTCATGTTGGCCTGGAGAATTGGAGTAAAGAATGGATTTTGCACTGGACATCAAACTCTGTTGCAGTGCTTCTGGTCCATCCCACTAGCCCAGATTGTGTCCCTATTCAGAGTGGGTGGGAACCTGGTAGTTATTCAAGTTGCCTCTTTTAGATGTAATTAATGTGTTGAATAGCCCCGTTCATTGGCCTCCCCACTATTCACCCACTTCCCCAGTGGGATGTTGGGGGGGGGGGAGGCATGGAAGTAAGTCCAGTGCCCTTGTGCCTCTGCCAGGTTGCAGAGCAAAGATGCCCTGGGGTCTTGGGTGCTGGGTGGGCTCGAGCTGGGAGCAAGGGGTGATCTTGTCACCCGGCCCCTGGGATGGGGGTCTTGTGGTTGGTCTGCCCCTTCTAGCCCAGGGAAAGGTGTTGTTCAGTTTCAGAATGGTAAATTCAAACACCATCCTGGGGTAAAATACTCATTATTGTCTCTGTTTTAGTAAAGCTCTGAACTTCCCTGGTCACTTCAATATCCATGAACCCTGGAAAGCCAAATCACTGCAGCAATCCATCCAGCAGGGGAGATTCCCCCTTTACTCTGTCTAGGAAGCTGCAGGTGTGAGAAGATCCCTTTGCAGTCCTCTCTCTGACTGATGAAAACACTCACTTTCACAAGGGGGTATATTCCTATCTCTAAAGCTGTTCAATCACCTCGTTGTCTTAACTCCGCATTTATTACAAGTGTCTGTGTCTTACCTCCTTATCGATGACCCCCCGCCCCCCCCGCATTGTCTAAGATCCAGGCCAGGGTGTCTGCGCCAGGGTGTCTGTGCCAGAGGACAAAACACCATTGGCACTGTGAAGGCACAGGGCCTGATGGGGGGCTTTAGTAGGGAGGCGATCTGAGTGCAGGGTCTGAGGAGGGAGGGGTGCTGACTGAGGGGTCTGAGGAGGGAGACGGCGCTGAGTCAGTGGTTAGATCTGGTCACCCTCTTCTCTGTGTGATATGAGGGAACAGGGCGACCCAACATTTGACTGGTGGGTGGGAGGATGCCCCTCTTTGCTGAAGGGTTGGTGGTGTTCCCCTGGTCAGCAAGGGGGGTGGCACCATTTCTGTCTTTAGGAGACCTCTTTAAGAGACCACAGATATCTTTAAAAAGGTGCCCCAGTCTCTGAAAAGCTGGGCTGGCCAGTGTGATTCGCAGGATCTTAAATTTATATCCATCAGTTGGGAGAATCCTACCTGATGGACACTGCCAGCACCGGTGGCAAACATTAGTTTTCCACTAGTGTGGGCACCTGGTCCCAATTCTGGAGAATTGTTCGCATACTTTCTACACCAAAGAAATCCACCCAACTTTGGGGATTAAAACCACCTTAGACATTTCAAATTGATGACCTTTTATTAGAAGTGGTAGGTAACTACAGCCAAATGGCTTTTAAACTAATTAAGAGCAAATCTTCACTTCTATTTGTGCATATTAGAAAATTTTGGTCCAGATTTGTATTGTGGCTGAGGAAATAGCAGACAAGTCTGAAATTCACAAACACAGAACCTCCTATTTCTGTGGGGTTGGAACTGGAGTTGGCTGGAGTTTGTGTATGAGCTGGCCTTTTAATCATCAGCTGCCTCCACTGAAGTGGTTTGATACCTGGAGTGTGCAGTTTGGAACAGATGGGGGCTAATCTGAACTTGGTAGAAGTGTTTGGATAGCTAGAGAGCCCCTTTGGAGATTTACCCTTTCCACACGGTGCTGGGATACTCTTGAGGCAAAATTTAGAATTTCCAAAAGTAAACATGATTGTGTGTATAAAATGCATCAACTCATTGGAACTATCAGATCTGTCACAGAACTGTCAAAGGATACCAGGTGAGCTGGCATGGAGGTGGAAGGGCAAAGGGTGGCAGACATGCTCATGGTTGACACAAGGTGGCATGAATTTGTCACAAATTTGGCATAGGGACTATATAGGGTCAGAGAGTTAGAGTGTTGTGGGGACATAGGGAGCATAAGGGGACATATGGAGGTGGGTGAGGATGAAGTGACATTGACTGACATTGATAGAGCCTAAGGGTTGTATGGTGGGGGTGGAGGTGGTGGTGAGGGGGTGAGGGCTGTCTTTGTTTTTTTATTTTTCTTTAAGTTAATTCAACAAAATGCTGGAGCCAATTGATTGTTTTCTTCAGCCAAATCTAATCTTGTGCGGTATAGATTTTGCTCATTTTTATATTAGTGTTTTATCAGAAGCATTATTTGATCCAATGTTCAAACAAAACATTTTTGGGTTGAATGGAACTATTTTGTTCACATTTTCCTTACCTATTTCAGCTGAAAATCTGTATTTTTTTTAACCCGAATGTAATCTTCCGTAAGTTGCCTCTGTATTTTGTTGCATCAAAACGACTGGCATAAGATCTGTCTCTCAATCTGTGACATTACCCAGCCTCTTCTCCTGAGATAACATCCTTAGAACTTATTGGTGTGTGGATTAAAACATTTTAAAGAGGATTTAAGGTTGTTAAATACTCTCTCAGTGGAAGTATTGTGCCCCTGGGTACAGAGGTGAAGGAGTCAAGCCTTCATTGGGGAGTGGTTTTACATTACAATTGAATGCGATAGCTTCAGTAAGCCTAAAAGGTTATCCTGGATGACACAATAGTTAACGTAAGTTAACATTGGCTCACTCTTCGAATTAAGTTGGGATTCCAGTAATGGCAAGCTCCAGAGAGTGATTCCTGAGTGGAATTTCCTATTGACAGTGAGGGTCTCACTTGCCAGCGGTAGAGACAGTAAGAGACCCACACTTCACCTTCTCTGGAAGGCCCACCCGATCTTCTACTAATCAGGCAGATACAAGTCAGCACAGGGACTTCTTTCAGAACCAAATCCCCAGAGGCAAAGCTCCCCCCAACCCCCAACCCCCAACCCCCCACCCCCCACCCCCCACCAGAGGCTCAAGGCCCAAAGAGACACAGAGACAAAAGGGAAGAAGGGTTGGAATCAAGGGCTGTGGTTCGTGTGTCAAAGACCACCCCCTGTCCGCAAGTCCATGCTCGTGAACGTGCACAGATTAATGTAGATCAAAGGACCCACTCCCTCCCTTCCCGTCACAACCAGCAACTCCTCACCCAACATCACTGACAGTCTACACGTCTAAACACATCATGCAGGACGTATATCAGCGAACCCGCCTGGAGCGGGGATGATTGCAGCAGAGGTGGGAAAAGGCCCTTAAGTAATTATTAGTTGGCTTCTTAATACTTTTGATTGAAAGTGGGGTGGGAAGGTCAACAATGGACATTTTCTCTTAGAACATACTTACAATGGAGTTGGGAAGATGTTAGATATCAGTCCATTGTGCATCTTTCCTTGTCTTCTCCGGGGGCAACAGATTCCACTTTCTATCCCATTCCAATAGCAGTGTGATCCAAGGGCAAGTGTGCTGCTAATTTCCCCACACTTCACATTCCGGTAGTTAACCCCTTCAGTAGTTCTTTGTAGGCTGTCATTTTCAATTACAAGTCACTGGCCATCATTGTTCCTTCTTGGTTTACATTCCTTTAGTCTTCCTTCAATCAGTTCTTTCAGCAAGTCCTCATCCCTTAGACTGTGGCCAATTTAACCTTTACTTCTTCGTTTGATGATATTCAGTCACAATCTTTCCTCCTCCACTATCCTCAGAGATTCTCATTGCTCTTGTGTTTCCTCCCCAGCTTCTCCATAACCAAATCCCACAACTTCCTAATCTTTGGACACCCACCTCTCCAGATCGGCATTTCAAACCAATATAGGACGTTCCAAAACAAGTCCATGAAGTTAAAGTTTATTCACAAGTAAGGCTAACATTAACACTGCAATGAAGTTACTGTGAAATTCCCCAAGCTGCCACACTTTGGCGCCTGTTCTGGTCAATGCAGCACCTCTTTCAGATTGTGGGAGGAAACCAGAGCACCTGGAGGAAACCCACGCAGACACAGGGAGAACTTGCAGACTCTACACAGACAGTGACCCAAGCACGGGAATTGAACCCGGATCCCTGGCGCTGTGAGGCAGTGTGCTATCCACTGTGCCACCATGCCACCCCATTAAAGATTGAAAGCAATTATTGCAGCCATCAATTGTGAGTGAAGCTCAGCTGGGTTCTTGGCTGTGTGCTCAACAGGAGAATGAACTGTGTCAAACTTGATAATCCCATTCTTAAGATCCCTATTCATTCCTACCCTGAGCAACAATTTATGCTTGGAGAAGTTATTCTATGCCAGTCTAAAACAAGATAAATAACACCGCATCCATCTGAATCAAACCTCTCAACTGAAAGACAATCAAGTTTGATGGAAAAAAATTTGGGCAATTTTTTTCCGCAGACCATCTGCAACGTACAATATCTTGTCCTCCGTTCAGCTTACTTAAATTTCTAGGCGAGTGTTATGGACTAAAATGTTATCTGAGCTGGGTGCCGGGATGGATTTCCAACACTTAGTGCCAGGGGGACTAGCTGGGTTAAATGGCTGGGGATATGGAGATAGGATGGGGTGGGATTGTGGTCTGTACAGACTCGATAGGCTGAATGGCCTCCTTCTGCACTGTAGGATTATATGATTGTATGAACAAAAGAACACATTGTGCCCCATAGGTATTTGTCCATTTCATTCCTATACTTATCTCTGTAACCTTTCATCTCCTTTCCAACCAGGTATACATCCAACTCGATTCTGACATATTTCACTGATTCAACATGAACTGCACAATTTTACAGCAGCTGATTCCACAAAAAGGAGCTGAGAGCACACTGCTTCCCGCTGATAAAAACTGAACTATTCCTACTTTTACACTCACTCTAAACATTCTGAAGTTTAAGCACTGCTGTATGCCCTCTGCTTGGGATCTGCTGCTGTGCTGATAGGATAATCTGTTACAGCACAAGTGATAACCAGTACAGACCACTACCACCCAATGCAGTCCAAATTAGGCTGCTAGCTAAGAAGGAAGCTCTGCGATGGAATTATTTTGGTGTGCAAATTAATATCATCATACAGTTCATGCTAAAGGCAGGTATACTGCACAGCCACTAGCCATAAGGTAGATGTTGATTCCTGCTGATCCAATCAGTATCTCTTTAGATGCAGCAATAGGATCTACATTAAATCACAGCGATAAGGAAGCGTAAGCTATTTACCTGGAAATTAGAGATTCCAGATCCAAATCCTTGTCCCCTCAATATGGGCGAGTTACAGTCAAGTGAAATGACTGTTAACATTGGCCAGAAAGCACTGAAGTGTTTGCCAACTTGCAAGGATTTGAGAGATTTATTTCCCAGCAGTACTTTAAATCATCAAGGTTGGGGAGGGTAGGGGGGGCAGGAGGTTAGGAGTGTGGGTGGGGTAGGGGGAAGAGCAATGGTTTCCAAGAATGAGTTTGTCAAGCACTTGATCTTAACCACTCGCTGAATGAAAATGTTTCCCCTTGTGTTTCTGTTGCTTCCTTTGCCAATTACCTTAAAACTATGCTCTCTCATTCTTGATCTTTCTTTGACCAGATCAATTTTTCCCCATCTCCTCTGCCCAGGCCCTTCATTAATTTTGAATATCTTGATCAAATCTCCTCTCAGCCTTCTCTTCAAGAAAAGCAGATTCAATAGTTCCTCATCCTTGGAACTATTCTGAATCTTTTCTGCACGGTCTCTAATTCCTCCATGTCTTTGCTAAAGTGTGACACTCAGGGCTCAACACAATACTTTAGGTGAGTGAAACAAGTAACTTATCCAACCTTTCATCCTCCTGTTCTCTATTTTTGATTAATGTGATGCTGCTGTGCCTTTAAGAAATGTATTCATTATCATGTTTCTTGTGAAGGGTGTTTAAAATTCACCTGGCACTGATCAGTCTGTTCCAGACAGCACACATGCTGAGAATGTAGAAGAATAATTGATCCTAGATAATAGAGTGTTTGTTTTAATCTGAACTAATGCATTTTTATTTATGTTTGGTTTCTCCCCCTGATCTTCAGAGTAGGATTTAATTAGGTTGGTTGGCTGATTGGCCAAGTCATGTGAATGGGTGCAAACGTGTTGGCAGCGCAAAGCAGGCAGATTCTGCTTAGCTCTGCAAAAAGTGTTGCTGTTTCTCTTTCTCTCTACAGGCTGTCATTTGAATGTCAGAAGACAGCTCTCTCTCTCTCTGTCTCTCTCTCTCTGTAATCTCTCTCCAGTGTTTAAAGTCTCTCTGACTGTATTGCCAGCATGTAAGCCTATGTGTTTTTGCTAACTGAGTTTGAAGAGGAATATTGCTTAAATTGGAACTAATAGAGATAAGTTAGCAGTTAAGAATTGTAACTTGTCATATATAAATCGTTCAATTGGTAAAAGTTAAGCTAATTCATTTGCTTTCTTTAAACTGTATTGTTCAAATAAAGATTGTTTTGATAAAAGCTTCTGAATGTGGCAATAGAATTATGCTTGGAGTGAAACATTTTATCTTCACACTAATGCAAAAATCTAAAAGAATAGTAGGGGTCCCGTCTAATTTCATAATATACTTTGGAATTCTGATCTGATCACTAACATTAAGATGTTACAATGCAAGTGGTAAAAGTGAGAAAAAACAAGAACAAAATGATAACATGCTAACAATTAAAGATATAGATGCAGAAATAAACTCCCTGCAATAAGTTAAGAACCAATCAGACATTGTAATGAAAGTACCTAATTTTAGATAAATGCATTAAAATGTGCCAAGAGCCACGCTTACTCATTAATTATGATTTTACAATATTAAAATTACCTGCTCGAATATCAAACATGCAAAGAGTAACCAATTACAATGATATTGACAAGTGTAATATACTTCAAAGGGGCCTTCTAAAAAAATGGGTTTTATATTCTTTCAAACACACAATTCAATCACCTAACTTTTATTTGACTGTATTACAGAATGTATTAATGTGCCATTACAGAGACTTGATTAAGGGAAGGTCAGGATTAGCAGCTTAACATTCTAGGATACAAATGTTTCAGGCGGGATAGGGGGGATATAAAAGGAGTGGGGGAGTTACACTACTGGTTAAGGAGAATATCACAGCTATACTCCAGGGCAACACCTCGTAGAGCACATACAGCGAGGCAATATGGTAGAGCTCAGGAATTCGAAAGGTGTAGTCACAATGTTGGGGGTTTACTATAGGCCACCCGACCGCCAGTGGGAGTTAGAGGAACAGATACGTAGGCAGATTTTGGCAAGGTGTAAAAGTAACAGGGTTGTGGGAGATTTTAACTTCCCCTTTTTAAATGGGACTTACTTAGAGCTAGGGGTGTGGATGGGGCAGAGTTTGTAAGGAGCATCCAGGAGGGCTGCTTGAAACAGTGTGTAGATAGTTCAACTATGGAAGGGGCCATATTGGACCTGGTAATGGGGAACGAACCCAGCCAGCAGAGGAGCAGTTCAGGAACAGTGACCACAATTCAGTAAGCTTTAAAATACTAATGGATAAAGATAAGTGCAGTCCACAAGTTAAGATGCTAAATTGGGGGAAGGCTAATTACAACAATATTAGGCAGGAACTGAGGAACATAGATTGGAGACAGATGTTTGAGAGCAAATCAACATCTGGCATGTGGGAGGCTTTCAAGTGTAAGTTGATAGGGATTCTGGACCGGCACATTCCTTTAAGGATGAAGGATAAGTATGGCAAGTTTTGGGAATCTTGGATAATGAGAGATGTTGTGAGCCTCCTCAAAGAGAAAAAGGAACCATTTGTCAAAGTGGGAGGCTGGGAACACACAAAGCATGTGTGGAATACAAGGAAAGAAACTTAAGCAAAGAGTAAGGAGGGATAAGAGGAGTCACAAAAAGCATTGGCCAGCAGGATTAAGGGAAATCCCAAAGCTTTTTATACATATATAAAGAGTAAGAGGGCAGCCAGGGAGAGGGTTGGCCCACTCAAGGGCAAGGGAGGGAATCTGTGCGTGGAGCGAGAGGAAATGGGCGAGGTATTAAATGAGTACTTTGCATCAGTATTCACGAAAGAGAAGGACTTGGTGGATAATGAGTCTGGGAAAGGATATGTAGATAGTTTGAGTGAACTTGAGATCAAAAAGGAAGAGGTATTAGGTAGACAAGATAGACAAGACCCCAGGACTTGATAGGATATACCCCAGAATACTGAGAGAGGCAAGGGAGGAAATTGCTGAGGCCTTCATAGAAATCTTTGTTTCCTTACTGGCTACAGGGGCTGTCCCAGAGGATTAGAGAATAGCCAATGTTGTTCCTTTGTTTAAGAAGGATAGCAAGAATAATCCAGGTAATTACAGGCCAATGAGCATTACATCAGTGGTAGGGAAATTATTGGAGAGGATTCTTCGAGAGAGGACTTATTCCCACTTGGAAATAAATGGACATATTAGTGAGAGGCAACATGGTTTTGAGAAGGGGAGATCATGTCTCACGAACTTGGTCGAGTTTTTCTAAGAAGTGACGAAGATGATTGATGAGGGTCGGGCAGTGGATGTTGTTTACATGGACTTCAGCAAGGCCGTTGACAAGGTCCCTCATGGCAGACTGGTGCAGAAGGTGAAGTTGCATGGGATCAGAGCTGGGCTGAGAAGGTGAATACAAAACTGGCTCAGTCAAAGAAGGCAGAGGGTAGCAGTGGAAGGGTGCATTTCTGAATGAAGAGCTGTGACAAGTGGCGTTCCTCAGGAATCAGTGCTGGGGCTTTTGCTGTTTATAATATAAAAAATGATATGGAAGAATAGGTAACTGGTTTGATTAGTAAGTTTGCAGATGACACAAAGGTTGGTGGATTTGCAGACAGTGATGAGGACTATCAGAGGATACAGCAGGATATAGATCAGTTGGAGACTTGGGTGGAAGGTGGCAGATGGAGTTTAATCCAGACAAATATGAGGTAATACATTTTGGAAGTTCTAATACAGATAGGAAATATACAATAAATGGCAGAACCCTTATGAGTATTGATAGGTAAAGGGATCTGGGTGTCCATGTACACAGGTCACCGAAAGTGGCAATGCAGTTGCAGAAGGTAGTCAAGAAGGCATACGGCATGCTTGCCTTCATCGGCCGGGCTTTGAGTTTAAAAACTGGCAAGTCATGTTGCAGCTTTATAGAACCTTAGTTGGAACATAGTATCCAATTCTGGTCACCACACCACCAGAAGGATGTGGAGGCTTTGGAGAGGCTACAGAAAAGATTTACCAGGACACTGCCTGGTATGGAGGCATTAGCTATGAGGAGAGGCTGGAAAGACTTTTTGTTCTCACTGGAGGTTGAGGGGTGATCTGATAGACGTCTACAAGATTATGTGAGGCATGGACAGAGTGAATAGTCAGAAGCTTTTTCTCAGGGTGGAAGAGTCAATTACTAGGGGGCACAGGTTTAAGGTGCGAGGGATCAAGCTTAAAGGAGGTGTATGAGTCAAATGGTTTATACAGAGAGTAGTGGGTGCCTGGAACTCGTTGCCGAGGGAAATAGTGGAAGTGGATAGGGTAGTGACTTTTAAGGGGCATCTTGACAAATACTTGAAAAGGATGGGAATGGAGGGATATGGTCCCCAGAAAGGTAGGGGGTTTTAGTTAAGTTAGGCAGCATGGCTGGTGCAGGCTTGGAGGGCTGAAGGACCTGTTCCTGTAACTTTCTTTATTCTTTGTTCTTTCCATAGTGTTTCTTCCAAAAAATGTGCTTCATTCATAAAACTTGTAAAGATTCTGTAGTAAAGTCAAAGGCGGCTTGTTTTGGCTTCAGCAATCAATGATTTATTAACAATTATATATATAGATAAAGTAAGGGTCTGGCAACACTGCAATATGATGGCACAGTAGTTAACACTGCTGTATCACAGCATCAGGAACCAGGGTTCGAGTCCCGGCTTGGGTCACTATCTATGCGGAGTTCACACTTTCTCCCCACATCTGCATGAGTTTCCTCCCGGTGCTCCAGTTTCCTTCCACAGTCCAAAAGACGTACTGGTTAGGTGCATTGGTTATGCCAAATTCTCCATCAATGTACCCGAACAGGTGCCGGAATGTGACTAGTATGGGATTTTCACAGTAACTTCATTGCAGTGTTGATGTAAGCCTCCTTGTGATTAATAAATAAACTTTAACTTTACTCTTTTCTCCTCCCTGGCTGCTACTGAGATTCCTCCCCATCCTAGGATGTGTGCCCTCGATCCTAATCAGTTCAACTTCCTGTGCGGCCACTCCGTAGGGTCTGACCTGATCACATGACCCTGAAAGGATCACCCCTTAAAGGGGTCACGCCGCTATATTAAATAATGTTTAAAATTTGACATTGCAAAAGGAGCTGCGGGGGGGAGTGGGAGGCGGGGATGGTTGTGAGACTTGCGAAGGATACTGGGGATCAACTTGGATTTTGATTCCTGATCTTGAATGAAATGGTATCCATTGGCTTGGTTTACGTTCGGGTATCATCAACTGGTGACTCAGGCTGCAAATGATGAGGGTGCATGCGGGCAGAGTCAGGATCAGAGGCACACTGTAGTCAAACAGCCTTCTAACACTTACTGCCTGTTCTGTCAGAGGAAGAATTACTATTTCAATGTAAACTCAGGCTTGAATCTGTAACCAAGCTCAACCGACCGGCTTTAGAAGAAGAGCAGGTGTGCACAGAGAGGGAACAGGTTGCAAAGCAATAATTTATGACATCTGTGTATCCTTAGATTTGCGAGATTTATGTTATCGATTGTTAAACTCCACTTAATTGATTGCAAGCTTATTTCCCCTCATTAAAACTGAAGCATAATACTGCAGTATCAGCAGATGATTGAATGCTGAATCAAGGGTTTAGCTAAAAAAAAATCCATGCTTCACTACTGACTGCAGTAGAGTTGAACTGCATTTGAGCAAATCACCAGGCAATGTTTTAACTTTGAATAACATTCTGCCTGGCATATACTACCAGGTTTATAAGTATGCAACCATAAACTAGAACTGATAGCATTAATGTAGTTAAGTACTGAATGAATGGATAAACAGGAACAGGAGCAGCTCATTCAGGCCCTTAAGCCTATTTACACATCCTCGTGAGCCATACACATATCATGAGAAGTCCCAATTTCAATTACTGCTCTGTGCTTAAATCAACGGATCTCTGATCTCCTGGTCACAATCCAACTGGCTTGCCTCATTAACCTTGGGATCGAGGAGTTATTACTGGGATGTCGAGGTTGTCTTAGGAGAGATTGAGGAGACTGGGTTGGCATTCTCTAGAGTTCTGAAGGTTGAGACATGATCCCATTGAAACTTACAAAACTGTCAGAGGGTTGATGTGGGTGAGAGGTTTCCCCTGACTGGTGAATCTGGAATCAGAGGACATGGAGTGGGCATGGGGGGGCAATTAGAAGACATGGAGCGGCTGGGTGGGGTGGGGGGTGGGTGCAAATTCTCCCACTTTGAAGCCAAGGGCTGGATTCTCTGACCTCACCCACAACTGGGATTCTCCAGTCCCGCTGCAGTGAACCTAACAGTGCATCTAACCAGCACGCCTTTCAGACAGTGGGAGGAAACCGGAGTACCCGAAGGAAACCCACGCAGACATGGCGAGAAGCTGCAAATTCCACACATGCGGTAACCCGACCTGGGAATCAAACCTGGGTCCCTGGCACTGTGAAACAGCATTGTGCCACCGTATTGCCCAATTGGGTTTGAAGCCAACGTAAATTCCTGCCGGTGTGTCACAAGATTGAAAGGCCTGCTGACTGCTGATAGGAATCTATTTTAATGAGCATTCATCAGATGCAAATGGGGCATGTGCCCTACCAGTGGGAGGACCAACCCGCCATTAACCCACCATTAGGAGAATTGCAATGAAATTTTACACCGGCAAGTTTCCAATTTTTTGGAACATGCAGGATTCACGGCACTAGCCGGCTACCAAACTGTAACAACTTTGATCAGGCAATTGAGGTGGACCTGTTAGAAGATGAACTTCCTGATTAAGGGACAAATTGATGGGTCAATTGGGGAATTTCTTGTTTTGTATTTAAGCAGGAGTGCCAGTTCCTCTGGAACTCATAGTGTAGACTTGTAAATAAAGGGATTTTGGTGAAGGACTTCTGTCTCAGAGGACTTATTATACAAATCCACTGTGGTTGGTTGGGAGAGTTACGACTGTAGTCTTACAATAAGAAGTATTTAAGAGCGAGATGGGGAGGAATTTCCTCATTCGGGGCATTTGATCCTTTGTAATTCTCTAACCCAGAGGATTTTGGAAGCTCAATCACTGAACCTGTTGTTCAAGAATGAAATGCATAGATTTCTGCAGACGACTGACATCAAGGGATATGGAGATGGCACATTCAAGTGACATTAGATGCAGACAATCAGTCATGACCTAACTGAATGATAGGGCAAGCTCAATGGGCTGAATGGCCTATTCCTGTTCCTATACTCTTATTCTTATGAGTCGGGGAATAGAGATGGTGGCAAGGATGGGGAGTGGGGGTGGTGAGATTCAATTTGAGTTCCTGTTCTCAAATGAACGGATATCCATTCTTTTGATACATGTGGGGAACAGTAACTGAGGTATTGATAAGGATGTAGGTGCTGAGGGGTGAATGGAGGGAAAAAGATAAGAAACCCAAGAGGCAACATTCTGTGGTGGTGACAAAATATCCATTCCTCCTCATTTGGTTTTTAAATTTGATTTGATTTATTATTGTCACATGTATTATCATACAGTGAATAGTGTTGTTTCTTGCGCGCTGTACAGCCAAAGCACAGCATAATCATAGAGGTTTCCATGCTGCAACTTCTGTGACTCTATGACTCATTCATAGAGCATATAAGGGAGAAAGAAAGGAGAGGGTGCAGAATGTAGTGTTGCAGGTAAAGTAAGACCACTCAAAAGCAGCAGGGAAGAAGCTGCTTTTGAGTCAGTTGGTGCATGACTTCAGATTTTTGCATCTTTTTCCCAACGGAAGAAGGTGGAAAGAAAAGCAAAATACTGTGGATGTAGGAATCGTAGAACCCTACAGTGCAGAAAGGGGCCCTTTGGCCCATCAAGTCTGCACCGAACACAATCCCATCCAGGCCCTACCCCTATATCCCTACATAATTTACCCACTACACCCTCTAACCTACACATCTCAGGACACTAAGGGGCAATTTTTTAGCACGGCCAATCAACCTAACCCACACATCTTTGGCTGTGGGAGGAAACCGGAGTACCCAGAGGAAACCCATGCAGACACGAAGAGAATGTGCAAACTCCACACAGTCAGTGACCCGAGCTGGGAATTGAATCCCGTTCCTTGGAGCTGTGAAGCAGCAGTGCTACCACTGTGCTACCGTGCCACCCCAATCTGAAACAAAAACAGGAAATGCTGGAAAATCTCAGCAGGTCTGACAGCATCTGAGGGGAGAGAATAGAGCCAATGTTTCAAGCCTGGGTGACCCTTTGTCAGAACCAACGCAGGGTTATCTGGTCTTGAAACATTGGTTCTATTCCCTCCCTAAGAGGGTGGAAGAGAGTGTATCTAGGGTGCGTGGGATCCTTGGTTATGCTGGCCGCTTTTCCAAGGCGGTGGAAAGTGTAGACGGATTCACATCCATCTGACAGATATTGGTTTATTTCTCGTGGGTCGCCATTTTCCTCTTGAACTGCCATTAGGAGAGTTACCCTCCTCAAGCACTTAATGCAAAGAGCTGATCTTCACATTGTGACATAGTCAGATTATCTTGTCAAAATGAATCAAAGGAGGAGAGGAGTGAAAGCCTGTCTGGCAGCCATTCAAAATCAATACTCAAAACACTCAAATTAATCAATGTAATGAAGGTCAAGGAAGGGAGGTTTAAGGCAATTATTTAAGCAAATCTTTTTAGCCTTTGTGAAGCTTGCTGTTTACATTACTGTAATCAATTATGTGCAATCTGGTTGGTCATTGGAGTAATATATTCTACATGAGATACTTAACAGTGTATTCATGCATGTGGCTGTCATGCTTTCACTCATTTGAAAAATACTCATGATTATAGAATTCTACTGTTCAAGCTGTCCTTTCTCTTTGTTCCCTGAAGCTGTCTGATTCTTGCTGGAAAATTTATAGTGAATCCTTGTGAAACACGTTAATGACTCACAATAAATAAGCATCAGTTTATGTACAAAATGTTAAATTTAGCAAAGTGAATTATTCCATGGAAAAGAAGGCAGAAAATATTGGTTTGGTGCATAATCATTCACCATTTAGTTCCATTCATTTCACCTTCCGCCATCCAAGCACTCAGATGAGTATGGCACGCTGGCACAGTGGTCAGTACTGCTGCCTCACAACGCCCAGGGACCTGGGTTCAATTCCGGCCTTGGCTGATTGCCTGCATGGAGTTTACATGTTCTCCCCATGTCTGCGTGGGTTTCCTCCGGGTGCTCCAGTTTCGTCCCACACTCCAAAGGGTTAGGTTGATTGGCCATGCTAAATTGCCTCTTAGTGACAGAAGGATGACCAGGGTAAATATGTGAGGTTATGGGGAAAGGGCCTGAGTGGGATTGTTGTTGGCGCAGACTCAATGGGCTGAATGGCGTCCTTTGGCACTGTTGGGATTCTATGATGTTATGAAAATGGGATTATTGACTATTAATCATAGAAATCAAACTTCATCAATTAGTCTACAGTAGACTCAAACATGAGGTGAGGAAATGCCCAGTGGTGAAGAACTTTGAGAACCATAGGTCCAAATTCATCATTTCCTCCCAAACCTTTGATTGAGGTTTACCATATCAAACCTCAAATTACCTTACAACCAAATATTATTTTCTGAAAGGAAATCCATCTAATTTGCATTTAAATGATTGATGCTAACTACTTACTCCATCTTCCTCAGGATACTGTTTCGTGGATTGAACACAGCACATTGAAATATCATTCCTCAGGTTAGTTTTGAACTTTACTTCTTTGAGTGCAATTAGATGGCAGACGTCACAGAGACATTGGCAGTGAATATGTGAGGATTGCGCAAGACAAACCAGCCTTACATATTAAGATGGCAGATCTCCAGGTAGAAGCCAGAGGACAGCATCGTGACACAGTGGTTTGCGCTGACGCCTCACAGCGCCAGGGACCTGAGTTCAATTCTGGCTTGGGTCATTGTCTGTGTGGGGTCTGCACATTCTCCCCATGTCTGCATGGGTTTCCTCCAGGTGCTCTGATTTCCTCCCACAGTCCAAAGATGTGCGGGTTAGGTTGATTGGTCATGCTAAATTGCCTCTTAGTGTCAGGGGTTAGCAGTGTAAATGTGTGGGATGACAGGGATACGGCCTGAGTGAGATTGTAGTCAGTGCAAACTCGATGGGCCGAATGTCCTGCTTCTGCACTGTAGGTTTCCTATGGTTCAATGGATTCTATGACAGTATAAGCATTGGCTGTGACTTCTGGTTCTACCTTTCTGGATAAGGCAAAATAATTTGTAGTGGTCTCGATTATCCAATACTTTTTAGAATCCTAAATCCAGCAATTGTATCAGTTGCCCAGCCTTTCCCTACTTTTCAGGTGTTGTGAGTTCATGTGCAAGGCAGAAAATTGAGAAAACAATCTAGATTAACGCTTCAATGCAGTACTGAGGGAGTTCTTCACTGTTTCAGCTGCTATCTTTTAGGTGAAATATTAAACCAAGGCCTTATCCATCATCTCAGGTAAACAGAAACATCCCATGACACTATTTGAAGATGATTAGCAAATTGTCATCAGTGTCCTGGGACCAATATGTGGTGATGAACTTCCTTCAATAAAAATGAAAGTTTTATAAAATTCAAGAGCATCCAGGTTCATGCCAAAACTTTGAAGGTGCAGGAAAAATACAGAGAAAAGACCAACAGCTGCTGACAGCTGAGCAAATAAAAAGGTGACAGTCTCAAAGCAACAATACTTGTTCGAGAGGTAATTCATTTAAAGTGGCAACCACAAGAAGGAGCCAAAGACTCTGGACAGGTAAAATAGAGAAGGCCGCGGATAGAGAGTAACCCTCAAAAAAGGTCCATGAGCAACAAAGACCTCAAAAGAGGCAATATAAGTTCCCAAAAGGAGGGCATTGAAAGACCCCGGAAGGAGATTAATGAAAGATCTCAGAAGAAGGGCAATGAGATCTAGGGGTGGCATGCTGGCACAGTGGTTAGCACTGCTGCCTCACAGCTCCAGGGACCCAGGTTTGATTCCTGGCGAGGGTCACTGTCTGTGTGGAGTTGCACTTTCTCCCCGTGTCTATGTGGGTTTCCTCCAGGTGCTCCGGTTTCCTCCCACAGTCCAAAAATATGCGGGTAATGTTCATTGACCATGCTAAATTGCCCCTTAGTGTCCTGGAATGCAGAGGTTAAAGGGATTAGTGGGGAAAATATATGAGGTTATGGGGATAGGGCATAGGTGAGATTGTTCTTGGTGCAGATTTGATGGGCTGAATGGCCTCCTTCTGCACTGTCATGTTTCCATGGGACAATTGCAAACTTGGAACAAGCCAACACTTTGTTGAAGACAGACCTGGCCAACAGTGGAGCAAAAAAGTTTGATGAAAGTTAAAATAAGTAGAAATTAAAGTTCCATTTGTGAAATGTACGTGTCCAGTAAGAACATCACCTGATCTTACGAGCCGTTCACACCACGCGCCCACTGCAGCAAGGTCAGAGAATTTGGGAGCCAACCAAATCTCCATTCACTGCGATGGGGTGGAAAAATCCCACCGGCGTGAACAGTGATAAGATTCCGACCAAGACGTTTCAAAAAAAAAACTTGCAAAGCAAGAGTTCAAAGAAAAGAACTTAAGTACGAAAAGAATTGCTGCAAAGTGTTTTTTTAAAGATGGGCACACAGAATGCAATGTTTTCAGTCAGAATAAAATGCCCAAGTTAGCTGCAGCCTTTATTCTACAATCGATATTTCTAACATAAAATGAAATTATCTGGTCAGTATCAGAATGCTGATTTTTAATTTGATTTATTATTGTCACATGTATTAATATATAGTGAAAAGTATTGTTTCTTGTGTGCAATACAGACAAAGTATACCATTCATAGAGAAGGAAAGGAGAGAGTGCAGAATGTAGTGTTACAGTCATAGCCTGGGTGTAAAGAAAGATTAAGTTAACATGGGGTAAGTCCATTCAAAAGTCTGATAGCAGCAGGGAAGAAGCTGTTTTTGGGTCAGTTTGGTATGTGACATCAGACTTTTGTATCTTTTTTTCCTGAAGAAAGAAGTTGGAAGTGCGAATGTCCGGGGTGCTTTGAGTCCTTAATTATGCTGCCTTGCCGAGACAGAGTCAATGGATGGGAGGCTGGTTTGCGTAATGGATTGGGCTACATTCATGACTTTTTCTTGCGGTCTTGGGTAGAGCAGCAGCCATACCAAGCTATGATATAACCAGAAAGAATGCTTTTTACGGTCCATCTGTCGAAGTTGGTGAGAGTCGTAGCTGACGTGCCAGATTTCCTTCTGAGAAAGTATGGTAGGCTTTAACTATATTGTCGACATGGGGGGATCAAGACAAGTTGTTGATGATCTGGACACCCAAAAACTTGAAGCTCTTGATCCTTTTTACTCCATCCCCATTGATGTAGACGGGGGCATTTTCTCCCCTGAAGTCGATGACAATCTCCTTCATTTGCTGTTTCTGGGACTTCCTTTCTGTGCAACTTTCCCAGCTAGCAATAAAAAAATCAAGCCTATTTGTACAAATCTGCCCAATGGTCTAAAACAGATTCCATATTGGTGGCAGTTATGACTGATTTGATGTCCTGCAACAGAGATTAACTATCCCAGTTGGATGTACCCTAAAAACCTAAGAACTGTGGGAAAGTGCCACCCCATCAGTACTTTCCAGAACCTCCATTCTAGCCAAGCAAGCCCTGTAAGTTATATGTCCAATCATAGTCCTTAGACCTCTACTTGCTTTAAAACCAAAGGACAAGCTATTTCGTTTGCTGTTTCCACAGCTGATAATGTATCCACGAACCTCAATATATTTCAAAAGCCAGATGTTAAATATTTCCTCTGTATTGACTTCAATCAGGCCGCTGAGGTAGCCCTTTTGGAATATGAACTCCTTGGTTAAGGAGTCAATTGTTGGGCCAATTTCTTTGCATTTAACTGGGACTGTCAGTTCCTCTGGCACTCCCGAAGGTAGACTGCTGACTGATAGCACTCTGTGTATTGCTGTTGGAATTGTAAATAAAGGGATTTTGTTGAAGAGGCTTCTGCTTCTGAAGACTTATTACATCCTCTTCCCTAAATTCTAACAGCAAAGAAATAAAACTAGAGTAATAAATCTATGCACTCGCAAACTTAATATTAAAATGAAATCCAGCCAAACTTAATACTGAATGATAGTCAAAGGGAATTATAGTTAATTATATCTCAACAAATTGCAGAGGTTCTCATTATATCCAAAGACTGGAGAGATAAGAGATAATGCTATAGATATTGTATTCCCACCCTAATAGCAATAAAAGAAATAGTTTGTGCAATAACAAGGCTTGCGTTTCATTTTGAGAAACTAAAGCAGTGGATTTAGCAAAACGCAGTTACAGCAGAAGTTTGAGGTTATTTAACTCTTGCAATGCCCTTTCCCTCTAAGTACCTCCTGAACGTGTATTCTCACATTACACTTTGGTAGCATTTCATTAGCTGTTAAGCACTTTGGGATTGCCTGGGGGGTGTGAGAGACACCACATGAAGGCGACACGGTGGCGCAGTGGTTAGCACTGCTGCCTCACAGTGCCTGGGACCCGGGTTCAATTCTGGTCGTGGGTGACTGTCTGTTTGGAGTTTGCCCAATCTGCCTGTGTCTGCGTGGGTTTCCTCAAGGTACTCTGGCTTCCTCTCACAGTCCGAAGATGTGCCAGTTAGGTTGATTGGTCTTGCTAAATTTCCCGTTAAGTATAGCAGGGTAAATTCTTGGGGTTACAGGGATAGGGCTTGGGTGAGATTGCTGTCGATACCGTCTTGATGGGCTGAAAAGTCTCTTTCTGCACTGTAAGGATTCTGTTTCCATTATCATAGAATCCTTACAGTGCAGAAGGAGGCCACTCGGCCCATCAAGTCTGCACTGACCACAATCCCACCCAGGCCCTATTCCCATAATCCCACATATTTACCCTACTAATCTCCCAGCACGAGAATCAATTTCACTAAATGATATTCTTTTTCTATTTTTATCATCCGTTCATGGGTTTATGATCTCCCTCCCCTATATCCATAAACAGAAAATTAATGATCTTTCTTTCCACTGAGGGATTGGATTGAACCTAGTCTGTGGCTCGATTTGTTGGGTCCTATCATCACAGGCAAAATCGGTTGCACACTTGGCATCAATACATCAATCCCTTAATTTCATTGCTGGTGTTTCAGAATTCATTTTAATTAGAATTTGAGACAGATAATCAATAGCTGAAATGGAAATCACTCTAATTTAAATAAGGTTATTCCACTGGATACTTCTGCTACAGCCAAAACATGCATATCAACCATTGCGATTTAAAAATGTCAGCCAATGTTTCAATTTTTGCTTCCACTTGACAGCGTTGCACAGGAAGCCTCATTCTTTATTTTGAGATGTAGAATAGATTGCATCCAGCAATCAGATTGATTGGATATGGTGGACTGGAGGAATTAATCAATCAGCATTGGGGACAGGAGGAAGTTGTAATTTGGAAGATGAGTTAATGGTTACTGACAGTCATCAGCCAGAATGTTACACTCACCCAGCTGGGGAGGTTGTGGTGGTGAATGGGGTTGGGGGGGGAGGGACATTAAATTGCATGGGTGGGATTCCCTCCAAGATCCTTCCCTCCTCGACCCACGTGGAATTTCACAGTAGGGAGGCCAGGGCTTCAAGCAGGGAACCCATCCTTGCCCCTATTAAAACCCTTAACCAGGTGCTTACCAGCCACTCATGGGCCCTTTCCCACCCAACCTCAATTCTTAGACTTTTGGGTGTTGGTCAGAGCAGGGTATGAGACTGAAAAATATTTAACAATCTCCACGTTGGGGAGGAATGGCTCCTCAATCTGATGGCCCCTTCAGATTTGGGGTGTCCACCTCTTCAGAACCTGGAAGCTCTGACCCTCTCTCCCATCCCCCACCCTGGTCTACTCCTCCGCCACCGCAATCACCTTCTTCCCAAATCCCTGCAAGGCATCCCCTACCCTCCCACACTTGGGACCCCTGATACTTACCTGAAGTGCAGTCCCAGGACTTAGGCCAAGGCACAGTGCTGCAGTAACTCTTCTGGCCACTGAAGCGCTGTGCCAGATGGGCTGGAGAGCTTTCCCAGGCCGGATGGAAATCTTTCCTGCTGCCAATCCATGTTCAATTGAGCATGAAATGGCAGCAGGTTTATTGGGGCCAGCAGTAATGGGTTACATGCCAACTCTTGGGATTGCTCGCCTTGCATAAGAACCTACAAACTAGGAGCCAGTATAACCTTTCTCAAGTAAGGAGACCAAAGCTATACACAGTACTCCAGGTGTGGCTTCACCAGCATCTTATACAGTTGCAACATAATCTCCCTGTTTTTAAACTCCATCCCTCTAGCAATGAAGAACAAAATTCTATTTGCTTTTTTAATTACCTACTGTACCTGCAAACCAACTTTTGATGATCCATGCACAAGGCCATCCAGGTCTCTCTGTACAGCAACATGTTGCAATTTTTCACCATTTATGTAATAGTCCATTTTGCGGTTATTCCTACCAGAATGGATGACCTCACATTTGTCAACATTGTGCTCCATCTGCCAGACCCTCGCTTACTTAAGACTCATTTAAACCCTCTATATTCCTGTGCAGACATTCTGTGTCCTCTGCACACTTTGCAGAGTGTTAGTGTTAACTAACACTAACACTCATGTTAGTGTTATCCGTGAATTATGGCACACTATACTTGGTTCCCAACTCCAAATCATCTTAAGAAAATGAAACAAAAAGAATGCTCATTAGTTGTCAGAAAGCAAGCATACCAACCGAACATCACGGAGAAGGAACAAAGCTGCACGGGATGCGCATAGCAATATAAGAAAAAGGACCACCTGTGTTTGCATAGCATCCTTTATGATCTCAAGGCCTTCCAAATGCTTTACATGCAATAAGTTAACCTGAAGCACAGTCACTTTGTTACATTTTCTAAATCAACAAATCAGTTTGGACACAGCAAGCTCCCACAAACAGCCACCTGAGAACGGGCATGGTCTTAGCAGCCGTTCACGCCACACTCACACTGCAGTGAGGCCGGAGAATTCGGCAGCCAGTCAAATCTCCATTCACTGTAGCAGGATGAGATGCCAGCAAGAACGTTGATAAGATTGAAAAGATTCTGGCCATTGAAACCTGGTAGTGCAGAAGAAGGCCATTCAGCCCATCGAGTCTGCTCCAAATCTCTTACCCAGACCCTCTCCCCACCCCCCACAGTTTCCACGGCAATCCACCTAAGCTGCATGTCTTTGAATCGTGGGAGGAAACCCAGGGGAGAACTCCACACAGACAGTGGCTTAAGGCCGGGAATTGAACCTGAGCCCTTGGCACTGTGAGGCAGCAGTGCTAAGCACTCTGCTACCATGCCATCTCAACACAGATGAACAGATTTCAGATGTTGGTTCAGTAATAAAAATATTTGTCAGGGAGAATTCAAGCACTTATCTTTGAAATTGTGCTCCAAAGTTTTTTACTTCCTTTTGAGAAGCCAGACAGGACCTTGACTGAATGTAATCACCTAAAATTTGATACTTCTAGTGGTGCAGCACTCCCTGAGTAATGCATGGGCCCCATTCCTCTGAAGTTTGGGTGATGCACCCAGTCTGATTGGATGTAGATCAGAAAGAAATCCCACAACACTAGTTTAAAGTCCAAACAGGTTTATTTGTAGCAAAAACCGCAAGCTTTCAGGACAGCCTGTCCCTTCGTCAGATGGCTGGGAGTTCTCTGACCTGACGAAGGGACAGGCTGTCCCGAAAGCTTGCAGCTTTTGCTACAAATAAACCTGTTTGGACTTTAAACCGGTGTTGTGGGATTTCTTTCTGTTTCACCCCAGTCCAACGCCGGCATCTCCACATCATGGATGTAGATCTGCAGACCCCACCTCAGTTTTGGTGAACTGACTACTCTCTAATTAGCAACAAACTTTAGTTTTAATTGTCCATAGCTCACCCCATACTTAATATTTGAAATAATGCAACATGATAATTAAGGTTTTTTAAATCCTTGGACTGCAGTAGAGTTGCCGCCTCCCTCAGCCAAACATTGTGTTCTGTCACAACTATTTTTTTCTTGCATTTATATAGCATATTAAACATAATAAAACTTTCGGACCCCGTTGAATCCCTTGTGTCCATCAAAAATCTATCTACCTCATGCTTGAATATATTCCATGACTTAGCCTCTCTATGAAAGAGAATTTTACAGACTAACAACCCGCTGAAAGAAACAAAAATGTTCCTATCTCAGTCTTAAATGGGACTCCCCTAATTTTGAAACTGTGTCCCACAGTTCTAGACTTCCCCACAGGGGGAACCCTGCACTCAGCCTCCATCTTGTCAAGCCCCTTCAGGATATTCTATATTTCAATAACATCACCTCTCATTCTTTTAAATTTCAGTGAGTAATAGGCCAGATCTCTCTGTCCCAAGAATCAGTCAAGTGAAACTTCTGTCAACTGCTTCCAATTAGCTTTTTAGTTCATTTATTAGTGTCACAAGTAGGCTTACGTTGACACTGCAACTAAATTACTGTAAAAATCCTCTCGTCGCCACATTCCAGCATCTGTTCGGATACACAGAGAGAGAATTTATCATGCACCTAACCAGCAGGTCTTTTGGACTGTAGGAGGAAACGGAAGCACCTGGAGGAAACTCACATAGACACAGGGGGAATGAGCAGACTTCACACAGACAGTGACCCAAGCTGGGAATTGAACCCAGTTACCTGGCACTGTGAAGCAGCAGTGCTAACCACTGTACCACTGTGCCGTCTATTAAATTCTATCCATTCTCAAATGAAGAGACCAGAACTGTACACAGTAGTCCAGATGTGGCCTAACACCCTGTACCGCTGCAATAAATATATACTCAATTCTTCTTGCAACAGAGGCCAACATCACACTTGCCTTGTGAATCACTTGATACACTGTTAGGATCCTGATCAATTGGGCCAGTGGCTGATGGATGGCAAATGGAGTTTAATTTAGATACACGCGAGGTGATGCATTTTGGTAGATTGAACCAGGGCAGGACTTACTCAGATTTTAGTAGGGCATTGGGGTGAGTTACAGAACAAAGAGATCTAGGGATATAAGTTCATAGCTCCTTGAAAGTGGAGTCACAGATGGACAGAGTGTGAAGAAGACATTCAGCATTCTTGGTTTCATTGGTCAGAACATTGAATACAGGAGTTCAGACGTCTTGTTGAACTTGTACAAGACATTGGTAAAGCCACACTTGAAGTACTGTGTACAGTTCTAGTCACTCTTTTATAGAAAGGATATTATTAAACTAGAAAGATTGCAAAAAAGATTTACTAGGGTGCTACCGGGCTTGACGGATTGAGTTATAAGGAGGGGTTGGATAGATTGGGACTTTTTTCTCTGAAGCGTAGAAGGCTGAGGTGTGATCTCATTATTTTATAATGAGGGGCATAGATCAGTTAGATAGTCTTTTCCCAAAGGTAGGGGAGTCTAAAGCTAGAAAGCATAGGTTGAAGGTCAGAGGACAGAGATACAAAAGTATCCAGAGGGGCAATTTTTTCACACAGAAGGTGGTGAGTATCTGGAACAAGCTGCCAGAGATAGTAGTAGAGGCGAGTACAACTTTGCCTTTTAAAAAGCATTTAGACAGTTATATGGATACGGTGGGTATAGAGGGATATGGGCCAAATGCAGGCAATTGGGATTAGCTTCAGGGTTTAGAAAAAGGCAGCATGGACAAGTTGGGCTGAAGGGCCTGTTTCTGTGCTGTAAACCTCTACATCTCTATGACCTGTACTTTTGTCTACATTGAATTCCTTTTTCATCCAGTAATTCTTTCCCACTATTTTACTCCCAGCCCAAACAAACATCTACCCCATCTGATTTTCCCTTTTAAAATCACACTTTACAATGCATCGGGTAAGGCAAAGGCCTAGTGGTATTATCGCCTGACTATTAATCCAGAAACTCAGCTAATGTTCTGGGGACTCAAGTTCGATTCCTGCCACGGCAGATGGTAGAATTTGAATTCAATTAAAAAAAAGAGTCTACTGATGACCATGAAACCATTGTTGGAAAAATCCATCTGATTCACTAATGTCCTTTAGGGAAGGAAATCTCCCAGTCTGGACTACATAGTGACTCCAATGCCATAGCAATTGTGGCCAGTCAGCATCACCTATGTCCCACAAATGAATAAAAGAACCCAACATATTCAGGAAAGCTTAGGTCAGAATTTCATGTTGATCAGATACCTGACTGACCCAGAGATATGTGAAATCGCAGGACAAGGAGTCACGCACTTGTTCTGACATCAGCGCACAGTGGAACAATATTTGGTTGGTGTGTCCACCAAAAACAGACAAATATTTTAGCTCATTAAGGGCTTTTGCGGTTGGCGGACAGGCTGATTGCCCAGGCAGATTTTACATTTTAGCTGCAACCTCAATGCAGGGCAAGATGAAATGTCACCTCTGTTTATTTATAAATTTCAGGATCGTAGAGTGCAAAAGCAGGACATTAGGCCACAGCTTTAAAAATTATTGGTTCAACCTCAACTAGTATATTCTGTTCGATTCCAGACACCACTCATGATGCCAATCCAGAGAAGTTTGACTGCAATGGTACTAAAGATCAGGGACTTCAGTTACGTAAAACTGGTCTTGTTCTCCTTAGATGAGACAAGGTAAAGGGGAGGTTTAATTAAGATGCTGGAAATAAAGAGCTGTTTCGAGTAAATAATAAGAGTAAATAATATGAACCTTTGTCGACTGAGAAGCGGGTCAATAGGCAGAGGACACAGAATTAAAGTACTTGATTAATATCAAATGGGGGATGGAACATGTGGAGACTTTTTCTTTCTAACAGTGACTTGTCATGATCTGAAATGTACAACCTGAAAGAATTGTAGAAATAACTTCCAAATAGAATAGAATCTGATTAATATTTGAAAACATAAGATCTGCAGGGCTATGGGAAAAGCACAGAGACACAGGGATTAATTGGATAGCTCTTTCAGAGCTTGAGCATTGGCATAATGGGCCAAATGATCTCCTTCGGTGCTACATTGTTCTATCATTTAATAGTTTGCCAGTGGTCATCCACAGATATTAAGTGATGGATAGTGAGAGGATTTGATTGTAGAAATGGGGATGTTTTGCTGCAATGTTATAGGGCGTTGGTGAGGCCACAACTGGAATATCCATTGAATCACAGAATCCGAACCATGCAGAAGGAGACCATTTGGCCCATCAAGTCTGCACCGACCACAATCCCACCCTGTAACCCTCATATTGCTCTGCTAATCCCCCTGACACTCAGGGTCAATTTAGCATTGCCAATTAACCTAACCCGCACATCTTTGGACTGTGGGAGGAAACTGGGGAACCTAAAGGAAACTCACACAGACACGGGCAGAATGTGCAAATTCCACACAGACAGTGTCCCAAGGCTGGAATTGAACTCGGATCCCCGGTGCTGTGAGGCAGCAGTGTTAACAACTGTGCCACTGTGTGCAGTTTTGGTGTCATTATCTGAGGATGGATATTCTTGCTATGGAGGGAGTGCAGCAAAGGTTTACCTAGATGACTACTGGGATGGCAGGTCTGTCTTATGGAGGGAGACTATAAATCAATTAAGATTATATTCACTGGAGTTTAGAAGAGTGAGAGGGATCTCATAAAAACTTATAAAATTCTAACAGGAATAGATGGGGTAGATTCAGAAAAAATGTTCCTGATTGTGGTGGGAGAGTCCAGGACTAGGGGTCATAGTTTGAGGATAAGGGATAAACCTTTTAGGACTGAGATGAGGGTGCCACGGTAGCACAGTGATTAGAACTGCTACCTCACAGCACCAAGGACACAAGTTCGATTCCGGCTTTGGGCCACTGTCTGTGTGGAGTTTGCGCGTTCTCCCCATGTCTGCGTAGGTTTCTTCTGGGTGATGAAGTTACCTCCCACAGTCCAAAGATGTGTATATTATGTGGATTGGTGATGCTAAATTACTCCTTACTATCAGGGGGCTGAGGAGGATAAATATGTAGGATTCTGGGGCTAGGCCTGGGAGCTATTGTTGTCTCTGCAGTCTTGATGGGCTGAACGGCCTCCTATTGCACTGTAGGATCCTAAGGAATTTATTTGAAAATCTGTGGAATTCACTACCACAGATAGCAGTTGAGGCCAAAAAGAAACTAAATATATCTCTTGGGGCTAAAGGGATCAAAGGATATGGGGAGAAGGCGGGATCAGGATATTGAATTTGACACTCAGCCATAATCAAAATGAATGGTTGAGCAGGCTGAACGGGGCCGAATGGCCTACTCTTATGTTTCTTCGAGAATACAGGTGCCATTTTTACTCAATCTTACATTTATTTACAGAGTTAAACATTTCAAGCTTTCATCTCCTAATTGACTCCCCCCCCCACTCCCCGGTTTCAATAGTTGTATCGTTATATGAGCTCAAACGAAATATGAGTTAATGTCCACTATCTACATATGATTAAAGAGAAAAAAATGCAATTAATACCCAGCATCGGAATATGATAAAAAAAATTATGAATGAGTCTCAATTTCTACCATTGCGGACTTAGAAAATCATTTGTATCCTGACTCATCAGCAGTTTATGTTAATTGTGAGTTACTTGAATTGTGCTTAAGTCAGGAGTAGTAGTTTTTTTAAATTCTTTTTTGGGATGTGAGTATCACTGGCAGCGTTAGTATTTGTTGATCATCCAAAATTACTCTTGAACTGAATGGTTTGTTATGCCGTCGCAGGTAGTGGTTAAGTGTTTGCCCATTGTTGTGGGTCTGGAGTCACATGTAGGCCAGACCAGGTAAAGGTGGCACATTTCTTTCCCAAATCAGGGTTCCTTTTTGTTTGTCAAAGGATTTTTTTTTTTATAATTTGCTTTGCTTTATCACCTTGGTGCTTTCACTGGAATTTTCACTGGAAAGATGAAGGCTGAGGGGGGACGAGATAGAGGGCTATAAAATTCTGAGAATCGTAGATAGGGTGGATCATCACAGGCTTTTTCCAAGGGTGGAAGTGCCAATTACAAAGGGGCTCAGGTTCAAGGTGAGCAGGGGAAAGCTTCAGGGAGATGCGTGGGGGGAGGTTTTTCACACAGAGAGTGGTGGGTGCCCAGAACATGCTACCTGAGGAGGTGGCGCAAAGCAGGTACATAAGCAACATTTAAGAGGTAACTGGATGGGTACATGAATAGGGAGGGAATGGAGGCATACGTACCGAGTAAGGGCAGAGGGTTTTTTTTCAGTTAGAGCATCATGATCGGCACAGACTTGGAGGGCCGAAGGGCCTGTACCTGTGCTGTATGTTTGTTTGTCCTTTGTTCACTCTGACATTCTGGTTATCTGGTGGTGATGGCTGAAGAATGGTCAACGACATGAAAAAGTTATGATCCATCATAAATGTGTCTGATGTCTTTCCAATTCAGAGAGTTTGGCTAAATTAATATGTACAAAGTAGAACATGAATTGAGTGAATATTTTCTCCTCCAACATACTAACTCTCAGACTGTCCTCTGGAGGCCAGGTCACTGAGTGTATTTAAAGTGGAGATAGACAGGTTCTTGATTGGTAAGGGGATCAAAGGTTACGGGGAAAAGGCAGGAAAATGGGGTTGAGAAACTTATCAGCCATGATTGAATAGCGGAGCAGACTCAATGGGTTGATTGGCCTAAGTCTGCTCCTGTATCTTATGGTTTTATGGTCTTTAACACCCTGTAGAATTGTTCAATACCATCATTCGATGGGAGGTTATCTTACAATGTCTGATGGTGACAAGCTCAATAACTTGCTGGGAACTCTATGTGCTGACTGGAAACATTGTCTATGGTTAAAGTCTCCAGCAAACTCCATTTTGTAAACCTATCGAGGATGTCAATGACTGAAGTGGTGCTTATAGAATTTGTTGATGCGATTTCCATCCATTTGCTATGCAGATCATTAATAACAAGCAAAAAATGTTGATTGCCTTTGGCTATTTGACATTTTCCAAAAATATCAACTTGACTTGATTCCACAGGTCAATTGTAAAGGTGTGGGGTGTGGTTTAACAAATTTTTCACTGAGCGTACAAGCGACAAAGTTTCTCATGAACTCTTCTGTACAATAATCTATTCCTGATCACCAAACTGCTTCATGAGAATCATTGTTCCACTTTAACAACACCTGGATATCCTTCTTGGGTAAGTTGTAATCAATGATTTTGCAGTGTTTTTGGGATAACTATTCCAGTTCCCAACTACAATGGTCATCACCAAATAATGTGAGTTTATTTCATACTCTATTGTATAGGATAGTTCTCTCTTCATTTGCATGCTCAAAAGTACTCTTATTGGCTTCCTGGCATGAATAGGTTCTCCCCACACCCTCTACTGGCGAGAATCACATTTGGGACCTTTTTTTAAAAGTGCCATATGATTGTGTCTGAGAGCTTGGCCAAGAATTGGGGATGATTCCTGTTTTCACGTTCGTTTAGCACTGAGAATTTTTTTGGTAAGTTCACCCCCTTAGCATTCATTTACTGACAACAGGTGTGATATATATAATGGATTGGTCATTCACTTCCTTCAATATACTGCGAGAGTACAGCTCCAATTGCTGTTCCTGACGCATCTGTTTTGAGTTACATTTCTGCATGTGGGTTGGAATGTGTGAGGACTGGTGGAGTTGCTATCCTCACCTCCAATATTTAAAACACTGTTTGATGTGTCAGTTCTCATGGTGCCCCTTTGTGCAGTAGCTTCCAAAGAGGCTCCACAATCTCTGCATACTTAAAAATTAACTTGTGATAAAAGTTGATAGTACCGACTATATTACTGGGGTTACTAAAGCAGATCAACTCATTTTGGGTTTCATTTTCAGTTTAAAAACTGAGAGGCAAGTGATCTTCCTCCTGACAATTCCCTCATTCACAGCTAGTCAAACATTTTTATCCCGATGATTTGTCTTTTTGACCTTTATTCCCATGTAGTTCCCTTCTCGTCTTCAACGTTAATCACTTTGCTAAGTTGTCCGAGAACCACATTCCTTGGTGTTGACTCCCACTCTGCAAATTTACTTGTGAATTAACATAATCCAGCAATGTAACAATTGTATCCCCTTTGTGACCTGGACCAGAAAGTCTAGTGTTTTACTGATGTACTCTTTGTAATCTCTCAGACAGTCAATCAAATTTAAACTGGTAAAGAAATGCCTGATATAAATAGCCTTATTTCGCAACAAGGTGCACATATAAAGCAACATCTATTTGTAAAGGCAGCCAAGTTAGTCAGCTTCATGCTTGGCCTCTGGTCTATCAGTTATATCAAATATCCAGCAGAAGCATAAATACCAGGTAGATAGCAAATTGCTAACTTGTAGTAATGTAGTCAGGACCAGGTCAAAATTACTATACACAATCAAACCGCATAATACCCTTTGACTAAACAATGCATATTTTGTTATCGTGGATGTAATCATTCACTTGTGGCTGACATTATAGACAATCAGCTGTTTGTTTTGTAGAGTTTACTTGTCTGTCACATTTGAGATTTTGCACTTAAGGGTTTTATTTTTTGGTGCCACAAATAGGCTTACATTAACACTGCAATGAAGTTACTGGGAAAATCTCCTTATTGCTACTTTCCAGCCCCCGTTCAGGTACATTGAGGGAGAATTTAGCATGGTCGATTCATGAACCAGCATGTCTTTTGGGGACCTTGGGAGGAAACCGGAGCACCCGGAGGAAAGCCACACGGTCAAGGGGAGAAGAGGTCACTGTCTGTATGGAGTTTGCACGTTCTCCCCGTATCTGCGTGGGTTTCCTCCAGATGCTCCTGTTTCCTCCCACAGCCCAAAGATGTGCAGGTTAGGTGGATTGACGATGCTTAATTCTCCCTCAGTGTACCCAAACAGGCACAGGGGTATGACGACTAGGGGATTTTTATAGCAACTTGCAGTACGAATGTAAGAGCACTTGTGGCTAATAAATAAATGGACACAAATGTAGACAGTGAGCCAAGCCAGGACTCGAACCCCATGTCCCTGGCATGGTGAGGTAGCAGTGCTAACCGCTCTGTCACCATGCTGCCCAATTTTTGTATAGCTTTTTCAGTCCTCGGTTCATAAGGAGGAAGAGCTTATTAACAGGAACCCACTTGTCAGCAGTTAGTTGGACCGGTCAGTAATGCAAAAGAAAATGCACACAGTTCATCATTCTCATTTTCTAATTGATTGAGTGAGGTACTGGCTGCCATCTGAACTCAAACCTCATCCAAAGTGGCAACAGAACAATAGAAAAAAAACCTGCTATTTCCTCAAGTCATGGACAGTTTTCCCGAGTAAAAACCCCACCCTCATTGCTTCCGGAGAGTAAAAAAGAATTTGCATTTACATCGCACCTTTCACTATTTCACTATATCCCAAAGCACGTTACAGAAAATCAAATACTTTTTGTTTACAGTATTGAGAGAAATTCAGCATTTGATTTTCACACAGCACGAGCCCACCAGCAGCATTGACCAAACAACTGATTTAGATGCTGGTTGAAGGATAAATAAAGGCCAGGGCAACAGGAAGAACTCCCTTGCCTCCCCAAGAAAGCAGACAGAGCCTCAGTTTAACACCTAATTGAAAAGGCAGCATCTTAGACATTACAGCACTGCCTCGAGCACTATCAACCTGGCTTACGAGTCTCTGGGGTGAGACCTGAATCCACAAACTTCTGACCCAGAGGTGAAAGTGCAACTTCTGAACTCAGCCTGTCATAAGAATCCAGAAAGCTTCTTCATGCCCCTAGCATTAATAGAGTCAACTTTCAGAATACCAATTGGTCCATACAATCGACTCTATATTCGTCAGATTATTCTTGTGTTTTATAATTTACGAGGAAAATAATCCTGAAGATGTCTCTGGAGAAACAAAGATGTATTTCATTTGCTGTTTTTTATTACACAGTAACTAGAAGCAGGAGTAGGCTATTTGGCCCTTTTTGAACCTGCCCCACCATTCATTTTGATCATGGCTGATCATCAAATTCAATATCCTGATTGCCTCCTTTCCCCCTATCCCTTGATCGTTTTAGCCCCATGAGCTATGTTTAATTTCTTCTCAGACAACGCTTTGGCCTCAATTACTTTGTGTGATGGTGAATTCTACAGACTCACCACCTTCTGAGTGATGAAATTTCTCCTCACCTCAGTTCTAAAAAGGTTTACCCCTTACCTTCAAACCGTGACCCCTATTCGGGACTCCCCTACCATTGGGAGCATTTTTTCTGAAGCTGTTCTTTGACAGGATGTGGGCATCACTGGCTAGACTGGCATTTTTTTGCCCATCCCTGATGGTTGCCCATTGGATACTTGTGATTCCTGTTTGTAAATCCATTGTTGCATTTGAAATGTAAAGTTTTTTATTAGTCACAAGCAGGCTTACATTCACACTACAATGGAGTTACTGTGAAAATCCCCTAGTTGCCACACTCCAGCACCTGTTCTGGTACGCTGAGGGACAATTTAGCATGGCCAATGCGCCTATCCTACACATCTTTGGACTGCGAGAAGGAACTAAAGCACCCAGAGGAAACTCATGCAGACATGGGGAGAATGTGCAGACTCCACACAAGACAGTGATCCAAGCCAGGATTCGGACCCTTCAGCTCTTTGAGCCTGCTCCACCATTCATTTTGATCATGGCTGGTCATCGAATTCAATATCCTGATTTTGCACCCCCGCCCCTTCCTCCACTATAAACTCTGATCCCTTTAGCCCCAAGAACTATATCTAATTTCTTCTTGAAATCAGACAAAGTTTTGGTCTCAACTACTTTCTATGGTAGTGAATTCCACACATTCATCGGTCTCAGGGTGGAGAAATTTCTCCTCACCTCAGTTCTAAAAAGTCCTTATCCTTAAACACTGGCCCCCTTGTCCTGGACTCTCCATCCATTGGGAACATTCTTTCTGAATCTAAGCCTTGTTAGAATGTTATAAGTTTCTATGAGATCCCCTCTCACTCTTTGAAACTCCAGTGAATATAATCCTAACTGACTTAGTCGCTCCTCATATGACAAACCTGCCTCCCCAGGAATCAGCCTGCTAAGCCTTTGCTGTACTCCCTCTCTAGCAAGGACATTCTTCCTCGGATAAGGACACCAAAACTGCCCACAATACTCAAGATGTGGCCTTACCAATACCCTATACAATTGCAGCAAAACAACCCTATCCCTTTATTCAAATCCTCTCACTATGAAGGCCAACATACCATTTACCTTCTTTACTTCCTATGCACCTGTACGCTTACTTTCAGCGACTTTTAGCACGAGGACTCCAAGATCTCGGAGAGTGTCCACCTCTCTCAATTTACACCCATTCAAGTCATTTGCCTTTCTATTATTGCCACCAAAGTGGGTAACCTCACATTTATCTACTTTGTGCTTTATCTGCCATGCATATGCCCACAACCTCAGCCTGTCCAACTCTGCATCCTCCTCACAGCTCAGCCTCCCACCCAACTTTGTATTATCTGCACATTTGGAGAAAATACATTCAGTTCCCTCTTTGAATACATTAATATATTATGTGAACAGTTGGGGCCCTAGCGCAGGTCGCTGCAGAATCCCATTGTCATTGACTGCCATACAAAAAAAGACCCATTTATGCCAACTCTTAGTTTCCTATCTGCTAACCAGCTTTTTATCCATCTCAAGACATCATCTGCAATCCCAATAATTATTATCACATTGCTGTTTGTGGAATCCTGTGCACATACCAAAGCTCTACAAACAGCAAAATTCAAGAGTACTTCATTGTTTATATAGCACATGTATCATTTCCATTAATGTAGATTAGGAGATGATTGTTTTAATGGACTGTTGCTGAAGTGGTTAATGCGGTACAAACTGAAACTGTATATGGTGTGAGGAACCCCAAACCCATTTCTATCAGTTCCCTGATGGATCAAGGGTGGACATGTTTGAGGGGTCCTTAGGGATGGATTCTATTGTGACCCTACCCCACCCTCTTATTTCTGACTGAGACTTCCAGGAGCATTCAAAAAAAAAAGATGGCGCCGGAATGTGGTGACTTCTTGCGATCTGTCCCCAGCTGACCCTTTAATTCCATCTTTTACTCTCATTCTATGCTCTTAAAACTTAACTCAAACTCCTTTAAACTGTCTAATAATGTTCTCTTTAAATCTGTCACAGATTTGGTGGTCCTTCAGACTCCGAAGACTCCTGACCTACCATATATTAGGTTGAATGGACCTACCATATATTAACTTGATCTTTCTCTACATCCTATCTGTAATAGCAACACTATATTCTGCCCTCTCTCCTTTCCTTCCCCGATGTACTCTATGAACAGTATGTTTTCTCCATATAGCATGCAAAAAACAATAATTTTTCACTGTATCCCATTACGTGTGACAATAATACATCAAATCAAATCTACCTCACGTTAACATAAGAACATAAAAACTAGGAGCAGGAATTGGCCATCTGGCCCCTTGAGCCTACTCTGTCATTCAATAACATCACAGCCAATCTTCTTGTGGACTCAACTCCACTTATCTGTCCTGTCACTATAACCCTTAATTTCCTTACTGTGCAAAAATGTACCCATCCTTGCCTTAAAAACATTCAATGAGGTAGCCTCAATTGCTTCACATTTAAGTTACAGGCTAAGTTTCTTGCCTTTAGTCCTATTCCAACACTGGAAACTAAGCGATCATTGTTCTGATGCTGCAGCACATTTCCATTGCTCAATTGGCAGTACCCTTTCTCAAAGGCTGGGCATGACAAGTGCCTCTCTTTTGATATTGACCACGTGGTCAGAAGTGGCAGGTCCGTGCTAAGTAGAAGTGCTTCCCATGTCACTATTTTTTCCCAACCCGTGATCAGGCAGAAACAGCCAGTCCGTACAGGTGCCGAAAAGTGCTTTTAAAACTTAAAAGGCTTAAGAAAAAGACATTGAAAGGCCACAAGTGGGGCTGAAATGGTTTGCAGCTCAGACGGTGGATGATAGCGAATCGACAACCCATTGGACACCCGGGCTGAAATTTGAGCTGCCAATTGGCTGTTGCTTGTTTTTCACTCCTGCTAAAGACTATCTCACGCCCGGTCACCTCAGCAGTGGAGGGGAGTGGGAGGGCAATGGCGTTTGTGCGTGGAGTATGGGGACAGTGAAAGGTTATCAGTAGGCAAGAATTTGGACTTAAAATTAGAAGCAGATCAGCCATCGTCTTATTGAATGGCCATAAACAGATTCCAGGGGCCAAGTGGCTTTATCCTTCCTGTTCCTAATTCATTTTTCATTTTTAGCAGCCAGCTGCAGGTTGAAGTCTTCCTGGAGTCAGGCATATATATCCAGGACATGTCACTTGGTTGAGTACATGCTACATCACAAACCACATCTGTTCAAGTCCTGAAATGTTGCATTAGTGTTTCAATAAGCAGTGAAAATATTGGCATACGGGTTGATCCAGTCAACATCGACTTACTTGCAGGGCCAAGTCACTTCTCCTCATCCTGGCTAGAGGTCCAGTAACCTGCTGCTGACCCCTCATCCCACACTTTCCTCTGCCCTGTCGATGCCCTGACAAACCATGTTAAACCAACGTGGCATTTCCATTTTATTCACTTGCCACTTTTCAGGGCCTTCGTTCTGTGTGATACTATCAAAGGCCAGCATGGTGGCACAGTGCTTAGCATTGCTGCCTCACAGCACCAGGGTGTCGGGTTCAATTCCAGCCTCGGGTGACAGTCTGAATGGAGTTTGCACATTTTCCCCATGTCTGCACGTGTTTCCTCTGTCTGCTCCGATTTTCTCCCACAGTGCAAAGATGTGCAGATTAAGTTGATTGGCCATGCTAAATTGCCCTTTACTGCAGGGGGATTTAGCAGGGTAATTGCATGGGATTATGGGGTTATGCAGGCTCGATGGGCCAAATGGTCTCCTTCTGCACAATAGGGAATCAATGATTCTAGGAATAGAATCTATAACACAGAAACAGGGCAATTAAAAGCAAAACACTGCTGGAAAGCTAAAATAAAAATGGAAACTATTGAATAAACTCAACAGATCTGGCAGCATTTGTGGAAAGAGAAACAGAGTTAATGTTTTTTGCCCCTATGATTTTTCCACAGAACTCTGTTTTCAGATAAGTCAAAGAAGAAATTTCTGAGTGAAAGAACAAGTTCAGCTGAGCAACGGAGAGTAGCGGTGGAGGAGAAGCGCTCCGAAAGCTAGTGGCTTTTGCTACCAAATAAACCTGTTGGACTTTAACCTGGTGTTGTGAGACGTCTTACTGTGTTTAACCCAGTCCAACGCCAGCATCTCCACATCAGGACAAGGGTTGATCAGGCCTCTGCTCGAGGTAGAAAGGGAGAGCCCTGTATCTCTCCTGGTATTCCGTAGGATAATTCTGTCGGAGGATCATATGGACTTGAAACGTTCACACAGAAACAGGGCCATTGACTTAGCTGGTCTATACACCTGCATATCTCCTCTGACTCTAACTTTTTTCATCTTGCCTTTGTATCCTTCTCCCTTTTTCTGCCTCATGCATGCATCAGGTTTCCTCTTAACTGCATTATTACAAGCACCTTCAATCATCCCAACTGGCATCAATAAAAGGTTCCAAGGTACCTCAAGGCCATCACTCAACAAAAAATGACATTGGACGAAAGGAAATATTAGATCGATAAAGCTTGGCTGAATGTACGAGTTTTTGAAGAGTGTCTTAAAGGAAGAAAACAAGGTAGAGAGGCAGAATTAAGGTGTAGAGATGGTACAGCTACATTTGAGGCCTATAGCAACTGAGGTAGCAACCACCAATGAAATAAAATCGGGGGTGCACAAGAGGTCAGAATGAGGGGAGTGCAGATACTCCAGAGGTTTGTGAGGCTGGGAAGAGATTAGAGAGAGACAAGATCATAGAGGGATTTGAAAACAGGGATGAGACCTTTAAAACCCCGTGATGCCAGTAGGCTAAAGGGTGAGAGGCGAGTAGGACTTGTTGTGAAAAGCATGAGCGATCCCCCAGAAGAGTAGAGGGTTTTAGTTCAGTCAGGCAGCATGGTAGGTGCAGGCTTGGAGGGCTGAAGGGCCTGTTTCTGTGCTGTAATTTTCTTTGTTCTTAGCTCAGGTTCAGCATTCCTGCTATCCTGTGCTCTGAGATTCATGAACCTACATCTTGGATCAGAGATTTTTTTTTTAAAAAACGTAAAAGCCACCCCTCCCCTTCAACACAGGTTGTTGTTTGAAAATGGTTGCTTATTATGTGCACAGTTCAAACGGTGGAAGTGCTGGGGCTGCACTGTTCTTTGGCGATATCAGGAAACCCTAAGAACGAATGAGTAGATAAATGAGAGCAGGTATGGAGGTCAACCCCATTGCCACCTCAAGCTGCTACTTGTCACACTGAAGGCTTATTGATTACCTGCTCCCTCTTACCTGAGGCTGCAGCTTCTTCTGTCTGATGTGAAGTAAATAGCTTTGCAAGTGCAAGTCCGCCGATTGGCATCCCAAGTAAACGGCATAATTGTGCGTTCCAGCTAGCCAGCCGAAAAAATCACTTCAAAAGTATATTGGTGAGGTTTAAAACCCGGTCTAGTTGATGACATTCTGGGAAAATATTTAATTTTAAAAAATGGTGCAATCAAAGTCAGTCAGTACTTTTTCTTTAAATCATAAATTGAATATAATATCTCTTGAAGTATTTCCACTCCCAAGTACTTACAATTCCAGGCAGGCACATCTGTGCCCTGTTGCGTGATGTCACTAGAATGTCAGTGATCCCAATAGGCTCACACATGATTACATTTTACAACCTATCCCTCTGCGCACCGCTATTTTTCTCCTTCTCACAATGGTGACATTTCCTCCTGGCAGAAGTCTGAATCTTGAGAACGACAGTTCCAATCCCACAGCCATTCGAACATTTCTTGATCTCTCCCGATTCACCAGAGCGAAGCAGATGTCTAATCTCCACTGGGCTGAAGGGAGGAGAGCAGCAATGCGTTTACATTTGCACTCTCCACAGCAGACAGGAATCCAATGCTTCAGTGTTTAGTAGGAGGGTACAGAAGCATGTTATCCGGTTTTCCATTTGTTCGATCCACAATAAAGAGGAAATAAATGTAGCTTGTCATTTTAATTCTCCACCTTCCTCCTGCTCTTATCTTTCCGTCTTTGGCCTGTTGTGATGTTCCAATGAAGCTTTTCTTCCAAACTTGAGGAACAGTGCCACGTCTTTCAACTGGGCAGTTTACTGTTTTCTAGACTCCACTGGTGGAATTTTCTGGCTGTTCACGCCAACGGCATTCTCTGGTCCCGTTGCAGTGTAAAAAGTCTGACAACACCAGGTTTTAGTCCAACCGATTTATTTGATAGTAAACGCACAAGCTTTCGGGTTAGTCCCTTCGTCAGGTGAATGGAGAGTTCTGGCCTCAGACAGAGCATATAAAGCACAAACTGTTTACAGATTACTGATTCTTGGTTGTTGCTGGTGGTGATGCCGAGTTTCTCAAGTTTCCTGTTCTTGGTGTGCATGTAGGTGGTGTAGTTTCTTTGTCTCATCCGCTTGGCAGAGTTTCGCAGTTGGTCTGCATCCTGAGCGCAAGTTGAGAATATGTATTCCAGTTTAGTTTCCAGGGTGTGGCGTTTGCTGTAAAGCTGGTGTATGAGGTGGTTGAGGAGTGTGAGAGAGGTGCAACGGCAAAGTCTCTCAGCGTAGTCTGTGTTATAGGTTGACCTGAGTGGGTTCGTGATCTGTAGTCCTTTTGGTATCTTGTCTGCTTTCTTGCATCTCTGTAAAAACTTGATGTCTGTGTCGATATGCGCAATCGAACAGTGACCTGGCAGAGCACCAAATTCTCCGCCCTCACCTGCACGGTGGTGGGCGTGAATGGCTGGGAAATTCCTCTCCACATTGAATTCAACCATTTTGGATCATAACCTCTGCTCCCATTTTGTTTCATGCGTTTTTTTTTGCTGGTTTGATATTTTTCCCCCGTTTCCTTCCTAATTCCTTCACTTGCATCCAGAGGCTGCTATCCAGCCATTCTCGTCTCATCTTAACACAAATTAGTTTGCTTGTCCCATTAAAACTCAATTTGGCTTTTGCGCTTATTGTCACCTGCACGCCACACTGACCTTCTCGTTTGCCCTTCTTCCCACTCTCCTCCTGTAGAGTCCATTCATTCCTTAGAATAGACGTAGGCAGCACTTGGTACAATTTTTAAAAGTGATTTTCTTTATTGAATAAAACTTAAAATTAAAACTACAGAAACAAAAAGGAAAGAGAAGTTGAAGATAGGCTTCACAGCCAAGCTTTGTACTAACCTTGAATATTCACTGAACTTGAAAACACACACTGAAATGCACAATATATGTTATTGATAATCTGTGTTCTTGAAGTTGCTGGTACAAACTGTGTCCCTAACTTTCATAAACAATTGGCAGCTGTGTGGCCATGAAAGCTTCTGTTTTGGCTTATGAAAAAGCCTATTTACCTTACAGGGTTACTTTCAAAGTATGCAGTCAACTTTCCAAGCTCATCCCAGCATTCCCAGCTGAGTTTTAAAACATGGCTACGTTAGCTTTAAAGCTTAGCATAGTTAGTTGCATAGGCAGAAATATGTTAAAATGAAGTATTTTATTTGAAGCAAACCTAAAAAGGATCCCACACCTTCCTTGCCCGACACCTTATTACATCTTTAACTTCTCTGAAAGATCACAGACTTGAAACTGTAGGTGAAATCTTGAACTCTTGCTGATGGTGAGCTCGGAATCAGGAAGGCATGTGATCGGTGGGGTGGTGGCACCAGGATTAAGTCCTGGGCAGGTGGGCCCCTTGTCCATCTTCCCACCCATGAGGCCTTAACTGGCCAGTTAATGATGTATTAAGGGTCTCGTGCCAACACAGCTGGTATTAACCCAGAGGCAGGTGAGCCCATCGACTTACAGCGTGCACAGCAGACAAAGCAGAGCACAGAGCTTGTCACCTCCAGGATAAGGGGTTGGATTAAGATCACTCAAGGGACTACCCATTGGGAATGGGGGTCCCCATTACAAGCCACTTCACCATTGCTGCCAAACCCCCTGCACTTCTCTCCCCATGAACCCCAACCCATGGATGCCCCCCCACCCCCCAACCACATTATTTACCTGGGGCCTAGGCTGTTATTCAATCCTGGGATTCCAGTGTCTGTCATTCCAGCAGCAGCCATAACCTCCCCAGTGGCACAGCTACAAGAGCTTCCAGCATCAGATTGGCTGGCAGCTCTCAGTAGCTGGGTCTTCCACCTTTCCAGGGTCTTGATTTACTGGCAAAGGCCTGCTGCTGCCTGATTGGCTTGAGGTTCAGCAGGGTTTCCCAAAAGAAGGCAGCGCGTGTCTCTTGCCGACCCTCCATTCAGCATGCCTGACCCCCGATACCTCAACAAGATTCCTCCCTGCAACTTTGTGTCACAGTATTAGCATTGCTGCCTCACAGCAGAAGAGACCCATGTTCCATTCCGGCCTTGGGTCACTGTCTTTGTGGAGTTTGCATATTCTCCCCATATCTATGGGTTTCCTCCGGGTGCTCCAGTTTCCTCCCACAGTCCAAAGATGTGCAGGTTAGGTTGATTGGCCATGCTAAATTGCCCCTTGGTATCGGGGGATTAGCAGGGTAAATGATGCTAAATAATGCTACTATGAGGCGTTGCAGGGATAGGGCCTGCATGGGATTGCAGGATCAATAGACTGACAGCCTCGTTCTGCACAGCAGGCATTCTGTGAGTTCTATTCCTCTCTCACCCCAATGCTGGCAAACCTGTTGAGTGTCTCCAGCATTTTATGTTTCTATTTTGTATTAAATTGATCAACTACCATTGTGATGGACTGAGAAGTTGTCTCAGCTGATGCATTTCCACCTTGGAATCGAAAGGAGCAGGGTTGAATTTCCCACTCCAGTTAGTGCTGGTGATTTAGGAGCCTGAGCTCTGGCTCTGTAATCAGGACCACCATCAGCAGGAAACTCTCAGCCAGTGGATGTGGGAGCCCATGGATTCTTCCAATCTGCCTGATTGACTGGTACAAAACTCAGAGCCCTGGAAGACTCTTAACCAGCCTACGGTCCTTCTAACACTTCACACCACTCTCCAACAGAGAAGCATGAAGATACAGTGTGTTACATATTGGCTTCGGAAATCGCGAGCCCTTTCCATGTATCAGCTCAGAAGCATCTGTTTCGATGTATTTTACTTCCTAGCTTTTCTAAAAAGATTGCCTCAATCTACTGACCATTTGTTAGGGAGACACGCCGTTTGATAACTTGTGCTTTTCATCATGTGTTACTTTTTAGGGGCTGGATTTTCTGAATCGCATGGTCTGCCAATTGCAGACGTATCCCATCTTGACTCCTGCCCAAATCTCCTGGGTTGGAGGATATTTAGCTTTTTGTGGAGGGGTCCTCAGTGAGGAGAAAGCAAGGCAGTGATGGAGTGCTATTTTTATTTGTACATCTGATGTGGGCGTCATTGGCTGGGCCAACATTTATTGCCCATCTCTGAGGGCAGTTGAGAGTCAAACACATTTCTGCGGCCCTGGAGTTACATGTAGGCCAGGCCAGGTAAGGATGGCAGATTTCCTTCCCTAAAGGACATTAGTGAACCAGAAGTTTGTTTTTTCTCTCTCTGACAATCAACAAAGGTTTTTATGGTCATCAATAGACTTTTAGTTCCAGATTTTTATTGAATTCAAATTTCACCATCTGCCATGGTGGGATTCGAACTTGGGCCCTGAAAGCGTTTCTGGGTTACTCGTCCAGTGACAATAACACTATGCCATGCCTTCTCTGGAGCAACTGTCACACTTACCCAAATACTGGACCAGTTCACTGACTGACGGCCTCAACCAGGACTGAGGCCTCCGGCAAAATAAGCAATCAAAGGGAGATGAGGGCGTGAACTTTCACAGTGAACAAACGCCGATCTATTGTTGTGAGAACGGTGGAAGAGGCTGAAAATCAGAAGACTTGTCATTATAATTTTGAACACCTCTCTCTGGCTTCCCCAGCAACAGTTGCATGTCTAAATGAGGCATTGATCTGACTCGGGTGGATTTGAAGGATTCAGTACGATAGTTCAAATGGGAACGGTCAAGAGCTTCAAGTTTCTGGGTGTCCTGATCCCTCCTTGTCCCTCCATGATGATGCTATAGCTAAGAAAGCTCACCAATACTCGAATTTCTCAGGATGGTAGCAAAGTTTGGCATGTCCACTACGACCCTCACCACTTTTTACAAATGTACCATAGAAAGCATCCCTTCCAGGTGTATCACAGTTTGACAAGGCTCCTGCTCTGACCATGACCACAAGAAACTTTAAAGGGCTATGAATGTGGCCCAGTTCATCGCGCCGGCCTCCCATCTATTGACTCCATCTACATTTCCCACTGCCTCAGCAAAGCAGCCAGCATAATCAAGGACCCCACACACCCAAGCGTTCTCTCTTCCACCTTCTTCCATCAGGAAGAAGGTACAAAAATCTGGGATCGTGTACCAACCGAATCAAGAACAATTTCTTCCTTGCTGCTGTCAGACTTTTGAATGGACCTACCATAGATTAAGTTGATCTTTCTCTACCCACTAGCTATGACTGCAACACTATATTCTGCACCCACTCCTTTCTTTCTCCCCTATATATTCTATGAGCAGTATTTTTTTTTGTCTGTGTAATACACAACAAACAATGCTTTACCCTGTATCCCAGTATATGTGGCGATAATAAATCAAATCAAATCGAAAGAACAAGGGCCTCTCCACAATGGCTTGATTAATATTTATCCCTCAACTGTCATCAATCAGAACAAGCTACCTAGCAATGATCACATTGTTGTCTGTGAGATCTTGTTGGCTGCTGCATTCCCTGCATTACAAAAAGTGACTACACTCCGAGAAGTACTTCATCCGCTGTGGAAACGCTTTTGAGGTCAACTTTATCCAATGGGATTCAGCATGACCTGCAGGTACTACACAAATCAGGAGAGAGGGGAAATGGACCCAAAGGTTGGGATTTTCCAATCAGCCTGCAGTGGACAGGCTTTCCGGTGGTGAAGGTGGCTCGCCACTGACCGTCGATCATATTTTCCAGTCCCGCCGAAAACAATGGCCATTTGTGCTGCCGGCCTGCCAAGCTGCCGGGAAGCCCGTCCCTGGGGACGGGGGGGTTGGAAACTCCCAACCAATGTTTCCAAAACATGGACCAAAAAAGAAAAGACGGTCTTTGTGGTTTCAGCTCCTCTTTCTTGGTTGTACCTGCTGGAACTCTAATATCACAGGGTGGCACAGTGACACACTGTTACTGGTTAGCACTCAGGGCGCCAGGGTTCTGGTTCAAATCCTGGCACGGGTCACTGTCTGTGTGGAGTTGGCACACATTCTCCCTGTGGGTTTCCTCCAGGTGCTCCGGTTTCCTCCCACAGCCCAAAGATGTGCAGGTTAGGTTGATTGGCCATACTAAGTTGCCCCTTAGTGTCAGGGGGACTGGCTAGGGTAAATGCATGGGTCTATGGGGATCAGGTCTGAGTGGGATTGTGGTCAGTGCAGACTCGATGGGCCGAATGGCCTCTTTCTGCAAGGTAGGGATTGTATGATAACTTTTGTCACTACGACACAAAGTCAAAATTCAGAATTCTTGAAACCCGTATCGCAGTCGCAATCTGGTGCTGCAGACGTGTATTCATATTTCCTCTTTATTAGACCTCCCCAGCTCACACAGATTGAATGGCGCTGTCAAGTGAAAGGCATCGCTTGGAAGGCTTCCTTTCCTGCTGAATGAAACCCACAGTATCTCCGATTCAAAGCTCCTCTGAGGTTCATAACAAACAGCACAGCAAACGCACTGCATGACAATTAAAATCACAGCTGCAGTGCCACGACTGTTACTGTAATAGAGAGAGAGAGAGAGAGAAAGACAAGAGAAAATACCTTCCACAACTGCTGATGTGATATTGCAGTCAGTTGCTTGTGGGGTGGGAAGGGGAGAGGGGTGGGGATGTGCTAAAAGCAGATATGTTCACCGAGAAAGTGTTCGCACGGAAACGTGTTGACTTAAATGCATGGATTTTCACCATCTCTAATTAATTGGTGCCTTACGTCACCTAACGAGCCATCAACTGCGAGCGTGATTTGCGAAACTCTCCGTACATCAGAAACACTCGGTAAAACAACAGCACTGCAGAACAAAATAAACAGCAGAGCCCTTAGGTGGCATCAATTGTCCGCAATATGTAAAGCTGGTGATGCTTGTGATTCATATGAATGGCTAATGGTCAAACCAAACGTGCATAAATCTACACCAAAGTGTTGTACAATCCAGCCCCGCATCGCTAAGGGCTGCTCGGATTACAATAGCAAGGCCTTCTGAGGATCGGATCTGGACTTAGTAATCATGTTGACAAGGCCAAGATACCGTGCGATTTGTCATTGCAACCTTAATGGTTTCCCCACAATCTTGCGCTGCTTCTGAGCATCTCTTTATGCAGACAGACGAAGCAGGCAATAAATCTCACAGAAGGCTCACAACATCTCGGAATATATTAAAGGGGTAAATGAATGCACTTCCACCATGTAATGACATGCACGGGAGAAACCAGCGCTTAATAACGAGGAACTTTTATTTACAAAACCAACTCCTCAGAACTTATTACAGTGCTTGTTGCAAAACGATAGCTCACTCATTAGTATCTCCAAAAACATGATTTATAAAGTGTTAAGTTAGGCTATAAAACAAAAAGAGACTATCATGCAAAATTTAAGCATGTGCAAACACCATATGTATATACAAAGATCGAAGGAACCACATTTTGAGCCCTGTTTTACCATTTTGATTCTAAATACTGGGCGGGCTTGAAACTGGGAATATTTCAGATCCAAATTTTAGGCCCGTTCCCAGGCCCATGCACATTCTGAAAAAATATCAGTGATTCCGAATCGCGCTGTACAAGCTGGTAAGCAGGGCTTAACCCGCCCGAAATCCTGCAGCTCCAATCGGCGCCTCCAATTACTTATGTGCAGAATAAAAGATAGGATGTGGCTCCCCTGCCACTTCACTCCCAGGCCGGATAATGCCTCCCCTTGGCCCCCACAGACATTGCTCCACCCCCAAAACATTACTGACCCTCCTATCCTCCCACACCCTCTGCCACCGCAGACTGACCGCAGGCCCCTCCCCTCATCCCCCTCACTGAACTCAAACAGAGTGGCAGCAGACCCCCCCTTCCTCCTCACTAAGCTCAGGTAGAGTGGCAGTGAACCCTCCCTTCCCTTCCCCCATTGATCTCAGGCAAAGTGGCAGTGGACCTCACTTCTCCCCCGCCCCCCACGATTACAGACAGAGTGGCAGCAGACCCCTCTTCCCCTTCACTGATCTCAGGCAGAGTGGCAGCGGACACCCCCTTCCCCCTCACTGATCTAAGACAGAGTGGCAGTGAACTCCCCCTTCCCCCGCCCTTCCCTCCCATCGATCTCAAGTAGAGAGCTGTTGGACACTTGGCACTTACATAAGAACATGAGAACATAAGAAATAGGAGCAGGAGTAGGCCATCCAGCCCTTCGAGCCTGCCCCGCCATTCAATAAGATCATGGCTGATCTGTCGTGTCTCAGTTCCACATTCCCGCCCTCTCCCCATAATCCTTAATCCCCTCGCTTATCAAAAACCCACCAACCCGCGTCTTAAAAATATTTAGCGAGGCAGCCTCCACCACCTCAACGGGCAGAGAATTCCAGAGATTCACCACCCTTTGAGTGAAGAAGTTCCTCCTCAACTCCGTTCTAAACCGCCCCCCCTTTATCTTGAGGCTGTGCCCCCTAGTCCTACTGTCCTTTCTGAGTGGGAAGAGTCTCTCCACCTCTATCCTATCCATCCCATTCATCATCTTATACATCTCAATGAGATCTCCCCTCATTCTTCTAAACTCTAATGAGTACAAGCCTAGTTTACTCAGCCTCTCCTCATAGCTCAACCCCCTCAACTCCGGTATCAGCCTAGTAAACCTCCTCTGCACTCCCTCCAAGGCCAAAATATCCTTGCTTACCTCCTCACTAACTGAAGCATCCCAATCGGACTTCTTCGGAACATGTCTGTGTTGTGCCAATTCTGGATGGGCGAACATAGTGGTAAAGGGGGAAGTGCCAGTAAGTTGGGCATGCAGCCTATTAAGTCAATTTAAATGCATGCAACTTTCAGGCCTTGGTAAAGAGGAAACCGGTGTGAAGGCAGACATGGGTCATGCTATTCGCCTCACACCCAACTTTACCAAGTTTCAGGCCCAATGCAACTTGATAGTAAAATCAGGCCCTAAGATGCACTATTATATCCATGCATTTATTACAATAAAATTTAGGATTATTATTTTCTCACACTCATTGCCAGCCAAACATTACATTTCATGATTGCTCACTAACTTTGTTCATGTTCAGTTCATCAGATTTTTGTATCATGCAAAATGGTGATGGAGTTGATTGGCACATTTCAGAAACTTGCTGCATAGAGCTCCCACTATGTCAAAGAACAAAGAACAGTGCAGCATAGGAACTGTCCCTTCGCCCCATCCCGCCACCCCCCCTCCCCCACCCCACCACCAAGCCTGCGCCGATCATGATTCCTGCGTAAACTAAAACCGTATGAACTTAGAGTCTGTATCCTTCCATTCCCATCCCCTGCATATATTCATCTATCTGCCCCTTAACGTCATTTTTATTTGATTTGATCTGATTTATTATTATCACATGTACTGGGATACAGTGAAAAATATTGCTTCTTGCGCACTGTACGGACAAAGCATACCATTCATAGAATACATAGGGCAAAAGGAAAGGAGAGGGTGCAGAATGTGTTGTTATAATCATGGTTAAGGTGTAGAGAAAGATCAACTTAATAGAATCGAGGGACATAGTTTCAGGGTACAGGACAAACTATTTGAGACTGAGATAAGGAGGAATTGCTTTGCTCACAAGATACTTTTGGGGTCAGACAGAGAGAGGACATGACCCCCTTTCTTCATGCTCTGTTGCTTTTCTTTTGGCTTACGTCCAACTCTTGCTGATCCCTGTGATGCCTTGCCCTTACCTTGTGGCTTGTTGCCTTCTTGCCTCCTGGGCTTTTTTAATTCTTAAAAATGAAATATTATAATTCGTGTTGGTTTTTTCTTGTGTGGGGTAGCGTATGGGGCGTACCCCCCCCGGCAGAAGAGAAGTAGGTGCGGGGGGTGGTGGTGGGGGAAGAAAGAACAAAGGAAATCAGGGCAATGGTCTGCTTGGAATTCTCTATCGCAGAGGGCTGCGTAAGCTTTATCATTGAGCATGTTCAAGACCAAAATCAATAGATGCCTGAAAACTAATGATATCAGGGGGTGGGGAATAGCACAGAAAAATGTGGTTGAGGTAAATAATCAGCCATGATCTAATCGAAGGACGGAGCAGGATCAGTGGGCTGAATGGTCTACTCCTGTTCCAATGTTTGGAGAGCTACTTGGTGGCCAGATTCAAAACCCATTAAAAGCAAAGTTATAAATGTACTCACACTCTTTTTCTCACTGATGTCCTGAGGTTATGGTAGCCTTGTGGTTACATGACTGGAATACTAATCCAAAGGCCCGGACTAAAGAAGCCAAGATATGAATACCGAGTGTCACCATGGGAACTGGAGATTGTATACTCAATTAATTAAATAAATCTGTAATAAAATCTTGTGCCAGTAATGATAACCATGAAATTACCAGATTATTGTTGTTAAAAAAACCCTCATCTGGTTCACTCACGACCATGAGGAAATAATATCTGCCTTCCTTCTTCTTGAGTTCTTTCCTTGAAGGCAAGTCCAATCCACAGCGCCATGACCTTCAGCACAGTGCGTCAAGGAGACGGATTCCAATTCCAGCCCAGCCAGAACGGGCATTGAACTCCTTGCTAATGTCATCAATCTGATCCACATCAGCTGTCCAGTAAGTTGGCTCAGAGATGGAGAAGCTGCTTACTGCATCACAAAACTATCTTTGTTTTCCTTCTCTCACCTAATTGTGACTTCAGACCTCACGCAAGATGGTTGATTTTTTTTTACATAGTACTGTGGTATACTCCAAAGCAGGCATGTGGGGGCTGAGTGTGTGTGTGACTGATCTGATTAAGCTGAAGACAGTTAGGCTACAAAGTTCAAATCATCAAGGGGAGAGATACAAAAGTCTTCAGAGAGGCAATTTTTTCACAATGAGGGTGGTGAGTGTCTGGAACAAGCTGCCAGAAGTAGTAGTAGAGGCTGGTACAATTTTATCTTTTAAAAAGCATTTAGATAATTACATGGGTACAATGTGTATAGAGGGATATGGGCCAAATGCGGGCAATTGGGATTAGCTTAGGGATTTAAAAAAAAAAGGGTGGCATGGACAAGTTGGGCCAAAGAGCCTGTTTTCTTGTGGTAAACTTCTAGGACTCTATGACTCTAAGTGTTGGGTATAAAAACAAACTTTTGAAGTGGAGATAACTCAAGCTAAGATAGGTACAAGTAAATTCAAACCTGAGTAGAAATTTGCATTAGGAGACAAATAAGGATCTGGACTTTCAGCTCTTGAATTCCAAAATAAATGAAACAGAGACTTTCGACTGGCAAAGATCATAAATGAAATAAATAAAGTGATTCATTTTAATTTAGCCGAAGGAAGTAGCCATTAGGAATATATATTTTTTTAATTTTCTGGAAGGTAACTTCCAAAGAAGGAAGAGAACAATGGCTGAAATTTTACCGTCCCACCCACCATGGGAATTGGAGCAGGTGAGGGGTTGACCATGGAAAGGTCCATTGACCTAGGGCGGGATTTTACGGTTTCGGGATGAACGAAAATCCCACCCAATAGTTTCAAAGAGGAAAAACATATTTAAGGAGAGGTCGGAAGCTATGCCAGAGGAATGGCCATGTGATATCTTGCAGTGTGCTGAAGGAAATCTGTGAAAGAAGCAAAGGGAGACATCGCCATACATCCCAGAGAATTGCTTAAAGCTTTAGTTTTTCACTATCAAATGAAGAGAGAGAGAAGCCGTGAGAGTTACCTCCCCTATAGCAACAGTGAGTGCTTTGCAGTAATAATACCGGATTTTTTTGTAGATTAAAGTATCTGTAGGGGCAGTTGCCTGAAATGGGGGGTTTATTTGTGAATCTAACTAAATAGGAATTCTTTGGGGAAATGTTTATAAGATTATTTCTTACCAGTGTAAATGTAATCTTGTATGTTTAAGTTTTCTTTTATTTTGTAAATAAATGTTTTGTTGATAAATGTTTCATTTTAATGTTTAAAATTTCCAAAAGTGGTATCGGAATTTATGAATCCTGACTTCAGCATGCATATCTTCTCAGAATAAAATACAAATTGAAAATTGTTGTGATAGCTTGCCTGAGCTTCCCTTTGCGATGTGGTCAACGCTGCAATTTCCACCTGCTATACAATAACATGATGCTTAACAGCCCTTTGAAGTAGCCTACCAAGCCACTGTGCTCTATTCCAGAAGCCATCCCCTTCTCAAGGCAAAGGAAGCTGGACTTGTCGGCAATATCCACATCCAATGATTGAATCAAAAAGAAAGTTTGAACCATTCCTAACAAAATACCAAACAGGTCAACTTGCTACTTATCTAAAGGTCCCATTCACAAGTGAACAAATTCTACAAAACCAACCAAACATGTTGCTCAGAAAGATCAATTGTTGCGATATTTTCCATGCCATTAACAGTATTACATTTCCAAGGTGATAAACGCACAAAACCAATTTTAAATAACTCATCGAACTTAGTCATAAATTTATAGTTTTATTTCACAAGTGTCATACACTTCTCCTTTACAAGCCTGACCCTGTGTCTGGTAGGGCTGTATTAAACCTAGTGCTAACAGTACTTCACTGGGTTTTTCTGCTAATATACACTGGGTGATGAGCTCACTCTGCAATATGCTAATAGCTCCCATTGAGTACTCTGCGAAAACCTCAATTTTCATTGCTGCACCTTATAAATCAACAAAGTCAGGAGTTTGTGCAACTTGGCTTTCTACAGTATTCCAGCCACAATCTACTGCCAATGACTGTCTTATTTATTATGTATGCATTTGTGGGACATGGCCGTTGCTGACTGGCTAGCATTTATTGTTTTGATTTGATTTGATTTATTATTAGCGTACATTGAAAAATATTGTTTCTTGCGCTCTATACAGACAAAGCATACCATTCATAGAGAAGGAAATGAGAGACTGCAGAATGCCGTGTTACAGTCGTACCTAGGGTGTAGAGAAGGATCAACTTAATACAAGGTAGGTCCATTCAAAAGTCTAGTGGCAGCAGGGAAGAAGCTGTTCCTGAGTAGGTTGATATGTGACTTCAGACCTTTGTGGCTTTTTCCTGACTGAAGAAGGTGGAAGAGACAATATCTGGGGTGTGTGGGGTCCTTAATTATGTTGGCTGCTTTGCTGAGGCAGTGGGAAGTGGAGACAGAGCCAATGGATGGGAAGCTGGTTTGTGTGATAGATTGGGCTACATTCACAACCTTTTGTAGTTTCTTGTGGTCTTGGGCAGAGCAGGAACCATACCAAGCTGTGATGCGACCAGAAAGAATGCGTTCTATGCTGCATCTGCAAAAGCTGGTGAGAGTCGTAACTGACATGCAGAATTTCCTTAGTCTCCTGAGAAAGTAGAGGCACATCCCTAGTTGCCATTGTTCATAGGGAAGTTGAGCTTTCATTGCTGTGGCTTTGGACTCACATGAGGCCAGACCAGGTAAGGACAGCAGATTTTCTTCACTAAAGAACATTAGTGAATCAGATGGGTTTTTCCGACAGTGGTTTCATGGTCATCAGGAGATTCTTCATTCCAGATTTTTTGAATGGAATTCATCTGCTGTGGTGGGATACAAATCTGGGTCCACTGAACTTTAGCTGAGTTTCTGCGTTGACAGTTCAGCAATAATACCACTAAGCATCATTTCTCCTGGACCTGGATCCAACAAGCTCAGCTGATCCTTTGCAACAAAAGTCTTTACATTGACATGAGGTTCATTTGCAAATTCAAATTTAGCCATCTACCATGATGTGATTCAAACTTGGAACCCAGGTCTAGTTTTGTGGCTGAGTAACTCAGTGACCAATACAGTACACCACAGGAGGAACCTACATGAACAGGAGGACAACACAAACAAATTTATATTTTTGCTCTTAATTGGGTCTTGATTAACTCTTATTTGCAGAGAAACATCAATGTTTGATTGGTGTTCTGACAGCTGTTGATCCAACTTAGTCTCAGGGGAATTGTTGGGATATGAATGGTATTGATGATAATGCACCAACTTATAATGTATTTACATACACTAAGCTTCCAACCTGCTGATTAGGTGCATTGGCCATGCTAACTTTTTCCTCGGTGTACCTGAATAGGTGCCAGAGTGTGGCGACTAGGGGATTTTCACAGTAATTTCACTGCAGTGTTAACGTAAGCTGACTTATGACACTCCTAAATAAACTTAAGCATGACGAACCAGCATGATAATAGTAGGCTCCCTTTGTCACCTCACAGAGTAAGTCACAGTACAAGGCCTATGAATTGCCTTGTTCTGTTATTTGTGTTTCTTTCACTGAGCTATGTTATTTCTCTTTGTTTCAACTTATCTCTTGCTGCTCTTCTTTCTACTGCTGGGACATGTTCTCCAGATCTATCAGAGATACTTAACCTTAAGTGAAGGAGATTCCAACTGGAGGCAGAATTCGTGACTGCAAACAGGAGGAAGGAGTCTGTGAAGCCTGAAGACCAAATTCCGGTGAGCTCTTTGAAGGGTTATGGGCAAAAGTGTAAAGGTTCCAAGTGTTCCACCTCATTTGTGAGATGGCTGGACCTACATCTCTGTCCTATGCTCAGCTTTTGCCCAGGCTACATGGCTGCTCTTTGGGCTGGTAAGTCTGTAGATGTATAAATCCTTGGGTCCCTGCTCCATGAGCAGAAGGGCAGGATCTCCTGAAGCATGCAACCCTCAGCGTTAACCCTTTCTCAAATCTTAGTGATAGGAATCAAGATCCTGCAATGTTACATTAGCCACAACCATTGGGGAGCTGGCTTCAACAACCTACTGTTCCAACCAGATGGTGGTCGTACAAGAAAGGAATTGCTTCTCGTGAGGTCAAGGGACTCACCCCATCTCTCAACAGACAAGAATTGTTTTGTGACGTTATAATGAATTCTAATAACCCTAGCACTTCTGATGCAGCCAGAGAAACAATGGCACAATCACTGCACCACCTCACTTCTCTCAGAGACAAACTTCAGCCCTTTGTGGCTGGTTCCCCATTCAGCATAATATGTCTGAACCCCAACCAAACTTGTTGTCTATCCTTCCTTTTTCAGCTCTTCCTCTGTCTGAAGGAAGGGCACAGTCAACAACAAAAAGGCTGACCAGAGATAATGAGTTTTAAGCAAAATACTGCAAAAACGGATGGCACAGTGGCACATGGGCAGCATGGTGGCACAGTGGTTAGCACTGCTGCCTCACAGCGCCAGGGACCTGGGTTTGATTCTGGCTCACTGCCTGCATGGAGTTTGCACTTTCTCCCATGCAAGTTTGCATGGGTTTCCTCCAGGTGCTTCAGTTTCCTCCCACTGTCCAAAGATGTGCACGTTAGGTTAATTGGCCATGCTAAGTTGTCCCTTAGTGTTCCAATGTTTGTAAATTAGGGAGATTAACAGGGTAAATACATGGGTTATGGGGATCGGGGCTGGGTGGGTTGTGGTCGGGGCAAGCTCAATGGGCTGGATGGCTTCCTTCTGCATTGTAGATTTTCTATGGTTCTAAGTAAGACCATAGGATATAGGAGCAGAATAACGCCATTCAGCCCATCGAGTCTGCTCTGCCATTCAAGCATGGCTGATAAGTTTCTCAACCGCATTTTTCCCCTTTTCCTCATGACCTTTGATCCCCTTACTAATCAAGAACCTATCTATTTCTAACTTGAATATTCTCCACAACCTGGTCTGGATGCTGGAATCTGAAACAAAAACAAGAAATGCTGGAAAATTTCAACAAGTCTGATAGCATCTGTGGAGACAGAATAGTTTTGAGTCAGGAGGAATTTACATCAGAGCTGAGCTATGAGGTATGTTGTGGATAATAAAGCAGAGAACCATAGCATACTACTGTGCAGAAGGAGGCCATTCAGCCCATCGAGTCTGCACTGACCACAATCCCATCCAGGCCGAATCCTCATAACCCCATGTATTTACTCTTGCAAATCCCCCTGACACTAAGGGACAATTTAGCATGGCCAATTTCCCTAACCAGACACCAAGGATGTCTAGATAACTTTGAAATAACTGTAAAATAAAGTAAAACCTCAAAGGTTGCCTGTTGCGAAGCAACATAGAGACAGGGAAAAGAAAATTAAGTTTAAATAAAATGTACCCGCAACTGGATAGCAAGGGAGAGAGCCAGTAGAACTGCATTGTCATCAATTGTTGGGTGGTGAGTATAATTGTAAGGGTGCGTATGTTAAAAGCAATACCTCAGTGTCGCAGCCACATATGGCACACAGGCATAACAAATTCACATGGCGGCAAGGCTGCACAGTGGTTAGCACAGCCACCTCACAGCTTCGGGTTCAATCCCAGACTTGGGTAACTGTGTGGAGTTTGCACTTTCTTCCTGTGTCTGCATGGGTTTCCTTAGGATGCCCCGGAAACCTCTCTCAGTCTAAAGGTGTATGGATTAGGTGAACTGGCCATGCTGAGTTGCTCCTGAGTGTCAAGGGATTAGTTGGGTGAACTTGTGGGGTTACGAGGATAGGGCCTGGGTGTGATTGTTGTCAGTGCAGCCTTGATGGGCCGAATGGCCTCCTTCTGCAGTGTAGGGATTCAGTGGATTCTATTCTGTGGAAGGTGGTTTAAGCAGCAATTGAAAGGCAAATGCAAGACTTTTAAAGGAGTCCCACTTCATTTCTTGTGGCAAATGATGGCTGCAGGAAGTGCATGGTGGGCAATTGCGCGTGTGCGGTCCCCATGGCTTCCCAGCAGTTAAATATTTTCGGAAGGGCAACCATGGATTGCAGTCTGCAACTGGCTGAATCATCCATTTAAAATTATAGATTGGATCAAGGGGTTCAATTATTCAGACGTGAGCACAAATCAATGAGGCGCGTGTCTATAAGCACGATGGCAAATTATGCAAGTTTTACCAGGAAACAACTTCCCACTCCACAGGCAAACTTTGCAGCCATCTACATATCCATTCCATTACAAATTCAAAGTGCAGCTGCATTAATCCAAATTGCCTTTCAGATATGTAAGAGCCATTAATGGCACTTCAGTGGGAGCTAAAATTATGTAGTCATTTCATGTGTGCTGATCCTGCTACGCTTTCTCAGTTTAAAGGGGCAGTGTCATCAGAACAGTCATAAAGTCCTAATTACGTGAAAGTCTTGCTCACTCCAGCTTTCGATGTGGTGCACACTGTTTCTTATCCATTGGCTTCCAATCCTTACCTGACCATTAAATCATGTTTTTTCCCTATCTTCTATTTATCCAGCTTTTATTGTTGCTGGATCTGTGTCACAGCACAATCAGTAAGAAAATGTTGTTCTATTACAGAATTGCTTTCACTGACTGGTGTTTCCCCAACATGCAGTGGAACAGATTGAAACCTGTTCTGACTACTCACATCCCGAGAACTGCCAACTGAGGACTTGGCTTGTCGTAACATTCAAGGCTGTGGGCCAAGCGCTGGTAAATAGGATGAGGTGAGAAGTCAGGGGTGAAATTTTCCCATCCCGCCCGCAACAGGAATTGTAATGGGCTGGACACGGACCATATAAAGGTCCATGCAAATCCAAGACAGGGTGTCAACTTTGGCGGGGCTGGGAGACCCCATCGATGGGAAGGGCCAGAAAATCCCGCTCGCTAACTTTTTATATAACAAAAGCAAAACACCGCAAGTGCTGAAAGTCTGAGATGAAAACGGAAAATGCTGGAAAATCTTCCAGCAGTCTCTGTGGAGAGAGAGACAGAAAGCGGGATTTTCTGATCGCGCGCCCCAAAACTGGACATTCCGGTCCGAGGTCAACAGACCTTGGGTCTGCCAAATTTTCAGTCCACCCGCTACAATTCCCACAGTGGATCAGACCAGAAAATCTCACCCAGAGTTAATGATTCACATCCAATATTCTTCATTTCCCTCAAGAAAATGTTGACACAAGTTCTTCATTATCTGATGCCAAAATTTCAGAAATAAAGCATAATCCTGAAGATATTAATGATTTGATTTCATTGTAAATGTACAAACGAGAATTAAAATGAGTTTACATTTATTTATTAGTCACAAGTAGGCTTACATTAACACTGCAGTGAAGTTACTGTGAAAGTCCCCTAGTTGCCACATTCTGGCGCCTGTTCAGGTAAGCTGAGGGACAACGTAGCATGGCCAATCCACCTAACCAGCACATCTTTCAGACTGTGGGAGGAAACAGGAGCACCCGGAGGAAATCCACTCAGACACGGGGAGAATGTGCAAACTCCATGCAGACAGTGACCCAAATCAGGAATTGAACCGGGGTCTCTGGCGCTGTGAGTTAGCAGTGCTGACCACTGTGCTACCTTGCCACCCCAATATGAATACCGTGTATGTAAATTAAAACATTAATGCAGTTATTTTTGTTTTTATTGATTCAATTTATTAAGGCAATCAGATTCTACGTGGCAAACCATGTCGGGATTTATTAATTACTTACCGGTAATTACCATGGGTTATCTTTAATTACTGTGGTTCATTATGGTCTTTCATGGGTTGTGCATGAACCCAAATGAAGCATACATGTTAACCCCTCTGAAAGATATGCCATGTAAAAGTCAACCTTATGATGTATATCAAAAAGAATTGGTCTAAAAAGAATAAATTTTGCACCAGTGTATGCTGTAATCTCTTTAGTCTGGAATGCTTAGGATTCACTTGGGAAGTCACTTGGGATTCAGTTGGGAAGTCACTTGCTTTATTTCCTCCCCAATTGGGTGGAGAATCAAGGAGGAGGTAGCAGTAGGTCGGGACTTGGGTTTCCAGAGAGAGAGGAAGGGCAGGGGTGCAGCCCTGGAGCAGACAGGAGAGGATAGATCAGAACTCTGGAAATGAATCAAGCATCAGGACTTTGAAGGTCAGGATGCCCTGGATGGTGTACCAGTCATCTTAACCACTGTGGGATTCCCAATCAAGGGGGGGGAAGGGAGAAAGGTGATGAAAAAGTGGAGGAAAAGAACAAATCAACATAACAGTGTCACATGGATTGTTGAATATGATTAGGGCTTTGAAAACACTTTCTGGTATTGATTCTTCTCATATGGCCTAATGATATTATTGCTAGACTATTAATTGAGAAACTCAGCTAATGTTCTGGGATTTGAATCCCACCATGGCAGATGGTGGAATTTGAATTCAATAAAGAAAATCTAGGATTAAGAATATACTGATGACCGTGAAACCATGATCGATTGTCGGAAAAACCCATCTAGTTCATTAATGTCCTTTAGGGAAGGAAATCTGCCATCCTTACCTGATCTGGCCTGCATGTGACTCCAAAGCCACAGCAATGTGGTTGACACTCAGATGCCCTCAGGCAACTAGGAATGATCAATAAATGCTGACGTGGAGATGCCGGCATTGGACTGGGGTAAACACAATAAGAAGTCTCACAATAAATGCTGGCCAGCCAGTAGCTCCCATGACCCATGAATGAATTTAAAAAAAAGTAGACAAATGCATTGTTAATTGTAGAAAATTCTTGGTGTTCAATATCATTTCCCCCAAAAATCATCAAATAATTCATAAATTTAAAAGAAGAAACATTTGCAAGAAGATATTGCTATCAGAAACTTTAAGAGCAAGAGTGGCACGTGGAAATTCAAAAGTCATTGAGGTTTTTTGAGGCATATCTCTGGCGATGCACGCTGTCATGACCATTGACAGAAAGATCATTTAAAAGAATTAATGTGTAGCGATGTCTGTCAGGTGATGGCCCATATGGTTATCAGGGAGACAGATCAGATAACTTAACAATGATGGATTCCTGCATGGTCAGCCTCAGATCTGATGTTATATCGCACTGCTGGCTGCAATAAGTACTCATAAGGAAAATTTGCATTTGAATAGTTCCTTCACATTCCCCAAGATGACCTTCCTGCCAATGTTTTTTAAACTCTTACTTTCCCAGCTGATGTACCCATTAGACAAGTCAGATCCCAGATTGGAACCTGATCAATCTTAATATCTCCTTCAGTAACCTTGGAGGAAGTTATTGAATTTATTCACAGGAGCCTGTCAGTATACTTTTAACACAAAGAATAAAATGTTTATTAAACAAGAAAACTGAACAATTTATTGCACGGAACAACGCAGGTGGAAACGTTTCACTATCCGACTCATGGAATCCCTGAAGCGCAAAAGCAGACCATCCGGCCCGTTGAGTTTACACCGACTCTCCAACAAAGCATCGCACCCAGCCTCTAACCCTGCAACCCCATGTATTTACCCTGCTAATCCCTCTAACCTACACATCTGAGATACTAGTGTACATTTAGCATGGCCAATTAACCGAACCTGCACATCTTTGGACTGTAGGAGGGAACTGGAGCACCTGGAGGAAACCCACACTGACATGGGGAGAATGTGCAAACTCCACACAGACAGTGGCCCAAGCTGGGAATTAAACCCAGTGACTCGATGGGCTGAACGGCCAACTTCTGCTCCAATGATTTCTGGTCTCATGGGCAAACACATGGTAAATGATGAAATCATAAGAACATAACATAAGAAATAGGAGCGGGAGTAGGCCATCCAGCCCTTCGAGCCTGCCCCGCCATTCAATAAGATCATGGCTGATCTGTCGTGTCTCAGTTCCACATTCCCGCCCTCTCCCCAAAACCTTTAATCCCTTCGCTTATCAAAAACCCACCAACCCGCGTCTTAAAAATATTTAGCGAGGTAGCCTCCACCACCTCAACGGGCAGAGAATTCTAGAGATTCACCACCCTTTGAGTGAAGAATTTCCTCCTCAACTCTGTTCTAAACCTTCCCCCCTTTATCTTGAGGCTGTGCCCCCTAGTCCTACTGTCTTTTCTGAGCGGGAAGAGCCACTCCACCTCGATCCTATCCATCCCATTCATCATCTTATACATCTCAATGAGATCTCCCCTCATTCTTCTAAACTCTAACGAGTACAAGCCTAGTTTATTCAGCCTCTCCTCATAGCTCAACCCCCTCAACTCCGGTATCAGCCTAGTAAACCTCCTCTGCACTCCCTCCAAGGCCAAAATATCCTTGCGTAAGTGCGGCGACCAAAACTGCACACAGTGCTCCAGCTGCGGCCTCACCAATGCCCTATCCAGCTGCAGCAAGACCTCCCTACTTTTATATTCAATCCCCCTCGCTATGAAGGCCAGCATCCCATTAGCCTTCCTGACCACTTGCTGCACCTGCAGGCTGGGTTTTTGCGACTCATGCACAAGGACCCCGAGGTCCCTCTGCACCGTCGCATGCTGCAGTTTTTCACCCCGTAAGTAATATTCCTTCCTACCATTATTCCTACCAAAGTGGACCACCTCGCACTTGCCAACATTAAATTCCATCTGCCATTTCCTGGCCCATTCGCCCAGCCTATCTAGATCCTTCTGCAGACTCTCCACACCCTCCGCGCAATTTGCCGTTCCACCAATCTTGGTGTCATCAGCAAATTTCGACACCCTACACTCGGTTCCCTCCTCCAGATCATCTATATAAATGCTAAATAGCTGAGGCCCCAGCACCGACCCCTGGGGCACTCCACTAGTCACCAACCGCCAATCCGAATAGCACCCATTAACCCCCACTCTCTGCCTCCTATTTGACAACCAATCCTCTATCCACGCTAACACCCTACCCCCAACTTCATGCAGATAACGTAATTTATAATATACATCTTAGAATCCAACATTTTGGGTAACTATGCAGTACAAGTAAATTAAAAGGCGAACGGTGATCAGTGACACTACAGTCCAAAGTAAGAGACAGGTATGTTCAAAACTAATTCCCTGGATTCCTCAATGATCTCCCGGACGCTTTTTACACCGTGAGTCAACCGGACTCACGGAAACACTGTCTTTCTCATGAGCACTTCCAATCATTTGAAGAACTTGCCTTGGAATTTTCTCCCAGAAGAAGTTTCCACTTGGGTCTCTTCAACAAGGATCCACTTCTGTGGTCTCAATCTCTCCTCCTGATGTACTTTTCTCCTGGATCGCCAAGTGTAGTCGAGCCTCATCTTCAACATACATGCTCAGATATTCAAATGTGCCAGAGCTCCAAAGGCCTGCAGTAAGGAGTAACCAACTTTTGGCTGTCTCCTCAGATCTCCTGGTTTCTCTTATGCTCACTCTGCTTCAAGTCTGCTCCACACAGTCTTCTTTCTAACTCCTAACCCTCAAGATGGAATTTTGCTTTTATTCATTTTTCCCTTCTGCATGGGCTTGGAGGTTCCCAGCTGCAGATTTTTTTAAAAGCAAACCTCGCACCTGTGTAGAGCTGGTCTCTGGCCTAATGACAAGAAGATCCAAATCATAGAATCCCTACTGTGTGGACCGACCACAGTGTCACCTAGGTCCTATCCCCATAACCTTATGCATTTATCCCAGCTAGTCCCCCTGACATTAAGGGGCAATTTAGCATGGCTAATCCATCTAACCCACACATCTTTGGACTGTGGGAGGAAACCAGAACACCCAGAGGAAACCCATGTAGACATGGGGAGAATGTGTAAACTCCACACACACACACACACACACACACACACACACACACACACACACACACACACACACACACACACACACAGTGACCCCAGCCAGGAATTGAACCCTGTGAAACAGCAATGAGAACCACTGTGCCACCGTGCCATCCCTGTGCTGCAGTCCAAAGATGTTCAGGTTAGGTTGATTGGCCATGATACATTGCCCTTTAGTGTCAGAGAGACTGGCAGGGTAAATATGTTGGGCTATGGGGATAGGGCCTGGGGGGATTGTGGTTGGTGCAGACTCCTTCTGCACTGTAGGATTCTGTGGATCCTATAAACTGCATCTCAGCTGCCATCCTTTGGCCCAAGCATGCTCAGAAACCCCCAAGGCCCACTCGGAACTAGATTTTCCAGCCTCCGTCCACCAATTAAGGTGAGCTTTTTTCCATTTTACTTTGTAGTTTGTCACAAAACATAGTCACAGTTTTTTATGGAGGAAATATGGCAACCAAGTTGTGCACAGCAAGATCCAACAAATAACACTGCACTGATGGCCAGATAATTTGCTTGGGTGATGTCAGTTGCCCAGGTTACCGGGGAGAACTCTACTGCTTTCCTTTAAAATAGCTCTTTGGGATTTTTTTTTGTACAGCTGAGAGGGCAGAGAGGGCCAGTGAAAGTTTAACACCTCGTCACAGTGCTGGGTACCTCTGTCAATGCGCACTGAGTGTCAGCATCAATTTGCTCTCAAGCCTCTGGACTGGAACTTAGCCCCACAAGCGTCTAACTGAGGTGAAAAGTGCTACCAACCAAGCCACATCTAGTTACTGTATACCTGTATTACATTCCCAATATTGCCCTTGCTTTATTTTAACCTTGATTTGGGAGGTCATTTCGTCATTGTGGGTTTATTTTTGCGTGAACTTTCCTCACACAAGGACAAGAGAAGATCCATCCCGACCCCAAAGGCTCCCTAAAAGTTGGACACATTCCATCCACTGATCAAACCAAATCATTCACAGTAACAAAACTGTGTTCGATTCGTCCTTTTAGCTAAATACATTTACTTTCTTCCTGAATCATTCCCTCATGTTTTAGGTTACTAACCATGAATACAAATGGAAATAAATGTTATTTATATATACTATATATATATAAACTGAAGCACTTAGTATGCAGGCAATGGCACGCATAAGTGTTGTTATGATTCTCTGGGGTTGGCAACACTGCTTGGGAAGGGTGTGATTTCCTTTAGCATGCAGATAATGGAGCTCAACTCGTTTCTGTGTAAACACTCTGTGAAAACCAGTAGCGCCCTGCAAGGGACAAAAATAGTCAGTGCATAAACGTTTGTGCCATGTTACCTTGTGGGCTGATCACGCATCCCTAGGTATAAAAATAATTCTATTCACTTACAGGCTCGACAAGTGACACCAAATTATAGACCAGGTACTGAATAAATCACACACCACCATAAAGCAAATAGCCAACTCTACAGTCACAAATACTGTCATCTCCCTCCAAATAGTTTGAAGAGAGAAGTGCAATTTTAGGATGATTGTACTAAGTGCAATCTGCTCTTCTACTGCAGCAATTGAAAAGTAATAATAATTTGTGCTATAGAACGCCATAAACATCCAACTTGCAAAAATATGCACTTGTACATAAAAGAACTTGCATTCATACCGAATCGTTCGCAACCCACATAATATCCTCATGTAGCACTTTCCAGTCCTTGAATCAGGAAGTTGGTATGCGGGTAGAGCAAATAATAAAAAAAAGGCAAAAGGAATGTTAGCATTTATTGCAAAAATAGAGAAGTGTTGTTGCAATTGTGTAGGGTGTTGGTGAGACTACATCTGGACTATTGTGTCCAGTTTTGGTCTCCTTATTTGAGAAAGGATGTGATGACACTGGAAGCAGTTTAGAGGAGGTTCACCAGATTGATTCTGGCGAGAAAAGGGTTGATGAATGAGGAGAGGTTAAACAGTTTGAGCTTATACTCGCTGGAGTTCAGAAGGATGAAAGGGGACCTGATTGAGAGATATAAAATACTGAAAGGGATTGATAAAGTAAATGCAGACCAAATGATTCCCCTTGTGGGGCAAACTAGAACAAGAGGTCACAGGTATATGATTTGATTTATTATTGTCGCATGTATTAGTACCCAGTGAAAAGTATTGTTTCTTGTGCGTTGTACAAAGCATACCATTCGTTGAGAAGGAAGCTAAAAAGTGCAGAATGTAGTGTTTACAGTTATGGCTAAGATGTAGAGAAAGATCAACTTAGTGCAAGGTAGGTTCATTCAAAAGTCTGATGGCAGCAGGGAAGAAGCTGTTCTTGAGTCAGTTGGTACATGTCCTCAGACTTGAGAGGCAGTAGATTTGGAACAATGATGAGGAGGGAAATACTTCTTGCAGAGGGTGGCAAATGTGTGGAACTCACTGCCCCATAGCGCTGTGGAATCTAAATCATTTAATGGTTTCAAGAAGGAGATAGATATATTTCTGATAAAAGAAGGTTAAAGGAATATGGCATAAAGGTACGTAGTACTCCAGGTGTGGTCTCACCAACACCTTATACAGCTGCAATATAACCTCGCTGTTTCTAAACTCCATCCCTGAGAAATGAGGACAAAATTCCATTTGCCTTCTCAATGACTTGCTGCACCCTGGTGATCAAACTAAACATCCTTCCAATATGCTTTTGTACAATGAAAGAATGGGAGATATTCCTGGTCAGCCATGTGACAGAGAGAAATTTGGAGCCGCCATCATCTCCACCCATCGCTCCAGACTATATAGAAACCCTACACTGCAGAAAGAGGCCATTCGGCCCATCGGGTCTGCACCGACAACAATCCCATCCAGGCCCTATCCCCATATCCCTATGTATTTATCCACTAATCCCTCTAACCTATGCATCCCGGGGCACTAAGGGGCAAATTAGCTTGCTCAATCCACCTAACCCACACATCTTTGGACTGTGGGAGGAAACCGGAGCACCTGGAGGAAATCTACGCAGACACAGGGAGAAATGTGCAAACTCTGCACAGTGACCCGAGCCAGGAATCAAACCCAGGTCCCTGGAGCTGTGAAGCAGCAGTGCTAACCACTGTGCTACCGTGCCACCTATATGTAAAAGTGTACGTTGCCACAGGAACTCAGACTCGCTGAGTGAACTGTAAAATGCCACGAGCACAAGAGAAAACGTTGCATGGCCATTGTCGCAATGTGCATCCTCCATAAAGGAGGCTGGAGTTCAATGAACAAAACTCAAGGACCATCTATGTCAGAATCACAACGACGGGTAACTTTTATTTCCCCTTTACTTACTTTGTGCCTTCGCATTTGAAAATGAATTTGCATCTGAAGAGTGGAAATAGCTAAAGTGTCAAGTAGTCATGCTGACAACTCACACATTCATTATTCCTGAAACAGAATAATTCTTTGTCATTTTAATCAGGGTCTTAATTATAATCCCCCAAATCTGGTAATTAACTCCAATAAGAATCTCATTCAGTGTTAATAACTTTATCTGCTGTTATCAGTTCTATCAGACATTAATGGAATTAGCAACCCTGTCGAAAATTAATCCATATAAGTTTTTTAAAAATTAATCCTTTAATTAAGGAACTTTTGTTGTAGCTTGTGATGACAGCCTGAAAGTTGAGTAGAACACAGGGCTTCCACTGTCTTGTTGCTGCAGCGACTTAATAAAAAGTATTTATTTCAAAAGGAGCTTTTTAGCAGGGGATTGTTCTGTTCTTATGAATGACTCCAAGCCACCTGCTGTTGGGCTGCGACCTCCAACTTGTAATTTACTTACCACCAGGCTTTTCTCCTCTTGCGAGCCACGCACAGTGGGAATGATGATATTGCCGTGACCAGTTTGATGTTGACAATACTGCAACAATCCAGGATTGCATTAAGATCTTTCCACAAAAGAATGCAGATCGCAAAAATGTAATTTATCTGACCCGCTCAAAATACTTCAAAGTAATATGCACTTGTAGGTAAAAGAAGTTGCATTCATACCAAACTGCTCATGACCTTATCCTTATGATATCCTTATGTAGCATTTTCAGTCAGTTAAGCTCCTTGAATTGAAGAAAGTTGGTATGCAGGTCAAGCAAGGAATATAAAAGGCAGATGGAACGTTAGCATTTATTGCAAAAGTAGAGAAGTGTTGCCATTGTACAGGGTGTTGGTGAGACCACATCTGAAGCACTGTGTCCAGATTTGATCTCCTTATTTGAGGAAGGATGTGGTGACACTGGAGAAAGTTCAGAGGGGGTTCACCAGACTGATTCCAGGGATGAAAGGGTTGAAATATGAGGAGGGATTAAACAGTTTGGGCTTTTACTCGTTGGAGTTTCGATGGATGAGTGGGGATCCAATCGAAGTATATAAAATACTGAAATAGTTCCAACAGAACAAAGATTATCAATAGGGTGCCCCTTCCTTAATACTCTTTTGCAATCTGTTTTTTTTTCTATAAACAGTCCCATGCTTCACAAGCTATTCATAAATTGGGATTGTGCACACCACACTTTAGCATTTCTTTATATATGTGTTACATAGTCTATCTCTTCTCTCTGTCTCCCCTTGGTACATGCCCTGATACGTTATTTACCCAGAGTCAGAATAATCACAATTGCATTGTTTCCCACATTTTATTAGGCTGAGTTTATTTATGTTATTAATGTTTCTCACCTGCATTTTCTTCCAGTGTGTAGGTCCCAGATTGCTCCAATTTACTGCTCTCTAAATGTTTCTTTCTTCAGAGCGATTTTTGCCTGAATTCTCCTTATATTTTCCCTGGTTCTCCCTCCCTAAAAGCACTGTGGGTGCATCTACACCACATGGCAGCTCACCACCACTTTCTCAAGGACAATTAGGGATGGGCAATAAATGCTGACTTAACCATTCTGTGAATGAATCAAAAAAATAATTTTGATTTTTGACTCTCAGTTCAGAAGTTCAAAAACTGTCTCACCCATATGTTCTCAGCAGCTCTTCCACTGATCTCAGGTTCCTCCAAGGTGCTTTAGCTTACATAGTGAAAACTCTGCAGGATTATTGCAGATGGCCCTCAGGGGCTTAGAATCACATGTATGCTTCTCACTGCTGGACTGAAGGAAAATGACCTCTTCCAAGCCTTTCCAACTGCATCCCTCCCTCCCTCCCAAATGCCCTTGCCTTCCCCCATAGCTCTTCCAAAAAATTCATTGTCTTATCTTTCTCCTTCAAAGTTAGAACCACTCCTTAGTCCGTCTGAATCAGCAGGACAAACCCCCTCCTGAGTCTTAGAGGCTACCTCTTCTGACCAGTGATCCTACCTGGCTTCTTGTAAACATCTTTAAGCAGCCAAACATTGTCTTTGATTGAGTTGGTGCTGGCTCAATGGGTTGAATGGCCTCTTTCAGTACTGTAGGGATGCTATGGATTCGGTGAACTCTATAGTTCTAGCATTGAGAATCACTTCAAAAGATTGTTTATGGTTGGTACTGTGTGAATTTCTGTAGCTATACCCTGCCCACATGTTCAAATGGCACACTTTAGATAGCCACCATTTGTGGGAAAGAAATTTTTTGTGCTTATATCCTTGAAACAGGGTGTTGGAGGTTGGGGCATTTGTCAGTCCAGCATTGGACATGTCTAGAAATATATTTATTGTCAACTTGCTTATCTATTTGGCTATAACAATATCCTGGATTTTCTTCAACCACTTAATTTTATCTAGTTGGAGAGGGGAGTGGTAAAAGCACTGCTAAGTGCAGGGAAAATTCCCTGTATGTTCCCTGATAGATCCTCACAACAGGATTCCAACTTAAACGTGTCATTGCAAAATGAAGTCAACAGTTGAACTGAATGCTGGGAGGCAGCACAAAAGTGAAACTAATTAAAACTATAAAAGTTTCCAAGGATGTAAAACCACAAGACACGGTGTGAGGCACAGTGCCTCACAGCATCAAGGATCCAATTCCAACTTTGGGTGACTGCCTGTGTGGAGTATGGATGTTCTCCCTGCATCTGTGTGGGTTTCCTCCAGGTGCTCTGGTTTCCTCCCAGGTGTGCAGGTTAGGTGAATTCGCCATGCTAAATTGACCCTTAGTGTCCCAGGATATGTGAGTTAGGAGGATTAACGGGTTAAATATGTGGCATTACGGGGATAGGATGCTCTGTCAGAGAGTCGGTGCAGACTCGATGGGCCAAAAGGCCTCCTTCTGCACTGTGGTGTTTCTATGATTCCATAAAGGCCTGTGTAGATAAACAGAAACAAGCTGCCAGGCAGCACGGAGAGTCTATTTCAATAGTAACATCGCACTAGTCTATGCATCTGTATTCATTGGCAATGAACAAACTGCTCTTATTCACCCTAATTTTGCAGTGAGTCAGGAACCACTAAAGCAATATTCACCCTCCTCTCTCTGAATGGTGTGATTATGAACGTAGCAACAGCCAAAAAAGAAGAGTGTTTGCTTGATTGGACATTTAATTTCCACTCCAGAGACTTCAGCACATAATCCAGGCTGATACTCCGAGCTGGTTATCATTTCATTTGTGCTGCAGAAGCTGTGGCTACAAATGAATACATGCAAATATTTAACTACTTTCATCAATCAAATGCCTATCACTGAGTTCAAAGTGGAAACTTTGACTGGTTCAGATGCGATAAATCCTAGGTTGCTGAGAGAAGCCAGGCGGTAGGTAGATAGTGGAGGCCTGAGCCACCATCTTCCAATCCACCCGAGGTACAGGAGGGTCGGCAGAGGTTCGGAGGGTTGCAATTTTTACACTTTCACTCAGTAAAGGAGGCATAAACCTGGCAACTACAAGTTAGTTAGCTGATGTCATTTGTAGAAAACAATAGAGACAATAAGCCCAATCTTTACACGAAGGAATGTGTAGGTAGCGGGATGGGGTTCCAGCCAGGAAACCCTGAATCTTGAGTTTTGACTCCATAGTGGGTGTATTTCCTGTTAAGAAGTCTCACAACACCAGGTTAAAGTCCAACAGGTTTATTTGGTTCTCCCATTCCCCATTCACCTGACGAAGAGGTAGCGCTCCAAAAGCTAGTGGCGTTTACTACCAAATAAACCTGTTGGACTTTAACCTGGTGTTGTGAGACTTCTTACTGTGTTTATCCCAGTCCAACGCCAGTATCTCCACATCCTGTATTTCCTTTTACCAGGAATCCTGTGCAGAAATCAGCACCATTGACAGGGTAGACTTTCAGCTGGCACTCCAAGAGTTGTAGCTGCTAATCGGAACATGGAGAGAGTGGAACAGACCGTCCAACACTTGACCTCAAAGTTGCGTTCATACAGTGAAGAATCTGATGTTGGGAGGGAACAGCTCCAACCTCGGCAAGAGGGTAAATTTGGGGGGCAGTTCCTCTTCACCCACATGCAGTGCTGTCGAGGCACTTGCTTCTCTCCTGAAGCTTTCCTTTTCTCTCTGCACCTGTTAGCTTTTCCAAAGCCTCGGAAATCTGGGATAAATGTGTAAAGTAGGCTCCTTAAAACCAGGAGGGCAGCTTGGATGGCTGAAATCCCTTCCCCTTCCACCCCACGCATCTTCAGGTGCACCTGGTAGTGAACAAGTTGAAGACAAACTAGGTCTGACAAAACATAGATACATAGAAACATAGAAACTAGAAGCAGGAGTGTCCACTCGGCTCTTCCAGCCTGCTCCGTCATTCATCTTAATCATGGCTGATCATTGAATTCAATATCCTAATCCTCATTTCCCTCACGTCCCTTGATCGTTTTAACCCCAGGAACTATATCTAATTTCTTCCTGAAATCAGAAAAAGTTTTGGCCTCGGTTCCACACATCCACCAATCTCTGGGTGAGGACATTTCTCTTCACCTCAGTTCTGAAAGGTTCCCCCCTTCTCCTCAAACTATAAATGAAGGGTCATCCTGACGTGAAATGTTGGCTCTACTCTCTCTCCACAGATGCTGTCAGACCTGCTGAGTTTCTCCAGCATTTTCTGTTTTTGTTGTGTTGCAGGCAAACTGGGGCAGGTTTGAACTATTTAAAGTTTTGACATTTCACCTGACCCCACCCATCCAATTTTTGCAGGTTAGATGTACAACTGTATTCCAAGGCAAAAGTTAATTGACACTTGGAAAAACATGGGTTAATGTGTGACAGCTAGCATTACTTCGTTAAAGGCCAATCATGCTTGTCTAATTTGACTGAGTTCTACGATGAAGTGAGTTGATGAAGGGAGTTGGTTCATGGTGCACATATGGACTCTCAAACGGCATTGTTTGCAAAATTGAAGCTCATCAGATCAAAGGGAGTGCGAGCATGGGCACGGAATAGGCTAAGAGACTGAAAGCAGAGAGCAATGATAATTGGTCATTTTTCAGACTTGAGCGAACTGTACAGTGGTGCCCCACAATTCGCTGCTCTTGTTATCTGTTAATGGCCTGAACTTGGGTGTGCAGGCATTGTTTCAAAACCTGGAAATGTTGTCAACAGAGGCAAGAGCTGTCACCAGCTTCAGAAGGAGGTGGGCAGATAAAATCAGCAAGGCGAGAGAGAGAGAGATGCAATGCCACACACTGTGTGAAAAAGTGCATTTTGGTAGGATGAATGAGGAAAGGTAATACAAACTGTCAGTTAAATTGAAAGAATGAATTAAACTGTGGCTCGTTTAGCAGCCAGTTAGTTCACCTCTCAGTCAAAAGTCATGAATTCTTGTCCCACTCCAGGATTTGAGCACAAAAATGAATGATGACATTTATTGTAATGTCCAGGGAGTGTTGGACTGTCGAATGTGTGTTCTTTCGTGATAAGACATTAAATTGAGTTCCTGATGGTGAATGTAAAAGATCTTATGGTACTATTTTGAAGAGGAGCTGTCATCTCATGAACATTTATCTCAATCAATATCTGATGAAAAGTCATCCAGACTTGAAACAATGGTGTGATTTTACCAGAATCTGGCAATGTGTCGGTTCCAATGAGAAAAATTGAGTGAATCCCATCAATGGCCCTGGTGTTATTTCTGAGTCTTGAGACTGATTAACCACGAGAATCATGCTGCACCCATGACAGCTCCTTCTGCTTTGCCCACCCCAGCTCAACTTAATCACTGCAATCATTGGGGAGGTCCATATAACCGACTCTCCAACACTTGCTCCAAATCGGTTGCAAGACATGGCAGCCAGGAAGCCTGCACCTCATTTCTCGGAGAGAGCCCTGATCAGAATGTTGGATGGCGTGCAACAGAGGCAGGACAGTCTCTACCCTCCATCCAGAAAACCCCCTCGCAGCAAAGTCACTACACCCACTTGCACCAGCAGCCATTGTAAGCTTACTCCAAAAGAAAATGGGATAGCAATGTCTTAAGAAGTTGAATGACATTCTTCACTCAGCCAGGGTAAGTGAATCTCACGCAGTCTTTTTCTGGACTCCCACACATCTCCAGCTCTGACTACATCTTTCATCCAGGCACTTTGCCAACACCTGTAAGGAGGTCCATCCTGGCCCTCCCCAACTCACCATGTTCTCTCCTACTCATTGCCAAGTTCCTGTCACTCCAGCACTCTCTCAGAATCCATACCTGCCACACTCAAGAACAGCTTCTTCCCTGCTGTCATCAGACTTTCCAATGGACCTATTATATATTAAGAACATAAGAACATAAGAAATAGGAGCAGGAGTAGGCCATCCAGCCCTTCGAGCCTGCCCCGCCATTCAATAAGATCATGGCTGATCTGTCGTTGCTCAGTTCCACTTTCCCGCCCTCTCCCCATAACCCTTAATCCCCTCTCCTATCAAAAACCCATCAACCCGCGTTTTAAAAATATTTAGCGAGGCAGCCTCCACCACTTCAACGGGCAGAGAATTCCAGAGATTCACCACCCTTTGAGTGAAGAAGTTCCTCCTCAACTCCGTTCTAAACCGCCCCCCTTTTATCTTGAGGCTGTGCCCCCTAGTCCTATTGTCTTTTTTGAGCGGGAAGAGTCTTTCCACCTCTATCCTATCCATCCCATTCATCATCTTATACGTCTCAATGAGATCTCCTCTCATTCTTCTAAACTCTAACGAGTACAAGCCCAGTTTATTCAGCCTCTCCTCATAGCTCAACCCCCTCAACTCCGGTATCAGCCTAGTAAACCTCCTCTGCACTCCCTCCAAGGCCAAAATATCTTTGCGCAGGTGCGGCGCCCAAAAATGCACACAGTACTCCAGTTGCGGCCTCACCAATGCCCTATACAGCTGCAGCAAGACCTCCCTACTTTTATATTCAATCCCCTTCGCTATGAAGGCCAGCATCCCATTCGCCTTCCTGACCACCTGCTGCACCTGCAAGCTGGGTTTTTGCGACTCATGCACAAGGACCCCGAGGTCCCTCTGCACCAGTTTTTCGCCCCGTAAGTAATAGTCCTTCCTACCATTCTTCCTACCAAAGTGGACCACCTCACACTTGCCAACATTAAATTCCATTTGCCATTTCCTGGCCCATTCGCCCAGCCTATCTAGATCCTTCTGTAGACTGTCCACACCCTCCGCACAATTTGCCGTTCCCCCAATCTTGGTGTCATCAGCAAATTTCGACACTCTACACTCGGTTCCCTCCTCCAGATCATCTATATAAATGGTAAAAAGCTGAGGCCCCAGCACCGACCCCTGGGGCACTCCACTAGTCACCATCCGCCAATCCGAATAGCACCCATTGACCCCCACTCTCTGCCTCCTATTTGACAACCAATCCTCTATCCACGCTAACACCCTACCCCCAACTCCATGTCCCTTGACCTTCTGCAATAACCTCTTGTGAGGCACTTTGTCAAACGCCTTCTGAAAATCTAGAAAGACCACATCCACCGGCTCTCCTCTATCCACCGCCCTAGACACATCCTCATAGAACTCCAGTAAATTTGTCAGACACGACTTCCCTTTAATGAAACCGTGCTGCGTCTGCTCTATCAAGCAATTCCCTTCAAGATGCCTCGCAATTTCCTCCTTAATGAGATTCTAACATTTTACCTACCACAGACGTTAAACTAACCGGCCTATAATTCCCCACCTTTTGCCTGGCACCCTTCTTAAACAATGGCGTAACATTAGCCGTTTTCCAATCATCCGGCACTTCCCCGGAATCCAGCGACGTTTGGAAAATAACCACCAAGGCATCCACTATCGCCTCCGCCATTTCTTTCAGAACCCTCGGATGCATTCCATCCGGTCCTGGGGACTTGTCCACAATCAGCCCCTCCAGTCTGTCGAGCACCGCCTTTCTAGTAACAGTAATGTCATTAAGACCCTCCAGTCCTACCACCTTTCCATCGCTAACACCCGGCAAATTATTCACATCCTCCTCCGTGAAGACAGAAACAAAAAAGTTATTCAATACCTTAGCCATATCCCCATCCCCTACCACTAGGTCCCCTTTCTCATCCTCTAAAGGACCAACATTCACCCTAGCCAGCCTCTTCCTTTTTATATATTTATAAAAACTCTTGCTATCCTTTTTTATATTAAGCGCTAGCCCAGCTTCATAGTTTCTCCTACCCTTCCTTATCAACTTCTTTGTCAATCTTTGTTGACATTTAAACCTCTCCCAATCCTCTTCTCGCCCACTACTCTCAGCTACTCTAAATTCCTCCGCTTTTAGTTTAACACTTTCCTTCACCTCCTTCGTTATCCACGGCTTATTACCTCTCCTCCTACTATCCTTTTTGACCATCGGAATAAATTTCCGTTGAGCACCAAGAAAGATCTCCTTAAAGATCCTCCACTGCTCCTCAACAGACCCTCCCTCCAACGCGCTCTCCCAGTCCACATTCGCCAATTCTTCTCTCATCCTACCGTATTCCCCTCTATTCAAACAAAGGACGCGTGTCCGGGAACCCACTTTCTCCTCCTCCATCTGCACCAGAAACTCCACCATACAATGATCACTCTCCCCAAGAGGATCCTTCACCACAAGGTCCCTAATTCTACCCGCTTCATTACATAGCACCAGATCCAAGATAGCTCGCTCCCTCATTGGCTCCAACACACACTGTTTGAGGAAACTATCCCGGCAGCATTCCAAGAACTCTTCCTCGAGCCCCCCACGTCCAACATGGGTCGACCAATCAATATGCAGATTGAAATCCCCCATAACTATATTAAGCTGATGTTTCTCTTCACCCTATCTGTAACTATAACATGACCTCTCCTTTCTGCGCCCTCTTCTTTCCTTCTCCCCTATGCACTCTATGATATGCTTTGTCTATATAATGCGCAAAAAACAATACTTTTCACTGTATCCCAGTACATGTGACAATAATAAATCAAATCAAATTCAATCATCTTAAAGTCAACATTGCTGCCTACATATCTGTGTCATTGCAGGATAAACTCAACCACAAGTGTGAATAAGCACACCCAACCAGAGTAATCACGGTAAGAAGTCTCACAACACCAGGTTAAAGTCCAGACAATTTATTTGATAGTCAACTCACAAACTTTCGGGGTTTGTTCCTTCATCAGGTGAATGGAGAGTTCTGGCCTCAGACAGAGCATAAAACAGCACACACAGTTTACAGAATACTGATTAGAATGCGAGTGTTCACAGCTAACCTGCTATTCAAGTTTTAAAGATGCAGACAACGTGAGTGGAGACTACACTACAGGAGACATGACCACACTCAGAGTAATGCCAGTGCTCAGAGTCCTCATGTCATTCAAGGGGAGAGCAGTCGAGTTGGCTGGGAAGGAGGACGAACATGTCTTCACTGAAAGTAAAGTGCGGCCAACAGTCAGAAATGAGAATCCCCAAGGCACATTGTCATTCTCCAAGTCCCAATGAGTAATCAATGTTCCTGCCTTTATCCCCTCTGAATCACTAATTCCATATCTCTTCTCTTGCAAACATAGCAGTTAAGCAGCCCAGACCATCCTCACACCCCCCTGGGCTCAATGAACATGGGCAACATCAAGGAAAAATTCTTGGACTCCGCCATGGAAGAGCTGTTATCTACACCTGGCATGAGCACAGGTTCGCACACCTTGGCAGGATCATTAGGTAGACAGGCTTCTGGGTCACTCACAGCTCAAGATCCACAGGAAGCAGAGGCGGGGATATCCCAAGGAACCAGCACTTGAAGGGATGCCAGAGCCCAGGACGCTGCTGGATCTGTGGCTGATGATGTGCCCCTGTGTTCTGTTGTGCCAGAGTTGATGGAATTGCAAAAGCAGAACTGTGGGCATCAGGGAGGGGTGACAGCATCCCTCTTCGGGCTGCAAGGCTGACTGGAAGAGTCCCTTCTGTCTGAGGAGATGGTGCCGTCACTCCAGTGCAATGAGGCCAACACTGCGACAGTGGCATCCGCAGTAGAGACCTTGGTGCAGGACGTGCAGTCCGTGGCATTAGATGTCGGCATCATGATTCACCTCATACCCTCCATGTTTGAGAGCATAAACTCCATGGTGTAGGGCTTCAACTGCACGCTGCGGGCACGAGTGGAAACCTATAGCTGTCAACACCAGTAGACGGTGGGGCTTCTGGACCTTACTCCAGTTACCCATCTATTCCATGGATGAGAGGGCACTTATTCTTCTCATGTAAGGCTGTTTAACTGAAATCTGGAATTAAAAGTATAACGATGAGAATGAAACAATCCATCGTCGATTGTCATAAGAACCCATCTGGTTCACTAATGTCCTTCAGGGAAGGAAATCTGCCACTTTTAGCTGGTCTGGCCCGTATGTGACTCCAGAGCCACAGTGATGTGGTTGACTCTTAAATGCTCTCAAGGAGGGGCAATAAATGTTGGCCCACCCCGTGAGTGAATGAATAAAAAGGATTTCAATCAGGAGGGATAAAAAACAATGTTGGGGTTCTTCTCCTTTGAGCAGAGATGTGAAAGTTTAATAGAGGTGAGAGGTGTTCAAACACAATAAAGAATTTTGATTGAGTAAATAAGAGGAAACTCTTTCCTCTGGCAGAAGGGTTGATAACCACCAAACACAGATTAAGATTATTAACAACAGAATCAGAGGTGAGATGGGGAGATCTTATTTATTGCAGAGTTTGTTGTGATCTGGAATGCACCATCTGGAGATGAACAGGTTTGATAATAATTTCCAAAAAGGAATTGGATACATATTTGAAAAGGAAAGATTTACAGGGCTGTGGAGAACAAGCAGAGGAATTCATAGAATCCTACAGTGCAGAAGGAGGCCATTATGGGAATAGGGCCACAATCTCACCCAGGCCCCAACCCTGTAACCCCATGCACTTCCTCTAGCTAGTCCCCCTGATACTAAGGGGCAGTTTATCACGGCCAATCCACCAAACCCGCATATCTTTGGACTGTGGGAAGAAACCGGGGCATCCTGGAGGAAACCCACACAGATACGGGGAGAATATGCAAGTTCCACACAGACGGTGACTCAAGCCAGGATTCGAACCTAGGACCCTGGCGCTGTGAGGCAGCAGTGCTAACCACTGTGTCACCGTGCTGCCCATTGGATAGTTCTTTCACATTTTCAAGAAGCAGAAATACTTCCTTCTGTCCTCTGTGTTTCAACATTTCTCCTGTTGCTTTGACAAAAAATGAGTTAAATCTAAAGGTAAGCTTTGACGCATCAAATGATGATGCAGTCAATGGTCCTCTCTCGTTTTGTTAAAGATCACGGACAACCTCATCTCGTGTTGCACCCAGTGAGTCAGAGGATACGTTACTTAACAAAAATTCTGTAGTGTAACATGTGAGGATAATGATATGTTCCACGGTAGTTCATACATTTATTCACATGTCAAGGCTGAGTCACTTGACAACACAAGGCAAACTCATTTGAATTGTTTCCCAGCACATGTACCTCACAATGCTTCAACTTATTCAGCTGGGGTTTTGGAATTCTCCAGCCTCCCTGCGACGTACCGTCAGTTCTTTCTGTGGTGGAGAGGAAGGGAAGGAGGCTAAAGGATTAAATATTAAGCAATCACTTTGAAAATGGATCATTCAGAACAATGGCCTTGACACTCAATTAAAAACAACACAGGTAATTCTGAAAGGATTGGATAGAAAACATAAGTAAAGGGGGATGTAGCTCAGTTTCTAAAGGACAATGTTGTTGCCATGGAGAGAGAAGGTATCAGTCAGCAGAAAGGTCTTAAACAATTGGGATGCTTCATACAGATTGGTTCAAGGTTGATCTGATGTGTTAAGCTTCCAGGAATAACAGCTAGAGTATCGTGTGCAGTTCTGGTTGCTTCGTTATAGGAAGGATGTGTTCGCATTAGAGAGGGTGAAGAGGAGGTTCACCAGGATGTTGTGTAGGATGGAATATTTGGGGTATGAAGAGAGGGTGGATAGGCTTAGGTTGTTTTCTTCAGAGCAGAGAAGGCTGAGGGAGGACCCGATTCAAGTGTATAAATTTATGAGGGGTATGGACAGACTATAAGACCAAAAGATATAGGAGCAGAATTAGGCCATTGGGCCTACGGAGTCTGTTCCACCATTCAATCATGGCTGATATGATTCCCATCCCCATCCTCCTGCCTTCTCTCTTAACTCTTGATCCTTCTATTGATCAAGAACTATCTATCTCTGTCTTAAAGGCACTTAGTGTCCTGGCTTTCCCAGCCCTCTGTGGCAATAAGTTCCTCAAATTCACCACCCCCTGTGTTATCGGACAACAAATTTTATGAAATTGGGCACACAAAATGGAAGCAAACTAAAGTTATCCTCAGAGCCCTCCACTAAAATCACAAAGTAACAGACACTGATCAGTAGGCAAGAGCATGCTTTTAGAATGCAAATGAAGGCTAGCATATAAGGGAAATTGGACAGAATGGCACCTAGAGGAACTAACTTAAAGAACACATCCCCACCCCATCAAAATCAGCACTTCTAAACCAGTCAAACAACCCATGGAGACACCCAAAATTAACACAGTTAAGGAAGCGTCCCTGGCCCCTCAAGGCTCTTGAGATCAATAACACACCTATGGTTCAAACCCCAAAGATTTTAGACCATTGATAACCAACCAGACAAAAACGATTACCACACACTTAAAACAATTGCTCCAACACTCAAAAACATCAAAACAGGATGGCTGGAGTCAAATACTGTAAATAAAGGATTAGCATTTGAAACGCGAAGTTCAGGTATAACTGTAACCCCTTGTGGGGGCGTCTTTAGAACACTTTCGGGACAGTCCGATTGTATGACCTGACTGTGCTTCTCCGTCGACGTAAAAAGAAAATAAAGCTGTGCCGTTATTGAACTTCACCCTGAGTCCGTAGTGGTCGTTTCGCCCACTCGTGCTAACACCTGTCTGAAGAAATTCCTCCTTATCTCAGTTTTAAAGGACCGTCACTTCACCCTGAGGTTGTTCCCTTGGATTCTAGTCTCTCCCACTAGTGGAAACATCCTCTCCATGTCCACTCTATCCAGGCATCTCAGTATTCTGTAAGTTTCAGTTAGATCCCCTTCATCCTTCTAAACTCCACTGAATATAGACCCAGCCTCTTCAACTGCTCCTCCTACGGTAAACCCTTCATTCCTGGGATCATTCTTGTGAACATCGTCTGAACCCCGCCCAAGGCCAGCACATCCTTCCTTCAGTATGGGGCCCAAAACTGCTCACAATATTCCAAATGGTGTCTGGATGGATAGAAAGCAGCTGTTCCCTTAGTTAAGGGTCAATAACGAGAAGGTATAATTTTATAGTGAAGGGCAGGAGGTTGAGAGGGGGTCTGAGAAAAGATTTTTGCACAAGGGTGGTTGTCTGGAAGGCAGGAAACCCCACAATCTTTAAGAAGTATGCCATAACATTCAAGGCTGTGGGCCAAGTGCTGGAAATTTGGATTAGTGTAGATTTAGTGCAGTTTTGTCAGTGCCAATTTGGTGGGACAAAAGGCCACTTCTGGACTACATGATTGGGATTTTACACCTCACTCGTCCTGAAACTGTAAAGTTCCACCCAAGTTCAACGGATCTTTCCATGCCCTAACCCTCGTCCGCTACCATTCCTGTGACAGACTGGGTGGTAAAATCCCAGCCAATGACTCTACAGGCTTGACAAGCTGAAAGCAATGATAATAGCCACAGACCAGAAGGTACTCCTAGTAAGAGAATGGGTGGATTCAGTTATTCAGCCATTGCGTGGATGAAAGGACGGGTGGGGAACCAAATCGAGAGAGAGGTAAAGCAGAAATATATGTGCTTTCCATCAATGAATCCAGTCTCATTACTCGTTGGGAAAAATACTCAGACGATACATTGAAATTTGTCCTCAAGGATAGTCCTGGGACAATATCCAATCTTCAAGTAAGGGGGTGGGTGAATTTGAAGCTGCAGTGATCACAATGACCAGGTTTTAACTGCAGAAGAAAATTAGTTTTAAGGAGTGTGTGAGTTAAAGAGGTTTGAGAAAGTTAAGTTTTAAACTTAAGTTTAAGTTTATTTATCAGTGTCACAAGTCGGCTTACATTAATAATGCAATGAAGTTACTGTGAAAATCCCCTAGTTACCACACTCCGGCGCCTGTTCGGGTACACTAAAGGAGAATTTTGCATAGTCACTACATCTAACCAGCACGTCTTTTTGGACTGTGGGAGGACCTGGAGGAAACCCATGCAGGCACAGGGAGAATGTGCAGACTCCACATTGACAGTGACCCAAGCCAGGAATCAATCCCAAATGCCTGGTACTGTGAGCAGCAGTGCTAATCACTGTGCCACCATGCCACAGGATGATGAGGTGGATTGCTAGGGTGCTACCAACAGAGAAGATTGTAAAGGACTCGAGATTCCACAATTGTACCAGTTGTTTCCCAAAGTTAACTGCAACAGACAGACATTTGCTGGAACTGATACTAATTTTGCTGGGACTGTGAGATGCTAGGTCCCAGTCATGGTCAAAGTGTTCATAGTGCTTTGGGGCTCTGTGAGACCATCAGTGTAATTGGGCTGTGGAGATGGGGCCTCTTAATGTGGGAGCTTCAGTTAATTACCTTCAGCCACAGCTGACAGATCAGTGCAAAGCTTCATTGCCTGACCACATCTAGTTAAGAGTAATGGCAGAACACCAAACAGCTAACAGCTGGAGAAGGGTCCACAAACAAGTCCATCCATAACTATGGTGGAATTCAGCATGTAAATGCAAAAGCCTAGGCCAAAGTGTTTGCTGATGTCTGCAGCCAAAAGTAATGAGTTGGAAATATTTCTCACTCTCTCAAGGCCCCAATTGTTTTGGAACGCACATACATTTTATTTAAATGCATGGCCACTTTAGATTACTTCTGCAGGCATGCATGTCGAGCTGACAAAAGCCACAGCTCCTTACAACAGAAATTTTAATCCCGTAAGAGAAGTCTAATAGTGAACACATTGTCAACTGTCATTAAAAACTCATCTTGCTTACTAATGTCCTTGTGAGAAAGGAATCTATTGCCCTTACCCAGTCTGGCCTACATGTGACTCCAGAGTCACAGCAGTGTTGCAATGTTAATGCAAGTCTACTTATGAATAATAAATAAACATATGTGGTTGTCTGTAAAAAGTGCCCTTTGAAATGGCCTAGAAAGCCACTTAAAGAACAAAGAATATTACAGCACAGGAACAAGCCCTTCAGCCCTCCAAGTCTGCACTGACCATGCTGCCCAACTGAACTAATACCCCCAACTCTTCCAGGGACCATATCCCTCTATTCTCATTCTATTCATGAATTTGTCCAGATGACCCTTAAAAGTCACTATCATATCTGCTTCCACTATCTCCCCCAACAGCGAGTTCAAGGCACTAACCACCCTCTGTGTAAAAAAACTTGCCTCGTACATCTCCTTTAAACCTTGCTCCTCACATCTTAAACTTATGCCCCCTAGTAACTGACTCTTCCAAATCCTGACTATCCATGCCCCTCATAATCTTGTAGACTTCTATCATGTCACCCCTCAATATTCGTCATTTCAGTGAGAACAAACCAAGTTTCTCCAACCTCTGCTCATATCTAATGCCTTTCATTCCAGGTAACATCCTGGAAAATCTTTTCTGCACTCTCTCCAAAATCTCCACATCCTTCTGGTGGTGTGGCGACCAGAATTGAACACTATATTCCAAGTGCGGTCTAACTAAAGTTCCATAAAGCTGCAACAAGACTTGCAAATTTTTAAACTCAGTGCCCCAGCTGATGGAGGCAAGCATGCCACATGCCTTCTTGACAACATTTTCCAACTGCATTGCTACTTTCAGTGACCTGTGTACCTCTGCCTATCAATACTCTTAAGGGTTCTGCCATTTACGGTGTATTTCCTCTCTGTACTAAACTTTCCAAAATGCATTACCTCACATTTGTCCAGATTAAACTCCACCTACCATCTCTCCACCCAAGTCTCCAACAAACCTATATCCTGCTGTATCCTCTGACGGTCTTCATCTCTATCTGCAAATCCACCAACCTTTGTGTCATCCACAAACTTACTAATCTGTAGTAAGTTTGCTGATGACACCCTCAGTTATCCTCAAAATATTCAAGGACAATTAGGAATGGGCAATTGCTACCTGGTCCAACACAGCCTCCGAGATAGGTTCTTGATCAATGGGGAAATCAAGGGTTACGGGGAGAAGGTAGGTGAATGGGGATGAGAATCATATGAGCCATAATTGAATGGTGGACGATGGCCGAATGGATTTATTCTGCACCTATATCTTATGGTCTTATACCCTTCTGCCATACCCCTCATAAATTTATGCACCTGAATTAGGTCCTCCCTCAGCCTTCTCTTATTCTAAAGAAAACAACTGAAGTCTATCCAACCTCTCTTCATAGCCTGGTTCAAGGGCAATGAGGAATGGGCAATAACCAGCCAGTGACACCCAAATCCCATGACAAAATTAGAAATATATATATATTTATATAATATATACATAGCCTGCTGCCTGCTTTAGTCTTGGGTAAATATGTTCTTCATTTGTCCTTCACCATGATTGCATTTTTGTACATTGGAAGTGTGCATCAACCTCTTGGATCGCACTTTCTTTCCTTTCATGATCAGGCAGTGCATGAGAAATAGGTACTACCAGGTTCAATACAGCCTCCAAGACACAATCTGAATCCCCCCTCACATTGTGGTCTAAGATTGCATATTTTAATAGCCTTCCCTTAGAATGCTGTGAGAAGTAAGTGACAGATATGATATATGGAAAAGGATATGGATCCACTCTCACAAGGTCAACTGGTTGCAATCCTGGGGCTGAAAAACATTGGCTATTAGTCTCCTTAATTATCCTGCCTAATAATAGTTTTCCAAATGAGATGCTCTCCCTTGCTTCACCATAATCATACACAAGTCCATCCGTCCTTTCAAATGAAGCACAGATTTCAAAAGAAGAATTGGAGCAGGTGAAGTGAATGCTTAATGGAATTGCCCCAGTAGAACAGATAATGCTCCTTTTGTTCCCATTAACATTGCACAGAGACTTTGACGTACCCTGGATGACTTATTTTTCTTTCCTTTATGTCTTTCCTTCCTTCTTCCCTTTCATGAAAGGATTGCAACGACAAAAAAAAAATGACTGCGGTTACACTATTTTGTTAGAGGTCGCTCATCCAGTTCGAAACAAATCCAATGCAAGAAGACTAATCCTGTCAAATATTTTTCCCTGGTGCCACGTAAGCCTCTGTTTCATGACATGCTTTAAAATTCTATCTGTGTGGCTTCACTCTGCAGGCTCTGGAAACAATGAGTATCAATAAACCACGGAGAGTGAGGATAATGAAGAAAAGGTCCTGTCAAGAAAATGATAAAGCATTCCTGCATTAATTACTGTAATTAGCGTTAAAAAAATAAGCATCATTTAGATGTTAATTACTCCTCGCTTTCCTATCTTCTCAAAGCACCTGTGCTGACTAGCAATGCAAGTGAACCCCCAATGGAATTTGTCCTTGAAGACACAACTCCCAAGTCCATGCTTGATAACTACAATAGCTAGCACTTCACCAGGTGATTCTGAGTTGGAAGCCACATAATTAAGGTACCCAAACCCCTATTTTGTTGAAAATTGACAGGGAGGCCTGCTTGATTTATTGCCATTCGTTCCTCATAAAGTGCACAGGAAATACACACTCTTAAAATTCCAACAATCAAAGCTCTCTAGGGTAGACCTTTAGCAAACGGAGTTCCTGGCACAGTACTTCCTGTGTATTCAGTTCGGCTACAGAAATCCGAGGAGTGTGTGGCATATTCCGGGACCAAGTTCCGACACGTGCACTCAGTGCTTGAAGCTGAATGCCCCCGAACACAGATCTGTAAAATATTCCTTTCTCCCGGCTGTAACAAAGAAAGTCAGTCAATCATCAGAGTGGACCAACAATAAAGATTGCTTAATGCATCTGAAACAGCTACAAGTGACTTATAGCCTGTATAAATCTCCCAAAGCTTATTAATTCAGCTGTGGGAATAGCACAAGGCAAAGCAATGACAGTGGCAATGAAATCTCCCCTTGCTCTCAATAGAAGAATCAGAGAGCTGGGCCTTAGCGAGCTTGAAGAGGGCTAAATTCAAATCTCATCGACAGAAAAGTGCGCATCCTCACAGCTTCTTACGGGAATCATTTGTCTGCTGTTTTACTTTATGGATCAAACTAAGATATTACAGAAAAAGATTACATATCAAAATATTAACCAATATAACAATTGACTAATAGATAGTAAAACTGAAGTTAATGGGAATCAACGGGAAACACTCTGCTGGTTGGAGTCATATCCAGTACAAAGGTTGTGGTTGTTGAAGGCGAATCATTTCAGATCCAGGACATCACTGCAGGAGTTCCTGAGGATAATATCCCAGATGCAACCATCATCAGCTGCTTCATCAATGGCCGCCCCTCCATCTAAGGTCAGAAATCAGACGCTTGGTGATGGTTGGACAACATTCAGCACCCATTAGCAACTCCTCAGATATTGAAGCAGCCTGTGTCCACATACAGCAAGGCCCTGACAAGTTCAGGTACGGGCTGAAAGCTAGCAAATAACATTTCTGCCACACAAGTGCCAAGTAATGACCAATAAGAGGAACTAATCATCTCCTCTTAGCATTCAGTAGCTTTACCATCACTGAATCCCTCACTATCAACACCCAGTAGGACATGGCACTGGGCATGACACTCTCATCCCAGGGCCCAATCCAGTCAACGTTCACTGTACTGTCTCTAATGAAAGTATAACTCCAGTGCAAGTTCTATCTTTATTTTGGTAATCACTGCCATCCATAAACTGGAGCTCATCTGAAATTCTGCTGTGAGTCCAAACTCACCCCGAGTCCTCTTCACCTATTGCGCCATGCTCATTGACTGACCTTGGCATCCCCAGTTTGGCAATGCACAAATTTTAAACCTTACTCTTTGTTTCCAAATTCCTTCATGCTTCGTTCCCTCCTAATCCTGTGATAACCTTGTCCAGTCATGGAATGGGCTGATCTCTGTGTTCCTCCAACTCTGGCCTTGTGCATGTCCCTGATTTTCATTGCTCATTCATTGGTGGCTATGGCTCAGGCTGCCTAGGTCAGCGATGGGTAAACTGTGGCCTTGGGTCAACATGCAGGGTTCTGAGTGCATTTCACAAGGCATCTTGTTGACTGTTGCCCATGCGCAGGGTTGCCATATTCTGTTGATTACCGTCCATGCAATTTTTTTCCCATTGGTGTGACTGAAGTGACATGCATATAGCCATAAGGTGGAGATGTCAGTGTTGGACTGGAGCCACCGAATCTGTGTGAGGTCTTGGAAGAAGAGTGTTGGACTCGCCATATTCAATGAGCTTTGGACTCACCTGATGAAGGAGTAGCGGTCCGAAAGCTCGTGATTCCAAATAAACCTGTTGGGCTTTAACCTGGTGTTGCGAGACTTCTTACTACACATGTAAAGCAAGGCCAAGTGAAGTTAAGTGCATGTTAATTGCACACAACATTGATTGTGAGAGCTGTGTGCTTCCTCTGCATCCAGTCAAAGCATACATATTTATTTTGTTTTACCATTTGAAGTTGATTGTTCTGGTAATATATGAATGATTAAACATCTTCCATAACTCGTTATGAAATATTCGGCATGTATTAAATGTATTCAGTAGTATCTATGGGGTCAAGGTCAGTGAGGAAGCCCGATTTCAATCTTGCAACCCCCTGAGCTGAAGGAGGGTCGCTTATGTGGCCCATTTACAAGCCTAGGTTGCTCATCACTGGCCTAGGTCCTAAGTTCTGGGTGTTTCTCCCTTAACCCCTTCACCTTCCTCTCTCCTTCTTTAAGATCCACCTTTGAAACTTCCTCTTTAACCAAACAATTTGTCACCTACCCTAACATTTCCTTATGTTGGTCAATGTCAAACATTGAAGGGATTAGGAAGCTTTTTGAAAGACGTTGGATGATGTAATTTGTTCTACCAAGTTAAAGAAAGAGGAGCATTTGGCTAAACTATACTGACATAGATCAGTGTCCATCTGACAGGAAGTGCACATGCACAGAAGTTGTTCAATTAACTTCTTCTCAATATAAAATAGAGCAATGGTATTAACCAAAATTATTTACCTTTGGTCTTTGTTTGCCTTGTGAACTCACCCATAGAGAAACTTTTTTTTATTCACTTGTGGGAAATGGGCATCACTGGTTGGCCAGTGTTTATTACCCATCCCGAGTTGTCCTTGAACTGAGTGACTCGCTCAGCCATTTCAGAGGGCAGTTGAGGGTCAACCACATTGCTGTGGGTCTGGCATCACCTGTAGGCCAGGCCGGATGAGGACGACATGTTTCCTTCCCTAAATGACACTCGTGAACCAGATAGATTTTTCCGACAATCGACAATGTTTTCATGGTCATCATTAGATTCTTGCTTCCAGATATTTTTTATTGAATTTAGATTCCACCAACTGCCATGGCGAGATTCGAACTCGGGTCCGCAGGACCTTAGCTGAGTTTCTAGATTAATAGTCTAGCGATAATAACATGAGACCATCACTTCCCGTACTATTTGTTTTGATCTGCAGTATGCTGTGCCTCAAAAGGTGGTGGAAAAAGATTGAGTAGAAACTTTAAGAAGGGAATATGATAGCTAATTGTAAAGGAAAAGCTTGCGGGGTTGTGAGGCAAGAGTGGAGAGAGGGAGGAGTGGAATTAAGGTTTAACTCCTTCAAAGGGCTGACACAGAATCAATGAGCCAAAAAATCTCGTTCTAACAATCTTGACAGAGTTTCTGCTTTGCATATCTGCCATTTTTCTGCAATGAGTAAAAATCAACAATTTGGCAGTAACTTATGCCACGGATTCTTAGCCTTAGTAGAGGCTGCTTTCTGACTGCACAAACATGTGACACTTAGAAACCTTGCAGCCATCAGGCAGAAAACAGATGCTTTTCTGTACATACTAGAAAGCTATCTCTGTACTTTATTCTCATCAGAGAGGGAGACTGGATCCTCTGAGCATCGATAGTGTCCCTGTTTATATATTCATAGACTTTCAGTCTGAAACTGTTTCATTGGTTTTCCAAGATATGAAAAAGTTATAAACCGCCCAGTTTAATGAATATTAATGACACCTTAGAGAATGGATTATAAAAAGTTGCTCATTAGAAGCAAAAGGGAATGAATAAAATAGTATAGAGGGTAAATGAGAAAGAATTTAAGAGGCTTAAATAAAAAAGACCTGCAAGCCACTTTAAATTCTACCTTCCAGTTAGCCGGTGAGTATGATGAAGAATCCATCTGAAGTTAGAGCTCATTGTCAATCATACTGACCTAATTTCTTTTTTTTTATTCATCTATTTTGTGTGTGTTGGATGAATGTCCAAATCGTTGTCTGCCTGTTCAGGTGGATGTCAAAGTTTCCACGGCATATTTTCAAAAAGGAACAAGGGAGTTCTCATTAGTATCCTTCCTAACAACTATCACTCGACCAATGTCACTAAAATGGATGATCTAGTAATTATCAAATTGCTGTTATGCAACCTTGTTGCAAGTTAATCGGTGTCTTCGGTGTAAATTTAGTCCTTTTTGTGCGTAAATAAAGACTTTGTTGTGTGTAAATTGAGAGCTTGTTGGGTGTAAATTGGACAGCACAGTGGCAGAATGGTTAGCACTGCTGCGTCGCAATGCCAGAGACCCAGGTTCAATTCACGGTTTGGGTCACTGTCAGTGTGGAGTTTGCATGTTCACCCCATGTCTGTGTGGGCTTCCTTCGGGTGCTTTGGTTTCCTCCCAAAGTGCAAAAGATATGTGGATTAGGTACATTAATGTGGAGATGCCGGTGTTGGACTGGGGTAAGCACAGTAAGAAGTCTCACAACACCAGGTTAAAGTCCAACAGGTTTAGTTGGTAGCACAAGCTTTCGGAGTGTTGCTCCTTCTTCAGGTGAGTGAAGAGTTGTGTTCTCAAACAAGGCATATGTAGACACAAACTTGATTTACAAGGTATTGGTTGGAATGCAAGTCTTTATAGATAATCAAGCCTTTACAGGTACAGACAATGTGAATGGAGAAAGGGTTAAGCATAGGTTAAAGAGATATGAATTGTCTTCAGCCAGAACAGTTAGTGAGATTTTGCAAACCCAGGCAAGTCATGGGGGTTACAGATAGTGTGACACGAATCCAAGATCCCAGTTGAGGCTGTCCTCATGCGTGTGAAACTTGGCTATCAGTTTTTGCTTGGCAATCAAAAACTGATAGCCAAGTTCTGCACACACAAGGATGGCCTCAACCGGGATTTTAGGTGCATTGGCCATGCTAAATTCTCCCTCAGTGCACCTGAACAGGTGCTGAAGTGTGGCGACTAGGGGATTTTCAGAGTAACTTCATTGCAATGTTAATGTAAGCCTATTTGTGACTCATAAATAAACATACAAAAATTAAACTGGGACATTGTTGTGTGGAGACCTTGCGTGTAAACTGAGATATTGCTATGTGTAAAGTGGGATCTTCCCTGCATGTCAATTGATTGAGACATATCCACAATGATAACCACAGTGCCTGCACTGCAAAAACTATACTTTTGCCTATTAATGCCCACCTCTCATGGGACAGAGGAATATTTGAATGGGCCATGGCACCTTTGAAGGAAAGGTGTGATGGAGTTAGCTAGCTCCAGAGGGAAAGTGATAATGGAGCAAACTGCATCCAGGATTGGGATAATAGATTGTATTGCCTCTGGTGGAGGATGTGGGGGGCAGAGGGCTGCCTCACACATAAAATATACAACATAAAACCAGGCCATTCAGCCCAACTGGTTAATACCAATGTTTATGCTCCACTCATCTCACCCCTCTTCATCTAACACCATCAGCAGAATCTTTCATTCTTTTTTCCCTATTTTGTTTACCTAGATTCATCTTAAATGCATCTACCCTACTCACCTCAAATATTCCTTGTGATAGTCACTATTACATTCGGTTCTCCAGGTTAAGAAGCTTTTCCTGTATTCTCCATTGGATTTAGAGTAAATATTTATGACCTCTAGTTCTTGACTCCCCCAGAAGGGGTAATATCTTTCCAATGTCTGCTCTGTGAATCCTTAAAAGCCTCTATCAGGTAGAAAAAAATGTTCCAAAGGAGACAAATATTCATGAAATTTTAGTTATTCTGAGAACTTAAGAAGAATGGAGCTCATAGTCAGCTCCTGAAGAGGATTTTCAGATCAATTTTATATCACATTAGCTTTTAATACAGTACACAGACATTTAAATTTGGCAGCATATTGTCACATATAAGCACTTAATTATTTTCCTTATTCTTTCATGGAATGTGGGTTCCACTGACCAGCATTTGCCATGTTGGCACAATGGATAGCGCTGCTGCCTCACAGCTCCAAGGACCTGGTTGAATATTGGCCTTGGGTGACTGCGTGAAGTTTGCACATTCTCCACGTGTCTGTGTGGGTTTCCTCCGGGTTCTCCAGTTTCCTCCCACACTCCAACGATGTGAGGATTAGGTTGATTGGCCCTGGTAAATTGCCCCTTGGTGTCGAAGGAGTATGAGGATAAATGAATGGTGTTACGGGGATGGGACCTGGATGGGATTGTTGTTGGTGCAGGTTCGATGGGCTAAATGGCCTCCTTCTGCACTGTAGATTCTATGATTCTTTGTGTGGATTAAGTTGATGGGCAACCTTAGTGTTGGGGGAATAGCAGGGTAAATACATGGCGTTACGGTTGTGTGGGATTGTTGTTGGTGCAGGCTCGATGAACCGAATAGCCTACTTCTGCACTGTCAGGATTCTATGATTTGTGCATATGCCTAATTGCTCTCTTTATGGGCTGGATCTCATGGTTTTGCTTGTCCTGAAACCATAAAATCCCACCCGAGGTCAACAGACGTTTCAATGCTCCACCCCATCGCCCAATCTGATTCCCTTGACAGACAGGCAGCAAAATTCCAGCCTATATATCTGAATAGTTCCAGCGTAATTGTATTTTCACTGTTGAATTCTTCCCAAATTGTGCCTCAGGTTGTCTATGAGAAAAATTAGTCTGTGATTGTAATGAGTATTAAGATCAAAACCCAAATACTCAGCATGAGGGAATGTAACGGGACAAGTAGAGATCCAATCTGAGGCTGTAGGGCTGCTTTGCCCAAATGGATATAACTTACTGCGCAAATGTTGAATTCTAAGACTTTTTTTCCATGTTTGTTTGGTGCCAGTGGATCATAATAATGCAAATTAAAGTGATTAACTGCTGGAAGTAACACAAATGGCCTTTGTTAATGAATGTGATTTATTTTTTAACTGGCATTAATCAGAGTAAAATAGCTAACTAAATCATGCCGTGGCTTAAACTGCAATTTAACCAGGACCGAGTTGTAAAAATGTTCATTAAGGAGAAATAAGGAATTTATAGAGTCGTAAACTCATTTGTTTGCATCAGTGAAGAAGGCATATGACATGCATAGGCAGCTGGGATCAAGTGGATCCCTTGAAGACTATAAAGGCCGTCAGGGTAGAGTTAAGAAAAGAAATCAGGAGGGCAAAAAGGGGACACGAGTTTGCTTTGGCAGATAAGGCAAAGGAGAAGCCAAAGATCTTTTAAAAATACATAAAGGGCAAAAGAGTGATTAGGGAGAGAGTCGGGCTTCTTAAGGATCAACAAGGTCATCTATGTGAGGAGCCACAAGAGATGGATGAGATCCTAAATGAATATTTCACATCAGTATTTACTGTTGAGAAAGGCATGGATGTTAGGGAACTTGGGGAAATAAATAGTGATGTCTTGAGGAGGGTGCATGTTACAGAGAAGGAAGGAAGTGCTGGAAGCCTTAAAAAGCATCAAACTAGATAAATCCCCTGGACTTGATGAAGTTTATTCCAGGATTTTTAGGGAGACTAGGGAGGAGATCACGGGTCCCCTAGCAGAGGTATTTGAATCATTGACAGCCACAGGTGAGGTGCCGAAAGATTGAGGGGTGGCAAATGTTGTGCCTTTGTTTAAGAAACCCTCCACGTTCGAACATTTTTATGCCTTCTCCAAAAAAAAAGTTACTCTTAACACGTTTAAAATTGTAAATGCGAGAATTTGCTGCTGAGAATCTGAAATTAGCTGGCTCCACGTTCCCTGCCTTCATCTTTACTTGGCCTGATATTGTATAATTGTTAGCAAGAGTATAAGAGTGGAGGTTATAGATGCAGTGACAAATATCCCTGCCTCTGAGCCAGAAACTCAGGGTTCGAATCCTACCCCAGGGCTTGATGGCCAAGAACGTGCATTCACAAAGCAGTCAAACTGGTTGAATGTGAACCTGAAAATCCTTCCAACCACGCCAATGGCTGGCAGCAAGAGTGGGAGAGACTCCTGCTTAGCGAGACTTGATGCAAAGTGGCATCCCTTCTGGCTCGTGAACGATTCCGAGAATAACTAGTTATGGAAAGAGACGAAAGTCTGCCTTAGTGCACCAGTAGGTGAGGCAAGAGAATTGGAACAGTATAAGAGAATCTCTCCGCAATCAATAGCAATGGCTTTCTGGCCCTTGAAAATTTAAACACCCTGCCCAATGTTGCTAAGGCACAAATTGCAGCAGATATATTGGAATGCATTTCCATTTATTTATAAAGTGCGTTTGTCTTGTGCGTTATCTTCCAGCCTATAGATAGTATAGGCTGGAGTCAGAGGTGGAGTACTACAACACCATTGAACCTTTAACTCACAAGAAAAGTTACTGAAGAGAAAAAGAACAACAAGAAATTAAATAATTGTGATATAACATATATGAATGCACTGGAAATATTCCAAAAGAAAATCAAAAGAAAAGAAAATCAAATATTGGCATTTGGTATATTGGAATTAACTTTGCTGGCTCTGTAATTTAATCTCCTTTTATTTTTTGCCACAATGACAGTTCCACTGATCTGAACCAATTCTTAATAGGTTCTGATTCAAATCTCTCACATTTGTGCATTTCAGCCATTCAAAGGCCTAAAGACATTTATCAAGGCTCTTCAGATTTAAATGAATGCCCAGCCAATTTAAAATAAAATTGTTAATCACGTGCATTCATAAGGTACTGATTATATATATGATGTAAGGAAGAGAAGCACTTTTGGTGGTAATTTTTCAACTTGGATATTCAAACAGCGTGCTTTGGAAAGCTGGGGGCAGTGTTGAAGAGAGGATAACTCAGTTTACAATCAAGGGCTGTTGAAAACAGGAAAAGAAGATGGTGCTATCGAGAAGCAAGTGGAGACATTGGGTGGGGTTTTCCAGCCACGCTCACCCCCCAAAGCTGTAAATTCCCACCTGACGTCAATGCATCTTTGTATGGTCGGGGTCCCGCCTGCTACAATTCCTGTGGCGGGAGGTATGGAAAAATTCTGCCCATTGGGCGGAACTTTCCGACCACACTCACCCCAAATCCGGGAATTCCCGCTGGAGGTCAGCGGACTTTTGCATGGTCCGTGTCCCGCCAGCTACGATTCCTGCGGCGAGTGGGATGGGAAAATTCTGACAATTGCGTAGCTAAAAGGAGACATCTGGGTAAATGAGATCTTGGTGAGATTGTATAGAATTGTACACTTATTCTCAGAAAGTTTGCCAGGTAGGCGGGTGGATAGATTTAAATTATATTCAATTAATCAACTGTTCCTGTGGTCTTCACTCAATGTCATCTACTAAATAGATGTTGATGTGAGATTGTTCAGATCTTGGGCAGAATTTTACGGCCACACTCGCTCCAAGGCTGGAAAATTCTACCCAAGCTGAACCATGATCTGTGTCCTGTCCGTTGTGATTCTCATGGTGGCCAGGAGGGAAAAATTCCACTCTTTAAGCTCCATACAAAAACAAGGTAAATCATTCGTTATCAGAATCGTCAGTGAGGATGTGGAGATGTGACATCCTGTCGACCATTGAAAGGAAAAAGATGTAGAAGAAGTTGTTCAGGTGATTTTATGTCTGCAGTCACTGAGTTTGAAGGAGAGGTGCAGCTAACAGTAGAGTGATCAACTGTTCTATTATTTACGTGATTGTCCCATGTCTTATATTATGTCCTTTCAGGACATCGGTTGTCCAATATTTCTATTGCATATCTTGTGCAGTGATCTTGGAGATTAGCTCTTCAGTATAGGGTTGTCAAATCTCAAGAATTGGCCTGGAATCTCAGGATCTAAAGATCGACCCCCTGGACACTGCAATCCTGGAGAAAAACCATCGAAAAAAAATGTTTTGTGTCTTTGAATATTTCCCTTTACCAGATGTAAAAATATTGAAGATTTGGGGAACCTAAGTGTTGGGACATTAACAGCAACTGGCTTTTAAAGTCCCTAATTTAGAGTGTCTGATGAAGCGTAAGGTGGTGGTAATTTCCTCAGGCATAATTCCACTGGCTTGCTTCTTGCTCCTTCTGAAATTTTCCACCAGAATTACTCAGTGGAGTTTCGAGGGATGAGGGGGGGAATCCCAATGAAGCTTACAGAATGCTGAAAGTGGACGTGGGGAAGATGTTTCCATTGGTGGGAGAGACTAGGATCTGAGTGCACAGCCTCAGACTAAAGGGTCTCTTCAGAACTGAGATGAGGAGCAATTTCTTCAGCCAGAGGATGCTGGACCTGTGAAATTCGTTGCCACAGAAGGCCATGGAGGCCAGTTCATTGAGTGTTTTTAAGACCGAGTTAGATAGGTTCGTGATTGGTAATGGGGTCAAAGGATATGGGGAAAAGGTAGGAGAATGGTGTTGAGAAACATATCAGCCATGGCAGAGCAGACTGAATGAGCCAAATGGACGAATTTGTTCCCATTTCTTATGGTCTAAGTGACGGCGAACTGATAATTTATTGCCCAGGTATGAAGACTTAGAAAGCACCAGCTCTGTGACTATTGCACAGAGGGTCTGTTGGGAAATCTCTTTAGCTCTTTCATACATCAGACTCAGATGCGGTGGACTGCATGATCTATTTCTGTGCAGAATGATTTGAAGCCCAGATGAAATTGCACAATGTGAGATAGAACACAAAACAAAGCCAAATGTTACCAGAAAGTGTATATGCAGAATGTGCGTGGGTGTGAACGTAATCTTTTTTTGTACATTTTACTAGGCTGATACCGGAGTTGAGGGGGTTGAGCTATGAGGAGAGGCTGAATAAACTAGGCTTGTACTCGTTAGAGTTTAGAAGAATGAGGGGAGATCTCATTGAGACGTATAAGATGATGAATGGGATGGATAGGATAGAGGTGGAGAGACTCTTCCCGCTCAAAAAAGACAGTAGGACTAGGGGGCACAGCCTCAAGATAAAGGGGGGGCGATTTAGAACGGAGTTGAGGAGGAACTTCTTCACTCAAAGGGTGGTGAATCTCTGGAATTCTCTGCCCGTTGAAGTGGTGGAGGCTGCCTTGCTAAATATTTTTAAGACGCGGGTTGATGGGTTTTTGATAGGAGAGGGGATTAAGGGTTATGGGGAGAGGGCGGGAAGGTGGAACTGAGCCGCGACAGATCAGCCATGATCTTATTGAATGGCGGGGCAGGCTCGAAGGGCTGGATGGCCTACTCCTGCTCCTATTTCTTATGTTCTTATGTACATCTGTACATTTGTACATCTGTGCCACTCTGATCAGACTTTGAGTATCTCCAAGCAATTAAACATATCCCTCACTCTCAAAATTACCTTGAACAGAATCTTGTTTGATCACCCATCCAACAAGAGACATTGCTCATTGCCACAATCAAAGTTATGGGAAGCAAGTGGTTATTAAAGATATGTAAATATACGGGCTGAACTGATGCAGAGAAAGGTTCTCAAGGACGCAAAGGAAAGGCAGTACGAGTGGGAAAAGAGGCTCGTGCAGATTATGTTAGACATGCCATGCCGATAAGGAGGATGTATTACAAGAAGAAATTTCCATGGGTCAAAGTACTTCATCTTAACCTGCAATGCTCTCATGTTTAGGACACAGAACGTGAATGAAACATTTAAGAGGATCCCATCAGGGTGAATTTATCTTTTACTTATTCACTGCCCATTCTCCCTTTTCCTAAGGAGAGGTGGTGGTCCTCTGTCTTAGCAAACACAACTGAGTGACTTGCTTAGTTATTAGTTTTTTGTGAGTCTGGAGTCACATAAATAGACCAGATAAAAATGGCAAGCTCCTTTCCCTAAAGGAGATTAAAGTTTATTTATTAGTGTCACAAGTAGGCTTACATTAATGCTGAAATGAAGTTACTGTGAAAGTCTCTAAGTAGCCACCTTCCAGCACCTGTTTAGGTACACTGAGGGAGAATTTAGTATGATCAATGCACCTAACCAGCATGTCTTTCAGACTGTGAGAGGAAACTGGAGCAGCCAGAGGAAAGCCACACAGACACTGGGAGAATGTGCAGACTCCACACAGACAGTGACCCAAGCCAGGGAATTGAACCCAAGCCCTTGGCACTGTGAGGCAGCATTGCTAACCACTATGCCACCATACTAATGGGGTTTTATGAGAATCCAGTGGCGTAGCAAAAGAGGGCAACCACTCCCCCTGAACACATTGTTCAAAAGAGGTGCTTTTTCAACGGAGTGTTCCTCACGGGCCCCTCAGATCTCTTCCCGAGATCTGAAGTCCTCGATCTGTTTTCATTTTGCTTTTTCATATTGTTTTGTTTTGTTTTCATTTTACATTTAAAATGTAAAATAATTAAATAACATGTGTTTTTATTATGTTTTGATGTTAAATACAAAATAAAAATGTATAATGAATTTAAAATTATTTGCTATGTGTCGTGGTGCCTTTTTTATGTGCTCGCTCCCCCTAACTTTAGAACCTGGCTACGCTCCTGTGAGTATCTGGTGGTTCACGGTCACCATTACTGCCACCAACTTTTTATTCAATTGGCTAAATTTAAATTCTCCTGAAGCTGTGGTGGGATTTGCATGTCTTGATCATTAATCCTGCCCCCTGAATTTCATGTCTAGTGACGTAACCACAATACTGCCTTGCCCACTTATTAGCACACTAATACAAAACAAATTATTGATTTACTGTTTTAGAGACGTCAAATCAAAAAAACCTTTCTGCTTTCTGGAGATTTATTTGAACACAAGCAAGGTAATTCTCACAATCTTGATCAACATTTACCCCTGTCGCTAAAAGAAAAGCCCTGACTATTTGGTCATTATTACAGTTGCTGCTTGTTCAAACCTTGTACACAATTTAGCTTTAATACTTCCCATATTATAACAGTGACTATATTTCAAAATTATTCAACTGCTACTTCTGGACATCGTAAGGTCATGAAAAGTATTATACAAATGCAAGGTCTTTTGTTTCTTTTCACTGACCTGTTGACACAGTTGTGGGTAATCTAAATTGTTATTGTTATTGTTAATTGCATTGAAGAGTGCCTTTACTTTCATTTCCTTGAACCATTTTTCATCGCACCTAATTTTGGCTAATACATCAGCTACACGAGGTGACCAAGCCTCACGGTTACTCTTTCCTGAATTGAAGGGGATATAGTCAGCATTGGGCAGCCATTGAATTAGGTTGTACAAGTTGGATATGGCAGTAGGCGTTGGACACCATTTACAGTTAATAAAATACGGTGTTCTTTCAAGGAAATTATCATTAAGCTTCAGAGGACAGAAAGAAGCTTGAACCATAATGGCACAGTGGCACGGTGGTTAGTACTGCTGCCTCACAAGTGCCAGGAACCCAGATCATTTCCAGCCTCGGGTCACTGGGTAGAGTTTGCGCATTCTCCTTGTGTCTGTGTGGGTTTCCTCCAGGTGCTCCAGTTTCTTCCCACTATCCAAAGATGGGTGGGTTAGGTTGATTGGCCGTGCTAAATTGACCCTAGTGTTAGGGGAACTAGCAGGGTAAATGTGTGGGTTTGCAGGAATAGGGCCTGGGTAGGATTGTGGTCGGTACAGACTCGATGGGTCGAAAAGCCTGCTTCTGGACTGTAGGGATTCTATAATAACAGGAGTATCATGCAACTGGAGATGCCATGTACATAAAACTCTTGGGACTATTTGCTGCTACCCCTGTTTAATAATGTGATTCTAACTTGGGTTGTGCAAAAACCCCAAGTGCCCGTGACTTTCAAGAGGTGACCCAAACTTCTGCTGTTTAGTCTTCCCGCCACTAGTAGCACTAGACTAACTCCACCGCTTGGTGCCCTTGGCCTGTACTGACTTAAAGTCCTGTAGTACTGGAAATTTGAAATATATTAAATTAAAATAAAGCAAATGCTGGAGACAGGTTTGCAGCATCAGAAGAGAGGGGGAATCAATGAAAGTTTTGTTGAAATGTTAACCCTAATTCTAATAAATTTGTTTTGCTGCCACACTTCTAAAATGCTAAACCTACTGAATGAGAATAAAGAACAAAGGTCATGAATGTGCTACTGATTGTGATATTTTCTCCTTTAACTATTGAACCTTCTGGGTATATCCCATACAGTTTGCCTGTAGGGTACATTCCAATAAAGCTATGTTTGTGAAGAACTTCAATGAATGTTCGTCTTCAAGCTCAATTTATTAAATTTTAAACCTGCCAAAAGCATATTCAGTCGTTTGGTAATATATTTTATTACATGACATGTTTTGCCTGGGTGCAGAGATTTTCGCATCAAGAGCATCCTTTAGCGATTCATGCACAATGTTCCCCAGGAGGAGCACTGACGCACAAGACTACCTCAGCAATGAATCATTGCTCATTTTGCAGCACAAGAATTTTCAATGCAGGTGCAAAGGAAGAACTATGACTGCCCATTACCACCTGCAACTGCTAAATGTGGTGGTGTGCCGGAGGAATAAGGATGAAGCAGAAGGTGTTATACCAGAGTCAAGTCACCATGGGCTTTGTGAGAGGTAAAAAGAGATAGAATGTTGCTGGGAGGAGCTGACTGAGGGGGCCACGATCATGGCCAACAGCTGAACAGACCCTTAGAGCCAAGGGGACCTTACAAATTTATATATCTTCCAGAGCACAGTGTCTTAACATGCGAGAAGAGCAGTGTGTGAGGACACTGAGGCATGGTGGCACAGCAGTTGGCAATGCTGCCTCACAGTGACAGGGACTCAGGTTCGATTCTTGGCTTGTGTCACTGTTTGTGTGGAGTTTGCACGTTCTCCCCGTGTCTGCGGAGGTTTCCTCCGGGTGCTCCGGATTCCCCCCCACAGTCCAAAAAGTGTGCTGGTTAGGTGAACTGGCCATGATAAATTGTCCCTCAGTGTCCCTGAACAGGCACTGGAGTGTGGTGACTAGGGGATTTTCACAGTAACTTCACAGCAAAACAAACATATTTTTGAGGGTTGGTTATTAGACCGTTACGTCCACTAAGGCTTCAGATTTTGCCTACTTGTGACTAATAAATAAACAAACTTTCAGGAAGTGGAACTGAACACCAGGACAAACACAGCATTTCCTGTTGCTCTCGATGTCTATACCACAAACTCATCCCTGGCTGCGAGTGAAAGATGCCATCTTTGCAAGGTGCTGGCAATGTACTCACACAACTTAACTAACTCTTATGTCCTTTAAGAACTCCTTTGGTTATTTTGATCCACGCAGTGATGTTGGATACGAATTTATTATCCCGCTATGTGGAATGTATAGATTATCCAACCTGTGCTACTCCAAAGGATGTGCAGTAGGAATTCATTCTGAATCAATTCAAGTGCATTCCAAAGCAATGATTTCAACATTTCAGGCTAGTTGACTTTACAATTTCATTAGCATTTCCTAATTAACAACACCATTTCAGCTCGGCTACAACTGTTATGATGATGTTATCCTCACTGAGCATAGTAACCGTGACATTAGGTAAAGCATCAATGTTTGCTTAAGCTATTATTAAGGCAATTACAGGACAGCTCCGCGCATTTTCCTTCTGTACGCTGAGGCTTGTTTCATTGTAAATGAGGTATACTGAGCAGGCAATACAGATTCGATTAAGTTTACAGGACACTTGTGAAGGACAAGTCAAGTGATTCCAAAGTAGTTGAGATAATGAAGGTTGGCATCTTCAAATAGATCATAGATATCCAAGTGATTTAAGCAATTATGGACATGGATCATCTATTTCACAAAACGTCTCAACTATTGAATGTTTCAACTGTGACGAGGCTACCTGGAAACAGCAAAACAAACATATTTTTGAGGGTTGGTTATTGGACCGTTATGTTCACTAAGGTTTCAGATTTTGTGAGTCTTTCATAACAACGACTTGGGAGATTACAGAGGGTGATTTTAACATTTGCTGTGGGTAAAACCCGATCAACTTTATTTACTTGGTTTTGTTGGGATAAATTAACACGGTCACACATCTATTCAAATATTTTCAATGAGCATATTAATAATCACCAAATATATACACACATGCAGACATCAAGACTGAAATATGACTTAGCCCTGTGAATGGTATTATGATGTTCCACATTTGAAAGAAAACAAATTTAAGTAGATCTCAGCATGTGGTTTGAAATGCTGTCCACTGAAATGGGCAAGCTAATTAATTCATTTTTCTATTAGTGAAATATTTATATGCAATCTTATTTTAATTGGTATATATGTGATGATGTGAAGATGCCGGCATAGGATTGGGATGGGTACAGTAAGAAGTCTCACAATACCAGGTTAAAGTCCAACAGGTTTATTTGGAATCACGAGCTTTTGGAGCGCTGCTCCTTCATCAGCTGAGTGGAGAGGTGGGTTCACAAACACAGCATAACACTAGGCAGAGACACAATATTTGGCACAATCAGGTAGAGAGATTCTTCCCACTTAGAAAGGATAGCAGAAATAGAGGGCACAGCTTCCAAATAAGGGGCGGGGGGGGGCGCAGTTTAGATCAGAGTTGAGGAGGAACTTCTTCACTCAAAGGGTGGTGAGTCTCTGGAATTCTCTGCCCATTGAAGTGGTGGAGGCTACCTCGCTGAATATATTTAAGTCACGGGTAGATAGATTTCTGATGGACAATGGAATTAAGGGTTATGGGGAGAAAGCGGGAAAGTGGAACTGATCCACTTCAAATCAGCCATGATCTTGTTGAATGGCAGGGCAGGCTCAAAGGGCTAGATGGCCTACTCCTGCTTCTATTTCTTCTGTCCTTATGTTCAATTCACATATTTATGTGGAATCAAAGTATAGCCACAGTATTTTGTTTTTTTTATTTCAGTTTAGAAATTGTTCATCCTTAGAGAGGGGAATGCATTACTGAAGGTGGATGAAGGTGCAGAAGTGTGGTTACCTTTGCAATAAATGGGATTGCTATGCCAGTCACTATCATATAAAAGAAAGGAGGTACTTGCTTTGATTTAGCTCTTTCCACATGACAGGACATCCCAACATGCTTTACAGCCAATGAAACTTGTGAATTGTGGTCACAGTTATAATGTAGGAAACAAACCAGCCAGTTTCCTTACCAGGTCCCACAAAAGCAATGTGACAGTGACCAGATACTCTGTTCATTTTTTTGAGGATTAAGTCCCTGGACACTTGGGATAATGCCCCTGAAATAGTTCTATAACATCTACTACATCCAGCTGAGAGGGCAGACAAGGCCTCAGATCAATGCCTCATCTGAAAGGCAGCACCTCTGACAGTGCAGCTCTTCCTCACCACTGCGCTGAAGTGATTTTTGCGCTCCATGTTCTGATTTGGGACTTGAATCTACAATTTCTAACTTCTAACACAGTCTGCAGATCAACCTGTAGCTTGTGACCAGTTCAATCACTGCCTCGCTGGTGAAGCAAAAGCTTCGGAGACAGAGCCTTCTCATGGGAACAAGAGCTGGCCATTCAGAGCCTTGAGCCTGTTCCTCCTTTCAGTTGGATCATAGCTGATCAGTATCTGACCTTCATTTACTCATCTTGATTCAGTTGCTCTTAATATTTTTACATGTGAACATAAGTATGAACATTCGAATTAGGAACGGGACAAGGCCATTTGGCCCCTCGAGCCTACTCCACCATTCAAGAAGATCATGAATGTAACTTCAACCCATTTGCCTGCCTAACCCCAATAACCTTTCACCCACTTGTAGATCAGGAATTTACCTAACCTGCCTCAACAAAAATGTACCAATCCCAGATTTGACATTTTCAACTGATCTAGCCTTTAATAGCTTTTGGGGAGAACATTCCAGACTTCCACTGACCAATGCGTGGAAAAGTGATTTCTGATATTACACCATAATAACCCAGATCTCATTTTTTTTAAGATTCTGCCTTTTAGGTCTTGATTCATCCTGCTGAAAAGATAATTTCTTTCTATTTAGCATCTTGACATTCTTGTGCACAAAGGTCATCACTTGATGGACCAATGTTATTGGGCCATTGTCAACGGCACACTGCCACTGACTGTCCCTCAGAGCGGCACGATGGCACAGTGGTTAACACTGCTGCCTCACAGCGCTAGGGACCTGAGTTCAATTCCCGGCTTGGGTCACTGTCTGTGTAAAGTTTGCACATTCTCCCCCTGTCTGCATGGGTTTCCTCCGGGTGATCCCGTTTCCTCCAACAGTCCAAAGGTGTGTGGGTTCGATGCGTTGGCCATGCTAAGTTGCCACTGTGTGTTGAGGGACTAGTAGTTTAAATACGTGGCTTTACAGGGATAGAGTTTGGAAGGATTGTGGTCAGTACAGACTCAATGGGCCAAATGGCCTCCTTCTGTGCCATAGGGATTCTATGATCTTATGATTTGGGAAGCACAGTGGCCCAGTGGTTAGCACTGCTGCCTCACAAAGCCAGGGATGCAGGTTCAATTCCTGGCTTGGGTGACTGTCTGCGTGGAGTTTGCACATTCTCCCCGTGTCTGCGTGAGTTTCCTCCAGATGCTCCTCCTACAGTCCAAAGATATGCGGTCTAGTTGGGTTGACCATGCTAAATTGCCCCTTAGTGTCATAGGGACTAGCTAGGATAAATGTATTGGGATAGAGCCTGGGTGGAATTGTGGTCAGTGCAGACTCGATGGATCGAATGGCCTCCTTCTGCACTGCATTTATGATTTATCCATCTCCATCTCATAAAACTATTGAATACCCAAAAATTACTTTATATCCACCCTCCTTCAAGCCCATTCTTAAAATCCACCTCCTTGAGTCTCCTGATCTCCCCTTCTTCCGCTCAGCATTCATTTTTCCCTTGTGTCTCGGAAATGCAGTGGATGTTTAAAGGTGCCATACAGCCACATGTTGGTGGTCCAGGAAAGTGAATTTTAGATGAGGTGGACTCAACAGTTTTGATAAAGAGATAGACCATGTCAAGGAAAGGGAACGCTATGCAATTATTGTTCATGCAGATATTGGTCTGCCCAAAATCATCGGAGCTGGAGCTGGAATGGTACAACCATTCACACCGGCAGGATATTCCCATCCCGCTGGTGCGAATGGAGATTTGGCTAGTGCCAAATTCTACAACTCCCTTGCAGCAGGAGCGTGGCGTGAATGGCCAGTAAGATCGCGCCATATCTTTCAGATCAAACTAAGGTCATTGAACGCGCAAGCACAATTTCTAGTGCAACCAGATTTTTAATTACAGTGTTTGCCATACTTTGAAATTACATTCGCTTCTCATCTCATTACTTAAAGTGACAAAGATTGAAATCATGGCTTGCTGCTAAATGTTCTTTATAATTGAATAGAACCTCAGATTGACAGAGTTCAGATCCAAGGTAGCGTAGCCCCTTTAAGGGTGGTTGTTTGTTGGTCACATGACTTCTGGGACCTATCAGAAAGAAGCATGTGAACCAACACCTATCAGGCATTAGGGTGCTGGTCCTTGTAATAGAAAAGCTTAAGTATGCATCTGGGATTTGCTAGAAATAGACCTGGATCTATATTGAGCTTGTTTGCATATAGTTTTAACTTTCCTTCAAAAAGGGGGCTGCATGGTGGCACAGTGACCCAGGTTCGATTCCTGGCTTGGCCACTGTCTGTGCGGAGACTGCACATTCTTCCAGTGTCAGGGTGGGTTTCCCCCAGCCGCTCCAGTTTCCTCCACAGTCCAAAAGACATGTTAGTTAGTTGCATTGGTTATGCTAAATTCTCCTTCAGTGTACCTGAACGCATGCCAGAGTGTGGCGAGTAGGGATTTTCACAGTAATTTCACTACAGTGTAAATATAAATCCACTTGTTACACTGATAAATAAAGTTAAGCTCTGGAATTCTTTCCCAACACCTCTCTACCCCTTTAAGACATTCCTCAAAACCCACCTCTTTGACCAAGAATTTGTTCACCTGACCTTCGCATCGCTCAGTATGATATTTTCGTTTCAAAATTTTGCTGTAAAGCCTTTATTGCAGTGTACCCGAATAGATGAAAATCAAGGATTTTCACAGCAGCTTCATTGCAGTGTTAATGTAAGCCTACTTGTGCCACTAATAAATAATATTTTACAAATCACCGTTGTGATTCAAGGCATCCTTGTCATGGGACCTTGTGCTACAATACAACTGCTTATTGTGCCCTCACTGTGTTCCTGGTAAGGTATATTATGCAACTATTAACCCATCCAAAATAAACAGCTTAACACCTACATTATGCAGCAATGCAGAACAAGGTTATTGGGCAGGAACTTGTGAGTGTTCCCAACACTAGTTTTAGCTTATACTGTCAATTGTATCTCCCTGCTCCACCAGAGTGGGTTTTATGGATCTAGCCTCATTAATGGTTGCAAGAATAGAAATATGTCTTGTATTTTATACCAGTCTTCAAGTAAGAAGTAATTTTGAAATTGCCAGAAACTAGATTGTAAAACTGATGGATAAGCCCTATTCCCTCTTGTACCTATTTTTGATTATTATACTGAAGATCATCGCCATGGCAACGGCTCAGGTGTGAGCTTCAAGCCATCTCTCCACATTACCTCCAGACTAGCTCAAACTCGTTAACTACTGGCTTCTGGGTTACTTGTACCCGTGACATTTAATAATCTGACCACTTTGGGATATACTGCAGTCAAGCCCTTGACATTTCCATTTGATCCCCAATCGCAACAAGCTAGTGCGATTCCACCTCAATAATTAAACCTTTCAATCCTTGGCTCAACTCTCCATTGTCCAATTTCACTCGAGCTTTGCCATAATCCTTTACACTTTGTCCCTAATGTATAGCTTGTATTTTAGATGATAGATGAAGTAAGGTCAGGCAGGCTGGTGGGTGGGGAGCGAAGGCAAGTGTCGAAATTGCTCTCTGCTACTTTATTGCGAGACTGCTTCATTTAATTTTGTTCAGGAGAATAGTTGTTTTCCCAGTTAGTGCTGGTGGTAAAGGGATTACCTTTGTTCCATTTATGGTGCGCAATTTCTCTACAGCATTGTCTGTATTTCCTCATTACCTTTCCAGTCTGGATAGGTTTTTTTTCAACACGATTCATCTCTCAATAACCACGTTACACTTGATAATACAATTCGCCGTTTGACTCAAGCAATAAAACACCCCTCCATTGTAGGAAAATTCAACAGAATAATACAAAAAATGGATGGCTAATGGCCACTGAGGAAAAAGCTGACAACATGTCCTTTCACGAGGCTGTGAAGAACTCATTACCACCCCCCGCCCACTACACCCCCCCACGTGCACAATCGCGCACACACACACATGCACATGTGTGCATGCGCACACACCCACATATGTGCACGCTCATGCACACACACACACACACGTGCACGCACATGCACACACACACATGCATGAACGCACGCGCACGCACACACGCGCGCGCATGCACACGCGCACACACGTGCATGTTTTAAACCATTAATTCATAAATTTGCTTCCAAGGAATACACAAACATCCCCTCAATTCAAGCGGTACAATCCTCAAATGTCTGTTATGGCAGGATGCAGGACATTAGTTTTGTTTTACAGACTGCTAAAAAAGAATTACAGATGAATCACACGGCCTCACGATGCAATGAAACATGTTTAACTATACATTATGACAAGCTGCCTTGTCTCTTACTCAAGAGTTAGTCCAACGTGAAATATACTAGCATCAATTGGGGCAAAATTTGATAGAGTCCAAAATCAGAGTTATAAGGATTTGCAGCACAGAACGAGGCCCTTCGGCCTATCATGTCTGCACCAGCCAGGAAGCACCTATCTAGTCATGCAATGCATGAGTAATCCATGTTCATTGATTGTGATGCAGAAAAACATTGACACGACACGGAAGACAGCAAGCTCCAAGGTTATTGGAGACTGCACACTAGGACTTGGTGAAGGAGTTGGAACGGAGGGGAGATTTTCCTTATCCACAGGGGACCTAGAAGCAATGACACAGAAGGCAATGGGAAAAGTTCACTATGGATTTCAGTGACAGGAATCAAACTCCGAAGACCTGGATGCATCGTCACAAGAAGTTCAATGACCTCACATGAGTGATCATGGTCAATGAATCCATCTAGAAATGCCATATCTTACCAACTCAACGATGAGAGTCTGACACTCCTCAATTTTTTATCAAAATCCTGAATCACCATTGAGAAATTTATCAATCATGCCTCACATTTATGGCACCAGTGCATGCTTACACATTTAGCACTTATGTGTAACACTGTTCTGAACTGAATAGCCGTTTCATTTGAAAGAGATGAGAATCAAAGAGTTAAATTTACTCATTTCCAAAACTGGCGCAGAGATTGAGTGTTTAAACGGTTCCCGTCGATGGTGATGCAGGTAACACTACATGAGCAATCTTATCAAAAACATTCTAAGTGCAGAACAAGTATGAAAGTGGGAGAAAATTGCACCTATTTTTTGGACGAGCTCCCAGGCACAATCATATGGCACTTTGAAAACATAATGAGGCAAAGTGTGATTCTCGCCAGAAGGGGGAGTATATGGAGCTGATTCATGCTAGGAAGCCGGATGATGACCACTAGGCTGTTGTGCATGCGCCTTGATCTCCCAGTGCACTGCATACACAGTGCTGTAGGAGATCCCTCAGCCCCCACTTTCCCGGACATCACACTCAACCCCAATCACCCACCCTGGATATCGTCCACCTGGAAATCGCCCCCCTTCCAATCACCCCAGACATTGTACTTCCACCCTCGCCATCAATCACTGGCTCTGATCGGCAACCCCCCTCTACCCCAGCCAATTGCTGGTCCTGATTCTCCTCCGCCCGCTGCCCCTCAATGACCGTTCCCAGATGTGAGGTCATCACATCTGCTCCCCATTGCTGGAGACAATATGTGATCCTTACTGGTGAAGACCTCCACTGGAGAGGTTGTTAAGTCATGAGTGCCCTGACAACAGTGTCCTGGTCTCACTAAACATATTATAATGATCTAATAAATACTTAAATCAGCCTTGCGCCTGGGCAGAGTGCATGGCTGATTTTGCCGACAGAATTCATCGCGAGAGGTGAGAAACAAGGTGCGAAGCTAATTTTCTGCCTCTGGCCCGATCATATCATGTCGATCGATCAGCGTGACTGAGTGATAAAATTGACCCCTGCAACTTTATTCTGCTTGCTCATTGCAATGATTTCAAGCTGTGTGAAGCCTGACACACACATTGCATAATCTGGCGCACATCTCCAGCTATTCAGCCATGAAAGCCACATCAGACAAAGACCTCGTGTAACAATTATTGGCATGCCTCGCTCTGTCTTTCAGGAAGCAAGTGGAGGCAGCAGGAACGGGAGATAGGTGCACCTTCATGTCTTGACCTCCATGCATTATTGGGCAACAGTCATTGAGATAGCGCACAGAAGTCAGGCTCCAAAGAAATGCACAGGTATGATGAGTTATGAAATATGGCATGGTTTTGTTGATAACTTTTGTTTTACTTTGAGGTCTTTACTTTGCAATGTGGTCAAGCAGATGTTTTGATAATCAGAGACAGAGGGAATGGGTAGGATTTTCCAGACCCCCTGTGGTGTTCTTCCTTGATGTGGGTATGCCGGCTTTGGACTGGCGTAAACACAGTAAAAAGTCTGACAACACCAGGTTTTAGTCCAACCGATTTATTTGATAATAGACTCACAAGCTTTCGGGGTGAGTCCCTTCGTCAGGTGACCTGACGAAGGGACTAACCCCGAAAGCTTGTGAGTCTATTATCAAATAAATCGGTTGGACTAAAATCTGGTGTTGTCAGACTTTTTACTGTGTTCTTCCTTGAGGCAGACCTGGCTCACCACTGGCCGCCGGTGGGATCTTCCCATTCCGTTGAGATTCATGTCATGTTGCATGGGAATCCACTGCACAGTGGGGGCAGGGGGTCACCTTCAGCAGGATCTGAAGGTCCTACCAGCAGGAAGGTCTGGAAAATCCTGCCCAATCTGAGTTGTGGAACTGTTGGTGAATGTCAAATTCTGGTTGTGATACTGGTAGTGCACTTGAGTAATCTCTTTGCAGGCATTTGGCCAGAAAGAGATCATCTCGATTGCTTCCCTTCTTGATCATCCTACTCTTGGATGTGGAGACCAAGTGTAATATTTCTAAGTTCATGAATGATATAAAGCTGGGCTGGAATGTGTGTTGTGAGAAAGATGTAAGGCAACCACAGGAGGATTTGGACAGACTTGGTAAGTGGGCAAAAAAGTGACAGATGGAATATAATGTGGAAAACTGTGAGATTATCCATTTTGGTTGATGGAACACATGCACAGAGTATTTCCTAAATGGTAAGGAATTAGAAAATACAGATATATGATATATTAAATGATAATGGAGTTGGTAGTGTAAAGTTAAAGTGGTAATAGGAGAAGTAAATAAACAAAAGATGTGCCAAGAGGAGGTGTCAATGACAGAATAATAAGCAGTTGCTGTCCGTAGGCAAAAACAAGAACAAACCAGGAAAGAATAAAAATGGGGGTGGAGATCTGAAATTGTTGAAATCAGTGTTCCTTTCAGAACATTGTAAAGGGCCTATTGAGGTGCTGTTTCTCAAGTTTATGCAAAGCTTCATTGGAACAATTCAACAGACCGAGGATAGAGAGATCAGAGCAAGAACAGGATGGAAAATTAGAATAACAACATCTCCCAGCAGGTCACAGGAAGGGCACTGAGTTGGCAACCTTCCCCACCAGGTTGTTTTTTGACGGCAAGGTAAAATGGCCCTCTGTACATATTCAAAATGGCTTCCTGCCTCCTTGCGGCCTTCTTTATCTTCTGTTCAGTAAAATTATCCAACGGGATGGGAGTTGGGGGGGGGGGGGGGTGGGAGGGGGAGGGGAGATGGACATAATGGAGCCAAAATGCCTCAGCTATCCCCTGCTCTATTTTACTTCCACCACCGCTCCACATCGCCCCCGCCCGCTCCCCGTCTCCCGTCCCCCGTCCCCAAGCCTTATTCTGATCTTGTCCCAGCTGATAAAATTTTCCCCAGTGGTTTACTTCAGGGACCTCTTAATTCACAGTTGGGGTACAACACCGGGAGAGCCGGGGAACTCTCTCAAACATTCATTTGAAAGAGATGGGACGAAGCATGCCGGTGATTGTACTCTAGTCCGGAATTGCTGTTTCCCACGGGATTTTCTGGTCCCGGGAATAATTTCAGGCCTTAAGAATCTGACAAAACTCAAATGGAATTTTAAAAAAACAGTGTCAGGTCATCTCCCTCAGTGTGATTTTTTTATTTCACGCATGTTGGTCCTCTGCAAAACTCTGCAATGATTCATCGATAAACAGCAAGCTCAAAGCAATCAAAATGCGCTTTGAAGAATCCTGGTGCAAATGGATTCAACCTCAAGAGAGTAATTTGTACCGTGGCTACATAGGTGTATGACATGAGACCCAGCAGTGAAACATGAAACAGATCTGAGACAAGACGATCTTGTTACTCATAATGATACAGTTTGGACAGCAGATTTTCTTTCACAGCTTTATGTTGCAAAGTTCAATATTCCACAAAGGAAAGATGGGAAATTTACATTGACCCATACGGGATCATTGCAGCCTCAAACACTGTTTGAAGTAAAATTTCAGTTCCGAGTGAAAACCCATCAAAGCTTGCGGATAAATTGGAAGTGGGAAAACGCACGCTGGCACCGTGCTTAGCACTGCTGTCTCACAGCGCCAGGGACCCGGGTTCGATGCCCAGCTTGGGTCACTGTCTGTGCGGAGTCTGCACGTTCTCCCTGTGTCTGCATGGGTTTCCTTTTTTTTGCTCGGGTTTCCTCCCACAGTCTGAAAGACGTTCTGGTCAGATGCATTGGCCATGCAAAATTCTGCCTCAATGAACCAGAACAGGTGCCGGAGTGTGACGACTAGGGGATTTTCAGTAACTTCACTGCAGTGTTAATGTAAGCCTACTTGTGACACTAATAAATAAATTTTAAACTGAAAACTGGACAAAAGGGGCGGGATTCTACAACCTCAGTCAGGTGAGGCCTGAGGCTAATGGAGAATTCTGTTCTGCGAGCCTTGCCCACCCCGGAATCGGGATGATAAAATTCCAGCCGATGTGTCCAAAGAAAGGTGATTTCAAAATTGAAGGAACTATTTTCCCTCTCTGGGCAGGTTATCTCAATTCATTAGTATGTGAGGGGTTTTTGGGGGGAGAAAGGCGAGTGAGAAAATTCAATCACTGCAGCTCATCTTCCAAAAAGATACTCCACAATTGTTTTTCTTTCAACCTTCTCCGAGTGGGTATATTATTCAACTTGTTAAACCCTCCATTTCCAAGTGTAAGCACCAAGGTTGGGATGAATAAACAGCAGGTTAATTTGCTTCATATTCACTTAAATCTATACAGTGAATCTTGATCTCGACACAACTTGTATAACTGGCTTACAATCCACCATAAATGGCTTCCCCCGTAGGAGATGTAGGGACACATGGATATACAGCACTTAAACAGGCCATTCAGCCCAAGCAATCCATGCTGGTGTTTATGCTCAACTCGAGTCTCTTTCCATCTTTTCTCATCTAAGTCTTCCATCATAAACATCTATTCTCTTCTTCCTCATATTCTTGTCAATATTTACCCTGTAAATATGTTTATTTGCATCAACCACTCCATGTGGCCCAAGTTTCACTTTCTCACTCACCATCCACTCTTCCTCTTGGATTTATTGGTGACTTATATGACACAAGAGGGAACATTCTCCCTCCATCCACTCTACTAACAAAACCATTCATAATTTTCATCTTGCAAGGCCAAACCATAATGTCGCAATCTCCACCATGGGTAGGGCAAGGAGACCCTACGTTGACCCACATCCTGGCCAGAATGGGGCTCAAACCCAAAGCTCTTGTCACCAACCTCATCCATACCAGCCATGCAAGCAAATCAGCTCCTCAACAAGTCCATGTTACAATGGCAACATGTAGTTTTCTTTCCATCACATAGCGGACCAGAGATCTCCCTTACTCTTTCCGCCTGCCATTGGGAAGTGTTGGAAGGATCTGCATGTCTGACAATAAATCTGTGTGGCTACGTTATGAATGCACCTTCCTTGTTTATCAAGTCCTTGAAGGGGATCATCTAGCTCAGAGGCCAGAAAAATATCACTGTGCCTCAAGACTGCCATTCATAATTTTAAAGACCTCTATTGGGTCACCCCTCAGCTTTCTCTTGTCAAGGGAAACATTACATATATATCCATGCATTGCTGGAATAATTGTTGTAACTGTTCTCTGTAGTATCTGCAATATTGCTATCCTTTTTACAATATGGGGTGGCGAGAGTTGCATGCAGTGCTGCAACCAGAGTCCAATACTGGTTTCACATAACTTCCCTACTTTTCAATTCTGTCCCTTGAGAAATAAAGCCTAGCGTTTGTTTTGCTTTTCTTATGGCTTTGCTAACTATGTTTTAGTTGTTGACGTTTTTGTGCACTGAGATCTCTTACTTCTGTTACGTCACTGCAGTTTGGAGACTTAATCAAACTTTTAATGTAATTAATTTAACTTATATTAATGCCTTCAATGTGGATTTCATCTACAGCCTCTTTGAAAATGACCTGATCCCTGCCAGAAAAGGTGCAGATGCATCACCAGTGGCTTTAAATGTCTCACTGCCCTCAATAAGTTTATCTCTGGTACCTTTAAATCTGCTGCAAAAAAACATGGAACTTATTGCGGCTAGCTACACAGAAATGAATAATGCATGTGACAGATGGGTTGTTAGTCAGGACTGGGAGTAAACATCTCCAGCTACAATAATAGTCAGAGTGAGCAAGCACTTGAGGTCACAGCTCTGGCTGGATTCCCACAGATTCAAAGTGTCAATGACTATTGTATTCTTGTGGGCACCACCACGGCAGCCAGAAGATTTATGAACTGTAAGGGATAATTTTTCCATCAATGTGCAAATGGTTTGCAATCACAAGAGTGCCTGGGAGTTTTCATGATACATTTATCCTGTGGTGTTCTAAATTCCAGACTACAGCGTTCTTGGAAGGAGACTTGAGAACTGGCTCATAAGAGACAAGGAATATACTCTCTATTATGTATGAGCTTCACTTACGTCTTATAAAGATCAAAGAAAAGCACAGCGCAGGAACAGGCCCTTCAGCCCTCCAAGCCTGAGCCAACCATGATGCCTGCTTAAACTAAAATCGTATGTGTTTATGCAGTCTACATCCTTCCATTCCCATCCTATTCATGTATTTGTCTATTTGCCCCTTAAATGCCACTATTGGACCTGCTCCCACCACCTCCCCAGGCAGCGCGTTCCAGATATTCACCACCCTTTGTGTAAAAAAAAAACTTGCCTCGCCCATCTCCTCTAAACTTTTCCCCAAGTACCTTAAACCTATGTCCCCTTGTAATTGACTTTTCTACCCTAAGAAAGAGCATCTGACTATCCACCGTCCATGCCATAATTTTGTAAACTTCCATCAGGTCAATGCTCAACCTTTATTGTTCCAGTGAGAACAAGCTGAGTTTATCCAACTTCTCCTCATAGCTAATACCCTCCAGACCAGGCAACATCCTGGTAAACCTCTTCCGTACCCTCTCCAAAGCAACTACATCCTTCTGATAGTGTGGCGACCAGAATTGTATGCAATATTCTAAGTTTCTGTATAGCTGCAGCATGACCTGCCAATTTTTACAGCCAATGTATTGACCAGTGAAGACAAGCATGCCGTAAGCTTTCTTGACTGCCTTCTCCATCTGCATTGCCACTTTCAGTGATCAATGGACATGTACGCCCAGATCTCTCTGCCTGTCAATATGCTGAGGGTTCTACCATTTACTCTACAATTCCTATATGCATTGGGCCTTCCAAAATGCATTATCTCACACTTGTCCAGATTAAACTCCATCTGCCATTTCTCTGCCCAAATCTCCAACCGGTCTATATCTTGCTGTATCCTTTGACAATCCTCTTCACTCTCCGCAACTCCACCAATTTTTGTGTTGTCTGCGAACTTACTAATCAGACCAGCTACATTTTCCTCCAAATCATTTATATATTATTAGTAAGAGACCACGAGGTAAATTGGCATGAGGTAACTGGAACAGTTTATTTAACGGAGTGTCGCTAGCAAGGTCAGTCCAAACCTAACTTGAGAAGCTCCACCCAGGGTGGAGCTTATACCTCAGGTCACCTGACCAGTCCTCTTAAAGGGGCATCTCCCCAACGTACCCAACACTCCCTTTAAACTTAGCACTCGACACTTACAAAAAACCCCACCAATCAGGGGTAAGAACATTACAGTGAGAGCCACATGGCCACCAGATGTGTTACAGTGGCACGCACTGGAGTGCTGAAGATGCACTTCACATGCCTGGATAGGTCCATATGTACGCTTCAGCAAGGGTCTTCAGAATGATATGGCTGAGGCACATCCTGCATAGCATTGCACATAGGAGAGGATTGCAAATGAATGGGCAGCACGGTAGCACAGTAGTTAGCACTGCTGCTTCACAGCTCCAGGGTCCTAGGTTTGATTCCTGGCTCGGGTCACTGTCTGTGTGGAATTTGCACGCTCTCCTTGTGTCTGCGTAGGTTTCCTCCGGGTACTCCGGTTTCCTCCCACAATCCAAAGATGTGAGGATTAGGTTGATTGGCCCTGCTAAGAGATTGCCCCTTAGTGTCCAGGGATGTGTAGGTTAGAGGGATTAGTGGGTATAATATGGGGGTAGGGCCTGGGTGGGATTGTGTTCAGTGCAGACTCGATGGGCCAAAGGGCCTCTTTCTGCACTGTAGGGTTCTATATTAATATAAGGGCTTATTCATTATTTTTTGCTGGAGAGAAATAGAGAAATCACATTGACAAACCTACAGTTACATTGTTCCCTGGATGGCCTAAAATTCCAAGGTTTGGCTATGTTCTAACATAAGAAATGAAGTCCTATGGCCCACTCCTAACATGCGCTCAACCTTTTCCCCTCACTCTGCATGAGATAGCTCAACAGCCACTTATCCATTCATTGCATGTTTGTCAAGTAATGACTTTTATTGAGAGACAAGTGGAAAGTTGAGTTGGCATTGCAGACAAAATAACAGGCAAGGTGTCAGAGTGGTACCAATCAATAAATTCTATGTATTATTAATAGAGGAAGGTTAACAACACAATATTTTGGCAACATCCATGTGCACGCTCTTGGTGAATTACAATTTCTTACACTCAGGCAGTTATGGGGAGGCACGCAATGTGACTCCTACAGAGGTAGAGGCAGAATGCTAAGATTCCTGCTCTGACTGCTGAAGCGTTTCTGCTTCTACTCAATTACTTTATGAAAACCTAAGGCCTGTGCCAAAGCTTGCCTCACCTCCACCTTTGGCAGAAAAGACTTGATCACTGGAAGACATGTTGGGCACAAGCTGGGGGGTGAGGGGCCAGGTAGCAGTGAGTAACAAGTAGGAGCACTTTTTTCCCTCTCTCCAGATCTTCTTTCACCATCATCACTTTACTGGGCCACTCCGCTGTAGACCAGCTTGGTAGAGATACTTAGTGATAGGGAATTTATCATTGTATCTAAGTTGGCAGATATCTCTGACACGACTATTCTTTTGAAAAGGAAAGGAGCAGCATGGTGACACAGTGGTTAGCACTGCTGCCTCACAGTGCCAGGGCTCAATTCCAGCCTTGGGTGGCTCCCTGTGTCTGTGTGGGTTTCTTCTGGGTGCTCCTGTTCCCTCCCACAGTTCAAAGCTGTACAGGTTAGGTGGTTTGGATGAATAAATTGCCCCTTAATGCACCAAGGTGTGTAGGTTAGGAGGTTTAGTAGGGAAAATATGTAGGTTATGAGGATAGAGCATGGTAAGATGTTCTGTTAAAGAGTTGATGTAGACTCAATGGGCTGAATGGCCTCCTTCTGTACTGTAGGGATGCTATGATTCTATGACTGTGGTCTAGGCCTGCATAGACAAACTCATTTCAAAGCTGTCTTTGATGCTCCCTGGAGGTGGCCACAGTCTCCCTGGCCAACATTCACATGCCAACGGTCCTCTGTCTTTTCTGCCAGTGTGCAGAGTGTGAGTGACACATCTGTCAGAAACTGGTGAAGCTGCTGTTACATCTCCAACATTCTCTTCCTCAATGATAGCACTGGGTGCCCTCTCACCAGATCTTGGAGAGAATTGCTTCCCCTGCTGTAGTCACTTCCCAGCTATCCCTGCCTGCCACGTCTGTCCATGCTCGCATATGAGGTGTGAAAAATCTAGCAAAAACCTATTGAACAATCCAAGTGGACCCACACACATGTGATTATATATCTTGGCCTACAGCTATAGGTCCTGTGATGTTACATCCCCTGAATGAGTGAAGTCCTTTGAGGAATTGTCCTCATGCATATATTGTGACACTTATTGTGGAATAAAGATCCAGGAAAATAAAACAAAGATTATGATTTCATTCTGGTAAAATGACTATGTTGGTGACCCAGAGGTTAGCACTGCTCTGCTCCTTCACAGCGCCAGGGACCCAGGTTCAATTCCCAGCTTGGGTCACTGTCTGTGCAGTGTCTGCACACTCCCCACATAAAGTAAAGTTTATCTATTTGTCACAAGTAAGGTTTACATTAACACTGCACTGAAGTTACTGCGAAATTCCCCTAGTTGCCACACTCCAGCTCCTTTTTGGGTCAATGCACTTAATCAGCACGCCTTTCAAACTGTGGGAGAAAACCAGAGCACCCGGAGGAAACCCACTCATTCACGGGAAGAACATGTAAACTCCACACAGGCAGTGACCCAGGAATCAAACCTGGATCCCTGGAACTGTGAGGCAGCAGTGCTAACCACTGTGCCACTGTGCCATCCACACGTCTGTGTGGGTTTCCTCCAGGTGCTCCAGTTTCGTCCTACGGTCCGAAATTTTCCCTCAGTGTACCCGAACGGGTGACAAGGGGATCTTCACAGCAACTTCATTGCAGTGTTAATGTAAGCCTATTTGTGACACTCATAAATAAACTTAAAATACTCCAGCCTCTGAATGGCCAGTAGCTGTCAGCAGGCTTGGGTTTCCGCAGGGCTTTCGCCGCCTCTCCAACCAGTGGCCGTGATGTCTGTCTCCTCCATAAGATCCCACTCTTCTTGTTAGGAGTCATAGTTCTTTCCTCCCTTCACTGGGGAAATGACCCTTGTTGTTCCCAGCAGTAGCTCCACTGATGAGTCATTGAAACTGTGTTCCAAGTGCAGCACCCTCACAAAAACCTTCAATCTGGATCTGTGCTTTTTGAATATAGCTGAGATCACATCTTGCCACGTGGGTTGGAAAGGCAACATCCAGAAGTCAAAATGAGTTGCTTCAATTGAGTTGGGATCGAGGACTCTGACTTGCTAAGATGACTTTTCAAGTTTCATTCACATCTCTACCTCTGCGCTCCTCCCTCCCATCCACCTGGAACAGGATATTATCAGGCCTATGGAATCATGTAAAGGCAAAGACACTATAGTCCCAGATGACCATAGACAGTAACTGGTGGTGATTTAACCTGAAGATCACCACACCTCAGGTGAGGGGCAAGGTTGAGAAGGCAGGTCCTTTATGAATAGCCTCAGGTATGGGAATCGAACCTGCGCTGTTGGTGTCACTCTGCATCACTAACCAGCTAGCCAGCCAACTCAGCTGAACAGGCCACCCCACCGATGAAATCACGTAGCAGTGTTGTATTTGCAGGAAGTGCTTACACCACATGGTGAGCTCCTGATCAGATGTCGGAACAGGGAAGTTAGCCCTGCAAGCCCATTGCTCTATCCATTTAGATTATGGTTCATCTGTGCCGCATCTACATATACCCACCATCATCTCTAGCCCTTAATACCCTTGTCTGCCAAACGCCTATCTGACTCAACCTTTGACATTCTCAGCTCACACAGCTTCAGCTTTTAATATCCCAGCTGATAGAATCTAACATACGGCATTATTTCTGCGCTGTCCTCCGACTTACCAGCCCTTATCCCTGCCGTAGGTTTTTCAACCACACCTGTGATGGATGGCACAGAGATCCATCACACTGACTTCCTAATTATGCACGAGTTTAGCTTTTTAATGGAGCGCTGGGGTCTGACAGATGATTCACGCCATGTAAAATCATGGGGTATATAATGTGATTTGCACAAGCCTGCAATTTATTTTGATATGAGAACACAGTTAAGTGCACTTATGCTCCGTTCTACTACTTTTATTCTGCGATTGAGCCTTCAGCTCACCTCACCTCGAGCTATTTCCTTTTGCACTTGTGACCCTGACACATTTGCCACAATTGTCTGTCGCTGCCAAGGTCTACCTATAGGGCAATACTTCCTCATCAAAAAAAATGCACTTTCCAGACCCCATATACTATCACATTCCAATTAAACAACTTTGTGCAATTGTTCTGCAAAGAATCATAGAATCACAACAGCCCAGATGGACGCAATTGGCCCAGTGAGTCTGCACCAACTCTCTGACCCAGACTCCGGCATCTTACCCAGGTCATCTCCCATGCCCTATTCCCACAACCCCACACCCACTTTCCAACAGCATATCCCACCCAGGCCCTATCTCCGTAGCCTCGCAGATTTGTCCCGCTAATTCCCCCTAACCTACAATTCTTGGGACGCTAGTGGGTAAATTAGCCGCACGGTGGCACAGTGGTTAGCACTGCTGCCTCACAGCACCCGGGTTTGATTCCTGGCTTGGGTCACTATCTATGTGGAGTTTGCATGTTCTCCCCATATCTGCATGGGTTTCCTCTGAATGCTCCAATTTCCTGAGAAATGTGCTGGTTAGGTGCAATGCCCTGAGCAGGCGTCGGGGTGTGGCAACTAGGGGAATTTTACAATGACTATTGCAATGTTAATTTAAGCCTTACATGCGACTAATAAATTGACTTCACTTTTACTTCAAATTAGCCTGGCCAATCCACCTAACCTCTTGCACATCTTTTGCAATTCGCACTTGAAAGATGAAAGGAAAATACTCCATCGCCTTCCAAGCTGGAGAGTCCCACGAAGGGTAAAGAGGCCTGAGGTTCACCTCCTCGCTCCCATCTTCTTCCAGAATTCAGCAGAGAAATATTTTTATTCAGCCAGCCGCACTGATTTTGCACTTAACATCATCGTCGGCTATGGTGAAATTATCATGTCAAAAGTCTCTCAGTAAGTCTGCAGTGACATGCCACAGAGATCATCACTAAGCACCAAGTTTAATTAACACAAGAGCTGTCTCTCATCAACTCCAAGATTTCCTTTTCCTGCTGAAGCCTACGCATCAGCAGAGAATTTGCATACTTGATCGTTCTCTCAAAATACTGTTTTTCTTCGCCAACACTTGTTCAGGTTAATTGAAAGAAAAGGTTTACGGCTGGATAGTTTCCTCAGCCTTTTTAACAACGCGAGATGTACTCCCGTTTTGAATGTTGAAAATCATTTGGGTGCTTTCCTCCCAATTTCATTACCAGATCACTTTCATTTGTAACCCATGAAGGAGCAAGAAACTGTGTTTCTGGTCACGTGTGAAGAGGTGTTGCAATTTTCAAATGGGATGCCAGAGATATTTCTATTCCTCTCAGTCCAATCGCAGTTAATAGTAACCAATAACCTTCACCTTTGAGATAATAGTTTCCCCCCTGCTGCCATCAGACTTTTGAATGGACCCACCATATATTAAGATGATCTTTCTTCATACTCTAGCTATGATTGTAACACTACATTCTGCTTCCCTTCTCCCCTGCACAGAGGGATCTGGTTGTGCAAGTCCAAAGTTCCCTAAAAGTGGCAACACAGGTGGCCAAGGTGATTAAGAAGGCATAAGGCATGCTTGCCTTCATTGGCCAGGGCACTGAGTACAAGAGTTGAGAAATCATGTTGCACCAAATAAAACCTTGGTTTGGCCACATTTGAAGTAACGTGTGCAGTTCTGGTCACCACACTGCCAGAAAGGTGTGGAATCTTTGGAGAGAGTGCAAAGAAGCTTCACCTGGGTGTTGCCTGGTCCCGAGGGCATTGGCTATGAGGGAAGGTTGGATAAACTGGGATTGTTTTCAATGGAAAGATGGAGGCTGAGGAGAGACCTGATACAGGTCTACAAAATTTTGAGAGGCATAGACAGGGTGGATAGTCAATGGCTTGAATGTCAATTACAAGGGGGCACAGCTTCAAGGTGAGAGGTGGAAAGTTTAAGGGAGATTTGTGGGGGGACATTTTGCACACAGAGAGTGGTGGGTACCTGGAATGTGCTGCCAGAGAGCTGGTGGAAGCAGGCATAGTCACAACATTTAAGAGGCTTCTGGGTGGATACATAACTAGGAAGGGAATAGAGGGATACAGACTAAGTAAGAGCAAGTTTTTTTTAGTTTAGTTAAGGCATCATGACTGACACAGGCTCCATGGGCCAAACTGCCTGTTCCTGCGCTGTACATTGTTTTTTGTTTTTTGTTCTACTCTATGAACAGTATGCTTTGTCTGCGCAGCGTCCAAGAAACAATACTTTTCACTGCATCCCAATGCACGTGACAATAATAAATAAAACCAAATCTTAGGGCAGCATTGTGGTACAGTGGAAAGGTGGCGTAATAGCCATCTGGCACCAAATCACCCAATTAAATTCCCCTTCTGCCAACAAACTACCCACGGCAGATTCCACAAAATCCCACCCAAGGTTTTGAAAAATTTAAAGCTGAACACCATGGTGGGACCATGGTTAGCGCTGTTGCTTCACAGCACCGGGGACCTAGGTTCAATTCCGGCCTTGGGTGACTGTGTAGACTTTGCACATTCTCCTCACGTCTACGTGGGTTTCCTCCGGGTGCTCTGGTTTTGTCCTACGCTCCAAAGGTGTGCCGCTTGGGTGGACCGGCCATGCTAAATTGCCCCTCAGTGTCCCTAGTTGTGTAGGTTAGGTGGATTAACCATGGTAAATGTGTTACAGGTATAGGGCAGGGGAAGAAGGCCTGGGTGAGACGCCCTTTCAGAGAGTTGGAACAGACTCGATGGGCTGAATGGCCTCCTTCTGCGCTGTAGGGATTCCATGAATCTGTGAAGTCAAATCATTTCCCCCACTCTACCCCACCTGATGCCACTGCCACCAGCTGATACAGTTATTCACTGAACAGACATGCTCATGCGCAATGTCACTTCCTCACTACCATCCCTGCTGAAGCAATTACTTTCTTTCGCTTCAGATTTCATACATCTCCCCGTCCCACCTCACTGATTTTTATCTCTCTCCTTCCCCTTGTGTGTTGTCCACCTTGCTGACTCCAATTTGATAGACTTCTTTTGCTCACTTGGTTGAGAGATTGGGAAACAGCAGCTAATTTCATGCCCAGTGCCATTCATAGGGAATTACACCCCGCTGTCCTCCACATTTTTGTTTTGTTTTAAAGTTCCTCTGATATTCTTCCTTCCTCTCATGGAAAGGTTGACCCAGTGATCCACAGGAATCCTCCCGTACTCCATCCAAGTGCCAATTCCTCGTGTGACCAAACAAGGTTTGAACATTGGTAGGCTATTGTAGCATGGGCCATCATTTAGAATCATAGAAACCCTCCAGTGCAGGAGGAGGCCATTCGGTCCATTCGAGTCTGCACCGACAACAATCCCACCCAAGTTTGATCCCCGTCACGCCACATATTTACTCCAAGAATCCCTTTAACCCACACATCCCGGGACACTAGGGTCAATTTAGCATGGCCAGTCAACCTAACCCGCGCACCTTTGGACAAGGTAAAAGGTTGACAGACACACACTCCCACTAGAAAAGGATCAGGAATGTGACTTCTGTCTTCTCGTCGAGGGAGAGCTATTCTTGATCAATACCAGTTACCCTCTCCCCTTGGAGTGGGAAATTAGGGCTTGGCTGCAGTGAAATCTGCTGTTGAAAAGTTTGCTCTATTGTTGCCCCTCCAATCCCCAGTTACTTCCAGAGCTGGCTGCTAGGAATTGATTCCCCAAGGCCCCAGTTGCAGATCCTGACATGAAAATTCCTGATCCCACCCAGTTTGTGCATGAGGATGAATGTCAGGCTGAACTTATAGTTAAATGGGATCCTATCAGTCAAATGGGCATGATCTCTACACCCCCTATTCCTCTGAGTTCTCACCCACACTATACGGATCCTTCACGTCATTCCTACACTCATTTCCCCACAATTAAAATCAATGTCCCTGTCTGAATGAACATATGATGACCCTGGCTTAGGTCACCGTCTCTGCGGAGTTTGCACGTTCTCCCTGTGTCTGCATGGGTTTCCTCCAGGTGCTCCGGTTTCCTCCCATAGTCTAAAGATGAGCGGGTTTGGTCGATTGACCATCCTAAATTGACCCTGGTGTCAAAGCAGAGTGAATATGTGGGGTTACGGGAATAGGGTCTGGATAGGATTGTGATCAATATAGACTTGATGGGCTGAATGGCCTCCTTCTGCACTGTCAGGATTCTATGATCTGCATGGACCCTGTCATTTTAGAAGCACCTAATTAGAGAACCTTTAAGAAACAGAGGGTGCTCGTTTTCACATAATAGCACTGAATACATTTTCAGACTTGTAAATTATTCCAGGCTCAATAATAAACGGCTACTGGTCATGTGATTGTACTGTGTAGCAGCAACAGACTTGACACATGAACAGATGGCAGGAACATAGAAATTTCAGCCTTCAAACTGAATTAGACCTGATAAAACATTTGTATGAATGCATAACCATGGCTGCTGATTTGGCGTTTTGCTGTCTGAGTTTAAATATTCCAGCAATGATCAGAGACAAAATACAATCTGAACAAGAGACGTAAGCAACAAAGGCTACACATTGTTTCACATCACACTTCCTAAGTATTTAGAAACTTCTTGAAATGTGTTGTAAAATGAAAAGACATCCAGACTGGAATTATCAACCCATTCATGTCCCATTGCCACTGCAGTGGTCAGCACTACTGCCTCATAGCGCCAAGGACTTGGGTTCAATTCCCGGCTTTGGTCACTGTCTGTGTGGAGTCAGTACGTTCTCTCCGTTTCTGCGTGGGTTTCCTCCGAGTGCTCCAGCTTCCTCCCACAGTCCAAAGATGTGCGGTTTAGGTGTATTGACTTGAACAGGTGCCGGAGTGTGGGGGCTAGGGGAATTTCACAGTAACTTCATTGCAATGTTAATGTGGGTGATTAATAAATAAACTTTAAGCAAGGATGGAGAATTTGGCGTTCGGCCAACTCTCTGTTCACTGCAGCAGGAGCAGAGAATCGCGCTGGCATTAAACCATAGGCTGGGAAAATTCTGGTCCCATTCTTTCACTCTGGAAGAGAAACAGGCCATTCAACCCCTCAAACCTGTTCAGTCATTCAATTTAATCATATCTGATTTGCATCTGAACTCCAGCCTTGGTTTTTGTAATCTTTCATACCCTTACCACACAAATTTAGACAGTACCTTCTCAACCCATAATCACTGCTGTCTGGAAGGACAAGGGCAGCAGAAAGGTGGGAACACCACCATCTGAAAGTTCCTTTCCCAACCCATTCCAACTTGGAAAGGTATTTGATATGCCTACACTGTCGCTGGGTCTATCTCCGAGAAAGCCCTCTCCAGCAGTATGGTGGATGTACCCATACCACATGGACTTCAGTGGTTTAAGAAGGCAGCTCACCACCATCTTCTCAAGGAAAATTCGGATGGGCAATGAATGCCAGCCTAGCTAGCGATGCCTGTGTTCCATAAATGAATAAAATAAAATTACCTAACTGTCTTAAAATCTCTCAATCTGTGTTTAAGATTTTTACTTCAGCTTCAACAGCTTTTCAAATCTTTTTAATCATCTTAAACTTGTCAGTTTGATCACCTTTAATCTTCTACAAGGGACCAGTTAGTGTAACAGGCTAAGAGTAATCCCAGTAAGAAGTCTCACAACACCAGGTTAAAGTCCAACCAGTTTATTTGATAGTAATCTCACAAGCTTTCGGAAACGGTGTTCCTTCGTCAGGTGTGTGGAAGGTTCTGATCAGAGAAGGGCATATAACGATACACACAGTGTACAGAATACTGATTAGAATGCAAGGATCTCCATGCAGCACAATCCTTTGTGTAAACTGGAGCAGGTCTTTGGGCCTTCTACTTACCTTGCTCCATATCAATCATGGTATAAGAATTAGTAGACTTCAGCAAAAGGGGAAAGCAGAAAAATGTCCTGTACTGGTCATCCACTCTAGCTGCCAGCCTACCCAGATTTCTTGGATTCCTGCTGGCCCTTCAAGAATTGTGTGAAAGCAGCTGAGAGAGTGGGGGAAGCAGCATTCAATGGGGGAGGCAGTGTAACGGTGTTCTTGTCATTGGGCTAATAGTTCAGTAATGCTCTGGAGACCTGGGTTCAAATCCCACCTTGGCAGATGGTGAAATTTGAATTCAGTAAAAAATCTGGTGGCCGTGAAACCATTGTCGAATGTTGGAAAAACCCATCTGATTCATTAATGTTCTTTAGGGAAGGAAATCTACAAGGTCTGGCTCCAGACTGCAATGCAGTTGACTCTTAAATACACTCAGGGATGGATAATAAATGTTGGCCCAGACAACGATGCCCACGTCCCATGAATGAATTAAAAAAAATCAAAATTACTTTGTGTAGGCTTAGCATGATCTTTACAATCAAATAGTGAGAAGTTTGCTACTAATACTAATCGTCTATATTCAGGGGAATAGAAGCATAGTCTTTTTAACTCCCTATCATTTCAGTAAATGTTCACTGAACCCCCTGCAAGGCAAGTATGCCCATCCTGAGTCTGGGGTCCCCAAAATTTTTGCAATTCTTTAAATAAGATGTAGACAGGCCTTTATATAATTGTAAAGCAACTTTGACGCATTTATATTCCAGATGTCTCAAGATATAGGTCAATATTCCATTTGCCTTGTTAATTTCTTTTTATGTCCATCCACTAACACTGAGTGAATTCTGCATGTGCATCCCCTAAATTTCTCTGTTCCTCCAGAGTTCCCCGTTTCTCTATGTTTAGAATAAATAAAACATAGTTTTGAGGTGAACCTGGCTGGGTTTTCCAGCCAGGCTCACCTCAAAACCAGAAAATCCTAGGTCAAGGGATCGTTGCATGGTCCAGAGGTAGTGTAGTGGCATAGTATAGGCAACACACTCACTGCCTCACAGCGCCAGAGACCTGGGTTCGATTCCCGGCTTGGGTCATTGTTTGTGCAGAGTCTGTACATTCTCCCCGTGCCTGCGTGTGTTTCCTCTTGTTGCTCCGGTTTTCTCCCACAGTCTGACTAGGCTAGGCACGTTGACCATGCTAAATTCTCCCTCAGTGTACCCGAACAGGCATTGGAGTGTGGCAACTGGGGGATTTTCATAGTAACTTCACTGCAGTGTTAATGTAAGCCTACTTGTGACAATAATAAATAACCTTCAAAACTCCCCTGCCTGTTATGATTCCCGTGACGGGCTGGAAAGGAAAATTCCAATCATGATCTTCATTTCAGACAGGATGATCTCACACTCAAATCCATTGCCCAGAATTTTTGCCCACTTGTTTGATCTATCCATGTTCCGTTGCAGCCCTCTGCACCCATCTACACTCTACTTATTATGCCACCTAACTGGTAGTCAACGGTAAACTGCATTTTCTGTACTATCTAATGAGCTTCACTTTCAAGGACAGGCTCTTGACTCCCTTCTTCCAAATCACTTAAACCCTCCAACTATTTTACTTCTCCCCTCAAGCACAAATTACATTTTATTCCCCTGAAAATGTGGCAAATACTGCAACATAAACAGAAAATACTAGAAATACACGACAGGTCAGACAGCAACCTTAGAGCAAGAAAGGGAGATACTGACACAACCATCACTGGATTAGCAACCCAGTTTAATTCTGTGAGAACCTGGATTCAAATCCCACCACAGCAGTTAATGAATGTGCAATGTGAGGTGGGATTTTTCAGACCTGCCCTTTGGTGGGACGTTCTGGTTCTATTGAAGGTGACTGCCCACCTGCGACAGGTACCCCCAGTGGCTGGACGGGTGAGGCACTCAAAACGCCCGAGATAGAGGGAGGAAAGTTTGATCCTGCCAACGGATAGTGGTGAGCTGTATTCGGGGGCAGGGGAGAGCGGCACACAAAATCCCACCCGCAGTCACAGTTATGGTGATCAGGTGACCATGCGTGATGACTATTAATGGCCTTAAAGAATGACACCGTGCTGGAATTTTACCAACCTGCCTGTCGCGGAATTGGAACCAATGAGGAGCGGACAACGGAAACGTCCATTGACCTCAGGTGGGAATTTCTGGTCTCCCTTGAGCGAGGCCATAAAATCCCACGTTATATCTGGTTCACTAATGACTCTGTCTCACCCTCAGTCTGTCCTGTAAACTAGAGGGGCTGAATGGATCAAGGGGTATAGGGGGGCGGGCGGACAAGACGGGATCAAGATATTGAATTTGATGATCAGCCCATGATCAAAATGAATGGCGATGCAGGCTGGAAGGACCAGATGACCTAATCCTGCTTCTATTTGCTATGTTTCCATGACCCACCCAGCTATATAGTTAGCCAGCGCCTTGAGAGCCACTCTGTTCAAGGGCATAAGAAGTAGGAGCAGGAGTAGGCCATCTAGCCCTTCAAGTCTTAGGCAATTAGGGGACAGGTGAGAAAGCAATGCCCACATCCCATGAAAGATAAAGAAAGGTCAGATTGACAATTTAGCCAAAGCATTTATTTGAATCCTCACAATTTGTAACAGGCAGTGAGAACATCAAAGCATTGCAGCTTCTGCCATTTTCCGATGTGTATTTGTAACTTGTGAGACAGCTGGCAGTGAGCACTGATTTAGAAAATGAAAGGTTATTTGTTTTCAACTTCTGGATTTTAAAATCCACAATGGAAAGAAAACTTTGCAGGTTTTTTTGGAAATTGTTAGTGATAGATGGAAGAAATTTTAAGTGAAAATAAATGTTTTATTCCCCCTCTATTTTTCATCCTCCTAGTTAAATTCCATCATATGATGCATCATTACCCGATTGGCAAGCCACAAGATCCAAGTCCCTGCCAGCACTGTTAACGGTTGACTTATGGGGCGATATGCAAGTACAATCTTGCTTCACTTATCTTCCAGTTCTCATTCCCTTAGGGAAAAGCATTGTGCTTGTTCTCTGCACTCCCTTGACAGTATCTTACCCTGGGGGATTTGTAGATAGATTCTATGTCATTGCACATTGGTTGTACATCTAATGAGGTTCTATTTTAAGAATAGGATTGATTAGATTATACAGGGAATGCAGTTAATCAGTGGGTGAAGCCCTATTTTGTCATCTTGTGCTGGACACAAGTAGGACTCAGATTTTGGGGAAATGATGTAGCCATCTTTAAAATTCTGTAGTACAGAGAGTCTATGCTGAGGGCAAAAGTTGGTGCATTGCATGTTAGGAAGGTAGATGCATTTGAGAAAACTGAGTCGTTCCACACTTGGAAGGAAAGTCAGGTGTAAATCGTCACACAGATAAGGTCCACCGATAGCTGGGCTCAATAGTAGGTTTCACATCGTCATTTCAAAGTCGTCAGTTCAAGCCCTACTCCAAGACATCCAAGACCAGCACAGTAGCACAGTGGTTAGCAGTGCTGCTTCCCAGCTCCAGGGACCTGGGTTCGATTCCTGGCTCGGGTCACTGTCTGTGTGGAGTTTTCACATTCTCCTTGTGTCTGCATGGGTTCCCTTCAGGTATTCCGGTTTCCTCCCACAGTCCAAAGATGTGCGGGTTAGGTTGATTGGCCATGCTAAGAAATTGCCCCTTAGTGTGTCCAGGGATGTGTAGGTTAGAGGAATTAGTGGGTATAATATGTAGGGATATGGGGCTAGGGCCTGGGTGAGATTATGTTTGGTGCAGACTTGATGGGCCGAAGGGCCACTTTCTGCACTGTAGGGTTCTATGGTTCTACAATGCTGCATTGTCCAGTGACATCTGTAATCAGATGAGATATTAAACTTCAATCTTTTCTCCCAGGTAAAAGATCGCAGAGAAAGCAGATGGCCGGAACTCTCACTCTCCCCAGAATGGGGGCGGGCGCGGTTTGCAGAATGGCATTCTCCACTGGCGTCAGGCGGGATCGTACGAGTCTCGGGCCAGCGAGGTCATAAAATAACGGCCATCACATTCAAAAGACAGCACCTCTGACAGTGTAACACTCCCTCAGAACTATACTGAAAGGTCAGCTTAGATGCTCGCGCTTGAGTCTTTGGAGTGGGACCTTTCTGACTTGAGGTGTGAGTGATGCCCATTGAGTCACACTAACATGGCATTATTTCTTAATTTCTCCAACCTTTTATCTCTCATCCTGATTAAGAGTTAATTAATTGTAAGCCAACTAGTAACAGCACACTTAACCAACAGAGAGCCCTAACTACTGAAACTTGTGATTCCAATTTGGAATGGAGAACTGGTTTTAAAAGTCACGGGTGTCTATCTCAATATAAAATGTACAGAAGCCCAGTGTCTACTCTGACACGTACTCTATGGAGAGAGAATAGGGCCGATGTTTCGAGTCAGGACGACCCTTCATCAAAACGCCGGCACTATTCTCTCTCCACAGGTGCTGTCAGACCTGCTGAGATTTTCCAGCATTTTCTGTCTTATGTTTCAGATTCCAGCAGCCGCAGTGTTGGTTCTTATACAGAAACCCTATGTCTACTCTGTCAAACACCTCTGCAATTTTAAAGATCTGGATTAGGTCACCCCTGTATCTTTGCAATACAAGCCATATGAAGTTTGAGATAATGGGCTGAACCATATGAATAACTAAAAGCAGCCTCAGTCAACAGCTTAGCACTGACAATAAATCACCCAGTCACAAGTAGCTGCAATCAACCCTTTTCCCCATTAATATTCTATTAAAGTGGCATAGGATGCTTATCATTTACAAGGTTCCAGAGATGCACTGTTTCCTGCTAGCATCGGAGTGATGCTTCATTAAATTGGATTATGTTCATGAGCCGATATTTTGAAATCTGCTTCGAGGACAGGATGACTTCTTATCTTAATGGTGTGTGATAAATAGCCTTTCTAAAATGTTTGACCTCCATAGAAATAACAATTTAAGTCTTATTTCCATATTTAATAACTTTGACCAGTAATGTATAATCACAAGGTCACACTGAACAATATTCTGCATGGAAGCCTTACTATGCCCGATGCTAATTTGGTTTCTCATTGGGACTCCTTCCCCGCTGAGAAATTGGAAGAGGTAATTTGGCTTCCAGCATCAATAGGAGGAGTCAACATCACGTTGATGCCTCATTTTAAAAACCTTATTTTCATAACACAGGGTGGCACAGTGGTTAGCACTGCTGCCTCACAGCACTAGGGACCCGGACTCAATTCCGGCCTCGGGTCACTGGTTGTGTTGGAGTTTGCACATTCTCCCTGTATCTACATGGGTTTTCTCCAGTGCTCTGGTTTCCAGTCCAAAGATGTACAGGTTAGGTTAATAAGCCATGCTAAATTGCCCCTACTGTCAGGGGGATTAGCAGGGTAAATATGTGGGGATTCGGGAATAGGGCCTGAGTGGGATTGTGGTTGATGCAGGCTCGATGGGCCGAATGGCCTCCTTCTGCACTTTTGGGATTCGATGATAACATTTCAAATAGAATTGTCATTGAAAAACAAATTCCATTTGCAATAGAGTCATGGGGGAAAATATCTTGAAGGTGCAGAAAACTCTAAGCCGTTCACACCCCACCACTGCCAACGAGGACAGAGAACTTGGCACACAGCCAAATCTCTGTTCACTGCAGCAGTACTGGAGAATCTCAGTTGGCATGAAGACCTGGAGGATAATATTTTCCAATTGCTTTCCCTTAATTTTTGTCATCCCATTTTCAAATTTCATAATATTCCTGCTGTAGGGGAGGCATTTCTAAGACTAGCCAAGACTTTTATTCTTGGCCAACCATTGCGATTTGTGATTGACCAACAGAGACAAGGGGTGCCATCTTACCTGCCATTAATGGCACTGTCCTGCTGCAGTGAGGCCAGAAAATTTGATGGTCGGCCAAATCTCCATCCACCACGGCGGGTTGGGAAAATCCCACCAGCGTGAATGGTGGTGAGATTCCAGCCAAAATGTGCAGACATACACCTTTCGCTACAGTGTTTCAGATATTATAATCCAAATTAAATTTGAACAAATGCCCAATTTCCAGTGACCACAGGAATAAATCTTCATGAAAAGACAAAGAATAAGGCTGTCCAATAACTTGTGGGCTTGTGTTTATGAGGAAGAGTTGTAATAATCACAAACCAATTTTATCTTAGCATTCTCAAGTTACCTATCCGATTGGTATGGACAGGATTTGAACTCTAACCTCAAAGATAAGACAGGTCAACATACATCTTGTTCAGAAATGAGGGGTAGAATCTTGTGTAAATGTAATGGGGGGTGTCTCAGCCATTGGCTGAGAAGGCAGTGAGATTGCCACATCATCTCTTCATGAGAAGTTTCCCCCCTAACAGGCCAGTGGCAAGATTTTCTTTGCAATCAAGCTCGCCAGGCAGAAGACCCCCCCTCCCCCCCCCCCGTCCCCCGAGGAGCTGCCAGCCAGTCAGGTGCTCACCGTAGAGGCGGTGGCTACCACTTGTGTGACACTCACCTGATGTTTCAGATTGAGAAGGGACCCAAAAGCATGGGATGGGGATGGGGATTCAGTTGGGGATATGTGAGCAGCAAAGGATAGGGGGTGGTTTTCACTGATTCCCCCCCTTCCTGATGCCGGGTACCTTAATCAGGCCTTTGCACTAGGGGCTCCCACTGGGAGTCGGCATGTAAACATACCAGTGTTCAATTGCTACTCTCTCCACAGGGTGAATCTCTCACTTGCCTGGGTTAATACTACTGGTGGCAGGGTGAGGCAACTTAAAGTAGGCATTACTGATCGAGGTGGAGAGGTAGTGCAATAGCCAGCCTGTACCAAATCACCCAATTAAATGCCCTTCCTGCCAAACTCGCTATGGCAGTGGTCTGAAGGTTCTACCCAATGTTCAACCCAAAGACGAAGGTAAATGGCATTGTAGCACTGTAGTTAGAACTGCTGCCTCACTGTGTCAGGGATCCGGGTTCAATTCCTGGCTTGGGTCACTGTCTCTGCGGAGTTTGCACATTCTCTCGCGTCTGCTTGGGTTTCCTCCGGGTGCTCCGGTTTCCTCCCATACTCCAAAGATGTGCAGGGTTAGATGGATTGGGCATACTAAATTGCCCCTTAGTGCCCCGAGATGTATAGATTGGGGCGATTAGAGGGAAAAATATGTGGGGCTACGGGGATAGAGCCTGGATGGGCTGCACTGTCAGAGAACCAGTACAGCCTCGATGGGCCGAATGCCCTCCTTTCTGCACTGTAGGATAGAAAACATGTAGCAACAAATAACAAGCACGAAACAGAGAACAATTCTTCGGCGTCTCAGCAATTCAAATTTATAAAAAACAGACAAATCCATTTCACTTGGAGCAGAACAGAAACCCTTAACCTCCTGTTAACACATTGCATCTATTCTCCAATTCAATTCTTACTCGGAATAAAATATCAACAGTGGCGGGGAGAAGCTTCACTGTCTGTCCTCCATTGCAGCATAATTTTATTAGTATATTTAATTGAATATCTTAAAGAGGCTAATAAACCTTCAAAGAGTTTAATTTATCAATTTAACTCAGATTCAACGCAAAGATTTTCTGAAACACATTGCCCAAAAATGGATCTTTTAAGACAGAACTTGGGACTTGAAACTTCATAGGAACAAGAAGTTAGTTCAGCCATCAAATGACTCCTGAGCTAGATACATCAAACACTCTTGTATGTGTTTCTGTCAAGGAGATAGTGACTAGTCCTCTATTCATTCCCACTAGATATTTTTGAGCTGTGATATTCCAGCTGCGTTGTGCCTGGCGCAGGTTATGCCAGTGTGGAAAAATTGAATGTGGGCCCAAAGTCAGGTTTATGGTGTGTGACTTGATTTCAATCTCATTAGGGAGTTTGGCACATTATCATCCCCTTCCCAGCGGGAAGTCCTGTGGGCACAAATCACTACTTGCTCCTTGAAGTGTAGGCCAGGAGCCATGGATTGTGAGGACGAGTGAGGAAGTGAGTATCACTTAGCACTGATCCCCAGGTGCAAAGGGGCAAGACAGCAGTTGCCATGACACAGGTGAGATAGGGAGGAGTCTTCAAGTGTGTAGGGCCTTGGGGGAGCTTGGTGGGGCCAGAGGTCTACAGGGCAGGGCCCTCTGCTGGTTATTTCTTCTCAGACTTGGTGCCATGTTGGAGTGCAGCTCCACTGGCATCAGTAATAAGATGCATCTCTAATAGTCACAAAACTCCAGTGAGCAGCAGCAGGCTATTTGCCCATAGACATTGTACTAACCGGAGGTATTTCCTTGCCAAATATTTTTCCTGTGCAAACATTTGAGAAGATGATACAAGGTAGCCATCTATAAAGGAAACTTTGGCCCTTCTTACGATGATAGACTGATAGCATCCAAATGCAAAAATAATTAATTTATATTTAAATATTGTCTTTCAGGATGATATACTGTGATGTTAGAGTATCTTTAAGAATTTTTTTTTACATCATTTTCTCTGCAGTTGTAAGCAGATCTTTTCAATTTTCCTTCTCTTGTTGTTGCTGAATAAGATGGTGAAATCCTTTTATTGCTCTTTAAATAGCTTAAATAGGGTTTGTTTATTTTTACTTTGGGATCTTTTATGACCCTGCGTTGTTAGGAGGAAGGTCATGTGATTTGGACTGTTTTATTTAAATAGTGAATTCAAGGTTTCATTTTTTGTTTTGGGCTGGCTGCAGAGTTTTAGAAGGGACATCAGACTGAAAGCAATGTCTCTCAGGATAGAGGTGGAGAGACTCTTCCCGCTCAGAAAGGACAGTAGGACTAGGGGGCACAGCCTCAAGATAAAGGGGGCACGGTTTAGAACGGAGTTGAGGAGGAACTTCTTCACTCAAAGGGTGGTGAATCTCTGGAATTCTCTGCCTGTTGAAGTGGTGGAGGCTGCCTCGCTAAATATTTTTAAGACGCGGATTGATGGGTTTTTGATGAGCGAGGGGATTAAGGGTTATGGGGAGAGGGCGGGAATGTGGAACTGAGCCACGACAGATCAGCCATGATCTTATTGAATGGCAGGGCAGGCTGGAAGGGCTAGATGGCCTACTCCTGCTCCTATTTCTTATGTTCTTATATTCTTATGTTCTTTCTCTCCCTGGTTTTGGAAATTCTGTTGGTTTGTGAAGAAAAGATGTTCCTGGAGTCGAACATCTGCTATTGCTGACTTGACCAGAGAGTCTCCCTGGTGTGCTGGGAGACCGTTCTGACTTTGAATTGTTCTGAGGGTAGCCAGAGGGCTGCGAGTAGTTACAAGGCTGAAAAATCAGGATGTTCAATTCTCCAACCAAAGGATTCAGTTCCAATATATCTTGAATCTTTGCCATATCAAACCTGTGAAAAGAGTTTATTTTTGTCTAAAGGAAGTTTTGCTTGATTGGAACATCTTAGATGTATATCTTATATCTTGTAAAAACAACTTGTATCTTGCTAATATATGTTTTAGATATTTACATTATCATGTTGTTTTGTTTTTGTTCACAATTGATAAAAGTTATTGCCAATTTTCTTTCTAAACATGTAAATTATATTCTTAAATAAACTTTAGTTGATAAAAGCTCCCTAGTGGGTCATTTGGATCATACCTGAGGTGAAATACATTATGCTTATCCCAGCCAAATTCAAGGTGCAAAACTTATGATCCAGGGGGGTTCCAGTAAACACTTTGTTGTTTCTGACCTGAATTAGAATACCAAAGCACCAAGAAATTGCATTTGAAATATAGCTTGTGTTTTGCTACAGGGGCGGCAACATTAAGCTTGATTAAACCTGAAAGTCATATAGCTTAGGGCGGGATCTTTCTGGTCCCTTTTACTGGTAAGATCTTTCATTTCCACCGAAGCCAACATTATTTAAATGAGTCACTGCATACACTGTGGCAGGGTCAGAAAGTCACGGTTATTAGTCTCTGCTCACACATGTTGTCTAAGGAGTCATGGGGAACTAGATTTTAAAAGAGAATCTCTTTGTGGCTATTTGGAGGATGGGAGAGGAAGCAGAATGATAATACTTTGATTTGCAGGGTATTCATGTCTTCATTATTTTTTCGTCTCACAAAGTCTTTCAGACTGTGTTGCCATTCACTTCATACACATTTTTATTGCATAGTCCTTTCACCTATGTTAAGGTACATGAAGTAAAATATTTCTATTTTCAATTCTTAACATTTGTACATAGCTTTGGAACATGACTCCTGTTCCCAATTTTACTTTGCATCTTGTGTTGATGAAGAAGAAGCTTTGTGTATCAAACCGCAGTTTTGATTTTTTTTTCTTTCCGTCCGCTTTAGGTCCATCTTTTGTTCCTGTCCCATCACCATTCCCTCTGGACCTGGCAGACTCACAAGGGGCAGCACAGTGGCACAATGGTTAGCACTGCTGCCTCGCAATGCCAGGGACCTAGGTTCGATTCCCCGGCTTGGGTCATCGTGTGTGCTTGGAGTTTACACATTCTCCCCATGTCTGCCTGGGTTTCCTCTGGATGCTCCGGTTTCCTCCTACACTCCAAAACTGTGCAGGTTAGGTGGATTGGCCATACCTAAATTGTCCCTTAGTATCTAAAGGTGTGTAGGTTAGAGGGATTAGCTGGGTAAATATTTGAGGTTGTGGGAAAGGCGCTGGGTAAGACGTTCTGTTGGGGAGTCAGGACAGACTCAATGGGCCAGACACCACCTTCTAACTGTAGGGATTCTATGAATTCTTCTCTCTGATCATCCACACTGTCACTGGCCTTCCTTTTGTTCTTGTCCTATCTACCACTTGCTCAAAACCTACTGCACTTCTAATTTTCTCCAGTTTTGATAAAAGGTCGCAGGCCTTAAATATCTCTTCGCAAATGTTGGATTTTTCAGCATTTTTTGCATTCATTTCTGATTTCCAGCATCCCAGTGCCACTGTGCTACCCACAGTTGGGCACAATGGTTAACACTGCTACCTCACGGCGCCAGGGTTCGACTCTTGGCTTGGATCACTGTCTGCATGGAGTTTGCACATTTTCCCCATGTCCGTGTGGGTTTCCTCCAGGTGCTCCGGTTTCTTCCCACAGTCCAAAAATGTGTCGGTTATGTGGATTGGCCATAATAAAAATTGTCCATTAGTGTTAGGGAGTTAGCAGGGTAAATATATGGGATTACAGGGATAGGGCCTGAGTGGGATCATTGTCTGGGCAGGCTAGATGGGCTGACTGGCCTCCTTCTGCACTGTAGGGATTCTATGATCCTTCATTTCAACTAGTTGATAGTTAACTTGGAACATGCATTATAATGCGTTTCATTCATGCTGGCTATGCAACTGTAAGCTCATAACAGCTTTGTGGTGCATTGCAGAACTTGATTGATTTCACACACTGAGACAACCCTATCAATGCAATATTTAATCTGCGTTGGGGGATTTTCATGTCAGCTCTGAAAAGAGACAGCTCACATGAAACACACAGATTAAAGTCCTCTCCAGTTGTGTAAGTTGCTTCAAAATTTAAGCAAAGGATAAAGCTTCCAAAAAGACATCTTGCAGTTGGAACGAGCGCATATTTAGATTACAAGTATTCATTCCTTCAGCTGATCACAATGCTTGAATATTGCTTGTTCCGTCACAGCAATATTTAGCGCAATGAGTCACAGACTTTCCTCGGATAAAAGCTTATATTTCACATCATCTCATCAAGATTCTCTTCCATGTTATAGAGACGGGAATGTGTGCATTGCCAAAGTAAAAACCTTCAGTGAAGCTTTAGATCTGTAGGAGTCAGTTGTTTAAATTAATCGACTGAACTCATTGGAGTTTCAAAGGGAGTAATATTAGGTGGATTTATCTAAGTACCAAGGGCTTGGAGGTGGAACCAGGAGGAATCATAGATCGTACAGCACAGAGACAGGCCCTTCAGCCCAAACTGGTCCATACCAGCCAAAAGACCGATCTAAGCTAATCCCATTTGCCTGCATTTGGCAAGAGTTCATAGAATCACAGGAAATTTGCAAAACCGGGTCCGTGGGCAATCTTCCCAGAGGTTGGTTGGCAATAACAATGGTGACCTATTTGTCAGCAGCAGGTAGCTAGCCTGCAAAATTAAATATCCAGTTGTGGAGTGACGGGAGCCAGTGCCAGCATCTTCCCAGTAGCAGACAGGCCCTCCTCTGAGGGACAAGATCGACAGATACCTGGAGGCAGCCTGCTGGCAGTCAATTCTGCTCCTATGCCTTGTGGTCTTATCGGTTGCTTTCTATGCAGAGTCTGCATGTTCTCCCGTATCTGCGTGGGTTTCCTCTGGGTGCTCTGGTTTCCTCCCAGAGTCTGAAAGATGTGCTGGTTAGTGCATTGGCCATGCTAAATTCTCTCTGTGTACCCAAACAGGCGCTGGAGTGAGGTGACTCAGGGATTTCAACTTTATTGTGGTGTTAATGTAAGCCTACTTTTAACACTATTAAATAAGCTTATACTTAATTTTATGGGGACAAGTGTTCGAATCACTCAATGGCAGCTGATGAAATTTCAATTCAATAAATAAATCTGTTAATCAAAGATAGTCTCAGTAACGGTGACCATAGAATTATCAATATTTATCATAAATCCTACAATGCCCAAACTATGTTGGGGGTTGTGGGTTTTAAACAAAAGTAAAAAGAATGTGGATTGCACAGGTAGATTCTATTTAACAATAACTGATTTATTCTCAGAGCTCTTGTCTGTATATGGGACCAACTGAAACTGGAAGCAACATTGTGGCCCAGTGGTTAGCTGCTGCCTCATAGCGCCAGGCTCAATATCCAGCTTGGATTACTGTCTGTGCAGAGTCTGTACATTCTCCCTGTCCCTGTGTGGGTTTATTCCATGTGCTCTGGTTTTCTCCCACAATCCGAAAGACATGCTGATTGGTCATGCTAAATTCCCCCTCAGTGCACCCAAGCAGGCGCCAGCGTACGGTGACTCAGGGATTTTCACAATAACTTCATTGCATTGTTAATGTAAACCTGCGTGTGATGCTAATAAATAAACTTAAACTTAAAAAGCGGATGCCTATGAAAATCTCCAATTAAATCATGTGACTGGCACTACTTAAATGTGTAACAAAGCCCATATGGTTCATTAATGTCCTTTAGGGAAGGAAATCTGCAACGTGGCTGACTTCTTACTGCCCTCTGAAATGGCTGAGCAAGCCATGCAGTTCAAGGATAATTAGGGACACCCAACAGATGCTGGTTTTACTAATGATGCCAAACAAGAATAAAGAGGGGAGAAAATCTGTAGCGATCGCGATGGGATTTTTTTGGCATGTTGCTTTTTTTTCTGGAGTCCAGAATATCTGTACCCTTATTCATGATTGTTCTCTGTGGAGATGAGGAAACATCCACCTCTACAATAGGGAGGTGTGGACAGACCCCATAAGTCGACATTAGCAAGAACTAGACCATCACATTCGGAACAGATTACTGACTCGAGCAATCACAAATGAAAATGGAAGCAAAACAGAGGTTGCAGCCATTTTCTGAGACAATTTCAGCCCGTGGATGTTTAAACTTTTTTTTTTATTCATTCATGGGACATGGGCATTGCTGGCTGGCCAGCATTTATTGTCCATCCCTAGTTGCCCAAGGGCAGTTGAGAGTCAACCATGTTGCTGTGGCTCTGGAGTTACATGGAGGCCAGACCAGGTAAGACAACAAATTTAAGTTTTAAATTAAGTTTTATTTGTTCGTTACAAGTAAGGCCTGTGACTAATAATAACTAACACTGCAATGAAGTTACTATGAAATTCCCCTATTCGCTACATTCCAGCGCCTGTTCAGGTCAATGCTCCTAACCAGCACGTCTCTCAGACTGTGGTAGGAAACCGGAACAGCCGGAGGAAACCCACGCAGACACGAGGAGAATGTGCAAGTTTTACACAATCAGTGACCCAAGCCAGGAATCAAACCCGGATCCCTGGTGCTATGAGGCAACAATGCTAACCACTGTGCCACCATGCCACCCCAATTTCCTTTCCCAAAGGAATTTTGGTGAACGGGACGGGCTTTTGCAAAATTCGACAATGGTTTCATGGTCATCAGTAGATTCTTAATTCCAGACATTTTTTATTGAATTCAAATTCCACCATCTGTTCATGGCGGGATGCGAACCTGAGTCTCCCGAACATTAGCTGAATTCCTGGATTAATAGTGTACAGATAATACCATTAGGCTATCGCCTCTCCTAAGTACTGATTTGGCCTCCGCAGACAGCTGTCTAACTTGCCCATGGATTCCACTGCTGCATGCAATTGCCCAGAATACCTAGAAAGTAGCAATTGTAAAAATATCGCAGAACAGAGATCATTCCAATGTAGCGAGCAGGGTTGCAGGTTGCTATTGCACATTTGTGTGTGTTTCTTTCTGTTGCCAGCTTCCAGTGGAGCACAGGGCACAGCTGGTTACCAGCAGCAGTGTATTTAAGCTGAGGAACAAAAAAATACCTGTGTGTCGTGCTGGACTATCAGCAGGCCAGTTACCATTAGCTTCGCTCCGCGATTCAGCAAGGCAATTTCAAATCAAATACGTTCTGTTTGCTCGGTGAACTATCACGGGGTGAGCCATCAGGGAAATGAAAAGGTGAAGTTTGCAATCAGTTTGTACATCCATGTGAACCCAGGAGGTGAGCGTGCTCATCTTCAGATCAAAACATTTCTTTCACCAAAAAAAGTGAGAGAAAAATGAAGTAGGCATGGGGTCTCATGAAAAGCCCCAGGGACAAAGCACGGAATAAGCAAAGGTAGCAAAGGATAAAGAGAGAGTCTCAGCAGAAAGTCACGAGCCTGCAGAGAAAGAGAAAAACTTCAAAACCCCAAATGATAACAGCCTTTCACCCCTGCAGACAGACAGTTGTTCCCCAAGCTTGAACGCTAACTGTTTGAGGATCGAAGAACAGAGGGAAATGGCACAGAAGAGGAGCTGAAGCTGGCGTAGATCACCCATGATTGTATTGAATGGCAGGGGCAGGTTTGAAGGGCCTGATGGCCTACTCGCGCTTCTATTTCAAAGAACAAAGAACAAAGAACAAAGAACAACACAGCACGGGAAACAGGCCCTTCGGCCCAACGAGCCCGCGCCGCCGTCCCACTGTCTCAGTGTCCTATTCATGATTTTAGTCTACGCCTAATGTGCCAGGATCAGGGAGGTCCAATTTAGGGACAATTTAGTACCCAATCACACATTTCTTGTGTGTGTTCTTTTGTTCCATGGTGCTTCTCTCCATTTCCAAAATTTGCTACTTGCTTTGGGTGGGGAGTGGGACAGAAAAGGAAAGAAAGACGAAATATTAATATGTCCTGACTGTGGTAAGTGGTGCCAAGCTAGCGAGAGAACACACAATCCCACAATGATCATACCTAACAAATGATTAAATAAAATCAGCTCCAGCTAACCCTTTTGCCTTTCCATCTCCCTTCTTGACTAAGACATGCTGGTTAGCTGCATTGATTGATACAGGCACCGTAACATGGCGACGAGGGGAATTTCAGAGTAACTTAATTACCGCGTTAACGTAAACCTTACTAATAAATAAACATTGATGCAGCATTCAAGCGTTATGTTGGATAAGGAATGGAGAGACTCAGGATTAATTTTGTTCAAGTTCCTCACCTCAGTCAAGCTAATGTTGGAACGTACCACCTGACAGTCAGGCATCTCTATAGGCAGCAGAAAGGAGAAGATGTAAATGCCCCCAAGCTATTCTCATGTCAGCCCCCACTCAGTTGCTTGCTGTAGTGAAGAGTTAATGGAAGACTCCAAGTACAGCAGCTGTTCATTTCTCAAGCAGGCATTCCAACTGTGGAGGAGGGGAAAGGATGGGAGGGTCTGGAAACATGCTATAAAAATCAGTGTTCGCTACAGTTGCATGAACTATTACATGCCTTATTACATGCACTTACAGTTCATTTGATCATTGAAAATTGTATCAAAGATCACCATGATAGCGTGCTTAAATCCGAATTTTTTTGTAATGTTAATGAATAAAATAATCTCCTATGCATTCCCTGGAAATGTGATAGAACTGGCCCATTGTGTATGCTCTCCATGCCCCCATCCCCGAGGGCTTGTTTTGTGGTGCCGGAGGTGGCCTGGCATTGGTCAGCAGTTGGATTTTCCAGTCCCGTTGCTGTCAATGAGCTTTTCCATTGGTTGCACCCTCCATTGTCAGGGAACATGTGAGAGTCATCATTGGCGGGACTGGAAGTTCCCACCGTTAAAATTTCTGCCAACTATATTTGGAAGTAGAATTGGATAAATTGGAAAAGAAAGCCTTCTCAAGGCAGGCGAGTGGAACTAATATGGATTGCTAAGAGCCGACACAGGCGCAATGGACCCTGTGGACTATTTCTGTGCTGGACAGCTCTTTAATTCTTTTGCCATCGATCCAGAAATGAAGTGGCCACGTGCTGCAAGATGATCAATGTTGCTAAGAAGCTTTCAGAGAGGTGAGTTGGTTGGGACCCTGTCAGTGTAAAATAGAATCATAGAAACCCTACAGTGCAGAAGGAAGGAGGCCGTTCAGTCCATCGAGTCTGCAGAGACCCACCTTTTTATCTTATCCATTGACTCTCCGACAGCGCAACCTCCCCAGGCCCACCCTCACCCTATTCCTGCAGCCCCACATATTCATCCCACTAATCCACCTAACCTACATAATCTTGGGACAGTAAGGGGCAATTTAACATGGCCAATCCACCTAACCCGCACATTTTTGGAGTGTGGGAGGAAACTGGAGCACCCAGAGAAAACCCATGTAGACACAGGGAGAACGTGCAAACTCCACCTAGGCAATCACCCAATGCCAGAATCGAACCCAGGTCCTTTGCGTTGCGAGGCAGCAGTGCTAACCACAGTGCCACCTTCCTCCCTCTTTAAGATGGAGCCCAGGTCATGATAGGGGATACCACATAAAAATAAAAGCAAAATACCACAGATACTGAAAATCGCTGAAGATACTTAGCAGGCCTGGCAGCGTCTCTGGAGAGAGAAACCAAGCTTACCTTTTGAGTCAAATGCAACTCAAAGTTTATTTATTAGTCACAATTATCTTACATTAATACTGCAATGAAGTTATTGCGAAAATCCCCTAGTCTCCAGCACCTATTCAGGTACACTGAGAGAGAATTTAGCATGACCAATTCACCTGCACATCTTTGGACTGTGGGAGGAAACCAGAGCACCTGGAAGGAACCCACGCATACACAGGGGAGGACATGCAATCTCCACACAGACACTGACCTAAGCCACGAATTGAACCCGCGACCCTGGCCCTGTGAGGCAGCAGTGCTAACCACTGTGCCGCCCCTCTTCTTCAGAATTGAAGGAAGGTGGGAATGTGATGGGCTTTATGTCACATAACAAGAGGCAGTGCTGATGGAGCACCAGGTACAGTTGGACTGTTGTCTTTTTACTGCACAATTGCAAAGGATTGGGACTGAATCGCATTGATGGTCAAAGCAGGAGAATTATTTTCATGCGTTCTTGTGTGTGTTTGTTGAAAGGGCAAAGTAACTAACTGCTAATGGTGAGTTACTGTCCAATTATCATGATCCAAAGACTATAATTATATTCCTAATAGCTGGAGCAATAAACTCCAAACCCATATTAAATGGAACAAAAGCTAATTAACCTTTCACATAATTTAGTTTATTTGCTATTTGCAGCAATTGAACAAACATTCTGTTCAGTGAGGGGGTGGGTGCTGGGCACGGGGAATGAAGTGCATGGCACATCCTTCCCTGGAGCTGCTCACAATGCAAGAAAAGACCAAGGGTTCATGTTAACACCTCAATAAATTCTTTGTCAGTAATACAAAGGAAGATAGGTCACCATAAACATCACTGTGACTCAAAGATGCAAAGCTATCTATGTCCCTTTGCATACCTTGTACCCTCCGCACAGCTTGATTTCCTGCTTAGCCTTGCATCACCAACAATTTTACAATATGCTCAGTGTCTTCATCCAAATTATTAATACCGCTTTTAGTTGAGGCACCCAGTGCTGATTCCTGAGACATTTCTCTAGTTCCAGTTTGTCAACCTGAAAATGGCCCAATTATCATGACTCTCAGGACGGAATCCTCCAGGTCCACATTTGCCCACCAATGTCGATGGCGATTTACATTCCTCACCCGTACTGCCATCGAGCCATCGATTTCAGCGGGACTAGACAATCCTGCCAGCAGAAAAGACTGGAGAATTCCTCCCTCATATCATAAACCATAGAATCCCTATAGTGCAGAAGGAAGCCATGAAAACTCCACACAGACAGGAAATGAACCTGGGTCCCTGGCAGTTTGAAAAAGCAGTGCTAACCACTGTGCCATCGTGCCGCCGTCCCCCACTCCCCCCCCCCCCGCCTCTTCCCTGCACCCCCTCCCACCCCCAACTTTCCTGTTCATTAGCAAATCTTCTGTCCATACTAGTCTTACACACAGCACTGTGCACTCTTGTGCGGTAATCTTTCATGTGATATGTGTAATATTTGGGCATTCAAGGCTAAAAGGGTTAATGTCTGGAACAGCAGTGCCGCCTACATGATAATGTAAGAGAGAGTCACATGACTAAGAGTCTGGAAGGAAAAGCTCACAGCTTAGACTGATTAATAACTGTAGTCTTGTATATTTATAAATAGTTATGTTCATTCAATCAACACTTATTGCTCAGACATACAAATTACAGCACAGGAACAAGCCCTTTGGCCCTCCAAACCTGTGCTGATCATGATGCCCTAACTAAACTGAAAAAAAAACCTTCCGTTACTCAATCTGTATCTCTCTATTCTGTCATGTACCCATCCAGATGCCTCTTAAGTGTTGCTAATGTGTTCATTTCCACCACTTCCTCTGGCAGTACGTTCCAGACACCCGCCACTCTCAGTGTGCAAACCCTTCCTCATGCATCTCCCTTAAACTTTCCCCTTCTTACCTTGAACTTGCGCCCCTTTGTAATTGCATATTTATCTCTGCAACTATTTCTTAGCCAGTCACAACCAACATACTGCAACACCTTCATGGATGCTTCTTGGAAATCCAAATATACCACATCTACTGGTTCACCTTTACCTATCCTGCTTGTTCCATCCTCAAAGAACTCTAATAAATTTGTCAACCACAATTTCCGTTGCACAAAACCATGTTGACTCAGCAGACTGATTACATTATGACTTTCTCAAAGTCCTGCTGTCACCTCCTTAATTTTACAGTCTGCATTATTTGTTTATGCAGTAAAATGCTCAACTTGTTATTTGGAAAGATTAGACAAGAAGTCACCGGTTGCAGCCAATTTCTTTTAACTTTTAATTCATTGCGAACCTATTCATGAATGCGAGTAGGGATAACTCAAGTCATATGAAACCAACTGATGAATATCAAACTAGTTTTTTGTTTAATCATTCAAAGGATTGGGACATCATTAGCTGGGCCAACATTTATCCCTAAGGGCAGTCAAGAATCAATCACATTGCTGTGGGTCTGGAATCTTATGCCGGCCAAACCGTACAAACAGCAAATTTCCTTCCCTAAGGGACATTGGTGAACCAGATGGGTTTTTACAGCAATCAACAATGATTTCATGGTCATCATTAGACTTTTGATTCCAGATTTTTATTGAATTAAAATTTCACCATCTGCCAAGGTAGGATTCGAACACACGTTCCAGATCCTTGGGTCTCTGAATTACCAGCACAGCAATAATGCCATTGCACCACTGGATGGAATGGTAGCACAGTGGTTTGCACTGCTGCCTCACTGTACCAGGGACCTGGGTTCGTTTCCTGGCTTGGGTCACAGTCTGTGCAGAGTCTGCACGTTCTCCTTGTGTCTGTCCGCTACTCTGGTTTCCTCCCATAGTCTGAAAGACATGCTGGTTATGTGCATTGGTCATGCTAAATTCTCCCTCAGCGTACCCGAACAGGTACCAGAGTGCGGCAACTGGGGGATTTTCACAGCATTGACACTCGTTGCAGCGTGACACTATTAAAAAACTTAAACTGCATTTTAGCGACATGATTTTGCACTTCCACCACCCATTAAAGATAGCAAGAGAAGAAAATGTGTTTCATTTTGAGGAGGTGAAGCTTATCCGGAAAGAGAAAGTGCCTCGAGGAGTCAATTGGGGGAAGGAATGCAGTTGTGGATAAAAGTTGAACTTAGGAGGGCAGCACGGCCCAATGTGATGCATAAGCTAATAGATATCTGGGAGGGAGATGCAAGGTAACTCAACGGAGGAGATTAAATAAAATAAACTGTCAGAGTGGAGGCTTTGAGACATTTATGAATGTCATCCAAAACCTTCAATTACATACAGTCTTTAGTATATTCCCTTTTAAACCTACTGCAGTTATCTTAATGAATATTTATGATACAATTGACTATAAATGTGAAATCAAAATAATCTTCACAAGCAATAATAGGCAAGAATAGTTAGATGGGTGATTCCCTGAACTGGAATTATGTTTTTTTATTCACTCTTGAGAGGTGGGTGTTGCAGGCAAGACTTGCATTCATATGCCATGCCTATCTGCCCAAGAAGGTGCTGGGCCTTATGGAGCAATTGAATTGTTTCACTAATTGAGAGGAAACACTTAACAGTCAACACATCAGTGCAGGCTTGGCCTGACAGGATAGAAACTAGAAGCAGGAGTAGGCCCTACAAGCCTGCTCCGCCATTTTGATCATGGCTGATCATCGAATTCAATATAAATGATCCTAGTAATAAAGGATCTGTCCTATGAAGAATGGTTAAGGAGAATGGGTCTATACTCAATGGAGTTTAGAAGGATGAGGGGAGATCTCATTGAAACTTATAGAACACTGAGAAGCTTAGATAGAATGGACAGGGAGAGGATGCTTCCAGTAATGGGAGAGACAAGACTTTGAGGGCACAATCTCAGAGTGAAGGGATGCTCCTTTAATGCAGAGATGAGAAGGAATTTCTTCAGCCAGAGAGTGGTGAACCTGTGGAACTTATTCCCACAAAGGGCTTTGGAAACTAAGTCACTGAGTGTCTTTAAAACAGAAATAGGTAAGTTCTTGATCAATAAGGGGATCAAGGGTTAAGAGGAGAAGGCAGGAGAACGGGGATGACAATCATGATTGAATGGCAGAGCAGACTCGATGGGCCATATGGCCTAATTCTGCTCCTATATCTTATGGCCTAATATCCTGACACCACCCGTGCCCCCCCCCACCCTCCACCTTCCTCCCATATCCTTTTGGCCCCAAGAGCTGGATCTAATTTCTTCTCAAAATCAGGCAATGTTTTGGTCTCAAACGGCCGTGCATCAGTTGGGTTTTTCACAACAATCTGAAATCATGGTCACATGGTGGGACTGCTCTCACTTGGTTCTAATCCTATTCATCTAATTGTAGACAGAGTATCATTTGCAATGATTTCTTTCACTTGGAGGATGGTGAGAATCTGGAATGCACTACCTGGGAAGGTAGTGGAGGCCAGAAAGCTTACAACCTATAAGAAGTATCCGGATGAGCACTTGAGATATCATAAGATTCAAGGATGTGGGACAAATGCTGGAAAATGGGATTCGTGTGACTTTAGTGGTAGTTATTGGTGCCGATTCATTGGGCTAAAGGGCCTTTTCTGAGCTGTACAGCTCTAAGGCTGGAATTCTATTGCCCCACCTACAACAGGAAGCAGAGCAGGCAAAGGGCGGAGCATGGAAGATCCGTTGTCCCTGTTCAGGATTTTACAGTTTCGGGATGAGTGAGACCATAAAATCTTGCCCTTTGACTCTTCTTCAGAGCTGGAGGTTTTCCAGAATTTTCTATTTGTGTTTGAGGAATTTCATTAGTTCAGGCAGGTAGACACTTATTGCAGCAATTAGCATCATGAGGAGATGTTAATGAGATCTTTTTTGCATTGAGTTTCATTTAGCTTTGTAATCAACATTCCCGACGGAGGTTTTCCAGGGATCAGGAAGCTGACCTGTGAAATGGAAGCGCATTTGATCCATAATTTTGAAGGGTATTTAAACTTGTGATTACCCCATCTGAATAAAAGCTTACTTGTTATAACTGGTGTCACAGTTTCCCTCAGCACACCCTTGGCAGGGAGTTAAAAAGCAGAAAACGCTGGAAATACCCAGCAGATCAGACAGTTATCCGTGCAGAGAAATGGATAAAAAGATGCTGCCCAGCCTGCAGAGTTTCTCCAGCGTTTTTTTGTTCTTATTTCAGGATTCCAGCATCTGCAATGTTTCGTTTTTGGATTTGGCAGTTCATAGCTTCTTCCAAACTCAGGGAGACATTCAAACCCAGTAAGATCAGAAGGTGAGTCATGAAGGGTGTCCCCGACAGCGCAGCGGAAGAGGAAAATTGTCATCATCATAACAAGCTACGGTGATGGGCGACATGGTGGCAACAGTGGTTAGCACTGCTGTCTCACAGCGCCAGGGACCCGGGTTCGATTCCCGGCTTGGGTCACTGTCTGTGTGGAGTTTTCACATTCTCCCCATACCTGCGTGGGTTTCCTCTGGGTGCTCTGATTTTCTCCCACAGTCTGAAAGACTTGTTGGTTGGATACATTGACCCAAAAAGGTACCGGAGTGTGGCAACTAGAAGAATCTCACAGTAACTTCATTGCAGTGTTAATGTAAGCCTACTTGTGACTAATAAATATACTCAAAAACAAACACTACCCACATCAGTGTTTACAGACAAAAGCTTGCCCTCTTTGACCCTTTGAGAGAGAAATGCTCGCAAGCTGAGGCTGTCAAGCCAGTGATCGCAGAAATCTGCAGCTTTAAACAGAAGCCTTGCTACCTTCTGACCATGCAACACCAATAGCTGGAAGTGTCACCATGATGTCAAACCTGTTTACCTCCTGTACCTTTTAGGAATCGACAAGAAACAGAAGATTTCACAGGCTTTTGCAGAATGATGCAGAAGGCAGGTAAAGTAATAAGTTGTTCACCACTACTGGGAATTGTTTGAACTTTCCCTGTTATATCAATAGCTGGAATAAGTGGGAGAAGCAAAGCAATGGAGAATATTTAACAAGAGAGAGTGAAAGAGTGCCAGAGTTTAAAGCACAGGAGGTAAACAATACCCATCTTTCCTGACTTACTTAGGTCACAGGCCACTTCCTACATTGCACTCAATGCTCCCTGTTGCCCAACTTCCTCAGCTACCTCCAATCATGTCTGACTATTTCTTCCTCCCGTTTGCTGAGGAAATTATATCCCTCCTGTTCTAGACCCCGGCCAGCAGAAATTTCAATTACACATCATTAAATCAGGGTGCATTATTTGTATGCAGGATCCATTGTGGCTACCACCTAAATCCTTCATAGAATCCTCACAGTACAGAAGGAGGCCATTCAGCCCATTGAGTTTGGACCGACCACAATACCAGCAGGCCCTATTCTTGTCGCCGCACACACTTACTCTGCAAACCCCCCTGACACTTCGGTCAATTTAGCATGGCCAATCAGCCTAACCTAACCTGCACATATTTGGACTGTGGTAGGAAACCAGTGTACCCGAAGGAATCCCACACAGACCCGGGGAGAAAGTGCAAACTCCACACAGTGACCCAAGTCCAGAATTGAACCTGGGCTGCTGGCACTGTGGGGCAGCAGTGCTAACCACTGTGCCACTGGGCTGCCCAATTTCTCTAATTTATATTTGCACATTATCTCTTTAGATTCAGCTGACAGTGTGTTACAAGAGTGCACATTATGCGTACAGCGAAGGTTGGAGGTGCAAAACTCTGAAATAAAAAGTATTTGCAGAATCATAGAATCCCTACAGTGCAGAAGGAGGCCATTTGGCCCCTCGAGTCTGCACTGACTCTCCGACAAAGCATCTGACTCAGTCCCTACCCTCGTAACTCCACGTATTTATCCCGCTAATCTCCCTAACCTACATATCCTGGGACACCAAGGGGCAATTTATCATGGGCAATCCACTAAACCTGCAAATCTTTGGAGTGTGGGAGGAACCTGGAGCACCTGGAGGAAGCCCACACAGACACAGGGAGAATGTACCAACCTCACACAGGCAGTCACCCTTAGCTTGAATTGAACCCGGATCCCTGGCACTGAGGCTGCAGTGCTAAGCATTGTGCCACCAGCTTCAATTAAGTTGCAATTGCAGATTCCAACCCACTGAGTTGAATTAAGAACATACAAACAAATGAGTCGGGAGCAGGACTAGGTTCCTTGACCCTTTGAGCCTGCTCCATTATTCAATAAGACCATGGTTCATCTGATTGAGGCCCCAACTCCACAATCCCATCTATCCCTGATATCCTTTGACAATTGAGATTCCGTCCAACCCTGCCTTAAAAAATATTCAATGACCCAACCTCCATTGTTTTCTGGGGAAGAGAGTTCCAAAAACTCAAAACTCTCAGAGAAAAAAAGTCCTCCTGATCGCCATCTTAAATTGGAGACCCCTTATTTCTAAGCTCTATCCCCCTAGTTCTAGACTCTCACAAAAGAGGAAATATTCTTTCAACATTCGGCTTGTCAAGCTCCCTCAGGGTTTTATGTTTTAAACATTCTTCTAAACTCCAGTGGATACAGGCCCAGCCTGTTGAACCTTTCCTCATAAGGTCTAATTATGTTTTGAAAGTTCATTTGTGAGACATGGGTGTCACTGGCTAGCCAGCATTTGTTGCTCATCATTAATTGTCCTTGCTAGGCCATTTCAGGGGGCAGTTGAGAGCCAACCACATTGCTGTGGCTCTGGAGTGACATGTGGGCCAGACCAGATAAGGACAGCAGATTTCCTTCCCAATGTACCAGATGGGTTTTTCCCACAATCGACAATAGTTTCATGGTCATCAATAGATTCTCAATTCCAGATGTTTATTACTGAATTCAACTTCCACCATCTGGATTTAAACTCAGGTCCCCAGAACATTAGTTAAGTTTCTGGATTAATAGTCTAGCAATAATACCACTAGGCCATCACCTCCCACACCAACCCTCACAATTCAGCACCCATCAGCACCCCCTCCTGACCCTCCGCCCCACCCAGAGCATACGGCTTGGATAGATGGAGGCACAACTCCTAACCATCTTCAGGGCTGAAGTGATTTAGATTAGGTTGGAGAAGCTGGGCTTGTTCTCCTTGGAGCAGAGGAGGTTCAGCAGAGTTCAGAAAGAGGTGTAAAAGATAGTGACATGTTTACGTCGGGTAGACAAAGAAAACCATTAGGTGATGGCATAAGGACCAGGGGAACACTGGTTTAAGGTTTTATGCAAATGACATAGAGGCATGGGAGGACAAAATTTATTATGCAGTGAGCGGTATTTCCTTGAAACCCATTGTCTAAAAGGATGGTGGAATCAGCCATCATCAAGGATTCCAAAAGGAAAGTGGATCAGCACTTGAAGGAAGTAAACTTGCGAAGGATACAGTGGGGATCAGAATGATTGATCTACAGAGAGCTGGCACAAACTCAATCACCTCTTCCTATACTATAGTGATGCCACAGGCTGGATTTTACAGTCACAAATTAGACAGGCCACCTCTGTCCTACATCCGCCTCCCCCCACCCAATCCGCCTGCCCCCCCATCCCCCTCCCCCGCACCACTCCTCTCCCTCCCCCCCCAACAAGCACACGTACACACACACACAAAATAAGGTTTGATGACGTCGTGCTAAGCTTTTATCAACACAGTTGGCCATAACTTGATGTTACCCATTGGCATTTTACAGGCATTGGGTGGAGCTACAAGGGCCTGTCACTGATGAGACCATGGCTGGTTACATCAGCGGTTTGTGCTGGGAAGGTTGCAGCATCCATCTAATATTTTATGATTTGTTTTTAACCATTCAATAAAACAAAAATAATTGATTATACGAGCAGGGGTCCTTTACAATTCTAGTTCTGACCGGCTTCCTTTTTATGACATTACACCTTTGTCATGTGATGCGCAGCGTACAATGGTGATTGGTCATGGTGCTTCCCCCATTCTCTGATTGGTCTCCTTCCTGGCCATTCAACTGCCACCTGAAGCTTGATTGGACATGCAGAGATGGTGGGGGTGGGAACTAGCTGACCCCTCAGTTCCTATTCCGTCTCCCTCATCAATAAATGTAAAATCCAGCCTTGTGACTCACTAGTGATTGAAATCAGCGTTGTACAAGGGCTAAGAATTGGAGGTGTGCAGGGCTCCATTGAAGACAGCTCCCATTGGATAATTTCTGGAGTCCAATCCAACTTAGCTTTAAGACTTTGACAACAGATTGTGTGTATTAGCACCCCCAATCTCTATTTTCACATATGACATCAAACTAGGATGTGGTTAGTGTGACCCTTTCACAGCCAACCTTCAAAATCAAAGCAAATATCTGTGCCAGGAGAATACAAGATGAACATGGCAAACTTAATCACCGTTGCTTTTACATGTGGTATTTAGCAGAAAAGGGCAGTGGATTGGCCCTCTGAAAACTACATAACAAACAGACAGTCTAAAAAAATAGCACCAGTTCATTCAGTGTGGTAAAAGGCATAATTATTAATTCCCTCCACTACAATAGCAGTGATGTGTATCATTTCATAGAAACCCTACAGTGCAGAAGGAGGCCATTTGGTCCATCAACTCTGCACCAACAACAATCCCACCCAGCCCCTCTCCCTCTAGCTCCATATATTTTCCCCTCTAATGCCTCTAACCTACACATTCTGGGACACTAAGGGATAATTATTTAGTATGGCCAATGCACCTAACCCACATATTTTTAGACTGTGGGAGGAAACTGGAGCACCTGGAGGAAACACACACACAGATACAGGGAGAACGTGCAAACAGACAAGCTGGGAATCGAACCTATGTCCCTGGAGCTGTGAGGTAGCAGTGCTAACCATTGTGCCACTGTGCTGCCCCTATACTGTATTGTACTGTAACAACACATTCGACAATAGCTGCCAAACCGCAGCTCCTACCACATCAAACTCAGAGGAGTCCTTGGCTTTGCGACTGACTAAAATTGAGAAGCTTCATTGAGGAAGGCATCAACCACATCAAGAGGCTTCACTGGGAGCAGACAAAGACAAAGTCAAGGAGTGAGAGAGTGCACACGCCCGAGGCGATGCCTGAGGAGACAAGAAGATGCTTACATTCAATCACATTATCCATCTTTGCCTATTTCAGAACATAACCAAACTTTATGCTGTAACTTCCCCTAGGTATACATGCCTTGTTTATTTAAAATAATATATTCTGTAGTTATATTATTCTGTTTAGGGTCTCTTGGAAAGTTTTGAGTTCTCAAAGGGAAACAGAATCATCTTGCATTTGCTTCAAATCCAAAAGGAAGTGAATATCAAAGTGACCATCTCACTGTTTAGTGCTGAAGTTCCCCTTCAGCATTTGCATATATATTGGTTCCTGGACACCAGGTTAGAAAGTTTCCAGAATACATGTTGAAACAAATATTATTATAATTCAAACTTCTGTGGCTCAGCAAGATGCTATGCTTCGATTTATCAATGACGCCTCATCAATTTCCCCATGCCAATATGCATAGCCACACACTGATAGGAGTTCGGACACAAGTCAGTGCAGCATAAAGGTTGTGACTGATTGGCAGGATGCCATCGCTTTATCCTTTCTCTCCTTCCACTAATAGCTTGGCTGTGCAGGTATTGATATCATACAACAGGTAAACGGTGGGCAAGTTTCAATCATGGCAATGGAACCTCGGCCAATTCTCAAAGCAAACAGCTGGTAAGCAGCATCTCCTATCACTTCAGTTGCTGTTTCAAATCTTGTGGCAAACGTGCCAGGCAAGAAATAGACTGCATATTCTGACCCCTGTGACAGGTTCAGCCCAGTGCTCTCAGTCGAGGCTTTAGAGCAGTAAAAGTCATGAATTTGCACATTAAACCAGCCATCCTGCTTTATGTACAGTTCAACTTAAGATCCCAATAGGAAAGTTAGATTTGTCCAACGCAGCAACTATCATCTCCATTAATTTAATCCTGGCCCTCTCCACTTTCTATCCCAGCTGAATGACACTGTTGGACATTATTCATGCTGGTTAGATGCATTGGCCATGCTAAATCTTCCCTCAGTGTACCCGAACAAGCTCCGGAGTGTGGCGGTTTGGGGATTTTCACTGTAACTTCATTGCAGTGTTGATGTAAGATTATTTGTGGCACAGTGGTAAAATGGTTAGCAGCGCCAGGGACCAAGTTTGATTCCTGGCTTGGGTCATTATCTGTATGGAGTCGCTCCCCATGTCTGCGTAGGGTGCTCTAGTTGCCTACCTGAGTCCAAAAATATGCAGGTTAGGTTGATTTGTCATGCTAAATTGCCCTTTAATGTGAGGGGGACTAGCTAGGATAAATGCATGGGGATAAATCCTGGTGGGATTGTGGTCAGTGCAGACTTGATGGGCTGAATGACCTCCTTCTGCACTGTAGAATTCTACGATTCTAATAAATAAAACTTTAGTTTATTCTGCTCATGGATATGAACAGGGTGCATAGGGAGCAGCTGTTCCCCTCGGTTGAGGGGCCAATCAAGAGGAGGTTTTGTTTTAGGGTAAGGGGCAAGCGACTCAGAGGGCGTTTGAGGAAAAACCTTTTCACTCAGAGGGTAGTGGAAATCTGGAATGCACTGGCTGAGAAGGTAGTCAAAGCCAGAAACTTACAACCTTAAAAAAAATTTGGATGAGCACTTGAAATAATATTCAAGGATTTAGGAAAAGTGCATGAAAATGGGATTAGAATGAATTTAGTGGTAGATATTGTTAGTGCAGACTTGATGAGCCAAAGGGCTTTTTTTGCACGATATGACTCTGTGGCTGTGAGATTGAAAAATAATCTTTTGTGAGAGAGATATTAAGAAACTGTGTAATAGCACCTACCCTGCACATCTTTGGGCTGTGGGAGGAAACTGGAGCATGCAGAGGAAACCCACGCTGGGAGAAAGTGCAAACTCCACAGACAGCCACCCAAGGCTGGAATTGAACCCAGGTTCCTAGTGCTGTGAAGCAGCAGTGCCACCGTGGGGCTAGATGAAGTCATTCCAGATGCCGCCCCATCTAACAGAGTGGCAACACTCTGCCATTGTGCTGCCCATCCCACGGGGCAGCCAAGAGTTAGGAGTCATTGACAGGACAGGCGAGATTAGAAGGCAAATATAACTGGACATTCAGGTGTAAAGCATTCTGCGTTAGATGGAAGGTTGGAATTAGATATATTTTGTTTACTGTTGTACATTTTTATATAGTTTATGGAAACAAAATACTTACAGCAATTTGGGATGTCAAGCTGTTAGGAGCGTAGGTGTTCGCCTGCAGACAAGGCAGTCGAGGTGCGCAACACAAACAAAACTGTGACCAGCAGTCAGGGTGCAAAGACATGAATTGCATAGCTACAAAATTGATTATATCTAGCCTTCCCAGGGCAAGAATACCAGTAAGAAAACTGAAATTATCTTCCCACTGAGCATGAACATCAAGTGACTGTGTATCCCAGTTCATGCCTGGTGCATTTATTGCATGCAATAAACTGCTTTGATATACTGCCAACTAGCCACCACTTTGCAGGATTCGCACATGTGTGCGGCCTTAGAGAATAATACTAAGCGATGCTGAATTATATGCATTTGACTGCGCGCAGATCTGAGTTGAGGCAGTCGACTGAAAGGTTTCAAAGGTTTTCTCTACCTCCAGGTGCAGTGAAAGGAAGCAGGGTTCCATTCAGTCCCAACTGGATTGGAAACTGTACCTGGGGCTAAATGCAGGCATTCCAGATACTGCCCCACCCAACAGAACAAGCAAATGGAGTCCTTCCAGGACAGGATGGAGGGAGCAATTTCCCCCAACCCAACTTTACAGTTTGAGGGAGTCAGCAAATGCTTTTGTAGCTGCACAAATGTTCAAAGGTATAAGATCTATGTTTGAGATCCAAGTGGAATGTATTTAAAAGGTTATTACATATGATGTCCTTTCGGCTGTTGAGAAAGGACTTTCATCTTGAAACATTGGTTTAAAAGGACAACTATCCTCAATTTGCAGTCGGGAAAAATAATAAAGACTAAAGACAACCTGATGACAGTGATACCTGCTGCCGGGGAAAAGTGGACCCTGGACCTTCTAGTGAGCCTCTTTGTAAAAAGATGACTTTAATGCCACTCTCTGGGTAAAATAATCTCTCATTGAGCTTTGAAGCTTAATAACTGCAGCAGGTCAGTCCCATTGTGTACTGATGAAAGGTGCAGAGATAAAGTTGCTTTACTATTAGTACACTATCTAGCTGCAGCAGAGAGTGAAGAAAAACAACTTGAAATTCTTTGTTGTATTAGCGGACAAGTGAGAATACCTTTGCAATTTTCCCCTTTTTTTCTCCTGAGCTGAATTTTGCAGCCCCAACCCCCACCCCTGGGTGGCTGGATTATATGGCCTAACTGTCGTCCTCCCTCCCACGTGTCTCTCACACTGTGGCGCTGCCCAGGGAAGGTGCCAGTCAGCCTATTCACCCCTTGGACCTCTTGAGATCCCTACAGCTCTTGAGGTCCTTGGAAAAAAAAGGGCCAAAAATGGCCATCCATCACCACCGTAAACACTCACTCCGTCCGTTACCGATGCATAGTCACAGGAGTGTGGACTGTCTTAGGGTTTTAACATTCATTTATTAGTATCATAAGTAAGCTTACATTACAGCTTTAACAAAGGGTCATCTGGCTTGGAAATGTCTTTCTCTCTTTACAGATGCTTCCTGACCTGTTGAGATTTTCCAGCATTTTCTCTTTTGGTTTTAGGCTTACATTAACAGCGCAATGAAGTTGTTGTGAAAATCCCCGAGTCGCCACACTGTTAAGATACGCTGGGGAGAATTTAGCATGGCCAATGCACCTAACCAGCACATCTTTCAGACTATGGGAAGAAATCGGAGCAGCCGGAGGAAACCCATGCAGACATGGGGAGCACGTGCAAACTCTGCGCAGACAGTAGCCCGAGGCTGGAATTGAACCTGGGTTCTTGGCACCATGAGGTAGCAGTGCTAACCACTGTGCCAATCAGCTAATGTAATCACAAGATAATCTTGTTTTGGTGATGTTGTTTGGATGATAAATATTACTCAGGATACTGCTCTGGGGGAGGGGAGTTCTCTTGCTCTTATTTAATATTGTGCCACAGGGTCTTTTATATGGACCTGAGCAGTTAAGTGGCACCACATTAGGGGCATGGTGGCACAGTGGTTAGCACTGCTGTCTCACAGCTTCAGGGACCCAGGTTCGATCCCAGCCTTTGATAGCTGTGTGAACTTGTACATTTTCCCCGTGTCTGCATTGGTTTCCTCCAGGTGCTCTCCAAAGATGTACAGGCTAGGTGGCTAAATTGTCCCTTAGTGTCCAAAGATGTGTAGCTTAGGTGGGTAAATTGCCCCTTAGCGTCCAAAGATGTGTCGGGTAGATGGATTAGCCGTGGTAAATATGTAGGAGAAAGGGTCTGGATAAGATAGTCAGAGAGTCGGTGCAGATTCAATGGGCTGAATGGCCTCCTTCTGCGCTTCTAGTGATTCTATGAGTTTCAGCCTCTGATCGTGCTGCTCTCTGGAAAATCATTGTACTGCTTTGTAAACCCTGGAAGGGAATGTGCATCCTGAACCCAAGTAGCATTCAGAGGCATCAATGCTGCTCACTGAGTCCCCATTGACAGTTAAAGTGGCATAATTATCCCAGACTAATGTGTCTGGAACTACTCACCCAGCTCCAAGCAAAAGGCTTCAGCTGGCCAAATTTTAACACTTTGGCCATCATTTCTCACAAAACGCACAGGTATTTTGGTCAGGAATTCAGCGTGTGACACTCTGCCATTATCCAACCCTCTCTAGTCCCTACAGCACTCACTTTACCATCTAATCAACCTGGAGCTTAAATTAACTTCTTTCAACTTACAGCCAAGGTGACTACACACTATAGGACATACTTCGCCAGGCCTGATAGGTTCTTGTTCAGCTGGTTAAATTTTAGTTGAAACACCGTATTTAGATAAACCAGATTACCATCTGTAACAATCTTTGATGGATATGTATGTATCAAGGTAAAATAGTTGATTATTCACAAAGCAACAACTAGATGAGCTAATAAAGTACATTAATAGAATAAGCTCATCGTTTACTGAGTTGCTATTTTTTAAATGTCTCCTTCCACATACATAGCTATGTGTGTTAAGCTGCAGAAAATAAGTTTCCTTCATATAATACTGCTGCTCGGACTTCTATTGACTTTTTAACCACTGGATACTATCATGCACTGCATTAGCCGAGGCTCAACTAAAAGCAGAATACTGCGGATGCTGGAATTTGAAACAAGAATGGAAAAATGCTGGAAAATCTTAGCAGGTCTGACAGCGTTTGGCTGTCATGTTTCTTTTATTACAACGCTGACTACACTTCAAGGGCATTTAATTGCATTGGAACGTGTTAGTTGTGCTACATCAATGCAAGTCCTTTCTTTTACGAGCTGTGCCATCTCTGTGTTGGATGCAGCAACGTTAGGATGATGGGAAGGTGAGCGCACTGCTGATGGGCAGTCCCAGCATTCCCTTGCTGCCCTTGCCCACCTGTGGAGGCTTCAGGCTTTAATCTGCGCAGTGGAGGCTGGTTTTCTCAGTGATGTTATGTGGCAGATAATTGTTGAGAGAAAAGAAAAGGCGCTCTTGCTGTTTCTTTCAGATAATAACCATGGGATTTTTTTTATGACTGTCAGAGAGGATAGTGTCAAACTCAACACAGACATGAGGATATTGGATATTAAGGACTGGAAAATCACATCTTATTGATGGCGACAAGCTCTGTTAAGATGGCTGTAATTTAACCTGTGACTATGGACATTCAAACTATGGGAAACATTTAGTTCTGTGGCCAAAGTTTAGTTAAATGTGAACCCTAAAACAGGTATTTTGCAGCGGCCTGTGAAGTTTAAACATCTCACTGTTTAAGAATGAACCAGCATTTGAGGAATTTGAAGTAAGAACATAAGAACATGAGAACTAGGAGCAGGAGTAGGCCATCTGGCCCCTTGAGCCTGCTCTGCCATTCAATAAGATCATGACCGATCTCTTCGTGGATTCAGCTCCACTTATCCGCCCACTCGCCATAACCCTTAATTCCTTTACTATTCAAAAATTTATCTATCTTTGCCTTAAAAACATTTAATAAGGTAGCCTCAACTGCTTCACTGGGCAGGGAATTCCACAGATTCACAACCCTTTGTGTGAAGGAGTTCCTCCTCAACTCAGTCCTAAATCTGCTTCTCCTTATTTTGAGGCTATCCCCCACTAATTCTAGTTTCACCCGCCAGTGGAAACAATTTCCCTGCTTCAATCTTATCTATTCCCTTCATAATCTAATACGCTTCTGTAAGATCTCCCCTCATTCTTCTAAATTTCTAGACTGTTGGTCTCAGCATATCATATAGAACAAAGGAGATCATTTGAGCTCAAGCTGGGATGGAGATAAGACTGAATGGTCACTGTCAACTGCTATTGTAATGTGATGCTAAAGCAATCTGTGTGTATGTGTGTGCATGAAACGCCTAAAGTAAGGGTGGCAGATTTCCTTCCCTAAAGAACAATAGGGAACCACATGGGCATTTACAAGAACAATGATGATTTCATGCTCACCCTCTAAGCTAGCTTTTAAATTCCAGCTTTATTTATTGGATTCATTAATTGAATTTAAATTCCACCAGGTGCTGTGGTGAGATTTGAACCCAAGTCCCTCGTACCGGAATCATAAAATTCATACAGTGTAGAAGAGGCCTTTCAGCCTATTGAGTCTGCACTGATTCTCAGACAGAGTATATTATTCCTGTAGCCCTACACGTTTACCATGGCTAATCCATGTAACATGCACATTTTGGGACACTGAGGAGCAAATTAGCACAGCCAAGCCACCTAAACTGCACGTCTTTGGACTGCGGGAGGAAAGCAGAGCACCCAACAGAAACCCACCCAGACATGGGGAGAATGTGCAAACTCCACACTGTTACCCGAGACTGAAATTGAATCTGGTTCTCTGGAGCTGTGAGGCAGCTGTGCTAACCGCTGTGCCACCGTGCCACACTAATCCAGTGAAATTATCATCACCTGACTGAACAACAAGAGTGCTGGCACTAAGCTGTGATTAACAATATAGAGTCCCTTCAGTGCAAAAGGAGGCCATTTGGTTCTGCACTGAAACAATCTCACCCAGGTCCTATCCCCATAACCCCATGTATTTGTCTTACTAATCCCACTGACACTAAGGAGCAATTTACCATGACCAACCAACCTAACCTGCACATCTTTGGACTGTGGGAAGAAACTAGAGCACCCGGAGAAAACCCACGCAGACACAGGGAGAACATGCAGATTCCACACAGGAAATGACCCTAGGCTGGAATTGAACCCTGGTCCCTGGAGCTGTGAGGCAGCAGTGCTAACCACTGTGCCACCATGCCAGCCCATTCTATCATCCCCTAAGTGTTCGTTGTCTTGTTGCTGACAAGAGCAGAAACAAGAGCCTCGGTTTCATGGACAGTGCAAAGCAGTTGCGTTTGCTCAATATCTCAAAGAAAGCTACTTGCAAAGATCTAGTAATCTCTAAAGTGCCATTCCCTCTTTCCAGAAAGCGATTTGAACCCAAAGCCAAGTTAGCGGGATCTCAAGGTGTCATCAAGCAGGCAATGGTACTGAAGTATTTTAATGTGCTATGTTAGGGGTTATGGGTTTTGATGGAAAAAGAAGGAGGAAAAGACTTGCACATGTAGATTCAAACAAACACACAATGGGTTTTATTGAAGAGCTGCTCTCTACTCTGCATCAAATACAAAACTGAAAGTAAAAACAGCAGCCTGAGCACACACCCTAATGATATCATCATCAAATCATATGATCAGTTCTTAAGAGCAATCTGCAAGCCTATATGTATATATATGTGTGCCATATCATTTTGTGGCATAGTAGTTAGCATTGCTGCCTCACAACAGGACCAAGGACCCCGGTTCGATTCCTGGCTTAGATCACTATCTGTGTGGATTTGCATGTTCTCCCTGTGTCCGTGTGGGTTTCCTCCAGATGCCCTGGTTTCTTCCCACAGTCCAAAAATGCATGGATCAAATGGATTGGCCATCATAAATTGTCCCTTAGTGTCAGGGAGACTAGCTAGGGTCAATGCATGGGGTTATGGGGATTGGGCCGAGGTGGGATTGTGATCGGTGCAGACTCAATGGGCTGAATGGCCTCCTTCTGCACTGTAGGATTCTATGTTAACAAGTATTTGCGCAGTCAGCAAATTAGGAAGTTAAATACATACATTACCCTTCGGTTTTAGTTAAGATTTTGGAAGAGGGGTGTGCTGTCCGTTAACTCGATTGTATGGCAGCATGATCATGGAGAGTGATACAAATGGGTTTAAACTTTGTACTGACATTAGAAGTTTATGGAGGGCTGCATCCTTACCTTTTCCAGTGCTTGATGCTGAGTAGTGCCCCTCAAGCTATGTAACTATTTGTGCCTCCCTCTAACAGGGACCTATGGTCCTTGTGGACTATGTCTAATTACCTTCCCCTAATTAAGTTTTACAACAAATGAAATAAATAATTAATTCAAGCTCTCGGGTGGGATTAAAATAGAAACAGAATTATCCTCATGCAAACCTAAAGCACGTTTATAATTTTAAGCAACGTGATTCTTTTTTGTGCAATGTATTCAGCAGTTATCATGAACTGGGTAGTATAAGGTATAAATTGTAATGGTTTTTACAGCAATACTAATAGTGCAGGAATGGAAATTTTCACCAGTTGAGTGATCGCTAATTAATTGCTGTTTTGAGGTGACTTCAAAATCACATCCTCTGGGGAAATATAGTATCACAGGCAGTGACTTCTGGGTTTCTATGTTTAGTGGACATGTGCAGGTACTTGGGGCGGGATTTTATGGCTGCGCTCTCCCCAAGAGCGAAAAACCCCTCAAAAACAACTGTGGGCCAATAGCCTAAATTTTCTCGTAATTTGGGCTCGGGGTGACTAATTAATCATGCAATTTAAATGATTTAAGAATCTGTCATTTTGACTGTTTACATTTTAGTATTTAGCCATATAAAAGGATGGAAGAAAATTTAGTCTGTCTCCTTGTGACCCTCAGCAAGCAAACTGAAGTAAGTCACTGATGAGAGGGAAAATGGACAATGAGGGTGGTACAGTGGTTAGCACTGCTGCCTCACAGCACCAGGGACCTGGGTTCAATTCCAGCCTCGTGTGAAATTTGCACATTCTTCCCATGTCTGCGTGGGTTTCCTCCAGGTGCTCCAGTTTCCTACCACAAAGATGTGCATGTTAGGTTGATTAGCCATGCTAAATTGTCCATTAGTGTCAGGCGATTAGCAGAGTAAATATGTAGGGTTATGGGGTGGTGGGACCATGTTTGGTGCAGACTCAATGGGTCGAATAGCCTCCTTCCGCAATGTAGGGATTATTCAACAAGACAGTGAGAGAGCTGCACAATCAACGTTACCATCTGTGCTCCTATTGAGTGAGGGTTGATCTCAGGAGAGTTGAGATCTTTACCCTATTAGCAGGTGCAGGCGCGTTTTTAACAATGCTCTTTGATATAATGGTACACTCAGTTGCCATGTTTATAATCACCATGCCATTACCTACAAAGAGGTACCTGGGATCTGTGCAGACTTTAATCTTGTTCTGATAGTGGAGTTCTGGCTGATGGATCTTCCTTTGTGAGCATCTCGGAAATGGGAATACTTCTGATGTTTCAGCTCCGTGCAGAGTACCTCCTTTAGCACAGCAACAGAATTGCAGCACCACAACGGCTCAAATCAACTGAGCAGCAATAACATAGAAACACAAAACTGATGGCGAGTAAATATTTAATAACTCAAGAAGCTGAACCTGTGCCGAATGGTATTTCAGCTACAGTGCAGCTGATGTGTGCTAAATCCCCTATCTGCAGTATTATAGAGCTTCAACATTTTGATGTACATGTTATCTAGGCAAGTTTTTATTGACACTGATAACTAAGTCTCATATTCTGTTGCATGCGTGTGCCTTCGAGAAGCTGCCTCAGGGAGCTAGGCAATGTTAGGAGGATTATTCGTGTGACGTTCTTTTACAAAGCGAACAGACCAGAGTTCCAACTGTAAAAGAAACAAAGGCCAGAGCTTTTCAGCCATTCGTGCAGGCAGGATCTGCCGGTTCCACCAACAGCATGTCCCAGCAAGGGGTTCATTCAATGGGGAGCTCTGTTGATAGTGGCGGGACCAGAAAGTCCTTCCACCAGTCAATGGCATGTCACCTCTGTCACTGGGAACGATGTGACATGCTGTGTCGATAATCACTCCCAAAGTGATGGTGTCTTATTCACTGCTCAGCTGGCAGTATTTATGTCTCTGAGTCAATTGTTCTTTCACAGGATGTGCGCATCACTGGCCAGACCAGCGTTTGTTGCCCATCCCTAATTGCTCTTAAACTGGGTGACTTACCAGGCCATTTGAGGGGGCAGATAAGAATCAACAGTGGTATTATGCGTCTGGGTTCACATGTAGGTCAGATCAGGCAAGTACGGCAGACTTCCTTCTCTGAAGGGCATTACTGAAAGAAATAGGTTATCACGACAGTTGATGATAGTTTCATGGTAACCATTACTGAAACCAGTTTTTATATTCCAGATTTATTAACTTAATTCATGTTCCATTATCTGCCATGCTGAGATTTGAACCCATGCGCCTGGAACATTAGCCTGGGCCTCTGGAATACAAGTCCTGCAAAACTGCAGCACAGAGGGAGTGCTAAAGTGTGTGAGGTGGAAGTCCTAGCTGCAGCCTGTCAATGCTTACTGGAACATAATTTGGCTGCTGAACTTGACTCTTTTGATGATAAGAGGCAAATTCCCAATGTGACGGGCTTCGATCAGGGAAGTGGGGGAGCCGGGATTGAATCTATGAGTGATCCCCCTCCTGCACAACTGCCGCACGCATACGTATACACACACACACACACACACACACACACACACACACACACACACACACACACACACACACACACACACACACACACACACACACACACACACACACACACACACACAATTGACCTAACCTGGACTTCACGATGCGCTGTCCTACATGTGGAACTGGCAGGTCATGTGACAGGATGTCACCAGTGGGATCTGCCTGCTTACGAGCTCTTTACTTGGGCATCATCTTGACCTGGGTCTTCAAAGCTTTTCAGTGCAGTCACCACACTGTGATTTCAACACTGTAGCACTCTAACCAAAGCATCATCTCATGCTATGTAGCCGAACCTGAATCTGTTCACCATGTTGTACCGGAGTTGAGGGGATTGAGCTATGAGGAGAGGCTGAATAAACTAGGCTTGTACTCGTTAGAGTTTAGAAGAATGAGGGGAGATCTCATTGAGACGTATAAGATGATGAATGGGATGGATAGGATAGAGGTGGAGAGACTCTTCCCGCTCAAAAAAGACAGTAGGACTAGGGGGCACAGCCTCAAGATAAAGGGGAGGCGGTTTAGAACGGAGTTGAGGAGGAACTTCTTCACTCAAAGGGTGGTGAATCTCTGGAATTCTCTGCCCGTTGAAGTGGTGGAGGCTGCCTCGCTAAATATTTTTAAGAAGCGGGTTGATGGGTTCTTGATAAGAGAGGGGATTAAGGGTTATGGGGAGAGGGCGGGAAAGTGGAACTGAGCCACAACAGATCAGCCATGATCTTATTGAATGGCGGGGCAGGCTCGAAGGGCTAGATGGCCTACTCCTGCTCCTATTTCTTATGTTCTTATGTTCTTATAATTAAATCTCGTTGCCAGGCTGTCTGACCACTATTGATCATGCCGCTGTATTTTTATAATGATACCCAAGCACCAACCACTTGGGTAAACATGTGGTGGTTTCATTTATTGAGGCCAGACATATGAGAATATTTGTACAAAGGTGAAAAGATTGAAGCCATCAGTATTAGAGCAGTATTTGTTGCGTTTACAGGTTAAAGTGAAACTGGATCACATGATAGACTTCCATTCCAGTGCTGTTCTCCCTTGAGGGTAAATTCCAACAGAGGTCATCCAAACTTCTGCTGCCCTTGTCTTTAATCACAATGTCCCATTCATCTTTCACCCCACATGCTGGCTGACCCATATTGGCTCCCAACTAATCACCGGCCTTTTAGGTAAGATCAAGCATAGTTTCACAGTCCTGCACTTGGTTGAAGTCACAAGGTTACTCTGAGGCTTCGTTTGAAGCAATTTTTTTAAAGCGGCTTCTCAGCCTTTTGGCTAACATGCAAATGAGATCAAACCTTGGAGGAGGTTCAATGCCTCCTCCAATCAGCTTGGATCATGTAGATCAAGCCCAAGACAGGAAGTGGTGAGCCTGTCTTGTCAGCTTGGTTCAGGAATTCTCACTTGTTGAGACTTTGAATTGGAATTTGATTGGATTGAATTGGATATAGATTGAAAAAGATTTAATTCTTCTCCTTGTTTTCAAACAGTCTCAGTCCGCTGTGACTGTGTAATTGCCTCCAGGTCTACAGCTCTCTAAGATAACTGTGCTCATCTTACTCTGACATTACAAGCATCACCAATTTTAATCTATCCAGTGTTGGTGGTCACGCCTTCAGTTTAGACACTAATGTTTTGAATTGCCTCCAGACATCACTTCCCCTAAACAAAAACAGAAAGTGCTGGGAAATCTCAGCAGGCCTGACAGCATCTGTGGTGAGAAAATAGTAAGAAGTCTAACAACACCAGGTTAAAGTCCAGCTGGTTTATTTGGTAGCAAACGCCACTAGCTTTCACAAGCACTCCGAAAGACTTTTTATTGTGTTTACCCCAATCCAACACCAGCACCTCCACATCGAGAGAAAATAGAGCAAACGTTTCGAGTCTCTGATGAAGACGCTTCACCAGAGCTGTTTTTGTTCCTGTTTTTTGTTTCAGATTCCAGCATCCACAATAGTTTGCCTTTATCTCCTCCCCTAAACTTTGGATTCCACCTCTAAAGCACTTCTTGAAAACTTAGCTTTTTTATTATATATTTGGAGTTATTGTTGTGCTGTCACTTTAAGAGTTTATTCATGTATATAGTTTGTGATGTCATCGGCTGCCTTGCCGATTTTTGCTTTAATCTAGATCAAGCCTTTGCAAGTCAGCAGCTTATCAGTAAACCAGTGTTATTGTTTTCACTCAATGCCACGTGCTATCACTGTACCTTCTTTTATCCAGCAAGTGTAGTGTATAACATTTTTGACCAAACTTTTGGTCACCTGATACAATAATTCATTTTGTAGCTCAGTTTTGTAGAATCATAGAATCCCAACAATACAAAGGAGGCCCTTTGGCCCATCGAGTCTGCACCGATTCTCCAACAGAACATCTTACCCAGGCCCACCCCCTGCCCTAGCCCCATAACCCTACATATTTACCAACTAATCTACTTAATCTGTGTGGATTTCCTCTGGGTGGTCCAGATTCCCCCCACTGTCCAAAAGCCGTGCCGGTTAGGTGCTAAATTCTGCCTCAGTGTATCCACACAGGTGCTGGGGTGTGGCGACGAGGGGATTTTCACAGTAACTTCATTGCAGTGGTAATGTAAGCCTACTTGTGACAGTAATAAATAAATTTTAAAAACTGTAAACTTTGTGTACTAAGGAGCAATTTAGTATGGCCATTCCACGGCACATCTTTGAACTGTATGTGTTGCTGCATCACACTCCTGTGAAGCACCTTGAGGACTTTAAGTACATTAAAGGCACTGCATAAAATATAAGTTGTTGTTGTTGAAATAGAGCAAGTGATTCAGCATCTTGGTTGACTGCCGCTGATCATTTGGTTAATGGCCTTGCTGAGCACTTGGAAGTTAATGCAGGCTTTCAGTGTAGCAGGACACACTCTGCTGCCTGCGTATAGTGGCTGACTAATGTTCTTTGCCATCGTTCTCACTAACTACCCAGAGTGTGCCTACAGTATTCCCATTTCCTCTGCTGTAGTTTTGGCTAATGACACAACATTAAATAAAAAGGAAAGATATTTTACACTTTCATGGTGACCTGCTGCTTAGTGATGCATGAACGCAAACTTGTTAAAACAGCTCCAGTTCCAAGGTGAAACATGAAAAGTCATGATGCTTCAAAGCCTGAACGGTTATGAGATCTAAAATACATAATAGAAGGAAATATAAAAGCAATACAGCCCACCTTCAGTGACATGCATCAGTCCATTGGACAGTTTTAGTGTGGTGAAGTTTTGAGTCGAAGTGATATCTTCAGAGCAAATGGACCCTAGCTACTTGAATGGAGTTTGATTTTATTAAACTGTGGGCCAAGAGACAGCGCTTTGATGTAATTATTCTTCTCTTTTGATTTTGTCACTAAAACATGAAACCTGAGATGACCGAAGGACATTGATAACACAAAAGCATTGGCATCAAGGGGTAAATTATTCGGGCCGTGCTGCATAACAGCATTAACAACAAGGCATGCAGTGCAGGTTCTATTTCAAGCACAAACAAGGCCTGTTTGAGCCCTGTGGAAAGATTAATGTGCTGCGCTGTGATTGAATAGGCAGGGCCATCCAAAACCCCATTTATTTGGTGTGACAAGTGTCAGCAGCTGTGGCGTTTAATTCAACATCCCTTGTTACTCAATCCATTGACACCGATGAGCAGTGCTTTAAAAACAGCAGACCCTTTAAAACCGCCTAGAGGACTTAAAACAAAGCTTCAAGAGCAAAAGAACACACTGAACCCCAATACTAGAGTGTTACAAGCATACAAAAGTGACGGACAGAGGGAAGGCCAGCTTATCCTTCATTCCCGCCCCATATTCATGGAGTTATAATATCTAGATACTTTTCAACCATCCCCAATCCCATAGCCATGTCATTTCCTAGATCAGGAATTCAGAGTGAATAAGGGAGGAAAAAACCCTCAGCAAAACTCACAGAATCATAGGGGGAATCCCCCAGTCAGAGCATGAGAGTATGGACTACATAAAGGTCCATTGACCTCAGGAGGATTCTACAGTCCAAAAGAAAAAATGATGGAAAATCTCAGCAGGTCTGGTGGCATCTGTAAGAAGAGAAAAAAGCTGATGTTTCGAGTCCGTGCAAACCTTTGTCAAAACTTCTATGGATTTGGGGTGAGCGCGGCCGCAGAATCCCACCCATAGAATCCCTACCTTGCAGAAGGAGGCCATTCAGCCCATCAAGGCTGCCCGGATAATAATCCCACCCAGGCCCTATCCCTGTAACCCCACATATTTGTCCTGCTAATCCTCCTAAGGGGCAATTTAGTACAGCCAATCAACCTAGCCCACACATCTTTGGATTGTGGGAGGAAACCGGAGCACCCAAAGGAATTCCACGCACACACGGGGAAAATATACAAACTGCACACAGACAGTCACCCAAGGCCGGAATTGAACCCAGGTCCCTGGTGCTATGAGGCAGCAGTGCTAACCACTGAGCCAGCTGTCCTCCTCAAAACCAGTCCTGGACATCATTGGGTACTATTAATGGGCTTACCTCCCATATGATGCAATCTATGTCCAGTCAAAAACAAGTTCAGCTTCCTCCTGAAGGTATGCAGAGGAGTCAGCACCAGTAGGCGCAAGTCAGAATGCATTGCAGCTTTCTAGTATTGGAAGGCTTTCAGGTTTGATGTTGCTTTAATAAATGGCATTGTGACGGAGTGAGGCTTGGAATGACAAAACTGAAAGATGTTATCCTGGAGCCTGGGTTTGAGAATATTATAAGAGCCCAACTTATCTAGGTTGCAACTTTATAGCTCCAGCAGGTGGCCTGGCAGTTTGATGGGATATGAGTGACATCCATGCTATTGTGAAACATGCTGGTAATTTCCTCGCTACGACGCTTGATGCTTTTCTAAGATGTTCTTGGTATCTGTTGTCCATGATCAACAAGTCAAACCAACAATTATCAATTAATGGCCATCTTCTATAGCATCTCATTGGGGCTTAGGAGTCACCACTACACTGACGCTATAGTTAAGAAAGCCTAAAATGCCTCTACTTTCTCAGGAGGCTTAGGAAATTTGACATTTCCACTACGACTCTCACCAACTTTTACACCTGCACATAGAAAGCATTTTTTGTAGTTATATCTCAGCTTTGTATAGCTCCCGCTCTGTCCAGGAATGCCAAAACACTACAAAGGGTCATGAACGACGCCCAGTTCATTATGCAAGCCAGTCTCCCATCTAGCCTCTAAGATACCCACTCCTTCCCTGGACATTCTCCCTGCCTGGCCTCAATAAGCCAGTCCAACCTGGTGCAGCTTGTGAAACAAACATAGAAGCATAGAAATTAGGAGAAAGAGAAAGCAATTCAATTCTTTTACACATCCCGCTGCCTCGGAAAAGTAGCCACCTTAATCCAGAACTCCGTGCACTCCAGACATACTCTCTTCCACCTTTTTCCATTGGAAGAAAGATACAAAAATCTGAGGACAAGTACCAACCGACTCAAGGACAGCTTCTTTCCTGTTGCCATCAAACTTCTGGATGGACCTACCTCGTATTTAGTTGACCTTTCTCTACACATGTGATACACTAATACACATGACAATAATAAATCAAATCACCAATGACAATGAAAGGATGGCAAACAAGGTTGGCCCTCTTTAGCATAGAATCATAGAACCCTACAGTGCAGAAAGAGGCCCTTCGGCCCATCGAGTCTGCACCGATCAGAATCCCACCCAGGCCTTACCCCTACATCCCTACACATTTTACCCACTAATCCCTCTAACCTAAGCATCCCAGGACACTAAGGGGCAATTTTAGCATAGCCAATCAAGCTAACCCGCATATCTTTAGACTGTGGGAGGAAACCGGAGTACCTGGAGGAAACCCACACAGACACGAGGAGAAAGTGCAAACTTCACACAGACAGTGACCCGAGCCGGGAATCAAACCCAGGTCCCTGGGGCTGTGAAGCAGCAGTGCTAATCATTGCGCTACCGTGCAGAATCAGCACGCTTAGACTGAAGATCATCAGCATTCCCGGATACTAATTGTGGTTGATCACTCAATTTGGTCGTTAAGGAGGCATGAAAGACAGAGTAATCAATAAGACCAAGACACTTCTCGCTCGCCTTCAGGTAGCGCAACAAATCAAGATTAGTTTGGTCCTGGCTGCAAAAGCAAAAATAAGATGATAATGCTCTGTGTTGATAAACTGTATGTTAAGCTATTGTTGTAATCCTGCCCACTCCTGTGTGGAATTCAATCAACACTAAGCTAGCATCGCATTTCCAGTTTCTGCAGGCACCAGATAGTCAGACATGCTCCCCCATTGGCATTTCCAGTTACGTAGCTGACTGGCCTTTCTTCATGGTCATATGGCTAGGGGAGCAAGCTCGATCCTTGGAGAAAGGCTAATCTGATCCCAAAACCCAGGCGGATTTTGGCTGAGCGGATGCTGTGAAAAGTCCACACCAGATGGGATGGAAGGTGGGAAATCATGGAGCAAAGACTGGCCATGTCAGTACCGAGTATCAGGGGAAACCAGGCTTTGAATATTTGCTCCCCAATAGCCCATCCAGAGCGTAGGATCATTAAAAAGACAACTGGCATGAATTGCGTTCCTTTTCCAAATTAAATGCCTGTCCAGCAGGTTAATAGGATGGTGTGTTTCCCAACTGTGCATCTGTTGAGCTTCACTTCATTACAGCCAAGATCCTACTTTTCCTCTCTTTAAAAGCATCACTGTAAGTGTTTGGACTTTTTAATTTTGTTTTATTAATTCGTGGGACACTGGATAGCCAGCATTTATTGCCCATCCCTTGTTAGAGGACAGCTGAGAGTCAACCACATTGCTGTGGCTCAGGAGACGCATTCAGGCCACAGCAGGTAAGGATAGCAGATTTCATTCCCTAAAAGGCATTAGTGAACCAGATGAGTTTTTACAATAATTGACAATGATTACATCGTCATCAGTAGATTTTTTTAATTGAATTCAAATTCCACCATATGCCATGGCAGGATTCAAACCCAAGCCCCCAGAATATCAGCAGAGTTTCTGGATTAATAGTCTAGCAGTAATACCACTAAGCCATTGCTTCCCCTTGGAGCATTGTGTTCAGTTTTGGTCATCTTCTTTGAGAAAGGATGTGTTGGCACTGGAGGTTCAGAAGATGTTCACCAGATTGATTCCAGGTCTGAAGGGGCTGTAGTATGCGGAGTGATTGAGTAAATTGGGCTTGTACTCGCTGGAGTACAGAAGAATGTGGGTGGATTTGACTGAGCTATATAAAATACTCAACGGGATTGATAAGGTAAATGTTAACCAATGTTCCCCCTTCTAGAACAGTCTAGGACAAGAGGATATAGTTGCAAAATAAGGGAGGAGAGGTTCAAGACAGAGATAGGGAGAAGCTACTTCTCACAGAGGGCTGTGAATCTATGGAACTCACTGCCCCAAAGTGCAAGTGATGCAGAATCAATAAATTCAAGGAAGACTGTTGTGGTGAAGTTTGACACATAGACGGCCTGGTTCTCTACTCCTTAGGTTCTGCCAAGTGAGTCATAAGAACATGATGGTCATGATTCCCCACCCCTGTTTTTGATAGCCAAGTTCCACATGCATGAAGATGGACTCAACTAGAGTCTTGGGTTGTGTCACATCATGTGTAACCCCACCATTTGGCCTGGGCTTGTAAAATCCCACTAACTGTCCCAGCTAGAGACAATTCACACCTCTTTAACCTGTCATTATCCTTCTCTCCACTCACACTGTAAAGATTTGATTACCTGTAATGACTCACATTCCAACTATGATCTTGCAGTTGTGCCTTTGTCTATGTTTGTGAAACCTACCTCTCCACCCACCTGATGAAGGAGCAGCGCTCTGAAAACATGTGATTCCAAATAAACCTGTTGGATTTTAATCTGGTGTTGTGAAACTTCTTACTGTTCCCACCCCAATCCAATGCTGGAATCTCCACATCATGCCCACTTTTGGTGGGTGAGAAAACCGACGAGGGTGGAGAATCCAACAGGAATCCTCTAATGGCTTCTATGCCCGACGAAATTTCCCATTGAACCCACCCCTTGCCCAACCACTAATGATGTAATTGTGTTCCCTCCATGAAAGATTGGGAACCCCATTCCCATACTTTTAATTAGCACTAGTGGGTTTCCACGCTGCCACATTGGTGAGATTTATAACAGCTTCTGATAAACAGAGAGCTGGCAAACTGTTCCAGCCAAGGGGCACACAGCTAAGTACAGGCCCCGAGTGGGGAGGGTGACCTGCCCAGACAGCATCCTGGCAATGCCCAGGAACTGCCCTGACATGGCCTTCTCGCACTGCTGGGGAGGGCGATTCAATCTGGGAGTTCCAGAGCAGGGGTAGTGAATGGATTCCCATGTCTGTGGGGTCTGGGTGGTGGGGGGGTGGTGGGGGGGTGGGGGGGGGTAGTGAGGGGGAGGGCTGGGTGGGGTGTGGGTGGAGGGGAGGCATGGTTCGGGGCTTCAACGTCTGTCAGGTAGAGGCTGGAGGAGGGTGGGTGTTGCTGGTTGGGGGTTCTTTTTTTTTACAGATCAAGACGCTTTTTAGAAAGGAGCACCTTTTATGTACGCAGGGTGTAGCTCCTTTAAGAGGATGGATCAGGTGACCCAGGGCATGGGGTCACCAGGAAACTACCTCTGCAGCCACTCGAGGTCTGGAGTGCGAGAGGTACAGTTCTTCAATAAACCTGTGGCTTGGCTTTCTGAGTGACTTCTTTGGGGCTACCTTCCTTGTTAGTCTCAGACTTAACAGCATCGATCTCCTGAAAGCTAAAGTTTCCAGTAGGGTGGGCTCTGTTAACGTAATGTTCTGGGACTTTCCCCCGGGAAATTCTTTGAGGAGGTGTTAACTCGAGTGGGGAAAGTGGCGTGAATCTCATTGGCTGCGCTGCCAGCTTTTCCCGCCATGTATTTTGACACTTAGTGATAGAACTGAACCCAAGAATGCACACAGGCTGACAAGTTGCTGCTGTGCAGACAAGATATGGCAAGATCCTCAGAGCACCACAGGACTGGTTTTAATCCTGCTGTCACGCATTTGCATATAACGCGATTACAATTGTACAAACTAGGAAAATGTTCCTCTCCTCTGGTTTGTGTATTAACGACAACTTCTACAAAGCTTCAATCTACCCTCAAGATTCTACAAAGAGAGGATTGGTTTCAGTAGCTGTGCTCTGCAGGTTCCATGGGGCCTCACATTAAAAGCTGGTTATTTTTGTGAAGAGAACAATAAATATTTGATGTACTAACTTATTGTACCCTATGTTTCACGAATGACATTTTATTTAAAAAACACTTCTTTAAATTCACTCTTATGGGATGTGGGCCTCGTTGGCTAGATCAGCATTTATTGCCCATCCTTAATTTCCCTTGAGAAGGTGGTGGTGAGCTGCCTTCTTGAACCACTGCAGTGATCATAGAAACCCTACAGTGCAGACAGAGGCCATTTGGCCCATCGAGTCTGCACCGACCACAATCCCACCCAGGCCCTATCCCCATATCCTACCCACTAATCCCTATCACCTACGCATCCTGGGACACTAAGGGGCCATTTAGCATGGCCAATTAACCTAACCTGCACATCTTTGGACTATGGGAGGAAACCCATGCAGACACAGGGAGAATGTGCAAATTCCACACAGACAGTGACCCAAGCCGGGAATCAAACCCAGGTCCCTGGAGCTGTGAAGCTGCAGTGCTAACCACTGGGCTACCGTGCCGCCAAATGTAAGTACAGTGCAACTAAGGAGAGAGTTCCAGGTTTTTGACTCAGCGACAGTGAAAGAACAGTGATAAATTTCTAACTGAGGATGGTGTGTGACTTGGAGGGGAACCTGCAGGTGACGGTGTTCCCACATGCTTGCTGCCCTTCCCAATGGACCCACCCCATGCCACCGGGAAACACATGGCGGGGGTGCACCATCGACAGAACTGTAAGATCCTGCCAGTATGAATAGTTGGAAAATCTCACCCCTTGTCTTCTCCTTTGAACTTCTGACACCATATTGAAAGCCCTGATGTTGTATTCCGCAAATTGTCCAGCTTGCTTTAGGTCAACATCTGTTTGCAGTATTGGTAGGCGTATTCATATATTAAAAACATGAGTTCCAGAATCCTAATCAAGCTGTCTCTGCCTTTCAGCAACTCCAATTCTAAATAGCTTTTAAAGAAGATATTCACATGGTTATAGTCAGAGCTCTGACAAAGAGTCATCCAGGCTTGAAATATTATCTCTGTTCTCTCTCAACTGATACTGTCAAACCTGCTGTGATTTTCCAGCATTTTCAGTATTTGAATCAGTTGTTTTAGTCCTCACCCTTTTCCATAGGATGTGACATATTTTTCTTGTTATGTCTTTTTTAGGGATTTTTTTTAAATTAAGTTTATGAGGACAGAAAATTTCAAAGCCATGGAGAAAGAGCAGGAGAGTGGGGATAATTAGATCAGTCGTTCAATGGGCTGGCATGGGAATGATAGGCTGAGTGGCCTTCTCTGAGTAGTGACATTTTATGAAACTAAGATGTTCCACGAGATATTAGGTTTTAAAGGTATTTATTGGCTTTCATGTGACTTAAGGCAGCATGGTGGCACAGTGGTTATCATTGCTGCCTCACAGTGCCAGGGAGCCGGGTTCGATTCCCAGCCTCAGGTGACTGTCTGTGTGGAGTTTGCACATTCTCCCCATGTCTGTGTGGGTTTCCTCTCACAGTCCAAGGATGTGCAGGTTAGGTTGATTGGCCATGTTAAATTGCCTCTTCATGTCAGGGGGATTAGCAGGTTAAATAAGTGGGGTTACAGAAATAGGGCCTGGGTGAGATTGTGGTCAGTGCAGACTCAATGGGCTGAATGGCTTCCTTCTGCACTGTAGGGATTCTATTCTATGATATTTAAATATACAATAATGGCTACGATTTATAATAATCACACATCTACTTGAGACAATTAATGTACAATTTATCAGACCATTCACCATGTTCCAGGTTTTGAGATAAAGAAGATTGGCTGGAAAAGCCTTTTTGAATTCTGAATAATTTGTTCCATCCCACGGTACTTTATAAGATTTTTTTTTGCTGTGCAGATTCAGATGTTATCAAAGGATTACCACATCTCTCAAAAGGCCTCCCATATATCATATCAAGGCTTTATCTTTGCTGAGCTGTCAATCAAATTATTCAACAGTTACAAGGACACAAGTTTTTTCTACAGGCGAGCTATCACTGCTCTTGAGCAGATGTGGCCTTGCAGGAGTCAATCCCTCGGAGGACAGTTGAGTTATATATTTGTCTGGAACAAGAAAGCTTGTAGCTGAATGCTTAGCAGCTAAAGCTTTTGATAACTTTTAATTGCCACTGAACATTTCACTTGAAAGCTAACATTTCCAGTACTCTGAGAAAAAAACAATTTAGTAGGTAAAAGTTAAGTTAATATGAGGAAGTAATTGTTTCTTCAAAGGCTTAGTTTCTCCAGGCATGTCACAGGTCAGTTATCCACTATGGTGCCCCTCATGTGATGCCCTGTTAGAATCATGCACTCCTGGGATAGTGTCCTGTCACAAAACCCCCAGTGATCGTTAAGCCTGGATTTGGTTCCTGTCAGGATCGCTGAGTGGGACATTCCCTGGCCTGTATCCTCTGGAATTGAGAAGAACGAGAGGGGCTGGGCAGGCTGGATGCAGGGATATTGTTTCCTCTGGATGGAGGGTCTAGAACAAAGGATTACAGTCTCAGGATATGGGGTAGGTCATTTTGGACAAGGAGAAATTTCTCCACTCAAAGTGGGGTGAACCTGTGGAATTCTCTACCAGAAAGCTGTGGAGAACAAGTCACTGAAAGTATTTAAGATGCAAATAGATAAAGTTTTAGTCTCCAAATACGTCAAGAGTTCTGGGAAGGGTGGTGGACTATAGTGTTGAGATAGAGGATCGGCCACGATCATGTTAAATGGAGGAGCAGTCTCAAAAGGGCTGAATGGCCCTATGTAAACCCAACCATGAGCAAGTGCCCCAGGAGTTGAGATTTTAATTCTGGTGTGGCATTCTTTGGGAATCAGGTGGTGTAATGCCAGAACCAGTGCAGAGGCTGCCACTTGTTGAGGTTTTTAACTTTTTTTTAAAGAATTTGTGACAAATTCTTTGTCTTTGTCACAAATTCTTTATTAAAATGTTAAGTGGAAAGTTGATTTTTGTTTTTATCATTCCCTCAGCCTCCCCCCATCCCATAATCCGTCAATGCTAATCCATGCCACCAGATGCCCTCAATCAACCCTCATGCCCGTTCATGTCCCCCATACCATCCTGTAGACTATATTTTTAAAAAAATGTTCATTCATTGAAACATATTCACTCCACTTACATTCCTTCAACTATATAATTCTTAATAAGAACAAACATTTCATTTGAGCACTTATAAAACTAGCATTAGAATTCATCGTCCCACTTCAGAAACCCTATAACCACACAGTGCCGTTAGTCAAACTATGAAATGGAAGACACCCTATTGTAAAGTAAAGTTTATTTATTAGTTACAAATTGACTAATCATGTGTTAATCTTGTTTGGAGTGGCCTATAAGAGAATTTATGGGAACATTTATTTTGAACTTTGTGGCTAAGTACTTAAGGTTTAAAAATCTTTACGAACATATTAGGATTTCTCCCCCTTACAGATCTGTTTTTATGTAGATCAAATTGATTAAATAATTCTGCAGTGCTTGGATGGTGTGGAGACTTTACTTGGTGCTTTTGGAAGCATTTTGATTCCTTTGATCAAAAACAGTGGCACAGTGACACAGGACAGCTGCCTCACAGTGCCAGGGAGCCAAAGTCCAAGTCAAAAGATGTGTGGGTTAGGTTGATTGGTTATGCTAAATTGCCCCCTAGTGTCAGAGAGATTAGCAGGCTAAATATGTAGTGTTATGAGGATAGGGCGTGGGTGGGATTGCTAGTCCTGGCACGATGGACAACATGGCCTCTTTCTTCATTGTCGGGATTCTATGATTCTATGACGCTCGTTCTCCAGGATCCTGTTGTCCATCAGCAAACGACCCAATAGGTCCTTACTAGGCCCAATTCTGGAAGTGGTGAGAACTGTCCTATTTTAGAATAGAACAGAATAGAGTAGAATCCCTACAGTGCCGAACGAGGCCATTTGGTCCATCGAATCTGCACCAATGAGCATTTTTCCCAGGTCTTCCCAGCCTCCCCTCCCCCCCCCCACTCTACCCCCACACATTTACCCCATTAATCCAACACATCTTGGGATACTAATGGACAATTGAGCATGGCCAATCAACCTAACCCGCACATCTTTGGACTGTGACAGGAAACCAGAGCACCCGGAGGAAATCCAGGGACATGTTTTGGTCTCTATAGTTGGTAGGTCTATCTTTAGTCCCTCATCTTGCAGGTTCAGCCAATGTTTACATTTTCTTAAAGTTTATTTATTAGTGTCACAAGTAGGATTACGTTAACACTGAAATGAAGTTACTGTGAAAATCCCCTGATCGTCACACTCTGACACCTGTTTGGGTACACTGAGGGAGAATTTAGCACGGCCAATGCACCTAACCAGCACATCTTTTTGGGCAGCAGGAGGAAGCCGGAGCACCTGGAGGAAACCCATGAAGACAAGAGGAGAATGTGCACACTCTGCCCAGACAGTGACTCAAGCCAGGAATCAAACCCTGGTCCCTGGTGCTATGAGGCAACAGTGCTAACCACTCTGTCCGTATTCATTGATGCCTTTCCTGTTCTCCGTATAATGGTGGCATCCCTCCATTTACTGGCTTTTACTGGCATGGATGCTACTCTTGTGTAACTTTGGACACTTATCCTTTGAGATTAATAACCTTAACTTGTGCTACAGCACCACTTTGCCCATATTTAGTCAGCTCTGTATCTGTCATAATCCTCAATGCCCAGAGTTGACTGTGAAGTATATGGTGCTGTGTCACTTTTTATTCACTGTTCAGATTCTGTAAAATGTAAATTCAACGCTACTCAAGGAATGATTGCAGAGTCATAAAATTACTGTTTTCTGATCACTGCCTGTAACGTTACCCAGGCCATTCCACTCTTTCTGTCCCTCTCTTTTGTAATATACCGTCTCCCCTGGGTTAACATGTATTTTTGATTACTTTATGTGGTGCCAGAAGGTTCAGTGAATTTTTTCAGAAACTTCAGCCTTGATGAATACCTTTCTTCCTGCATGCAGGGCATTCAAGTGCTCAAAGAAAAATTGAACTAATCATAGTCTCTTCCAAAGCCAGCAGATGATCCCACATTATGGGAGGTATTTTTGGGTTGCTCCCATAAACTAATTGTTAGAGACTTTAGCCCCTAACCATTTGTGCTCAAATCTTTGCATAGGCAGCACGTGCAGGGCAGATGTCCGCTTAAAGCTTCACTGGGCAAGTTAAGATTTTATGAAGCATCTCATCAACTATTGCATGAAGACTTTCACAAACTCCATTATAGAATCATAGAATAGCATCATAGAATCCCGACAGTACAGAAGGAGGCCATTTGGCCCCTCAAGCCTGCACTGACAATAATCCTACCCTATTTCCATAATCCCACATATTTACCCGGCTAATCCCCCTGAAACTCAATCAGTTTAGCAATGGCAAATCAACTTAACCCGCACACCTTTGGACTGTGGGAGGAAACCGGAGCATCAGGAAGAAACGCACACAAATACGGGAAGAACATACAAACTCCACACAGACAGTGACCCAAGCCGGGAATCTGTGAGGACCAGTGCTAACCACTGTGCCACCATGCCATCCCAGGTAGTGTTTTGGGTATAAACATTCCTTGACATAATTTCTTCCTCTATCCATTATACAGCCAAGGTGATTGTGGTGATCTCTTGAACATCAGTTCTTCCTCTTCTCCCAGAATGCCCCTCGGTGAAGTCTCTCTGCTGCCTCTGCTGGATGTTCTTCCCCCGCCTGTCTCTGAAGGGGCTCTTCCTCCACCCTCTATACAGCCAGGGTGACTGCACTGACTTCTCCCAGAATGCTCCTTGATGATGTCTCGATGAATTACCAAAGGGACTTTCCACTGCTGTGTTAATCACGATGATGTTCATATTTTCACATATACTTTTAAATTCAGCATTGGAAAATTAAGTTCTCCCTATCCCCGTTATTAGTTAGGAATATAGCTTGTGGTCCCAGTCCAGTTTCCTATCCATTTTTCCATTAAAGGTAAAGGTAACTGTGGACCGGGTAATGTGTTAGGGACCAGATTAGAAATTCCAAGGTATATTAAAACGTTGGCCTAGACCTTTTCCTTTTTGATTTTGGCATTAGGTCTTTCATTCTATGTATGACTCGATTGATGGTTATTGCATACAAAAATGTATCATGAAATCTAACAGGTCATATACTAGGGAATTTCTATATCACCTTTTACATTTCATAATATATTCTTCTCTGCAATAATCATCAATTCTTATAACTTTATCAAAAGATGACCATGCCTCATATGCATTGAACAGATCTTCATTCTAATAAATTTTGTCTGTAGGTTTAAAGAGGTTATCAAAACTTCCCTCTGTGTCCAAATGCCTCATGGCCTGAAAAGACAGTTTCTGGTGGGGAGTAAAAATGCTATGGCTGCTGCTTCTTCTTTGATAAGGATATAACCTGTTCCCATATATCCCCTTCACTTTTCCATTGGTCCTAATGTTCAGCCTTGCAGAACAAAAATGGAAAATCATATCCTGATACTTTACTCTTGGTTTCAGACATTTTCCTGAAAGTAATGAAAAAAGTAAAGGGTGACACGGTGGCACAGTGGTTAGCACTACTGCTTCACCGCACCAGAGATCAAGGTTCAATTCTAGCCTCGGGTGACAGTCAGCACATTCTCCTTGTGTCTGCGTGGATTTCCTCCAGTTGCTCCGGTTTACTCGTATGGTCCAAAGATGCACAGGTTAGGTGGATTGGCCATGCTAAATTGGCCCTTAGTGTCAGGCGGGATAGCCGGGCAAATATGTGGGGTTAAGGGGATAATGCCTTAGTGGGCTTGTAGTTGGTGCAGAATGGATGGGCTGAATGGCCTCCTTCTGCACTGTAGGGATTCTATGGTAACAAAGATCTGACAACATCTGTGGAGCAAGAATAGAGCCAACAGTCAGGGTGACCCTCCCAAAGAGAGCACTGCCCCTTCTCCAGGTGAGTGGAGAGATAGGTGGGTACCGAAAGCTCGTGATTCCAAATAAACCTGTTGGACTTTAACCTGGTGTTGTGAGACTTCAAAACAAAGACACATGAGGTAGGATTTTTCACCTCCCTTGCCTATGATTTATTTCAGCAGAGGTGGTCCACCATTGGCTGGTGGCACAGACTTTCCAGTCTCGCCACTGTCAATGGATACTATATATCCCTCTGTCCATTATTCGCTGCCAGAGAACTTGGAAAATCCAGCTGGCAGGAATGGCCAGAAAATTTCATTCATTGCTTTTCCTTACTGAGAGAGTGTATTGACCATTTTAGTCTCAGCGTTGCTGACACACAGACACGTACACCCAGGCCAGAATGCTATGACCATTCATGCCGGCGGGATTTTCCCATCCTACTGCAATGAATGGATTTGGCCATGTGCCAAGTCCTCCAACCTTGCTGCAGCAGGAAGGTGGCATGAACGGCTGGTAGGACCGTACCCCCAGTGTCCCTGTTGTCCTCTATTTTGGGTTCCAAGCAATTTATTCAACAATGTCCTTCACCTGTAAGACTTAACAATACAAATAACATACTATTAACACAGTTGCGTTCTCCCTGGCGCCCTGAGCTAATATATATCCCTCAACCAACTCTGCTAAAACCGTTCATCTAGTGACTTCATCAAAATATTTCATCAACAGTAAAGCACTTTGGGAACCCCTAAAGTTAAGCTTAATATAAATGCAAATCTTTTGTTTTATTATGGCCTAATCAGTGAAGGGGTTAATCTAAATCATCATTTTATCCAAAATTCTAACCTAAACCCAATCTAGCTGCTAATAAAAAGTTAACTCACTGGACAGGACAACATTTTCCTTCAACGTTGATCCAGTGTGAGTCACAGAGACTAATTAAATGGCTATAACCAACTGCAAAGACAAATGTTTGCTTTCCCAGACAAAATTAGAATGAGTTAAGAGCTGTTAGCTTATTACCAATTCAAATCTAAAAAAATGAGATCCCAAGCCTTCAGATCTGATGTGAACCATCTTACGTTAATTCATTAAAGACATACAGGAGAAAAACATGCAGGGTTTTGGTGGCAAGGGTTAATTGGATCACCATTACAAAGAGTTACCATAGGCATGATGGGCCTAATAGCCATGACTTGTGTTCTATGGTTCTATGACTAACCACGACGTCTAAACAAGACCAAAGCACTTATCAAAAAGGGTAGATTAAGGAAAATCTCCCTTTTAATATGTTGGAAAATCCTCATGGATTTTCCAACATATTAAAAGCTAGACAACTGGGACACATATTAAAAGCTAGACTAGTGCATCTGTGCAGATAGGGGCAACAATCTTGCAAATTGCAAATAAAGGACTTATGGAGAAATTTCTTTACAGAGAGTGTGGTAAGAATGGAAAGCCCACTGTCACATGAAGTTATTTAGAACAAGGCATCAAACCTACATGAGGGAGAAGGAAATTGAGGGAAATGGGGATGGGGCACAGGAGGTCATTGTGGGGGGACAGTTTTTGTGTCGGGTCTCAATTGTAAGGAATGGGCTAATTGCAACTTTCCATTTTAAGTCTAATTTGTATGTTAACTGTTTAAGAGTACTCACCAGGATATAGAAAGGGGTGGCACTGGGTGCTGGATATGGAGTCGAATCAGAAAATAGAGTGACTTTATGAAGAGGCGGGACTTGCGTTTCCTTTACTGGACTGCAACTGAAGAGGCCCAAGTATTAATACCTGCAGACTAATTGGATACTATGTAACCTACTGGAACTAAAGGCTGACAAGTCCCCTGGGCCTAATGGTCTGCATCCTAGCGTCTTAAAAGAAGTGGATGCATTGGGTTTAATCTTACAAAATTTCCCAGATTCCAGAAAGGTCCCAATGGATTGGAAAACCACAATTGTAACATTGTGGCTGGAATGTTCTGATCTTACCCACAGTTGGGATTCTCTGGTCCCACTGCAGTGAATGTAGATTTTGCAAAATTCTCCATTCTCGCTGGCAGAGGGGCATGCAAGACCAGAGAATTCTCGCCCTCATTTCAGGAAATGAGAGAGACAGAAAACAAGAACCCCAACATTGGGAAAATGTTGGAATCCATTATTACTAAGGAAACAGTAACTAGGCTGGTTTAGAAAATCGTAATACAATCAGATGGAGTCGATATGGTTTTATGAAAGAAAAATCATGTTTGATAAGTTTATTAGAGTTCATTGGGGATGTAGCAAATTGGGTGGATGAAGGAAAACCAGTAGATGCAATGTATTTGCATTTCTAAAAAGCTAAAATGATAAGATACCACATTAAAAGTTACCAGACAAGGTAAGAAGCCATGACATTGGGGCAACAGATTAGTATGGATAGAAAATTAGCTAACTAATTACTTAATAAGTGTTGGAATTAGTGGATTATTTTCATAGAGTCATAGAGGTTTACAGCATGGAAACAGGCCCTTCGGCCCAACTTGTCCATGCCGCCCTTTTTTTGTTAAAACCCCTAAATTAATCCCAAATGCCCGCATTTGGTCCATATCCCTCTATACTCATCAAAGTCATGTTACTCTCTAAATGCTTTCTAAAAGATAAAATTGTACCCGTCACTACAACTACCCCTGGCAGATTGTTCCAGATACTCATCACCCTCTGTGTGAAAAAACTGCCCTCTGGACACTTTTGTACCTCTCCCCTCTCACCTTAAACATATTCCCTCTAGTTTTAGACTCCCCTATCTTTGAGAAAAGATATTGACTATCTACCTTGTCTATGCCCCTCATTATTTTATAGATCTCTATAAGATCATCCCTCAGCCTCCTACACTCCAGAGAAAAAAGTCCCAGCCTATTCAGCCTCTCCTTATAACTCAATCCATCAAGTCCTGGTAGCATCCTAAGAAACCTTTTCTGCACTCTTTCTAGTTTAATAATATCCTTTCTGTAATCGGGTGACCAGAATTGCACACAGTATTCCAAGTATGGCCTTACCAATGTCTTGTACAACTTTAACAAGACGTCCCAACTCCTGTATTCAATGTTCTGACTGATGAAACCAAGCATGCCAAATGCCTTCTTCACCTCTCTGTCCACCTGTGACTCCACTTTCAAAGAGATATGAACATGTATCCCTAGATCTCTTTGTTCTGCAACTCTCCCCAATGCCCTACCATTAATTGAGTAAGTCCTGCCCTGGTTCAATCTACCAAAATGCATTACCTCGCATTTGTCTAAATTAAACTCAATCTGCCATTCGTCAGCCCACAGGCCCAATTGATCAAGATCCTGCTGCAATTGGAGATAATTTTCCTCACTGTCCACAATGCCACCAATCTTGGTGTCATGTGCAAACTTACTAACCATGCCCCCTATATTCTCGTCCAAATCATTAATATAAATGACAACTAACAATGGGCCCAGCACTGATCCCTGAAGCACTCCGCTGGTCACAGTCCTCCAGTTGGCAAATTGTGACTAGTGGCGTGGTTTTGGGGTTTAGAAGAATAAGAGGTGATCTTATTGAAAATGTAAGTTTCTTAGGGGGCTTGATAGGGTGGATGTTGAGAGAATATTTCCTCTCACAGTGGAAACCAAGAACGAGGACGGGTCTCCTATTTAAGATGGAGTAGGAGAAATTTCTCCTCTTGGATGGTCCTTAATCTTTGGAATTCTTTACTCCAGAATGAAATGCAGACTATATTCAGGGCTGAGTTAGACAGATTTTTGATCAACAAGCAACTGGCGGAGTCAAGGATGTGGGGTGGAGGGGCGGAAAAAGAAGTGGAACAAGGCCACAATCATATCAGTCGTGATTTTATTGAATACTGAAACAGCAGGCAGAGTTTCTGTTGTCCAGAGGTTTCCCTATGTTTTTCCAACAGAGAATAGCAACTGGGGTCTACTAATTCAGCCTCATCTGGTAAATTTATGTGAAGGTTTCACTAGATAACCAGTTGAGAAGGCAGAGAATAACCCAGAATAGACAGGAAGTGCCAATTTTCAGTATTAGATTATCTGGGGTGTTATTCTGGTACATGCTTTTTCTTTAATTAACAATCAAAGGTGGATGATCTGGTCAACACCTCATTGATATATTGGCAGAGTTTGTGATAAGCAAATCGACTGCTACATTTCCTATATTGTAGCAGTAACTACTCTTCAAAAAGAATTTCATTGGCTATAAACTACTTTGGGATACCCCAAGGTCGTGAAAGGTGCAATGTGATGCAAGCTGTGTTTTTAAATGGTAATACAAAAGTAGTCACAGAACTGCAATATTTAGTTCAAAATTGGGAAAGAGCAAGGATCAACCATGCTCTGAACTGCCTTCCCTCTAAACCATCTGGTGCGAGGGACACTTGGTAGAATTCTTTCTCCTCTGAGTCAGAAACTTGCGAGTTCAAACTCTATTCTGGAGAAATTCAGTCTGTTAGTGCTGAGGGATTGCTGCACTGTTGGAGGTACCATCTTTCGAATGTTAAACTGGGGCCTGGTCTCAGATTGATGTAAAGGAGTCCACGGCACACTATTTTTGATTAAAAGCACAAGGGGGGACTTCATTGTATCAAACTGGGCATTATTTATCCATCATTTATAAATAAACAATTATATTGGATCATTTATCTTTGTGGGATCTTGTGTCAAGACTTCAAATACTTCATTGGCTGCAAAGCACTTCGGGATTTCCTGAGGAGATAAAAGGTGCTACATAAATGCAAGTCTTTCCTTTCTCTCCCCAACTGATATTAAAATATTCGGATCTATCACAGTTCGGCATGGCTTCTGCTCTGGCCAGGACTGCAAGAAACTGCAAAGTGTCCTGGACGTAGCAAGCCAGCCTCCCATCCATTGACTCCACCTACATTTTCCGATGCCTCGGAAAAGTAGCCAGCGTAATCAAGGATCCCACACACCCTGGACATTCTCCCTTCCACCTTCTTCCATCAGGAAAAAGATACAAAAATCTGAGATCACAAACTAACCGACTCAAGAACAGCTCCTTCCCTGCTGCCGTCAGACTTTTGAACGGGCCTACCAAATATTGAGTTGATCTTTCCCTACATCCTGGGTGGGATATTATGGCCTTGCTCGAGTGAGACTGGAAATTCCCACCCAAGGTCAATAGACATTTCTGTCATCCGCTCTCACCCGCTCCGATTCCATGATGGGTGAGGCGGTAGAATTCTGGTGCCTCTCTATGACAGTAAGACTATATTCTGCATCCTCACCTTTTCTTCTCCCTGTGCACTCTATGGAGGGTATGTTTTGCCTATATAGCACAAGGGACAATACTTTTCATTGTATCCCAATACATGTGACAATAATAAACAAGGTCAAATCAAATTAAAATGGGGCAAAACAAGATTATTGACAAGATCTTACCATCTAAGGAAAATGCGCACTGGTTAGGATTGCCTACTTCTTGTTCATCTCCAGTTTTGGAATAAATAACTGTTTAATATTCATGCAGCAATTCTTTCATGCTGATAATACAATTATCCGCTGTTTGACAGTTCTGTATCTAAATTAGTGAAAGCAGACAGGGATCACTGGCTGATTGATTTGGGATTCATGAAAGTGGCCTGAAATTGACAGGTAGCTTACTGAAACAGGAAAAGGTAGCTTCGGATTTGCAGGTCTGTTTGGGAAAAAATGTGGATTAAATGGGCTATATCATTGATAGAGAAAACCTTTTGAAGGTTGAGATTGATTGGAGCAATCATGGGGATTCTAACAAACGAATTTTGTTAGAAGTCATCAGTAGAGTTGGGTTCATACAGAATTGAAACTATATCCAGTTTAACATTTATTTATGAGTGTCGCACGTCGGCTCACATTAATACTGCAGAGAGGTTACTGTGAAAATCCCCTAGTCTCCACACTCTGGCACCTGTTTGGGTACACTAAGGGAGAATTTAGCATGGCCAAAGCTCCTAACAAGCCTGTCTTTCAGACTGCGGGAGGAAACAAGAGCAATCAAATCAAATCAAATCATGAAGAGGATTATCCATTCCTTTCTTATCCCCCTCAACACTTTGTCCAACAACTTTATAACCAGAATTGTTCACTTGCCATTCCTACCCCTCTTAAAGCCATATTTGAGTAATAGCTGTGATATAATCCTTCCAAGTACCTGAGTTCATTGCCTTACTCACTGGAGTCTTTGCTACATCCCAGCCTTGTTGAATTGCAAATCATCTGACTCAGGGTCCCATCACTTTCATAGTTAGCCTCAGTGCCTCAAGAATTTAAACCCCTACCTCCTGCACCACCTCTCCATCTATTATTCCTCTCCATTATTTGAATTGATTTGATTTGATTCAATTTTTTTTTCTCACATGTATTGAGATACAGTGAAAAGTATTGTTTCTTGCACTATACAGATAAAGCATACCATTCATAGAGTACACAGGATAGAATAGTGGGGTAAATAAGTAGGGAATGGAGATAGCTCCTGTGTAAAATGATCTGTCAGAGAGCTAGTGCAGACTCAATGGGCCAAATGGCCTCCTTCTGCATTGTAGGGTTTCTATGAAATCTCTAATCTTGCCAGCCCTGTTCAGGTCTGCTCCCTTCTCAAGTGATAAAGATGATCTGAATGAACTGCCAAATATGCGTTGGCACGATAAGGGATGTTAACAGGTCCAAACATTATAGTTGAAGAACAACAGTGCAACAGAATGGGATGTAAAATCTTCATCTGATCAGGGAGTGCTTGGTGCTGGCACTGGGCTACGAAGGGTGTAAAATTGCCAGAGCCAACACATAAATCCTCGTCACAAATGACTACAGACTCATCCAGCCTTGCAGTACAGTTTGAATACCACCTGCTCTCTCCTTTCATTTCAAACTGCTGTAATGTGCAGAATGGGCTCAGTATGGAACAAGTCACAGAAAATGTACAAAAGCAGGCACCTGAAAATAAAAACATTGAAAAGCTTTGGAGAAAGAGTTGGGGGGGTGGGGGGGGTGGGGGGTGGTGGGGGGTGGGGGGTGGTGGGGTGGGAAAATGAAACCAATTGGATAAGACTATAAGGATTAGGCCATTCACTCCATCAAGCCTGCTTTGCCATTCAATAGGATCATGGCTGTTCCAATGCTCCTTATGTCCACTTTCCTGCCCTTTTCCCACGTAAAATCCCACCCGAGGCCAATGGAGAATTCCATTCCGCGAGCCCACCTCGCCCCAACTCCAAGGCAGGTGAGGCAGTAAAATTCCAGCAAGGACTCTGTCCCCACAGCTCTCAGTGACAAGAAGATCCAAAGGCTATGAGAAAAGAAATTCCTCCTCACCTCAGTCTTAAATAGGCACCCCTTTATTCAGAGATTAAGTCATTTGGTCCGAGACTCTCCAATGAGAGGAAATCATCCTCTCAGCATTTACCCGGTCAAGCCCCTTAAGAATCCTGTATGTTTCAATGAGATCATCTCTCATTCTTCTAAATTCCAATGAGTGGAGTCCCAACCTGTTAAACCTTTCCTCAGAAAACAAACCCCCCCATACAGGGGACAGTCCTAATGAGCCTTCTCTGAACTGCTTCCAATGAAGTAATACATTTCCTCAAATAAGGAGACCAAAAGTGCCCTCAGTACTCCAGATGTGGTCTCACTTGTACCTTGTAAAGATGCAACAAGATAAGCTCTTATACTCCAACCTTCTTGAAATAAGGACCAACACAGTACGAGGGGCCACGGGCTTAAGGTGAGGGGGGAGAGGTATAACACAGATATTAGAGGGAGGTTTTTCACACAGAGGGTAGTGGGGGTATGGAATGCTCTGCCAAGTAAGGTGGTGGAGGCAGGCACGCTGGAGTTGTTTAAGAGTAACTTAGACAGGCACATGAGTGGGTTGGAGATGGGAGGATATAGGAGATTGTTTTAGATAAAGTTCATTAGCAGGGGGTGTCCCTGGTAACATAAAAGGGTATGGTATGATAATGATGTTTTTTTCTCTTTTAATTCACAGGTTTTAAGTCGGTCCGCCTTGTTGTCCAACGAGGGGCATACATGTGATAGGTCGTACTAGGGTTGCTCTTGAATGTTCGAGATTGGCCTAGTGCTTCATGTCGTTAGTGTGTGCTTAAACTGGACCAGATGCTGGGCAACACAACAGCTCAGTGACTATCACTGTTTGCTGTGCAGACACATGGATTTGGGCCAGTGTCTGTGGGAGTTTGCGCATTCTCCGCGTGCTTGCGTGGGTTTTCTCCGGGTGCTCCGGTTTCCTCCCACACCCCAAAGATGTGCTATTAGGCTGATTGGAAGTAATAAATTGTCCCTAAATTAGTTTCCCTCAATGTGGATTGCCATAAAACAATAGATAGGGGTCATGGGTGGAAGGGGGGACTGGTAATATTAAAATGGCGGCGCGGGCTCGTTGGGCTGAAGGGCCTGTTTCCTGGGCTGTTTTTGTTCTTTGTTCTTAACATTCCATTAGCCTTCCTTATTACCTGCTGCATCTGTGTGCTAGCTTTCTGTTTATCGTGAACCAGTACCCCTGAGTCCCTTTATGTTTCAGTTTTCTGCAGTCTGTCTCTATTTGAATAATACTCTATTCTTTTGTTCTCCCTTCCAAAATGAACAACTTCAATTTTCCCACATTATACTCCATTTCTCAACTTTTCGCCCGCTTACTTTAACCTATCAATAATTCTTTCCAAGATCCAAAGCAGCGACAATGAGTTGAGTGGCCTCTTTTTGTGCTGTGAAATCAAAACTTCCATTACATTTAAAGATCAACCATCCCATTCTTTCCAAGAAATATTCAGGACTATATAAAAACCCAAGTGATATCTACTGCAGAAATTATTTCAAGGTATGCAGATTATATTTTTGGATTGTTTTAAAAGGTCCCATCACATTGATGCTATAGTTAAGAAATCCCACCAACACTTCTAAGGAAATTTGGCACGTCGGCATTCTCATCAATCTTTACAGATTCACCATAGAAAGCATCTTTTCTGGGTGTATCACAGCTTGGAACAGCTCCTGCTCTGTCCAAGGTAACAAGAAACTACAAAGGCTTGTGAATGTAGCCCAATCCAACATGCAAACAAGCCTCCCAGCCATTGACTACATCTAACACTTCCCGCAGCCTTGGAAAAGCAGCCAGCATAATCAAGGACCCCACACATCCTGGACATATGCTCTTCCACCTTCTTCCATCAGAAAAAAAATACAAAAGTCTGAGATCACATACAAACTGATTCAAGAACAACTTCTTCCCTACTGTCATTAGGCTTTTGAATGGTCCTACCATATATTATGCTGATCTTTCTCTACACCCTGGCTGTGACTATAATATTATATTCTGCATCCTCTCCTTTCCTTCTCCCTTATGTACTCCAAGAATGATGTGGAGATACCATCATTGGACTGAGATTCACTAAGGTGAATGATGAAGGACCAGCTCTCCAAAGCTTGTGATTCCAAATAAAACTGTTGGAAATTAACCTGGTGTTGTGAGACTTCTTATTGTACTATATGAATGGTATGCTTCATGTATAGCGCACAAGGAACAATATTTTTCACTGTATACCAATAAATGTGATAACAATAAATCAAACCAAATCAAAACAAGTAATAGTATTTAAAGTTTATTTATTAGTCACAAGAAGGCTTACATTAACGCAGCAATGAAGTTACTATGAAAATCCCCTTATCTCCACATTCTGGTGCCTGTTCGGGTATGCTGAAGGAGAATTTAGCATGGCCAATGCACCTATCCAGCACATCTTTTGGACTGTGGGAGGAAACCAGAGCACCCGGAGGAAACCCACAGGAAGAACATGCAGACTCGACACAGACAGTGACCCAAGTCAGGAATCAAACCCTGATCCCTGGCACTGTGGGATAGCAGTGCTAACCACTGTGTGTTCAAAATGCAAAATGAAAGAGTCTCTTCCTGGTGTCCAAACACAGAAGCTGTATTTGTGGTCTGATGACCTGCTAAGTCAAGTTGTGCTCCATGGTTATTGCTTCTTGCCATCAGCGGCAATTCAGGTTCAAGCCAATTGCGAAGGCAGTGGCCGTATATATAATTGTTGCATCAGTCACAGACACACATTCAGTGATTACAGGATCTGCATGCTGGGCCCTTATCTTTGAATGAAGCACCAGCGGTTACAATTTGACTTAATAGCTGGCTAATCATGCTCACTACTTCTTTTTCCCTTCATGCTAACAGTCCGCTCCATACTTAAATGCATTTCAGTTACACTTCCCTCTTTTCCAGCGAGTGCTCTATCAGATAACCTCCCAGCAACATGACATTGTGAGCTGAAACCTGCTTACATGCTTAGAAGGCAAAGGCTGATTGCGTCAGATAATGGAACATTTTCCAAAGTTATATGCTGTAGACGCAGCAGAATAAAAGTGATGAAAGGCAAGGCTGGGAATAAAACTGATTTTAAACCCCTTGAGCATTGAAGTGATTTTTCATGTGAAAAAGTGACACTGATTTTAGCATAGAATCCTTACAGTGCAGCAGGAAAGCCATTCGGCCCATTGTGTCTGCAATGAACACAATCCCATCCAGGCCTTATTCCAGCAACCCCACATATTTACTCTGCTAACCCCCTTGACACTGGGGTCAATTTAGCATGGCCAATCATCCTACCCCTTTCTTTCAAATGAGACGTAAAAATATGAGGTGCTGGAAATTTCTAAACAACGAGCAGTGTAAGGTGAAATTCAAAAAATGTTAATCGAAATAAAAAACGTTTCTACGTTAGGAGTATTAACGGAATAAGTTGTGGCCATTGTTTCAATTCTCTGAAGGCACTGGGGGTGTGACTGCAAAATCTTTCATGGTCCCTCAGATACATCAGAGTAAATTAGCAAACTATCTAGTTCTACTTTGTAGAGATTTACCATGCTCTAACTTTGCAACTAGAATATTTAAAAGACACTCAGCCTTTCAAAGAGTACATTCAGTAAGCTGGTTACTGTCAGCGTTGCACAGACATAGTTCAAGACATGCTTGTGATTTTTAGCTGCCAAGATGGAGCTGTGCCTTAACTGGAATATCACTTTAAAGGCTAGTGCTGGGGTAATCTGTTTAAAGTTTATTTATCAGTGTCGCAAGTAGGCTCACATTAACATTGCAATGAAATTACTGTGAAAATCCCCCAATTGCCACACTCTGGGCAAATTTAGGAAAATTTAGCACAACCAATGCTTAATTGTTTCCGACTGAGGGAGGAAACCAGAGCACCTGGAGGAAATCCACACAGGCACCGGGGAGGACCTGCAGACTCTGCACAGACGCTGACCCAAGCAGGGAATCAAACTCAGGTTCTTGGCGCTGTGAGGAAGTAGTGCTAACCACTGTCTCGCTGTGCCACCCCTAGGCACTTCTGCAGAGAAGTGGTTTTTAGATGCACGTCTGACAGTTAGATGGATGCTATTGCTTACAGAGGTTTGCATGGATAGGCAGCTACTTATAGATGCCCAACTCTTGGAGTTAAAATGAGGCCAACCTATCAAGAATAGAGGAAGCCACAGGAAATGAGTGGATTTTGTTCATCTTTTCAGAGATTGTTCTGCATCTATAGCGCAACATCTGATGGATTAAAACGTGACACTTCCATGGGGAAAATAGCTAATGTTTCACTTCTGTTCCAAATATATTCTGCTTTCTTTAAGTCAAGCTGATTTATATGCAACTAAACAGTAACAATGAATCGTAACTGAGTTTTAACAGAACAAATACAATGCTGGAATTAACGGGTAATTTGATGTGACCTTTTCGATCAGAATATTGCACATCTAGACACAGCTATTATCATTACGCTGTAATTAACTGATTGATTGTTTAATGAGAAAGTAATGTCAGTGGAATAATCAGCACAGGAGCTATTTGTACTGGCAAGAATGCTTTTTTCTGTTATTCCTAATGAGTTTAGAGCGCATTTATAAATCAGTGACATCATTAACATAGTACTTGACCTCGAGACAGTCTCTGAAAGTCATATGTTTTCTATAATGCCTTCAATGCTTCCACATTAGGGACCTCTGCTCGCATCAAGTAAGAAGCTCCATCATTTCACTCAGCTACAGACTCAATCTGGAGCAATAAATTCTTATGCCACTGTGGGTGGCACAGCGGTTAGCAATGCTGCCTCACAGTGCCAGGAACCCATGTTCAATTTCCGCCTCGGGCCACTATCTGTGTGGAGTTTGCACATTGTCCCTCTGGGTCCATGTGGGTTTCCTCTGGGTGCTCCGGTTTCCTCCCATTGGCTGAAAAACATTTCAGTTTTCAGCCGATTGACCCGAACAGGTGCCAGGTGTGGCGACTAGGAGAATTTCACAGTAACTTTATTGCAGTGTTAATTCAGCCTTACTTGTGACTAATAATAAATAAACTTCAAAATTTAAAACAGTGTCCTTCAGTCTAAAATCAAACCATGACTGTTCTCCTCGTGAAGTTATACATCAGCGAGAGAGTGTTGACCAGCGATTAAATGACAGTGCTATCTACATTTCGATCCTTTCTCAGAAGGCGGCACAGTGATTAGCACTGCTGCCTCACAGTGCCAGGGACCCGGGTTCAATTCCAACCTTGGGCCACTAACTGTGTAGCGTTTGCACATTCTCCCCATGTCTATGTGGGTTTCTTCTGGGTGCTCCAGTTTCCTCCCACAGTCCAAAGATATGCGGGCTAAGTTGATTGGCCATTCCCAATTGTCCCTTAGTGTCAGAGAGATTAGCAAGGTAGTTATGTGGGGTTATGGGGATGGGGCCTGTTGGGATCATTGTTGATGCAGGCTGGAAAGGCTGAATAGCCTCTTTCTGCACAGTAGGAGTTCAATAATGATTTTGACTGGCAGGATTGGCATTTTTTTGCCCATCTTCTAGTTGCCCTCAGAAAGTGGTGATGGGCTTTCTTCTTGACCCCTTTGTTAGCCAATACAAAGATCCATGAAAGCCAGTGTTCCAGTTTAAAGATGTATCTTTTATTTGACCAGCTAGTCACAGGGAGAGATTATTGAAGAGTCCTGGGCCTCTCCAGACATAGAGCAGCCTGGCCTCTCCAATAAAACTCTGATGTATACAGCTTAGGATAGATCAATTATACATTTTTCTTATCAAATTCTCCCACCTTTCATAAGCTTTGAATCAATCATCTTCAATACGTTTAAATCATTAATACATCTGTCACAGACTTTAGCCAGTTGCATTTTACCTTCTGACATGGTGGTATTTTATTGGCCTGTGAAATCCGGATGCTCCCTCTCCATTTACATATATAACTTCCTCTATTGCTTAGCAACCCCACTTGCTGAGGTCAAGTTTAATATTCTCACCATTTTCCTCCACATCACCAGCCACATCAGACTAAAATGCACGTGCTCACATGTAAGAAGGCATTGTCTTATCTGGATAGTGAATAACTCTATTCATAAGCAGCTTGTGAACCTTACTGCTTGCAATTCCCATTGATACGAACTTGCACATCCTGAGGTTTCATTGTTTCTTAAGAATATGGTTCTGTCTGAAAGTCCCAGTACCATCAGGCCTTGCAGCAACTTGCTCTTGGTTAAAATGCACAATTGTATTATCAAAATACAGTTAATACATTTAAAATATCAAAATATGCATTTAAATTGTAATCACATGTTTTAAACCTCTAACAGCATTCACATATGTGTAAACTATTCTCTTTTAGCTTATAAGTCTGATTTAGAGTAATTTAACTCAATGCTAGTAGTTCTGTCAGTGTCTTATATGCTGAATGATTTGAAATATTCTCTAACCTACAAAGATATTTTCCTTTCCCCAACCCCCTTGAAATCCATATGGTGATTTGATGCGATTATTTCTTGATACAATTCATGGTTTGGCCAGGTCTACTTTAAAGAGCAGGTAAGGGTTAACCACAATGGTGTGGCACTAGAGTCAGAGAGAGTATCAGACTGAGTGAGGTGGCAGGTTTTCTTGTCTGTCCCTATCAGTGGTGCAACTTAGGGTTTTACAGCCTCATGATTATCTTTACCGATGCCATTTATTTTATTCCCAGTCTATCCTAAACTGAATACAAATTCGTACACCTCCCTGGTGGAATTTAACACAGATCCTGGGGATGATGGGTCCACTGCTATGGGCGGCATGGTAGCAGAGTGATTAGCACTGCTGCTTCACAGCTCCAAGGACCTGGGTTTGATTCCCGACTCGGGTCACTTTCTGTGCGGAGTTTGCACATTCTCCCCATGTCTGCGTGGGTTTCCTCTGGGTGCTCCAGTTTCTTCCCACAGTCCAAAGATGTGCGGGCTAGTTTGATTGGCCATTCTAAAATTGCCCCTTAGTGTTCTGGGATGCATAGGTTAGAGGGATTAGTGGGTAATTGTGTAGGGATAAGGGAATAGGGCTTGGGTGGGATTGTGGTCGGTACAGACTCAATGGGCTGAATGGCTTCTTTCTGCACTATAGGATTCTATCATTCTATGACTCATTGTCCAGTAACATAACCATTACCTCTTGCTTTCATGCACGCACGTCTCTCATTGCACTGCCCTTCATTGTAGTTCTTTTCATTAGTGTCACAAGTAGGCTTACATTAACACTGCAATGAAGTTACTGTGAAAATCCCCTAGCCGCCACATTCCAGCTCCTGTTCATGTACACTGAGGGAGAATTTAGCATGACCAATGCACTTAACCAGCACGTCTTTCATCCGGAGCGCCCGGAGGAAACTCATACAGAGACGAGGAGAACATGCAAACTCCGCACAGATAGTAACCCAAGACGAGAATTGTACCCGCGTCCCTGGCACTGTGAGGCAACAGTGCTAACCATTGCGCCACCGTGCCACCCTGTTTGATCTATAATGAAGCAACGTCCCATATGTGAATGCTGTGAGTGCATTGGATAGCAAACATCTGCACACAAGGCTCATTAGGCCTCACAGTAGATCAAGGCCCTGAAAAGGCCTAGTTTTCAATTGTGAGCTTCCCTTTTTTTGCCCAAAAAAATGAACGGTGATCAGAGGGGAATGAGCTGGATGGGGAAAGAGGAGGAGTGGGGGAGGCAACACCACAGCTTATCCACGGATGTCTGATATCTGCCTGACCATGACCAGAGATGCCAATAAGTGATTGAGGAGCCTGCCCATCAGTTTCAAGTGAGTGATAAAGGAGCAGTGGTCCAACAGTTCATGATTCCAAATAAACCTGTTGGACTTTAACCTAGTGTTGTGAGACTTCTTACAATGCCAACTTGATAAGGTGTGATATGTATGTATATATATATATATATATATATATGTATGTATATCTATCTATCTATATCTAGGATCAGTGTAGGAGCGACTCAATTTCCCCTCCAGCCATCCACAAACATGATTCCCACAACCCACCGATTGCATTTGTACGAGGGGAGAATCCAGAAATAACCAGGACCTCCATTCTTCAGCTTCAGGCCGATTTCTACCAGAAAAAGTCTAAAACCTTCCCAATGGGAACCTGAATGTTAATGTTCAGAGAGTTGGCCTTGGGAGTGCATTATCAGAAAGAACTCTCATAGCATTGCCTCATGTCATTTCTCATATCATCAGCACTCATGTTTTATCTTCCTTACTTCCAGCGAACAACTCCTGCGTCTGTCCCAAAGCTTAAGGATGCCTGTTTTCAGAGGGACATAGAACAGCGTAGAACTGACAGCCTCAGGTCATCTTACACGTGCCGACTTTGAAGAAAGGAAGCTGAGAGGGCAGATCTTCAAACTTCAAAGTGGTTAGAGAAGATAACCCCAGTAATTTGGATGTAATTCTGTGCAAGAACTCAATTGCACTGAATCTGTGTTTCCCTATGGTGATTCCAGTTAAAAATGAGTGTGCCTAGATCCAAACTCTGTGAATTTGAAGGCCTAATATTCTTTTCACTTTTTAATTTTTATTCTAATCGCTCAGAGTCAGTCTTTGGTTCTTTCATTTATTTTTTTGTTGCCTTACTCCCTCAGGAGTTCTGTCCTTATACTTTCAGTTGTACAATTGTTAATCAATGATACTTAAGGTGCGATGACTCCCTTGTCGAAAGGTTCCATCAAAACGTTTCTAGGTATGGCAAATGCTTCAAGCTTCACCCTCTCTTGGGATTGTTATGTACTATAAATCCTTACTTCAAGTGCTTAATATTCCCTGGAAATACCAAACAGAGAAAATATTTCTGGTGGCATTGCAATTTTGTTACCCATAGCAACCAGATTTGTTGCCCTTCGGATCTTTCCTTCATCTTTCATCACTTTCTGTAAAAGAGTATATTTAAAATAGCTGAAATCATAGAATCTTTACAGTGCAGAAAAAGGCCATTCGGCCCATTAAGCCTGCACAGACCACAATCCCACCCAAGCCCGATCCCTGTTCACCATTCACCTTTTGTGAAATGATGTGACATTTTTCACCAATCTTACTTGATTACCTAATTGCGTTTGGATGGAATGAGCAGTAGAGAAATTTTGCCACTTTTCCAAGTATAACTGGCTTAAGGAACAATGTCACCTCAATTTATTAATCCATCCCATGTTTTACACTGCACAAATGATGCAATGCATTAATCCATGCTTTACACCTCAGACTTAATGGTAAATATTGATCCATTCCATCTTTTACATAGTATATTTAATGCAATGAAGTCATCTATTTCTTCCTATAACGACCAAGTTGGGGAGGCAATGGCATAGTGGTATTATCACTAGACTATTAATCCAGAAACTCAGCTAATGTTCAATTGATGCACGTTCAAATTCAAATGGTGGAATTTGAATTTAATTTAAAAAATGTGGTCTTAAGAACCTACTGATGGTATTGAAACCGTTGTCGATTGTTGGAAAAAAAGTCATCTGGTTCACTAATGTCCTTCAGGGAAGGAAATCTGCCATCCTTACCTGGTCGGGCCTCCATATGATTCCAGAGGCACAGCAATGTGGTCGACTCTCAATTGTCCTCTAAAAATAGCCTAGCAAACAACTCAGTTTTAAGGGCAACTGAGGATGGGCAATAAATGCGGGCTAGCCAGTCCCACGAATGAAGAAAAAATAAATTAACAAGTGTTATTTAGACCCTGAAATAAGACTATAGACTCCTGATGCATGAAAACTCCCAGTTGTTCCTTGACATATTCCTCATCCGATTGTTTCAGCAACAGCCTTAAAGTAAATCAGTTAATGCTTCCAATAAATTGGTGGAAAGAATAACTTGAGTCCGTACTCTAGAACTGCAGAATGCTTAACATTTTGTGTTGACTTCTAGTGCTTCTGACATCTAACATTAACCCCTGCAGGTCAGAAGGGAATGAAAGCTCTGTCAGTCTCAATTAATACAAACTGTACTGCTTGATATGTCTTTGAGCTGTCTTATCTGTATCTTTGGACATCAATTAGTTCATTTTATTCCACCAAACCACAGGAATGGGCTAGTGATAGGCAGACAACCTGGAGTAAATGAGGAACTAGCTTCCAGCTATCTTAAACCTGCATCTGTGTTGACGAGGCCTTCTGGAGCGTAATGTAGGAACATGAGGAGGCTATTCAGCCCCTTGACCTTGTTCCGCTCATCTATCAGGCCTAATAGATTACTAGAAGCTTTCATGCATCAGGAGTCCATAGTCTCATTTCAGGGTCTAAATAACACTTTTTAATTTATTTTTTATTCATTCGTGGGACTGGCTAGCCCACATTTATTGCCCTAACTGGTATGTGCTACGATTCCCTTGGAAGCTGATGACTTTTTTAAAAATTTGAATTCTAATAATAGAGTAAAAAGATCACAGATGATCTCGCTTGCCACGGGGATGATAGCAGGTATAGCGGGGGTGGGGGCAGGGTTGTTGGTGGTGCACGAACCACGCAAAGATCCATTAACCTTGGGCGGTATTTTCCAATCTTGGGGTGAGTACAGCCGGAAAATCCCACCCTTCATGTTTTGACTCTTACTGTAACAAACAAGCTCAAAACAGCATTGTCCAAACAATATCCAAAAGGCAATTTACACTCCAAAGTTCATAAAAGACCATCCATTTATCTTCTAAAACAACAAAAATTCACTACATTGTGATACTTTACTCTTCCTCTTAAGTGGACATTTCATTCTTCAGAAAACAATCCAAAATTATTCCCTGCTCTTGTAGATTTGCTTCCTTTTGTCTCTTCAGCTGGATAACTTCTAATCCCCAAAAGCACTTTTACAGCCTTCTGGACTCGACACTGAGTTCAACAACTTCCGATAATGAGCTCTGTCAATTGACAGTGACAGGAGCATTTGAAATAATTTCATGTAATTTCTCAACTCATTGCCTCACGTTCCTCCTCCCTGGCATCACCTTTCTACATTACTCATCCACAACTAACCTTTACGGAAACTTTTTTGCCATTGAAGTCACTAGTCTGGGTAATGGCGAAAGAAATATTCATCATTTACTTGCTTTCATCATCTGATGTCCTACTTTTGTCCTTTTTACATATCATTATTTTCCTGAGTCTTCCTCTCTTGCTCTGCCTGTCCATGCAGATTTCTCCAGTTTCTATTTGCCGTTTTTAATGCTATTGTTTGTGGCAGTTTATCTCTTATCCCCATTTTGCTATGTGACATGTTAATAATCCAGTTATCTGTGCCGTATAGTTGTGTATGCATATTTGCCTGTGTACATGTTGTGTGTTTGTGAGGCATGTCTGTGGGCCTGTTGGGTGCTTCTGCACATGTGTGCGCATTTGTGTAGGTACGTGTGGGGATTGGCTTAGATCCGTTAGCTTGACAGTTGGTTCATGATGGAAAGTGACACCAACAATGGGGGTTCTATTCCTGTACCAAGTGGTGTTATTCATAAAGGCCCAGCCTTCTCAACCTTGTTCCTTATCTGAGATGTGGTGATCCTTAGGTTAAATCACCACCAGTTAGCTTTCCCCCTCAAATGTTATAGGCATTTGACAACTTTATTTGTGTCTACCTGTGTGTAAGTAATGGTTTAATGGTAGGAAGGTATCTCAAAAACCTCTGAAAAATAAATTTGTTAGCTACTATGGCCATTTACCTTCTGGAACTAGATTTTTACCTTGTAGACTAAGAAATCTGGGAGCAAAATCTATTTTTTTAAGTTGCTTAACATCTGGGTTATTAATCCTGGGATGTGCAATTTGATCTCCAAGTGCTGTCATTAAAAATGAGTCAGCAAGTCCTTTGGTTATCTTTAACATCCTTCTCCGTCTCTCTTTCTCTGGCACTATTTGTGAAAAGCAAGTGCCGATGGCATTATCAGACAATTGCCTCAAGACGTTACCGTGCCAACTGGACAGATAAGAGTTATTACTCAAGTATTGCTTTAGCTTCAACTGCATGCACCTTACTTCCACTCGTTTGCCTTGTCAAATTCAATAATTACTTCAAGCAACAACCTTCAATTATGCCCAAAAGTTGATAAAAAAAAATGAAATAAGTCAATCATGAGGAGAGAATGAAACCATGACTGTTAGTGATAATTCCTTGTAGCAGGTAGATTGTCACATTGACTGTCAGAAACCAGACAATGGATTTGAACACAGCAGAGGCGCTAGAATTTAACAACAGCAGGCCACGTTTCTATCTGTGCTTATGTAACGGTGTTTAATCTAGTGACGTGGTCTGCCTAGACAGTTACTCCAACACATATCCCTTGTTGGCTGTGACTGTCTTCTTTAATGCAAGGGTGGTAAGGGAGAGATTGAACAGACCTGTTCAAAGTGATGAAAAGCGTCAATAGAATAGGGAAAAGAGTTTTTGTCTTGAAATTCAGTAAGTAGTGAATACACATTTAGGATAATTGGTTGAAGAAAAGGGGGAGATGAGAATTTATTTCACCTCAGCAGCTTCTCATGATCTGGAATGCGCTGCCTGAAAGGGCAGTGGAAGCTGATTCATTGATTACTTTTAAAGCAAAATTGGATATAAGATTGTTTTTAAAGCAAAGAATGTAGCGTTCTGAGGAGACGACGTGGGGGCGGGCACCAATGAGGTAACACTTTCAAAGAGCTGGCACAGGCATGGTGAGAGAATGGTCTCCTTCTGTACCATATTTGACTACGCAATTATGTACTTTTACAGAGTTCATTAGTGAACAAGAAGATTTATTTAGTGATCTTCAAGAGCAGCAGCAAAGAGTCATAAAGATATACAGCACGGAAACAGACCCTTCAGCCCAACTTGTCCATGCCGACCAGGTTTCCTAAATTGTACTAGCCCCATTTGTCTGTGGTTGGCTCATATCCTTCTAAACCTTTCCCAACCACGTACTCGTCCAAAATGTCTTTTATATGTTGTAATTGTAACCCCATCTACCACCTCCTCTGGCAGTTCATTCCATATACACACACCATCCTCTGCATGAAACAGTTGTCCCTCAGGTCTCTTTAAAATCTATCCCCTCTCACCTTAAACCTATGGCCTCTAGTTTTAGACTGCCCTAGCTGAGGAAAAGACCTTGGTTATTCACCTTATCTATCCTCCTCATGATTTTATAAACTTCTATCAGGTCACCCCTCATCCTCCTTTGCTCCTTTTCAGCCTCTCCTTACCATTCAAACCTTCCTTATAAATCTTTTTTGCACCCTTTCCTGTTTAATAATATTCTTCCTATAGCTCTGCAGACAGAATTGTACGCAATACTCCACATATGGCCTTACCAATGTCTGGTACAGTTATAAGAGAATGTGTGCAGCTGGCTCTTAATAGCCTCTGCCTAGGAAGACTCTACCCCCCGAGGTGATTCCCCAACTGACTCCCAGTTGGTCAACCAGGCTAGGTGACTCTTACTCTGCTGTGTTGCCCTTAAAGGGGCAATCACTACGAAGCTTCCCAGACCCAGAAATCAATCTTCAATGCTGTACTGTGGTTTGGCAAGTACCCTCACCCTTGAGTCAGATGATTAGGACTTCAAGCATGTCTTCAAACACAAGAGAAATCCTGGCTGACACACTATGGCAATGGGAGTGCTGCGCAGTCAGAGGTGCCATTTTTTTAGGTGAGATGGTAAACTGAGACTGAACTGCCTCTGAGGCAGAGATAGATGATCCTGAGGCTCTACCTGAAGAAGAGTGATAGATGAATTATGACCCAATGTCCTGGCCAAACTACGTCCCTCAACATGGCTGGAACAGATGATTTGATCATTAATCTCATTTTTTCCAATGGAACTTTGTACAAATTGGGTGCCATGTTTCCTCCACTGAAATGCTTCAAAAGTACTTCACAGACTGTAAAGCACTTTGGGGATGCTCTGTAGTCATGGAAGATGCTATATAAATGCAAGATCTTTCTTCCCATTTGTTACTCATGTCTTGTTAAAATATGAATAGAATCTGTAAGTATTAAAAACCAATCATAAAAAGTGAGATACTAAATAGAACAACTCCACTGACACCAACAATAAGAAGCAGAGAGACCAAGGAGATCCATGTGTACCTCATGTTTGCAATGATAAATCACACTATGAGAACTAAGAGATTTTCCTGCCTCCCAGCCAGTACGAAATCAACTACACAGTCGGTTAAGTCCAATGAGTGGTGTGGCGGTCTGCAACATAGAATTTGTAGAGGGAGAGGTTGAGTGGCTGAAAATTGCAATCAATATACTGGCAGGAGTGCCAGTTACCAGAGGGCACAGATTAAAGTTAATTGGCAAGAAGAATCAGAGGGGAGATGAGGAGAAAACTACATTATGCAATGGCTTGTTACGATCTGGAGTGCACTGTCTGAAAGGGAATTGGATAAATACTGGAAAAGGAAAAACAAATGTAGGTTTATGAGGGCGGCATGGTGGCACATCTGTCTCACAACACCAGGGACCTGGGTTTGATTCCCATGCTGTCTGTATGGAGTTTGCACATTCTCCCTGCATCTGTGTGAGTTTCCTTCGGGGTTCTCTGATATCCTCCCACAGTCCAAAAATGAACAGGTTTGGTGGATTGGCCATGCTAAGTTGACCCTTAGTGTCAGGAGGACTAGCTGGGGTAAATGCATGGGGTTGTTGGGTTAGAGACTGGGTGGGATTGTAGTCAGTGCAGACCCAATTGGCTGAATGGCCTCCTTCTGCATTGTAGGATTCTATGATAATAGGCAGTGGACTAATGGGAAGATCAAGGCACAATTTAGGTCACCCCTCATCCTCCTTTGTTCCCAGCCTATTTAGCCTCTTCTTATCATTCAAACATTCCTTATAAATCTTTTTTGCATCCTTTCCTGTTTAACAATACCCTTCCTATAGCAGGAAAAACAGAATTGCACACAATACTCCAAATATGGCCTCACTACTGTCTTGTACAGTTAAAAGAGAATGTGTCTCAATGATGTAAAATTCTAGAAAGCTATGGTATAACCATTATTTCCTTTATAATTTAATGCCAGGTCGTTATGCACTTTAATATATTGGATGAAATTCATCGGCCTCCTCGTGGCATGTTTCTCGGCAATGGGTGGTGGGCCCACCATTTGCCAGTGGTGGGATCTTTGATCCTGCTGTCACTCAATGGGATTTCACCTTGATTCCACCTCATGTCACTGGAAAACCCAAAGTGGCGGGAGGTGGGGTGGGGGGTGTCATTGACATTACCAGAAGGGTTTCCCAGCATGAATAGCCAGAAGATCTTGCTCACTATAACCATTTCTCAACCCATCAGAGAGGGGCATTGTAAATATGGATACTAAATAAAGCAAAGACATGATTTTGATCCACAAGTATTTACCAATCTTACCTTGCAACCCCCTCCTTTAAGAATGTCCATCCATGACATTAGGATACTGGACGTCAATTTAAAACTCCATCCAGTCCTGGATCAACCAAAGTTTCAATGCAGAAGCCCCAGTTCCTATAATTCGGAAATTTCAAGAGAAGATATAATTTCTCAGGATCGACGGACAGTGAATTAGTTTAATTGACTGGTGTACCAGTTGACATTTCTGCGATTTTAGCTTTAAATTCAGATGTTACATATTCTGTATTAAACCAAGTATCACCCCAAACTAGTTCCAGTGAAGGTTTCGCCTTTACTTTTCAAATACTAAAGCTGTGTAGGAATGGCTATTAGTCATGGGGAAGTCACATTGTTGTCAAATATCTATTATTTGTTCAGCACATTCAATGCCTCTAATTACAATTCCCTTCCCGCACCTAATAGAATTTTGTCTCTTTCCATAACTAGTAATTCCTGGGACAAGTCACTAATCTGTCAACAGGGGCTTGTAGCATGAGGGGCAGCACTTTATGTCAAACATGACTAACCAGGAATCTCTCTCTTTCTTATCACTAGCCATTGGGGTGTTTGGAAGGATTTGCAGATTGACACATCCACCCTGTTTGACCGCGTTATGAACGCACCTTCCTTGAGACCAAAGCTTCTGGCTTCTGAGGCAGGGTGCTATTCATTGCATCATGAGCCTCCATACTTACGATGTTTACGCCTGTTTTTTTATGGAATTCAAGTCCATAAACTTCAGCATGCTGCCTGGTTTGATACTTCAATATGGAACTGTAGGAGTGTTAAATTAACTGATCTGATACAACATTTCAAAGGGGAAAATTTTGGCATTCTGATTATTGACACATTAGTTAAGAAAGAAGAAAAATCCAGCTAGGAAAGAGAAAGTTGACAGATTCAGCAGTCACTCTGTAACTGGAGCATGCAAAGAATGTCATGAAGGTTTTACTTTTTGCTGCCAACTTTAAGCAGTTCTTGGCCGAAATTCTCCCATCTTGCAAACCACTGCAATTTTGATTTTGAGAATGTGAAATGTCATTGATGGTCAGGCTGGAATTTCTAGCTTTTAGATCAACACTGCTGGAGAATCCTGCCCTTAATTTTTCAAATCCCCAAAATAATTGCTTTGTTTCACCATCAAAATGAGATTTAATTGAGCCAAAAAGTAGTTTTGCTTTTGTGGACGATTAAATGGTCAAGACAATGAAGGTTGAGATGAATGCCAGATCAGTGAAGCCAACTGAATCCTTGATGTGGTTTACATGAAGATCCCAAGGTGCTGCAGAGTAAGTATTCCAATCAGTGGCCTCTACTGAACAGTTTCAAAAGGGAGGTCTGAAAGGGAGATCCATTGGAAAAATTGACCCAATTCACTGATCTCTAAACAAAACAAGGTTTGCTTTTATCAGAAATAATTCTGCAAAATCTATTAAGAATCTTGAAGGATGGAATCAAGAAAAATAAATTGGAGGGGGTTTTCCATGTCCCACGAGGAGTGTTTCTCAATGGCGGGAAGTGGCCCATCATTGGCTGACGGCAAGATCTTTGGTCCCAACTCCGTCAATGGGATTTCCTATTGAATCCACCCAATGCCACCGGAATACGCATAGCGGGAGGGGGGGCTTGCCAACAGCGGCAAGATCCCAACAGCCAGAAAATGACCCCCATTATCTTTTAAGAACATAAGAACATAAGAAATAGGAGCAGGAGTAGGCCATCTAGCCCTTCGAGCCTGCCCCGCCATTCAATAAGATCATGGCTGATCTGTCGTGTCTCAGTTCCACATTCCCACCCTCTCCCCATAACCCTTAATCCCCTTGCCTATCAAAAACCTATCAACCCGCGTCTTAAATATATTTAGCGAGGCAGCCTCCACCACTTCAACGGGCAGAGAATTCCAGAGATTCACCACCCTTTGAGTGAAGAAGTTCCTCCTCAACTCTGTTGTAAACCGCCCCCCCCTTTATCTTGAGGCTGTGCCCTCTAGTCCCACTGTCCTTTCTGAGCGGGAAGAGCCTCTCCACCTCTATCCTATCCATCCCATTCATCATCTTATATGTCTCAATGAGATCTTTGCTGAATGTAACCAGGGGGTTGAGAACCTTCAAAGAATTCAATCAAAATCGTCCGTAAAACGGACAGAGCTATAAACTGCATTATTAATTGATGAGATAATAAGAAGTCTCGCAACACCAGGTTAAAGCCCAACAGGTTTAAACCTGTTGGGCTTTAACCTGGTGTGATGAGACTAATTACTGTGCTTACCCCAGTCCAATCCTGGCATCTCCATATCAGAAATAATAAGAAACAGAGGGTCGTAATCGGCACTAATAGTTCTAATTGGACAGCTGCGACTGGGTGAGATCCCGAGAGACCAGCGCTGGAACTCCTGTGCCACATAATAGGTATTTGTGACCTCGGCAAAGATTTAAATAGAATTACAACATTGGTGGTTGATATAAGATTCCATGGGAGAGCAGGACATCTGAAGGAGATTAATGTCCTTTAAAGAGATCTGGAGACTGTAACCACCTGAGCAGGTGACTGACAGGTGGAAATTAATATTGAGAGAAATAAAAAACCAAGACGGTACAGAAACTAAAAATGATCGTACCACAAAAGATGTAGCATGGAGCGACGCAGCACACAAAGAAGTTATTCTCATTGTGCATGCTCTTTGAAAGAATGATCCAATTAGGCTCAGTTCCCTGCTGTTCCCTCCCCATGGGCTTGCAGTTTATGTTTTTTTCAAGTATTTATTCAATTCCCTTTTGAAAGTTCCATTTGAATCTGCTTCCACCGCCCTTTCGGGCACTGTAGGCTGGATCAGAAGAATCTGCTGTGAAAAATGTGTTCTTCCCCCTGGCTCTGTTGCCAATTAAATAACAGAAATGACAGCTCAAACATTCTTGGTTTCTGGGTTTTCAGACGGGGATAGAGAGGAGAGGTGGCAATATTGACTAATGAACAATTGCAGGCTGGGAGGAGGGACGATATGCCAGGAGGAATATTGATAGAGGCCACGTGGAGTGAGCTGTGGAACAAAAAGAGAGCAATCAACCTGCTGAGAGTGAAATAGAGACCTGCAAACAGTCAGAGGGAGACGTACTATTGTTTTAAAAGGGAACAAGGTGTGGCTGCATATGGCCGTGTTGGCCAAACATTGTGGGTGGGAAAATTATTGGAAGAAATTCTGAGATGTTGTAAATTGTCATTTCAAAAATCACGGTGGCACGGTGGTTAGCATTGCTGCTGCCTCACAGCGCCAGGAACCCGGATTTGGTTCCCAATTTGGGTTGCTGTCGCTGCAGAGTCTGCGTGTTCTCCTGGTGTCTGCGTGGGTTTCCTCCTGGTGCTCCAGCACTTTTTCCCACAGTCTGAAAGACGTGACATTTTGGTGCATTGGCCATGCTAAATTCTCCCTCATTGTATCCGAGCAGTGGGACGACTGGAAGATTTTCACAATAACTTCATTGCGGTGTTAATGTACATTACTTGTGACACTGATAAATAAACTTAAAAAAACTTAGATAATTAAGGAAAGTTAGCAAGGATTGGCTCATTGAAGCTCATGTCTGACTAAATTAATTGAATCTTTTGAGGCTCTATCAAGGAGGATTGGTGAGGGTGGGGAGTTTGGTGCAGGCCACATGGATTCAAGTCTGGCTTTTGAGAAGGTCCTACATGACTGATTGCTCAGAAAGTGAAAAGCTCGTGGAATCTAAAGGAAAATGGCGAGCTGAAATTAGCTCAGTGACAATGAAACAAAGAGTAATGGTCAGCAGGTATTTATGCAACAGGAGATCTCTTTCTAGTGAGGTTCCACGGAGTTTGGTAACATACTGCTTGCTGTTCGTGACTTATAGTAATGATTTAGACTTAAATGTAAGTTTGAATCTTACATTTTATTGTTTAAAATGTTTGCGAATGATATGAAAATTGGTAGTGTGGTTGGTTGATAGTGAATTTACAAGTTGATGTTTTACCTTAAACATACTTGTGACAATAATGGGGGAGGCACGGTAGCACAGTGATTAGTACTGCTGCTTCATAGCGCCAAGGACCTGGGTTCGACTCCCAGCTCAGATCACTGTCTGTGTGAAGTTTGCATGCTCTCCCCGTGTCTGCATGGGTTTCCTCCGGATGCTCCGGTTTCCTCCCATAATCTGAAAGACGTGCTGGTTAGGCGCATTGACCTGAACAGGCACTGGACTATGATGACTAGGGGAATTTCACAATAACTTCATTGCAGTGTTAATGTACTTGTGACTAATAAATAAACTTTACATTTACCTCTTTCTAGTGAGGTTCCACAGAGTTTGGTAGCTTGCCGCGTGCTGTTTGTGGTTTATAGTAATGATTTAGACTTAAATGTTTGAATCTTACATTTTAATGTTGAAAATATTTGCACACGATATTAAAATTGGTCGTGTGGTTGATAGTGAATTTACAAGTTAGCGTTAATATAAATGTATTTGTGACAGTAATAAATAAACTTACAATCATTGGACATGGAGCCAAGTTCTTAGGAGATCACTTTGGCAATGCTGGTAGCTCTGGGTGTTAATCCTTAGCATTATGATCAGTTACTTACTGGTTTACCCTTCAAGGAGGTAAAAGAAAGAACATAGTTTCATTTCAGGGGGTCATCTTTGATGGGACTAGGAGATCCCGATGGCAGGAAATGCCGAAAATGTATCCATTAACAGAGAGATAGAGAGAGTGAGATTAGCTTTCAGCAGAGAGAAGTATTAAGGCTAAAGGTTTGGAGGCTAGTCTGAAGGTGAGAGGCACGTCACCCATTAGATGATACACTTCTTTCACGTATTCAGTCCAGGAATGGGGGAGGGGCGCTTACAGAAGGCGCTTATGGGCAGCACGGTAGCACAGTGGTTAGCACTGCTGCTTCACAGCTCCAAGGATCTGGGTTCGATTCCCGGCTTGGATCACTGTCTGTGTGGAGTTTGCACATTCTCCTCGTGTCTGCGTGAGTTTCCTCCGGGTGCTCTGGTTTCCTCCCACAGCCCAAAAATGTGCGGGTTAGGTTGACTGGCCATGCTAAAAATTGCCCCTTAGAGTCCTAAGATGCATACATTAGAGGGGTTAGTAGGTAAATATGTAGGGATATGGGGGCAGGGCCTGGGTGGGATTGTGATTGGTGCAGTCTCAATGGGCCAAATGGCCTCTTTCTGCACTATAGGGTTTCTATGATTCTATGAAGATCTTCCTAGCATCCCATGTTACAGAGTTAATACTTAAATATCAGACGGACTTGGAGACTGTGGGGAGTTGTGTATCGTTGAGGGATAGGGTTACGGGAAATGAAGTCCTGAATGAAAAAAGAAAACCAAACTTCTTGAAGGCAACAGAGGAAAAGTGACGGTGCCATTTGAAATCGAAGGCAAAGTACTGAGGATAGAACATCAGGTCAATATCATTCAATTCCTCCGGATACTAACTTAAGAGACATGTATCTCTGAAAGACTGATGCGTGAACTGGACCTGCATCTGGGAAGGCATCAAAGGTAAGAGAGGTGATAGCTGTTGTTTCGACTTTGGAGACACATGAAGAATCCGAGCTTTTGAAAAATGGAATGAAATAGAATTTTCATTGAAGCATCAAAGAACAGAGAAAAGATCAATATGCAACAAATCCACCGTTGAACAGAGAGGTCTGAGGTATTTGGAAATATGTCAAAATTGCGAGTGAATCATACTCTTGTAGGTTGAAGTTATGATCTTGCTACCAGTGGGTGAATGCTTCCATTTATTGATGTAAGGCTTCAAAGTAAAGGCTTTCCTGAATACCAATGATCTAGGGTGCACAGATATCCTAGAATTTTTGCTACATAAAATCAGCTTTCTCCGGAGACATGTACCGCATAGGAGGCTGTGAAGGTTACTACTTCAAGCCAAATATTTATCCCAATCAGGGTATTATGATAACAGAATGCCAACAAACAAGTTAATACCATGGACTAGGAATACCCGCAGGGTATTCCTGAAAAGATCCATGTTGACAAAACTTTTCATCTTGCATACATTGGGACAATTTGCAAGAATACCAAATGTGAAGGGAACAACAATTAATACTCCATGGAAGGAGAATGTTAATTTGTTGGCAAATGGACTCTGATTGGTAGAGGCGCTGCCATGGAGAATGCACCGGTTAGCTGATCACTCACAGTTAACTGCCAAGCTTTAAATTCAAACTAGGTACATTGACTTTGATTGATCCAGGCATGGCCCTGGAGAATGAACCAGAGAATGGCTATCATCTTTTTTCACTTATGTGAAACGTGTGCAATATCTGTTCATGTACTTTCTGTCTGCAAACAGGCAAGAACAGGGCCCTGTGTATTAATAATATGTGTACTTTCTAAAACAAATAGGAATGTTGCACTGAGAGTTCAACTTATATTAAATTGGTTGGCAGGATAATTCTTGTCCAAATGCCTGGACATCCATTAGTCTATTGAAACACCTAAACTCCAGATTACAAGGTTCCAAATTTCTGTTATTGATACTTTAACGGGTCGGGATGATTGACACTTTTATTACACTGTACTGAAAGGACTTTTTTCGATATGGTAGAAAATAATGAATTAATGATTTTTTAAAGTTTTTTTATACATACTCTTGTCATTATAGGGTTCATTTGTTCAATATAGTGTGTAGTCGGTCTAAGGACATTGAAGTCCAACAACTTGCATTGGGGGTGTAAGGGGCCATGGGGGTATGGATAGAGGGTCGTGGCTTCATGTTGGTACATGAGCAGCCATGGGAGTTGATGTGGGCATAGTTTGGCAGAGGGGATATGATGGGTCATGAGGGGCTGATAGGTGGGGATATAATATGGCATTGTTGGGACATGGGAAGTGGAGTAGTAAGTGGTGTGGGAGTTAAAATCAGGACTAAGAATTGCTTAACTGCAGTTTCCTACTTCATCACATCAGCTGTGCAGGAAAACTAATCCTGATATGAAGGTTATTAATAAAATCAATCTTTTTGTTTAACTTGAATGTTCCAATTCCCTGATGAGACATTAATCCAAGGCTCCTCTCTTCCTCCCTCCCTCCGTTTCTCACTCCCTCCCTTTCTTCCTCTCTCCCTCCCTTCCTTCCATCTTCCTTTCCTCCTCCCTTCCTTCCCCCCCTCCCTTCTTCCCATCCTCCCTTTCTCCTCCTCCCTCCCTCCCTCCTTTCCTTCCTCCCATCCTCCCTCCTCCTCTCGCTCCCTTACTTCCTTCAATCTTCACTTCATTTCTTCCTTCTTCCCTTCTTTCCTCTCTTCCTTCCTTCTTCCCTTCCTACCATCCTCCCTTCCTCCTTTTCTCCCTGCCTCCCTTCCTTCCTGTTTGCCATCTAGTTTCAATGTGTAGAACCTACTGATTATTTTGTTATTCTAAACACCGTAGATCAACCTTCAACCTTTTAGGATTAAGGGAATTCAATCCAAGTCAGTGCAACATGTCCTCAAAGCATCATCCTGTGTGTTTCTGGTATCATTCCTGGTAAGTCATACTGCACCTCCACCAGCCCACAATGCTAGTATTTCCAACTTGATGCACAATGCCCAGAACTCCATCCAGGTGGCTTCTAAGCAAATCTCTGTAAGTGAAGCATAACTTGATCCTGTTTATCTTCCAACCCCCAAAGATAAAAGCCAAGATTCCATCAGGCTTTCCAATTGTGTTGCTTGATCTGAATCCAGTTGGCGGTAAGGTCTGTTATGCCCTATCCTCCCTGAACCCACTGAAGTTTAATGTAGCAGTCAAGTGGGCTGGATGAGTACCATCTCTGATAAACACCCCTGGTGAAACAGCTTGCCAACTTGTTCTGTCGGCTCGCACATGAAAACCAGCCTCTTGGATTAGACACAGAGAGAGCCTACGGCACCCAAGGGATCATAATCCAGCAAGGAGATAATTCTTTCAGGACTGGGGAGTGAAAGGGGAGAGAAACAGGACGAACAAGAATAAATCTGTTTTGAAGTGCTTGCAAATATCTAAAATGGAATGATGTTCTGGCAGGATGTCAGATATTTCAATAATTGTTACTGTCTGGCTGATAAGAGGAATGGCAATGTCACACTTATACAATTGCTTATCTGATGTTTGGCTAAGGGTGAATTTGACCCAGCTGGGTTTCATTTCATTCCGTTGTGCACTGGTAAATATTTTAAATAAAACTCTTGTCTGTTTTTACTTCACGCTATCCTTGGCAAGTGCTTTAAATGAGCTTATGTTAAGCTCATGTATCGCAAGAGGAATTGAATGTGAATAAACCAGCAAGCCTACTGTCAGAGGACATTAATCCTTTCTAGTGAATTACTTGAAAAGAAGAGGTGTGGGTGTGTGTGCATTTGTTCAGGAAGCTATTCTTCTGAATTCAGCAGTGTGGTTGAATTTGGGTAAGTTATTGAGATCCGTTTAAGTTATGTAAGCATCAAACCTGATGTCAGGAGGTTTTCCTTTAGCCAGAGGGTCATTGTGCTCTCAAGGAAGTTATCAGTTTGTGCTGTGAGTTCAGATTCACTGTGAGTGTTCAACAAAGAGTTTGCATGACCTCCTGGAGAAGGCTGGAATCGCTGTGTAACTAAAGGCTGGTAGCTTGTTGCATGATGTAGTTTGTGATCACTTAACTCCTAGCCCACATACCTGATGAACATCCAGATCAGACTAAGACTGCTTCCAGCCCCCAACAGCGATCGTCAACTGGGGGGAGATGTCAGTGGGGCCAGGTTAGTGGGTTCTTCCAAGGGGGCAAGGCAGGGAAGGGGTTGGGGGGGACAGAGCAGAGGGGGAGAGGGGAATTGTATGGTCTGGAATGCTTTGGTGTTGTCCTCCAATGGCCACAGGATATATCCTTTCTTGTCCAGCCATCTGCCTGAACAGTAAAAGTTACTAAGCTGAATAGTTAAGGTGGGCCTCTCCCACCATGGGTTAAATCCCAGCAATGACAAGACGAGACCCTTAAGTGGCCATTAATTGAGAACAGCACCCATAACATGAAGTCCAATATGTGTGTGCATGCATGCGGATGTGCCTGTGTGTGCTCGTGTTTGAGTTTGTCAGCTATGGAGATGATATTGAAACCCAAAGCAATAACTATTATGTTTCGCTGTGCTGTGTTTAAAAGTTGGAAGGGTTTTATAAAAAGTTACAATATAATGTTGCCTCACAACTTTCAGTCTTGGTTGGCCTCCTACATTCTACAATCTGTAAACCTGAGGTCATCAAAAACTCTGCTGCCTGTGACTTAACTCATACTAAGTCTTATTCATTTATCATCCCTGTGCTCATTAACCCACATTGTCAAAAAACACTTCAATTTTAAAATCCTCATCCTTGATTTCAAATCCCTCCAGAGTTTTGTTCCTCATTATTGCTGTTGTCTCTATAATCTCTTCCAGCTTCACATCTCCTTAAGATATCTGTACTCTTCTAATTCTGCCCTTGTGAGCATCCTCAGTTATAATTACTCTACAGCTTGGTGGCTGTGCTTTCAGCTACCAAGCCCTTTAAGCCCTGGAAATCGCTTTTCCTAAAGCTCTCCACATCTCTAACTCGCTCCCTTCCTTTAAGATACTCCTTAAAGACTCCCTCTTTAACCAACATCTTTCCCAACATTGTCTCAGTGCCTAATTTTGCTTTTAATGCTCCTGTTATTGGGTTATTTGTTGATTTGATTTATTATCGTCATGTATTAGTGTACAGTGAAAAGTACTGTTTCTTGCATGCCATATAGACAAAGCATACTGTTCATAGAGAAGGAAAGGAGAGAGTGCAGAATTTGGTGTTACAATCTTAGCTAGCATGTAGAGAAAAATCAACTTAGACCAAGGAAGGTCCATTCATACGGCAGCAGGGAAGAAGTTGTTCTTGAATTGGTTGGTACATGTCCTCAGACTTTTGTATCTTTCTCCCAATGGAAGAAGGTGCTTGCTAGGGTGCGCAGGGTCCCTAATTATGCTGGCTGCTTTTCCAAGGCAGCTTCATTATGTTACTTCATTATGTTAAAGGGGCTATATAGATACAAGTAGTTCTTGAGTAGAATGAAATACGAAACTAAATCTTAAGATACATGTTAAGACCAACAAGATTCCAAGTGGCACTACCAAAGACGTTGTACTCTGACCATGATGTAAATTTTAAGATTTACCTCATGGCTTTGAAATGTTATCATCAGCCATTCGCTCTGTCACAGGGTGTGATTCCTTCTGCTATCATCCTACACGCATGAGATAAACAAGGAGACAGGGAGAGGAATTTTACTGCCACGCCAGATGCAAGGTTCACAGAACGGAGTGAGTGAGCCTCGTAAAATACCAGCCAGGACATCTCGTTCCATATTGATGATGCATTATTATGACAAGATTTCAGCAATGTACAAGGGAAAGTTAATAATATTTAGTCAAAAGGCTGGGAAACACGCTTTTCTGACATATTCCATCTGTTGAGCCAACAGGACATATCCCTATAGACTTGCACTCCCACCCCAACCTGAGCTCATGGCATCACAGCACAATATGTTACTTTGAAAATTCAGCTTTTCTGATTGCATTCCATGACTGGGTCATCCTTCAACATTGAAGAAAGCAGCCCGAATATCATCTTGTTCTCGATTGAAATGTTTGGGAGCTAATTGAACAATGGACTCAGGATGTAAAGGGTTGGGGATCTTAATTCTTCAGTAAGATGTCCTCAGCTGTCATTTACATTCACTACCTGCAATACAACTGCCTCTTAGTAGGAGATGTCTTCATGTCTGATATTTTTAACCACGCTTTCTTATCTTGATCAATTTTTTTGCCTTATCAATAATCATTGTGTCCTCTTTCAGATATCTGCACTGAACAGCAGCGCAGCACAGTGGCACGATGGTTAGCACTACTGCCTCGCCAAGGACCTGGGTTCAATTCCAATCTCAGGTGTCTGTGTGGAGTTTACACATTCTCTCCATGTCTGCATGGGTTTCCACCTGGTGCTCCGGCTTCCTCCCACATTCCAAAGATGTGCGGGTTAGATTGATTGGCTATGCTAAATTGTCCCTTACTGCCTGGGTCAGGGTGGAATTGTGGTTGGTGCAGACTCGATGGGCCGAATAGCCTCCTTCTGCATTGTCGGGATATTCTATGAACTTTATGGTACAAAGTCATGAAGTAACTGCCATCATTGCTTGTCTTAATGACAGTGTCTGAGCACACCAATTGCAGAAGAATGACATTGAGGTAGATCTTGAAACTGCAACAAAAAAAAAGTTATTAGCTCAAATAAAAAGACACAACTTGAGAATAAGACGTTTTGTTTAATTAACAATCATTACCATTCATCCATCCATAAACGTTTCAAAGACTCCCTTTTCATTTTGGATCTAAATATATCCAGAAAGTGATAATTGTCTGAGCCAGTAGAGAACCAGATCAATCACTCTGCTGCAGACTGGTGCTTGTTCCATTAACCTATTAGTTAACTAGTCTGTGCACTGTTTTATTCAGGCTATCAGTGGGCTAAAGGTCATTCCCTGAGTGCAATCGTTTTAAGAGGAAATTAATCCTTCATCGGGTTTAATGCGGCACGAGTGAGGCAGCTCATGACGCTCTGGGGTCCATCACAGAGAGAGGAAATTGGTCTGCATCAGACCTCTCACTGGACTTCAGAGTGAAATATAGATTTTGTTCCCTTTTACATCCGTCATTATTCAGCTCAGTGGAAACCAGTGCGAACGCAAGCCCTTTGGGTAACTTTCACTGTAATCATCAATAATTCCCAGAGACAAATGGGAATGAGCTGAACTGTCATTTTCCTTCATTGCAAATGTTTTTTTTAATAGAAGTAGTGTTTCAGTGAAAGCTATTTTGCTCTGCTTCCTGGTCAATGGACTGAAATGTTAGTCATAATATTACAAACACATCCATGGACAATCAAATTTAATAGTATTTTAGGGCAGGGTAGGCATATTAAGTAATTGTAACATTCTTAACTGCTAACATGAGGCTAGTTCAGTAAGTAATGTCAAAATATAAAGTAGATCTAAATCACCACTGATCACTGACAGCAAATATGTTTCGTCATAAAATGATGAAATGTTGATTTATCAAGTTCATTTCTGCTGACTACACTGGAAATTCTGTCTCTCTCCTTTTCTTTCTATCAGTTACAAATTTTATTATATCTCTCTCTGACACACACACACACACTCTTCCCTTAGCCCCCTCCATTCAAGATGTGGAGATGCCGGCATTGGATTGGAGTGGGCACAGTAAGAAGTCTCACAACACCGAGGTTAACGTCCAACAGGTTTATCTGGAATGCTTTCGGAGCACTGCTCCTTTCTCAGATGAGTCCAGTAGTGCTCCGAAAGCTCGTGATTCCAAATAAACCCGTTGGACTTTAACCTGGTGTTGTGAAACTTTTTATTGTGCCCTCCATTCAAGTCACACTGTGGCTTTCTCTCTTTTTGTTTTTCCACCCGTTTCACTTACCCGTTTCTCCCCACTCTGCTCCAGTTTCTCTCTGCCTCTCCCTGTCTCTGTCCAGGTTCAATCTTTGAATCTTTGCCTCTCCCTGCTTCCCTGCTCCTGCCCCTCTCTTCCCAATTCTCCACATTATATATCTCCATCTACCTCTGCCTTTCCAACCCACCACCACCACCCCCCCGCCCCCGCACCCGCACCCACCCCCTGTTACACTCAATTCCTTTGCATCCTTAATCACTGTAATCTATGCTTCAACCTCCCTGTGTCCATTCTCTCACCCTTTCTCTTTGTCTGCTTTAGTCTCTACTCCATAAATTGTTGGCTACATGTACGAAACACTGACATACACACCTAAATTGCCTTTAGCACCAGGCTTGCTAAACATTTGTGAGGAATAACTTTAATCCTATTCAGCATGTAATGTATGAGTTTTATCGCAACTTGACTTCATCTCAAAGACATTCTTGTCAATCAGTCAGTTGCTTCCAGTTCGTCGCCAATCTCACTGCCAAATAGATCCACAGATCTCTAAGGGTGGAAGGGCATGTTAGTCGGGTGGTGAAAAAGGCATTTTCTCTTGAAAAAGGCATATGGGACACTTGCCTGTAACCCCCATGACTTGCCTGGGTTTGCAAAATCTCACTAACTGTCCTGGCTGGAGACAATTCACACCTCTTTAACTTGTGCTTAACCCCCTCTCTGCGTGAATTGTCAGTGCATTTAAGCCTTGGTTACATGTAAAGACTCGCATACCAATCATTATCTTATGAATTGAGTTTGTGTCTACATATGCCCTGCTTGCAAACACAACTCCTCACTTACCTGAAGAAGGAGCAACACTCCGAAAGCTTGTGCTACCAAATAAACCTGTTGAACTTTAACCTGGTTCTGTGAGACTTCTTACTGTGCTTACCCAGTCCAATGCTGGCATCTCCACATCATGTTTATCAATCAAGGCACAGATTATAAAAACAGGGAAGTGACGTTGGAATTCTATAGAACTTTGGTGAGACTGGAGCTGGAGTACTGTGTGCAGCTGTGGTCACCACATTGTTGGAAGGATGTATTTTGCACTGGAGGGGGTGCAGAGGAGATTTACCAGGACGCTGCCTAGGATGGAACATTTATGTTATGAAGAGAAGTTGGATAGGCTTGGGTTGTTTTTATTGGAGCAGAGAAGACTGAGGGGCGACCTGATTGAGGTGTACAAGATTATAAGAGACATGGACAGAGTGGATAAGGAGCAGCTGTTCCCTTTAGTTGAAGGGTCAGTCACAAGGGGACATAGGTTCAAGGTGAGGGACAGGAGGTATTGGGGGATGTGAGGAAAACCTTTTTTACCTGAGGGTGGTGATGGTCTGGAATGTGCTGCCTGAGAGGGTGGTAGAGGCGGGTTACCTCACATCCTTTAAAAACCTGGATGAACACTTGACACATCATCATATTTAGAGCTATGGGCCAAGTTTTAAAGGTTTTAAAGTTTTAAAGGTTAAAGTTTATTTATTAGTGTCACAAGTAGGATTACATTAACACTGCAATGAAGTCATTGTGAAAATCCCCAGCTGCCACATTCTGACACCTATTCAGGTACACTGAGGGAGAATTTAGCATGGCCAATGTACCTAACCAACGTGTCTTTCAGACTATGGGAGGAAATCGGACCATCCAGGAGAAACCCATGCAGACACGGGGAGAACATGCAAACTCCATATAGACAGTGACCCAAACCTGGAATCGAACCCGGGTCCCTGGCGCTATGAGGCAGCTGTGCTAACCACTGGGCCAGCCTAGGTAGGAGTTTAGGTGTTTACAATGTGTCGATGCATACCCGATGCGCTGAAGGGTCTCTTCTGCGCTGTATGTTTCTAGGATTCCATGATTCTATGAAATACTCCCCATCTCCCACTTCTATTTCATTGAACACCAGAAACAATTGTAAGCAGCCAGTAGGAGAATGTCACAGCACTCTTCCATCTCCCTTTCTGAGACCACTTTACATTTCCTGTGCGTTGCCTGCTCTAAACCTGGAGTGAACAAGAGCAAAAACATTGTTAAGCCTGCTGGGATGGAGTAAACACACACTCACCACGGAGAGCTTCACTCAGTGTTGTTGGAAGGGATGCAGGACTGCACACTGTATAGACCACGGCTGGGAAAGGCAAAAAACTGCAAGAGGACACGTTCTATTAGAACCGACCCCAGGCATGCTGGCTCACTCTCACTGCTACACCATGAATAAGTTACTTCCTGCCCTGAAACATAGGCCCTATTACAAATGGAATAATAAATCCCAAACACTTTATTTATCTACCTCGAGCAACACAATGTGAGCAGTGAAACTGAGGATACGAAACACCAGATGGTGTGCTGACGGATGAAATGTCTTTACAAACACCCAGTTTTAACACGGACACTAATTGCTCAGCAAGCCTATACATATGTATATATAGTTACACTACTACCTGAGTACAGGTAAGCTGAGTGTAGGCACTGTGTTAAAAGTACCCTTTCTATTCAGACCCAGCAAGAAGGCAGATGAACTGACCCTCAATGCAAACAAATGTGCATGGGTAAAGAATATATATCAGAGATATGAGCTCGGGAGGGGAATAATTCACCCACCAGTCATAGAATCCCTACAGTATTATACCATTCAGCCCATTGAGTCTGCACCAACAACAATCCCACCCAGGCCCTATCCCTGTTACCCCACGTATTTACCCTGCTAGTCTCCCTGACTCCACCCACTTGTCGACAAAGGAGAAGCATTTAGGAAAGGCTGACAGCCTCGAATTAAGCACCAGGTATGCTTGTCCTTTAGCCTGACTGGCTGGTATCACTGTTTTATTAACCAGGCCGCTGCAATTGCAACCTCTGCCCCCACCTGACACCCCCCCTTACTAACCTCACAATAACAACCAGGGGAAATCCAGTGAACTGAGATGAACATTGCAAAGAATGTCCAAAGATGTGTGGGGTTAGGTTGATTGGCCATGCTCAATTGCCCCTTCATGTCAGGGAGATTAGCAGGGTAAATGTATGGCATTACAGGGATTGGGCCTGGGTAGGACTGTAATCAGTACTGGCTTAATGGGCAGAATGGCCTCTTTCTGCACTGTACGGATTCCTTGAATCACTCAATACATTTGAATGGTCAATCCTAGGCAACAACTTTCAGATTTCCACATTTAACCACACATCTAGGCTCACTTCCAGTTGCTGGGCAACTATAAAAAATGCTAAGAATCGATAATCTCACCATTTTTGGGGGGGGATAATCTAGAACATTATTTTGTTAAAATCTGAAGTCCAAGTATTTGTAAATAAAGTACAATCAGGTTATGCAGTATTATACAGTGAAAGGCATACAAAGTACATGTGTGTTATGTACTTTCAATATAAAATTAAAGTCTGCCTATGTCTACTTGTTACATGATGATATAACATGCATTGCAGCTGAGAACAGTTAGATGTTTCACCACATTGACCTGAAAGAGCACCAGAGCCAAGAAAATTTCAGCTGGAGTACTCGTTCGCTGTTTTGGAAACCTAGAGCTCACACATGAATGGAACTATCCGTCATGGTTCACATGTTAATGTGACAAATGAATTCTTCAACCACACTGTTTTAATCTGAAGGGGAAATCAGTCGATAGATTCTTTTCTTCAGAAGAATATCATGTGCAAGAATCGATGCAATGTATTCAATGTGGTGCGTGCTTGAGAACACATGAAACCAAACTGGAAAAAAAAACCTTCTTAATGCAGCTCATTCCCCTCTAACATTATAGTTGACAGATAACTTTTCTTTGTTGGCACTCCCAGTGCAGATTTTCACATGCTGGGAATATATATCAGGAGCTTCCTCCATGTGGAACAGAGTTCCAGGTCCTGATAATTTCTGTGAGTTACAGGTTAAGGATGCAGTCTGCCTGGTGTTTTGTGATCCTACACTGGTGCACAGTATTAAGGGGTGATCGCATACACCTTTGTGCTCCTCTATAAAGATGGAAGGATGTAAGTGTGATGTAAGTGTGTGGCAAGTGTGAGGAGGTCCACTTTGGTAGGAAGAATGGTAGGAAGGACTATTACTTATGGGGCAGGCAGGCGACGGTGCAGAGGGACCTCAGGGTCCTTGTGCATGAGTCGCAAAAACCCAGCTTGCAGGTGCAACAGGTGGTCAGGAAGGCGAATGGGATGCTGGCCTTCATAGCGAGGGGGATTGAATATAAAAGTAGGGAGGTCTTGCTGCAGCTGTATAGGGCATTGGTGAGGCCACAACTGGAGTACTGTGTGCATTTTTGGGCGCCGCACCTGCGCAAAGATATTTTGGCCTTGGAGGGAGTGCAGAGGAGGTTTACTAGGCTGATACCGGAGTTGAGGGGGTTGAGCTATGAGGAGAGGCTGAATAAACTGGGCTTGTACTCGTTAGAATTTAGAAGAATGAGGGGAGATCTCATTGAGACGTATAAGATGATGAATGGGATGGATAGGATAGAGGTGGAGAGACTCTTCCCGCTCAGAAAGGACAGTAGGACTAGGGGGCACAGCCTCAAGATAAAAGGGGGGCGGTTTAGAACGGAGTTGAGGAGGAACTTCTTCACTCAAAGGGTGGTGAATCTCTGGAATTCTCTGCCCGTTGAAGTGGTGGAGGCTGCCTCGCTAAATATTTTTAAGATGCGGGTTGATGGGTTTTTGATAGGAGAGGGGATTAAGGGTTATGGGGAGAGGGCGGGAAAGTGGAACTGAGCAGCGACAGATCAGCCATGATCTTATTGAATGGCGGGGCAGGCTCGAAGGGCTGGATGGCCTACTCCTGCTCCTATTTCTTATGTTCTTATGTTCTTATGACCCAAGTGACTGTCTCTCGTGATTCAGCCACGATGTACTGTTGACGTATCTCTTAGTCCTGGTGCTCGGTGGCCATTGACCTCCCCATTCCCAAAGAAATCATTGCACTTTTTAAACTACTTCCACTCTGCCCTTCTTAAATGAAGCCACCCCTAACAATTCTCTGACCAGATTCACTGTGCTTCAAAGTAACTCTCTGTCCATAAAGTGTTTGGGGATTATTCTGATAGATGACATGAATCAACAGTATTACAGCATTTCCTTTTCTCTTATTCTTGGGCTGAGCTTCAACTTCCCAACCAACATCGTCAAGATAATTTGTTTCCACTGTGTGCCATCATTCACCTTCCTATCACATCCTTGTCATCTCTCCAAAATCCTCCCCTAACCACTGCTCTTTCCCTGCGTACAATGCCATGGTATTTCACTGTTCAAGGTACAAAGTCAAGTTGTTGTTGACTCTCGGCTGAGTGGAGATTGTTCGATGGAGGAACTGTTTAATTAGTCCTAATACAATCAGCATGGGCTTGCAAAATCTTACGAACTGTCCTGGCTTGATGCAATTCACACCTCTTTAACCTGTGAATGTCCCTCTCTCCACTCGCACTGTCCCTACCTGTAAAGACTTGATTATCTGTAAAGATTCACATTCCAACCATTATCTTGCAATTGTGTCTTGCCCTGTTTGTGAAACCTACCTCTCCACTCACCTAATGAAGGAGCAGCGCTCCGAAATCTCGTGATTCCAAATAAACCTGTTGGGCTTTAACCTAGTGCTGTGAGACTTCTTACTCAAATTAGTCTTAAATCAGAGCAACAGGCAAAGGGAAGTACTTTCTGTGTTACATACTCACCATCATATGCAGCATTTAGATGAAAATTTGAACAATGTACCTTTTGTTAGTGCTGTCCCCCTATTTAACAAGTCACTTATTGCCCCAAAGTGCATATGGTAGGTGGATTAGCCATGGTAAATATGTAGGGTTACAGGGATGATGATGGGGAGAACATCTGGGTAAGAGTCAGAGAGTCGGTGTAGACTCAATGGAACAACTGGCCTCTTCTGCACTGTAGGGATTGTATGATTCTCTTCAAAACCCATTTTGGACGGGCAGTTGTCAGAAAAGTCATTCTTATACATGTGTGGCCTGTGATACCTCAGAATGATTCCATTCATTTGTATAGAACATGGCATCTTAAACTCATTTGAAGAAAGAGGTAATAGGAAGATAATGAGAACTGTCACGAGGAAAGACACGTCTTGCAGTATTTTAATTCTGATCGACTGACTAAAGCACAGGCCTCAATAGTTGCAGGGTGGAGACAGGGAACGTACCAGATCAAGAAGCACTCAGCAAGGTCAGGCACACAGAGACCCTGCTGAACTTAACAGCAGTGCCTCATGATAATGCTTTTCTTCCATTCAAATTAAAAAGGCTGCCTGTATACTTGGTGGAAAAATCAGTAGCAATTTGCCTCAACCGGCGGCCCAATGGAGAGGGATCCCTGACATGTGGAAGGGAACCGGAGATTGGGACTTAGAGGGGGAATGAGAGCGGCACTCGGGGGTGGCAGAAGATATATAGAAGACATCAGTCACAGAATAGCCACAAGGTCTCTACAATGCAGAAGCAGGCCATTTGGTCCATCAAATCTGCACTGCCTGCCTGACAGAATGCCTTTCTCAGGCCCTCTCCCCTGCCCTATCCCCATAACCCAACACATTTTACCATGGCTAATGCTTCTAACCTACATATCTTTTGATTTGATTTGATTTATTATTGTCACATACTAACATACAGTGAAAAGTATTGTTTCTCGCGCACTATACAGACAAAGCATAGCATTTATTGAGAAGGAAACGAGACTGTGCAGGATGTAGTATGACACTCATAGCTAGGGTGTAGAGAAAGATCAACTTCATGCAAGGTAAGTCCATTCAAAAGTCTGACAGCAGCAGGGAAGAAGCTATTCTTGAGTCAGTTGTTTCGTGACCTCAGACTTTTGTATCTTTTTCCCGATGGAAGAAGGTGGAAGAGAGAATGTCCAGGGTGCATCGGCTCCTTCATTATGCTGGCCGCTTTACTGAAGCATTGTGAAGTGTAGACAGAGTCAATGGATGGGAGGCTGATCTTGGGACACTATGGGATGAGTTAACATGTCTAATCCACCTAACCTGCACATTTTTAGACCACAGGAGGAAACCTGAGTACGCACAGGAAACCCACGCAAACACGGGGAGAACGTGCAAACTCCACACAGACAGTGACCCAAGGCCAGAATCAAACTCGGGTCTCTAGTACTGTAAAGCAGGAGAGCAACTGTGCCAGAAGTGCAGCCCTGTAGGCACTGAGCCATCTGGAGGGGTATGTGCAGTTTCTCTTTGTTAATAAATACCTTCCTGATGAAGTCTGTGAGCGTACATCATTACAGAGGGAAACAAGAGAACAATGGTTGACAGGTAAAGAGGACACTAACTACAGTTAGAGTGATAGACAGTTGGCAGCAGAGAGGAGGAAAGCTTCAATGAGGAGCTTGGGAGACTTAAGAGCCAAGTGCTGTAAAAAGGCTTTTACCTTCCTGAGACAGCGGTTTCACCTACATTTCACTTATGGAGGACACATGGTAGCCGTTTAGCTGAAAATCAGCCTTCCAGTGCATAGAGGGAGCCTGATTAAAATGTGTTACTGAATGATTCCCATCTCTACCAGAACGGCATGCTATATGTGAACCGGGGCAGACATGCATGCTGCAGGTTGGGAATGCGTTCCCCATTCCCGAGCTTTCAACTCCCAACTCCATCCCTCTCCAGCCTGGCCTGATATTAAGATGTCGCATGTGGGGAATTGGCCTCAACCCGAACATCTGTGGAACCAGCCAGGAAACATTCCCCATTCAGAAGGCAAGGGATGTTTGCTCTGAGTTTCAGTCAACCTAAACTCTGTCTCGTCACCTGATCATTGCCAAGCCCACCTTGCACTTGGGAGACAAATATTTCCCAACTGAGGAACAATGCAGGTGAATATTGGACTTGCTACTTATTTTATAAAACCAATTAGGTACAAATGAATCATGCTATCAGCCAGGAAATCATTCAGGCAGCTGTTTGAGATTGGTACATAGAAAATCGATTAATGGGTTGCATGCAATTTCAGATAGTTCATTAGAATAAGTATTTAAATTAATTTGACTTGAATGAGAATGAAAATGACATACAAATTGACATTAAGTACGAACTGAGAGATGTTGCTCTTGCATAAGGCAAGAAGAAAGAGCATTCGATTCAATGGAAATGGGCAATGAAACAGGGGTTATTGTAATCATAGAATCCTGCAGTGTAGAAGGAGGCCATTCAGCCCATCAAGTCTGCACCAACCACAGTCCCACCCAGACCCTATCCCCGTAACCACATGTATTTATCCTAGCTAGTCCCCCTGACACTGAGGGGCAATTTAGCATGGCCAATCCACCTAATCTGCACATTTTTTGGACTGTGGGAAGAAACCGCAGCACCTGGAGGAAACCCACGCAAACACAGGGAGAACATGTAAACTCGACACAGACAGTGGCCCAAGCCAGGAATCGAACCCGGGTCCCCGGCATTATAAGGCAGCAGTGCTAACCACTGTGTCACCGTGCTGCCCATATTACTCGCTGAGTGGTAATCCCGTGGGATCTGGTGAAACAGCAGTTTTGCACATCGCTTGATATTGCTGTCCATTGATCCTGCAAGATTTCGTACAATTCGAGGTAAGTTAAAATTCCCTCCACCTGAGAACTTCTGGAGTCTTGTTCTCAATCTTAACCAGCAACAGATGGTTAAAACCTATGGACGGTTTGTTTGTTTCTGACTCGCTTGACCATGGCAATTAAGGTGACAGTAACCTTAACCACTGGGCTTATTACCAAACTACCATTCCCCTGCCTGCCCAGAATGGCTGGTAGTTTGAGGTGTTAAGGATTCCACCCAGACAATGAAAAATCTGAATATTTGCCAACAGCAGAGAGGGACAACATACAAACCCACAGAAAACTCTGAGAAGGCTTTGGTAGACAATAACTTCAATAAACTGACGATAGCTGCACATACAAAAACGCATTAATCGATCCTCCAAGAATTTTAAAATGAAGAACCCTATGGTCGGAATTTTACTAGTGCACACGTCCCAATTCCGGGGGTGGGCAAGGCTAGGAGAACGGCATTCTTAGTTGGTCTTGGGAGGGATCATATGAACCTCGGGTGGACGTGCTGGTAATATTCCACCCTATGTGTATGGTTGATAATGGTTATGTTATTCTTAAAGAAAAATACTTCCTTTCAATTAGGCTGTTACATAAACATTTACATCAGATCTGAATAGCTGACAAAAGGGAGTAGAGCTCTTATAGATCTCCTCACTGCTGATTACTTTAATTGTGAGTATAGGCTAAGTACACTAGATGTTTGAATATCCTACATTTACTTTAGGTGGATTTGTATCCTTTATTTACTTTGAAGTAGATTAGTTAATTTTGCATTTATATTTTAGTTGGATATGGGTGGCACAGTGCTGCCTCACAGCACCAGGGGCCCATGTTCGATTCCCAGCTTGGGTCACTGTCTGTGTGGAGCGTGCACATTTTCCCTGTGTCTGCGTGGGTTTCCTCCAGGTGCTCTGGTTTCCTCCATTGTTCAAAGATGTGTGGGCTAAGAGGGCTGGCCATGCTAAATTGTCCATAAGTGTCAAGGGGTTAGCTAGGGTAAATGCATGGGGTTATGGGAACAGGGCCTGGGTGGAGTTATGGTCAGTGTAGACTCGATGGGCTGAATGGCCTACTTCTGCCCTGTAGGGATTCTATGATTAGTTTACTTACCTTGCACTTAGTAATATTTCAACCATTTCTATAATATAATCCAAGATTTAAGTCTATAGTAAAATGTTATTAAGTAACCATTACAAAAAAGTTGTAGACTTAACCTGCACACCAGGATCCTAACCTCTCTAGAATTTTTCAGTGGGGAATTCTATGTACTGAAAGATAGAAGAGCTATTTCTGCTTTCATGTATTCAGTAAATATATTTTATTTTGAGATATTTTTGTTTGGTCAGAAGGGTCTAGGTATGGGTGACATTTTATTTTAAGAACATAAGAAATAGGAGCAGGAGTAGGCCATCTAGCCCTTCGAGCCTGCCCCGCCATTCAATAAGATCATGGCTGATCTGTCGTGGCTCAGTTCCACATTCCCGCCCTCTCCCCATAACCCTTAATCCCCTCTCTTATCAAAAACCATCAACCCGCGTCTTAAAAATATTTAGCGAGGTAGCCTCCACCACTTCAACGGGCAGAGAATTCCAGTCTCCAGCTAATATAGCTGACTACGCTTTTATCATGATTTAAAGCCTCCTGCGGTTAAGGATTAAGACTTGCCGATAAATTTGACTGAATAAATTTACCACGCCAGTGGGGGAGGGGGTGAGGGGCTTGTGTGTGTGTGTGTGTGTGTGTGTGTGTGTGGTGTGTGTGGTGGTGGTAAGAGATAGTAGACACTGAGAAAGAAAGGTGATTCCTGACTAGAATTTTCAGAGGGAAACACTGGAGTAGGGTAGTCTCACCGTGAAGCAAATGGGTTCCTCCTGAACTCAAAGTAAAGTAAACATTTTTACCTTTCAGGAATCTTCATACCCAAATCATAAAATTATAGAATCCCTACAGTGCAGAAGGAGGCCATTTGGCCTATCGAGTCTGCCCCGACCACAATCCCACCCAGGGTCTATCCCTAAAACCCTACTTATTTACCCTACTAACTCCCTGACACTAAAGGCAGTTTACCATGGCCAATCCACCTAACCCGCACATCTTTGGACTTTGCAACATCTTTGAACATGTTTTGCTATGGTGAGAAAATGACATCAAAAAGACTTCAGAGTCTTGGGCAGTACAATCTTATGCCAATTCCCTTCCAACAAGGCAGGCTTCTGTCTGTTTCCATTGCCAATAATTCCCAGGACAGGTCATTAGTCTATCACCAGGAGCTTATAGCTTGAGGGGCACAATTCCATATCAAACATGGGTGACCAGGAGTGTCTTTCCATTCTTCCACTCTGATTGGCGGCCTTTGGCATGTTTGGAAGGGTGCAATCATGGAATCAAAGAATTATAGAAACCTGCGGTGCAGAAGGAGACCATTCAGCCCATTGAGTCTGCATCGACAACAATCCCACCCCTGGCCCTATCCTCACAACCTTATACATTTACCCTGCTAATCCTTCTAATCTACACATCCTGGGACACTAAAGAGCAATTTTACACGGCTAATCAACCATCCCGCACATCTTTGGAATCTCCTAAATAAAAGCAAATTACTGTGGATGCTGGAATCTGGAACCAAAAGGAAAAACATTGGAAAATCTCAGCAGGTCTGGCAGCATTTGTAAGGAGAGAAAAAAGCTGATGTTTCAAGTACAGAAGATCTTTTGTCAAAGCTAAAAGGCATAGAAAGTGGGAGATATTTATACTGCATTTATACTGCAATATAAATACGCAACATGTTTGAATGTGTTATAAATGTACATTCCTTGGCCATGAGATCTTGGGGTGGGAATCAAACCCAGAGCCTTTGGCTCAGAGCAGGAATGCCACCCATTGCACCAGAAGACCCCCTCCTCCAATGCAGTACCATTGCTGGATAGAACAGATTAAACTTGGGTAGTGGGATCCAGGTGACTCTGCTGGCTAACTAGAAAAGGACAATTTAACCTGGCTTCTGTCAAATAAATAAGGTTAAAATCAACATCACCAACACACCCACCATCTCCCCACCAACTCCCCCCCCCGCCCGCCCCCCACTCCCTCCACCCCCACCCCTTCTATGCTAAGAAAAAACAACTGAATTAAAGTTTTCTTGCTTCTCTGAATGATCTTTCAGTCTCTCATGGGTATTTATCAGCAACACAAACCAATCTCCAATTTGCTCTTCAATTGATAATCTCATCCAGACAAATCACACAGAACATAGGTATGAGTGGGACGAGCAACTCACTGGAACAATGAGGCATCCTTTAGTGTGTGAGGCATATCATTTATGTAAAAGAATTAGAATCCTCCTGCACAAAACACTCATGAATGAACGATTCCAGTCCCATTCTAAACCTGTCATGAATATATCTAAACTCATGTGTGGGGAAGGAATTATTTTAATGGAAGTGGGATTTCAATCCCCCTCCCTCACCTCCTCCAGTGTTCAAATTGGTAACTAATTCAATTTCCCAGTACTAAAATCCTTCACAATGATGAGGAGCAAAAAACAAACACCAAACTCTGTGGTGGTTAGCACTGCTACCTCACAGTGCCAGGGACCTGGGTTTGATTCCAGGCTTGGGTGACTGTATGGAATTTGCACATTCTCCTCGTGTCTACATGGGTTTCCTCCATCTGCTCCCATTTCCTCCCACAATGTAAAACATGCGGGTTAGGTGGATTGACCATGCTAAATTATGCCTTAGTGTCAGGGAGACTAGTTAGTGTAAATGCATGTGGTTGTGGGGATAATGCTTGGGTGGGATTGTGGTCGGTGAAGACTCGATGGGCCGAATGGCCACCTTCTGCAATGTAGGGATTCAATGATTCTAAACCCAATTTTTGTGGCACAGTGATTAGTATAGCTGCCTTACAGCACAAGGGACCCAGGTTCGATTCCTGGCTTCGATCATTGTCTGTGAGGAGTCTGCATACTCTCTCCCTGTCTGTGGGTTTCCTCTGGGTGCTCCGGTTTCCTCCCACAGTCCAAAAGGTGTGTTGGTTGGGTGCATTGGCCATGCTAAATTCTCCCTCACTGTACACAAACAGGAGCTGGAATGTGGCAACTCGGAGATTTTCACAGTAACTTCATTGCAGTGTGAATGTAAGCCTACACGTGACATTAATAAAATAAACTTTTAAACTATAATGACCTAGGATCACTTTCATTTCCTTTCCCCTACTCTGCGAATGCTGGCCTTACTCTGAGCCAACAAGTCAGATCAGGATGCTTGTTCAGAACATTCAAGTGTTTATTAATTGCCCTGCAACAGAACACTCATTGGGATATTCAATTCCATGCTAACTACCCGTTCACACAGATGCATGGCATTTCCCTCTCTCTTCATGACTTGCTTCTGGATGTACAACCCCACATCACCCTGTGCCTCAGAACTCCTATTATTCCTGTGGCACCTTATCTGTTTGGAGAGTAGCTACTGCCTCTTCGATGTATCAAATGCAATAGCCTTAACGGCAAAGGGAATTCTGCCACTCTGATTGATTGGTACTTTCCCTTTAAATGTGTCGGCAGTTAATTTCTGTTTGGGGGCTTCTCTTGTTCATCTGTCCTTGTTTCCGAGCAGTTTTCCGGCTTTCCCTTCAAAGTGCGTGAAAGGCACAGCTTAGGATAGGGTGAGGAATGTTTCGTTCTAAAGTCTAAGTTTGGCATGCATGAGATACCAATGCATGCAGAAGGGTGCCCTCACACTGTCTGTCAGAAAACTTGACCTACCTTCAACTCACCCGTAAGGTCCTGAGAGAAACATTCCTACAGGATATCCCAGTGTCAGGAAACTGATTTTTGGGCCCACGTCAAATTAGGTTTCTGGCACCACTTGCTGCGCATAGTTGGAGGACCGAGCACATTTGGAAAGTCTTTCCCCAAAGCTCTAGAGCAATTCTCTCTCTCTCAATCTCTCATGTATAGTGGGGGCAATCAGATTTTGGTTTAACAGAAGAGTTTTGCTTTGTTCAGCTGGTTTCCATGGCCTGGGCTCTAAGCTCCTCTACCACCAACCCATTTGTGCTACACTTGCAATACCAGAACATGTCATCTCACCGGACAGACCAAGTTCTGGCACCGCTGTGAGTTCCGAGGGAGCCGGGGAAGTAGAATTTCATGGTCTAGGGATCTCTGACCCTGGCTTCTTGTCCTTCTAATGAAGAGCTGAAGGATCCAACTGGTAGATCTTGTGGCAGTGGTTAATGTCCCTGCCTCTGAGCCAGATGGTCCAGAGTCAAGTCCCACTCCAGGACCTGATGGCCAAAGAAAGTGCGTTCATAACATGGCCAAGTGGTTGATTGAGCGTAAATCATTCCAGCACATGCCAATGGCAGTTGGTAAGAGCAGGAGAGACTTCTGGTCAGCTACACATTGGAGTGAATGCTGAGGCCTCCATCACCATTCATATTTCTGAACCACGATATGTGTGTAGATATGCATGTCGCCACAGCTCCTTGGGGGAGGTGGGACATCCATTTGGCCAATTTGGCTAGATAGCTATTGTGGATAACAATAGCATGAGGTTCAACTCCCTTTCTGAATCAGGTGGATTCAAGACCTGTCTTGATCTTCCCTTACCTTGGTGCAGGGTACCGCTCCGAAGATTGGACCTACCAAGGTCCCAACAAGGGCATGTTGGAAAACCGCAGAAACAGTGGAAGCCCCGTGAAAACAGATTGCCTTTTCCACTTCCATTGGGAGATTGGCGAAACCGCCACAGGTTTTAAACATATTCCACAGTTGCTCCCATACCACTGAATGCACTCAACAACGTAAATTTGCATTGATGTGGCACCTAATTTGACTTGATTTATCATCACATGTACTGAGAACCAGTGAAAAGTATTGTTTCTTGTGCTATATGGGCAAAACATATTGTTCATGAAGTATATCGAGGAAAAGAAAAAGGAGAAGTTGCAGAATATAGTGTTGCAGCTACAGGTAGGGTGAAGAGAAAGATCAGCTTAATATATGATAGGACCATTTATAAGTCTTATGACAGCAGGGAAGAAACCGTTTTTGAGTAAGTCAGTACATGTTTTCAGACTTATGTGTCTTCTCCCTGATGGAAGAAGGTGGGAAAGAGTATATCCAGGGTATATGGAGTCCTTGATTATGCTGGCCGCTTTCCTGAGGCAGCAGGGAGTGTAGATGGAATCAATGGATGGGAGGCTGGTTTGAGTGATGGACTGGATTTCATTCATGACCCTTTCTAGTTTCTTGCTGTCTTGGTCAGAGCTTGAACCATACTAAGCTGTGATACAGCTGAATAGAATGGCTCCTATTTTAAATGTATTGAAGTCCAAAAGTACTTCACAGAGGTGCAAATATAAAGACAGATGTATCTGGAGGACAAAGAGAATGGAATTGGATTTAGGTTGCTGCCTAACCCACACCAGTAAATTATCACTCCCTAATCAATTTTGATGAAAGGTCATTGGCTTGCAACATTAACACTGTTTCTCTCTCCACACATGCTGCCTGACTCGCTGAGAGGTGTCCCACAGGGATCTGTACTGGGGCCTCAGCTTTCATTATATTTATAAATGACTTGGATGAAGAAATAGAGGGCCGTAAATCTAAGTTTGCTGACGGCACTAAGTTAGGCAGCAGGTTGAATACTGTGGATGGCAGCAGAAAGTTGCAAAGGGACATTGATGGATTGAGTAAGTGGGCAAAACAGTGACAGATGTTGCTCAGTGGTAGGAAGCAGGAGGTCATCCATTTTGGACCTGAGAAAGATGGGTCAGAGTATTAGCTAAATAGCGGGAAACTAGGAACTGTGGAAGAGCAGAGATTTAAGGATTGTGTCCAGAAATCATTAAAAACTAATAGGCCGGGACAAAAAATAATTTAAAAAACTAATGGAATGTTGACCTTTACCTCAAGGAGGCCAAAGGAATGTGAGTTATATGTTCCAGCTGTATAAAGGTTTAATTTGCTCTCATAGAGTACTCCATTCTGTTCTAGACACCATACCACAGGAAGGATATATTTAACTTGTGGGGGATACAGTACAAATATGCCAGATTGCTAAAGGGGTGAACAGAATTTCGATATAGGAATAAAATGTATTATCATGTCAAATTTGCAGACGAATACTAAAAAATTAGCCCTGCTGGATGGGAGAATCGCCCCCAAGACATTTACATAAGAACATAAGAAATAGGAGCAGGAGTAGGCCATCTAGCCCTTCGAGCCTGCCCCGCCATTCAATAAGATCATGGCTGATTTGTCGTGGCTCAGTTCCACTTTCCCGCCCTCTCCCCATAACCCTTAATCCCCTCTCTTATCAAGAACCCATCAACCCGCTTCTTAAAAATATTTAGCGAGGCAGCCTCCACCACTTCAACGGGCAGAGAATTCCAGAGATTCACCACCCTTTGAGTGAAGAAGTTCCTCCTCAACTCCGTTCTAAACCGCCTCCCCCTTATCTTGAGGCTGTGCCCCCTAGTCCTACTGTCTTTTTTGAGCGGGAAGAGTTGAATATGGATAGGTTAGGCTAAGTAGGCCAAAATTTGGCAGGTGGAATTTAACATGAATAAGTGTGAGGTTATCCATTTTGGTTAGAGGAATAAAAAATGGAGCTTCTTATCTAAATGGAGAGAAACTTCAGAATGCTTTGGTGTAGAGGGATCTGGGTGTCCTCGAGCACGAATCGCAGAAAGTTAGCATGCTGATGCAGCAGGTAATGAGGGAGGCAAATGGAATGTTGGCATTCATTGCCCATGCAGTATATAAGTTGGGGAGGGGGTGGGTGGTGAGGGGTGTTATTGCAGCTGTATACACCTAGAGTGAGATCATAGAATCCTACAGTGCAGGAAGAGGCCCTTCAGCCCATAGAGTCTACACTGACCACAATCCCATCTAGGCCCTACCCCCATATCCCTACATATTTTACCTGCTAATCGCTCTAACCTACACATCTCAGGACACTAAGGACAATTTTAGCATGGCCACTCAACCTAACCTGCACATCTTTGGACTGTGGGAGGAAACCAGAGCGCCTGGAGGAAACCCACGCAGGCACATGGAGAATGTGCAAACTCCACACAGACAGTGACCCAAGCCAGGAATCAAATCCAGGTCCCTGGAGCTGTGAAGCAGCAGTGCTAACCACTGTGCTACTGTGCCGCCCAATAGTGCTGCACACTATTTTGGGCTTGTAAATTGAGGAAGGGTGTAACTGCATGAGAATTACTCTGAACTGGTTCAGAGAAGGTTGACTAGGTTGATTACAGGGATGAAGGACTCGTCTTATGAACAAAGATTGAACAGTTTAGGCCCATAGTTGCTGGAGTTTATAAGAATGAGAGGAGATCTAATTGTGGTATGTAAGATTAGAAAGGGGATTGACAGGGTAAATGTAGAATGGATGTTTCCCCTGGTTGGACATTCTCGATCGTGAGGCCATCATTCTACGCTAAGGAGTGACAGATTTAAAACAGAATTATTTCACTCAAAGAGTCATAAATCTGTGGAATTCTCTACAGTGCAGTGGACACCAGAACACCAAACAAATTTGAGGAGGAGATGGACAGGTATTTAATTAGTAACTGGGTGAAGAGTTATGGAGAGTGGGCTGGTAAATGGAGATGAGACCAAGATGTGATCAGTCATGATTGTTTTGAATGATGGAGCAGGCCAGAGGGGCTGAATGGCCTACTCCTGCTTTTAGTTCTTCCGTTCTTATGTAACAAGGTTAAACTATGAGGATAGGTTGCACAAGGTGGGCTTCTAGTCTCTTGGATGCAGAGCATATATAAGGCTGATTTAATGGAGGTGACGATCATAGGAGTCGATGAAGTGGTTAGAGCGAAGTTGTTTCCTCTGGTGGCAAAGTCCAGAATGAGGGGAAAGAAACTTAAAGTTCCACTGATCTTGTTAGGAAAAACTTGTTCACACACATCGAGAGCAGAAGTCTGGAACTTTCTCTGCTTAAGCCTTTCGAGGATAGGGGTCAATTAGTGGTTGGCACTGCACAGCACCAGAGACCTGGGTTCGATTCCTGGCTTGACTCACTGTCTGTGTGGAGTCTGCATGTTCTCCCCGTGTCTGCGTGGGTTTCCTCTGGGTGCTCCAGTTTCCCCCCCACGCTCCGAAAGATGTGCCGGTTGGTGCATTGGCCATGCTATAAACATTCTCCCTCAGTGTACCCTCAGAGTGTGGCGGCTAGGGGATTTTCACAGTAACTTCATTGCAGTGTGAATTTAAGCCTACTTGTGACACTAATAAATCAACTTAAATTTAAACATTTCAAAATTGAGATGGATAGAATCTTGTTGGGGAAAGGTATTGAGGCACATGAAACCAAAATGGGCAAATGGTGTAAATACGCAAATCAGCCATGATCTAATTGAATAGAGTAAAAAGTCTGACAACACCAGGTTTTAGTCCAACCGATTTATTTGATAGTAAACGCACAAGCTTTCGGGTTAGTCCCTTCGTCAGGTGAATGGAGAGTTCTGGCCTCAGACAGAGCGTATAACAGCATAGACAGTTTACAGATTACTGATTAGAATGCGAATCTTTACACCTAACCGGCTGTTCAAGTCTTGAAGTGGCCAACAATGTGAGTGGAAGGAGCACTGATCACAGGTTAAAGAGATGTGTATTGTCCCCAGACAGCACAGTGAGTGAGGTTTTGCAAACCCAGGCAAGTCACGGGGGTTACAGATAGTGCGACATGAACCCAAGATCCCTGTTGAGACCGTCCTCATGTGTGTGGAACTTGGCTATCAGTCTCTGCTCAGTGACTCTGCGCTGTCGTGTGTCGTGAAGGCCACCTTGGAGAATGCTTACCCGAAGGTCAGAGGCTGAATGCCCGTGACCACTGAATCAGCCTCTGATTTGAAGGACTGAATGGCCTACTCCGATTCCTATGTTACTATGAGTGCTACCAACATCGTCTGATTTTATTATCTCCAAACAATTTGAATTAATCCCTTTTAAAACTACACCAGCATCTTGGTTACATCTGAATCTCGCACTCCAGTCCATACCGTGACTTCCATCATATATATGCTGCACAGGTCATCTACACAGGCTGATGAAGCATTGCCCCTCATGTCTTCCTTGAGACATTGTTCTGGTCTGACAGGTTTGAAAAAAGATCGTATAATTTGCGTTACTGATGGCAGGCAGTTTACTCAGGGGGTGGAAAGTGAACGTGCTGAGCAGATAATCTTGGATAAGCACAATTCCTTTTTCAAACGCTGTAGCTGCTAAGTGGCTGCTTAGGCTACTGCTGGAGTACTTTGTGCAGTTCTGATCGCCACCCTACAGAAAGGAGGTGGTCGCACTAGAGAAGGTGCAGAGGGGATTAACCAGGATGTTATCCAGTTTCTACATAGAACCCTACAGTGCAGAAACAGGCCATTCGGCCCATTGAGTCTGCACCGATCACAATCCCAACCAGGCTTTATCCCCATATACATTTACCCACTAATCCCTCTAACCTACACATCCCGGGACACTAAGGGGCAATTTCTTAGCATGGCCAATTAACCTAACCCGTACATCTTTGGACTGTGGGAGGAAACCAGAGTACCTGGCGGAAACCCACGCAGACACAAGGAGAATGTGCAAACTCCACACAGACAGTGACCCAAGCCGGGAATCGAACCCAGGTCCCTGGAGCTGTGAAGCAGCAGTGCTAACCACTGTGCTACCGTGCTGCCCTTAGAATAACATTCTCTTGATAGCATCACAGCTATCAAGAGAGACTGGATGGGCTGGGGTTGATTAATAGAATCCCGACAGTGCAGAAGGAGGCCATTCAGCCCATCGAGTCTCTGTCTAAATGAGCACCTCTCCCATGCCCAAAATCCTCCCACCCTCTCCTCATACTCCTGCACATTTACTACAGCTAATCCACCTAACCTACATATTTTTGGCCTCTAAGGGACAATTTAGCATGGCAGAGAGTTCAGTAGCATGGGAGCATAGATTTAAGTTAAAGGGCAGGAGATTTACAAGAGATGTGAGGAAAAGCATTTTCACCCAGGGGGTGGTAAGAATGGGGAGCTCACTACCTGAAAGGGTGGTCGAGGCAGGAACATTTAAGTATTTAGGTGAGCACATGAAGCACCATAGCACACAAGGCAACGGACCAAGTGCTAGAAAATGGGATTGGAGTAGATAGGTGCTTGATGGCCAGTGCAGGCATAATGGGCCGAAGGGTCTCTTTCCATACTGTAAAACCCTATGGCTGGAATCTTACCAACGTTCACACCAATGGGATTTTCCCATCCCGGGCAGTAAAAGGAGATTTGGTTTGGCCTCAACTTCTCCGGCTTCACAGCAGCAGGAGGGTGGCATGAACAGCCAGTAAGATCGAGTCCCATCTCTATGGCTAAACTTCTTTTTTGTTTACAGCTGAAATTCAGCTTTAATCCTTGTGGGCCATTGGTTCCATCCATGTTTCTTTAACTTCCAAGCCAATGTCTGACAAAACATCTGTCACCCGTAAAGAACCTGTCGCTAAGATTCTGGGCAAAAAATGATTTATGATTCATTTGCTTGTGGTCCAGATCTTGTTCTCTTCATTTCCTTACTCCCTCCTTCTCGCTCATTTCTCTTTTCCACAAGATCCTTTTTCATTATGTTTCCCTCCAAATTCTTTTGAATTTGGGACTTCTCTCCACTTATTCTTGCCTCTTGATTATTTTCTCTGCTTTTTTCTGCTCTCAACTCTCTTAATTTTTTAGCAATGGATTTGTGTCTGGTCCTAAAAGCACTATATTTAAGTTTAAGTTTGTTTATGAGTGTCACAAGTAGACTTACATTAACACGGAAATGAAGTTACTGTGACAATCCTCCAGTCTCCACACTCTCACACCTGTTCAGGTATACTGAAGGAGAATTTTAGTATGGCCAGTCCACTTAACCAGCATGTCTCTTGGACTGTGGGAGGAAACCAGAGCACCCAGAGGAAACCCACACAGACACGAGGAGAATGTGCAAACTCCACGCAGACAGTGACCCAAGCCAGGAATCAACCCCAGGTCCCTGCAGCTGGGAAGCAGCAGTGCTAACCACTGTGCTATCGCGCCACCCATACTTTGAGAAGGTTGTGGTGAATTGTTTTCTTGAACTGATCCAGTCTGGATGGTGAAAATACACCCACAGTCCTGTTAATTAGAGAGGCTTTGAATTTATACCCAGCAAAAATGCAGGAATAACAATGTATTTCCAAGTCAGGATGGTGCATGTTTTGATGGCAGTATGCAGGTTGGGGTATTTTTGGGCTGGATTTTACAAGGCATCATGACCCCTGCCCCTACTCCCACTAAAAAGTCAAGACAGAGCCTTCCCGAGGGAGGACCGGCACCGCCACAGGCTATTAATAGATTGGAGGTTGAATTTCAGCCCTTGTGGGAGGGAGAAGTCCATCTCAGAGAGCCACTGACCAGTCAGAGGCCAACTTTCCAGTCCTGGCAGAGCCATTGGGAATGGTGGCCACTGTCAGTCTGACACTTTGAGGGATTTGAAGGCACATTAAATGCTGTGTCCACAATGCAGTTGAGGCTGGAGTCCTGCTGGGGCCATGCTGTGGGGGTGGGGGGCAGTTGACCATCTTGTGGGGGGATCGCCAATGGATTTGGGAGCCCTGTTAAGGAGGTTCCATCACTCATCCACCACAGGGCAATCTGCCAGCCTGACTGTTTGGCATGGGTGTCTTCCATTGCTGGCTAAACTCCAGCAGAGTGTAATGAGGAGCTTAAATGCACAGGTGGGCTGCCAGATGCCACCCCGAGTGGATAGCCAGTGAAAAGTTATCTGCTGGATTTGATGCCCTCCCCACTTTCATGCGCATACATGGGGTCTGGAATTTACACTCATATCATTGTCAATTTCAATATGCATTTACTATTTTTATCCAAAAAAACTATTAATCTTCATATTGTTAACATTGCATGTACCAAAATTGATTTTAATATTTCAATATTTCATCTCAATTATTTACAGGACAGAGCAGCAAGGTGGCACAATGACTATCATTGCTGCCTCTCAGCGCCAGGGACTCAAGTTCAATTCTGGCATCGGGTGACTGTGTGGTGTTTGCATGTTCTCCCCATGTCTGTATGGGGTTTCCTCCAGGTGGTCCGGTTTCCTCCCAGGACTTCAAACATGTCCGGGTTAGGTGGATTGGCCAAGCTAAATTATCCCTTAGTTGGTCTGTGTATGTGAGAGACTATGCTTGACGTGATGTGTCCCTCAAGCTATTTGCCCCTGGCAACAGACTAGTGACCTGTCCCAGGAGTAGCTACAGAAACGGACGCAAGTCTGACTTGTGCGTCATCAGCTGCAGAAGGGTTGAGAGAAAGAGATTAAGAGGAGGACTCATTGCGAAGTCAGCGACTAATGGTTAATAATTTAGTGCTGCCTATGAGTAATGATACCTAACACCCCAGGACTAAACAACAATCAGCAGAGATCATGGCAATAGTATTGGATGAAAAGAGTGTTTTTATCAGATGTTGTTGAGATGATTTTGCAAAGTAGGAGTGGGAAGATGGCAAGGCACCTGCATTTATCTAAATCCAATGTGGTAAATTAATTAGATAATAACTAGCTGTGTTTAGGAACGGTGGTTAAATAATTTATGATGGTTTGCATTAAGTAGGGAGACTGACCCTTTAGTTTAATTTTGAAACATTGCTCAGGCAGGCGAACCAGCCAGGCATTCAGTAATGCTACTATGCAGATATTACAAGAACCAGAATGATCCCTCAAGCATTTCCAATGAGCAAAACCTACATTTCAAAAGGTCGTGTGCATGATACTAAAACTTCATATATCTGCTGTCTTTTGCAGACACAGCTGGCATCTAGAATTGAATGACTTTGCACGCCAAGCCTGAATTGTATTATGGACCATCACTTGCTGAACAATGTGTGTCAGGATAAGGGCAATCAATTATTAAATCCAAGTCAAATCTGTTCTTCCAATGAATCATCTGCCAGGGTTATCTGTACATAAGAAATGATTGGGCAAGAAGTAAGGCTTGTTAACATCCATTCATTGTGAGCCAGAAGTCTTCTTTAAGTTCCAAAATCGCAGAGTGTGCACTTGTGGATACAATGATGTTCAAAATCATATTGGTGAGGTCTTTAGCTGTGCGGTGAATGACTGCCAGAGGTACGCAGAGCAGGCAGATTATAAAGTGAAGCAGCAGCTAACATTGATTTGACTCCAGTGTAATTTCAGAGCTCAATGCTCCACCTAATGCCCTCTCTGAGCCTTTCACAGCTGAACACACATGCAATAGCCTCGTGGTATTATCACTAGACCATTAATCCAGAAACTCGGCTAATGTTCTGGGAACCTGGGTTTGAATCCCACCACGCGGATGGTGGAATTTGAATTCAATAAAAAATATCTGGAATTAAGAATCTGTGGATGACCATGAAACCATTGTTGGAAAAACTCATTTGGTTCACAAATGTCCTTTATGGGAAGGAAATTTGTTGTCCTTACCTGGCCTGGCCTACATGTGATCCCAGAGCCACAGCAATGTGATCGACTCTCAACAGCCCTTGGGGAACAAAGGATGGGCAATAAAAAATGCTAGCCAGCCAACAACACTCATGTCCCATAAATTCATTAAAAAAGTAGCAGGAAAGATTCTCCAACTTCCACCAGTGCTATTTAAAGGGATAACATCGCATGTGGATTTCTTTTTGAAGTTGCTGTAATCTTTGATGCTCTCTTTAATTGTTTTGTGTTGCAAAACTTTACAAGGAGTGGTGAGTCAGGTACTAAAGGACTTTTGCTGACTCTGAGGCTTCTGCAGAAACCAGATGTTCCCAGACACTGGATACACTGTTCCGCTGGGAATACATCACACCTGGGAGAATGAGCAGAAGGCTATGTAAAGAGCAGGACAAACTGCTATGAGAGGGAGCAGGAGGAAGTGGGGAAAGTCTCTAACCAATAGACCGTGCCTGGCCAGCACCTTCAGGGTGCACTTCTCCTACGTGACCCTCAACGAGTAACAATAAATGGCACTTCAGTCGGACATCTTCACTGAAACCTGTCATCCGTCACAGTCACAACTATAACTTGAGAACAGGTTAAGGATCATTTGGTTGTGAAGGTCAGTTTTTGGGGCTGGTTCTTTCTGTAGGTTTGGAGATTCATTCTGGTATCTGGGTATGTTTTCATCCTCTTCTTCTATTCTTTCGTGTTGAACTGCATTCGATTGTTGCCCTAGCTCGTTTGTTATAGGGCGGATAGACGTTGTGCTCATCTCCTTGTCATTTCTTTTGCTTGTGTGGGTCACCACAATGTCCTCTGTAGTGGAGGATGAGCTTTCCCGTGGCTCGAATGATGTTTAGTGATACATTCACCTCTGCCTTTCTCTGTCATCAATGGGCAGTTGCTATCGGGTTCTGGCGTTCTTGATGTTGCAAGGTATGTTGACCTGCTGGCCACATGGCTCTCAGAGAGAATCAGTGAGTGAAACTTCAACAGGATACCTTCAGGGAGGGCGGCATGGTGGCATAACGGTTAGCACTGCAGCCTCACCGTGCCGGGGACCTGGGTTCAATTCCACCATCGGGTCACTGTCTGTGTGGAGTTCGCATATGCTCCCCGTGTCCGTGTGGGTTTCCCTGGGTGCTCTGGTTTCTTGCCACAGTCCGAAATACGTGCTGGTTATGTGCATTGGACATGCTAAATTGTCTTTCAGTGTACCCGAGCAGGTACCGGAGTGTGGTGACTAGGGGATTTTCACAGTAACTTCATTGCAGTGTTAATGTAAGCCTACTTGTGACTAATAAGTAAACTTGAACTTTACTTTTCATTGAAACCTGACATCTGACAAAGTCACAACTGCAACCTGAGAGCAGGTCAAGAACCTCAATGCGTGCCAGTAGTTGTGAAGAGGAACTTTTTACTCGTTTGGCTCCTTCTCTTGGCCAAGGACAAGGCCCATCAGTCTGCTAATCACTCTCTTTTTTCACACCGTCTATAGGAGGTGTTGTTACCTCCTGGCTGACCGGCTGGTCTGTAAGCATCTCCCCCGCCCCCACTAGAGTGGTTCACTCCAGTGGGCATTACACTAGCTCCCCCCTCACAGGAAACTAGTGGCCCGACCTCACTGGAGTGAAGGGCAATGTTCAGGGCCCCCCAGAGGGTTGGGCGCCGGAGGTGCCCCCAGGCATTGACACCTTGGCAGTGCCAGCCTGTGCCCCCTGCCACTACACAAGGGGCAAAGTGCCAAAGCCCACATCTTGGCACTGGCTAATCAACCTAACCCACACATCTTTGGACTGTGGGAGGAAACTGGACCACCTGGAGGGAACTCATGCAGATTTGGGGAGAATGTGTAAACTCCACACAGACAATTTCTCAAGGCTGGCGTTGGAATCTGGGTCCTTGCTGTGAGGCAGCACTGCTAACCACTGTGCCATCGTGACTAAGCCATTGAGCTTTTGGTAAGACAGTTGGGGAGTAATTTTTACTGTGCTGCTCGGAGGAAGCCTCAGTATTTCTGACTCAGGAAAAGACCTCTTGTAGTTTGATCCTAGTACCAGTGCACCTATCTTCATGGGTACTCTTCAGGCTGCATCTCAAAGAATTGGAGCCCATAATCTTCCAGAATACATTTGTCAGTGTGGTCATTATTCCGTCAATGTGTTTGATTTCAGCTAACATCTCGTCGCGTCCAATTGAAGTTGAACTTCCCAGTTGAGTCTTTAAACATCTAATCAATAACCGCTGACAGGGTTGTGAATTTTCCACACCTTCACTGTTAAACTATTGTCAGTATTTCTATCTGACTCCTGTCAATGAGAGGCTGAGAGTGGACTACAGTTTGTGTAGTATTGTTGAATACAAAACCCAGACTAGTTGTTACAGATAATGAGCCCAAAGCCGGATATATTCAACATTGCTGATCCAGAAAGGTTACTGGGGAAGATTGGCAGAAAAAAAAACGCATTGGAATGAGAGGAATGAGTTTTATTGTTTTACTCAACTGTGAAATCACCAGCAAGACAATTCGGGAACCGGAGAAGGCCGTTCACCGCTGCTCTGCCGTTTAGTTAAATTGTGGCTTATCTGTATCATAGAATCCTTACAGTGCAGAAGGAGGCCATTTGGCCCATTGAGTCTGCACTGATTCTCTGACAGAATATTGTATCCAGTCCCTCTCCCCTGCCCTATTCCCCCTAATGTGGAGATGCCGGCGTTGGACTGGGGTAGACACAGTAAGAAGTCTCACAACACCAGGTTAAAGCCCAACAGGTTTACTTGTAGCAAACGCCACTTTGGGTTCATGTCACACTATCTGTAACCCCCACAACTTGCCTGGACTTCCAAAATCTCACTAACTTTCCTGTCTGGAAACAATATACATCTTTTTAACCTGTGCTCAATACTCTCTCAACTCACATTGTCTGTACCTTTAAGAATTGATTAGCTGTAAAGACTCCAATTCCAATCATTATTTGTGTAAATTGAGTTTGTGTCTTTATATGCCCTGTTTGTGATCAGAACTCCCACCCACCTGACAAAAGAACAGCCAGTTCCTAAAGCTAGTGACGTTTCTAACCCCACACATTCATCATGGCTAATCCATTTAAGTACCCATCTTTGGACTTAACTCCATCCATTTTCGTCCTATACCCACAAACTACAAAAGGTCTTTCTCTGAGTCAAAACTAGTAAGGCTTCCTCCAAGCAGCACAGCAAAAATTGTTCTCCAACTGTTTTACCAATAACTCAATGCCTTAGCCACAGTGGCACAGTGATTAGCACTGCTGCCTCACAGCACCAGGAACCTGGGTTTAATTCCCGGCTCGAGTCATTGTCTGTGTGGGGCTTACACATTCTCCCCATGCCTGCATGGGTTTGCTCCAGACACTCTGGTTTCCTCCCACAGTCCAAAGATGTGCGGATTAGGTGGATTGGCCATGCTAATTTGCCCCCTCGTGTCAGGGGACGAGCTAGGGAAAATGCATGTGGTTGTGGAGATGGGATCTGGGTGGGATTATGTTCAGCGCAGACTTGATGGGCCATATGGCCTCATTCTGCACTGTAGGATTCTATGATTCTATACCATTTGGCAATGTATTAACCGTAGTTTTGAATTTTTTAGCGGACGGCAGCATCATCCACTAGTCTTTGAGGGCAATTTGGAGAAACAACTAAACTATAAAATTTTGAAGAGTTTTCATTGTCATTTTCTTTTGATGAGAGCAGCAGTTCAATGGATTATTTCCACTCCAAATACTTCAGCCCATAAATGAAAAGAATGTTGTCCCTTACTATTTCCGCAGCTTGGGATTCTGTTGAGTCCATCGATGGCAATCAGGGCTCTATGTGCATCTTAGGATCCCGATTTGAGTTGAAGTAAAGTTTATTTATTTATTTGTCACAAGTAGGCTTACATTAACACTGCAATGAAGTTACTGTGAAAACCCCCTGGTCCCCACAATCCAGCACCTGTTTGGACACTGAGGGAGAATTTAGCTTGGCCAATGCACCTAACTAGCACATCTTTCAGAAAGTGGAGGAAACCCATGCTGACACAGGGAGAATGTGCAGGCTCCGCACAGACAGTGACCCATTCCGGGAATCGCACTCGGGCCCTTGGCACTATGAGGCAACAGTGCCAATCATTTGATTTGCTGACTTAAAAGGGCCCCTTTCTGATTGGGGATGTGAGGATGGAGTGGTTGGTGCGGGTTGAGAGCATGAGTTGTCCTTGGAAATACCAGGCATATTGACAGCAGAATCTGGGCTATGAGCTGTACTCCACCTAATGTTTTATTTCCAGGAGACAGGAGGGCTTAAAACCCCAATGTAGACAACGTGAATAGACAGAAACAGACAGGTGGAAGAGAATAGCTGTGTTATTTATTGGAAGGGTGAAAAACAACTGATTTAATTATGTATTCAGAAAATATACACTTCGTCTGGTTATTATGCTTAATTTTGAGGGGATTACTTCCTTCAAGTCAGTTTAATTTTACAGTTAAGCAGAGCAAACTACCTGGATCCTTTATGTTTGGTTATATTTAGCCATATCTCTTTTAGAAGATAATTACATCACTTATGTAAACAATTCATTAGGGTTCTGTTAGTTATGGAATCAATGTACAGACTGTTAGTGCAGCATTAAAACAGCCTTGGGAACTGATCCAATGTTGAGGGAACGCAGTGCAAAGGTACCTGATGGACCAGAATAGACTGAGGCGAGGCAGCTCCCAATTTCCTGGGCCTTCTTCACTCCTTTCTACAATGCCGGACAATGGTCACTCAATAGATGCTGCCAGATCTTTGTAACTGTCCACCTTCTTGTACCTGTGCTCTGGCATTATACTTCCACTGCCCCCAACCCAACATCCCGTTCTTCCCTGCTCCCAATCTATTCCATTCCTTACTCCTCACAGGCCCACGTATCCCATTCCTTAGTATTCCAGCACTTTCTATACCTATGAATACACCAGTAACTGCAACGGATTCTAAGTGTGACATGATTGTTGTAACAGGCAGACAGGAAGAAATGGAGAATGAAAGAAAAATGAAAATTATGGGTCAAGGCATGGTCTTTTTATTTTTATACCGTTTGTATTTTATACAGAAACAAAGCAGTGCCAGTACTGGATTTGTATTTTATGTTGACACTTATTTTTTCCATTATCGGAAACAGTCTGATAACAGAAGCAATTAAATTTTACTTTTATACTTTTACAAGACTCAGTACAAAGATTAAAAAAAAAATTGGTATTTTTGTATTCTATGGTTATACTATATCTATAGTAACTTCACAGAGAAGTGTAAGGGTCTAATGTGTAACAGATCCACACCCTGCTCGGAGGAGTACCTACGAAGAATAGCTCTCTGGGAAGTGTGACACACAAATTGGGACCAATAATCTTGTCTGCTTGAGTGTAGTAGCACTCTGTGGAAGAAATATTGGGGCATAGTTGAGAGTTGAAGGGATTGGATCCAGAAACTTCTGCCCTCATCACCCAGAGTGTAACCCACTAAAGCCACGACTGTCACCTGTTCATTTTCCATGGCTAAAAGGCCCAAAGCTATTGCCCAGGTCTCGCTGCATTGAGGTAAGGACTGGTTCAGTATCTGAGGGGTTGCAAATGGTACTGAACAATGAGGATGTTCTCTGAGCGCCGCATACTTCTGATCTTTTGATGGAGAAAAGGTGCAGCGGCTGAAGACAGCTTTGCCTCGAGCTCAACCCTAATGAACGCCTACAATGATACCCCGGCAGCAGTTGAAGGCATCCAACAATCAATGCTTTTCACCTTATCCCAATAATAAATCAAATCCAATCAAAAACCTTGCCCTTCTCCTAAGTGCCCAGCACCACAGCTGCTAGCCTTCAGCCATTTCGATTCACTCCATTTGATATGAAGGGCGGCACGGTGGCACAGGGGCAGCACATTGGCACAAGGGCAGCATGGTGGCACAGTGGTTAGCACTGCTGCCTCACAGCCCAGGTTCGATTCCTGGCTTGGGTCACTGTCTGTGTGGAGTTTGCACATTCTCCCAGTGTCTGTGTGGGTTTCCTCCGGGTGCTCCAGTTTCCTCCCACATTCCAAAGAGTGCAGGATTAGGTGGATTGGCTATGCTAAAAAAAAAATTGACCCTTAGTATCAAGGGGACTTGCTAGGGTAAATGAATGGGTTTGTGGGGACACAGCCTGGGTGGGATTGTGGTAGGTACAGACTCGATGGACCAAATAGTTTCCTTCTGCACTGCAGAATTCTATCATAGCCATTTTACTTTATGCTAGTTATGGCCCCAGCGTTTGAAGAATTTCCCCCCGATAGCCATTAACCTCAATGTTTCCAAGGCTCCACTCCCCTGTCCGATGCTGCCTTGATAGCAATGTCAGTTACTCTCACCCCACCTCTGGAATTCAGCTCTTTAGTCTATGTTAGGGACAAAGTATAATGTGGTCTAGATTAACTGGCTGTAACAAAACCCAGACTGAGCACTGGTGAGCAAGTTATTGCTTTGTAAGTGCCACTTGACAGCACTGTCAAAAGCATTTGTCATTGATTGTTGAATGCAGATTAATGGGATGGCTTTTGGCTCGATTGGATGTGTCCTGCTTTCTGTGTACAGGACATATCCGGGCAATTTTCTAAATTGTTGGGTTGATGCCAGTGTTTTATTTACACTGGAACAGCTTGACTTGGGTTGTGGCTGATTGTGGAGCACCAGTCTTCAGTGCTACTATCAGGAAGATGTCAGGACACATTGTCTCGGTGACATCCAGTACCTTCAGTCATTTCTTCATATCAAATGGAGTGAATCAAAATGGTTGAAGGCTAGCATCTGTGGTGCTGGGCACTTAGGAAATGGGCAAGGTTTTTGATTTGATTGGATTTATTATTGGGATACAGTGAAAAGTGTTGTTTCTTGCATGTCAGACAGACAAAACATGGCTTTCATTGAGTTCATAGGGGAAAGGAGAGAGTGCGGAAAGTAATGTTATAGTCAGAGTGTAGAGAAAGATCAGCTTAATACATGATAGGAACATTCAAAACTCTTATGGCAGCAGGGAAGAAGCTGGTATGTTGGTATGTGATCTCAGACTTATGTATCTTTTTTCTCACATCCCCTAAACCTCCTGCCCCTCACCATGAACCTATGTCCCCTCATGACTTACCCTTCAACTAAGAGGAACAGCTCTTTATTCACTGTGCTCATGTCTCTCATAATCTTGTATACCTTGATCAGGTCACCCCTCAGTCTTCTCTGCTCCAACAATAACAATCCAAGCCTATCCAACCTTTTTTCATAACTTAAATGTTCCATCCCAGTCAACAACTTGATGAATCTCCTCTGCACCCCCTCCGGTTCAATCACATCTTTCTGATAATGGGGCAACCAGAACCACACACATTACACTAGCTGTGGCCTCACCAGAGTTCGACACAACTCCAACATGATTTCCTTGCTTTTGTAATCTCTGCCTCTATTGATCAAGGCAAGGGTCCCATATGTTCTTTTCACCACCCTAACATGCCCTTCCACTTTCAGAGATCTGTGGACAAACACATCAAGGTACCTTTATTCCACAGAACTTTCTAGTGTCCTACCATTAATTGAATATTTTCTTAATCAAATCACTCCTTCCAAAGAGTATCACCTCACACTTTTCAGAGTTAAATTCCATCTGCCACTTATTTGCCCATTTGACTATCCTGTCAATGACTTCATGTAGTCAAAGGTATTCCACCTCACTGTCAACCACACAACCAATATATACATAAGAACATAAGAAATAGGAGCAGGAGTAGGCCATCTAGCCCTTCGAGCCTGCCCCGCCATTCAATAAGATCATGGCTGATCTGTCGTGGCTCAGTTCCACTTTCCCGCCCTCTCCCCATAACCCTTAATCCCCTCTCTTATCAAGAACCCATCAACCCGCTTCTTAAAAATATTTAGCGAGGCAGCCTCCACCACTTCAACGGGCAGAGAATTCCAGAGATTCACCACCCTTTGAGTGAAGAAGTTCCTCCTCAACTCCGTTCTAAGCCGCCTCCCCCTTATCTTGAGGCTGTGCCCCCTAGTCCTACTGTCTTTTTTGAGCGGGAAGAGTCTCTCCACCTCTATCCTATCCATCCCATTCATCACTTATATGTCTCAATGAGATCTCCCCTCATTCTTCTAAACTCTAACGAGTACAAGCCTAGTTTATTCAGCCTCTCCTCATAGCTCAACCCCCTCAACTCCGGTATCAGCCTAGTAAACCTCCTCTGCACTCCCTCCAAGGCCAAAATATCCTTGCGCAGGTGCGGCGCCCAAAACTGCACACAGTACTCCAGCTGCGGCCTCACCAGTGCCCTATACAGCTGCAGCAAGACCTCCCTACTTTTATATTCAATCCCCCTCGCTATGAAGGCCAGCATCCCATTAGCCTTCCTGACCACCTGCTGCACCTGCAAGCTGGGTTTTTGCGACTCATGCACAAGGACCCCGAGGACCCTCTGCACCGTCGCCTGCTGCAGTTTTTCGCCACGTAAGTAATAGTCCTTCCTACCATTATTCCTACCAAAGTGGACCACCTCACACTTGCCAACATTAAATTCCATTTGCCATTTCCTGGCCCATTCACCCAGCCTATCTAGATCCTTCTGTAGACTCTCCACACCCTCCGCACAATTTGCCTTTCCCCTAATCTTGGTGTCATATGGAATGGGATTCTCCCAAAAAAATTCTAAGTGCCGAAGTCACCTAAAAACAGGAGTTGATTACATTGATTTTTTTTCCACAGAGTGCACTAGTATGAATCTTATGAAAAAGCTGGGGGCTATTCCCTTTGAACAGGCCGCAGCACAATGCTGAGTGGGCCATTGCGCATGTGCCAATCTGTCAGAGTGGAGATTGGCACATGCGCGGTAGCCCCGCACTGCTGATCTCCCGATCATTGGCCAGCCCAATCGCTGGCCAGCCCCGCGACCTCGCGTTGCTGTCTGTGCGACACTCCCACCATCCGATCGCTGGTCTCCCTGTCATATCCAGGCCAGCTTTGACCCCCACTGGTCTGCCTCAATCTTCTCTTCACCCCCCCTCCACTGGCAGCCTTGACCCTTTCCCACCACAATCCCACCACCCCGCCCCCAGCAAGTCAACCACCCCCCTTACCTCTCACAACACCCATCCTGATGATCAGCCCGATCGCTGGCCTCCCTACTTCTGTCACCAAACTTGAGTGCAGAGTGGCAAGCAGAGCTCTCACCCCCACTAATCTTCCTCCCAAGAAGCCATGCCCCCCCCTTAGGCTCCTTCCCGATGCCCAGTGAGCAGTGCCAAGGTGCCCCCTTTGCATTACCATTTGCCCCCTTGGGTAGTGCCCAAGCTGGCCTCAATGTCTCCTCATCTCAGTCCTATATGGCCTATCAAATATCCTGAGCCTCTGGCCTTGCACCCCTTCCCTCCACCACCGCCCCCACCCCCACCCAGAGGAAGCAACATCCCTGCATCCGAAGAATCCAGCCCTGCCAGAATTTGAGATAAATTTGTGTGGTAAGTGCATTCTTCTTAGTTCATGTTGCTCTCTGCAGGTACAATTGGTTAACGGTGGGAACTTTCACATCCCACCCGCCATTGGAATTCGAACGGGCAGGGGGGACCGTGTAAAGGTCATTGAAGTTAGGTGGGAATCTTTGGTTTACAGGTGAGCATGGCCAGAGAATCCTGCTACAGATCACTGAATGTATTTAAGAAGGAAATAGATCTCTAGTCTTAAGATTTCATGGGGCAGGGGGAGAGAGGTGTTGGGATAGAGGATCGGCCACGATCATAATGAATGGCAAAGCAGGCTCAAAGAGCTGAATGGCCTACTACTGCTCTTGTTTCTCATGACTTTACAAGAAGCAATTGGCTCCAAAAATCAGCTTCATGAAAGGGGAGACTTGGGGAAAAAAAAAGTGGCTCCACAGTGCCACCTACCTTTCATTTATATAGCACAACAGTTCTAATTATCACCAGGGCTCTTTTTCACAGAGGTGTTGCTAATTTATTTTTTTAAGAGGTCCACGTAAGCTGCAGTGGGATGCCACACTATCAGAGGGTTACCGAGCGCCTTGGCGTGCAAGAGCATCGATGCTGAGTGTTGGGATTCCACCACTTTTCACACATTACCTGAGAGCCCACTGTTAAACCAATAATAGCAGACCAAATAAAAGAGATCTTTAAATATTTAAGTCCCTCTTATCACCAGACCCTTATTCATTGGAGAGGCCCGGTTGCTATGAAAACACTTGAGATTTTCTTCAGCTTCTTCATGTCTTATGATTGCCAGTAAAATGCGTGCTATGAACCTAAAATGTCAGAAAGGGGAGAATGGCCACTCTGACCCTCGAGTCTGTTCCATCATCCAGTTGGATCATGGCTGATCCTTCCTGAACTCTAATTACCCGCTTTAGCCCCACAAATCCCTCAATAGTTTTAGCCAGGAAAAATCCATCTCAGTCTAAAACTTATAAATTCACTCCTAGCATCCATGGCCCTTTTACTTGGGAGAGGTGCATTAGCCATGCTAAGCTCTCCCTTTAGCGTACCCAAACAGGCACCACAGTGTGGCGACTAGGGGATTTTCACAGCAACTTCATTGCAGTGTTAATGCGAGCCTACTTGTGACACTAATAAATAAAGACAGAAATTTGCCGATCTCCATTATCCTTTACATGAAATAAATACTTTCTGACTTCACTCCTAACAGGCCAAGCTTTAATATTAAGATAATATTAAAGATAACCCACCCCTTTTTTGTGGCTATTGAGGTAGACCATTCTTCTGCGACGAGAGGGACGGGTTCAGGAGATAATTTACGGAGTAAACTCTCAGCAGTTGCAGTCCATCGACATAATCTGTTTACGGAGAAGTTATTGATGGGAAGCAATGCTTGGACACGGCTGCAGACAATTTTGTGATTAACTGATTCAGGGATTAAATGGTAGTGGTTAGGAATTCAGAGGCATCAATAGAAAGCCTTGTCTGTGTGAACCAGGGACACTAGCTCGCCGGAGAGTTGATACAAAAGATGATTTTACCTTTGCGAACACAGTTGAGATGTAACTAATTCAGTTGGACTGCATTTTAAAACTATTAGAATCATGGAATTGTTACAGCATCTGAACAAGGCCATTCAGTCCATCATTGGCAGCATTTATTTTATTCATTTGTGTGACATGGGCGTCGCTGGCTGGCCCGCATTTATTGCCCATCCCTAGTTGTCTTTGGAGGACAGTTGAGAGTCGACCACCTTGCTGTGGCTCTAGAGTTGCATGTAGGCCAGATCAGGTAAGGACACAGATTTCCTTCCCTAAAGGACATTAATGAACCAGATGGGTTTTTCCGACAATCGACAATGGTTTCTTGGTCAACAGTAGCTTCTTAGTCCCAGATATTTTTATTGAATTCAAATTCCACCATCTGCCGTGGTAGGATTCGAACCCAGGTCCCCAGAACATTAGCTGAGTTTCTGGATGAATAGCCTCCCGATAGTACCACTAGGCTTTCACCTCCTCTAGCTGAACCTATAGCCAACTAGCCTGAACTTCTGAAATCCATTCCAAAACCTCTACCACTCTCTGCCTCTCTCTCTTTCAAATTGCTAAGATTTACAACTTGGACTTTCCAGCACTTCCACGTTTGGATTTCCACTGATGGAGGCCAACAGCAGGATCTTCCAGTCCCACTGAAGTCAATGGCTTTTTGTGTTGCTTGCCAGGTATGCTGCTGGGGAACCTGCCTTGGGGTGTCTCATTCACCAGAAAATCGCACCCCCCACCTCTTCGACCAAGCTTCTGGTCACCTGTCCTATCTCTCCAGTGTTAAATTTTGTTCAGTAATGTTCCTGTGAAACACCTTGTGAAAGCCAGGCAGCATGTTAGGGATGGCACGTTAGCAAAGTGGCTAGCACTCCTGCCTCAGAGGTTCAATTCCCACCTTGGGTCATTGTCTGTGTGGAGCCTGCACGTTCTCCCTGTATCTGCATGGGTTTCTTCCGGGTGCTCCTGTTTCCTCCCACAGTCCAAAGATATGTGGGTTAGATTGATTGGCCATTCTAAATTGACCCTGGTGCCAGGGAGACCAGCAGGGTAATTACATGGGGCTAACGGGATAGGGCATGGGTGGATTGTTGTCTGTGCAGGTTCAATGGACCGAATGGCCTCCTTCTGCACGGTAGGGATTCGATGATTCTATGATTCAGCATCATCAAAAACGCTATTCAAATGCAAGATGTTATTGCTTTTAATGGATGGGAATTTACGACCTTGCTTGAGTGAGGCTCATAAAATCCTGCCCGAGGCCAATGGGGAATTCCGTTCTGTAAGCCTCACCCTCCCCGACTCCAGGTTGGGTGAGGCGGTAAAATTCCAACCAGTGTGTTCAACATTTCAAATAACAGCAGCCACTCGAGGCACTAATCTACGTAGTCACAAATGCAACTAACTGGCCATATGGGGTATTGTGTTTTAATAAGTCTTCTCCTGATGGCAGTCCATTACTGTATGTTTTGTATATGTGCTTCCACTGAGAAAGAGATAAACCATCCACTTCTGCTCAATGGGCAAGTTGATGCTTGTGGAGAACTTTTGATGATAGCATATCATTTGGGCCTTCATTCAAAAAACATCTAACTTCAGCCGTAGATGCAATAACAACACCTTGTATCGTGACAGTAACGTACCTTTAAGGAGTTTTTTTAAATCATGTTCTCTGCAGCTCTCACAGCTTTTGGGTTTCTCAACTCACAGCCTCTGTTTGATTTTCTCAATGTTGCCAGGCTGACTACGATGAGTAATTTTATTGCTCTTTACGTGGTTTGAATGGGGGTTGTTCATGTTTACTCTGGGATTGGTTTTATGGTCCTGCATTATTAGAGGGACAAAAAGCTGGTTGGCAGATCAGATTTAGTTTTAGAAGGGACAGCAAACTAAATAGAAGTGTTTTCCCTCTCTCCCTGTTGTTTTGGAAATTCTGCTGGTTAACTGATAGAAAGGTCTTAACTTCCTGCAGTAAAGATTCTACAGTTGGTAGCTTGACCAAAAAGTCTCACCCTGGGGTTCTAAGAAGCTGTTTTGACTTCAGCTTGTTCTGAGTGAATCAAAGGACTCCACTTCCACTATCAAATGAACATTAGTCTTTGCTGTGTTGAATTTGTTTAAAGGTTTAATCTATGGAAGGTTTGGGTTTTGATTGGAACACATTAGATATATTTGTTAAGGGTTATACATTATAGTTGTTCTGTTTCTTGTTTGTAATTGATAACAGTTTTGCTATTTTTTCTTACTATACATGTTAACTATATTCTTCAATAAACTTTGTTTGATAAAAGCTCCCTAGTGGGTCATTTGAATCATACCTGAAATGAAACATAACATTTTTATCGTAGCCAAATTCAAGATGCAAAACTTATGATCCAGGTGGGCTCCATAGAACACTTAGGAGTTTCTCACCTGAACCATAACAGTATTTACCTTTAATGTAATAAAACATGCCAAGGCTCTTCACAGGAGCATTATAAAGCAACTTGACAAACTGATAAGCAAACAGCAAGAGCAGCTATGAGAGAGAAAGACAGGGCAACTGCTCAAACCAATAATCCAGCACCACATCCACCAGCCAAAAACCAGTGTCCTCATGGTGAGAGAGCCTGAAAGACTCGGACAGCACTCATAAATTATCTGTGGACTCACAGCCAACATTGACATCTCGCTTCTCAGAATCACAGAATCTTTACAGAGGAAAAGGAAAACATTTGGCCCATCGAGTCAGCACTGGCTCTCTGAAAGAGCATTCTACCTCATCCCACTGTCTTATCCCCATAACATTGCATAACCTTTTTTTTTACCCCAGATGACAACCCAAGTCCCTTTTGAATAACTCGACCAGACCTGCCTCCAGCACTCTCCCAAGAAGGTTATTTCAGACTCTCCAAGTGAAATTTCTTTCCTCACATCACTTCTACTCCTTTTGGCCATTATTTTGAATAAGTGTTCTCTAGTTAATAGAACATAGAACATAGAACACTACAGCACAAACAGGCCCTTCGGCCCACGAGTTGCGCCAATCACATCAACACCTACCAATCTATAGACCTATCTATAACCCCCAATCCCATTAAATCCCATATACTCATCCAGAAGTCTTTTAAAAGACCCCAGCGAGTTCGCCTCCACCACCACTGACGGCAGCCGATTCCATTCACTCACCACCCTCTGAGTGAAAAACTTACCCCGAACATCACTTCTGTACTTGCCTCCCCGCACCTTCAATCTGTGTCCTCTCGTAGCGACCATTTCAACCCGGGGAAATAGCCTCTGAGAATCCACCCTATCTATTCCTCTCAACATTTTATAAACTTCTTTCAGGTCACCTCTCAACCTTTGTCTCTCCAGGGAAAAGAGTCCCAGCTCCCTCAACCTAACTTCATAAGGCATGCCTCCCAGTCCAAGCAACATCCTTGTAAATCTCCTCTGTAGCCTTTCAATAGCTTCTACGTCCTTCCTATAGTGAGGCGACCAGAACTGCGCACAGTACTCCAAATGAGGCCTGACAAGGGTCTTATAAAGTTGCAGCATTACCTCCTGATTCCTAAACTCAATCCCTCATTCCTAAACTCAATCCCTCCAGTTCCCTCTAGTTCTTGATGTACTCTTGAAAAGGAACAGTCCCTCACTATTTATCTTGTCTTTACCGCTAAGGATCTTAAATACCTCTAACATGTCTACTGTCAGCCTTTTTTCCTCTGAGGAAAATAGACCCAAACTCTCTAATCTGTCTTGTAGTTACAGTTCTTCATTTCTAGAATCATTCCTGTCAAGTTTCTCTGTATTTTCTAATGACTTCGCATCCTTCAAGTATGGCACCCAGAACTGAATGCAGTATTCTATATGAGGCCTAACTAGTGTCTTGTACAAGCTTAATATGATCTCCTTACTCTTGTACTCAATGTCCCTATTAATAAAACCTAGGAGACCACATGTTCTCTTAACAGCTCTCTCAACATACCCTGCCATATTTAATGACTTATTTACATATACAGGGAGATTCATTTGACGCTACACTTCCTTTAGAGTTTCTCCCTGTATTTTGTATGATCTCCCCATATTTTTCCTGCCAAAATGAGTTGCTTCCCACTTCTCTGCATTGAACTGCATCTGCCACTTGTCTGCTCAGTCAATATGTCTATGTTCCTTTGAAGTTTAAAATTATCTGGGAAAATCCCCTAGGCACCACACTCTGGTACCTGTTTGGGTACACTGAGGGACATACCAATGCACATAACCAATACGTCTTTCAGACTTTAGGAGGAAACCGGAGCACCCAGAAGAAACACACATAGGCACAGGGAGAACATGCAGGCTCTGCACAGACAGTGATCCAAGTCAGGAATTGAACCCAGGTCCCTGGCATTGTGAGGAAGCAGTGCTAACCATTGTGCCACCGTACTGTCCCATGATTAGTAACACCGAGACTCTGGCTATAATTAGACTGATAAAAACAGGGTCATGAGGCATGTGCAGTCCCAATGGTGGGGGAGTATTAGAGGAAGATGGTGTGATCAACCATTTCAAATAATCTCTCAATTCAGAAATGTAAAGTGATATTCATAAAAGCATGAGGCAGAGTTATAAAGAATGTTATAAAATATAGATAATCTTGAGTGCACAGGAAACATACGTAATCCAATAGCTTAAACATTTGCTTCCTCCGTTATCCTGACATTGCATTGTGTACTATGCTCAGGGAGTACTAGAGCAACTTGTCAAAGTTTCTTGGCAGATCCTCCAAAACTTGTGACCTCTGCAACCTCGGAGGACAAGAGCAGAGTTACATCAGAGCTCCCCTCTGAGTCACACACTACCCTGATTCGGACAGTCTCTGCAACCAGCCATTCCTTCATCATTCTTGTGTCAAAATCTTAGGACTCCTACGGGGAGGTAGTGATGCGGTGGTATTGTAATTGGACTAGTAATCCAGCGAACCAGGATAACGGTCTGAGTTCAAATCCCACCACGACAGATGGTAAAATTTGAATTTAATTAAAAATCTGGAGTTAAAAATCTAATGACGACCATGAAATCATTGCCGATTGTTGTGAAAATCACTCATGACCTTTAGGGAAGGAAATCTGTTGTCCTTAGCTGGCCTACATGTGGCTCCAGGCCTACAGCAATGCGGATGATTCTTAAATGCCTTTGGGAATGGGCAATAAATGTTGGACGAGCCAGCGATGCCCACATCCCATGAATGAATTTCAAGAAGCACAACAAGTACTACAGGAGTAGATTCATCACATGGTCTGCAGCAACTCAAATAGAAGGTCCAGTATCGCCTTCTCAAAGGCAACTAGACAATAGGTGCCTAGCCTTGTCAACAATTCCCACAACACAAACCTGTATTTTTCTTTGAAAACCGCAGCACAGCTAAGTCTCCATAATTAGGCTGAAGCTTTATTTTAACTGGATTTAACTTTTTTAATACATTACCGACCTGTCTTTTTATCTTCATTTCCGCAAATGCTGCAGGTTTGAATCCCTCAAATGTTTTATTTCAGAATGTAAACACTGTGCTGTCAAATCATGAGCCTCTGCTTATCTGTACTCTGTCAAGCTGTCATATAAACTACTACCCAGTGACTAAGCAATTCATTACTTCCAGGTGGGAAATCTGGGAGAGGTTGCAATTAAAGCAGATTCCCCACTGCAAAATCAAGCAGAGGATAATGAATCTGCTTTCAATTAAAATGGGCTAATCTGAGAACATCCTTGCGTCAGGGAAGTCTACTGATTCAACAATTGATGAAACAGTAGAAGACAGGCATTGACTTCTCAACTGGGGACAGACCTCAGCTGTCCCATCCTCACCAGGGTTGTGGGTTCATTCCAAAACAGAGTTCCTGATCACACAGTTAGGCTGACGCTTTGAGATGGTGCTGAAGGAATTCTGCACTGTTCAAGGTGTTGGCCAGAACCTTACCGCTATTCACGCCAGCGGGATTTTCCCAACCCATTGCAGTGAACAGAGATTTGGCTGCCCGTCAGATTCTCCGACCTCCCTGCAGGGGGAGCGTGGCATGAATGGCAGGTAAGATTGCACCTGTTGTCTTTCACAAAGAAAGAACTTGCCATGTATCCCATTCCCTTTGCGTCCAGGGCAACCCAAAGCACTTCTCAACCAATGAAGTACTTTGGGAAATGCAATTGCCATGGCGATGTAGAAAATGCAGTATACAATTTGCCTTCTAGTTTAGGTGACAAGGATCCTGTGATCCTATCCAAAGAGGAGCAGGGGAGTTTGCCATGGTGTTCTGCTCAATAATCATCCTTCATCCAAAGTATGACAGATTTTTGGCATCCTCCATGAGAATTCTCCTACATATCATAGAATCCTACAGTGCAGAAAGCAGCCCTTCAGCCCATCAAGTCTGCACCAATCCCACCCAGACCCTACCCCATAGCCCTACATATTATTACCCGCTAATCCCTCTCACCTAAGCATTTTAGGACACTAAAGGGCAATTTTAGCATGACCAAATCAGCCTAACCCGCACATCTTTGGACAATGGGAGGAAACCAGAGCACCCAGAGGAAATCCACACAGGCACGAGGAGAACGTGCAAACTCCACACAGACAGAGTACTGAGCCAGGAATCAAACCCAGGTCCCTGGAACTGTGAAGCAGCAGTGCTAAGAACATAAGAAATAGGAGCAGGAGTAGGCCATCTGGCCCCTCGAGCCTGCCCCGCCATTCAATAAGATCATGGCTGATCTGTTGTGGCTCAGCTCCACATTCCCGCCCTCTCCCCATAACCCTTAATCCCCTCTCTTATCAAAAACCCATCAACCCGCGTCTTAAAAATATTTAGCAAGGTAGCCTCCACCACTTCAACGGGCAGAGAATTCCAGAGATTCACCACCCTTTGAGTGAAGAAGTTCCTCCTCGACTCCGTTCTAAACCACCCCCCTCTTTGTTTTGAGGCTGTGCCCCCTAGTCCTACTGTCCTTTCTGAGCAGGAAGAGTCTCTCCACCTCTATCCTATCCATCCCATTCATCATCTTGTACATCTCAATGAGACCTCCCCTCATTCTTCTAAACTCTAACGAGTACAAGCCTAGTTTATTCAGCCTCTCCTCATAGCTCAACCCCCTCAACTCCGGCATCAGCCTAGTAAACCTCCTCTGCACTCCCTCCAAGGCCAAAATATCCTTGCGTAAGTACGGCGCCCAAAACTGCACACAGTACTCCAGCTGCGGCCTTACCAATGCCCTATATAGCCGTAGCAAGACTTTTATATTCAACTTTTATATTCAATCCCCCTCGCTATGAAGGCCAGCATCCCATTCGCCTTCCTGACCACCTGCTGCACCTGCAAGCTGGGTTTTTGCGACTCATGCACAAGGACCCCGAGGTCCCTCTGCACCACTGTGTTACCATGCCACCCACAAAGTTATTTCCTGCAAAGTTATGGTAGTGCAGTTGCAGAGAGCTTAATGAGATTGCAAGCCTTGTTCATTGATTGCATTGGTTCATTGGATCTTGCTATATGCAAAATGCCTGCTGCATTTACCTACAGTGATGAATCTAAATACGAGTGCAACTTTGTCTTTGTAGAAAAAATAAATAATTTTGCACCATTTGCAATGACCGTTTTGAAATGTCTGTAATGTTTCCTTGTCTGTAATGAAGCACCTCAGAATATAACATGATGTATATAGAAATCTGAACATGATTGCACTTTGTTTGATGGTTATTTTGAAATGTTCTTCCAGATATTTTACGAACAACATATTCTTCTGCAAAAAGAATTATAAACAGTGCTAATGCCTCAAAGGTACATTATCGGGTGTGAAGTGCTTTGCGATATCTCAGGAGTATAAAAGGCACTGTAGAATTCATATATTTTTTAAAAAACATGTTTAAGAAGGCGGCAGCAGGAGGCAAGGTAAAATGAGAATAAAGGGAATGCTGATTTCTGGCAACGCATTTGTTATCATTGACTTCTTATGAGCTAATCACAGGCGACTCAGAACAGCGTTATGTTCGTTTATCCAAACATATACAGGGAGACCATTACTTCAGAGAAAGGCCTCTGAAGCAGACTCTACATTATTGGAAAACAATGAGGCATTTATACAGTGAAAATTACACAGGCAGTATATGGTTTTAAAATCCAACATTGCCTGTTTTAGATTCACAGTTAATACTTTGCAGACACGACAAGGTATTGTGTCTGTTGCTCCAAGAATTATCTGTCTTAATCTCTTGTTGCTGCCAAGCTTGGCCTTGCACTGCCAGTTTTGAGGTGACACAGAAGTCACTGGGCATACTTGCTAGCTGCTCAATCACGTAAGCAGTCTTTGTTTAAATCGACTGTTCTTTTCCCGATTGTAGAATTTTGCTTAAACATTTTACCAGTTTGGCATAGATTCCTCAGTGCCTTTTGATGAATTATTTGACCCTTAACTTAGAACCATCAGTGCAGAAGCATTCAGCCCATCGATTCTACACCGACTACAATCCCATCCAGGCCATATCCCCATAACATATTTACCCTGCTCACCCTCCTGACACTAGGGTCAATTTAGCATGGCTAATCAACCTAACCTTATAAAGATCTCTTAATAATCGTTATGTACTCTAATACATTGTTGTAATAAACCAAATTTTTATTTCCCTCTTTCACGAGAGAATTCCCCCTCTCCCCCCCGTCAACTTCATCCAACATTTACAGCTAAAATATAAATACTTCTCTTTCCCAACCTGCCTACTGACTCCTGACTTTATCCTCAGAATAAGTGCGTGCGCCTCACAGGTTCCTATTAAGCAATTATGCAAATCTACAGTCGATCAACCAACCCCCAACTCCATTTCAGAGACTCAATGATGCAGTCCCTCGATAATTAGCCCATTCTTCATAGCCGAATAATCTGCTGACTCGCGTCCAGCCTCCAAATGCAAAGAATAGACTCAATGTCGAGTTGGGAAGAGCTTGCGTTCTGATGCTTTCCCTCAGCATGAAGGGTGAAATGAGAGAGATTGGGTTTATCTGCAACAGTTCACCACTGCAGATGCATATTCTAATTGAAATAAATTGGCCATTAGTTTCTTTTTAATGCCGAAAAGTACCCAAACTGTTTGCGAAATGCTGCTCGTGCCTTGTTTAATTGAACTGACAGGCAGAATACACCTAGTAAGTAAAATACAGTTGGCACATGAATCCTACTGCAGCAGAATGAAAAGGGACAATGTGGGAATTAAACAACAGAAGGTTTCCCATAAAATAAAAATGAACAGCTGTGAGATACTTAGCAACTGGGAATTTCTCCAGGAAGGAGGAGACTATTCATTCATGATAGGCGCTTGCACAGCAATTCCGAGGATACTTTGTCCTCGGAGCGGACGTTGTTTGCCAAAATAATGGACAAAGTGGGAAAATAAAGCAACTTATCCCATTCAACAGCTTTTAATAAGCATAACCCAAATACATTACCACATGAGCTGCTAGCAGAGATTACGTCCAACCGCAAAAAAAAATTATCTACCGGAGTCTCCGAATATCAAGTTTATTGAGCCGGTTATTGGAAAGAGGGCAGGTTTAAGGAGAATAAACCCTGCGACTGCCAAACCTTGTCCCTATTCCCCTTTGTACACTCGTGGACAGTGAAGAGATTTAGTGTACTGTGATATGTTGCTCATCCAAAAGTATTCTCAAACACCCGACTAAATGGTTCAGGGGAGTAGTACAACGTTGATCCATTCTGCCCAGGTAGATCTCTGATGAATTATTTGACCTGATAGAATCTCTACAGTGCAGAAGGTGGCCATTCGGCCCATTGAGTCCATACTCCCACTCATGCCCTATCCCTGCAGTCCCACATATTTACCCTGTTAATCCCTTGACACTAGGGTCAATTTAGCATAGCCAGTCAACTTAACACACATATCTTTGGACTGTGGGAGGAAACCGGAGGAAACCCAAGCAGAACAGACAGTGAGCCAGGCCGGGAATCGAACCTGGGTCCTTGGCACTGTGAGGCAGCAGTGCTAACCACTGTGTCACTGTGCAGCTGGCACTGAGACATTGGTGGAGTCCAATCTAGCAATAATCACATTGTATTGATACAACATGAAGATAGAAGATTGTCCCTTGGTACTTCAGGGGAGCAGTGACAGAGTGGGTTTTCTGAGGGTGCTCTGGTTTCCTCCCACAGGTTAGGTAGATTGGCCATGCTTAATTGCTCCTTAATGTCCAAACGTGTGTAGGGTAGGTGTATTAGCCATGGTAAATGCATGTGGTACTGGAGATAGTGCAGGGGAGGGGGAGTGGTGATGGTTTCTTGGTAAGATGCTCCTTCAGAAAGTCAATGCAGACTTGAAGGGCCAAAGGGTTGCCTTCTGCATTGTCAGTTTCTATGGCTATCACCAGAGACTGACTTGAGAGTGTATTGGGACAGATGATCAAATCTTGGTCAAGAACGTAGGTTTTGAGGAGGGTCTTAAAGGAAGACAAAGAAAAGAAATGGAGAGGCATAGAGAAAGAAATTCCAGGGCTGAAGGCATAGCCAGCAATTGTGGATTGGTTAAAATCATGAGAGGTCAGAATTGGAGGAGCATAGATATCCCAGAGTTGTAAGGCTGGTGCAGATTTCAGAGATGTGGAGGGGTGAGAAAAAGAAAGGATTTGACAACTCTAGTGATAATTTTGGAATTAAGGTGTTACTTAACTGGGAATTAATAACACAGAGGTGATGGGCAGAATGGTGGCTCTCTGGTTAACACAGCTGCCTCACAGTGCCAGGGATCTGGGGTCAATTTCAGTCTTGGGTCACTATCTGTGTGGAGTTTGCATGTTCTCCCAGTGTCTACTTGGGTTTCCTCTAGGTGCTCCGGTTTCCTCCCACAGTCTAAAGATGTGTTGGTTCGGTAGATTGGCCACAGTAAATTTCTCCTTAATATCCAAAGGTGTGCAGGTTAGGTGGATAGACATGCCAAATTGCACCTTACTGTCCAAAGGTGTGTAGGTTTAGGGGGATTAGCAGGGTAAACGCATGGGGTTACAGGCATAGGGCGGGTGGTAGGCCAGGGTAAGATGCTCTGTCAGATAGTCAATGTAGACTCAATGGACCAAATAGCCTCCTTTTGCACTGCAGGGATTCAATGACGGAGGAATGGGGCTTGGTGCCAGTAAGGCCATGGACAACAAACCTCAAATCTATACAAAATGCATTGGACTAATCAAATCTGGCAGTAACAAAGGGAGTGATGAGGGTTTCAACAGGAGATGGGTGAAATTGGGTAATGTTAGATGGAAATAATTGATCGTAATGAAGTGGATGTGTGGGTCAAATATGATCCACTCGAAGCAGGACCCCTAACCAAATTCCAGCAGAAATCATTCAATAGTTACCATCAGATGTAGAAATCCTCACCAAATTCCAGTAGAGACCATTAGATAACCAGCAGAAGCAGGAAATGCGCTCAGTCTGATTCCGTCTCAGACAGTATATAGACTGGTATAGAACAAGTGGCCAATGAGGGGAGTTTGTGGTGAGGACTGAAGACATTGGCTGGAACCCTCCTAGTAAAAAGTCTGACAACACCAGATTTTAGTCCAACCGTTTTATTTGATAATAATCAAATAAAACGGTTGGACTAAAACCTGGTGTTGTCAGACTTTTCACTGTGTTTACGCCAGTCCAACGCCGGCATTCCCACATCATGGAACCCTCCTGCCAGTCATGCCCCATAACCACTACAAGCGAGGATGGAGAATTTGCTGCTTGGTCAACTCTCCATTCACTGCGGCGGGACCAGAATCCTGGTGGTGTGAATGGCCAGAGAATTACAATCAATGGTTTTAAATCTTCTCAATATTTAGTTCAAATAAAGTTTCTGCTATTCCAATACCAGATGTTGGACAAGCAGTCAGACCAGTGGAGGGATGAAGAGAGAATCATAGAATCCCTACAGTGCAGAGGAGGCTATTTGACCCATCGAATCTCCACTGACTCTCCGACAGAGCATTTAATCCAGGCCCCATCTGGGTAACCTCATGCATTTACCCCACTAATCCCCCTAACCTGCAGATCTTGGGACACTAAGGGGCAATTTAGCATGATCAATTCACCTAACCTGCACATCTTTGCATGGTGGGAGGAAACCGGAGCACCAAGAGTAAACCCACAGGGAGAAAGAGCAAACTCCACACAGACAGTCATTCAAGGCTGGAATTGAACCCGGGTCCCTAGCACTGTGAGGCAGCAGTGCTCACCACTGTGTCGCCCAGAAGTGGTGGTGTGCTGCAGCTGGGGCGTCGTTAATGTACATGCATTCAAATTTTCCTTGTTCCCATCAAATTTAACCACTTCTCAACATTACAATCAGATCAGGATTTGTTTTAACAATGGGGATTGGCTACATCAACAGAGTTTCCTTATAGCCAGGCAGCCACCACATTATCTACCCGGGAAGCCCAAGAATCTTCCTTTTTTCCCCATAGATGCTACCAGTCCTGTTGAAAATTGCCAGCATTTTCTGGGGAGTGTTTTCAGTTTCTGAACAGCCACAGCACTTTGTTCATTTATTCTTATCCATTTAACTTTGAAAATTGCAATGGGACAGTTGTTTTCCCAGGGTTATTTTTTTTCCTTTAAAAGAAATGTCTACCACTTTCAGTGCTCCAAATCTTCCTTCTCTGCCAACTCCAGATGGGGCGCTGAGCCTTATTTACATCCATCGAAATGCATTTTTATGCTTAACTTGAGCTCTTGTGCTGTGGAGTTTCAAGAGTATTTCAGCCCAGCTTCTAAGGCCAGCTGGCAGAGTGTGCAGTGCGCACGACCCATCGGCATTCCAATCAGAAAATATGCCCTTCCGAATTTTACTTTGGAAAATTGATTTGTTGTCTGGGTCAGTTTCATTCCTTTTTTCTTTGTAATTCTTTTCAGATTTTTATTGAATCCAACTTTCGAACCCAGGTTGCCAGGGTTACTAGTCCAGTTACAAACCACTTTGCTAGTGCCTCTGAATACACATTTAGACCACAGAAAAAGCTACTTAATAAGATAAGACCCCATGGTTTGGGGGTTAGTATGTTGGCATAGATAGAGGACTGACTGACTAACAGAAGACAGAGAGTTGGAATAAGAGGGACATTTCTGGGATGATGGTGGGGTGCCACTTGGATGTGTGCTGGGGCCACAGTTGTTTACAAAATATATTAATGACTTGGGTGGCACAAGTGGCACAGTGGGTATCACTGCTGCCCCAGAGCACCAGGGACCCAGGTTCAATCCTGGCCTCAAGTGTCTGTCTGTGTGGAGTTTGCCCGCTCTTCCCATGTCTGAGTGGGTTTCCTCCGTGTACTCCGGTTTCCTCTCACACTCCAAAGATGCGTGGGTCAGGTGGATTAGCTATGTTAAATTGTCCCTTAGTGTCGGGGAATAGCAGTTTAAATACAGGAGGTTACAGGGATAGGACCTTGGTGGTCGGTGCAGACTTTATGGGCCGATGGCCTCCTTCTGCACAGTAAAAAGTCTCACTAGACCAGGTTAAAGTCCAACAAGTTTACTTGATAGCAAACGCCACTAGCTTTCGCGGCTTTACCCCTTTGACAGGTGAGTGGGGGAGTTTTGATCACAAACAGAGCATATAAAGTGCTCAGAACACCCCACTCACCTGACGAAGGGGCAAAGCCCCCAAAGCTAGTGGCATTTGCTACCAAATAAACCTGTTGGATTTTAACCTGGTGTTGTCAGGCTTTTTACTATGTTTACCCCAGTCCAACACCGGCATCTCCACATCAAGACTCCTTCTGCACAGTCAGGATTCTACGATTCTATGATAATAGATTGACCTGCATTTAGACCTGTAATAATTCTCACTAGTTGTTCAACGGCAGGTTGGGAGTGAGATTACGTACTTCCCTGCCCCCCATCTTTCCACCCCTACCCACACTTTCCAGGTAACATTGCCAAGGTGAGAACTCACCTGGGAATTGTCTCCCTGTGAATAAAGGATCATGTGGAGGATATCGAGGGTAGTCAGGTGGATAGGAGAACATGACAGTCATAAAGCCCCGTTTTCTGCTCGTTCATCTCAATGGACAGAAAATCGAGCGCTGATTACAGGTTTTCCAATGTACTACGTCAGAAGATTGGCTGCCCCCGAGGTAAGTGCCTAATAAAGAGCCTCATCGCTCAACATTGATTTTCTTTCTTATTTTGTGTTTATTAATAATGTAAGGGCATAATGTGATGGCCCAACGTTAAACCAAACACAGGAATTTTCTAATCATTGTTTAATGACTACCTTCAGCCAAATGGCGATGGCTCAACATTCGAACCAACATCATTCAGAGCACAGGTGCAAGCACTGGGGCTGAGTGCCAAAATCAGGCAACAGCCCAAAGTGGCTCAAATTGTTGCGTTTTATCTTTGTTTGCAAATACATAGATTTGGCCGAATTCAAAGCGAGTGTTATTCTCTATTTACAATGAGGAAAACCTGGCAGACTTTGACGTACGCAGGCATGAGGACACTGTGGAGTGTGCCCCCATTTTTCACTGTTCTGTCGTGAGGGAAAAGCAACAGCCTTCAGTTCTATGCAAAAATCACAGGACTAAGAATAAATTAACTTTCCTATATGCCCATCTCTGGCTTCAGGCCCTTGCCATCAGACGCTGCACTATGGTTGAGCCAACACAGTAAGAAGTCTCGCAACACCAGGTTAAAGTCCAACAGGTTTGTTTGATAGTAAATGCCACAAGCTTTCAGAACACTGTTCCTTCGTCAGGTGAGTGGAGAGTTCTGATCAGAAACAGGGCAAAATCCCACCCAGGCCCTATTTCCGTAACCCCACATATTTACCCTGCTAATCCATTGACACTAGGGTCAATTTAACATGGCCAGTCACTCTAACTAGCATATCTTTGGACTGTGGGAGGAAATTGGAGCACCCGGAGGGAGCCCACACAGACATGGGGAGAACATGCAAACTCCACACAGACAGTGATCCAAGGCCAGAATTGAACCCGGGTCCCTGGCACTGTGAGACAGCAATGCTATGCACTATGCCACCATGCCATGAGGATTCCTGCTTCTGATGGTTGGACCATCCCTCGGCCACCTGCTGCCTGGACCTGTTTATGGCAACCTTGGCCAGGCCCAGGAGTAGATTCATGAGGAGGCCCTCCCTCTTCCCCATCCCCCCTCCACACTGTGTGTGCCCCTAAATCAGAATTGTGGGACTGAAATGCAAACAAAATGTCATTATCTGCTTGGACTACATATCTCCAGTGAGGGTGAGCAGCACATACACCAATCTCTTTACCATTCAGCACGCACCGAGATTAAAAGTTCAAAGGGAGTAAGCAGGATTAGGCTACTGAGTTGGACGATCAGCAATGGTCGTAATGAATGGCGGACGAAGGGCCAAATGGCCTCCTCCTGCTCCAATCTTCTCTGTTTCCATGAGGTCATTTTGAACCTGCGGCCCTCAAAATATGAACGCTACTGAGTCAAATTTCTTGGCCGTCATTTCTAAGGAAACATTGGTAATAGTCTGAAACCAGGAGCTTTGCTGTTCTTTTTCCATTTCCAAGCGTCATGTTTAAGCTGCCTTCAAACGCCCTTGACTACGCTTTCTCTCTATTCATTAATAATTTGTGTGATGAAGTGAATCATTGATATATTGAGTTGAAGTGAACTCTACCATTCTGTTCCTGATGATAACTGTTGAAGAAAATGAATTGCTATTTGTTAACGGGAGGCTGCCCTGCACTATTGTTCGTGCCAGTTCTATCTTGGTGACTGGCTACAGGATGTGACTTGAACTGTGATGACCTTATAAGGATCCAGTTGGGTCTGTACATAATTTAGAATTTCATTCCCTGAACTTTAGACAGTGAGAAGAAACCTTCGGAAATCTGCTAGCAGCGAAGTCATGAGTTCGATGCAACAACATACCTAATAACTTACATTTAAACAGGACTGTGATCACTGTAAAATATCACAGAGTGCTTCACAGAAGTGTAGTCAGCCTAACATTGATACAGAGACAAAAATGGAGACGTTTGCCCATTCAAGGCTCACAAGATCTTGCCTGAGGCCAACAGAGAGTGCTACCCTGCGAGCCTTGTCCGCCTCCATTCTGGGACAGGAGTGCCGGTAAAATTCCAGCAGTTAGGGCAATGCTTGGTCAAAGAACTAGGTATTAAGTAGCATCTTAAAGGAGGGGGTGAGGTGAAGCAGCTTGAGCAGGAAATTCCATTGTTTAAGGCCTATTTGACTGGTAGTACATCCACCAATGGAAGGACGTAAGCAGCTAGGGTGTTTGGTTTTTGGGGTCGGACAGAGAGAGGACTTGTCCCTTTCCTTCGTGCTCTGCTACTTTTTCTTTCAGCCAATGTCCAACCCTTGTTGCCCCTGTGATGCCTTGCCCTTATCTTGTATCTTGTTGTCTTCTTGTCTCCTGGGCCTTTTTCGTTTTCTTTCATATTATTATTTATGTTAGGCTTGAGAGGGATGGTGAATGGGGGGTGCAGAAGGAAAGCATCTACACCATTCAGACCACCACTGGTGGGTAAGTTGTGGATTGAAGGGTGGTTTCTTGTCTTCCTGTGTTTTGCCACTTTTGCCTCCCATGTGTGTCTGTCAAGGTGGGTGGAGCTTAAGGTGCTCCTGGAGCTGGTGGAATGGAGTGACTTTTTATTTGTGAGTGCTTTATGCTGTGGTGGGCTGGATGATGCAGTGTGGATTCAGGTAGTATGTATCAAATTGGTGTGTGGGCACTAATTGACAGAGCAAGTTAGTGTAGTGACATCTTTGTTTATTCGGATGGTTTATATGTTTAGCATGAGGCCAGACCTTTTGTTGGCAGTACAAAAATTACTCCATTGATAGTTTATTTATTTTTTAATTATTAGTGTCCCAAATTGGCTCACATTAACAATGTAATGGATTTGCTGTGGAAGAGTGTACCAAGGGGGAATTTAGTATGGCCAATTCACCTAACCAGCACAACTTTGGAGTGTGGGAGGAAACTAGAGCACCCAAAGGAAGTCCATGCAGAATCGGGGAGATTGTGCAGGCTCCTCACAGATAGAGATCCAAGTTGGGAGTCCAGCCCAGGTCTCTGGCCCTATGAGGCTTAAGTGCTAACTATTTTGCCATCGTGCTGCCCATAGATGAATGATTTCACATCTTTGCCTTACATATCTGTCTTCTCACAATGCTGTGCTTTCTGCTGTTTATCGTGGTTCTCCCTCACTTGTTTGCCTTGTGTCCTCAGGTTGATCTCATGTACCACCCCCTTGTTCTATACCTTCTCCTCCTTGTTGTGGTTCCCTTGTATCCTCCTTCTCCTGCTCTGTCAGCTCCCTCATTGGCATTTGTTTGGGAAAAGCCTGGGGTGTGGAGAGAGGGTGTGTTGTGCGGGGGAGGCGGTGGTTGTCTTGGGGATGTTTGATTCACCTTTGGGTCTGTTTGGGGATTTTTTTGTCATGGGCTGTCTGGCCTTTGCCGGTCCTTGTGCTCAGGGGGCATTGTACTTTGTGACCCATTAATATGTGGTTCCCTCTTGACATGTGACTCATGTTTGTTTTGGTTCCCCAGTTGTGTTAGGTTCACTTATTCCTTCCAGTGGTGTTTGCTTGGGTGTGTTATCGGATTCTGTTCATTATTTATTGTTCATGTGTTCTGGGTGTGAACCTGTTAGGTTCTCATCTATCCCTGTTCTTGTGTGGTTTGTGTGGCTCCCATGTTTAGGTTTAGGCCATTAGGGAATGAGATTTTAATTTAAAGATCCACTCCTTTTCTGCTCATTTTCTTCCAGTTGTAGTCTAATGGGCATCTGTGTCTAGTCCCATAATAGTTAAGGCTTCCATGCCAGGTTGCATGAAATGTCTGCTTGTGGCCTTATTTTCCTTTAATGTCCTAATCGCACTGAGGTGTCTGGAGCACCTTTTCCTGAGTGTGTTGCCTGTTTCTCCTATGTATGTTATCTTGCATATCTTACATTGGATGGCATACACTGCATTGCATTGGTCACATCTGATTTTGACTTTAGTGCTACACTTATTTCCTCCAGGTGTTCACAGATCTCGCAGTTTTTGCTTCTGCATTTTCCCTCCTTGGGTCATTGTTATCCTGCTCCTGACTAACATGTCCTGCAGATTTTTTTTGTTGTTTTAAGCTGTAGTTCTCTAAGATTCTGCTGTTCCTTTTTAAGTTTTCAAAGTTGTTTTTGGCTACTCTACTCATTTCCCAACTCTGGGCTATATGTAATGACAATTGGTATGATGGTTTCCCTTCCTTTTTCTGCACTGGTTCTCCTTTTGACCTTAGGAAATTTGATTTGAGGTGTCTCAGGAACCTCTTGATGTACCCTTTCCATTTAAGTGCTTGGAAAAGGGTTATTGTTGCCTTTTCAAAGTCTGTTTGTTTGCTACCTTTGCAGTAGAAACAGTATAGTTGTGATTTTACTAAGCCCCTAAATGCATGTCGTGGGTAGTGGCTGTGAGTATTTAGGAGTGCATGTGTGTCTATAGATTTGAAGAATAGTAGCCAGTTTGCAGGTGTTTGCATTATTATGTGGTGATTTAAATACGTCGTGTCCAGGAAGTCTATTTGGTCCTTATGTGTTGTCGTTTTGATTTTAATTGAAGGGCGGTGGTTGTTTAGTGTATTAGTGAAGTCCTTCATTTCCACCTCGGTGTGTATCCATGCTCCTCAGATATTGTCCCGATATCTGTAGTAACATAACAATGTTTTGGGGCATTTTTAAATGCACTGTTCTCCCATTCTGCCAATGTAGATGTTTGCTGGTGCAAATCTTTTGCTTATGGCTGTCCTCTTGACCTGTCGGTAGTACTAGTCATTGAACTCAAAGTCATTCTAGGTCAGTCCCAGGTGCAGTAATCGAATTATTACCTCATTGGGTTTGTCTTAGTGGGGGAACCTTCTGAAAGCTTTTCTTACTGCTCCAATCCCCCTATCTGTTTCTATGTTTGTGTATAGGCTCTCAACACCCATCGTGAACAAGAGGCTGTTTGATTGGATTGTCAGAGAGTTTATTATTCATACAAAGTGGGAGGTGTCTTTGATGTAGATTGGGTGTTTCCTTGATACTGGGTTCAAGAAGTAGTCAATATATTCGTATATAATTCGTATATCAACATACTGATTTTAGTATGGGAAGGCATGGTGGCACAATGGTTAGCACTGCTGCCTCACAGTGCCACGGACCCAGGTTTGATTCCCAGCTTGGCTCACTGTCTGTGTGGAGTTTGTTCATTCTCCCTGTGTCTGCATAGATTTCCTCCGGGTGCTCCGGTTTCTTCCTATCATCCAAAGATGTGTGGGTTAGGTTGATAGGTGATGCCATTTAGTGTCGGGGGACCAGTAGGGTAAATACATGGGCTTATAAGGATAGGGCCCAGGTGGGATTGTGGTCAGTGCAGACTCAATGGGCTGAATGGACTCCTTCTGCACTGTACTGATTCTATGATTCCATGATTCTGAACCCTGCTCAAAGCTGGGTGGCCAGTGGATGAGAACGGAAGTTCTGACAGCTGGTGGCTACAACTGAGAAGCATGGGAATGGGCCCTGATAGTTGTTGAGGTGAACAACTGATGAGCAGCTTTTGAAAATGCACAGAGAAAAGAGAAGAGGATGAGTGGCGGGAAGAGCAACATGCTCACAGGGTTGAGTTTGACGGTCCTCTGAAGTGATTGCGAAAGTCACGCAGTGAAATAAAATTTCTGGCGAAAAGTACTACCCTCTCATGGAAACTAAGGATTGACAATGGATGCTGACAATTATCAATGAGATACGTATCTAAAGCATATTTAGGGAATTATTTAAACAGTGTATACTTTGAAGGGTTGTTCAGCAAGTTTTACATTAAAAAATGAAGGGTTTTCTGGCCTCTAGGGGTGGCCAAAACTTAAAAGGAGCATGTTTCACAGTGTGTCACCTTGTCAGTCCTGGTGGGGCCATTAAGCTAAGAGGTTGTTCAAGCTATGTATTAACATTTTATAGGGTCATAGAATTCCTATGGTGCAGAAAGAGGCCATTCAGTCCATCAAGTCTGTGTCAACCGCAATCCCTCCTAGCACCTATTCCTGTAACCCCACATGTTTACCCTGCTAGTTCCCCTGACACTAAATGGCAATTTAGCGTGGCCAATCAACCTAACCTGCACATCTTTGGACCGTGGGAGAAAACCGGAATGCCTGAGGGAAACCCGTGCAGATACAGAGAGAATGTGCGAACTCCACAGAGAGTCACCCAGAGCTGGAATCGAACCTGGGTTCTTGGCGCTGTGAGGCAGCAGTACTAACCACTGTGCCACCTTGCTGCCCACTCTAAATCCTTTCATAATCTGAAAGATCGCCATGAGATCAGCATGATTCTCTTTAAAATACTTCAGGACTTAAATCAAGACGTCTCCTGACAATTTTTATTCCGCTCTGCTTAAGGTATTGCTTAACAGTCTAAACATGGATTCCCCTCTAGGAATAGTTTGTTGATTATGAAGAGAAAAGACCATCAAAAGGCCGGGTTAGAGCTTCTTAAAGGAAAATATCCTGGAGGGCATCTCAATTTGACATACTGACACTCAGCTAGCAGGGTCCATACAGGCCAAGTGCCTCAGGATATTACACAATCCCTTCCCCTCCTAGGCTCTTCAGCCAACAGGTCAAAGGATGGATGAAGACCAGTGACCTGTTTTAACCATGGAAGCAGCATTGTCTGTACCAGTCTGGGCCTCTGCTGTCCTTAACCCCCTGTGAAACAGGAAGTGATCAGTGCCATTTTCAACAGTAGCTAGCTCTCTGCAGCATTAGAAAACCCCTAATGCTGTATTCTCTGATGCTCCAAGCCTGATATATGTTATTAGGCTTCCTCAAAAAGACAGAGGGAACAAATACAATGGGACCCAAGATGATCTGAAGGGAGATATATCCATTTCAGCATGCAAGTTCACTTTTTGTTATCCACACAGTTAGCTACAATGTCTTCATTCCCATCATCTAAGCCTTGATACAAAGTGAAGCATGGTGGCACAGTGATTAGCACGGCTGTCTCACAGAGCCAGGGACCCAGGTTCAATTCTGGCTTCAAGTAACTATCCGTGTGGAGTTGCACTTTTTCCCAATGTCTGCGTGGGTTTCCTCCCACACTCCAAAGACGTATGGATTAAGTTGACTGGCCATGCTAAATCAACCCTCGTGTCAGAGGGATTAGTAGGGTAAATGGGTGGGGTTTTTGGGAATAGAGCCTGGGTGGGATTGTAGTCCGTGCAGGCTGAATGGCCTCCATTTGCACAGTAGGGATTCCATCAGCAATACTATACTTGTCATACCCTGCCAATGGAAAAAGACCCATTTATGTATACTCTCTGTTTTCTTTCAGACAGGTGATCTTCTATCCATGCTAATATATTACCCTCTATATGATCTGTTTTTATTTTCCACAATAACCTTTAATGCAACACCATATCAAATGCATTGGTAGAAATCTAAGTACAGCACAACTACAGGCTTCCATTCATCCACAGCCACATGTTACTCCATCAAATAACTCCAATAAGTTGGTTAAACGTTATCTGATGTCCACAAAACCATGCTGACTCTTCAGAATTACATTGAGTTTCTCTAAGTGTCCAGCTAAAGCCTCCTTAATGATTAACTTGAATCATCTTCCCCACATCAAGATAACTGATCTACAATTTCACATTTCCTGCCTTGCTCCCTTCTTGAATAAAGGGGTTATTTTTGCTACTTTCCAGTCTGATGGAACCTTTCCAGAATTTAGCGAATTTTGAACATGGCAAGGCATCACAACAATAACTTACAGCCTATAACTTCACCCCACAAGTAGCTTCAGTGGATCCGTAAAATGGGACTATCCGTGAACCATAATTGACCCAGAGGAAACCCACGCAGACACAGGGAGAATGTGCAATGTCCATGCAAACAGTGACCCGAGGCCAGAATTGAACCGGGTCCCTGGCACTGTGAGGCAGCAGTGCTAACCATTGTGCCACCTTGTTACCCTTAACATGTTTAGCATATGTGGAGATGGCCTTGACTCTTTTTTTAGGCATGAAAGTGTTGGAAGTACAGTGAGGTTGAATACAAGTGTGTGGCATCATTAGCTCTATTCATAAAGATCATTGGTGCACTGATATTTTGTATTCATCATGGCAATAAAACTGCAGGATCCAATAATCCTTCCTCCTGTGGATTACTGGGGCACAACAAGTGGCATTGTGGATGTTGGCATGGAACAAGAACTCTCTTCAAGCCTGTTTCAAAGCTCTGGCATTGTACCTAGCACCCAATAAAATGTGGATAGTGCATTTGCGGAAGTTGATTGCTCAGGATGTAGGACAATGGGAAAGGCCCATCTCGGGTTGCATCCTACAGGTCGAAGCAAATTCATGACATCTTTCTAAGTTTCCCACAAAAACTTGTGAAAGAAACTCTGGACAGGGTTGTATAACATTCCTCAACATCATGAGGGATTTGGTCAGATGCAGAGTGCCATGGAGTGAGTGCCATCTGTAAGGCCATCTGCAAGGGAGCCCTCAAAGCACAGAGGGAATGACAAATTCTGTAACTGGCATAGCTTAGGCCTCAAGTTCTGGTTTCCATGAGTCCGTCACTACAGGGATTGGCAAACATAAGCATCAGCTGCAAGGAGCCATGATGGTCACACCATGACTGCTCCCAAGTGTTAGGCCTGAACAGACTGACAAATTGGTGAGGTAATAAACAGCTGTTTGTACATTCAGACCCTCTCTAGAACATTCCATTGAAGAAAAACAAAATCGATGCACAAGAAGTTTTGCTGTACAAAATGTGATAGTATGCTTACGTCCATCGCGGGGCCATCTAATGTTTAATTAACATAATGCCAGTACCATCCTATGCATCATGCAGATCACTGGCTTCTAAGGAGCAGTGTATTTAGAGCATGGCAAAGAAGGGACAGATGAAGCATTTCTTCAAGTCCATTCTTTTGAACTCCCTCACGTGAGTGCTGAATCGTTGGATTCTGACAGCATCAGAAGACATTTCTTGGTGGGGTTGGGGGGTGGGGAGGCGGGGGTCCTCCTTTGCTAAGCCAGTGGGAAATCTTCCTGTTTCATTTAGGAGGCTGGCACATTTTCTTGGCTTTTCACTGTTGACACATCAAAGGAACTGAAACATACCTCCCGGGAGCAGAACACACCAAATGGAGGTACCTTCAACAGTAGGTAATTGACGGGGGAAGATCATGGAAGACAGCTCTGCATTTAGCACATCATTCTACCCCCAGCCCTCATGTCTCATCCAAGATATTGTGCTTCTGGATAGAGAACAGGGATACATCTGTCACCGTTAGGTTATGTGCTCTAATAGCGACATGTGTTTCTTCTCTTTTTGTATTGCGCTCTCAGGAAAGTCTGTGCCGTGACTGAAGCAAGGGGAGCACCAATAAACATACAAACCAGCGCCTGTCATGCGAATAATGACTTTTCTCATCAAACTGCAGATCTTGTAAAAACTTAGAGCAGAATTAGGCTCAAGGTTGCGTAACCCACTCACTGTAATAAATAATGGAAATATTATGACAGTTGGAACATGGCAAGGCATCGCAATGATAATTTACAGCCTATAACTTCACCCCACAAGTAGCTTCAGTGGATCTGTAAAATGAGGCTATCAGTGAACCATAATTGTTGTCATTGTCCCCGCCAACGCTGACAATCATTAAAATTTCAAGTGCCCCGAATGCAGCTTTGTGCGCTTGTTGCCATCTCCCTTAGATCACCAGCATTCAAATGGGGAGACAGATGGCCTTGTTTGCAGGATTCAAATGTAGCTTTACTCATCACTGTCAAAATACTGCACAGCCGATGGCACTGGTCTAGTCAAGTGAGGAATGAAATCTTTAAATAAAAAAAACTGTTTGTTGGGCATCTTCCAGCAGTCACTTTTAAGGACCCTTTTGTTAGTCCAATAAGCGCCAGTCAAACAGGGACAAGTCATCTATTCCTACTTATGCATCAAAGTTACAATCAATATCATAGAATTATAGAACAGTGCAGGAGGAGGCCATTCGACCCATCAAGCCGGCACTCATCACAATCTCACCCAGTCCCTACGCCCAAAACCCCATGTGTTTACCCTAGCTTGTCCCCCTGACACTAGGGTCAATTTAGCGTGGCAAATCCACCTAACCCGCACATCTTTTTGATTTGATTTGATTTATCATTGTCACATGTATTAGTACACAGTGAAAAGTATTCTTTCTTGCACGCTATACAGACAAAACATACCATTCATAAGGAAGGAAACTAGAGAGTGCAGAATATAGTCTTAGACTCATAGCTAGAGTGTAGAGAAAGATAAACGTAATGCAAGGTAGGTCCATTCAAATGTCTGATGGCAGCAGGGGAGAAGCTATTCTTGAGTCGGTTGCTACGTGACCTTTGTATCTTTTTCCTGACGGAAGATGGTAGAAGAGAGAAGGTCCGGGGTGCATGGGGTCTTCAATTATGCTGGCTGCTTTGCCGAGGCAGTGTAGACAGAGTCAAGTCAATTGTTTGGATGTGGGAGGAAACTGGAGCACTTGGAGGAAACCCACACATACATGGGGAGAATGCGCAAACTCCATATAGACAGTCACCCGAGGCCAGAATTGAACACAGATCCCTGGCACTGTAAAGCAGCAGTGCTAACCACTGTGTCACCGTGCCATCTATAACTGATGGTGAGACCCCAGCTTTTATCTGTCGGGTGCCTCAAGCTGTTTGGGATAAACATACTCAGTTAAGGACCTATCTACCCAGACAGGGAAAAAAAAGTAGTAAAAATGGGGAAATAAGAGTACCGGTCTGAAGGGCAGGTAGTAACGCAATGGTATTGTCACTGGACTAGTGACCCAGAGCAAGATCTGGGGACCTGGGTTCAAATCCTACCACGACAAGTGGTGAAATTTGAATGCAATGAAAATTAAAAGTCTAATGATGACCAATGTATATTGTTATAAAAAGCCATCTGGTTCCCTGATGTCCTTTAGAGAAGGAAATCTGCCATCCCAACCTAGTCTGGCCTTCATGTGACTTCAGATCCACAGTAATATGGTTGACTCTCAAATGTCTTCTGAAATGGAGGGAAATTGGGGATGGGCAATAAATGCTAGTCCAGCCAGCAACACCCATCCTGTAAGAATGAATTGAAAAGAAACTGGTCTTGTATACCTTAAAATGGAATGCCAGTGAAATCTTGGAAGTAAGACTACTGGTCGGTACTGCTTTTTCCCCTATTGGATGAAAATTGAATAGGACAGGTAAATGGGTGTCCAAGGTGAATGTATGCGACGGGTGATTGCAAATCAGTAACCTATTCTACAATCCACTTAATGCTTTCAGCAGAATAGAAAATCAGACATAGTGTTGCACATGCTGCAGATTCATTGTTACCATAAACAAATTTCACCTGCATAGTTTTGTATCTTCTCTCATTGTCTCTTGAATTGCAGTTATGGTGAGGTATATATGTCTTAGAGTTGATGTATTGCAGCCCCAAGATTCCATCCACTAGGCCAGCACGGTGGCACAGTGGTTGGCACTGCTGCCTCACAGCGCCAGGGACCCGGGTTCCATTCGCAGCTTGGGTCTGTGGACAGACAGTGCACATCATTCCTGTATCTGCGTGGGTTTCGTCCAGGCATTCTGGTTTCCTCCCACGGTCCAAAAGATGTGCTGGTTACGTGCATTGGCCATACTAAATTCTCCAGGCTCTGAATGTGGCGATGAGGGGACTTTCACAGTCATTTCATTGCAGTGTGACTGTAAGCCAACTTGTGATGCTAATAAATAAACACTTGAGGGCTAATTGCAGGGGCAGTCAATGTCTGATTGATCTGAAATAAACAGTAACCAGTGTTGTGGCACGGTGTTCAAAATCCCACTCGATGGAGACACTCCAGAATATCCACTCCCATAGTTTCTTGAAGAAAGTACTTGCACACTTACAAAGCTCTCAACAAAATAAGAACTTGGTGAATTCTCTTCAACATCCAATGTAATCTTGCAAAAGTCTGATATCTGCTTCCAGTGGGACCGCACTGTGTTAAATCAGCAAGTAAAATTATTCCTGTGATTCGTCCCCTTGTTTACCATTTTATTTATTGATTATTTATTAGTGTCACAAGTCAGCTTACCTTAACACTGCAATTAAGTTACTGTGAAAATCGCTTAATCACCATACTCTGGTGCCTGTTTGGGTAAATTCTCTCTGTTGAGGGAGAATTAAGCATCACCTAACCAGCATATCTTTTGGACTGTGGGAGGAAACTGGAGCACTCGGAGGGAGCCCACACAGAAAGAGGGAGAATGCGCAGACTGCGCACAGACAGTGACCCAAGCGAGGAATGGAATCCGGGTCCCTGGCATTGTGAGGCAGCAGTGCTAACCACTGTACCACTGTGCTCCACCCCCCTTTTCATAAAGGGCACAGCCATTCATTTTTAATTAGTAAATGCTTTTCTTTAAATATTGCTCCAATTGTCTTCCAATTCTTTTGATTATTTTCAATGAAAATTATATAATTATCAGTCTTAGTGAAATATTTATCCCGGATTTGTAAAAGGAGTTAATTATTATGTTCTTGGGAATCTATTCTACATATCTATAAGCTGAAGGGCAAGAAAAGCTCTCAACTAACTCTAGATTCATTAATTTGATAGTCATGTTTTCTTGTGCTGTGATCACAGTCTATTTGCTTTGAGAAAGATTTGTGAGTGTGCAGTGAAAATGAAGAGAACAGTGCATCTCTGCCTCATAGATTATTTGATGTGGAGATTATTTGACAGGGTGAATGCAAAAGATTAATAGATTTTGGAGATACATACAAACATAGAACCTTAGTTAGGCCACACTTGGAATACAGTGTTGAATTCTGGTTGCCACACTACCAGAAGGATGTGGAGGCTTTGGAAAGGGTACAGAAAAGATCGGTATGGAGGGCATTAGCTATGAGGAGGGATTGGGGAAACTTGGTTTGTTCTCACTGGAGCAATGGAGGTTGAGGGGTGACCTGATAGAAGCCTACAAGATTATGAGGGGCATGGACAGAGTGGATAGTCAGAAGCTTTTTTTCAAGGTGGAAGAGTCAATTACTAGTGGGCATAGGTTTAAGGTGCAAGGGGCAAGGTTTAGTTGAGGGTGTTGAGCTATGAGGAGAGGCTGAATAAACTAGGCTTGTACTCGTTAGAGTTTAGAAGAATGAGGGGAGATCTCATTGAGACGTATAAGATGATGAATGGGATGGATAGGATAAAGGTGGAGAGACTCTTCCCGCTCAGAAAGGACAGTAGGACTAGGGGGCACAGCCTCAAGATAAAGGGGGGGGGGCGGTTTACAACAGAGTTGAGGAGGAACTTCTTCACTCAAAGGGTGGTGAATCTCTGGAATTCTCTGCCCATTGAAGTGGTGGAGGCTGCCTCGCTGAATATTTTTAAGACGCGGGTTGATGGGTTTTTGATAGGAGAGGGGATTAAGGGTTATGGGGAGAGGGCGGGAAAGTGGAACTGAGCAGCGACAGATCAGCCATGATCTTATTGAATGGCGGGGCAGGCTCGAAGGGCTAGTTGGCCTACTCCTGCTCCTATTTCTTATGTTCTTATGTTCTTATGTAAAGGAGATGAACGAGGCAAATTTTTTTACACAGAGGGTGGTGAGTGTCTGGAACTCACTACTGGGGGAGGTAGTGGAAGTGGATACAATAGTGACTTTTAAGGGAGGTCTTGACAAATACATGAATAGGATGGGAATAGAGGGGTATGGTTCCCAGAAGGGTAGGGATTTTAGTTCAGGTGGGCAGTACATGCAGGCTTGGAGGGCCAAAGGGCCTGTTCCTGTGTTGTAATTTTCTTTGTTCTTTGTATATGAATTAAGAGATGAAGTAGGCCACTAGGCCCCTCAAGTCTGTTCCACCTTTCAATAAGGTCATGGCTGATATGGTTGTAACCTCAACCCCACATTCCTGCTTACTCCCAATGACCATTTATCCCCTTGTTATTCAAGAAATTATCCAGCATTCAAAGACACTTGGAGAGATTTTGAGCCCACACTCACCTCCATAGGAATGGTGGCAGGGACTCAAGATCCTGCGTAACCCGGAAGTTGTGAATCTCACCAGCGAGATTGTGATTTACGATATTTTTCTGCCCTTTCTCTATTGTGGGCCTGAACCTGATTTGAATATATTTCAATATATTAACATACAATTAAAGACAGCCCTCACCATATATTGAGCCCAACGTGTATTTTCAAACCTGGCATACATCCGGATGTGGACTTGTCGTGAGGTTCCCCCCCCACCCCCCACCCAGGGACATAAAGATGAGTATAGCCCACAGGGGAGAGGGATGTGATCAGGCAGTGCAAATTGCTTCCAATATGCCAAAGGCAGGCAGTAAGAACAGGAGAGACTCCTGCTCAGCCACATTTGATGTGGAGAGTGCCCCTCAGGCAATCACAGAGTCCTACTGTGCAGAAGGAGGCCATTTGGCCCATCGAGTCTGCACCAACCACAATCATAACCAGACTTCACCCCTATCACCCCATGCATTCACCCCAGCCTGTGCTCCCTGACACAAAGGATCAATTTAGCGTGGCCAATCTACTTAGCCCGCACACCTTTGGACTGTGGGAGGAAACCAGAGCACCCAGAGGAAACCCACTCAGACACGGAGAGAACATGCAAGCTCCACACAGACAGTGACCCAAACCAGGAATTGAACCCAGGTCCCTGATGCGATGAGGCAGCAGTGCTAACCACTGCGCCACCGTGCCGCCCTAGAATAGAACAATCAGCCTCCAGTGGTGTATTCCAGAAAAAACCTTGCTATCAAGCACCACTAGTTGCAGGCAGAAAAAAAAACAATATTTTTGATCCACCCATCATTTGCGACTGATATTGTTGCACATTCCACTAGTTACAGCCTGACAACCCAAAATAGATACATTTATCCCTGCTCTCTGTTAACAAAACAATCATTTATCCATGCTAATAAGCATCCCCTACATCATGAGTTCTTATTTTATATGTACCTTTGATTCAGATTTTGTATGTACTTTTGATGTGGTGACACCTTTTCAAATGCCTTTAGGAAATTAGGTATATCACATCTACAAGTTACCCTTTCTCCATATTTGTTGTTACTTCCTCAAAGATCTCTGAAAATAGTCAAACATGATTTTCCTATCATGAAACATGTCTGGTTGCATGTTCTAAATGTTTTGTTATAATCTCCCTAATAACAGATTGTAGACTTTTCCCACGACTGACTGGATTGTAGTTTGCTGCTTTCTGCCTGCCTTCTTTCTTGAACAGAGGATTTGCATTCAGAATCTTCCAATCTGATGGCATAACTGTTTTTGCTGGCATAAGGATCGAGTACCAGAGGCGACAGGTTTAAGGTGAGTGGCAAAAGAACTAAAAACGACATTACAAAAACCTTTTGTATGCAGCAATGGTTAGGATCTGGAACACACTGCTCAAGAATGTGGAGGAGACAAATTTGATTCTGATTTTCAAAAAAGAATTGGATAACTACCTGAAAAGGAAAGAAATTGCAGGTTTACAGGGAAAGAATGGGAGACTGGAGTCAGCTAAGTTGCTCTTGTAGAGAGCCAGCATGAACACAATGGGCTGAATGGCCTCCTTCTCTGTTGTGACTATATGACAACAGTTTGCAAGCATTTGTTTGGGTTCTGCAGGGTTTCAACAGAGCACTGAGCTACCCCTTTCTTTAAGGAACATTTCCACCCACTTGCACCTTCCAGTTTCCAGTATTAAGATTGAGAAATACTGACTGGACTGGGGTCCATTTCTCTAGAAAATGAAGGTATGGACTAGTAAGTTTTTCAAATGACCAGGGGATTTGGTAGGGTTAGCATAGAGAAGATGTTTCCACTTGTAGGGAGGTCAAAATTAGGGGTCATAAATGTAAAATAGTCACTAATAAATTACTTCACCCAAGACAAGACTGGAATGCGGAACTCACCACCACATGGCATAGTTGAGGCAAATAGCTTAAGTGCATTTAAGGGAAAGTTGAATAAGTACAAGGGGAAAAATGAATAGAAAGGTGCTGTGGACAGTTGATGCAGGGTAAGATAGATGACACGAGTGGCACAGTGGTTAGCACCGCTGCCTCACAGTGCCAGGGGCCCAGGTTCAATTCTGGCCTCTGGTCTGCATGGAAGTTGCAAATTCTCCCCGTGTCTGTGTGGGTTTCCTTTGGGGGCTCTGGCTTCCTCCCACAGTCCAAAGATGTGCAGGTTAGGTGGACTGGCCATGTTAACTTGCTCCTTAGTGTCAGGGGGCTCGCAGGGTAAATGCGTAGGTTTATGAGGATAAGGCCTGGGTGGGATTGTGGTTGGTGCAGACTCGATGGGCCAAATAGCCTTCTTTAGCACTGGAAGGATTCGATGATAAGAGAAGGTTTGTCTGGAGCATAACGAGTTGAGTTCAATGGCCTGCTTCTGTGCTGTAAATTCTGTATAATTTTAAATGCAGCGATTTAATTTGTTATTATTTCCATGAATCAGTATTGCCTTTTTAAAAAAATATCCTTAGCCCAAAAGAAACCCTCTAAAAATTCAAATAAAGTGTACCATGCAGAAACCCCGATCCTTCAATTTAACTCAGCCTGGAGAGGGGCCCTGTCAGCTCATGATTTGTTGCTTGAATGACTCACCCTAACATTGAGAAGTTTTAGGTGAACGATGAGGGCTCTGACAAAATGGTGCAGAATGTTCTCCTCAAGGCTAATGTTAAGTTACAAAGTCTGTACCATGCCTCGCTCTGCAGCATTAACTATCCTTCAGATCCCCAGACAGAAAAATATTCATGGCAGTCGTAAAACCATTATGCAGTCTCACTCAGCTCCTTTCAATAATGCTGCCTGAGTCTACCTGACCTGATCCTGCTGGACTGCAGACGTTATTGCCTTTTGTGTTTCTTCAGAGCATGTGATTCACTCTGTGTAGCCAAATTTGAGACGTAATTTAACCTGAGTTAAGAGTTGGAAAGCCGGAAGTACTGGAAGAGATGAAAGAGATGGAGAAGGTCATGGCTTTCGATTTACATTTTGCACGTGAGGCTGAGAATTTTAAATTTAAAGGTAGAGGAAGGCTAATATAGGTCAACAACAGTAGGGATAATTTGTGAGCAGGATAGGATATTGGCAACAGTTTTGGCAGAGATGAAGTTTACAGGAATGGGGGGATAACATGGCAACACCGGTGTAATGGGTGGCATGGTGGTACAGTGGTTAGCATTGCTGCCTCACAGTGCTGGGGACCCGGGTTTAATTCCCAACTTGGATCACTGGCTATGCAGAGTCTGCACGTTCTCCTCATGTCTGCGAGGGTTTCCTCCAGGAGCTTCGGTTTCCTCCTACAGTCCGAAAGACATATTGGCCATGTTAAATTCTCCCTCAGTGTACCTGAACAGGTGCTGGAGTGTGGCGACTAGGGGATTTTCGAAGTAACTTCATTGCAATGTTAATGTAAGCCTACTTGTGACACTCATAAATAAAACATATGGGGGATTTGCTGTGAGATAATATTACACAATTGGCGTAGAACAATTTTGCTCCCAAACTATTCTAATGCTTCCCTCGACCATGCCAAAGGAGAAGCAATGACCTAGTGGTATTATTGCTAGTGTGTTAATCCAACTAAAGTTGTGAGGCTCCGGGTTCGAATTCAGCCATGGCTGATGGTGGATTTTGAAGTCAATAAAAAAAACCTGAAATTGAGAATTTACTGATGACATTGAAACCATTGTCAATTGTCAGAAAAACCCATCTGGTTCACTGATGTCCTATGGGGAAGGAAATCTGCCATCCTTTCCTAGTCTGGCCTACATGGGACTCCAGAGCCACACTAATGTGGTTGACACTCAACTGTCCTCTGAACAAGGGCAAGTAGGGATGGGTAATAAATGCTGGCCAGTCAGCGACACCCATGTCCCACGAATGAATGAAAAGAAGGAAAAGAAACTTGAGTAAAAGGTACTGCTGAATTATGCACATGTTAATCTGCTGGCAAAAAATCTGCAGTTTCTATCTTGCATTCCATCCAGCCCTTTGAGACTGGAGGTGGCAAAAGCACAGGTAAGGATTTGAGCAGCAGATGGGCTGATCAACCAGATGCAGGTTAGGCTTAGTGAGGTTATTCTGATATTTTGTTCCAATTTATGTTAAACGTATGCATCTGACACTTCTGCACAGTGCTTTGTACCATGTGGGAATTGCATCAGTTAGAACAATGGGAGTGAGTTCTATATCTCCCAACATTTTGCATTGTTAGCAAATTGGTTCCAGTAGTTGTTGCTGTAATTATGGTTATTATAGCCTTTGACCTGTTTAATACTCAGTTGATATTGCACTGTATTACAATTCAGTAAGCACTGCCAAATGTTGTTCAGGCACAATCTTATACAATCATCAAGTCCCACTTCATTCTAAATTTGCAACAATCTAAGTTGGCACAGGAGAGTGATTTCTACTTCAAGCTGTATTAACTGTTCAGCCGAGATAAATAAAATTGATGGCATTGTGTCAATGAAGCAAAGTGTGTCAACTGAATCACAGCAAAGCCACAAATTGAGTTTGCTTATCAGAGGGAATTCATGAAATGCTATCATTGATAGAAGTCATCTTCCCTTACTCGTTTTTCCAAAGCTCCTGAGAGTTGTTCCAAACTCATTTTGAGTTCTAAAAGCTATTACTTTGAAACAAAACTATTTCAAGTGTGCCCTCATCACATATTTACGAGAGAAAGAGAGCAAACCAAGAGAAAGAGAGAGGGAGAGGCGGGGGGAAGGAGTGCAGCAATCAACATAATGCTGGCAGCAATTTTAATTCATCCGACCTGGTGGCAACAGAGTGGGACAACAATTAAAATAGGAGTGAACGGTTTGGGAAAACATGCCTTATTCTTAACTTCAGCCCTTCTAATGAGTATGCGAATGGATTATCTAACCTTATATGCGTGGGCCTTCTGTAGATATATTGATGAGCCAATTCCAGAGCTATCCCCACAACTGTAGCCACAAATCATTTTGTTTTGCAAAGAAATACCTCATTTATAAAAGAAAATTGAAAACATTTCAAAATGTCCATCGCACAAAGTGCAATAGTATTCAGGTTTTTAACATAGATCATGTTGCCCTCTGATGTGCTTCAGACATTTCAAAAGAGTCGTTACAAAAACAGCAATGATCTTAAAATTGTCTACAGAGATTACATTGTGCACTGAGGTGCTACAATGCAATTGTGATACATGTAATATTCACTGCATGACAATACCTTCCATGTAAATCATACAGTCTGAGGGGCTCCATACAATTCCCCTCCCCTCAGTACACTCTGGCTGGGAGGTCTTAATCAGCGACCTTTCTCCATCATGCCTTCACAGTGGTTGCCCCAAGATTTAGTGGGTCCTCCCTGTGCATTGGAATGTGCCAGTCTGCCAGGGAAGACCAACAAGCTTCAGAGCAGACCAAAGAGCATCTTTTCCTAACTTAATGATTCTCCAGCTGATGTTTGTCTCAGTGTGCGTCCCTGGGAACAGCCCATAGTGCACAGAGTTCTGCGTCACAAAGATGCTCGGGATGTCCCTCGACTTAAACCATCTCATCTCCTTCCAGACCTTCTTTGTAAAGGCACTTCCACAAGGAGGTGGATTTTCTCCACCACAGTCACCTTGAGGGTAACATGTGGATGGGATGTGACTCTGGGCATTCAGGAAGGCTGTGTAAGGGAGGGCCTTTCCCATCACCAGCCAAGCTAGGCCTTGGAGCTTGTTGACAGTTCTGGCGATGGGACATTCTGCCAAATGACTTTGAAAGTCTGGTTAGGAGCATTGACCCGAACAGGTGCCAGAATGTGGTGGCTACGGGAATTTCACAGTAACTTCATTGCAGTGTTAATGTAAGCCTTGTAACTAATTAATGAACTTTAACTTTAACAGTGTGCTCAGGGGAACTATCTGATAAGGATCTACCATTTCCTTTTTCCATAGGGTCTCCAGGATGTTACATGCTGGCCACTGCCTGAGGGATTGTGAAAACTCCATCTTGTCTTTTTACAATTCTTACAGCATTTTTTGTACTAGGACCTGATTGACTATTAACCCTTGATTCCTCTGCCTTCCACTTTTGCTTTCCATTTTCCTGCCTTTCGTTTCTATCTTGATTTCCCTCTCTTTTGTCTCCCCGATCAGGTTCCCATCCATCCATCAATCTAGTTTAAATCTTCCTGCACAGTCCTATCAAATACATCTGTGAGGATATTGGTCCTGATCCAGCCTCAGTTCCCTGAATAGGTCACAATGCCTGAGGAACCAAAATCCCCTCCCTTTCACACCATCACTCCAACCATGCATTCATCTGCTCTATTCTATTCCTGATCTTGCTAGCATATGGCACTGGAAGTAATCCTGCAATTAGTAATTTAATTATTTTTCTATCTCCCTATATTCTGCTTTCAGGTCGTCATCCGGCTTTTAACATGAGTCATTGGTGCCGATTAAAGGCCATGATCTTTGGCAGTTTTTATTTTATTTGTGGGCGTCACTAGTTGTCCTGCATTTATTCCCCATTACCCTTGAACTGAGAGACATGTTGGGCCTCAGGCACTTTGCTGTGGATCTGGGGTCTCGTGGCAAATTTCCTTCCCTAAAGGTTGTTAATGAAGCAAATGGATTTTTAGGCAATCAGCAACGATTTCCTGGTCTTCTCTAGAAAATTAATCCCAGATTTTTATTGAATGCAATTGCCATGGTGGGATTTGAACTTGGATCTCCCAGGGTATTGCTCTGAGTCTCTGGTTCAGTGAGAATATCACTGCACCATCACCTCCCCCTTCAGAACGTTCGGCAGCCTCTCAGTGATGTTCACGATCCTGGCAACATATCACCTCTGCTGCAGAAATGTCCATCTGTTTGCCTTATGGTAGAATCCTTCAACTCCATTGATCTCCCATTGCTTTTCCTCCCCTTGACCCCCAGTGCTGACGACCCACTCATGGTACGATAGACGTAGCTCTTGCTACTTCCTCCTGAGAAATAACCTTCCCAGCAGTATCCAAAATGGCAAATCTGTTAGAGAGGGAAATGGATACAGTGAACTCCTGTACTACCTGTGCATTGTCGATTTCTGGTGGACACACGTTCCCTTTTGCCTGTGCACTCTTTACCTGTGGTGTGACTACATTATCGTGTGTGCTATCCATTAAGATCTCATTCTTGTAGATGCACTCCAGCAACAGTACCAGCTCCAAAATGCAGATTTCAAGTCATTGCAGCTGAAGAGGCTTCCTACACACATGGTTGTCCTGAACACTGGAAGTGACCCCAACTTCCCACATTGCACAGGAGGAGCATTCCACATGGCAGAACTGCCTTTCCATGACTTATCCTTAAGTTACTCACTTTATTCTTACTCACTCTAATTTAGAGGATATTAACAACAGTAGAAATAACCCCCCTCCCCTCCCGCAGCCTTTCGTATCAAGGCTGCTGCTCTTCTTTTTAATGAAAAGAAGAAAGGGAAATGATCTCCCCTTTTTCCCTGCTCACCAAACTCCCTCACTCTTCAAGCTCCAACTTAAGCACTCCAATGAAGACAAAACAGTGCTCTAGTGATCCAACAGACAATCTCCTCGGAGGCTTGCTGAATAAACAGAGATTATGCAGAGCAGGGCAACTTGCTGGAAGAGGGAGGAGGTGAAAGGGCTGATGGGCATGCAGGAGGAGGCAATAACATCCCAGGATGCTCAAGGGAGAAATTCCTCTACATAGAGGTGACTGATCTCTGATTGAGATTTTATGGAGGTGACTGATGGAGTTGTGGTCAGTTGAGGGGTGCCTGTATCTAACCGTGCAGTTAGTAGAATATGACTTTTGAAAATGTGTTCAGTGACCATGGCTATTTTTGTGAGGTCATTAAACATTTTGCTGCACTGCAGCCAGGTTCTCAGACTTGACATCTGGTTTGGATGGTATAGATCTCTATGGCTATCCGATTGGGGTCTGGAGGACTTCCAATCCCCCTTTGGGGACGGCACATCTCCCCTTCCTCACATCTCCTCCAACAAGGCCTTCACTTCAGAGATTGAAAACCTTGGAGGACCTGTTCGCCTATGTAGTGGCATTCTTCAATGTTTCCCAGGTCAGATTTGGCCAATATCGTTCCAGCCACACCGTACTTCCCCTTTAAGCAGTGCAGGCTAGTTTTAAGTGGACTCAGAATATTGACCCATGCTGACACGCCTGCCCGATCCACAAGGCTGTTAGTGTTGGCTAGACTCTGAAATCATTCAAGTCAGCAGGCAGCTAGAAGTCAGCATGCTGTCCGCATTTTAATGAACAGGAACAGGATAGTTATTCATCATGATAGTCACACCCATTTCCAGTGGCTATTGAATGTAGCCCTTCTCTTTGCCCTGTGATTAGAACATATTATTCAGCTTTAGTAGTATATTTGATCAATATCCATTCAGTGGGACCCCAAGATATAGCCCCCATTATTAGCGACAAGAAGATAATTTATTTTTCTCATTATTCAAGCATTTTTTTTCGTAGGAAGCGCATGCATAATGTATTTAACAAATGACATAATCCATAATTACGTGAGGAATAACTACAGTACATCAAATATTAAAGACTTGCACACAAGGCACATTCCTGTTCATTACAAGGTTTAAAACATTAATTACAGGAGATTAAAAGGCACAGAAGATATACATCTTTTAATAATTGCAGTGCAGGAGAAAAACCTTCATTGCAGGTTGTCATGTGAGGAGGAATATTACTGAGTTTTGTAACACATTTCGAAATTCAACTTTAATGTTTGTTCAGATAGCTGAATTCTACAAATCAGGAAGTTGCGCTGTCAGTTTGCTGTCCCCAGTTTCTGCTTATTTCGCGTCTCCGAACCAGGTCAATTGGGACACTGAAGGTTGTTAACTGTAGTAAGAGGAAATTCATTAAAGTAAGGTCCCCCCGCCGCCGATAGTCATCTAGTAACATTTGGGCATAATGTAAGGATAGAACGGAGTTCACCTGTAATAATCCCTATTTTCATAGAATCCCTTCAGTGCAGAAGGTCGCCATTTGGCCCATCGACTCTGCATCAACCTACCTTTCTATTTGACCCCTGTAACCTCATGTGTTTACTACACTGATCCCACGAACCTATGCATCTTGGGACACTGAGGGAGAAATCGGCATGGCCAATCACCTTACCCGACACATTTTTGGAGTGCAGGAGAAAACCGGAGCACCTGGAGGAAACCCATGCAGACACGGGGAAAATGTGCAAAGTCCACACAGACGGTCACCCAAGGCTGGAATTGAATCCATGTCCATGTGAGGCAGCAGTGCTAACCGCTCTGCCACCACACTGGTAGCTCATCATCAAATGAGCAATTGGTATTATGGGCAACACGGTGGCACGGCGGTTAGCACTGCTGCCTCACAGCACCAGGGATTCAGGTTCGAATCCCGGCTTGGGTCACTGTCTGTGTGGAGTTTGCACATTCTCCCTGTGTCTGCATGGGTTTTCTCCAGGTGCTCTGGTTTCCTCCCACACTCCAAAGATGTGCTGGTTAGGTGGATTGGCCATGCTAAATTGCCACTTAGTGTCAAGGGGACTAGCTAGGGTAAATGCATGGGGTAATGAGGATAAGGCCTGGGTGGGATTGCAGTCGGTGCAGACCCGATGTAGGATTCTAGGTGAGCTCTTGAGCATCCATCCTTCCCTTCACCCCCACACTTAGGAGACATGTCTTCAGCTGGCTAGGCCCCAACCCCTGGATTTTTCTGCCTCAACATCTCCACCTCTTTCCCTCACTCTAAGATGCTCCTTGCAATCTAGCTCTTCGACTGAGCATTGTCTGAATGTCTCATTGGTAGCTCGGTGATGATGCTTGTCTTTTTAAGATCCTGTGAAGTGCCTTGGGGTGCTTTATGACATTAAAGGCTTTATATAAATGTATGTTGTTGTAGTTAATGAAGCAGAAGGAGCTGGTGCCCTTTCATCTGTAAACCAGTTGTGGGGGAGCGTGGAGGTTGGGACATTGGTGGGAAAAGAGGGAAAAGTATTCCAGAAGGCTCTTATCTAAAATTTTAAAAGTAACAATTCACATCAATGGTTCACGTGAACTGTTGCTTTTGTGATGATCATTTCTGATTTTAGTTATCATACCTCAGGGTCTGCTGATTACATGGTTACATGAATTTCAAGATCATTCCACAACCAATTAAAATATTCAACCTTGAAATTGCACCTCAGAATACCAGCACTGAACTTTAGGTTCAGAATTCCCCTCTGTTATTTCATTAAAAGCGCTCATTAGTTTGCTTTTAGTAGATTAACCTTCCACTATCATAGAAGAGTAAAAAATCTCGGATCAATTCATTACGCATTCATACTCTGGTGCCTTGTGGTGTGCACCAACTGCTCTGTTTTTTCTGTGGTTCACAAGGATATTTGCAATTGGAGACACATGATGGGGTGTAATCTCCTCCAAACCCTCACCCCCTCAGGGCAGCACTTCTGCCTTAACACTTCTGCGCTAGAGACCCGTGTTCAATTCCCACCTCAGTTGACTGTCAGTGTGGGGTTTGTGCATTCTCCCCATGTCTATGTGGGTTTCCTCCGGGTGCTACAGTTTCCTCCCACAGTCCAAAGATGTGCGGGTTAGGTTCATTATCCATGCTAAATTGCCCCTGGTGTCCCAAGATGTATAGCTTAGGGCGATTAGTAGGGTAAATATGGGAATAGGCAGCTGGGTGGGATTGATGCCGGTGCAGGGTCAATGGGCCAAATGGCCTGTTTCAGCACTGTAGGGATTCTATGATTCTATTACCGCAATTCCTCATATTACAGAGTGAATTTTCCCATTCCACCTGCCAAGGGAATGGTGGCAGGCGAAGGGCAAACCATGGAACGGTCCATTGACCTTGCATGGGATTTTCCAGTTTCAGAACAAGCATGTGGCTGGAAAATCCTGCCCTCCCGGTCAATTTTAAGAAAGAGAGCTTGAATGGGAACAAGTAGAATCCCTTGGATTTACAATTCACCTTTAATGTGGTGTTGGGAGGAAAGATTTGAAATTCAATCACTAGTCTGTGCTAAATCAACTGATATGAGAAAGAATGTTACAGTGAAGAAAAAACCAGTAATATTGTACTCAGGTTTGTATGGTGCCTTTCACATCCTTAGGGTATTCCAGAACGATTTACATCCAATGAATTAGTCAAGTGCTGTTATCTAATCAAACATGGTAGACAAATTATGACAATAAATGGCTGTTTTTTATAGATATCATCCTCCTGATAACTGTTTTAACAAGCTTTAGTTCGATTGTAATAATTCAGATATTATAATGTCTGGACATCTCTTTCAACAATGTCGCTCTCCAGTGGAGAGTACACGGTGATGGGCTTTTGATTTGGACACAGAAGACTATAAGAGATGATGGCCAGGATTCTCCCAAAAAATTCCAAGTGCTGAATTGGTGTAAAAGCTGGAGTAAATATCGTTGTTTTCTTTTCAGTGGGATTTTCAAAATGAGTCTCCCACAATCTGAGCACTGCAGAGTGCCCGAGCGAGGTTCATAGTGAAAATCCAGGGCTGGACCTATTCCTGCTGGAGAGGCCAGAAACATAGTGCTGAGTGGGCCACTGCGCATGTGCCGATTTGTCAGAGTGAAGTATTCCCACATTGCCAGCTCCTGGTCACTGGTCAGCATGATTGCTGGCCAACACAGAAAGCCCCCTTCCCATTGCTGCCTCTCTGGTCCCTGCACCCACTGGTCACTGGAGATCTCTGGGCCAGCCCTGAATCCACCCGCCCCCCCTTCAGCTCACCTCAATCTCCCTCCCCAGCAATCCCGATCCCCCCACTAACACTACCCAATGCCTGCTTGGCCATGCCAAGGTGCCCCTTGGCCACTACTACTTTGCCCCTTGGAGAGTGCCAGGGTGCCAGCTTGGCACTGCCAGGCTGGCAATGTCCAGGGGCACCTCTCTTACCCCTGACCTCCTGGGGGTGGCCTCCAGCAGGGTTCGGCCATTAGCCCCGTTAGTGGGGAGTTGTTGTAAACCCCACTGGAATGAACCACTCCTGGTGGGGGGACGGGGGGAGAGGGTAGCCGGCCCATAGGCTTCAGTCTTGGGCCCACTAATAAGTTTTAATTCAGAATTTTTATTTTCAAATCATCTCCACCCTGATTTCTGGCGTGGAGCTGACAATGTCAGAAATCCAGTTGCCAAAGACAATGGAGACCGTTGTGCCCAGCACAGAGCTGGATAAATGGCCTTTGCGCTATTAAATATATTTTCAAAACTAAATAAATGTCTACTAAGGAACCAACAGTTTTGATGGTAATCACCACACTGATAGCTCTAGGAAAAGTAAATACCATCTTGTTTTTAACAGAAAAGTCAATTGTTATTAATGTCACAGAGAGATATTTAAGCTATCCATCAATATTTAATGTAGCATGTACCTTAAATCCCTGAGTAGAAATTTACAACGTCCAACAAGATGTATCTATCCAATTTCTTCATTTCTAGTCAACATGCTTTAATCCAATAGGATACGAAGGCAGTGGTCACTTTCTTGCAGCATCCAGACTCCAGGATTCAGTTCATAAATTATTTAGAATCATCCTTAAGGCTATCCATTATTGGGATTATAGTATTTTACAATTTATCAAAGCTTTGATGATGTAGAGATGATGAAGAGGCCAATTTCTGCTTTTTTTCAGAACTGCCTTGTGTTCGAGGATATGCCAGCAGATAAACTATACTTCAATTTTTGATGCCTACTTTACAGGAGAATCTTTTTAATCTTCTAACTCCTTATTTTTAGCTAGATTATCTTATACATTTGTATGGCAGAAGTGGCTCCAGGGGCTGAATTGTCTACTCCTGCTCCTAGTTCTTAGTTCTTATTACTTCACAGGGCAGACATGTCTTAAGTTCCCATCTAGAAGAGAGTTACTTCTGACACTGCAACATTTCTGCTCTGAAGTATTTGCTTTGATCATGCATCCTGCAGCCAAACCCAAATCTTCAGACTCAAAGTTGAATGGATTAGCACTAAGCCAAATTAATACTTGAGTGGAGATACCTTTCCTTTCTGCCCCGACACAAAGTCTATACATCCGAGTTGAACAAGTGAAAATGGTCTCAACTTTTGCCAGTCTAGACAGTGAACATTAGTCGGCAATGAATGACAGCTACTTCAGTTTGCCACCAATGAGACATTGATATTCAAGAACCATAAATATCATGGAGCAAGTGCTCAGTTTATTGAAGAGAGTCCAAGGTGAGCTGGTACAAATTAAATAGATTTCTTTCACAAAAATAACATTATAGGATACACTAACCTGAGATACGACATGTACAGCAAGCCAAGAAGGAACAGATGAGTTTGATTCCATACTCCTAAATCTAATGGACAGTTTCATTGCAACCATGCTGGGTCTGTTTTAGATCAATTGATTAATTGCTACAACGCCATTATCACTGTGTCATTAGCACTGCTGCCTCACAGCGCCAGGGACCCGGGTTCAATTCCAGCCTTAGATTTCTGTCTGTGTAGAGTTTGCACATTCTCCTGGGGCAGGATTTTCATGACCTCGCTTGGATGAGGCTCGTAAAATCCCGCCCAAGGGCAATGGAGAATTCCATTCTGCCAGTCTCGCCTGCCCAGATTCCGGGGCAGGTGAGGCAGTAAAATTCCTGCCCCTGTATCTGGGTGGGTTTCCTCTGGGTGCTCTGCTTTCCTCTCACAGTCCAAAGATGTGCAGCTTAGGTGGATTGACCATGATAAATTGCCCCCTTAGTGTCCACGATGTGTCGATTAGATGGAGTAGGCATGGTAAATGTGTGGGCTTATGGGGATAGGACAGGGGAAAGAGCCCAGGTAAAATACTCTGTCAGAGAATTGGTGTAGATCTGATGGGCTGAATGGCCTCCTCAGGCCCTGTGTTATCCAACTATCAGCATGGTAGGAAGTGAACCAGATGGACCTTGATCTTCCTTCATTTGACAATTCCTACGACCTATGTCCCGATGCATAACTTCAGTAACACTGTGGCTAAAATGTTGTTCTTTGTAGGTTGTCCCCTTTAAGGAACTTTTGCCAAAACTTGGAATGATTAATTGCCGCAAAAATAATCTGCTTTCCTTGAACCACATAACAGACTAAGCGCTAAGCTCTATTGAATCGCTGTATTAATTTAAATCTCATTGAGTCGGTCCTGTTAACCTCCAGTTATGATTAATGGTAGGTTTGATATTAATTGCACCTAGGAGAAATTTAAAACATTAAACGTGTGTCTTTTAGTTCACCGCAAGGACTTGAAAATGCTCTCATACGTTTATTTGTCTTAAACCATCGACTGTTCCTCTTTGAATTGCCAGGTAGAGCTAGGTATTAAAGAGCCAAAATGGATACATACTTTTATTGGTCTTTTTTGAAAGGTCATAGTGTTTGAACAGAAACTAAGAGGATACTCTTCTGTCAAACAGTCAACTTAAAATTCATTTGTATTTTACAAATAAGAAGCACCTGGTTGTGAAATGTGAGCCCATGGCTCAGATCGTTTTGACACCATAGATGGCGACAAAATGATGTTTGTGGGAATTTTTTGCTCACATTTGAGTCAGCCCGAGTCTGAACGTTACTTTTGTTAACTGTCTGCATCAAAGGTGGTTATGATGTAGACGATGACACGGAGAAACACCTTGTGAGATTACTGTCAAATAAAGTGATTGGACTCTAACCTGGTGTTGTGAGACTTCTTACTGCACCCAAGGTACACAGACCGGGCAGGTGCTCACATCAGTGGGAGTCATTTGACTCCACTTCGGACGTCTTCACTCCAGTTAACACCCACTCTTAAACATAATAATAGAAGGAATAGAAGAAGGCCATTCGGCCCATCACACAGAAGGGCAGTGAGATAAGCTGCCCATAGTGAGTGACCAGTGGGTAGGGGAAAAGGATACAATAGGTGCCAACTCCGTGAGTGACAAGGGTTCACACAAGTTCTGCTACAGAGTTCACGGATGAGGACTTATAGTGCAGCTTATGAAAAGAGGTTGATGGGCATGTTTTGCACATTGGCAGGCCAGTAAGTCTGCTGTCACTGCCAATCAGCATGGAGGAGTCCAGCTCCAATTTGGCACAGTGCACTGCGGAAAGTTTGGAGCCCGTTTTCCGAAGGTGGACATGATAACCAATCCCATGACATCTGACAGCTGATGATTCAGCTTCCATTGCAACACAAGAGGAAGTCACCCAATATCTCAGTGCTGCAATGAGGTCAGGAGATGGTTCCTTGTTGCCATGCATGCTCAGAGTGCAGCCATCGTTATTGCGGAAACTGATTCTCAAAGGGATGTTGTCGTTCTCATAGCAGTTCAACAATCCATTCTCCAGCAGCCTCTTGTTCACATCCTTTAGTTCCAAAACTGCAATCCTCCCACTCCCCCCACATACATCCACATGCCCCCTCATGGGGACAAAGTAGAAAGTGTTGAAAGCTTCAAGTTTTCACCAACAAACTGTCCTGGTCCCCCCAAGCTTACACTATAGTTAAGAAAGCCCATCAACGCCTCTATTTTCTCAGAAGTCTAAGGAAATTTGGCATGTCAGCTACGACTCTCACCAGCTTTTACAGATGCACCATAGAAAGCATTCTTTCTGGTTGTATCACAGCTTGGTACGGCTCCTGCTCTGTCCATGGCAGCAAGAAACTACAAAGGATCATGAACGAAGCCCAGTCTATCACTCAAACCAGCCTCCCATCCATTGACACTGTCTACACTTCCTGCTGCCTCGGAAAAGCAGCCGGCATAAATAAGGATCCCATGCACCCTGGGCATACTGTCTTCTACCTTCTTCCATCAGGAAAAAGATATGAAGGTTCATGTACCAACCAACTCCGAACAGCTTCTTCCCTGCTGCTATCAGACTTTTGAATGGGCTTACCTTGCATTACGTTGATCTTTCTCTGCACCCTAGCTATGACTGTAACATTACATTCTGCATTCTCTCCTTTCCTTATCTATGAGTGATATGCCTTGTCTGTATAGCACGCAAGGAACAACACTTTTCACTGTATATTGATACATGTGATAATAATAAATCAAATTAAATCCCCCTCCCTGTCACAGCACCCCCCCCCCCCCCCCCCCACCAAGCATCTTCAGAAAGTGACGGTGGCTCTGTAGTGTACTAACATTCAGTCCTCTGTCAGGGTGACAGCAGTCATGAAGTTTACCTGCTGCCTACAACCTAGTGAGCAGGCACAGGGTAATTGTGCATTGCAGTCAGTACACTTGATTTCAGAGAGTATCCAATTTTGCCCCCTCTGTCTTGTTAAGGGAAAAAAATGTAAATTTGGAGATCATGGGCAAATGATGTGATCAAGGACTGATTGTTACCACTAACATGTTTCTCAATGTATTCTGATTATATTCTTTAAGTTGAGTATGGCACTAGGGCAATTATGGCGCAAGAGATTAGATCTTGGGCAAGATTCTACGGCCTTCCAGCCATGTGCTTCCTGCATTGTTTGCTAGGGACAGAATTCTGTAGTCCCATCGCTGTCAATGGGAATTCCCATTGACCTCACCCCATGCCGGGGAAGAAACCCATGGATACGGTTGCGCTGCCGGTGGGACTGGAGAATCCTGCCAATGTGAACGGCCGGAGAATTCCATCCCTTGAATTTGGGCAATTGTGCACAACCGATCACTTAGTCCCTCCCAATTGACTTCAGTGTAAATAAAACCTGGGAAGGATGCAAAGCAGACTGTAAATTCACTTTCGCCTGTTTTACTCCGTCATTAAAAAGCCCAAAACCATGCCATGCAGTGAGTTGCTGTATGTGCGAGGAATGGACGGATAATTTACTGAGCATAATGGCTCTTTCAGGATAAATGTCTCCTAATCAGCTTTTGTCCTTAGATACACCACAGGCAGCAGTTTTCATAACAGAGCTCCCAAGACAAGGCCATAAGCCATACATCATCTTTCAATTAATAGTTCTTATAAAAAGGCCTTCACCGGCCTTTCTCTCTCTCTCTCTCTCTTTTGCGTGCGCAGAATTTCTAAATCTCTCTAACCTAATTAGTCTTCCTCTTGGAAAATTTCTTTCTCAGGGCATATAAATCTCAATTTGAAATAGCCTTATTTTATCTTGGTTAATTCGGTTCTTTTGATCGCCAGGGTAAGAGATAGCAAAAACAGAGGTAATGAAAGTGCCTCCTCACTTTGCTCTGAATAAGAGCATCAGTCATTCTAATTCAATCACGGAGGTGGAGATAGCAACCTTTCCTTCAGGATTCAGCCGCAAAACATACTCGGATATATCAGGAATTCTTCCTGCCTGCCATTCAATAACAACTTGCATTTTTTTTAGCACTTTGAATGGAGTAAAATCTCCCAATGAATGCAGCTTATAAAATACTCTCTGTGCAAATGAAATTAAAGACTTTGCTTCATCCTTTTTCCCTCATTTCCTTCATTCTTACAAGCTCTTGATATCCCAAAGCAATTTACAGCTGATAAATTACTTTTTTTGAAGTGCAGTTATTGTTGTAAAGTGGGTAAACTGGATCGAGATTCTAATGTGATTGGTAATTCAGTACAAACTACAAGGAGCTTTCATCACAGGCTCACATTCACTGGAAACTGGGTTGAGACCTGGGCAAACTCCAGTTGGGGAGTATCTTTAGCATGCAAAGTAGCAAAGATGTTTATTCCATCAATTAAGTTGGATTTAACTCCAGATCTTGAAATGAAAGTTCGCAATGTGACTCAGGTGACAATTAAGGTCACAGAATCACATAGTGCAAAAGCAGCCCTTCGGCCCATCGAGTCAGCACTGATACAAGAGAAATGCCTGGGCCACAAATGTCCCATCCCATTGCACTAATTTTTTACCATAGCGGACTAGGAGAATCACATGAGGGTGCAATGCAAGGGATTCATGCAAAAAATGGGGGAGCCAGAGGGGCAGCGTTGTGTGGGGGGGGGGGGGGGGGGGGGTCGCAGAGCTGGCCAGTGATTAAGCTGGTCAGTAATCGGGAGGCTGACAGTGTGAGGCACACGCACCAAATTCTCCGACTTCGCTGCAGTATGAGCATAGCGTGAACGACCGGTAAGGTCAAGCTCAAAACAAAGGGTGGAATCATCTGGCCCTTCTCACTAGTAGTATCTTCTGGTCCCACCAAAGGTGACCACCACGCAAGCCGCCCGCCCCCTCCCCCACAACCACTGGTTCCCCGCTGGCAGGGTGGGCAAGCCATTCAAAATCTCATAGACCTTGGCAGACTTCAGAAGATCCTGCCCATGGCCAATAGCAAGCTGCCTCTGCTGCTAGAAAATGCCTTGCTGGGGGGGCTGGAAAATCCCAGCCTATAAATCTCTCCAATCCTTCAGTGTTCTTAATGATGGAATATTTATAAATCTCTGAGGTACAGAATCCCAAAGATTCGCAACATTTTGAGTGAGGGTGTATTTCCTCATTTCAAAACTCAAACCTAACCTCAAACCATCTCAAACTGACCTAATGAAGGAGCAGCACTCCGAAAGCTCATGTTTCCAAATAAACCTGTTGGACTTTAACCTGGTGTTGTGAGACTTCGTACTGTGCCCACCCCAGTCCAAAACCGACATCTCCACATCAAACCTGAAAGATCAACAACTTACCCTGTGCTTCTGTGTTGCAGATTCCCTATCAAGAGGATCCAACCTGTGTTTATCCTGACAAGTCCCTTCAGAAACCTAAATGAGATCATCCCTCATTCTTCTAAACTCTAAAGATCGTAAGGACAGGTTACCCTGCCTCTCATTGTAGACAGCTCTTCATCCAATTATCGATCCAATGAGCTTTCACTGCATAGCCTCCATCTCAAGTACACACTTCTGAGATATAGCTATATGCAGCACTGCTGGTACCATTCTCACCAAAGTTCTGTATAATTGTAGTAAGACTTCCTTATTCTCATATTCACATCTCCCTACCACAAAGTCCAACATGCTATTTGCCTTCCCAGTTGCCTTCTGTACCTGCTTGCTAAACTTCCGTGTACCTCAAACAAGTGTATCCAAGTTCTGAATATCAATATTTATCAATATCATGCCTTCTAAAAATATTCTGTCATTCTATTCTTAGAACCAAACTGAATTACATCACATGATATAATCATCTGCCACCTTGTTGCCTATTGTATGTACTCGTACCTCTTGTTGCATCTTTGTGTCCTCCTCACAGTTTACATTAATGCCTAGCTTCATATCTTTAGAAAACTTGGATACATTACACTCAGTTTGTCTGTCTAAGTCATTAATAAGTCCACACCAGGTTAAAGCCCAACAGATTTATTTGGTAGAAGGAACAGCGTTCCGAAAGCTAGTGGCATTTACTACCAAATGCCGGCATGTCCACATTAAGTCATTAATATCAAGGCTAAGTGGCCGAAAGCTCAGCACTGATCCCTGTGGCATTCTACTAATTACAATCTGCTAACTTCGAATGCCCCATTTAACCCTACTCTGATCATTAACCAATTGTCCATCCATGTCAATGTATTGCCCCCAACTCCATGATTCCTCATCTGACATGTTAAACTTTGTGTTATGCTTTATCAAATGCCTTTTAAAAATTTAAGTTTCTTTTATTTGTGGGACATGATTGCCGTTGGCTGGCCAGCATTTATTGCCCATCCCTAGTTGCCCTTGGAGGGCAGTTGAGAGTCAACCACATTGCTGTGGTTCTGGAGGGCAGTTGAGAGTCAACCACATTGCTGTGGTTCTGGATTCACATGTAGGCCAGACCAGGTAAGGACAGCAGATTTCCTTTCCTAAAGGGGCATTAGTGAACCAGGTGGGTTTTTCCGACAATTGTTTCATGGTCATCAGTAAATTCTTACTTCAAGATTTTTTTTATTGAATTCAAATTCCACCATCTGCTTTGGGGGGATTTGAACCCATGTCCCTTAAAACGTTAGCTAAATTTCTGGATTCATAGTCTACTATAATACCACTAGGCCATTGCCTCCACTGAGGGGGAGTGTACTTCATTTCCCAGCTGCTCTTTAGTAAAATTCTCAAAAAGATCTTAGTAAATTTGTCAAACACAATTTCCCTTTCCTAAAACTCTGTTGACTCTGTTTGATTGTTAGAATTTCCTTACTAGTAAATCCAGCACATTCCTAATGACTGATATCAGGCTAACAGGTATACAGTATCCTGTCTCCCTTTACCCTCCTTTCTTGAACAGTGATCTTACATTTGCTAACTTTGAATCCACTAGGAACATACCAGATTCTAAGGAATTCTGAGAATTCACAACCAATGCATCCACTATCACAGCAGCTACTTCTTTTTGAAGGCATTTATCAAGGTCATAAGGTCTTGGGGACTTATCTGCTTTTAGCCCTTTGAGTTTCTCAAATATATTTTCTCTTGGAATATTAATTCCTTTGAGTTCCTCACTCTTTGGTGACTCTTTCGCCAGAATTCTACCACCTCACCTGCCACAGAATCGGAGTGGCTGAGGAGCGAACAATGGAAATGTCCAATTCCTTCGGGAAGGAGTTTCTGGTCTCGTTTCGAAGACTTGGAAGACAGACACAAAGGCCGGAATTCTTCCATCCCATCCGTCACTAGAATTATAGCGGGCGGGTTGCGGAGAATGTGAAACTCCATTGATGGTTGGGCGGGAATTTCCGGCACAGCTGGAGAATTCCGCCCAAAATATTTATTCAACATCTCTATCATTTCCTCAATTGACATGATAATTTTTCCTGTCTCTGCCTCAAAAGCAGTGACCTCCTAATGCATTTTGACACTTACTGGGGTCACAGAAGTGGAGAACAAGATAAGGAACATCCCCACCTCCCCTCCTCTGTCCCTGTGTTTCTTATCAGCACTACAGCTCAGGCAGCATCCTATCCTACACTTCCCTGTTTGTGGAGGATAGATAGCAATTTGAAAGGTATGATTCCATTTCTTTCAATGTCTCCAGCTCTTTATTTATTACTTTTTACTCTATGTAGTCAATTAACTTTAGCTGGCTCACTGTCCTGCTTTATCTATATAATTGGCTTTGTATAAGTTTAAGATTCATGTTTTCGATTCAGGGCCCGCTGCTCTCAAACTTAACATGGACTTTAACTGTATTATGAGCACCTCGCCCTAGGGGAGCTATGGTTATGAAATTATTAATTTAACCCTGCCCAATTACATAATATCAATTCCAAATTAGTTTTATCCCTATTTGGTCTCTCAATGCATTGTTCCAGGGACCTGTCATGGAAGCATTCCAGAAGCTTATCTTCTGGACTACCTTTGCCAGTTTGATCTCTTGTCAATATGAAGATTAAAATCCCCCATCATTATTCCATTGCTTATGGTACAAGCTCTAATTATGTCTTGTTTATTGTTGTATCCAGACTAATTACTACTGGAAGGAGCAAAGTTATATAAGGTACTCTCACCGGCATTTTCTGACCCTAATCTCCAATGATACATCTTGACCTCCAGAACTAAGATCATTTCTTATGATGGGTGTCCTTTATATCAGGGCTGCTCTTTCCTCTCTTCAATTCTGCCCGTTCTTTCAAACCGTTGCACTCCATGTAGGGTGGCACACCATTGAACAGTCGATACAACTGAGTGCCTTGTTTGGCCACTTTAGAATTCTACAGTGCAGAAGGAGGCCATTCGGCCCATCGAATCTGCACCGACCACAATCCCACCCAGGCCCTATCCCCATAACTCCATGTATTTACCCTAGCGAGACCCCCTGACAGTGAGAGGCAATTTAACATGGCCGATCCACCTAACCCGCACCTCTTTGGATTGTGGGCGGAAACTGGAGCACCCGAAGGAAACCCATGCAGACACAGGGAGAATGCGCAAACTCCACACAAGCAGTGACCCCAAGCTGGGAATCGAACCCAGGTCCCTGGTGCTGCCAGGCAGCAGTGCTAACCGCTGTGCCACCATGCTGCCAGTTTGAGAGCAATTAAGCTTCACTGTGCGGGATCTGAATCCCATGTAGGCCAAGCTGGTCAAGAATAACAGGCTTGATTTCTTGAAGAACATTTGAAGAACATTTGTGAAATGAAGAATACCAGAGAAGCATTGCTGGGATACATTCGTAGAGGATGACCTGGTACTTCACAATCACTGAGATAACAATAAGGTACAAAGAATGCCACAAGGGGGATAGAGTTTGTATTCTGTACTTAAGGCATAAAAGATCAGTAAATTAAAACATTTGAATTATAATTTCTTATGAACCAACTGAAGGATAACTTTGATTTTGTCACAGCAGAACTATACCTCTCTGCTGCCTCACAGAGCCAGGGACGAGGGTTTGATTCCTGGCTTGGGTCACTGTCTCTGTGGAGTTTGTACGTTCTCCCCATACCTGCATGGGCTTCCTCTGGGTGCTCCGGTTTCCTCCCATAGTCCAAAGGTGCGCAGGTTAGGTTGATTAACCATGCTAAATTGCCCCTTAGTGTACCCAAACAGGCGCCAGAGTGCGGAATTTTCACAGTAATTTCATTGCAGTGTGAATGTAAGCCTACTTGTGACTAATAAATAAACTTAAATAAATAAATTAAATCTACAGTTGTTGTACAACCATTAAATATGATTTTTTTAAAAAAACAGTATAGGAAAAATTGACCAACATTTGTCCCTGGAGGAATGTATCTCAAGTAGGGGATCTGATGATACGATGATACGACAGCCTCTGACCTGCATTCCCTCCTCTCTCTTTTGATACTCCTAACTCATCATGTTGTGAGTTCACCTCTCACTACAGAAACATGAGCGGATCAAAAAGGGAGACTTGCACTTCCAGGACACTAGCACCTCCCAATGCATTTAAGAGCCAGTGAAGTTCTTCTGAATTGTAATCACTGTTTTAATGGAGGAAAGATAGCAATCAATTTGCTCACAGCCAGCTCCCGCAAACAGCCATCTGTTAGTGACCAGATAGTCTGTTATTTCGTCTTCCTTGAGGGAAAATATTTGCCACAACACTGGGCTTAGCTCCTTTTATTCTTCTTCAAAATATCAGCAAGGGGTCTTTTACATGCATCTCAGGGGGACATAGGGCTCAGTTTAACACCTCATTTGAGCAATAGTACCTCCAGCAGTGCAGAACTTCACTGGAATAGGGATTGACCACTCTCAGAGGTGACAATTCTACCAACTGAACTATAACTGACAATCAAAGTTGACATTACCTTTGCAGTACTGAGGGAATGCTGCCACTGTCAGAGGCGCTGCTTCTTGGATTGGATGTTGAAAGATAAGCCTAGTCTATCCTTTCAGATGGCCAAGAAAAGTCCTATGACACTATTCAAAGAATAACACTGAAGGCCTCCCTATATTCTGGCCAATATGTAACCTTCACTCAACACCTTTAAAACTGATTAGCTGGTCTTTTATAAAATTAATTTATGAGATGTGGGCACCACTGGCAAGCCCAATATTTATTGCCCATCCCTAATTGCCCTTCAGGAGTGAGATGCCTTCTTGAACCTTTGCAATCCTTGAGGTGCAGGCATATTCACAGTGTTGATAGGGAGAATAGGGAGGATGTTGACCCAGCGACAGTGAAGGAACAATGATATATTTCCAAGTCAGAGTGGTGAGTAACTTGGAGGGAAACCTCCAGATGGTGGTGTTCCCAGGTATCTGCTACTCTTGTTCTTCTAGATGGTAGTGGTTAAGTGTTTGGAAGGTGCAGCCTAAAGAATATTTGTGAGTTCCTGGAGTACATCTACTGCTGATGTTTGTCAATGGTGGAGGGAATGAACGTTTGTTGGGGTATCAATCAAGCTGCCTTGTTCTGGATGGTGTCGAGCTTCTTGAGTGCTGTTGCAGCTGTACTCATCCAGGCAAGTGGAGAGTATTCCATCACAACCCTGACTTATGCCTTGTGGATTGTGGACAGGATTTGGGGGGGGTTAGGAGGTGAGTTACTCACTGCAGGATTCCTAGCCTTTGACCTGCTCTGGTAGCCACAGTATTTATATGGCTAAACCAGTTCAGGTTCTGGTCAATGGTAACCCCCAATTTGTTGCTAGTGGGGAACTCAATGATGGCAATGCCATTAAATATTATTATCACATCACTATCTGTGGAACTTTCCTGTGTACAATTTTACTGCCACATTTCTTACATTGAAAAGGTGACTACAATTCATTGACTATAAAGTACTTTCTGATGTCTTGAGACAGCAAAAGGTTCCACATAATTCTAAGGCCTTCTTTTGAGCAGGATTTCTGATTGGGAGCACTCACTTCACTTCCACTTAACCGTTTACCCCAACTCAGGGTGGTGGGGTGTCGGAGGCGATCCTGACGTATACCAGGCACTCAGTAGGGTACGCCCAAGGTGAGATGACAGACCATCACAGTGACTGGGAATAGTTTCAGTAAATTTTCCTTTGTACCAGTACATACAAGCTAAATGAAAAATTTACTCTGAGCTTCAAATTGAGGAACATGGATAGGACAGTGCCAAAGGAGTTTCACTCTACATTTAATGCAAACCCTTCATGACCTGTGAGTGACACGAGAGTTAAAAATTGCAAGAGTATTCCATTTACCGGCATAGAAAATTCCTCCCTCTAATAAGCACTTAAATTGCTTGAAAGATTTGTCTGACGCAAAAATCCATTTGTGCCACAAACTACAATAGACAGGCATTTGTATTATGATGAATATGTAACAGAATTCACTTTCACAGCATAGACTTCCAGTTGATACCGTTTCTCTGTTCAAAATGCAGCAGAGAGTAAAAGGAGTGAGCAATAGTAACTGATGATAACAGAGGTATCTTTTTATTTTAATGTGATAAGCATTTCAAAGAAGTTGAAATCACGGCAGATTTTTCTTTCTGCCACTGCCACTTTCAAGATTTCCTGAAAACCAAGAAAATTCTCATCTGTGTTACAAATGCTCCATCACTATTGCTGACATAGCCAACCATCAACTTACATCACTGACTGAATGATCTCATATTAAATCACTCACACAGTAAGTAAACATCATCAACTATCAGAGATTCCAAAGAAATAAAACTTACAATCATAAAGTTTACAGTTTATTTATTAGTGTCACAAGTAGGCTTACATTCACACTGCAATGAAGTTACTGCAAAAATCCCCTAGTCGCCACACTACGGCGCCTGTTCAGGTTAACTGAGGGAGAATTTAGCACGGCCAACGCACTTAACCAGCACGTCTTTCAGACTTTGGGAGAAAACCAGAGCACGTGGAGGAAACCCAGGAAGATATATGGAGAACATGCAAACTCCATATAGACAGTGACCCAAGCCGGAAATCGAACCCAGGTCCCTGGCACTGTGAGGCAGCAGAGCTAACCACTGTGCACCAACTTAAATGAGAGTTTTTGTTTTAACTCTTATTAATCTAATCGGAGCTATCAGAACATCTCCACCAGAGACTATTTACCCCAACCTTTGGAGCACTTTAATGGTTTGACCTCCAGTCTTTCCTCTTCCTTTATCTTGATGGGCTGAAGGGCCTTTTCTGCACTATATGACTCCTATGATTCCTATGGGCAGGATTTTACGGCCTCGCTCAAGGAAATACCCGCCTGAGGTTAACAAATATTTTTGTTGCCAGCTGCTCATCCTCTCCAATTCTATGGCGGGCGAGGCAGTAGAATTCCAGTTTAAGACCCTTATCTACATACTGTTTCTTGGTGACATCAGGTGCTAACATGGAGTCACTACCTCTCCACTGATGGCATACAACTTGGATTCTCCTTCATTTGTCTTAATATTATCACTGCCTCTTCCAGACTACTTGTCCTAAAACTTGTCTCGAATGAAATCTGCAATAAACACTTGGAACCTTATTTTATTTAGAACAAATAACAAAGAAAATTACAGCACAGGAACAGGCCCTTCGGCCCTCCAAGCCTGCACAAACCATGCTGCCCGACTGAACTAAAACCTCCTACTCTTCCGGGGACCATATCCCTCTATTCCCATCTTATTCATGTATTTGCCAAGACGCCCCTTAAAAGTCACTATCGTATCTGCTTCCATTATCTCCCACGGCAACAAGTTCCAGGCACCCAGTACTCTTTGTGTAAAAAATCTGCCTCGTACATTTCCTTTAAACCTTGCCCCTCACACCTTAAATCTGTGCCCCCTAATAATTGATTCTTCCACCCTGGGAAAAAGCTGCTGACTATCCACTCTGTCCATGCATCTCACAATCTCGTAGCCTTCTATCAGGTTGCCCCTCAACCTCTGTCATTCCAGTGAGAACAAACCAAGTTTTTCCAACTTCTCCTCATATCTTATGCCTTCCATATCAAGCAACATCCTGGTAAATCTTTTCTGTATCCTCTCCAAAGTCTCCAAATCTCTCTGGTAATGTGGTGACCAGAATTGAACAAGTGCGGCCTAACTAAGGTTCTATATAGCTGCAACATGACTTGCCAATTTTTAAACTCAATGTCCAGGCTGATGAAGGCAAGCATGCTGTATGCCTTCTTGACTAACTTCTCCATCTGCGTTTCCACTTTCAGTGACCTGTGTACCTGTACACCCAGATCCCTCTGCCTATTAATACTTTTAACGATTCTGCCATTTACTATATATTTCCTATCTGTATTAGCCCTTCCAAAATGCATTACCTTACATTTGTCCAGATTAAACTCCATCTGCCACCTCAACACCCAAATCTCCAACTGATCTATATCCTGCTGTGTCCGCTGATGGTCCTCATCGCTATCCGCAAATCCACCAACTTTTGTGTCCGCAAACTTACTCATCAAACCAGTTACATTTTCTTCCAAATTATTTATATATATTACAAACTGCAAAGGTCTCTGCATTGATCCCTGAAGAATGCCACTTGTCACATCCCTCCATTCAGAAATGCACCCTTCCACTGCTACCCTCTGCCTTCTTTGACCGATGGTAGTCATGATGTGGAGATGCCGACGTTGGACTGGGGTAAACAAAGTAAGAAGTCTCACAACACCAGGTTAAAGTCCAACAGGTTTATTTGGTAGCAAACGCTACTAGTTTCCAGAGTTCTGCCGATTTGTCAAGTGCTGCTCCGAAAGCTAGTGGCATTTGCTACCAGATAAACCTGTTAGACATTAACCTGGTGTTATGAGACTTTTTACTGTGTTTATCCCAGTCCAACACCAGCATCTACACATCAAAATTGCTTTAGCCCAGTGCAAATCCCATTTTAATCCTCTCGCTGAATTTACCTGACATTGCGGGATTTCCAACGAGCATAATGAGAAAAACACCCCCACAGTTATAAATGAAACCAAAATCTCTAAGCATGAAAACACTTTAACATGAAACTAATTAAAGTTTTAATCCTTTCTTACACAAAAACCACTGAATTAAATTCACTTAAATCTATAACTTTTTTCTAATATTCAAGAATACAATTATAAATCACTTGAAACTATCGTTCCTTCCTTAAATCTGTGCCTGAAGAACTGGAGGCTGTTTCATTACAAGAGTCTCCAAGCCTATCCCTTTATGGGTCTACCAAACAGTAAATGATCTCCTGTGAATAAGACCACAAGTAATTAACTTCATGACTTTCAGCAAGTCCATCTCCTCGAGAGAATCCTGAAATGACTTGGACATATGATGTCAGCTGTTGAATTCAGTGAAGCTGTTCTCATTGTGACCTGAACTCTACCACTTCGCCTGCCATGGAATCAGCGGGGCAAGGGTCCAACAACAGAAATCTCCAGGAACTTCTGGTCTTACCCAAGCGATGCTGTAAAATCCTGCCTCATACACTTTTGCCAATGAATAAATTACAAAACTGTTCCTTTGCTTATAATCTGTAAAAGTGCACTATTCTCTTCACCTGTACTTTCCTTGGGTGAGTGGGAAAGCATTATATTTTTGAGTGAGTACACAAATAAACAATCATCTTTATTTAAACCCACAAACAGCTTGCTGCTGGTTATTTAAATTGCCTATTTGCATAAGGTTTTCATAAAAGGCACATTTCCACTCAAAAGCCTACTAACTGCAGATAATAGAGAAGGGGAGAGCTTTTTGAACAATTCCCTTGCACTTCATCTGTAACACAGGAGAGAGGGTTAAAAAGGTAAAGGTATATAGGGAGAAAATGGCATAGTTTAGGATCTGCAGACTGGATGGCATGACTGCCAATGATGAAGCAATTAAAATCCAGTTTGCATAAGAGGCCAGAATGGAAGGAGCATAGAGATAGACTTAAACTAGTGGATTCTGCAGGGAGCTTCATAAATTCCTACCATGGATTCAGCAGAATCATAGAATCCCTACAGTGCAGAAGGAGGCCATTTGGCCCATTGAGCCTGCACTCACAACAATTCCACCCAGGCCCTAACCCCACGTATTTACCCTGTTAATGCACTGACACTAAGGAGCAATTAAGCATGGCCAATCATCCTAACCCGCACATCTTTGGAGTGTGGGAAGGAAACCACACAAACATGGGGAGAATGTGCAAACTCCACGCAGACATTGACCCAAGGCTGGAATTGAACCTGGGTCCCTGTGCCTCCCTGGAAGAAACCTCATACCCATCAAATAGATGAAGATCGGCAACTAAGATTTGGTCCGACTTTGCTGAACATTATTAACTTTCGACCTAACTCTTAATTGCACTCAACCTAGCTCTCTGGTTGCCGAGCAACCGAGTTCCCTGTGCTATGGTGTTGCAATGCAATAGAGGTTCTGAAGGTTATACCATTTAATCTAAGGCTACGTGATCAAGAGTAACTTTTACATGCAGACAAATACCCAATAGACCGTGAAATATTACTCAGTTCAAATCAAATCATGAACTTGTTTTCCACAAACTCTGCTCGAAATTAGCAGTATGCACTGAAAGATTATAATCAGTTTTTTTTGTTTCCAGTGTTCCCCCAATGGATCCTGCAGCTCATGTCTCTTGCATTCTGTTAGCCTCATTCAAATAACTATCACAATGTACAGGTCTTGACGGGAAGTATTGGTAGGAACTTCTGCTTTACTGGAAATCACAGTCAAAGTTGATCTGGTCCTCATGTCAATGGGCATTTTCCAACAAGAATCTTTGGACAGTGACAAGGAGAAGAGATTCTGATTTGTTCCTTTTAACCCAGTGATAGGGGAAATCTATCTTCTCCCTACATAGATCCAACTGAGTTCACCTAACTCAGCACAGAATAGAAACCTGTTTCAGTAGTATTGGTGCAGTGCAATCAGTCTTGGGTGATAGCAAATCAAATGCCTGTTTTATACCTCATCTAAATTTCTTTCCCATTTACTATTCAAACAAGTCTTCCATACTTTTCCGAAATATAAACTGCTTCACATTGTTAAGTTTCTTTTATTTTATTTCTTTATTAGTCACAGATAAGGCTTACATTAACACGGCAATGAAGTTACAGTGAAAATCCCCGGGTCGCCACACTCCGGCGCCTGTTTGAGTACACTGAGGGAAAATTTAGCACGGCCAATGCTAAGTAGCACATCTTGTAGACTGTGGGAGGAAACCTGAGCATGTGGAGGAAACCCATGCATACATAGGGAGAACATGAGGACTCCACATAAACAGTCACCCAAGACAGGAATCGAACCCAGGTCCTTGGTGCTGTGAGGCAGCAGTGCTAACCACTGTGCCACCTCTGCAGTTTGGCATCTTATGGAAATTTCATTATGACAAAGATATACCTGTTATGGCAGCTTACACTGAAAACAGGCTTTGATGAACCTGAACATTAGCACCACCCATCGAGTGTTGTAATGTGTCCCATCTTCTCTCTTACTGTTGGAATTCTTTCTTTGCAAAAAAAAGCTACTTTACAGTTGGCACATTAGGCTACCCAGGAACTTTAAAAACTATACGAACATTGAAGAACTTTCACACTGAAATGGTCAGTATTTGCAGCCGGGCATTATAAATGTTTTCCTCGTAATTAACCATGGGCAGGAAAGCTGTGGATTTTGGTTATGAGTTATAAGGGAGGGTAAATTCAGCAGGGGGAGATTTCACTTCCTGACAGGCATGAAGTAGACAGAAGCAGATTTGCTGGTCATTTGGCACTTTGTTCAAGTTCTCCTTTCCATGCAATTGATAGGACAATCAGGCTAATTTTATAGACAGATGGTGGCACAATGCTGGGCCCATTTTCCATTGTTCAAAGTGAAATTACCCAACTTGTGGCATGTTACTGGGAATGCAGACTTGGCTCACGTCTCCAACCTACACCAAACATGCTGACTTCAGTAGGCAGTCGCTTGGGGACTTCCAGTTGGTTTCAGCACTTCTTAGTTCAAATAGTTCCCTGTTGGAGACAATGGTTGGAATTCTCTAGCCATTGCCATCAGGATCCTCCGGTCCCGCTGCTGTGAATGGGGACATGGCTGAACACCAAATTCTCCTTCCCCACTTGTGGCAGCGGCAGGGCATGAACAGACTGTGCCACCGTGGCACAGTGGTTAACATTCTGTCTCACAGGGACCTGGGCTCGATTCCGGCCTCAGGTGACTATTTGTGTGGAGTTTGCACATTCTCCCCATGTCTGCGTAGGTTTCCTCTGGGTGCTCCGGTTTCCTCCCACAGTCAAAGATGTGCAGGTTAGGTTGCTTGGCCATGCTAAATTGCCCCTTAGTGTCAGGGGGACTAGCTAGGGTAAGTAGGAGGGGTCGTGGGGATAGGATCCAGGTGGGATTGTGGTCGGTGCAGACTCAATGGGCCGAATGACCTCCTTCTGCACTGTAGGGATTCTACGATTCTATGAATTCCGGCCAATGGCTGGAATTCTCCAAACCCGCACGCCCTGCCACCAGCGAGAATGGAGAATTTGGTGCTCGGCCAAATCACCATTTACAGCAGTGGGACTGGAGAATCCCAGCCACGGGCAGGGTCGGAGAATCCCGGCCAATAACTCAATGGCCAATCTCTCAATTAGATTTAGTAACACATTTGGAAATAGATATTCTTGTGTAAAACCTTATTGGCAGAGCACAAAGCACAGTGAGGAAAATGGGTAAGGAGAATCACACCCTGGTAAGAAGCTCATCTGGCATTCTCTTTAAATAGATTGGGTTAACTGTAAGAATGCAGTCTTTACTTGCCTGCTAGCTCCACATGCATGGCAATTATTGCTCAAATAATACAAAGTAAAATCTATTATGACTGGTCATTGCAAATTATATTTGACTATTCCTTTAACCGCCAACATAATAGCACAGCAGAAACACCTTCACCATGCAGACTGCAATGGTTTAAAAGACTCACCACCACCTTCTCAAGGGTAATTGCTCAGTAAGAAGTTTCACAACATCAGGTTAAAGTTCAACATGTTTATTTGGTATCACAAGCTTCCTGTGGCACTGTGAAAGCTCGTGATATCAAGTAGATCTGTTGGACTTTAACCTGGTATTGTGAGACTTCTTACTGTGCCCACCCCAGTCCAACACCAGCATCTCCACATCAAGGGTGATTGGGAATGTGCAATAAATGCTGGCCTTGCCAACCCGACACCCAGAGTGATTTTAAAACGTTTAAATGTTCTGCGGACTGCCTGGCATTGTTTCTCAGAGAGCTGGGTAATTTTATTGTCAATGAACGATCATCGAAGGATGCATAGAAATCAAAGTGAGATGGATCGGCTAGAAACAGCAGAGTACGCATGCCCCTTAAATAAAGTAGAACGCCTCTGTCAATGATGGCCCCCAGGGATTCGTTCATTTGAGTCAGGGAACCTCATAACTCATTTTGTGCCTGTGGCATCAATGAGTTATGGGACTCTCGCAGTTGTGAAAGAACTGCCATAAATCAGTCTTCAGTCAGATACCCTCTAACTGGACAGGTCACAATGGAAGAAAATAAGTTATTTTACACTGTTCCTAATTTACTTTGGGCGTGTATAAAACAAAGCAAGATTTAAAAAAGGCACCCTTTTGAAGTTCTTCCTTTATTACTTTGACAGGAGCTCCATTAGTTATTAAACTATTACAACAACATGAGGAAGGGATGAAAATATCTCTTCTAACTTACAACTCCAAGTCTGGCTGGAACAGGATTTTGTGAAGGATTTTCTCAATGTCTGTATTTAACTATTTATGTACCAATTGCTGAGAAATGGGTCTGACAGGCTTCCTTGAGGTTCTTCCTTAAACAAAAGCAGTTAGTTTATCTTGAGTTAAAAACTCACCCAGGTGAAGACTTTTAAAATATTTAAAGTAGGTAAACCTGCAGTTTTGTGACCCACATTCACATGTCTACAAGTCAGCAAAGTTATGCTGGATGTACTTACATTTCTTAGCCAAATTAAAATTTAATTCTGAAATGTAAAAATTGAGAGATCATGGTTTATGAGTTCTTTGCAGTGGCAGAGATTTATTCAGGCTCCTTTACATTCCTGGAGTTGAGTTAAAGACCTTTTGATTGCAATTCTCTTGCTAAAATTTTACTGCAGCTCGCAGAACGGAATTCTCCGTTAACCTCAGGCAGAATTTCACGAGACTCACCCAGACAAGGTCGTAAAATACCAGAGACTGTCTCCGTGCTGGATTTTTAAACTTTAAACAATAAAGCTTCAACTTGAGTAGAAAGAGAGAAGGCAACTTCTTTGCTGCTCCATTGGCAGTTTCTCTAGAATAGAATTTTGCAGCTTCATGAAGAGTTCTCAAAAATGGTTACTAATCACATGACCTTCTTTTCAATGGTGATTTCAGAAAAGGTTTGTTTATCTGGGCTGAAAATTTTCCACCTCACCCACCATGGGAGTCGTAGCGGGCAAGACAGAGAACTAGTGGACATCGGGCGAGATTTTCCAGTCTTGGGGTGTGCGCCAAATGGAAAATTTCCACCCCTGATGTCTGAATCTGCCTTTTGTTCAAGGCTTTTAACATCCTAACCATCGCCTTCTGAAGGAGTCATTATCCATTTTGATGATCCCCTGGTAAAGATTTTCAAGCTCTACTGGAAAGTTAATCTTATGAAGATGCAAATGCAACTTTGACAAAGGGACATCTGGACTCGAAACATCAACTCTTTTCTCTCCTTGCCAGACCCGCTGAGATTTTCCAGAGGTTTCTCTTTTGGTTTCAGATTCCAGCATCTGCAATAATGTCTCTTTCTTTTCAACGATTCCTTTTAAGGTGGGTCTTGACACCTTCAGATGTAAAATTCCAAGAGCAATATGTCAAGGCATAACTGCAATGCAATAGAAAACTTCCCAGAATAATGGGGTCAACTTGCAATAACTGACACAGGTGACTTGTGGCAGCTATCTTTGTTTGGTGTCTTTTAACCAGTTCTTGTAAAACAGTTCATTGTAATATTGGTCAGCTAATGAAATTATTGGTTGACATCACTCAGGCACAAATCCTGTCATTGTAACAAATATTGGTTTTAGGATGCTTGCTAATGTGACTTTAGGTAACTTTGTCCTTTGCTGTGACAAACTTTAAGATTCTGAAGGGAGCCACTTTAGCAAAGCAAGGAGCCAAAGACTACTGGATTTAAGTTTTGTTGGCCAAGCTTAATTATAGAGGGAGCTTGAATGCCGTTCTCTGTTCTCTCCATTCCAGATACAGGGCTGTAATTCTGTGTGTCAATCAATGCAAAGTAAATAATTTTAATGAGTTCACATAATAATAAAAACCATTGAGAGCAAGAGACAAGCACAACGGCTGAAGTGCTGTCTCTGGAGTGAGAAGAATTTCCACCGCTGTAATTTACACTGACAAGGTATCGAAGTGTGAGTCCTCGAAGTAATAAACATGTCTTTGCTGAATTTAAAACCTCAGGGAAACTCCGATTAATGAAATCAATTTAAAATGTTAAGCTGTTGTTTACATTTTTCTACAATGCAGCTCACTTAGTAATTAATGTCCTTTATGTAGCAGTGTATGAATGATAAAGTAATGTTATTGTGAAAATCAAACATAGGGGAATCTTCATTTACCCAGCCCTGCAATTCTTTATTGCTTTGTTTCAAGGATGGAAAGGCAAGTTCAAACAGATGATGTAATGGAGCCAAACTGAACAGAGAGGGGTTAATAGCAATTGAGTGCTTCCCAATGATAATCAGTCAGCCATAGTTCAAGGTAACAAAAGCTGAACACAGCTTCTTCACAGAGAAGGAGTCCTTAATTTCTATAATAAATATTGAGTGGCATGGTGGCACAATAGCGAGCACTTGTGTCTCCCAGGGACTCGGGTTCGATTTCCGGCTTGGGGTCACTGCCTGTGCAGAGTCTGCACCTTCTCCCCGTGCCTGCTTGGGTTTCCTCCGGGTGCTCCAGTTTCCTCCCACAGTCTGAAAAGCATGCTGGCTAGATACTAAACTCTCCCTCAGTGTACCTGAACAGGTGGCAACCACTAATAAATAAACTTACTTGTACTCACCCACCATTACCTTTGGTGCCCCAAAGATCTATCCTTAGTTACCTCCTATTTTTTATCCACATGTTATCACTCAGTGACATCCAACATCATAGTGTAACCAAATTTACCTGATTACCAACTCTCTTGACGCCGTCTTCACCATCTCTAAGTAATCAGACAGCTTACCATGGCTAAAAGCTCCACCCTTCTTTTTCATCACTCATTATTTTGTTCTTCTCCTTATCAAATTGTAATAGACTTAACATTAAGGAATTAGTCAAATCACAAAGCTTTCCATAGTTGGATCTTAGATGTTTGTGTACCCGTATAGTAAATTAAACTGAAGTGGGGAATAGTTGAAATAATTCAACATTAAACGTTAATAGCTTTGAAGGAAGGAAATGAACATTAACGCCTTAAGAAGATGGTGTATTAGAAACTATTCTCAGTGTGATGGGAAAGTAAAAATCACGGGGCAGGATCTTCCGCCCCCTCACATGGTCGCTGGAATTGTACCACCTCGCATGGCACGGAATCGGAGTGGGTAAGGGAAGGGCAACAGATATGCCCATTAACCTCAGGCGGGAATTTCTGTTCTTGCTCAAGCAAGGCTGTAAAATCCCACCTGTTTTTTTTTGCGGAGGAGGCCTGCCTCTAGCCAGCAGTGGGACCTTACGCTCCTGCCGCTGTCAAAATGGTTTCCTGTCTTTTGCACCCTCTCACCTTCTTCCATAGAAGCCATAGAATCCCCTCCAGTGCAGAAGGTAGCCATTTGGCCCATCGGGCCCAGACCGACAACTATCCCGCCCAGGCCCCATCCCTGCAATCCCACGTATTTACCCTGCTAATCCCCCTGACACCAAGGGGCAATTTAACATGGCCAATCCACCTAACCTGCACATCTTTGGAGTGTGGGAGGAAACCAGAGCACCCGGAGGAAACTCACGCAGACACTTGGAGAATATGCAGATTCCACACTGACAGTGACCCGAGTCTGGAATTGAACCTAGATCCCTGATGCTGTGAGGCAGCAGTGCTAATCACTGTGCGATTCTACTCTATGATTCTATGATCTTATCGAATGTCAGAGGAGGCTCAGTAGGCTGAAAGGTCTCCTCCCACTTCTATGTCTCGTTTAGGCTAATTTCTTTTTTGCTACTTTGAGCTTTTCACCAGTTTAATAGTTGTTTGAAGTTGTACATACTCCTCAGCTGAGAATATTACTGAAGAATATTGAATGTTGGAAACTGCTAAGTTATACTGGCATTTGAAAGTGTGGATTGGGTGAAGCTTTAGAATCCAGCTGGCTGTTAAAACATGTCTTTGACAGCTCAGAATTCTTAAAAATGTATTTTTGTTTTAGTATTTTCCCCACCATTTCGACATCACGCTAAATCCAACCACACAGAACATGCAATACCCAAAATCTCAAGTCCACAGATTGGACGCGGATGTACATCTGCTGTAATAGATGACTGAAAAGCTAAGGTCTTGCAAGAAAGTAAGTAGCAAAAGAACATTTCATTCCTAAAGTAATTCAAAGATGTTCATACCTGATTACCAACTCTCTTGATGCCGTCTTCACCATCTCTAAGTAATCAGACAGCTTACCATGGCTAAAAGCTCCACTCTGATTCAGGGGCATCCTCCTAATCTTCAAATATTCAGGTGTTGCATGTAAAAATGTTAATTTCCTAAACCTAATTTGCCTTTGACTGAATTTATGCTAACTGTTTCTATTTTTCCCTCTGGGATGTTCTTCCATTGATGTACCATTTCTATGCTAAAATAATCACTTTACTGTTAGCTCCCTGGAAAGGAGAAGGTGCTAAACCCCAACATTTCACTGGACAGTTGCAGGCTGAGAGGAGATCTGATACAGGTCAAAAAGATTATATGAAGCATAGACAGGACGGATAATCAGAGGCTTTTTCCCAGAATGGAAATGCTAATTACAAGGGGGCACAGGTTCGAGATGAGAGGGGGATAGTTTAAGGGGGAAATGCAGGGGAGCTTTTTCATGCAGAGAATGGTGGGTGCCTGGACCGTGCTGCCAGAGGAAGTGGTAGAAGCAGGCACATTAGCAACATTTAAGAGACACCTGGATGGGTACATGAATAGGCAGAAGGTTTTCTCAGTTTAGTTAGTGCATCATGATCAGCATGGACCTGGACGGCCGAAGGGCCTGTTCCTGTGCTGTACTTTCCTTTGTTCTTTGTTCATATGTACTTGTTACTGTCTATGTAGCACTGAGCTTTGTGAGATCTGACTACCCAGCCATCGAGTGGAATGACTGTTCTTTATCATATTTACACAGCAATTATGAAATCAATTTAAACTTAATAGATCCTGCCTGGGCTTACCTGGAGATGGAAAGCGCAGTGGTGAAGACAAGGGGGGACTGCAGACTCTGCTGTGTAAGTGCCTTTTATAGCATTCCTTGTGGGCCAGGAAGAGCAGGGGTGCTAACCCCAGGCCACTCAAGATGGCTTAAGGCCTCTTCTCTCCTGATTGTGGCAGGGCGAGAGACAGACTATAATCAGCTGACTTGTCCCAGTAGTCTCTCTCTCTCATACATATATATATATATATATATATCCCAAATGGGATCAAACAGTCCCCACTCCTCCAAGCTTTGCTGTCTGACGTTCTCCGCACTGGATTTCTAGATCCAAACACAGGTGTCTCAAGTTGCAACCTCCTGCTGCTGGTTTTCCTATCTGTCAGCTGGCAAGGCCAATAACTTGGCCTGTAAAACACGTTAACAAGGTTGTAGGGTTGCATTCATTAGGACCTCTGCATCTATGAATGGCCTTGCTGTGTTCTTTGACTTTCTGCCACGATTCCCATTTCTCCATAACTTCCAAATCATAGAATCCCCATAGTGCAGAAAGAGGCTATTTGGCCCATCAAGTCTGTCGACTCTCCGAAAGAGCATCCCATACAGGACCTCCCCTCTTCCCTTTCCCCATGCCTTATCCACCTAAACCACACACATCTTTGGATACTAAGGGGCAATTTAGCATGCCAATCTACCTAACCTGCACCTCACTGGGAGGAAAGTGGAGAAAGGCCCCGCAGACACGAGGAGAACACGCAGACTTTATACCAACAATCCCCCAAGTCGGAATCGAACCGAGGTCCCTAGCACTGTGAGGCAGCAGTGCTAACCACTGTGTCACCATGCCACCCCAACAATTTGAGCAATTGTTTTTGCAGATTAGTTTTGAATTCAAGCATAAGCTGTAACATCTGATTCTGCTTTATTGGAAAAGATGAAAAGGTTAGTCAGAGCCTACATTATTTTTCCCGAAAAGATTCTGAAAGTAGCAACAGCAAAAAAAAGCAAAGTTCATCTGTATAATAACTTTAACATAATGGAAGTCTCAAGGTGCTTCACAACTCCATTATCCAACAATATTTAACACTAAACTGAGACTTCATATCAGAGGACCAAAGGTTTGGTAGAAGCATCTTAAATGATTAGAGAGCTTGAAGGCGGAAATCACAGAGTTTGAGGTCTAGGCAGCTAAATTGCCAGTGGTGGAGGGATTTAAATTGAGGAAAGCTCAATCGGCTAGGATTGACTTAAAATGCAGTCATATAACCTTTCAACTTTTATATCCCACTGAGAACATATTTACTGAATGTGGGCAGCATGGTGGTTAGCACTGCGGCCTCACATCGCCAGAGTCCTAGGTTCAATTCTGGCTTCAGGTTGCTGTCTGTGGGGAGTTTGCATGTTCTCCCTGTACCTATGTGGGTTTCCTGCAAGTGCTCTGGTTTCCTCTCCTAGTCCAAAGATGTGCGGGTTAGGTTGATTGGCCATGCTAAATTGATCTAGTGTCAGGGGGATTAGCAGGGTAAATATGTGGGGTTACAAGAATAGGGCCTGGGTGGTATTGTGTTCAGTGTGGGCTCGATGGGCTGAATGACCTCCTCCTACATTACAGTGATTCTATGATAGTTGCTCCTCATAACTCAATCTCTCTGATCATTCGGTTGCTACCTTCTGTATTGTTTCAGTAGCTTCAGTGACCAGAACGATAGATGTTATTCTAAGTTTGGCCTCACCAATGGTTTATAAAGTGGCAGGGTTACCTGGCTAAATCATTCATTATTAGCCATTTAATGCATGCCTATATCTAATCTGCTTTACCCATTGCCAGCAACTCAACTTATTGTCAATCAGGACCCTCCAGTCACCTTCATTTTCCACCAATACGTATAATAGTTCCTCGCTGAGTTTCTGGTGCCCATAAAAAGCACTTTATATTTCTACATCTGCCCAATTTCTAAGCAAATTCAAATCCAACTTATACCATTCAACTTTGCAACTTCATTATTTTGCTATTATCAGCAAATGTGCTAAAAGAAATGGAATCTTCCAAAAATATGGAATGGGTGTGGGTAATTGTAGTACCTGCCAGGAATTCATTATCATTTGATCCTAATCCCGATACAATATACAATAGATAAAATGGATTGAGAGTCATGGCATCATTACTTCAAAGCTTTTGTATTGCTGCCACTATATATTGCACAGGCACAATGGGCCCAGCTGTCCTCTCAAGTGTTAAGCATTCTATGGTTCCATTTTTGAAGCTTTTAGGTGACGTGTGATATAAGGCATTCAATCATCTTCCTCTTTGCCCGTCAACCATAGCCTGGCCTGCAGAAATGTTCAGAGGGAAATGACGCTCAGATGCCATTAGGTTTTTTGTCCTGCTTCAGTGACCCACTTCCTTCCCACCTCTCAGTCTCCCCAAGCGCAGAGAAACAAAAATGAGGAACAGGAGGAGACACAGGCAGGAGGGACGGGTGGCACCTACTAAATGAAACTTCTCTAATGCGAGTACGGTGAAAAACTGTGATGGTAAGACAACATGTTTAACTAGGCGGATTCACTTAACAGGAGTGGAATATACTTCAGAAGTGGCAAGAGAGAGAGAGTGTCTTTGAAATCATGAATGCAAATGCGTAAGTCTTTCTTGTACAGAAAAGTAAGTAAACGTGCTGCGAGTGTGACTGCTTGCCTGTATTGCTCACTGATTTCCAAGTGTTTCATGGATTAGAATTGAAAAAAAAACACTTGTCTGTTTCTCCCCATTCTGAGGCTACGTGACATCTCCCAGGAACAGCAATACCAAGCAGTAGTTGCTGAATGAAGTGAAAAGCAAAATATTCTTCAGTCCCTCATCTCCCCAGATTCTCTCTTAATATATTGTACCGCATTATCCTATCATTCTGTGATCTATATACATCATGACCTTTCATTTCAGAACACTTTATTATTATTACATTTATGAAGCCCTGTGCCTAATTCCATCATGAGCCAACTTTGATACCAATAGGGAAAAGTAATTAAACCAACATTCCTGCTCCTTGTGGGTTTGAACTAGCTTGTAGGAAGAGGAAATTAGTACCCAAGAACATGTTCCAGTTCTAATTCAATTCAACACTTCTTTCAGAGGCAACAGTGAGGGTACAGCTTGCAGAAACTTACCATTAGATTGGCAGCAGAATGCATCAGTTTAGACATAGACCTCAGGAAGGCATTGCTGATCATAATGATTCAAAAAGTTTATTTGTGTTTGTGTATAAATATATACACATTAAATATATAAATCAGATCTCCTTGTAGTGAGAAAGATAATTAAGCAACTTGGATTGCCTCTGGTTGACTTACAGAAACCGAAACATGAATTTTATTCCAGGTCTGCTGAGCATTCTAAATTCTGCTGTCTATTCCTTGGCTCAATATAGATGGGTGGGTAGTCAGTTTTGCGCAATCATCTCCAAGATGGTTACTTCTTTCTATGAATTTATTCAAAAAATTACCCAACATACAGACATACAAATTAGGACTAGGAGTAGGCCACCCGGCCCTTCAAGCCTGCTACGCTATTCAACGAGATCATGGCTAATCTGATTGTACCCTCAATCCCGTATTCCTATCCAAACCACAACAACCTTTCACTTCCTTGTTAACCAATAATCTATCTCACTCTGTCTTAAAAACATCTGCTTCCATTGCTTTTTGAGGAAGAGAGTTCCAAAGATTCATGACCTTCTGAGAGAAAAAAATTGCTGCAATTTTATTGGCATGCCCACCCCAGAAAGCTCACAGAACCGCGTTCTCCGTTGGCCTTGGGTGGGATCTTACGAGTCTTGGGTGGGTGAGGCGATAAAATTCTGGCAATGTCTCTTCATCCCTGTCGTAAATGGGCAATCTGTTATTTTTAAACTATTAGCTCTTATTCTAGACTCTTCCAAAAAAGGAAACACCCTCTCACATCCACCCTCAAGATCATAGAATCCCTACCACGCAGAAGAAGGCCATTTGGTCCAGCGGATCTGCACCGACTCTCTGACAGAGTATCTTACCAAGGTCCTATCCCTCTTATTCTACTTAATTACCTTGCTAATTCCCCTAACCTACACGTCCTGGGATACTATTGGACAATTTGGCATGGTCAATCCAGCTAACCTGCGCATCTTTGGACTGTGAGAGGAAACCAGGGCACTCGGAAGAAAACCATGCTGACGCAGTGAGATCGTGCAAACTCCACACAGTCACCCGAGGCTGGAATCAAACCTGGGTCCCTGATGCTGTGAGGCAGCAGTGCTAACCCCTGTGCCACCATGCCACCCAAATCTTATATGTTTCCATCATATTGCCTTTTTCTCTTCTAAAATCCGGTGGAAGCAAGTCCAAACTTTCTTCATGAGACAACCAGACCATTCCAGGTTTACTCACCTGAGATATAAGCAAAATACTGCAGATGCTGGAAAAATGGAATAAAAACACAGCATGCTGGATACACTCAGCAGGTTTTGAGTTAGTGTTCTGAGTCCATATGACATCTTTAGAGCTGGAAAATGCGGAAGAGTTATATGGACTCAAAACATTAACTTTGTTTCTCTCTCCACAGATGCCACCAGACCTGTTGGGTTTATCCAATACTTTATTTTTTAATGTATTGTTATTACTAACCCAGTAAACCTCTTCCAAACAGTTTCTAATACATTTACATCCTTCCTTAAAAAAGACCACTGCATTGCAGTTTTCACAATGGACAATTCTACAACCCATCATTTTTGTTTAACTTTGACCTTTAACTTTTGTCCTTTTAATATTCATTGACTGAGGCATTAAGAATCTGTTTCTTGCTACCCATGCACCATGCTGGTGCCATGACAAGTTGGCAAAGGATAAACCTCAGTCCTCTGGTGGGAAGAAGCAAACACTAGCTGATATTAGAATTTTTTTGGACATATTGAGTTATGAGCTGGTTTACTGTGTGAACGGAAATACATGGTTTTGGGTGGCACAGTGGTTAGCACTGCTGCCTCACAGCGCCAAGGTCCCAGGTTCAATTCTGGCCTCGGGTCACTGTCTGTGTGGAATTTGCACCTTCTCTCTATGGCGGTGTGGGTTTCCGCTGGGTGCTCTGGTTTCCTTGCACAGTCCAAAGATGTGTGGGTTAAGTGGATTGACCATGCTAAATTGACCCTTAGTGTCAGGGGGATTAGCAGGATAATACATGGCATTGTGGCTAGTACAGACTCAATGGGCAGAATGGCTTCCTTCTGTACTGTAGGGATTCTAAAACAAGACAGGCTCTTCATCAAAACAATACAACCGGATGATAGTTTCATTGCTTGTGGTGATGTGCTGCATGCTGTACAACTTAGCCTTAGAGAAAAGAACTGGAGCGTGAATTCATTCTTCCCAATTGTTAGTCTTGGTTCCCATGTCCATTGGGAAGTGGTAAGACACAATTAGTTTTTTACCCATTTATGATAGTGGCATAGTCACAGTTGTCTCCTATGGGAGATCGGCCTCCATTTTGCTGTGGGTGTCTTCTGCGCACCACAGTGGGCCGAGTGTTGTGTAGAAATCTTACATTCCAGAGGAGGCAGGAACTCCTCAAGACTAAGCTTGCTCCAACAGGAATGGGAGCAGGCGGTAAGGGTGGTCAATGCTCACAGTATGGCAGCCAGTATGGCACCCAAGCAAGAGTGGACATGCAACCTTGACAGGATGATATGTCAGCTTCTGTGGATGGATTCAGTAAGCTATGATGCAGCAGATTATGAGGGTTGTTAGGGTGCCTCTCCATGATGGTAGCAGTGGTTCCATAGTGCCCTCTCTCAGGTTGACAGCGTTTGTCAATGCCTCTGTTGTTCAGCCAGCCCCTAGAATGCTGCCACAGTGGTGCAGTCAGAAACAGGATTGTCTTACACTGTAAGTTGCTAATTGGCCTTTAAATAGACTCAGGACAAGACCCACCAGTATGCTTACTGTTTCAGGAGTGAATAAGGATGACGTCTCCTGTACGTATCCTGTGCATATCCTGCCATATTTACTCACAATCAATGACTTCATCACTAGCTTAAATCCCAAGTTGAATCACTACCAAAACTTCGTTCTTCATTTATTCCTTTGTAACAAAACCCGTCTATGTTTTTTTAACCATGGTATAAAAACACCAATCACTCATAAGGAATTGGGTAAACATACACATTTATTGAGAGTTTTTTTTAATTCATTCATGGAATGTGTGTGTCGCTAGCTTAAGCTGAATTATTTCGTTGGGCCATTACATCACTGTGGATTTGGATTTACATGTAGGCCAATAGGCCAAGCCAGGTAAGGATGACAGATTTCCTTCCCTAAAGAAACAAAATTAGTGACCTTCATTAAACTTTTAATTTCAGATGGGTTTTGAATCAGGGTCCACCAGAGAGCGTACTCCTTTGTTTCTGGGTTACTAGGTTAGTGACAATACCACTGCATCATTGCCTCCCTATACACAAGAATGGACACATATACAGATGAGGCTTGAAGCCACCAACAGCAGAGCTGTCTATGTTTGCTCTGTCTAAAAGCAAAAGGAAAAGGAAAACTGTATCTCATGACACACTTCCTTTCTACTGATGCTGTACTGCTATCCTTTAAAAGCAGACTCCAACATGGAACAGCAGACACATTCTGCTCACTTATCAACCAGAAATATCTGCTCTTTGTTCCTCCACGTTGGCCAAAGGTTAATTAAGTAAGATTTATTTTCCAGAGGATGCTGAACACTCTAGCATTTGGCATGTCTGCTATCTCCTGTTCAACTGTCTTCAGAGTGATAAGGTTTGAGCAATACCTTGTTTAAGTGCACTGGGTCAATATCCTGACTGTGCCATCTTTCTTTACTGTAGCCACCATTTCTGAAACTTATTCTGTGGCCTCATCCATAAGAGCCATGACACAGTGCAATCATCCGATGGTTATTGGCACTCTTCTTGAAGCACAACTGTTGTGGTGCTAAATCATCTAGTTTCATGTGGTATAAAACGTGTAGCTTATCAATGGCGTTCCAGTTGAAGATCTTTGTACTCTCCTCATTTCTGAGACCAGGTATTGTAAAGAATGCACCTCTGGACCAAGTTGAATGAGCCCCAGTGTAATCCTGTCCCAAATACTGAGACTTACATTCTGGTCATTATGAAACTAGAAACTGCGCTGTGTGCAGTGGAGAGTGGATACACCATTGGTGCGGATGGTTTGTCTTCCGTAAACCACAAGGTCTGCCTGAATAGTGGGGTGAGGTGCTGCACAATTCCTATAGCATTCATCTGGACAATATATTACATTTTGCTCCAGTGTCAATCTTTATCTTCAGCCTTGCATTACTGCAAGTCATGTGGAAGGTGATGAGGTTCTCACCCTTTTCTGTGATGGTGTTGACACTCTCATGGGAGGTTCAGTGGTTTTGTTGAGTTCCAGTTCATTCATCTTGTTGACACTCCTACCCTTGGAGGCTGACCAGCTGCAATGAGGTGGGTGACAGAGGAAGACTGTTGTGGCTGTACTTCTCAAACTTTTCCCAACTGTCTGCAATGTTTTCATCAAGAACCTACGGATCAATGCAGTGAAGTCCGTGTGCTTTACTGCCAACTCCTGGCACCATTTATAGGTGTTAGGTTTCCAAGCACTGACAACAAGGACTTGTAACAAACAACACTTTATTCACTGAGCAGCTACTTCCCACACTCCCTGGGAGAACTCCCGTGCTCCCGTCACGTGATCCTTTCTGTAGCTGCGTCATCGTACGATCACGTGATCACTCAGCCTACAATCTCCAAAAACAATAAAGCTTTAAGGGTATAAAATACTCCCGCCCAGCCTCCAGCTGAAGGACTAACTGATCCTAGGCTGCTTCAAGCCCGATTGAAGCAATTGAGAACTCCATTCTGAAATCTGACTCACTCTAAAAAGCTCTTTGGGAAAAGGCCAGGTCATTATGGGGACTACAGAGGAGAACTCTGCATATTTCCCCCTGGGGATCCTCACTTGGTATTCCTTGTAAGTGTGAATCGTGCGAGGGCCACATCAATACACATTGTGTTGACAGTTTTAGCTGGTTGTGTGAAATTATATTGTCCATGGTGCGTGTACTTGAAGTGGAACAACTATAAATTCTTCTGACACCAAAAAGGATTTCAAACTAGTGGCAATTACAGCTTGTGATTACATCATTTTTCAAAAAGACAATCACTTTTTCTAACTGGTACTGTGTGGTACAATAATACACTTTCACGCTAAAGCTGTGTTTTGGCAAAGAGGGTAAATATAAATATATATGTCACTCAAAATTGTGAACAGCAGTTGACAGGGAAACAAATATCGTAACATTCCTTAATAGAGTAGCCGGAGATCTATGAATGCTGAATATTTAATCCATGATTGGTATTTTGTTTTCAGCAAATAGATTGAAGATTTCCAAGACCGTTTATCTTTATTTCATCGGTTACAGATCTTACTCGCGAGGACATATCAATGAGTAAATGATTCCCATTCATGAATTGACCTTTAACATGTCTTTCGAGTGAAATGAGTGCTGATAATTCTGAAGAAGAATTGTTTTCTTTTGTTTTAACACGGTTTTTAACAAGGTATTTCATGCCTTGTTAAACTTGAGCAATTTGTTATGCTGGTTGCACGTCTGATGCGTGAAGAATAGAATCCATGCTTTGAACAGTTTTGAGAAGCTTCTGCATTAAATTATAGGTCCCACAATTTCTTGGTTTGGGAAGCAGCGTACATCTGGATTTATACCCTTGCAGGCCAGGAATTTCTGACAGTCAATTTACGATACACTTCTGGTAGAGAAATGTATTGGATCAGTTCAGATCCCAAGTGGGCTGAAGGAGTGCCCACTGTCACCAGGTATGTTTGATTAACAGCTTTATAAGATCCTAAAAGGAGTAATTTTTTTTAAGTGGGATTTGAAGTTGCGTTTGATTATTTTGAGTGTTATGAGCATCCTATTGTTCCTACAGGGCTCTTGGTTTCTGTGTATAGTATTTACTGGATGAGTTGGGCATGGGACGTATGGGCATGGGGTGGGGGGAGGGTGACATGAGGGATATGCGTAAAAGCAAACTACTATGGAATCTGCAACAAAGACAGAAAATACCAGCCGGCCTGACAGCATCTGTGGAGAGAGAACAGAGCCAATGTGTCGAGTCTCGCCGACCCTTCAACAGATCTTTGTCCGATATGGAGGAATGGGAATCTAGAGGTTGTGGAGAATTGGGGTTGTGTAGGGGGTGATGGGCACTGTGAGGCGTGAAGGCTAAGCTGCCTAACACTGGGACATAGACAGGGTTGTTGTCGCAGGGAACCGAGGCAGATCTTGTAACCTCCCCGCTTTTGTATCCACCCATCTCTGCCTTGGAGCCGGAGATCCTGACTCCATCCCATTCCTGCCACAGGACAATTAAATTGGTGTGGTTCAGCACAGCGGGGCAGATGGTGGGATCACAAAGTCGGGAAATGCCCCGACTCACAATTCGCACCTGGAAGATGAAAATCCAAGCCTTTTTGAAGGCAACCCCCTCCTTCACCTCCAGTTGTCAAGGGTTCTGTTCCATCGCACTTACAACTCTCTTGATCATCTCACTTAACAAAGAGGATATTTTTAATCCACGATCACTGTCACTGAATTTTCTGATAAAGCTGCTTCCTTGAGGAAAGATCTCAACTTCTTGGACAATTTTTGCAATATCTTTGAGCCGAAGATTGATTGGGGCACATTTCTGTTCACAAGCTAACGTACCTATTCCAGCTAGGGCAGGCAAAATACAAAGCACTGACTTCTCATTTGCATGGTTATAGCGTTTTGGCCTGCACTGTTGGCTACATGAGCGCTCAGCAGAGGGCCAAACAGCGTGCACTCATGTCATATAGAATGGCCAGCCTGCTCCTCTTAAAGGTAATCCTCCCGTCTTAAAGGTACGCTCATTCGAAGCGAGCTGTTCCTGATTGTTGGTATGGAGACTCCACAGAGCATCCACAATAGCAGAAATTAACCTAAGTCATCTTGCCTGCAAAGTTGGATAGCTGACACTTCAAGGAAGGTCGCGGGGATCCTTTCTTGCAACTGAATGCATGAAGGCCGATTTTTTTTTGGCTGGCAGGGTCAGGGGGGCAGGGCGGCATGGTGGCACAGTGGTAATTCCATTGCAGTATTGACGTAAGCCTTACTTGTGACCAATAAATAAACTTCAGGTGGGTAGAGTTTGAGGAGCATCTTAGAAGAATCGTGAAGCAGTTAAAATTGGGGATACTCCAGTAGCCAAAATTGGAGGAGCGCAGAGATCTCTGAGAGCTGCAGATCTGAAGTGAGTTACAGAGGTAGAGAGGGGCAGTTTGAAAAGAAGGATGATAAGTATTAAAATTGAAGCATTACCAGACTGGACGCTAAAGTAAGCAGATGCGCACAGGGCTCATTAGTCAGCGGGCCATTCTGCAAATTGGGATATGGGCAATGGAGTTTATGAAGGGTGAAAGGAGAAATTTGTCGCTTGTCCCGAAATCATAAAATCCTGTCTGGGGTCAACGGACCTTCCCATGCTTCACCCCTCACTCACTCCGATTTTCATGGCAGGTGGCCCGGTAAAATGCTGGCTCATGTTTGCATAAAGTGTGTCTGGAAGGCAGCTTCGAAGAATGCTTACCTGAAGATTGGAGGCTGAATACCCTTGACTGCTGAAGTGTTCCCCGACAGGAAGGGAACACTCCTGCCTGGTGATTGTCGAGTGGTGTCGATTCATCCATTATGGTCTCCCCAGTGTACCATACCTCGGGACATCCTTTCCTGCAGCGCATCAGGTAGACAACGTTGGCTAAGTCGCATGAGAATTACTTGTTAAATATGGTCACGGTCACGTAGGATTTCATTTGTGATTTTAGTATTATCAGTACAATTTCCTGTTCTACTGTTCAGAAAAATAGGCAACATTTTCTCGATTTTTGGCCTTCATTAATCATGCATTATTGGCCCTCTATCTGAAATACTATTGGTGATATTAGCCTTGCAAAATGTTTGCATAATGTTCTTTTGTCACTACGTTAACAAATTAATGCTACCATTAATATCACAAAATGGTTGAAAGTGTTCATCATTTGTTGCATGTCCTAGCTTTCTATTGACACAATTCACCATCATTTTTCCTCCAGGAAGTGTTTTAATGTTGTTCTTGATTACACTTTCAGAGAATAGGGTGCATTTTGGAAATCTGTCAAAGCTCTAAGACATGTTGCCACTCACTCCTGGCCTGGAAACATGAAGAGGAGGTGGAGCAGAGGGACCTATCCATTTTTGTGAACATATCTGTCTAGCCTCTTAGAGTTTAACATTGTGATCAATGCCACAGCTCACATAAGCAAGCAATCATAGATATTTACAGAAATTAATGTGCCACTTAAAGAGCTAATCATCCAGACACTGTCGGGCCCTGCTGTAACACTTTAATTCTATATACTGCTGATTCCTTTTCAGAGTCCAATTAGTGATGTCAGTAGTATGAGTTGGGTGGCTCTGTCTAATTAGGTAAGTCAGGTTACCACTAAATCGATCAATAGAGAAGGTCATTGCATGATGCAGTTGAATAAAAGCAAACACAAACAAATTATATTGCAGCTTATCCAGCTTTTCCAAGGTGTTAGAAATCATACACGGCTGTTAACTTCACCACAACACTGGTAAGAATACAACACAGCACCGTCCACAGCCTCAGGATGTCTGATTTTTACAGCAAATATCTTTCTTCATTCACTTGCAGGATGTGGGTGGCACTGGCTAGTCCAGTGTTTATTGCCCATCTCTTGTTGCCCTTCAGAAGGTGGTGGTAAGCTGCTGCCTCAAACCACAATCATCCCTAAAGTTAAGGTACATCCACGGTGCTGTTAGAGATGGTGTTTCAAGAGTTTGATGCAATGACGGTGAAGGAATGGTGAAACATTTCCAAGTCAGAATAGCTGGAGGGAAACCTCCAGCTGATGGTGTTCCCAGGTACCTGCTGTTCTTGCCCTTCTAGATTGTAATGAACGTGGGTTTGGAAGGTGCTGTCAAAGGAACCTTGGTGAGTTCCTGCAGCGTAGATGGTACACACGGCTGCCACTGTTTATTGGTGGTGGAGGGATTGAATATTTGTGGAAGGGGTAGCAATCAAGTGGGTTGCTTTATCCTGGATGATGCCGAGCTTCTTGAGTGTTGTTGGAGCTGCATTTGTCCAAGCAAGTGGAGTGCATCATGTAGATAGTGGACAGGCTTTGGGGAACCAGGAGGTGATTACTCACTGCAGGATTCCAAGCTTCTGACCTGATCTTGTAGCCACTGTATTTATATGGTGGGTTCAGTTCAGTTTCTGTGTTGATAGTGGGAGATTCAGTGATGGTGTTGCCACTGAATGTGAAGAGACAATAGTTAAATTATCTTTTGCAGGAGATAGTTATCGCCTGGCACTTGTTATTTGCCACATGTCAGCCCAAGCCTGGATATTGTTCAAGTCTTGCTACATTTGGATATGAACTGCTTCAATATCAGAGGAGTGCTGAATATTGTACATTCATCAACAAACATCTCCATTTTTGACCTTATGATGAAAGGAAGTTATTCAAGTTTTAATGTTAAAATTTTGTTTTAAAGTTAATTTGTTAGTGTCACAAGTAGGCTTACATGAACACTGCAAAGAAGTTGCTGTGAAAACCCCCTGACTCCGGTGCCTGTTTGGGAACACTGAGGGGGAAATTTAGCTTGGCCAATACACTCAACCAGCATTCGGACTGTGGGAGGAAACTGGAGTATCGAGGGGAAACCCACACAGACATGGGGAGAATGTGCAGAGTCTGCACAGGCAGTGACCTGAGCCAGGTATCGAACCCAGGTTCCTGGCGCTGTGAGGCAGCAGTGCTAACCACTGTGCCACCATACTGCTCATGAAGTAACTGTGAATGGCAGATCCTGTTGTAATGTCAGAAACACAGCAACCAACGTGCACATTGAAGCTCCCACAAACACCTATATGATCATGACCAGTTAATCTGTTTTTATTGATATCAATTGAGAGATGATGGCCAGGAATAACTGCCTTGATTTTCTTCACAATAGTGCCACAGCATCTTTTACTTCCAAAGGAAGGAGCAGGTGTATCTCAGTTCAACATCACAGCCAAACACAGTAAAAAGGTACTTACTAAAGGTAACTTCCTCAGTGTGGGTTCCACCAGGGCCATTCAGCTCTTGACCTCATTACAGCTTTGGCCTAAGAATGGATCAAGGGCTGAATTCCAGTGACAAGGAGATATTCAAATTGAACACACTCTAAAACCTGAGGCAAGACAACCCCACATTGAATGGGTGAGTCAATTCTCCAGGCCACTGGGGCATTCTCCCAATAAAAATAGCAGAAAGCCACAAATTCCACTTATGGAACAGGAATGCACCCTCCACCCCAACCCAGCATACTTTCCAGTAGCGCAGATTGCCCGCTATTGGCTGGCAATGGGATCTTCCAGATCCGCAAATATCTATGGAGCTTTGCATGCCTTGCATCCTCCGGCACCGAGGCTGCAGTGAGGTGGGGGGAGGGGTGGTGTCACCGTAAGTGGTTCTGGAAGATCCCATTGGCGGACAGAACAAAGAACAGTACAGCAGTAAGGGTGGCACAGCGGTTAGCACTGCTGCCACACAGCGCCAGGGACCCGGTTCAATTCCAGCCTCGGGTCACTGACTGTGTGGAATTTCCCTGTGTCTGCGTGGGTTTCCTCTGATGCTCTGGTTTCCTCCCACATTCCAAAGATGGGCAGGTTAGATGGGTTGGCCATGATAAATTGCCCCTTAGTATCAGGAGAATTAGTAGGGTAAATGCGTGTGTTACAGGCATGGGGACTGGGTGGGATTATTGTCAGGGCTGGTTCAATGGACTGAATGGCCTCCTTCTGCACTGTAGGGTTTCTATGACTACCGCACAGGTATGGGCCCTTTGGTGCACCAATCCTAAACTAGGATATATATAGGCTGGAAAATTGGGCAGAGAAATGGCAGATGGAATTTAATCCAGATAAATGCAAAGTGATGCATTTTGGTAGGACTAATGTAGGGGAGAGCTATACAATAAATGGCAGAACCATCAAAAGTATAGACGCACAGAGCGACCTGGTTGTGCAAGTCCACAGATCCTTGAAGGTGGCAGCACAGGTGGAGAAGGTGGTGAAGAAGGCATATGGCATGCTTGCCTTTATAGGACGGGGTATGGAGTATAAAAATTGGCGTCTGATGTTACAGTTGTATAGAACATTGGTTAGGCCACACTTGGAGTACTGCGTCCAGTTCTGGTCACCGCACTACCAGAAGGACGTGGAGGCTTTGGATAGAGTGCAGAGAAGGTTTACCAGGATGTTGTCTGGTCTGGTGCGTCTTAGCTATGAGGAGAGATTGGGTAAACTGGGGTTGTTCTCCCTGGAAAGACAGGGAATGAGGGGAGACCTAATAGAAGTGTATAAAATTATGAGGGGTATGGATAAGGTGAACAGTGGGAAGTTTTTTTCCCAGGTCAGAGGTGAAGAACACGAGGGGTCACAGGTTCAGGGTGAGGGGGATGAGGTTTAACTCAGATATCAGAGGAACGTATTTTACACAGAGGGTGGTGGGGGCCTGGAATGCACTGCCAAGCAGGGTGGTGGAGGCGGACACGCTGGGATCGTTTAAGACATATCTGGATAGTCACATGAGCAGAATGGGAATGGAGGGATACAGAAGAATGGTCTAGTTGGACCAATGAGCAGCACAGGCTTGGAGGGCCGAAGAGCCTCTTTTCTGTGCTGTATTGTTCTTTGTTCTTTGTCCTAAAAACCTTTTGCCTCTACATGGTCCGTATTCCTCTATTTCTTGCCTATTCATGTATCTGTTAAGATGCCTCTTAAATGTTGTTGTTGTGTCTGCTTCTACCACCTCTTCTGGTAGTGCATTCCAGGCACTTACTACCCTCTGGGTAAAAATATACCACCCTCTGTGTGAAAAAAGGGCCAGAAAATTTTAGCTATTATAGTGTCACAATGCTTGATGTCACAAAAAATGAACACAATCTCACCAAACAATCCTGAACACCTTCACATTAACAACACTTAGCAGGATCACGAGACTGATACATGATGTGGGATGTTCGTATGTAATGCTGTGGATTAACCTCAGTGGTTACATTCACTGTGCGGTAAGGATTTGTCTATTTGTGTTACAACACTAGTGGAAACACCTTCTGCACAAGCACAGATAGAGGTTGGGATTCTCTCTCCCACAGGCCCTGCTGCCAGTGAGAATGGAGAATTTGGCACTCAGCCAAAACTCCACTTACTGCAATGACACCAGAGAATCCCAGCCATGAATGAGATCGGACGTTTTCGACAACAGAGTCAGTGTTAGTTTCTTCAAAGTCAGAAATTTTTTTTTAAAAATGCAGCTCTGCTTTCTTGTGCTCAATCATGCATCTCTTCACAACCTGTTGATGAAAAGGCAAATAAATTATGAGTGAACTAGTCAGGAACGTGAAAACAGATCTCAAAAGCCTTTACAGCGATTAAAAAAAAAAGAGTAGCTAAAATAAATTGGTCCCTTAGATGTTGAGGCAGGAGAAACTATCACGTGGAAAGAGAAAATGACAGTGATATTGGACAAATATTTTGTGCCTGTCTTCACAGAGGGCACAAGTTACAATACCAGAAATAGAGGATAATAAAGTGAGGAAGTTAATTAAGTAAGTTGATTAATACAGTAAAGAAAATGTACTGGAGAAACTCAAGGGACTAAAATCCAACAAATCCCCAGGAGTGTTTACAAATCCCCAGGATGGTTTACATCCTTGGGCATTGAAATAAATAACTGCAGAGATAGTAGATGTGGATCAGAAACCCCAAAGTATGTTAGGAAGCCCGACTAGACCCCAGTGTAGATATAGAAATCCTAACCTGGGCCCATTCCCATCCTTGCAAAATGATAGATGCCGTACTTAGAGATGGAACTTGTGGAATCTGACCTTGTCCGTCAATGTGTAGAATATCTAAGCCTGAGTGTCCCAAAGTCCCAGAAAGCTGTTGAAAGTATCAGATTATAAATAATTGTGCTGTAAACTGTTCATATACTTGTGAAAGTGAATTGGAGGTCGAGAATAGCTAATCTGCAATTTTATCTGGATGCAAGTCTGATGCAGTTCACATTGTTATGGAAAAGAGTGGGGACATGACCAATGTTGAGATCAGGTTAGAGGCTTCCTTACAAACCAATGAATATCACAACCATGCAGCAATTCAATGTGATAAGCTGAGGGAAGAGGCTTCCGGTCTTTTCAAATGACCATACCAAATGTCAGAGAGAGCCTGTCTCTAGTCAAAGAGATGTATCCTGTAGTCATCCAATGATTTCAGAAGATACGACCCAGCATGGCCAGAGGAGAAGAATTTTCGGGACAGGCTTTACTGATATGTATTCATGTATCTATCAAGATGCCTCTTAAATGTTGCTATTGTATCTGCTTCTACCATCTCCTCTGGTAGTGCATTCCAAGCACTTACTACCCTCTGGGTAAAAATATACCACCATCTGTGTAAAAAAACTCTCCAAAGACTAAGGGGAGTGCCTGGAGTTGATCATTTAAAGTTACTATTCAATGAGATAAGGCTACAAGAACCCATTAGAAGCTGATATGATTTGATTTGAGACAGTATGTCCAGTGTGCGTGGGGTCCTTTATTATGCTGGCTGCTTTGCCATGGCAGCGGGAAGTGTAGACAGAGTCAATGGATGGGAGGCTGCTTTGCGCGATGGATTAGGCTTTGTTTATGACCTTTTGTAATTTCTTGAGATCTTGGGCAGAGCAGGGGCCATACAAAGCTGTGATACAACCAGAAAAAATGCTTTCTATGGGGAGTCTGTAAAAGATGTTGGGAGTTTTAGCAGACATGCCAAATTTCCTTAGTGTTCTGAGAAAGTAGAGGCATTGATGGGCTTTCTTAACTGGGGACATCTGCAGATCTTTGGTATGAGGACTGTATTTCCACAGAGAATGCAATGTGTGGTAAGTATAAGAGGGGATTGTTCATTATAGTTTGCCTATGAAAATAAAATAAAGTTTAATCATCTTTCTTTTAGTCATTTGTTACAGTAAAAGCTTAAAAACACAAAATCTTGTCTTGTCATCCTTTTCAGCCATAAACTGGAGGTTTGAATTTCTTTTTAAATGGCATTGGTCTCTCTGGAGATTGTGATGAGTTAACCTGACATCAGTCATGACAACAGAGCTGGAATTTTATAATAAGGAAGTCTTTGCAATGTACTTAGAAAAACAGATTAAGATTAGAACAAGTCATTATAGTTCTATGGAAAAAGAATCCTGTTTTGACAAATTTATTTAAGTTTTTGATGATGTAACTGATAGCTTTTATAAAGCAAAACTGTTAATATAATATGCAAAAGGCACTCTCTGATGTGCAACATAGAAGATTAATACACAAGAAGGGCTCATGGAGTGGGGAAGTTATATATTAGGATAACATTGATAGTTTAATGGACAGGAGGCAGCAAGGAAGGGTAAACAGGATAATTTCAAGTTGGCAGGTTGTACCGAGTGGGATGTCACAAGGATCAGTGCTGGGCCCTCAGCTACTTACAATCCATATTAACGATTCAGATCAAGAGACAGAGACTAATGTATCTAACTTTGCTGATGATACAAAACTAGGTGGAAATGCAAGCTGTAAGTAAAACACCAAGAGACTACAAAGAGCTAGAGACAGGTTAAGGGAATGGGCAACAAGATGGTAGATGGAGTATTATGTGGGGAAGTTATTCATTTTGGTCATAAAAGATTATTTAAAAAGTGCAAAGCACGTGAATGTTGATGTGCCGGATGAGTATTTATACAATGAACACAAAAAGTTAGAATGCAGGCTCAGCAAACAATTCAGAGAGTTAATGGCATGTTGGCCATTATTACAAAGGGGTTGGAGTATAGGAAGAAGGTTTTCTTGCTATAACGGTACAGAGCTTTGATCCTCTGCTTCCAAACATTCCTAGGGGTCCTTTTTCATCCACCTGACATGCCAAAAAGGAGTTAATTTAAATTATTTCTGACATATTTCCTGACTGAGCTTGCGTCCAGGATGTTGCATTGGCTTTCCTCTTTGCCCTCTGCCCTTCTTAAAATAGTGAGAAATGTTAGCTTTATCAACGATACTTTGATAGCTCATCCCATTGTGCAGCTAAATGCCGGGATACTTGCATTGGTAAACGTTTGGAGATGTAAACAATCTTCCTGTTCTAAAGGTTTTCTGATTTGACTGCTGTTAATAGTCTTGAATCCCATGGTAGACAACTGAGGAAGGGCCAGGAGCCAATTACAAGATGCTTTCCTTCTGAGAGTGAACCTTTCTTATTAGTCACCTTGAGCTGACTGTCAGAACGAGCCTGCACCAAAGGTTAATGATGTGAGTAAGCTGGAAGTTTGCATTTAAAAGAGAATCTCAAGGAGGATTGAATTTTGATTTTTGCTTTTGCTCGAAGTCCTTGGCTCAGTTCAATGAAGGAAATAAATTCTAAGAATCTCCATATGAGCAGCTTCTACTTCCTAAGGCTGAGAGCAACAGAAATCTCACATGAAAGCTCTTCCACCAAAACTACATCAACTTATCCCCCCCACATCCCTCACCACCCTCCCCCCCACCCCCCCCCTCCACTATGGGGACGATTCTCCCAAAATAATTCTAAGTGTTAAAGTCAAGTACGAACTGGAGTAAATTGCGCTTTTTTTTAAGTGGGAGTTTCACAATGAATCTCCCAGACTGTGCATCACAGAGTGCATGAGCGTGAATCATGCGGAAAATGTGTAGTGGGGAGGGGCCTATCCCCACTGGAAAGGCCGGCAGCATAGGGCTGAGTGGACCACTGTGCACGCGCTGATCTCGTAGCGCAGAGAGCAACACTTGCGCAGTGGCCCCACACTGCCAGCCTCCTAATCACTGGTCAGCCCTGCGACCCCTACATTGCTGGCTTACTGGTCCCCCCTACTGCCAATCACTGACCCCTTGAACATGTATGGCCAGCTTCAACCCCCCCCGACTGTCCCTGACCTCCCTTGATCTCCTGCCCCCCACCAGCAGTCTCAGCCACACACCCCCCATCCCCTCACAAAAGCAGTGCAGTGGGAAGGGAAAATTGCCCCTTACATCCCCAAAAATATAACAAATGCCATATATTTTAGTCAACCTGCACTTCAGCAGCAAAGCAGACTGGAGCTAAACTAAATAACCCCAGGAAATAAGTAAAAGAATGATGAGTTATCCTGCTCTGATTCAATGTTTTAGTTTAGTTTATTTATTAGCGTCACAAGTAGACTTGCGTAAACACTGCAATGAAGTTACTGTGAAAATCCCCAAGTCGCCACACTCCAGTGCCTGTTCAGGTCCACTGAGGGAACATTTAGCATGGCCAATGTACCTGAGCAGCCCAACTTTCGGATTGTGGGAGGAAGTCGGAGCATCCGGAGGAAACCCACACAGACATGGGAAAAACATGCAGACTCCACACAGACCCAGCTGGAATCGAACCCAGGTCGCTGGTGCTGTGAAGCAGGAGTGTTAACCACTGTGCCACTTCTGTGATGTAATCATCAGCTTATTGTGTCTGTGCAGACCTATCTAATCAAGCAGCTATCCATTCCGATTCCATTTTCCAACACGTTGTCCATGAATGCACTTTAAAATTTCCTATCCTACCAACCGGATCTCTCGCCTCAGTTACAGGTCAATTCACTGCACCCACCCTCATCCCCACATCACTCACCTACCAACAGCTCCAACAAGCAGGACTCATAACTAACCTTCACTGTGCCGGCACACAGTTTGCACTGTTGCAAGGTTTGCACTCCTATCTCACGGCATACCCTCACTGCCAGTTATTCAACCCTGACAACCAAACAGCTGATCACTGACACACATCTGTCTACCTTGTTGCCAGCAAGAATTAACTGGAGGGGGACAGGCAGATCCAGATGTTCTTACCCTCTCCCTGGAGGACAATAAGAAGTCTCACAATACCATGTTAAAGTCCAACAGGTTTATTTGTAATCACGAGCTTCTCGGAGTACTGTCCCTTCATCAGGAGGGTGGGGAAGGAGCAGCGCTCCAAAAGCTTGTAATTCCAAATAAGCCTGTTGGACTTTAACCTGGTGTTGTGAGGCTTCTTACTGTGTCCACCCCAGTCCAATGCCGACATCTCCACATCGTGGCCTCCTGGAGGAGACAGTGCTATACTTTAATGGAAGGACCATTGCAGAGAAAGTGAGCAATAGCAGATCCGAAACCATCAAAGATCATGATGTTTTCATACCTAATCCTCCTTTACATATCCCACCTTCCCCCCACAAGCCACAACCTCTCACCGATTGAGGAGTTGCCACTCATGTTGGCATGCATTTCTTATTTTTCCCTCACCCTCCCACCACCACCTATCTTCTCCCCATCACCCTCCACTACCCAACCACCCACTACCATCATCACCATCCCCACAACCTTACCCTTGCCCCTTTTTTCCTTTCAGATACTCTGGTTAGGCAGTGGAAGAAGATCAAGAAGATAATGATGAAGACGTAGACTACCGAAAAAGGCTGGTGGGTATAGGTAACAAAATATGTGAACCATTAGTAATCATGTCAAAAAAATTATGGGCGGCATTCTCCAGCCGCGTGTGCCCAAAGAACAGAAATTCCTACCCAGGATCAACGGACCTTTAAATGGTCCACTAAATGTTTTGTCCCACCCACTATTATTTTCTTGCAGTGGGCAGAGTGGGAAATTTCTGGCCTATGCCTCAATGTCAGGGAGCTTGGAGGAGTCTGACACCAACTTGACAAGGGGCATTGCAAGAGCTTTGGATCCATTATAGAACTGGGAGGCAACTCCTTCAACAGACTTGTGGACCCCAACCATTGTGCAGTGTCTGATAACCAGTAAGATACAGGAGCAGAACTAAGCCATTCGGCCCATCGAGTCCGTTCTGTCATTCATCATGACGAAGATGCTCTTCATCCCCATTTTCCTGCCTTCTCTCCCATAATCTTTCAACCCATTACCAATTAAAAATCTGTCTAACTCCTCGTTAAATTTACTCACTGTCCCAACATCCACCGCACTTTAGGATAACGAATTCCACAGATCCACAGCCCTTTGGGAGAAGTAGTTTCTTCTTAGCTCTGTTTTAAATTTGCTACTCCTATCCTAAGACCATGACCTCTCGTCCTCGAGTGCCCCACCAGTGGAAGCATCGCTCCACGTCTACTTTATCCACACCTCTTGTCATCTTGTAAACCTCAATTTGATGTCCCCTCATTCTTTTAAATTCCACAGAGCATTGATCTAAAATGTTCAATCTCTCTTCATATGACAAACCCCTCATTTCTGGAATCATTCTAGTGAACCTCCTCCATGTCGCAACGATTGCAGCACAAGCTACCACCAGCAGCACTTTGAGCTCAGATTATCTTGATGCAAGCTCAGGCTGCTGTTACTGTTCAAAAGCCAAAATATTTAATCATTATTGTTACAATCCCTGTAGACGCCAATAACTCCAATTTTAGAAAAAGATGATTTCCCCAAACAACGAAGCAGAAGAAACCAATAAACAAGATCAGGTTTTAAACATTTTTACACTGACAATTGAACCAAAATCAACATAATGCAAATATTAATCAAAAGGCAAATTATATACTTCAAACAGGGATATAAATTTCTCATTAAACTGATACCACAAACACTACCGGAACACACGCAAGATTCAAGGACAATCCCAAAGTCTCTCCCGGTTTTCTGACAGTCTAACCATTCTTTGCTTCACTGGGTCAAATCTTCTCCAACCACTTCACCCAGTGCATGTTTTTAAAATGGGATTATAATGAGATTATCACCACGCTTAGGTGAAACCTCACTCCCTCCAGCCAACCTCAGTATTGACAGCACAGAATCCATAAACTTTATCTGCCCCCTTGAATAAACCAGTTTAGTTTGCTCTAGCAAAACTGCCTTTTTCACATAGACATTTGCTACTTCAGACCATCCACTTCCCTACTGCGTAATAAAGACACCCTCCACCACCCCCCAGCAGAGTTTTACATCATTAACAACCATGATACTTTTCTGTAAGAATGACTTAATATCTAATTTTATTTATCAATGTCACAAAGTCAGGCTTAAATTAACATTGCAATGAAGTTACTGTGAAAATCCCCCAGTCGCCACACTCCAGTGTCTGTTTCGTATAAACTGAGGGAGAATTCAGCATGGTCAGTGCACCTAACCAGCACGTCTTTCAAACTCTGGGAGGAAACCGGAGCACTCGGAAGAAACCCATGCAGACACAGGGAGAACGTGCAGACTCTGCACTGACAGTGACCCAAGACAGGAATTGAACATGGGTCACTGGCGCTGTGAGGCAGCATTGCTGAGCCACTCTGCCACCGTGCCGCCACTATGTGTTCTGTACAGACAGACTGTATTTGCTTTAACTTACTCTCATTTCTCTAGCAAACTGAGTCACATGTGAATGCCCCATGCTATCACTTGAGATCCTTCCTCCTCCTCCACTGCAGGTTGCCCCTCACTATCCTCCTTGATCTCCTCCTTATCCAAGGAAATAAAGCGCCTCTCCATGTCCTCCTGTTGCTCGACCCTTTGCAAGTTGTGCAAAGTGCAGTAGACCACTATGATGTGTGATACCCTCTGGGGCAGCATTACAGGACACTCCTGACTGATCCAGGTACTGAAACCGTATCTGTGCAGACCAATCATTTGCCCAGTACATGTGTCGATGCATGAGCCTCATTGTAGCGGGTCTCTGCAGATGTTTGAGGTTTCCACACTAGCATCATCAACCAGCTCCCTTTGTCCCCAAGAAGCCATCCCTCCAACCACTGCTCTCCCTCAAACATTTCTGGGATCTGCGAGTGTCCCAGGATATATCTGTCATGGACAGTCCCTGGAAAATGGGCCCACACCTGCATGATGCGCGTGGCATGGGCACACACAATCTGAGGGAGCGGAATCCGTTGCAATTTATAAATGGTGCCCCTTGCCACCATGGGGAATGCAGAGCCACATGCAGTGTGGATAACACCCTGTACCCACAGTATGCCTGCTATGTGGGTGGATTCCATGGCTCTGGAGTTCTGGCTTACCTAGTCCTTGTCAAAGTTGATGTATAGGTGGATCCTCACAAATATTATATCTATGACCTCCCTTATGCACTTGCATGAGGCATACTGGGGAATACCACACAGATCACATATGCAGCCCTGAAACACTGACATACAACTTCAGAGCTGTAGTAATTTTCAGGGCCACAGGCAATGGGGGATGTCCCAGTCCATGTGGTTCCTATACTTGCATCACTGCAGATGGGCCACCATCCTCCAGGACAAGTTCAGCCTTGTCCAGCACCGAAACTGTGACATTTGGAGGTAGGAAGTTTACCCCCAGTAAACTCGTGGGTAGTGTTTCCTCCAAGGCTCCGCATCTGTGGCCCTGGTAGATCAGTGGGCCCAGCCTCCCCCTCCTCTGCAGGGTGCTGGACCTGGCCTCGAGCAGCTGCTTGTCAACATCACTGCTGCTTCTCCACAGCTATGAAAAAAACCTGCCAGCTCAACTGGCTCTGTAAAAGAACATAAAAGTGAGTGGTGAAGAGTCCTGACAATGCACTGATCCACAGCCCTCTCAGGACCTGTGACGTCCACCAATGCACATTCCCCTCCATGTGTGTGCCTTTCCAATGAGCCTCACTCACTCTCCCCTCCCAAGTACTCAATCGCCCACAGTTGCCCCTCTCAATTCCACCTGGCAGAAGTGCCCCAACCCTTGAGAGCATCAGTAGGCCACATGCAGAGATATAGAATCATTAGAAACCCTACAGTGCAGAAGGAGGCCATTTGGCCCACTGAGTCTGCACTGACAGCAATCCCACCCCAGGCCCTAACCACAGAACCTTATACATTTACCCCGATAATCGCTCTAGCCTACACATCCCATGACACTAGGGTCAACTTAGCATGGCCAATCAATCTAACCCACATATCTTTGAACTGTGGCAGGAAACCGGAGCATCTGGAGGAAACGTGCATGGAAACGGGGAGAATGTGCAAATGCCACACAGGCAGTGACCCGAGCCGGGAATCAAACACAGGTCCCTGGAACTGTGGGGCAGCAGTGCTCACCACTATGCCATTGTGCCATCCAGTGCAGGGATAGCAGGCCCAAGGCCCTCCCCTCCCCAAGGGTGAGGACTAAGAGCAGTTGGCTGCGTTCATTTGATCTGCATTCCAACCTCATAAGGAAATGAGAAGGTGCCATCCATCGTGCCCTGAGTGGGGTGATTGATGAGTGCTGCTACCCTTCTGCCTTGCATTAGAGACAGCATGTCCTACCTCTCCATCATGGGGAGATGGGTGTAAGCCTTGGTGTTCAATGCTTGGGGGCTCAGCTCCCATAAAATTAACCATTGGTGTCAATCAGTGGCAAACTCAAGCACTGCAGGACTGAGTAAATTGGCACAATTATCTTGTCAAGAAAGGGTCAGGGAGCTTATTAAACAACTGGCTTCCCTCTGTGGCAGGTTAAGCATATCTGATTCAAGTTAAGACAGCAATGTGCAGGCACCTTCATTCTTAGGTGACACCCCCCTCGTTCCCTCCAGCTCTTGTGGTTTGTGGATTAAAGTAGCTTCCCATCTTGAACAGCCAGCCACTCAGACTTATTCCCTGTCAGCTTGGACTCCATAGCCAGAGGCAGCATGGTGGCACAGTGGTTAGCACTGCTACCTTACAGTGCCAGGGACCTGAGTTTGATTCCCGACTTGGGTCACTGTCTTTGCGGACTCTGCACATTCTCCCCATATCTGCATGGGTTTCCTCCGGGTGCTTCGGTTTCCTCCCACAGTCCAAAGGCACGCTGGTTAGGTGAATTAGCCATACTAAATTCTTCCTCAGTGTACCCAGAGTGTAGTGACTAGGGGATTTTCACAGTAACTTCATTGCAGTGTTAATGTAAGCCTACTAATAAATAAACTTTAACTTTTCCCTTCCAGACAGCTCATACCCTTTGCAGTCTGAGGGTGGAGGTTCATTCAGAGTAAACTTGCCCCCCACCCCCCGCACCCCAACCCCTGCCTCCCCACCCCCCTGTGTGAGGAGGTCTTCTGCCCTCAAGTAGCTGCTCAACACCCCTGTCAGAGTCTCCCACTCTGCCCTTGCAGCCTGGCATTTCAGGGCACCCCATCCAGGGACGTTACAATCGTACCATCCCCCCACCCCCACCACCCCGTGCTGACTCTGTGATTTCACTTGCTCCCTCCTACCTCCAGCTGCCACTCTGGAAGGGCAATCCCTCAGCGGAGAAATGACTACAAGCCCAGGAAGGGGGAATCCAACAAACGCAACCTGCACGCCTGTTGCCAGACACCTGGAGGACCCGAGCCGTGAAGAGCCACTAAGGCCCTTCAATTAACCCCATCCACTGCCCCTCAAATGGTGAGGCACAACCTTCCTAGGTCGATCCTTGTTACGTCATCGGTGAGGGGTGTGGAAAATTGGGAAACACCATCTTGCCAGTGAGAATATTTCCCAACTTGTGGAATGTTGTGCCCATATTGTTGACATGCAGGAGGATAGGAGTTGGGACGTCTTGTTGAAGATGTACAAGACATTGGTAAGGCTACGCTTGGAATACTGTGTACAGTTCTGGTCATCTTATTATAGAAAGGATATTATTAAACTAGAAAGAGAGCAGAAAAGATTTACTGGGATGCTACCGGGACTTGATGGTTTGAGTTATAGGAGAGGCTGGATAGACTGGGACATTTTCTCTGGAATGTAGGAGGCTTAGAGATGATTTTATAGATGTCTGTAAAATAATGAGGGGCATTGATCAGCTAAATAGTCAATATCTTTTTCCCAAAGCTACAGGAGTCTAAAACTAGCAGACATAGGTTTAAGGTAAGAGGGGAGAGATACAAAAGTGTCCAGAGGGGTAATTTTTTCACACAAAGGGTAGTGGAACAAGCTGCCAGAGGAAGTAGTAGAGGTGGGTTCAATTTTATATTTTAAAAAGCATTTAGACAGTTACATGGGTATAGAGAGATATGGGCCAAACAAGGGCAATTGGAACGAGCTTAGTGGTTAAAAAAAGGGGGCGGCATGGACAAGTTGGGCTGAAGGGCTGTTCCTGTGCTGTAAACCTCTATGACTTTATGACTGACAGTTAACGTAGGGTCAAAATTGTCCCCATTTCATAGCAGAAGAAAATTTAGCCGACTGTATTTGACTGCATCCCAAATAGACAGGAAGAAAGTTTCTCTTTGGTGCCGGATTGAAAGTCAAAATGGAGTTTTGTCGCTTCAATCTGTCTCCCAGTGTGGGCTAATAGATGAAACGGTTGGGAATCGTCACCAGAAATGGAAGCTGTTATAGTAAGTGATGCTTCTCTGAGATGGGGATTAAGATTTATCCTTTAACTCCCTCTTTGCCACATAAACAGAAGCCTAGTTGTGCTTATTAATCTTTATCTCTTCACACCTCAACATGAAGATTGTGAAACCACTTTAACAAAACATTTAAAAAAAAAATAATTAAGAATTTCGATCTGCACTTAGTGAGGCTGAATACTCTCAGTGAAATTAGCAGGATCATTTTTCACAGCTCACTGTAACATATGTTATTGGTGATCAACAGCCAAAGAGAATGGATTCTTCGTATAACACTGTCTTTGGGAGCTGTGCAAAGAGCAAATGAGGGAAGAATGTTCCACATGATTTCTGTACTAATGAGGAAGCAGAAAGGTGTGCTATATCAGCATTTTAGTTTTGCATTCGTCCAGATGGGCAAGTGTTAGAAATGGAAAACTTTCGAGCGCTCCAGCATGAAGTACAGCAAAGCCAGGTACAGGGTGAAGCTTCACCAACAATGCTCACTCACCATTCACACAGACAGTGTTGCTTCAACAATGGAATATCTCAACTTCCCACAACAATCATTTTGTGGTGCCTCTGAGCGAAACCAGAGGTTATCCGTGACTTAATGGCAGCAGTTTGAAGGTTGGAGATACAAGGAGAAAATGTAGGTTGACCCTCCAGTGCAGTACTAACGGAGTGTTCTATTGAAGATACTGTCTTTCAGGTGAGGGAGGGATGGCATGGTGGCACAGTTGTTAGCGCTGCTGCTTCACAGCGCCTGGGAGCCAGGTTCAATTCCAGCTTCAGATGCTTGTCTCTGTGGAGTCTGCACATTCTCCCAGTGGCTTGGGTCACTGTCTGTGTGGAGTTTGCACATTCTCCCAGTGTCTGCATGGGTTTCCTCAGGGTACTCCGGCTTCCTCCCACAGTCCAAAGGTGTGTGAGTTAGGTTTGTTGACCATCTTAAATTGTCCCTTAGTGTCCTGGGGTGTGTAGGTTAGAGGGATTTAGTGGGGTAAATATGTGACTATATGGGGATAGGGCGCTGGGCGGGATTTTTTGTTGGTGCAGACTCAGTGGCTTCTTTATGCACTGTAGAGATTCTATGATTCAAAGATGAGGTGTTAAACCAACCCATCTGCCCTCTAAAATTGGGCGGCACAGTGGCACAGTGGTTAGTGCTGCTGCCCCACTGTGCCTGGGACCCAGGTTCAATTCCAGCTTCAGATGACTGTCTCTGTGGAGTCTGCACAGAGTTGACTGGCTCTGCTAAATTGCCCCTTAATGTCAGGGAGATTAGTAGGGTAAATGCATGGGGTTACAGAAAAATGACGTGGGTGGGATTGTTATCGGTGCAGGCTTGATGGGCTGAATGGCCTCAATCTGCACTGTAGGAATTCTATGATTAGTTGTACACAAAATGTCTCATTTTGAAGAATTATGGCAGAATTTTTCCCCTGATTCATTACCAAAAGGTATCCTTCAACCAATTTCATCGCAGTGGATGATCTGTTCATGGTCACATTGGTGTTTTATGGAACCTTGCTATGTGCAAATTGGCTATCATTTATCCCACCTTGCAACACTGACTACATTTTAAGTGTACTTTATTGGATGTAAAGCACTTTGAGAGATCCCAAGGCTCTACGGTATGCAATTCCTTTCCCGAAGCACTCTGCCCTGATGTCTATTTTCTTCCTTTAAGCCACGTCTTAAAATCTACCTTTTTGTCTGAACATTAGGCCAATATCTCCTGATGTGGTTTGGTGTAAAACTTCAATTGATAACATTCCTGTGAAGCAACTTGGGACATTTGATCGCTTTCAGTGCAGGTTGTGATTGTTGAAAAGTGCTTTATGAATGCAAGATTTTTTCTTGGAAACTGCCAATTTAATGTATATGAGGTTAATTTTGTGGATCTATTTGTCAATAACGAGTAGAAGTTGAGGCTTCCTGAATTCACTTCATGTAACCTGCAGACGACCATTGGACAGAAGAAATTTCTATCCCATCACCCTGGGCCAGATTCAAGCATAATCCCTAGAGATGAAAACTCAAAATGTCGGCGGGGAATTGGGTGACTTACTTATAGCTGAGTAGGAAATCTGAGGACACTTCCACTTTCAGGTGCTGCTTCAGCAAGTAATGTAGTGATGGAAGGTGGGGGCTCTTTTAGACTCTAGGGTTGTCCCATCTGGGATCCCAGGGTTATCCAGTCATCATAACAAAGAGATTTCTTAAAACTTTGACCAAGTTGCAGGTCACCTGCCCTAATGTGACTTTATGGAGTTTAGAATCATAGAATCATACAGTGTAGAAGAGAGCCTTCAGCCCATCTAGTCTGCACTGACATGTGAGAAACACCTGAACTCCCATCTACCAGCACTTGGCCCATAGCCTTGAATGTTATTCATGTCAAATGCTCATTTAGGGACTTTTTACAAAGTGTGAGACAACTTGCTTCTACCATCCTCCCATGAAGCACATTCCAGATCGTCACCACCCTCCTTACATCCCCCCTAAACCTCCTGCCCCTCACCTTGAACCTATGTCCCCTCATGACTGACCCTTCAAATAAGGGGAGCAGCTGCTCCTTATCCACTCTATCCACGTCCTTCATAATCCTGTACATCTCGATCAGATCACCCCAGAGTCTTTACTGCTCCAATAAAAACAACCCAAGCCTATCCAGCCTCTCCTCATAACATAAATGTTCCATCCCAGGCAGCATCCTAGTGAATCTCCTCTGCACCCTCTCCAGTACAATCGCTTCCTTCCTACAATGTGCCGACTGGAACTGAGCACAGTACTCTAGCTGTGGCCTCACCAAAGTGCTATACAACACCAACATGACTTCCCTGCTTTTGTAATCTATGCCTCGACTGATAAAGGCAAATGTCCCTTGTGCCTTTTTCACCACGCTACTGATAAGCCTTCTGCCTTCAGTGATCTGTGGACAAACACACTAAGGTCCCTTTGTTCCACAGAACTTCCGAGTGTCCTGCCATTCATTGAGTACTTCCGAGGCAAATTACTCCTTCCAAAGTGTATCAGCTCACACTTTTCATGGTTGAATTCTATCTGCCACTTATCTGCCCATTTGACCATTCTGTCTCTATCTTCTCGTAACCCAAGACACTCAGCCTCATTGTTAATGACCCAGCCAATCTTTGTGTCGTCCACAAATTTACTAATCCCCACATAACTTGGTGTCACATTCCGCCTGATAACATTCTTGTGAGGCAACTTACAATCTTCTATGGCAGCAAGGACAAATATAAATACAAGTGATGCTGCTGTCTACTCTTGCTTCTTCTTTAAAAGAAGGCATAGTGAAGAACATTTAGTGTCATACAGAGAGATTCGTGCATCTAACAAATCATACAAGAAACTACTCCAGCACTGAGAAGCTTTTACAGCGTTCTGCAAAAAACACTTCAATTATTTTACACAGCTTGCCAAGAGTCAGAACCTCTGATAGAGGCCAACTCGTTCACATTTAAACATTATGTGGTTCACTGCACAATACAAGGTGAGCTTGCTGGTGTAGACATTGAATGATACTGAACTGTTCCTGTGAACTTTTAGATTTTAGCAAAACAATAAGTAAACAATGGCAGAAATTTTTCAAGTTACCACTTTTTCCTGATTTTTAATATTTCATTTTGTCCTCGCAGTGAGCTTTTTTTTTGCAGTTTTTGAAATATTTCACACTACTGGATGTAAAGACAAACAGAATGTATGTAAATCTACAAAATTCAACATAGATTAGGGCATTTGATTGCACCATGAAAAAGGGACAAAATAAACAGAGCAGCATCTAAACCCTTCTTATTACTCTAACGGGAGTGGGGGGGAGGGGATTCTCCCATCCCGCCCGCCACAGGAATTGTAGTGGGTGGGAGCAGACCGTGCGAAGGTCCACTAACCTCGGGCAAGATTCTCCAGTTTTGGGGCGCGTGTGTCCTGTGAATCCCACTCTGAATCCTTCCCAGTGCCCACTCATTTGACCTTTACTCTTTAAAAAGAACAAAGGCAGGGAATTGATGGGTTGTCAGACATTGTAGGTTCTGAAGGGCAATGCCCAGTCATTTAGGTTCTCAGAGTCCATAAACCCTCCTGCCATGAAGGACTAACTCTCTGTCAGGTACTGTAAAAATGGCAGAAGGAGAGTTCATGTGGCAACTTGGCAGACTGGAAGCAGTTCCCAAATCCATTCACTATTTCACACCATGTCCCAAGGTCACCAGCATAAGGATCAGAAGGCCAGCCCCATTACTTGCTGCTTATACTTTTCTTAATAGAATGATCATTTTCACATTAAAATGTTCACTGCACTGGCCTCAATTCCCCTGATCCAGGAAAGCTGACATAAGTCAGTGACGTGGAGCCTGATGGATATCAATAAAAACACCAGCAAAGCTTGATGGCTAATACCATATGACCATAAGAAACAGGAACAGGAGTAGTCCATTCAGCCCCTTGAGCCTGCTTCACCACTCAATAGGATCTTGGCTGATCCGGCATTCCTCGTGTCTATTTTCCTGTCCTTTCCTCATAACCCTTGATTCCCTTGCTCATCAAAAATCTATCTTATCCTTAAACACACACAAACATGGAAACTTAGGAGCTAAGAGCAGGGGGAAGCCATTTGGCCCTTCAAACCTGCTCTGCCATTCATCACAATCATGGCTGATCGTCCAACTCAATGGCCTAAGCCTTCTTTCTCCCCTTAACCTATGATCCCATTCACCCCAAGTGCTATAGCCATCCGACTCTTGAATACATTCAATGTTTTGGCAAGGACTCTGCCCCACAGCTCTCTGTGGCAAGGAGTTCCAAAGACTCACAACCCTCTGAAAGAAGAAATTCCTCCTCATCTCAGCCTTAAATTGGCACTCCTTTATTCTGAGACTATGTCATCTGGCCTTAGACTCCCCCATGAGGGGAAACATTCTCTCAGCATTCACCCATGAAAGAAGCTTTAAAAGTCAGTGGAGTGATGAATGGCCATGGCAAGCTTCTCAGTCACGAGAAGTCCTTGCTAAATGTCTGAATACACTCTTGTGTTTATCATACTTGATGCTGTATTCAGGTAGTCACTATTACCATTGCAATGGAAATATCATTGCAGAGATCTGCCATGATGCCACCCGTGCTTGTGAAGAACTCCTCTTATCCTTCTGCAAAGCACATATACTGCAGCTGGAATAGTTGCCGAAACATCACACAATCCCAATTGTTGCTTCAGAGGAATCATTTTCATTAGCAATCCCTGAGTCAAAGCTTCTACCTCCAGTTGAACAGAACCTCTAGTGTCTGTGCCCTGACAATGCAGGCTCTCCACTGCTGACCCTGTCTCCACCATCCGTTCCTGCTCACCTCTCATGAGTGAGACAGAGGTAAAATCCCAATTATCTACCTTACTGATCCCACTGAAGTGTGAATATCTGAACTGGTGCATGATCCGTATGAGTCCTGTGACAGTGCACCCACAGCACTGACTTCCTCTAAGGAACTGATGTTTGAAACATTGGTATAAAGGGCCAGTGGGAGATAATGGACGTACTTGAGTAAATTAAGAAAGTTTGGAGATATCATTATGTACAAAATTATATTTTACTTGCTGTTACCATCAACTCAGCATGCGTGAGTGTTATATCAGGATGTAAGCTGAAGTAAATGAATAGGATGGCACAGTGGCACAGTTGTTAGCATCGCTTCCTCACAGCGCCAGGGACACTTAGAGTATTGTATTCAATTCTGGTCACCTGGATGTAGAAGCTTTGGAGAGGATGCAAAAGACGTTTACCAGGATGCTGCTTGGATTAGAGAGTATGAGCTATAGGGAGAGGCTGGACAAACTAGGGTTGTTCTCTCTGGAACGGCGGAGGCTGAGGGGAATTTTAACAGATGGCTATAAAATTAAGAGAGGCATGGAGAGGGTTCACAGTCGGACTCTTTTTCCCAGAGTTGAAATGTCCAATATTAGGGGGCATGCACTTATGGTGAAAGGAGAAAGTTCAAAGGGGATGTGAGGGGTCGGTTTTTTACAAGAGAGTGGTAGGTGTCTGGAACGTGCTGCCAGAGGTGGTGGTGCAGGCAGATATGATAAGGGTGTTTAAGGGGCTTTTAAGTAAGCACACGAATATGCTGGACATGGACCAAGGGCAAGCAGAAGAGATTAGTTTATGGAGTCATAGAGATTTGCAGCACGGAAACAGGCATATCGGCTTAACTTGTCCATGCCGCCCAGTTTTTACCATTAAGCTAGTCTCAATTGCTTGCATTTGGCTCATATCCCTCGATACAAATCTTACTCAAGCAACTGAGTAAATGCTTTTTAAAAGACAAAATTGTACCTGCTTCTATGACTACCTCTGGCAGCTCATTCCAGACCTCTGTGTGAAAAGATTGCCCTTCCGGGGCACTTTGGTGTCATGTTCGCACAACATTGTGGGCCGAAGGGCCTGTTCTTGTGCTGTACTGTTCTATGTCCTATGTTCTAACTAACAACTGTGCAATTCCATGCAGTCTCCAAAATAACCCTCTCGTCTTATTTCTAATGTGAGCCTTGAAAATCTCATTTAATTCCGAGTGTCCACAATCTTCAATCTCCATTCCTCTGGGAGCCTCTCTTGAATCCTCCAATTTTGATTCCGTCCACACATGACATGTTGAAACCAGATTAATTATGCCACTGTATTACCAGCTTTACAGGCGTATCATCAAAAGCTTTTTTGTAGTCCTTCAATAAATATTCTTAATGTCGTAAGATGTGCAGCAATCGGAGGGAGGAAAATAATAGCATATTTTCAAACTCCAGGCCCTGAAGAACAAATGCCATGCAAAGCGAAATGAGGAATCTTTTCACGAGATACTCTCCTTTGTGACATTATCAACGGGATGATTGCAGTCAAAGAAAAGAGTCCCCTTCAGAGCAAATGTGAAGCAGCTCAGAGCCTGAATAATTTATCCGAGACATATTATTAGCTGGCCACTTATGTACTCGCAGTTTTTCTGGATCTTATTTCCCTGTAAGAAGTCTCACAACACCAGGTTAAAGTCCAACAGGTTTATTTGGTAGCAAAAGATAGTCCAACGCTGGCATCTCCACGTCTAATTTCCCTCACGACCGAATTTCCCTCAAAGACTCGGACCCACCAAAAAGAACCAAACCCTGAAATTGTAATGAGAAAGAACAAACCATTTCCAAAAGTAACTAATAGTGCACATCACTAACTTTCCTGAGAGCTTCCAGTCAGGACTCAGTACTAATATGGCTGCAGGTTTTCCTTGTAAACAGTAGGACTGTAGGTGTATGATATCTGTGAGACGTGCTATCAAGAAATAACATATTGCATAATGAGAGCCTGAACCTGACAGGTGCTCGTGGCAATGTCAAGGCAAAGATTTCATTTTGATGAGTGATATTGAGATATGTCCTTTGAACCTCAAGCTCAATTACAGCACAATTACAGCTTTGTACTTGGATATTTTAAAAATAGTAAGTGCTCGAGATCTCTTGCTAGCAGGCTTTTAAAAAAGAAATAAAAAGAGTGTCTTACTATTTCATTTCTGTCACATAGATTTTAGGTCAGGGTGCCCTCTGATACTTCAGCCCAGTATCAGTCCGGTCAGATGGGAGACTTGGCCGCATTTGGAAGGTCTGTTAAAAACCCTCCGAGTGAATTGAGTCCAGAATTCAGCAAGCACTGCACCAAATGTCACTCCCACTTAGCCCTGGACTTAAACTGACTCGGAACTTTGTTAAGAGATTGCCTATGGATGTAATATCTGCCCTGACCAAGGCTGCAAGAAACTACGAAGGGTTGTGAATGTGGCCCAATCCATCACGCAAATCACCTCCCCTCCATTGACTCCGTCGACACTTCCTTCAGGAAAGTGGCCAGCGTAATCAAGGACCCCATGCGCCCCAGACATACTCTCTTCCACCTTCTTCCATCGGGAAAAAGATACAAAAGTCTGAAAACAAATACCAACCGACTCAAGGACAACTTCTTCCTTGCTCCCACCAGTATTTTGAATGGACCTGCCATATATTAAGCTGATCTTTCTCTAGACCCTATCTGTAACTGCAAAACTATATTCTGCACCCTCTCTTTTCCTTCATAATCAGTCTCGGAGCATCTACTTGCAATTTAACAAGTCAAGCTAAGCCCCGCTGAAGTGCAATGCCAACTAAAAATAAAGAGATGCAAAGTGTTTCTTTCACATTGCCTCACAAGAATACCTTCTGTGTTCCTTGCATACATGACTGATACTCTTAATTATATCTTCTCAGTTTCCTTTGTTGCAACATGATTAAGATGTATTATGAGGCAGGGTCTACTGTTCACTTACTGGATGAGATTGCTGCATCCAACAATGGACTTGCTCATTCAACATTTTCCTTTACTGTTATTTTATTAAAAGACCCATTTAGTGTCACAACAGGGAGCTGTGCTCAGAGGGAGAAATAAGACTAGAACATTTCAGTGTCAGTACTCCAATATGTGTTACTTTCAAGAACAACAAAGATTGCAGGGGCACTGAATTCACTCTTGTATCTCCTAAACATCTTAAATTGACCAACCATTACTGTTAAAATCATTAGTCATGAAGAACAACAGGATAACTGAGTCATCAATAAGGATTGTACTGTTTTATATGGATAGTTCTGAAATTTCAGTGACGGTGAACAAAGAAAATTACTTAGGCATTTGGTTCATGTTGTTTCTGAGTTCTTCCCCCAGAATCTCTAACACCATACCTTAGTTACGAAAGTACCTGTTGAGACCAGCAGCGGTAAGGGTTATTAGCACAAACATGAAGCTAGACATATAATTGTTAGAATACATCAGTGAATCGGTCAAAATTTAGATGACTTCTTATTTTAGCTGACGATCCTGAAGGAGCGCCAGAGACCTGGGCTCGATTCCCAGCTTGGGTCACTATCTGTCTGGGGTTTGCATGTTCTCCCCATGTCTACGTGGGTTTCCTCCGGGTGCTCTGGTTTCTTCCCACAGTCCAAAACTGTGCAAGTTAGGTGGATTGGTCATGCAAAATTGCCCCTTACTGTCAGAGGGACTAGCTAGGGTAAATGCATGGGGTTACAGGGATAGGGCCTGGGTGGGATTGTGATCGGTGCAGACTCGATGAGCCAAATGGCCTTCTTCTGCACTGTAGGGATTCTATTCTTTTCTATTCCATGAATCCCTATGCTCTATTCACTCAGAAGATGAATATTAGTGAAAACTCTTCACTGGAATTTGAATCCCACAAACCTACTCATAGAAACATACAAAATCCTGATGGGACTGGACAGTGGGAAGAATGTTCCTGACGTTGGGGAAGTCCATAACTAGGGATCATAGTCTAAGAATCAGGGGTAAGCCATTCAAGACTGAGATGAGGTCGAACTTATTCACTCAGAGAGTTATGAACCTGTGCAATTCTCCACCACAGAAAACTGTTGAGGCTAGTTTGTTAGATATGTTTAAGAGGGAGCTGGCCCTTGAGGCTAAAGGGATCAAAGGGTTTGGAGAGAAAGTGGGAGTGGGATACTGAAAGTGCATGACCAGCCATGATCATATTGAACGGTAGTGCAGACTCGAAGGGCCAACTGGCCTACTGCTGCACCCATTTTCTGTGTTTTCTATGTTTCTCTGTGTTTACTCACCAATATATGTCATCGTAAAGATTGAAAACAGTATGACAAGGCACATACGCTTGGAATAAACTGCCTGCCACATGTTGCAGTGAGCAAATAGTGTTTGTGCAAACATTAGCCGTGTGGCAAAGCAACACTTCATCATCCAAACCAACAGCAAAAAAAATCTAATGTGCAGTGAAACATTAAATTATTTTAAGCTACAAAATTAATAAAATTTCCCCAAGAGTGATAATTCCATTTGACACAACAGAAATAATCCACTGTATCTTCCATTAGTGGAGCCATACATAACTGTACAACATCCTCCTCCACCTCTAACTCCAACCTCAAAGCGTCTCTTCCGATTATTAATGCAGAGTCTTACAACCCAGGCTGTCAGATCTTCTCCAGTAATTTTAAATGTTTCACAGGCACTTGTGAAGTATCTCTAATACCATCTTCAGACACTGCTCCCTAAGCAGGTTAGTATATGATTTATATGATCTGCAACTTAGTTGCATTTCCTATTCCATATTATTTCTCCTTAAAGTATCATACAGCCTTCCCAAAGTCCATTATATTCTGAGCATTATATCTTGATATATCACGATGACTTTGATTTTTAAGGTGAGTCTATTTTCCCCTGGAGGGAAATTTTCATAAAAGTAATTTTAATCTTTAGGAACAATGCATTGTCCTGAAAAATCTTTATAAGTCAACTACTGCCAACTAAAGTGGTCATTGAACAACTATCCATAAAATGTAATCCTAATGGTCTCAAAATGTCTATTATTACATTAAATTTCAACCACGCAAGTCTTTCTCCTGGGATCTTTTGGTTAGAAATAGCAGTAGAATACTAAAGAAGCAGTGGCTTTATCTGTTTCGAGGATTGTATTGCAGTCTGTCTAAATAAAAAGTGTAAACAGAAAGGGTAGGATTATCCGGCCGTGCTCACCCCAAAACCAAAGAATCCAATCGGAGGTCAATGGACTTTTGCAAGCATCCCCCCTCTCTCGCTATGATTTCTATGGCAGACAGGATGGGTAAATTCCCAGTAAAATGTTGTTGAGTGACAAGCAGGTCTGACAGCATTTGTATAAGGTGAAACAGGGTTAGTATTACATGTCAAGGTCCTTCCGTCAGAAGAATAGAAAATCGTTTTGCTCCACTGAAATGAGATAGATCAGAAAAGGTTATCAACTAAGTCAACACATTGCACATTACTTCCTAGAAAACGCTAGAAAATGACCTTATCTGTCGATCTAAGCATGTTGAGTGTGCTTGTTGGTGAGTACTTAACCTAAAGTAATATTGAACATTGAGAGAGGAGGACAATTCTACTGGTTCCTATGTGTTATCATGAATGTGAAAGCATGAAGGCAGATTGCAAACTTGCCTTCTATTTTTTCATTGTAAGAAATTGAGGGTAGGAACAGTTCAGAAGGAGGCCATTTGGCCCATCGAGTCTGCACTGACCATAATCCCACACAGATCCTATCCCCGTAACCCCATTTAACCTACCAGTCCCCCTGACGCTTAGGGGCAACTTAGCATGGCCAATCAACCTAACCCGCACATCTTTGGACTATGGGAGGAAACTAAAGCACCCACAGGAAACCCATGCAGACACATGGAGAATGTGCAGTCTCCACGCAGACAGTCACCCAAGCCGGGAATTGATTCCGGGTCCCTGGCACAGTAAGGGAGCAGCGCTAACCATTGTGCCACCATGATATCCTGTGTGGGGAGGAAAATAAGAACACAATCAATGCTTGAACCGGACTACTCAAGAATGAAACTAAGAAGCATAATCTTGCAATCGTAGAATCATTAAAACCCTACATTGCTGAAGAGGCCATTCGGCCCATCAAATCTGCACTGACTCTGACAAGAGTATCTTACCCAGGCCTACCCTATCTCTGTAACCCTACACATTTACCATTGCTAATCCATTTAACCTACACATCTTGGGACACTATGGGGCAATTTAGCATGGCCAATCCACCTAATCTCAAAATCGAATCTCTATCCACCAGAATGGTCTTCAATGCTGGAGGACAATAGCAGCTTCCAAAAAAGGAACGATTGCATTGAAATACTACATTTTGTGACCACAGGATGTTCAATGGTGCCTTAACCCCAGCAAGATACCTTTGAAGTGCAGTTACTGTTGTAATGTGGGAAATGTGGCAGCCAATTTGCACACAGCAAGTTCCCACATACTACAACACACAAAATAATGACCAGCCTATCTGTTTTGAGGAATAAATATGGTTAGGGCACAATAACTCACTAGCTCTTCTTTGAATTAATGCCATAGGTTCTTTAATGTCCATCCTACAGGGCAGACAGAATCTCAGCTTGATGCCACAAATGAAAATTGACACCTCTAACACTGCAGTGCAACCTCAGTGCTGTACTGGAGCACCAGCCTTGCTGTGTGATCTATTCAAATCCTGGAGTGGGAATGGAACCCACGACCTCCTGACTCAGAGGTGGGACTGCTACCAACAGAGACATGATTGATTCAGTCTTTCAAGACTGAGAAAGATAGATTTTTATTCATGGGTAAAGCTATCAAGACAGCTGAAGCAGTGCTGCGGAAAGAGTGCTGAAATGTAGATCAGCCATGATATTTTGCACAGTAGAGCAGGGCCTGGTTGGGACTGTGGCTGGTGCAGACTTGATGGGCCGACTGGCCTCCCTCTGCACTGTGGGGATTCTATAATTTTATGAATATACCATTCTTATGTGACGTATAAATTTTAGTGCTGGTATGGTCCCAGGTAAGAAGGATAAATATCCCAATGTTTTAAACAGGCACATCTCTTCAGCTGTTTGTAACAGATAAAGCACTGACTGGACTCAGACAGCCTCTGCTTGTAAAATTCTGAAGATTGTGGGTGGGCGTTTCCAGCTGTACTCGCCCCAAAACCAGGAAATCCCACCTGCAATCAATGGACCTTTCCATGATCCGCCCCCTCGTCCACTATGATTCCCATGGTGGGAAAGTTCACCCCAATATCTGACATTAGGGGTGGAATGTCCTGCCCCACCCGTCATGGGAATTGCATTGGGCAGGACACGGACCATGCAAAGATTCATTGACATCGGGCGATATTTTCCTGCTTTCAGGCGCCTGCAGCTGGAAGATCCCACCCAAGATGTGATCCCATGGTTGGGCAGCACTTACTGAAGAATCCCTTGTGTGCTAATAATTATCATTGCAAGCAAGATAAGATTACTATCTGGGTTCACAACTTGGCATAAGCGACATGAATTCATATACAGGGCCTAACCTCTGCAGGCAATTAGAAGATATCCAGGCATTGTGTACCACTGGAATTAAATAAAAGCTTGGAGGAACAACAGCTCCCAGCTGCATTCTCCATGACAACACCTCAACCAATCAGAGCTGAAGTGCCAACAATCAGCACCCTTTCCATGCAGAATGAATTGTTGATCCCTTTGAAATTTGGCATCCTTGTGTCCTGATGAGTGCACAGCAAAAAGCTTTGACAGCACATCTCTTTTTTCAGCAAAACACGGCTGGAAAGGTTTCTCCCTTCAATATTTGCCACAACATCGAGAAATAAAATGGAGAGTGCCTCCTTTGGGATTTGGTAGAAGAAACAAAACATTACAGTTTACTAAGAAGCCAACATACAAGAAATTGAGGGAATGACAAGCCTTCCAGGCCAAATTTGTTAATATAAATTGGCTGATTTCATCCACTTGGCAGGTGGTCTCACTGACCAGGATCACATGCTGGAAATTTAGACATACAGTGGTAAGAAAATCACCGTAGTGCCCTGAATTCCAATAAGTGCTTCCATTCAGTGAGGCGCATCATTTAGCACTCAGTTTCTGTTTTGTCTAATAATCATAGAATCCCTGCAGTGCAGAAGGAGCCATTCAGCCCATTGAGTCCACGCCGATTCTCTGACAAAGTATCATACCCAGGCCCACTTCCTAGCCCTATCCCTTTTACTCCACAGATTTACTACAGCTAATCCCCCTAACCTACATATCTTGGGTCACGAAGGGGCAAGTTAGCATGACCAATCCACCTAACCTGCACATCTTTGGAGTCATAGAATCCCTGCAGTGCAGAAGGAGGCCATTTCGCCCATTGAGTCTGCACTGACCATAATCGCACCCAGTCCCTTTCCCTGTAACCTCATTTATTTATCCCGATAGACCCCTGACCCTAAGGGACAACTTACTATGGCCAATTAACCCAATCCGTACATCTTTGGAGTGTGGGAGGAAACCAGATCACCTGCAGGAAACCGAAACAGACCTGGGGAGAATGTGCAAACTCCACATAAGCAGCGACCCAGGAGTTGAACCCAAGTCTTTGGAGCTGTGAGGCAGCACTGCTAACCACTGTGCCACAGTGTCTCAGTCCCAACAACAAAAGGTCAAACCCTCCCTGGCACTGGCTGAGTGCTCATTTTTCACACATATTACTCTGAAGGCCACTGTGGGAACATTTGTCAATTTAATGTCATTTGGGCTGAATTGTCTGGTGAACTAATAATACTCATAGGGGGTGAGATTGACTGGCTAATCATGGACTAGCCTTAGAACTGTCAGGCAAGAAAGAGATTTCCATCCAACAAGCCTTGAATGAACTTGAACCAAAGGCTTCCCCACCCAGCTTCCAAGAATCGCTTCTGTCAAGTGTGAGATGGCTTTAGATCATGGAGATATTTCAAGTCTTTACAAATCTGAAGCCACCTTCCATTTGCTGGTCAGTTGGCCTTAGGCAGCACATTCTAATTATCGTGCATTGTTAGGCTGTGATAATCACCACGCTTATACATCAACGGGAACAAGGTTGGGGAGAAAGCCACCTCCAGATTGCAAGACCCATGTAATCAAAAGAATTGAATTGCCTCCGACAGAACGCAAGTCTCAATAGCTCAGATGTTCTGAGAAGAACCCAATCGCAGTGATAAAGTCAACTTATCAGTATTCATACATGCCTAATTTTTAATGCATTTTTCTCCGTGCCATCTTTTTAAAATTGCGTCGTGGTAATTTTTTTTTCAGTGTGTCACTCAGTCTTTTTACGTTATAATCCCAAGGTCTGTTGCTAATTATGTTAAAGTGATGTGAACTGCCAGTTCTCAATATGCTGCACTCTTGCTTCTCTGCAAGTGTAATAACTAGGCAATTAGTCAACTACACTTGAAATCATTTACATTTTTTTTATGGATGATTAATAAAAAATTGATTAGAAGTGAGCTCCATTCCGCAACACAGTGCCATCCCTATAGGTTCTATGGAAAGGAATCAAAGAGAATGAAGTACAAATTTAATTTGTCATTGACACCAGTAATTACAACCCTTCCATTCCCTATGCCTACACTACATTCGTCTGTTTTATTGGAGATACGGGTGAGATTTTCCAGCCTCCCAGCTATGTGTTTCTCAGCGGTGAAAGGCGGTGCACTGTTCATTAATGGCAGAATCCTCTAATCCTGCCGCTATCAATGGGATTTCCCATTGCTGTCACCCCGTGTCACCGCGAAACCGGCAGGCAGGAGGTGCGCTGCTGGCGGGACTGCAGAATCCCACTGACGTGAATGGCCAGAGAATTATGGCCACCGTCGCTCAGTTAGCTTTGATCCAATTCGCAGTGGTTAGCACTGCTGCCTCACAATGCCAGGGACCTGGGTTCGATTCCCGGCTTAGGTCACAGTCTGTGTGGAGTTTGCGCATTCTCCTCATGTCTGCGTGGGTTTCTTCCGGGTGCTCCAGTTTCCACCCACAATCAAAAGATCTGCAGGTTAGGTGCATTGGCCATGCTAAATTCTCCTTCAGTGTACCCGAACAGGCACTGGAGTGTGGCAACTAGGGGAATTTCACATAACTTCATTGCAGTGTTAATGTAAGCCCACTTGTGACTAATAAATAAACTTAACTTAATTCTTATCATAGAATAGAATCCTTACAGTGCAGAAGGAGGTCATTCAGCCCACCAAATCGGCACTGGACACAATCCCAACCAGGCCTCATTTCTGCAACCCCACCTATTTACCCTGTTAATCCCCCTGACACTAAGGAGCAATTTAGCATGGCTAATCAACCTAACCCACACATCTTTGGAGTGTGGGAGGAAAACGGAGCATCCGGAGAAAACCCATGCAGACACGGGAAGAATGTGCAAACTCCACACAGACCTTGACCCGAGGCCAGAATTGAACCTTGGTTCCTGGTGCTGTGGAGAAGCAGTATTAACCACTGTGCCATCGTGCTGCCCTTACATTGTAATCTGGTAATAAGCCATGGATAACGAAGGAGGTGAAGGAAAGTGTTAAATTAAAAGCGGAGGAATTTAGAGTAGCTAAGAGCAGTGGGCGAGAAGAGGATTGGGAAAGGTTTAAATGTCAACAAAGATTGACAAAGAAGTTGATAAAGGAGGGTAGGAGAAGCTATGAAGCTGGGCTAGCACTTAATATAAAAAAGGATAGCAAGAGTTTTTATAAATATATAAAAAGGAAGAGGCTGGCTAGGGTGAACGTTGGTCCTTTAGAGGATGAGAAAGGGGACCTAGTGGTAGGGGATGGGGATATGGCTAAGGTCTTGAATAACTTTTTTGTTTCTGTCTTCACGGAGGAGGACGTGAATAATTTGCCGGGTGTTAGCGATAGAAAGGTGGTAGGACTGGAGGGTCTTAATGACATTACTGTTACTAGAGAGGTGGTGCTCGACAGACTGGAGGGGCTGATTGTGGACAAGTCCCCAGGACCGGATGGAATGCATCCGAGGGTTCTGAAAGAAATGGCGGAGGTTGTAGTGGATGCCTTGGTGGTTATTTTCCAGACATCACTGGATTCCGGGGAAGTGCCGGAAGATTGGAAAACGGCTAATGTTACGCCGTTGTTTAAGAAGGGTGCCAGGCAAAAGGCGGGGAATTATAGGCGGTTAGTTTAACGTCTGTGGTAGGTAAAATGTTAGAATCCGTCATTAAGGAGGAAATTGCGAGGCATCTTGAAGGGAATTGCTTGATAGGGCAGACGCAACACGGTTTCATTAAAGGGAAGTCGTGTCTGACAAATTTACTGGAGTTCTATGAGGATGTGTCTAGGGCAGTGGATAGAGGAGAGCCGGTGGATGTGGTCTTTCTGGATTTTCAGAAGGCGTTTGACAAGGTACCTCACAAGAGGTTATTGCAGAAGGTCAGGGGACATGGAGTTGGGGGTAGGGTGTTAGCGTGGATAGAGGATTGGTTGTCAAATAGGAGACAGAGAGTGGGGGTCAATGGGTGCTATTCGGATTGGTGGTTGGTGACTAGTGGGGTGCCCCAGGGGTCGGTGCTGGGGCCTCAGCTATTTACCATTTATATAGATGATCTGGAGGAGGGAACCGAGTGTAGGGTGTCGAAATTTGCTGATGACACCAAGATTGGGGGAAAGGCAAATTGTGCGGAGGGTGTGGAGAGTCCACAGAAGGATCTAGATAGGCTGGGCGAATGGGCCAGGAAATGGCAAATGGAATTTAATGTTGGCAAGTGTGAGGTGGTCCACTTTGGTAGGAAGAATGGTAGGAAGGACTATTACTTACGGGGCAAAAAACTGCAGCAGGCGACGGTGCAGAGGGACCTCGGGGTCCTTGTGCATGAGTCGCAAAAACCCAGCTTGCAGGTGCAGCAGGTGGTCAGGAAGGCGAATGGGATGCTGACCTTCATAGCGAGGGGGATTGAATGTCAAAGTAGGGAGGTCTTGCTGCAGCTGTATAGGGCATTGGTGAGGCCGCAGCTGGAGTACTGTGTGCAGTTTTGGGCGCCGCACCTGCGCAAGGATATTTTGGCCGTGGAGGGAGTGCAGAGGAGGTTTACTAGGCTGATGCCGGAGTTGAGGGGGTTGAGCTATGAGGAGAGGCTGAATAAACTAGGCTTGTACTCGTTAGAGTTTAGAAGAATGAGGGGAGATCTCATTGAGACGTATAAGATGATGAATGGGATGGATAGGATAGAGGTGGAGAGACTCTTCCCACTCAAAAAAGACAGTAGGACTAGGGGGCACAGCCTCAAGATAAAGGGGAGGCGGTTTAGAACGGAGTTGAGGAGGAACTTCTTCACTCAAAGGGTGGTGAATCTCTGGAATTCTCTGCCCATTGAAGTGGTGGAGGCTGCCTCGCTAAATATTTTTAAGAAGCTGGTTGATGGGTTCTTGATAAGAGAGGGGATTAAGGGTTATGGGGAGAGGGCGGGAAAGTGGAACTGAGCCACGACAGATCAGCCATGATCTTATTGAATGGCAGGGCAGGCTCGAAGGGCTAGATGGCCTACTCCTGCTCCTATTTCTTATGATCTTATGTTCTTATGTTCCTCCGGGTCCTCCAGTTTCCTCTCACAACCCAAAAGATGTGCTGGTTAGATGCATTGGCCATGCTAAATTTTCCCTCAGTGTACCCAAAAACTGCCAGAGTGTGGCAACGAGGGAATTTTCACAGTAACATCATTGCAGCGTTAATGTAAGCCTACTTGTGACACTGATGAATTAACTTTATTTAAGGACATTAGCCACCCCAGTATAAAGTAGGGAATCCTGAGGGAATCCCCTCAATGCAATTTCACACACACAAATACATACTTGCGCACGCGTGCACACACACACACACACACACACACACACACACACACACACACACACACACACACACACACACACACACACACACACACACACTCAGACCCACACACACACACACACACACTCAGACCCACACACACACACACTCAGACACACAAAAATACTCGCACACAAATACTCACACACACACACAAATACTCACACACACGCACACACACACGTACAAACATACTCACAAACACTCACACTCACACACACACAAACACTCCTACATGCACACGTGCATGCACACACACACACACACACAAGCATGCACACACAGACACGTGTACACACACACACAGACATACACACACACACGCACATCATTGGCGGGGTGTGGGAGGGATGCAGCGATGGGGGTGATGTAAAGTTCCGGCCAAAATGTTGATAAATGTAAACTAAGTGCACAATGTTTGTCCTCTCTGACTTCACAAGCAGAATTGGCCTAATTGAGCTATCAGTTGGTACATGGGCAGTGGCATCACACTTGGAGAATGCAGATGAGTCTACCCAGAAAGCTACGCTGCCTTGACGTGAACATCGCTCTATACGTTCATTCATGTTTCGCATAAGATGACTGACACATGGAGATGCATAGCCTGCTGTAGTAAAGTTCACAACATGACACTCAATAACATGTCTCACATGAATAAAGTGTTTCATTTAAAGCAAGCTGCCGTTGTAAGTGGATTTACTTTAAGTCCATTATGACGAAAGGAGTACAGAGTAAGAGCACATTAATGTATTAAACTAAGGATCGATACATTTTACGGGTGAATGGAATGACACTGTGGATCAAAAGTGCACTTTATTGTAGCATTACCATTTACAACAATTACTTAAAGTGGAGACGTGAGGTTTTGTTTTGCAAAGAGCCAAAGCTGCACTTAACACGCATGGAACTGGTGTGGGAAAAGGATTGCATCGGTAATTTCACCCTACACAGGAGTTTGATCAAAACCATGCTACAAAAAGGCTCCCCCTGTTTCAGTGCTTAATCTCACAGCATATTTCATACTTATGATTCAGAAGATCACAGGTAGAATCCTTGATCTATGTTGAGGTAGTTATTTCCAGCCATTGAAACATAACACTTTTAAAATTCTCATCTTTGTTTTCAAATCCCTGCTAATCCCTCCAGCCATCAGAGACCTCGGCGCTCCTCCAATTCTGGCCTCTTGTAAATCATCAATTTTCATCGCTCTACAGCAGTCATGCCTTCAGTGCCAAGGGCCAAAATTCTGTAATGACTTCCCAAGTCTTTTGAGCTCTCTCTCTGCTCTTTCAGAACCCACCCTGAAATCTACCCCTTTACAAAGCTTTTGATTTCACATTCTAATATCTCACCATGCAGCTCCAGTGAAGTTTTCAGAGGTATTTTGTGACATTCAAGATGCTACATTAATGCAACTTGTCGTTGTTGTTGCTCTTTGAGAGAGTGGAAGAAACGGCCAGTGTTGGGATCACCAGTGGAAGTCACATGCAGTCAAAAGGTGGTTCCATCGAAGCTACTGTTACTACACTAGAAACAGAAGAGAGACTGAGCAAACTCAGTCTCCCAACTGTCACCATGTCTCACTTAGTATATTTCTGCTTCTAAGAAGTTTATAGATACCAACCCCAAGCTCCAGAGATATGAAGCCTAAGCTGACACTGCAGCTCAGTACTGAGGACGTGCTGCATTCACTGAAGTGCTGTATTTTCACAGGGGGCATTAACCAATGCCTACAGCGCAGAATCCCTACAGTGCAGAAGGAGGCCATTCAGCCCATTGAGCTTTCACTGACAACAATCCCACCCAGGCCTTAGCCCTCTAATCCCATGTATTTACCTTGCTCGCCCCCCCCCCCCCCCCCCCCCCCTTATCACTAAGGGTCAATTTAGCATGGCCAGTTAACCTAATCTACACAGACATCTTTGGACTGTGGGAAGAAACTGGTGTATCCGGACAAAACCCATGCAGACAGGGGGTAAACGTGCAAGCTCCACAAAGACAATTACCCAAGGCTTGAATCGAAACCGGGTCCCTTGGCACTGTAAAGCAGCAGTGCTAACCACTGTGCCACTGTGCCTTTAACCCTATCTTGTGGATATAAAATATTTGACAGCACTATTTTAAAGAAGAGCCGGGATGTGAAAAGTATATTTATTAGTCGCAAGTAGACTTACAATTACACTGCAATGAAGTTACTGCAAAAATCCCCTATTTGCCACACTCTGGCACCTGTTTGGGCTACACTGATGGAGAACTTAACATGGTCAATCACCTGACCAGCACATTTTTCAGACCATGGAAGGAAACTGGAGCACGCGGAGGAAACCCACACAGACATGGGGAGAATGTGCAGATTTGGCACAGACAGTGACCGAAGCTGGGAATCAAACATGGGTCCCTCGCGCTGTGAGGCAACAGTGCTAACCATTGTGCCATCGTGCTGTCCACCCTGGCGTCCTGGCCAATACTTTCCCCTCAACAAACATCACAGTAACAGACTAGCCGCTCCTTTGTAAATGCGAGTTTCCAATCATTTTGCCACGTGCGATCCACAAAGATTTGTAAAGCAGAAGCTAACCTAAGCAGCAGAAGCCTTCTCAAGTGCAACATGAGAGATTACTTCACACATTAAACTCCAGAGGCATTCCCGCGCTCTCCTCAATATTAATTTGTAATACTTCTGCATCGCAGACTACAATTAATTTGTGGGGTCATCAATATGACAGATGTGATGGCAATTGGAATGGCCAGATAAATTGAGTACATGTCAGCACTGAGAAATAATCGATAGGGAGAAATTAAATAGCTTCTCCAAGGTATTGATGGCATGACAGCATCCTAAGGTCTTTTAATGCTTCATTTGTAAAAACTAAGACTTTTAGCAGTAAATGAAAGTGATGCATGAGGGTTATGTCCTTCTTGGCACAAAGCTACATAATTTGAGGTAAACAAACTGTTGCTACAATATATTATCCTGGTGCCTTGTTAACCCTCTCATGCCGCATTTTCTTAGAATATAGCTGCCCTCTCTTAAGGATCAACTATTATTTGCTTTTAGTTTAATCTCTGTTATCAAATGTATAATTACATGAATTGGAGTAATTTGTTAAAAAATTTACCACATGGCTAAATTTGAATTCTGTGAAAATCACCAGAGTGCTTCATCAGAGGAAATTATTCTCTCTCTGTCTTTTTCACCCATCACCTCGGACTTTCAGATCCGTGCAATACACTATCTTGGCATGCCGAGGTGAGTTAAAAGTAACCCCTAACTCACTGGCCTCTTCAAACATCTGGGGCAAGATTCTCTGATCTCCCAGCCGCATGGGAGGTGGCGCACTGTTTGCTAGCAGCAGGATTATCAGGTCCCGTGGATGACAATGGGGATTCCCATTGATGTCACCCCACACCAGTGGGAAATCTGCGGGCAGGGATGCGCTGCCGGCGAGATCGGAGAATCCAACCCTGGTTTAGATCCAAAACAGTTAAAATAAAGTTAAGCTTTATTTATTAGTCACAAGTAGGCTTGCATTAACACTGCAATGAAGTTACGGTGAAATTCCCCTGGTCGCCACACTCCAGCATCTGTTCGGGTCACTGCACCTAACCACCCAGCTCACAACTTGAGTGGGAGACCGAAGAGGGAACTGTGAGGCTGGCTATGTGCTGAAAGAGTAGAGGGAACATCCAGATTTACACCTATTAAGAGCTCATGTGTTGATGTCAAGAGTGGTCAGTGTAATAGCGTGGCACCCCACAGGCAACATCAAGACACTTCAGGATGTGTTAGCAACAAAAAGTATTTACTGACAGAGAAAATCAGGTGCAGTCCATTGCTGCCTGGAGCAAAACTCCTATTGGTCCCTCAAACCAGGTGACTCTCTTCCACCCTGCTGTCTTAAGGAGACAGATGCCACAATCACTACATCCATTCCTTTTAATTTTTTTGTATAAAATCAGTTTACTCAACCCCATATTTGTGCACAAGTTAGACATTTGTAAATCGATGTTGGGATGGTTCAATGATGAGCTCCTGAGGGCTCGCATTTAACATAACACTTTGATTAGTTGTCTTCAAGTATGTACAGTTCCAAATACAGTGTGCGTGGGATTCTTCCACACAGACTTCCTGCTTTCCGAATTCTGTCCTAGAGTGTGTGCTGTCCAAGGAATACAGACTTTACTCTGCGGACAATGTCACTCTCTAATCCTCCATTGATCTTTTACTCTCTCAAGCACTATACAATGCATGCAGATATCAATCATCACAATACATCACAGCTTTATGCCATGCCAGCTTGTTTGAAACCTGGGTATGTCGCTTGTGGAGGAAATGGTTGTGCTACTCTGTTTCTGATACTTATGTCGTGTCAAAAAGTCGCTTTGTTTTCCAGCATTTCTATTTGCAGCTTTCCAGCGATCATTTTATCATATAGTTTCTTGTATTTCCCTATTAATGTGACCATTTCAGCAACCTTGTTCTGGCATGTAATCTCAGTTTCTTTCTCTGCCTGAACTGTTGCTTTGTCTCGCTCCCTCTCAAGCATGACTTCTATGACTGGATGGCTTCATTTTCCAACTTCTGGGTGGGATGTTATGGCCTCACTCGAACGAGACTGGAAATTCCCACCAGAGGTCAATGGACATTCCTGCTGTCTGCCCCTCACTCGGTCTGATTCCATGGTGGGCAAGGCAGTAGAATTCTGGCATCTTTCTGTTATCAAATGTATAATTACACAAATTGGAGCAATTTGTTGAAAAATTAACCACATGACTTGGTTCGGTTAAATTTGAATTATTTGAAAATCACACACACAGACACACGCACAAGTACCATTGGCGGGGAGGTGAACATAGAACGTAGAACACTATAGCACAAACAGGCCCTTCGGCCCACAAGTTGCACCGATCATATCCATACCTACCAGGGCTATCTATAACTCTCAATCCCATTAAATCCCATGTACTCATCCAGAAGTCTCTTAAAAGACCCCAGTGAGTTCACCTCTACCACCACCGACGGCTGCCGATTCCGCTCACTTGCACAGGAGGGAGGGGTGCGGCGGTGGAGGTGATGTCAAGTTCAGACCAAAGGTTTGGAAGTTTCTGGAAGAGAAGACCTCCATCTGTTTGAAAATAAAGAAGGAGAACAAGTTTTATTTTAAAAGTGGAGAATCTAGTGAAATTGGTGGAAAATATCCATGTCTGAACAAGGAGAGGGAAATACTCTCCAGGTAGCCAGGAAAAGTGGCCAATTGCAGAAGCTAAACAGTTAAAAAAAATTCCCAAGAATGGAGGAGCTCTAGGTTCCCACCAAAAGTGGGGGGAAAGCACAAACACAGACAGAAATGGCAGCCGCTAGCAGTTTTAAACAAAACTTTAGTAGTCTTAAAGCAGTACTGCATTTAAAAGTGTACAACATTTAATGCGACAACCATTCGACGGAACAAAGGACAAGGGACAGGAAAATCAAAGCAGAGAAAAGCAAAATACAGCAGGTGCTGATATCTGAAACAAAAACAGAAAATGCTGGAAAATCTCAGCAGGTCTAACAGCACCTCTGGAGAGAGAATAGAGCCAGAGTTTTGAGTCTGGATGAGCTGTGGGAGAGAAGTGACAGTGAGTTAAACAGTAAGATAAAAGCAAAATATTCCAGGTGCTGGAATCTGAAACAAAAACAGACTATGTTGGAAAATTTCAGCCGCTCTGACGAAGGCTCATCCAGACTCGACACACTGGCTCTATTCTCTCTCCATCGATGCTGTCAGACCTACTGAGATGTCACAGCAGCTTCTGTCTTTAAAATCAGAGAAGATCCTAGATAGGGAGCAATTCTAAAAAGAGGGTCCAGGAGAAACACAACACGCCGGCGGAGGAAATCAAAGCCTCAGCAATAGACAATGCCAGGCTCAGAGTAGGCAGTAAAAGAACTTGTGAAGCAGGGAGGGGGTTGGAGGGAGGCTGAGAATCCTTGGAGAGAGTGGCACGATGGGCAGGGCAGGAGTTGGGCAATCTCAGTGAAAATCCAGACAGAGAGTGACGGAATACCCTCAGTGACGAATTAAAGGGCTGAAGGCAGCAAGATTCAGTTGCGTCCCGTCCTGTTGTATTGTAATGAGAGGTTCCTTGGAAGTTTTGGCAAAAATGTTACGAGCAAGCGATAAAGTTGTAGTCAGTCAGAAAGTGAATTAAGCCCATAGCAGAGAAAGAAATAAGAGTGGAGAGGAAAGGATTGGATAAATTTCTGCCAGAACTACAGCTAGTCAAAAAAGAGGTAAAATTTTGTGACCCTAATCTAAATGAGAAGCAGCCCTGCAGTTCCTTGAGGCATTTTTACTCCTGAATTTTTTAACTGCAGCTGATATCTTTTGAACACTTCCCAACCTATTTCTTCCCTGTTCCTGGCAGGCAAAAAATATCTCTTCAGTTCCACAACTTCAAATCTTCATCAGCTGCTGTCCCTCAGTGCAGGGATCACTACCCGAACTCCCCTGCAGGCATTGTTCAGACCTGCAAACTTCAGCTTCTTATGTTCCCTTGCTGCTGGGATAAACCCTGCAGCTCACTGTGACTTTTCTTCCCTTTAGCCTCTGGAAGTGTCCAACTTGTGATAAGCTTCCAGGACTTGCATGGGGAATCACTGACTGACCTCCGTGTAAGACTCATTAAATATGAGCTCCTTGGAGATTGGTAATAAACTAACCAGGTGGAGCTTGTATACTGAGTCCTATATAAAGCAAGCCCCTGAGTGGTCCATTATTCCATTGTCCCAGTTGGGACCTGTTTGTGTTCACCACATGCTTGTGGTTTCTGCTTTACTTTCCTTTTTCTTATTTTGTGCAATAAAGCTCCATTCTTTACAGCCAATTCCTGGAGTTATTATACAATTGAAGCAATTTTCTGCTTTCTATTTGGATTTCTTCTTTTTAAACTTGCAACACAACTCTGTTTCCTTTGTTGTCTTTTCATCGAGGAAAAAAATACTGCAGCATTCCTGATGGCTAATCTCTCTTCATTTTAATTTTCTGTGTCTTTCCAAACCTCTTGGCTCACCAGCTATACCAGGTTCGTGACTTTGACTGCCCCTCAGGGACTGGCACTATCTCTATAACTCTCTCTGAGCCTCTTCACCCTCAACCAAGCACCCAAATGAATATTCTATTTTATCAAACTTCACTTGAATCAGTTACTCACAGTTAGGCTGTGGTATCAGAATTTATCCTATCCTTGTTGCCAGTATGTAATAGGCGTGGCATCCCTCAGGCAACATCAGGACATCATAGAATCCTACAGTGCCAAAGGAAGCCAACTGGCCCATTGATTCTGCACCAACCACAATCCCACCCGGATCCTATCCCCTTAATCCCACGCATTTACCCTAGCTAGTCCCACTGACAATAAGGGGCAATTTGGCATGGCCACTCCACCTAACCTGCATATCTTTGGACTGTGGGAGGAAACTGGAGCACCCGGAGGAAACCCATACCGACACAGGGAGAACGTGCAGACTCTGCACATTCAGTGACCCAAGCTGGAATCGAACCCGCGACCTTGGCACTGTGGGGCAGGGACAGCAGTGCTAACAATTGTGCCACATGTATTACAGATAAAACATCAGCATACTTTCCATGTTGAGGAAACCTGTTGTCTGCCCTCACCTAAAAGGGGGCCTGAAATGCAGACTGAGACCACATTGCGCCACTGTGTTGTTTCGTTCGGAACAAAAGATTTTTTATTGAGAAAGGGAAATCAGGCATATGGGATTGCATCCCATGGCTACCTGGAACAAAGCTCCAGCCTTTACATGTTAACTACATGGCTTCTTTGATGATTCTGCATGAAATTTGACTCCACCCTCTGGGCTGATCACTCACTCCCAGTTCCCAATTAGTGAGAACTAGTCTCCAACTTATTTCCTCGTCCTTGGCTAATTAGTACACTGAGATCAGGCAATCATGGTGCATGACAGAAGCCCCTCGCCTGTGTGGGTGGAGGGGAATTACTGTGGCATCTTGCTGATATGTAGCATGAAAGATGAGGAAGGATGATTTCAACTTCATCATTTTCAGAACTATGACTTTGACAAAAGCAATCATCACTTGAAATTGAATGTGATCTGAGTCAAACTGGCTGCTTAATTTTGACTCTCCCGTCACCAAGTCTATTGCTGGATATTAGGAACATAGGCAACATTCCTTGTGCTCAATGTTGCTCAAGAGCAGTTATGAGATATATTTTGCAAATTTCCCATTTGATTTTATTCCTGCTATCCCTGATGTTACCACTGGTGAAAATGCCAGAACCGTGTCTGGGGCAGGGAACAGCTGTTCTGCCCATCAGCTTGATTTTCCACCTTTCCATGTCAAGGTCACACCAGTTTCCCAGTTTAACGTTACAAAAAGTTCAGTCCCAACTTTCTAAAACGTCAGAAAGTCAAAAATAAGCATCACTTTTACTACATTAGCAGGGGTTAAGCTGGTCCAAGGCTGCTTAGATTGGTTTTACATTGAATCAGTGCAGAAGGAGGCCATTCAGCCCATCAAGTCTGCTCCAACTGTCTGACAGAGCACCTTACTTCAGACTACCCTCACCCTATCCCTGTGACTCTACACATTTACCCTGCTAATTCCCCTAGTCGATATGTCTTGGGACACTAATGGGCAATTTAGCATGGCCAATCCACCTACCCTGTAACCAAAAGAAAAAGTGCTGGAAAGTCTCAGCAGGTCTGGCAGTATCTATAAGGAGAGAAAAGAGCTGACATTTCAAGTCCAGATGACACTTTGTCAAAACTAAAAGGCAAAGTGTGAGATACTTATACAGCAGGGTGAGGGAATGAAAGATGAGTCATAGCCACAAAAACAAGGGGAAAGGCTGCTAATGGCAGTCCACAGAGAGAATAGAAGGTGTTTGGCCATTTGCTGAGATTTTCCAGCATTTTCTCTTTTGGTTTCAGCTTCCAGCATCCGCAGTACTGTGATTTTATCCACTTAACCCACACATCTTTTGACTATGGGTGGAAACCGGAGCACCTAGAGGAAACCCACGCAGACACAGGGTGAACGTGCAAACTCCACACAGTCACCCAAGGATAGAATTGAACCTGAGTCCCTAGCATTGTGAGGCAACAGTGCTATACACTGTACCATCCCAATGATAAGAAACATTAGTAAAAGTCAATTCTTTAATTCTGTCAGCTTGATATTTACAACCTATATTAACCACATTAACTTCACTTTTGCTGAGCAGTGAATCAAGGTGTTGAGGCTATCTGTGGTGATATATTGCAGGCAGCTGGGTTATCCTACAGTAACTCTGTTGGCAGCTTCAGTGCTATGCACCTGGGCATACTGCTGTTATTGCACAGTCCTGAGAGGGAACTGGTAGGATTTAATAAACACCAATTCTTGAACTTGCTCCAGCTGTAATTTTGATTAATCAGTTGGCTGAACACTGCGGCGCTGATGATATTTGTGAAGGAACTTAAGTGGGATACTGCTGGTCAGATCATGTTCCAGTTCTTCAAGGGATTGGGGTTAGAAACGTCCTTTAATTCTTCTTAGCAGTTTTACCGTTGCTGTTCCCACATGGCCCTTAACCGCACTGTTAGATCAACAGCTTATTAAACTTTGGTTTATGAGCAGAATCTTAATCAACTATAGGTGGTATTTTTTTATTAATATCCTTGGACATGTCGGCTTGTCTTCATGCACATAGTCCTAACTGATTCTCCTTGCTAGACCACTGAGTATTGCTCTCAGTTAAAAGTGCCAGTGAGGTACAATATACCCTGCTTTAAAGGAAAGTAGAAGTGCTATGGGCACTAACGTTGAATGATTAAAGATATTGCCTCGCACCAGCTTAAAGAATTTCATGGGAAATCTGGGAAGTTGCAATGCAGAGACAGACTATTTGGCACAATTGATCAATTTTTTTTAACTCATTCATGGGACATGGGTGCCACTGGCTGGCCAGTATTTATTGCCCATCCCTAGTCACCCTTGAACTGAATGGCTTGCGAGGCCACTTCAGAAGTCAGTTGAGAGTCAACCACTCTATGGTTCTGGACTCACATGTAGGCCAGCCCAGTTAAGAGCAACAAATTTCCTTCCCTAAAGTACATTAGTGAACCAGTTGGACTTCACTGACAATCGACAACGATTTCATGGTCATCAGTAGATTCTTAATTCCAGATTTTTGTTTTATTTCCTCGTAAGATCTGATTATTTTTTTAAAAATTCATTCATGGGACATAGATGTCACTGGCTGGCCAGCATTTACTGCTTATCCCTAATTGTCCTTGCTAGGCCATTTCAGAGGGCAGTTGAGAGTCAACCACATTGCTGTGGCTCTGGAGTCACATATGGGCCAGACCGGATAAGGGTGGCAGATTTCCTTCCCTAAAGGACATTGGTGAACCAAATGGGTTTTTCCCCATATTCATCAATGGTTTCGTGGTCATTGGTAGATTCCTAATTCCAGATTTTTTTTATTGAGTTTGAATTCCACCGTCTGCCATGGCGGGATTCGAGCCCCGGTCCCGAGAACATTAGCTGAGTTTCTGGATTAATAGTCTAGCAATAATACCACTAGACTATTAGCTCCCCTCTTCTCAAGCATCTTCACCTCTTATTTTGTCTAACCCTACTTGTATAGCCTTCCATTCCTTTCTCCCTCATGCACTTGTCTATTCATTCCTCATGTACCTATCTAACCATTGTTCTGTAAAGTCACTGCATGAGAATCCAGTGCCACCTGCCTCATGCTCAAATGTCATGACCTGAATGATTGTCTCCTCCTTCAGTGAGTACCCAAAACACCAGGTTGTTGTGGTCTCTCAGACCCTTGTTCATACTGATTAGGTGCACGATTGGAGCAGAGCCCCAAATTCTCCAATAGTTAGCCAAAATGGAGGGTTAGAAATTGCATAGTGCTTTGCAAGGAGATTGACATGTGTTTACCTGACCACCCATGGTGGCACAGTTGTTGGCATTGCCGCCCCACAATGCCAAGGACCCGGTTCAATTCCGGCCTTGGGTGACTGTGCGGAGTTTGTACATTTTCTTCCTGTCTGTTTAGGTTTCTTCCAGGTGCTCTGGTTTCCTCTACAGTCCCAAGATGTGCAGATTAGATGAATTGACAATGCCAAATTGCCCCTTAATGTATAGGTTGGATGGATTAACCATGGTAAATGCACGGGGTTACAGGAATTAGGTGGGGGAGAGGGCTTGGGTAAGATGTTCTGTTAGAGAGTTGGTGCAGACTCGATGGGCCAAATGGCCTCTTCTGCACTATAAGGATTCTATGATTCACCGAATACCCTCACTCTTAGGGATAAGGCTGAATCAGTATGCACAATACCCCTGGACTGAGATATTCTAATGAGATGAAATGTTCTGTCTGTAGCTGCACATATTCTCCAATGACAATGAAAATTGATGACAAACAAGAATAAATGGTTACCTCAAGGTTATGACATTGAGACAGACCTCTGATCATTAATAATACCTTTCTTTAAAATTGTGAGTGAAATTTTATAGGGACAGGAAAAATGTTGACGATAGATTAATGAATCATTTCCAAATTGTTTAAGTGCATGTATATGAATTTTTCTAGAATCATCACAGTGTATCAGGCAGATTTGTGGGAGATTAAAGGATATGATGCCCTGGATGCAATAGACATTTAGAGCGATTAGCTTGCTCTATATGATCTATGTGCCTGTGTGCTGCAACACATTTTACATCATGCGTCCCATTCCATATTGATTTGAATGCCTTGATTTGCTTTTTTCTCAAATGTCTTTAAGCCCAGAATATGATTTAGTTCTAAAGTGGATTTTTGACAGTTGAATTTCCACATCAAACTTCACTTTGTAGGAGGATATCGTGTAACAAACAGTATAAAATGGATTGTGCCATGTTACTTGGCTGAGTTCAAAATGGCTGACAGTTACAAATAGTAGAGGCACAACAACGTTGCAGAAACATCCGATCAAGTTTGTCGTTTGATTGATTGGTTTGAGATTTGTTTTTGTTTAGATGCAAATGTTCAATGTCCCGTGTGATGGGCTGGAGTATTTAACCCATCAGCTTCATACAAGTGTTGTCCACATAAGTGACTGCACTCACTTTCTGTTATACAGAACCAAAAACAATGTTGACTTCTTCTTGAGCAACTGTCTCTGAGACCAGTCCTTTCACGAGGCCCAAGATAATTTTTCAAGCCGCAGCAACCTTTTTTTCCCTCTTCGAGGACACCTCACTCCGTCAGCTTATTAATGCCCCTGCAACACTGAAGGAGGAAAACAGAGCCATTCTTTACTTCTTGAATATCTTTGCAATCTATCGCTGGTACCTGTGTGGGAAACACTGGCTCACTGCAGAGTACGTTTCACCTGTGAATGAGCAGGTGGCATACACCACCAGCAATATCCTGACAGATGTATAGGAAATCATCTGGGGAACATCCATGATTCTTTTCATCCATAAAATATATTGTACTAAGCAGGTCGTTCATGCAAGGTGAATCAGGCGATATCTGAGACTGCTCTCACACTTAGTGTCCCTTTTTAATAACAACCCTTCTCTATTTGGAACGTAAGGTTCCTATTTCTCATGTTCTAAATTGATCACAACCAAATCCCAGAAACCATTCATAAGACAATGAGAGGACACAGACACCTAGGAAGTTAATATGGGAGGCATTGTTTGGACTTTTGATGTTCCGAAGTTAAGTTACAGCAATAGCACTGGCCTTGTTGCATGCTCTGTGATCTTATGAGGTCCTTAATAGTGAATCATTAGAAATTCTAATAGCAGAAAAGGTGAAGTGCACAAGAACAAGGTTTCAGGGTGTCATGCTTGACTGATCCTGCAGGGTGAGATTCTAGCACACAGCCTATTCATTCCATGAATGGAACAGCACATTCGGAGAACCAGCACTGAGTTAACTCAGTCAGGAAAGGTAAATGATTAGGGTGTGGGCTGGATTGATAGCGTACGAGGAAGAGTCAAAGAATAAAAATGCTGTCAGAAAAATCAGGCCAGGGAAGGTTACGATTTTAATGGGTGGCTCTGGCAGCTGCTGAAGAAATAATTCAATTAAAAGCAAGATGCCATTATGCTGTGACGTATTTGTATCTCAACTCATCCTTGTGGACAGAGTCGGAAAAGTGCATGAAAGTAGCTACGGTGGCACTCATCCCAGGTATTAAAGAGGATTGTCAAAGGGATATTGTCAGAACATCTACAAATTTCCCTAGTTTAAACGGGAACGCAGATCAATTTTACAGCTGTTCATGCCAGTGGGATCTTCTGGTCCCATTGATGACACACCTTTACCGTGGGTTTCCCAGAGGAGTGAGATGCAATCAATGAAAAATCCCAGAAGTTCGTTGCCTGTCGAATCGTGCCAAAAATCCACGAGATTCGATATCCTCATAATGACAATCAAATCAGCTCGTTGCCTGCTAAACTGTGCCAAAAATCCGCAGGACTCAGGGTTCTCATAACGGTGAGTGAGTCAGCTTGCTAAACCATGCTAAAAAATCTGTGAGACTTGGACAATGAGATTCTCACAGGCACCAAAACTTGGGTGAAGACAAAATGATGAGCAAGTGACCTCCGTGAGGGCAAAAACCCACCATTTCCACCTTGAATGGGAAAGTGAATTTCTTTCTATGAATGTTAAAGACAACACCATTTTTCTCTTTTGTCAATAGAGTGTGGCCTTGAGTAAAAGAGATAATTTAAAACGGCATCACAGACTAACACATGCAAAATTTGTAGAAAATTTATCTTTTAAACAGTACAATTTGGACAAAGAAAGTTGGGAAGTTGAAGAGAATTTTGAAAGCACAACAGTCACTCTTTTCAAGACCTGTGGCTAAAGACAATGCTAGCAAAGAGGTGTCTTTTCACATTAGCCATCTGCTGGCAAAACATAAGAAACCATTCACCGATGGCAAGGTTCTCAAGGAGATTGTGTTTGTTGCTGTTGACATCTTGTTCAATGTCTTTAAAAACAGAGATGAAATTATGGCAGCCATCAAGAGAATGTCGCTTGGTGCTTTAACAGTAGCCAGAAGGGTGGAATTGTTGTCCGAAGATGTGTCTCAGCAAATACACCAAGACTTACCAGGGTGGGAATGTTTCTCACTGCAGTTTGATGACTCAGTAGACATGACAGATACAGCGCAATGATTGTTTTCAATTGTGTGGCATTCAAAGACTAAACAACAAAAGACTTTCTCACTCTTTTGTCACTCAAGAAAAGGTGTGAGGATATCCACAATGAATTCAAAAGGTATGTGATTGAGAAAAATATTTTATGCTGGGCGGCATGGCGGCACAGTGGTTAGCACTACTGTCTCACAACCCGAGAGAACCAGGTTCAATTCTGGCCTTGGGAGTTTGTACATTCTCCCCGCGGCTGTGTGTGTTTCCTCCGGGTGCTCCAGTTTCCTCCAACAATCCAAAAATGTGCGGGTTAGATTGATTTGGTCATGCTAAGTTGGCCTTAGTGTCAGGGGAATTAGCAAGGTACATACGTGGGGTGACAGGAATAAGGGTGGGATTGTGGTTAGTGCAGACTGAATGGCCTCCTTCTGCACTATAAGGATTCTAATGGAAACTGGTTTCAATCACAAATGATGGTGCACCGTTAATGCTGGTGTCAGTGCAGGCTTTGTTGTACTTTGCAGAAATGATCCTGAAATCCCCTCTTCTGTCAATTACCACTGTGTTATCCACTATCAAGTGCTAAGTTATCAACTCAATTCTTGCCAGAACTCTGCAACACCACTTGTTCTAATTGTTACTCAATGACCTTTGGCACTTGTGGGGTGGATAAGTCAAGGAAAATCTCCTCCAGAGATTTTTAGATCTGCTTCCTGAAATTGTCACCTCTCTTAAATCAAGAAACAAGGAGTACAGCAAGCTGTCAGATAAAGTGTGGTTGCTTTTCTTATGGACATAAGTACAAAATTGAACAATTGGAATCATGAACGGAGTGGGAGGGGGGGAAACAGAGACGTGTCACACATGATCATTGCAGTAAATGTGTTCAATTTGAAACTGGGCCTGTGGCCTTCTCAGCTAAAGAACAAAGTTACTGGGCACTTCCTAAATCTGGAGAAACCCTACCACAGGTCAAACAGCAAGGGTTTCATCCAAGCAAATGCTGTGACCACCTGAGGAAATTTGAAAAGGAATGCAATATATGATTTCAGGAGGTAGACAAGACAAATCACATCATTGAGCAGAATTTTACCGTCCGCCCGCCATGGGAATTGTAGTGGGCAGGACACAAACCATGCAAAAGTCCATTGAGCCCGGAAGAGATTTTCCAGTTATGGGGCGAGCATAGCTGGAAAATTCGCCGGAATTCTACCACCCCATCCACCATGGGATCAGAGTGGGCATGGGGCAGATAATGGGAAGGTCCATTGATCTCGGGTGGGATTTTCTGATCTCAGGTCGAGTGAGGCATTAAAACGCCGCCCATTACATTTGTCTCAAATCCTTTTCTTCAAGTGGACATTGGAGAACTGACAGCAAAATGTCATCAGGCATTTGAACAATGTAATAGACTTGACATGGAAATTATCACCATGCAAAATGACTTGGGCTGAAATCTAGGTCATGGGGCAAAGACTTTTGGGGATTTGCAACACAGAGAAGTACCCTCTCCTGGTGTCGTGTGCATTCAAGGCCTTCTTTTGTTTCACATGCCTCTGTGAAATGTTTTTTTCCCCCCCAGAGAAAAATCATGAAGTCCAACTATCACATCCTCTCACAGATGCCCATCTGATGGACTGTATGAAACTGGCCATGTCAAACTATGACCCAGATTTCACAGAACTCACAGATAGTGTGCAAGCACCAGGTGTTAAACTAAGAATAGGTGAATGTTATGCATAATATATGTTGTTGGGGGTTTGAGTAAAGTTGGATTTTTAAGAGTAGATCTTATGCTGCATTTTTTTTCATTTGTTTATTTATTAGTGTCACATGTGCGCTTACATTAACACTGCAATGAAGTTACTGTGAAAATCCCTTAGTCACCACGTTCAAGTGCCTGTTCAGACACACCGAGGGAGAATTTAGTATGGCCGATGCACCTGACCAGCACGTCTTTTGGACTGTGGGAGGAAACTGGAGCAATCGGAGGAAACGCATGCAGACACGAAGAGAATATGCAGACTCTGTCCAGACAGCGACCCAAGCCTGGTATTGAACCCGGGTCCCTGATGCTGTGAGTCAGCAATGCTAACCACTGTGCTACCCTTTAGAGTCTACAAGTGATTGTGTGCTTAAAAAGGTTGGAGATGACCGTCGATCTTTAAAGCCAACAAATATAAAAAGGTTTTAAAGACAATCAGATGTATTTCTGCAGTGCGTTGGGACTTGGTGAGAAGACAGACAGATTGGGGTTCATCTATCAACAAGGATTGAGTTTATCGGTTTGAATGCTTTTTTTTCCTGCTGATAAAGATTTTTACTTTAATGAATTCCATGGTCATCCACCATTGATTATCGTTTAGGTCAATAATCCTTTAGAATGGAACATTACCATCTATCAACAACATTGAATGCAATGACCATTGATTTAATTCTGCCACCGGCTGCCATCCAAAAGCAAAACAACTCAATGAAACTACCTCGGGGATTCCCCACACCAGCATTATGCATCTGTATAATTAGAAGCCGTACATTTGCCTGGGTGTGACTTCACACATTTAAAGAGTCAAACTGGACACCTCAGAGTGTCACACCTTCATGGTGTGGTTATACATGTTGGCTGTAATGGAAGATTGAGTTGTTTACTTATGCAACTGTTGAGGCCGAATCAATCAAAGGACTTTAATTCAGTCAGTAACTACAACTAACAAGGGGAAGAACAAGGGTAAACAAATCATGTAAGTTTTCAATCAGTCAGCATTTGTGAGACAGCAAATCTTACAAACTTGACTAATTAAATTGACTAATTAATTTCTTGTGACTATTTCGGTTCTGATGTCTGCTAATTCTGGCCTCTTATGCATCTTCAATTTTAATCGCTCCACAATTAGTGGCTACGCCTTCGGCTGTCAAGTTCCTAAACTCGGGAATTCCACCCCCGCCCCCAACTGCTATAAACCTCTCCACCTCACTTTGTTCCTTCAAGCTGCTTCTACAAATTGAGTTCTTTAACCAAATATTTGGCTTCCTTCTGTGACTCAGTCTCTAACCATTCTAAGAGGTTCTTTGGGAGGCGGTTCCATTTAGCCCATTGTGTCTCTACTAGCCATGTAAGAATCCAATCCTACTTCACAGTTATTAGTCTGCAGCCCATGTCAGTTATGGCACTCAGCTGTACACCCAAATGTTTTTCAAACGCAATTAGGCTTTGTTCCCCCGCCGCCCATTCAAGCAGTGAGTTTCTGACACTCCACACAGGTGCCCACTGCTCCCCATCCCACCACCCCCTCCCTCCCCCCACTCCCCTCTCCCCCAACCCCACTATCCTCTGAATGTAAATTTGTTTTTTCTCAATTCCCTTCCAATGCTTCTATCTGGAAATTTGAAATTGGAAATTTAATCTGGAATAGATGCTGGAATTCTGTGTGTATGTGCATGGTGAGGGTACATGAGTATGTGTACACGAGAGAGTGCATTGCTGAAAAGTCAGAATTAAAACTGTTTCAAGATTGGAAATTTAATTTGGGAGGATTGTGTGTGTGAATGTGTGCGTGCGTGTTTGCATGCTTGTGTGTGTGTGGTGTTACATGAGTGAGTGTACAAGCGTGAATATATTTCTGAACATTCAGAATATCTTTTTATTGATTCGTGGGACATGGGCATCGCTGGTTGCCATGCATTTATTGCCCATCCCTAGTTGCCCTTGAGAAGGTGGTGAACTGAATGGCTTGCTCGGCCATTTCAGAGGGCAGTTGAGAGTCAACCACATTGCTGTGGCTCTGGAGTCACATGTAGGCCAGACCAGACAAGGATGGAAGATTTCCTTCCCTACAGGACAATAGTGAACCAGATCGGTTTTTCCGACAATCGACAATGGTTTCATGGGCATCGGTAAATTCTTAATTCCAGATTTTTTAAAATCAAATTCAGTTTCCACTATCTGCCGTGGCGGGATTCAAACCCGAGCCCCCAGAACATTAGCTAAGTTTGGAATTTGATGCTAAATTGGAAATTTACTTTGGAAGAGATACTGTGTGAATATGGTGTTGTTACATGAGTGTGTGCACACAAGTGAGTGTTTGTCTATTAGAAAGAGAGAGATGCATGATGGGAGCCATTTCTGCAACTGCAATACCCACAATGCACCAGGACCCCCAAGCCAAGAGACAACTGCACTCACCTGATGAAGGGGCAGCAAGCACTCTGAAAGCTAGTGGCTTTTGCTACCAAATACACCTGTTGGACTTTAACCTGGTGTTGTGAGACTTCTTACTGTGTTTACCCCCGTCCAGTGCCGGCATCTCCACATCACAACTGCAAAATTCCAGCTTCTCCTTGAATGTGAGAGAGAGGTTAAGCGAAAGGGAAGTAAATGAGGGAATGAGAAAAAAAAGAGGGGAAGAGAGAAAAATAAATATATTAAATGAAACTGTTGTAACTCAATTTGCCAGCTGTTTTCTTCACGAGCTAAAGTAGCTTTCCTCTGTCCTGAAGAGAATCATTTTCATCAACGGCTAATCAACATCAACAGTATTGACATTTTCTTTGGTGATGATAATATCCTCTTCAAAAAGACAAGCAAAATCCAAATTACCAGAGGCAGGTATAGACAGGGTTGAAGGGTGGGTGGACAAATGCTGCATTCAGACGGCCCAGTCAATACAACCGTCAGATGAAATTGACTGTGGTGTTCTCCACCTACCTTATTAAATGAGGGGCTAAAATTACCTTCAGCTTCCCGATAATTGTATCCACTCAAAGCCAGGATAAGTAATGAAAGTGAATGGAAAAGCTAGAAGACAAAGTTCCTATGCCTGCTCAGGGATTGAATTTGATTGGGATGAATCTTCTTTGACTCAAACCACAAAGGTTTGTGAACGTGATAAACAGAACCTATTTGACGGCAAAGACCATCTTCTACAATACTGAAGAAGTACATCGAACAGCAACCCAACGACATTACTGGATTGTCAACAGTAGGAGGAATTATATTGCTAAATATAATGGCACGGCAGCATAGTTGGTGGCACGGTGGCACAGTGGTTAGCATTGCTGTCTCACAGCGCTGAGGACTCAGGTTCAAATCTGGCCTTGGGAGACTGTCCGTGTGGAGTTTGCATGTTCTCCCCGTGTCTCGATGGGTTTCTCTAGGTGCACTGGTTTTCTCCCACAGTGCAGATTAGGTGGATTGGTCATCCTAAATTGCCCCTTAGTGTCCAAAAATGTGTAGATTAGGGGGATAAATGCGTGGGGATAGGGCGGGGAAGGTGGGCCTGGGTAAAATGCTATTGATGAGTCGGTGCAGTTTCGATGCACTGTAGGGATTCTATGAACAAATATATACAAAAGTGAATGGCTTTGTTCAATTGAGGACAGAGCATATATAAAGAAAGCTTGTTCTGAGCATTGTACAGGCTGGATGGCTTCCTCAGCCCCCAAAATGTAATTCAATAAGCTTCCTTTAAAAATAAATTATTTTGTCACTAGGTCCCTTTAAGGGGCTATTATGTTGATTCAATTTGTCAAGTTGTTAATTTACCAATTTGTTAAAGATGCACTCTAAAGAGTATAGAGAGAGAGAGAGAGAGAGACGCCTGTCTTGGAAGCAAGGAGGCTGAGATATGTCATGCTGTGAATAATCCTATTATCGAGAAGGAGGCGATGGTGGCTTTGTCACTAGATAAGTAATCCAGAGAACTAGAATAATGTTCCGTGGTCTCAAGTTTGAATCCCACCACAGCAGATGGTGAAATTTCAACTCAATAAAAATCCGGAATTCAGAGTCTATCGATGACCATGAAATATTATTGATTGCTGTAATGAATATAAAACACATCTGGTTTACTAATGCCCTTCAGGGAAATCCTTATCTGGTCTGCCATATATGTGCCTCTAGTGCTGGAATTTTACCACCACGCCCTGGAACTGGGGTGGGGCGCAGCACACAGAACGGAATTCTCTGTTCACCTCAGGTGGGATTTTATGAGCCTCGCCCGTGCGAGGTCGTAAAATATTGGCATAGGTGCCACATGCTCCAGGAAGCCACTCAGTTCAAGGGCAGTTTGGGATGGGCAATAAGTGCCCATATGAATGAATAGTAAAAACATCCATACTTGATTTCATACCAGCTAGGATCAATTTAACACATTTTGTGCCAGTATTTGGATGTGAATCTTAAACCTCAATTTTAACCAATGGAATGTGTTCAGATTACATGCTTGCTTTACGTTCTATCACAATTTTTATTCTCCATTGACTTAAAAATCGGAAGGGGCTTAAAAAAAAGTGGCTAAAGCGAAACTGCAGTAATGTGCATTGAACTGAGAAACCAGAATAGGATAGGATGGCCAGTGGACAAGGTTTCACAGGCCATGCACACTTCCAGATTATCTCACCACCCAGCACACAATAATTTTGGTAGGAGATCAGCACAAGCCCCAAATAAATGATGGAAAGAGCCATTTCTTTAAAATTCCACAAGACCGTAAGATATAGGAACAGAATTAGGCCATTGGGCCCATCAAGTCCGCTCTGCCATTCAACCATGGCTGATAAGATCCTCATCCCTTATTCTCCTGTCTTCTCCCCGTAACCCTTGATCCCCTTATTAATCACGGACTTATCTATCTTTATCTTAAAGACACTCAGTGATCCGGCCTTCACATCCCTCTGTGGTAAGTTCCACAGATTCGCCACCCTCTGGCTGAAGAAATTCCTCCTCATCTTAGTTTTGAAAGAGAGTCCCTTCACTCTGAGGCTGTGCCCTAGTGTTCTAGTCCCTCCCATTAGGGGAAACATGCTGTCTATGTCTACTCTATCTTGGCCTTTCAGTATTCTGTAAGTTTCAATTAGATCTCTCCTCATCCTTCTAAAGTCCATTGAATATAGACTGAAACTCCTCAACCACTCCTCATATGACAAACCCTTCATTCCTGGGATCATTCTTGTGAACCTCATCTGGACCCCCTCCAAGGCCAGCACATCCTTCTTTAGGTATTCAAAGGCATCTCAGGAAGAACTCCAGCCACAAGTGTTAATCGGCTTTGCTGAATTAGAGGTTTTGCAGTTGGGAAAACTGTGATCTGGATCTTTTATGTAGCTGTATCCCGATTATTTTCAAATCCTTTCCTCTGTGTGGACTTCCAGTCAAACATTTTCACTTGTTTCCATTATCCATCTGCCTTTTCCACATCTATAAAGCCAACAGACAATGCAAATGACTTTGAAATAGGGACTGAGTTGTACCTGTGTGTCTTGGCATAATTAATTCCCTGTGCATATACCCTATCTCCATTTCACCCAAAGACTTCACATTAGTATTGAATTCCTAAGCAGCACACTAGGTCATCATAGTGAGCTGATTTGAGTATAGGGATAAACGTGTTTTACTGCAGTTGTTAGTGAGGCCACACCTGGAGTACTGTGTGCTGTTTTGGTGTCCTTATCTGAAGAAGGATGTCTTTGCTATAGAGGGAGTACAGTGAAGGTTTACCTGGGGTGGCAGGTCTGTCATATAAGGAGATACTAAGTCAGTTAGGATTATATTCACTGGAGTTTAGAAGAGTAAGGGGGATCTCATACAAAATTCTAACAGGATTAGGAGGATAGATACAGAAAGAACGTTCCTGATGGTTGGGGAGTCCATAATTGGGATCATAGTTTGAGGATTAGGACTGAAGTGAGGAGACATTTCTTCACCCAGAGAGTGGTGGAAGTGTGGAATTCACTGCCACAGAAATGAGTTGAGGCCAAAATGTTATGTTATTTCAAGAAGAAGTTAGATATAGCTCTTGGGCTAAAGGGATCAAGGGATATGGGGAGAAGGCAGGATCAGAATATTGAATTTGGTGATCAGTCATAATCAAAATGAATGGTGGAGTAGGATTGAAGGGCCGAATGGCCTACTCCTGCTTCTATTTTCGATGTTTATATGTAACCAAAACAACCCACATTATACAGAGATTAAAATGCAAAAAAAATCCCAAACTGTTCACAGTGTAGTAATTCAAACTCAAACTGACACTGAAGCAAAGGAGACATTAAGACAGGGAAGCCAAGAAATTGGGCTGCATAGCGCTGCTGGTGCTAGCCCTCTGGAAGAAAATGGCAGCGAAAATACTTTCAGCCATTTCTGGTGTGCTCCAAACAATTTCTGTTTCCATTTCAAGCTTTAGAAGTAAGTGTGCAAAGAGGTTTATTTCCAACTTTCAATCTCCATCACTAATGCCACGAGTGCTGCATCAGAAAAACTGGAAGCTCTCTCTCTCTCCTGTTTTGCTTCAAGCATTCTAAGGACAGTTTGTCTGTTACATGATTGAAGCTCAGCTTTAAAAGGGGCAGGTTGCCTTTAAGAGGTCCATGTTACCTATATATCATGCTGGCCATTTAGGCTGCTGGGGCTCCTGCTGAGTGCAGTGAGTAACCGGTACTTTCCACACTGGGTTGCATCTTGAAATCATTGAGATGAATCGGCTTGCTACAGTGGAACTGGGTATGGGGTAATTGCACATTACAATCCTTACAGTCCAATCATAGTTACAATCATTACAGTCCAAAGATGTGCAAGTTAGGTTGATTGGCCATGTTAAATTGCCCCTTAGTGTTCTGGGATGTGTAGTCTAGAGAGATTAGCAGGTTAAATATGTAGGGTTACAAGGATAGGGCCTAGGTGAGATTGTTGCCAGTACAGACTCGATGGGCCAAATGACCTTCTTCTGCACTGTAGGGATTCTTGTGTCTGTAAAGGGGCCTTATCCACTATCTCCCTGAAAATCTATTAAGGGCTGTCTTAAAGAAGGAGATTCCGGTGGTTAACTCTGTTGCCTCACAGCGCCAGGGACCCAGGTTGAAATCCAGCTTCAGATGCATGTCCATGTGAGTTTGCACACCCTCCCTGTGCCTGTGTGTGTTTTCTCTGGGTGCACCAAATTCCTCCTGCAGTCCAAAGATGTGCGGATTGGGTGGATTGGCCATGTTAAGATGCCACATAATGTCAGGGAGATTAGCAGAGTACAAACATGTGGTTATGGGGATAGGGCCTGGGTGGGAGTGTTGTGCGTGCAGGCTCTGTAACAACTTCAATCAGGGATTTGAGGTTGGCCTGTCAGAGTATGAATTCCCTGATTAAGGGTCAAATTGATGAGCCAGTCAGGAAGTCTCTTGCTTTGTATTTAACCAGGGCTGTCAGTTCCTCTGGGACTCCAAGTGTAGGCTGCTTATTGAAAGCATTCTGTATGCTGGGGACAGACTTATAAATAAAGGGATTTTGGTGAAGAAACTTTTGCCTCCAAGGATTTATTACAGGCTCAATGGGCTGGATGGCCTCCTTCTGCACGGTAGGGAATCTATGATTCCATGAGACGGAGGTCAACATTTTAAGGTGTTTATTGGGATAGAGTTACAAATCGAGTAATATATGACAAAAGAACATTAAATGATTTAAAGCTTATTTATTAGTCACAAGTATGCTTATTTTAACATTGCAATACTGTGAAAATTTGCTGCATTTAAAAGTGAATTGGGTTTTATAATCAATATTCTCTGCGCTTGCATTGCAACAATTGTCTTTTTAAAATAATGACTGGAAGGTGCTTGTTCGAAATGCCGACATCTTGTCCATTAAGCACCATACGCCTTTTAAGTCACAATGCCTGAATGATGAGGCAGAGCAGTGACAGAGAAGGGAAGGAGAGGAAGCAAATCCTGCACTCCGGGGCTCACTACCATGTGGGACATCCTGACCCATGTACCCAAAGGTCTACAGGTTGAAAATCAGCCTGGTTATCCAGCCACATAAGGACCCATGGCAGAAACTCCCCTGTGCCTGTAAAGGTACCTTATCCACTATCTCTCCCATAATCTATCAAGGGGTGTCTTAAAGATGACCCTGATTAGATGTCATCCCCGCATCGATGGACAGCCACCTCCATCGCCGATTGTCTTTTTTGTCAGGTCTGAGTTTCATATTGACCTATATTCCTTTTTTAAGAAGGGATGTTATACCTTTGACGCACAGCCACTTTTATGGGATTGTACTGCTGACGGAACATCTCTTATTCTCGTCACGGAGACTTGGATGTCATTTAAACGGCAAGCCCAAGGAAAGAGGTTGCATGTGTCACAGGCCCAATAGGATGGAAAGCTGATTAAAAGCCACCAGAAAACTTAACAAAGAAGTTAATAAGAAAGCTCTGACCTCTTCCTCCCATGCAATATATCTAGCTGGTGTGGGCTTTACTATGATTGATAGATCTGAATAAAGACTTGACCTCCATTCTGAGCGTCCTACTATCTGAGGAAAGCATCGCACCCCCAGAAAGCCATATTACTGTATGAGAGACAATATAATGCAGTCTGGATTCTGCATCACCACAGAATCATAAGTCATGATGGGACAGAATGAGCCACCAGTTTGTGTACAGTTCTCTGACAAGCCTCCAAACAGTCCACATCAAAGTGGCAATTAATAAGAGAGCATAATATAAAATTCAACAAGATGATTTTGCCAGGATTTGTGCCCAGACCTGAATCTGTTCAGAATCTATGTAAATTAATTTGCCAGAATTTTATATGTCAAGTTACTTGCATATCAATATTTTTTTCAATGTTGTCCTTGGGATGTGAACAAAAGGGACATAGAATCATAGAATCCCTACAGTGCCAAATTTGGCCCATTGAGCCCTGCACTAAAAACAATCCTGCCCAGGCCATATTCCCGTGACACCACGTATTTACCCTTCTAATCCCTCTGACACTGTTCAGCAACCTAATCCGCACATCTTTGAAATGTGGGAGGAAACCGGAGTACTCTGAGGAAGGACATGGTCACTTTTATTGTCCATCTTCATTGTCCTGAGATAATTCGGAATCAGACACCGAGGGCCAGCTTTTACCCATGGAGTCAGAAACTGGGGCTGTTTCCAGGTCTTGAACCCACTCCTGGGGGGTGAAGCACATGGGATTTTGATGGAGATGCCCCTTTAAGTGGCATGAAGACAGGGTCTTAAAGTTGGAGGGTCAATCAGAGGTCTTTCAGCTTGAGAGAAGCAGATGGGATTTTGATGGATGGTAAGTAACTGAGCAAAAAATTCATGATGGCGGCAAACAGTTCAGACCAGTATTCTTATGTCCCTGTTTTACTGTTCGATCCTCATGGGTGCCAATGGCTGACCAGATATGGGGCAAATCCATGAAGATGTAGAAGAAGGAGAAGGGCACCAGCGGAAGCCTGTTAATTCAAAGTAGATATCCCAGGGTCACGAAATGTCACCAATTACATCAGCCAGTCCCCAGCAAACAGTTTTCATATATGTGGACGCTACAATTCTTCAGGGAAATGCTATCATCAGCAACAGCACAGACAAATTCCGTGTCATCAACATGGCTAAAACCATGACAAGCCTTAACTTGGCCTCAACATGATGCACGAATACATCTTCAGATGTCCATCACAACCTGGACCATGCTGATATAAGTCAGAGGCAGATGAGACAGAGAAAGTGCTTGGCCAAACCACATCCCACTATGCCAGGAATGGCAGTAGAAAGTATGTCTTTGCACCCTTCAGGATATGATTGTATGTGCAAACAAGTACTGCAGCGACTGCACATTGTGCAGGATTATGCCACCTGTGAGTTGGAACAACTCCTTCAATTAAATCCCACACTATCCATCCACCACCAGTACCTAGTGTCAGCAGCGTGTGACATCTGTAACGTACAGTACTGTCAAATAGCCCAACTCCCTGTGACTCCACAGTCTATACCAACAGATAAAGGCTTCAGTTGGAGGGAAGGATATCAACAACAAAGATTCCCTGGAACATTCATGGCACCTTGGCATGCAGAAATCCAGCAGCTGGGAGCATCTCTGGACCTCTTCAACCAGGACCTACAGATCATAGAATCACAGAATCCCTACAGTGCAGATGGAGGCCATTCAGCTTATTGAGCCTGCACCGACAACTATCCCCACCCTAACCTCGTAACCCCACATATTTACCCTGCTAGTTCCCTAGCACTAAGGGGCAATCTACCATCACCAATCAACCTAATCCACACACCTTCGAAGTGTGGAAAGAAATTGGAGCACCATGAGGAAACCCATGCAGACACGGGAGAACGTACAAACTCCGTACCGACATTTACCTGAGGCCGGAATTGAACCCAGGTCCCTGACGCTGTGAGGCAGCAGTGCTAACCATTGTGCCAGTGTGCTGCCCATGCCGTTACTGGTTACTCAAGGGGTGCACAGATCCTCCTGCTTCTTGTCCACTTGCCCTGCTTTGCAACATTCTGACAAGTAGTAAAAAAAGCACACCATGCTTCCAGCTTCACATGATCTTGCACATATATGTCTACTTACATGCTAATGAGTGATGTGGACTATGATGCACCTGTGACCTCAATGGTTATGAGCTAGACTAGAGATTTTGTACATTAGACAGGCAACTCTTTGAGAAAATGTTCCGACTGTTACAAATTTAAAAGGGTTACAGGCTGCTTTAAGAGCTAATCACATGATTTGATGATGATGTCATTAAGGTGTTTACAGAGACTGTTGCTTTACTTTCAGTTTGTACTCTGTGCAGTGCAGAGAACATGTCTTTCAATAAAACCTGTTAGTTTGAATGTACATGTGCAAATCACATATTTTCTTTTTTGTTTAAAATGCACACCTAACATAGTTAGGACATTGTGTCTACTCAGTAACCCACCTTGCACATATTAGACATAGTGTAAATAAATGAGTTTTAAGTTAACAGCTAATTCAGGCTACAGTCCCTCTTTACAAGATATTCCGCTCCCTGCCAAAGTTATATTGGTTGAGGTGAAAAAGCTTCAAGGAGATTCACCCCAACTGTACTATGTTACTTCTCTTTCTGCAGCAGAAAAGAACTGGACATCTCCGAACAGGATTAAATCATCCATTAAAATAAAAATGACCATTAAATATGCTATATCCTGGGCACCGATAAGCAGAAAAGAAAGATTTGTATTTATATAACTCATTTTACATGATGCCCCAAAACATATTGTAGCCAATCAAATCCTTTGGAATTGTGGTCACTGTTGTAACATGGGAAAAGCAGTAGTCAACTTTCATGTCAGCAAGACTCCACAAGCCACAGTATGAATAATGAATGACCAAATAAGCTGTTCTATTGGCCAATGCCTATGTAGCCACTTTAAGGGTCAGGTGATTCGGGGTATGGGGTGATTTGCCCAGGAACCATCCTGAGACGGTAGTTGTCACTTAGAGTGCAGAGTGAGTAAGATCTGATTAAATCTCTGTGTTACCTCTGTGTCTGTGCAGTGAGTTCTTGAAGATATCCTTGGTTCTAAAGAATTTAACAAATGTATCAAGGAGAACTCCCCTGCTTTCCTCTACAAAACAATGCCATGATATCTTTTGTATGCACCTGTAGTGATTGTCCCTTTAAGGGCAACACAGCAGAGTAAGGGTCATCCGACCTGGGTAATCAATTGGGCTGCAGAGTGGAGAATCACCCCAGGGGGAGGAGCTCTCTTAGGCAGGAGGCATTCCAGAACTAGTGGCAGACATGCTGCTGCTCTTGTTGATTCTTGTAAATAAATCTTTTGTTCGTGAGTAGAGTCTCCGAAAGTGCATTATTACAGCTCCTGAGGGTAGTCGACTCAGTTCAGGCACCAGATTAGCTGGTCATCTGAAAGATGGCACCACTAACTTCAAAGAATCCCTCAGTATAGTAGTGAAATGAAAGTCTTGATCATGTGCTCGAAACACTGGAATGGGGAGGACGGGGACTTAAAATCATCCCTGATGATTTATGGCTGAGATCTGACCATTTGTTATTGACATCAAAGAAACTTAAATATCCAGCACTGCCAGGGGCAACCAAACAGGTGCTGCCATTTTGGTGCCACCTCCTGAGAGAAATTTCTATCCCCCAATCTTCTGACTTGAAGGTAATATGCTGGCGCTGAGCTACCTTATATATCAAAAGATGTGTGGGTCAGGTTGATTAGCCATGCTACATTGTCCCTTAGTGTCATGGGGACAAGCAATGTAAATATGTGGGGTTACTTGGGTAAGGACTGGGTAGGATTTTTGTTGGCGCCAGCTCTTTTCTTTAATTTATTCATGGGACATGGGCATCGTTGGCTGACCAGCATTTGACACCCATCTCTAGTTGCCCCTGGAGGGCAGATGAGAGTCAACCACATTGCTGTGGCTCTGGAGTCACATGTGGGCCAGACCAGGTAAGGGTGGCAGATTTCCTTCCCTAAGGGACATCAGTGAACCAGATGGGCTTTTCCGACAATCAACAATATTTTCATGGTCATCAGTCGATTCTTAATTCCAGATTTTTTCTATTGAATTCAAATTCTACCATGGTGGGATTCAAACCCAAGAACATTAGCTTAGTTCCTGGATTAATAGTCTAACGATAATACCACTAGGCCATCGCCTCCCTTTAATGGGCTGACTGGCCTCCTTCTGCACTGCAGGGATTCTACGATTCTAGAAAACAAAGCCACAACAGAGAGAAAAAGTACACAATAAAGACACCGTGATTGACAAGATTGTGGGAATATCATTACTGGGATCAGGGCAGGAAACCATAAGCCAGAAGAACGATAACAAAGACAGAATTCTGATATTTATTCCAAAAGCTCAGCAGTTTATTTATTCAAAGCACAAACACATTCATCGAAACTAGATTTCACCCTCACTGCCCCCAACACAAAGAAATTTACAAAATGCCAAGACACTGCTTTACCTTTGAAATAGGATTCCTGAAAGCCCCACAAATGGCAACTGCCCACTTGTTTGCTGCATAGTTCAGATGGTGAGCTTGCCTGCAGCTTTTTGCAGCTAATGTCATCCTTGCTCTTTGACATTTAAGTCAAAGGGAGATTCATTGCCAAGCTGCCACTCAGAGATAACCTGGTAGAAAGCATCAAAAAGTAAGAATGTCAACTTTTTTGCGCCAGATCGAATGGGCAATATTGTCAATGTAGGGTAGAAGGGTAATTGGAGATGGAGGAAATCATCAAAAACCATACAAGGTGCAGCATTTATTTCTGCTGTAGATTGACATGATCAATTTTATTGGTGCAGGTCTCCAAGAATAATGGTTTTACATTTAGTTGCTTGGTTTATTTTCCAATGTACTCTTTCATGCAACTTACAATTCCCATCAGATTCCAAGGCAGGCTGGATTCTGAATATTTAAAATTTCCAGAATTTCTACATTTATTTCCTTAAGCTGATTAATTATTCAACAACATTGAGTTTTGTGCAGCTGTTAGGATATTTGTTGTGAGCTGACCTAGCAATGGTTACACTTCATTCTTTGATGCAAGCCCCTCTCCATGCATGTTAAATCCACTGCGTATGAAGATTATGTATAAAAGACAAATGAAGAAAAGAAATTTGTGAAGCACCGCTTTGCAACTCTCAAGATTATAGAATCACTTCAAGGCAGAAGGAGGCCATGTGGCCCATCGAGTCTGCACTCACTACAATCCCACACCGGCCCTAATCTCATAAACCCACATATTTACCTTGCTAATCCCCCTGTCACTAAGGTCAATTTAGCATGGCCAATTAACCTAATCCCCACATCTTTGGACTGTGGGAGGAAACCGGAGCACCCAAAGGAAATCCACACAAACACGGGAAGAATGCATAAACTCCACACAGACAGTGGCCCAAGCCAGGAATCGAACCCTGGCACTGTGAAGCAGCAGTGCTAACTACTGTGCCACCGTTGCTGCCCTTAATATGTCCCAAAGGACTATACAGACAGTGGGTTATTTCTGAGATGTGGTCACTGTTGCAATGCAGAAAATGCATGAACCAATTTACCCACAGCGAGGTCTCACAAACAGCAGTGAGGTAAATATCCAGATATGCTTCAGTGATGTTGCTTGAGGGTTAAATCTTGGCCAGGGCACTGGGGACATGTCCCCTGCTTTTCTTTGAGCAGCACATGATATCTTATTTACCTAAACATCCACGCAGGATCTCAGTTTACAGTCTCAATTGATAGACAGCTCCTCCAGCTGTGCGACACTCCCTCAGCACTGGACTATTAACCTGGCATAAGCATTCAGGCCTCTGGTCGTGGGGTTTGAACTAATGGACCCCTGATTCGGAAGTGAGAGTGTTACTAACTGAGCCATGAATGACACCTGCAGGGAAGGAAGATGCCACATTATTCTAATTGTGTGCTGAGTTTAGAGGTAAGATTTTTCAGGTGATGAGGTTTCACACCCAAAGAATTGGCAGGGAATACACCCCCACCAATCACAGCAGTCCCACAGCAACTTAATGCTGCCTGGAGTGTTAATTGGCAGCAGAAGAGTCTTCAATCCTGTGATATATGTATATATGGTATGTTGGCGTCTGGGGTGTGGACTGTCCCTTTAAGAGTGTGGGTCATGTGACCCTGGGCAATTAGCTCCGCCCAGTGTAGGACTCAATTGGATGGTCTGAGATCTGACTGTGGAACAGTGCACACTTCTAATGAAGAGTTCTCAGTGTTCAAGTTACCGAGTTTACCTTGTGATTCTTTATGCACCCTTAGGCAATAGGAACATTCATAATAGGCCCCTCACCTGAGCAGAAGCCCCGCCTCAGACGGCTGCCACCAGCCATTCTAATTGGCCGGCAACTTTGTTGTCCTGGCAGTGCCAGTGGCAATGACAGAGGCTACAAATAGAGGTCAGATATTACACTGGAATTCTCTTACCTTGCCCGTGGCTGGGATACTCCGGCCCCACTGCTGTGAACAGACATTTGGATGAGCGTCAAATTCTCCATTCTCGCTGGCAGTGGGAGCGGAAAGTACGAGGCTGGAGAATTTTGTCCAACGCCTCAGGACCAGGTCAGTTCAGATGGTCTCACGGTATGCTGGGGGTTGAGATCAGAGGGGATGATGGGGACGGATGCTGACATGGAGAGTGGGGCTGGCGAGAGGTCATAATGGAGATGCTAGAGGTGGGGTGTTGGGGCCATTCACAGGATGAAAGACATTGGGGCGGGAGGGGGAAGTGCCCAATCTATCTCCCCTTGAGACGGGCAATCTCCCCTTCCCACCCAAGGTTCAACTTCCCAGACATCCCCCTCCTCAACCCTGAATTCTCCCGGCCAACCTCAAAACTGAGGCTGATGTGTGAAATAGCTCTAACTGGCCTTTCACTCACCGCGTCTGCCCCTGACCTATCTGGAATTTTCAGAGGGGCAGAGTTTACAGACAGATGGGAGGTGTGCAGGTGAATAGTGGATAGGCCACCGGGGGAATAATACAGGCTCCACCCCAACCTGCAAACCCAATGGCCGGGGACCATAAAACTCTGCCCCATATTAACCACACACAGAGGAGAGAAAGATATGGGGCAGGGTTTTACGGCGCAACATGAGTGCAGTCTGCATTTCAGGCCCCCTTTTAGGTGAGGGTAGACAACAGGCTTCCTCAACAAGGACAATATGCTAATGTTTTATCTGTGACACATGTGGCACATGTGGTTAGCACTGTTGCCTCACAGCACCAGGGACCCTGGTTTGATTTCCGGCTTGTCTGTGTGGAGTTTACACGTTCTCCCCGTGTCTGCGTGGGTTTCCCCTGAGTGCTCCGGCTTCCTCCTGCAGTTCAAAGATGTGCGGGTTAGGTGGATTAGCCATGTTAAATTGCCCCTTAATGTCAGGGGGTCTAGAGTAAATGCATGAGGTTATGGGGCTAGGGCCTGGGTGGGATTGTGATCGGTGCAGACTCAATGGGCCGAATGGCCTTCATCTGCACTGTAGGATTCTATGATTCTGTGAACGTTTTGCCGGAATTGAATGTCTTTTACTGGCTCTGAATAAAAATGATAATTTGTCTTTTCTTTCCCGGATGCTGGCTTGAGGTGCTGTTGATTTCCAACCTTATTTTGTGGACCAGTATTTGCATCTTATACAAACAGACTTCTGATGTTGCAACTGTGTCTGAGAATTCCAGTCCTCATTAAAGGAATCTGCAGACGCAATAAACAGGAGACTGATTAAATGCCAAATTTCAACCTCAATTAAAAATAAACTGATTGCCAAAATTGTAATGGGCTTGTATTTCCAGCTCCAGTTTCAGAAATGAGGCAGAAAGAATTAAAATCTGTTGTTGTCGTTTGTTGCCAACTGTGTCAGTGATATATATGATTTACATTCTGATGGTATGTGGCACTAGAACTGCTGCCATGGACTAGTCATCCAAACAGCGTGAGTTCAAGCGACACACCGGCAATTTGAATTCTGTTTTCTCGATTAAATTCTGGAAATATGAAGTTAGAATCAATAATAAATGATCAAAAAGCAACTGGTTCACTATATTCTTTGGGAAAAGAGCCCTCCTGTTCTTATCTATCTATTCTTTTATTCATTTATGGGATGTAGGTACTGCTGTCTAGGCCAACATTTATTGCCACCCCCTGCAGAAACCATAGAAACCCTACAATACAGAAGGAGGCCATTCGGCCCATTGAATCTGCACTGACAACAATCCCACCTCAGCCCTATCCCCATAATCCCACATATTTACCCCAATGATCCCTCTAACCTACTCATCCCAGGATACTAAGGGGCAATTTAGCATGGCCAATGCATCTAACCCACACATCTTTAGACTGTGGAAGGAAACTGGAGCACCCGGAGGAAACCCGCACAGACACGTGGTTAACCTGCAAATTCCACGCAGCAAGTGACCCAAGCCAAGAATCAAACACAGGTGCCTGGAACTGGGAAGCAGCAGTAATAACCACTGTGCCACCATGATGCCCAGAAGTTGATGGGGAGCTGCCTTTTTGAACCACTGCAGTCCCTGAAGTGTAAGTACACCCACAGTGTTGTTAGGAAGGGAGCTCCAGGATTTTGACCTGCAACGTTGTAGGAAGTCAGGTGTGTGACTTGGAGGGAAACTTCCATGTAGTGGTGTTCCTGGGTATCAGCCGACCTTGTCCTTCAAGATGGCAGTGGTCGTGGGTTTGGAAGGTGCTGCCTCAGGAGTTTGGTGAGTCCCTGCAGAACTTGTTCACCCTTAACTGTTCACGTAATTAGCTTATTAAGAGTCTTGTTTGGGTGAAAATTCATTTCAAGGCAACTATTGAAAAGAGCCACTAATGTTGACCTAGCCATTAATGCCTACATCACTACAAATTAAATTGCGCTTAACTGTAATCAACCATTTCTTCTGATCGCACCCCTAAGTGCTGACATCAGTGAGAAAGGTGCATAATGAGACTCTTGAGAATGTGTTGATGCTCCACTATTTTGGAGCTGGATCTTAACTGACCATTTCCCCCATGGCAGTGGCTGTCTGCTTTGACCTCAAGCTGTACAGAGAGTGGATGATAGGGTGATGGACTTAAAGGCTATGGGGGATGTGCAGGGAAATGGAGTTAAGGTGGCACACTAGTTAGCACCGCTGCCTCATAGCGCCAGCAACCTGGGTTCAATTCCAACCTTGGGTGACTGCCTGTGAGGAGTTTCCACATTCTCCCCTTCCTAACAACACTGTGGGTGTACCTACATTTCAGGGACTGCAGTGGTTCAAGAAGGCAGCTCCCCATCATTTTTTGGGCAGCACAGTGACATGATGGTTATTACTGCTGTTTCCAGAGACTTGGGTTCAATACCCGGCTTCGGGTCACTGTCTGCGTGGAATTTGCACTTTGCCTGCATGGGTTTCCTCAGGGCATTCTAGTTTCCTCCCACAGTCCAAAGATGTGCAGATTAGGGGGATTGGCCATGCTGAATTGCTCCTCAGTGTCAGGGGAATTAGTAGGGGATAGGTCTTAAGTGGGAATGTTGTCGGTGCTGACTTGATGGGCCAAATGGCCTCCTTCTGCACTGTAAGGATTATATGCTTCTAAGATTTTATTGAAGGGTGGAGCTAGTTTGATAAACCAAATAGCCTACTCCTGCTCTTGTTTTTTATGATCTTTAAAGACTGTGCAGATGTATAGAGAAACAGCCATTTTATCCTTGACTTCCCCAAGCAAGCCTGACTATTAGGTCCACTGGTTACCATGGCCATTAATCAGTCTGGCAGCTGACCTCATAGTACGGACAAAGTCATTGGTTAGTGCTTCAGTAACACATTCATAAAGTGACATCTTTAGAGTGGAGATAAAGAAGGTGATAAAACTGGCATCAGTTATCAAGTTGCATAGGGATCCTTCATAGTCTTAAATTCTCTAAATCCCCACACCAAACTCCACTAAATCTTCCTTCTACAGAAGGACTGAAGGATCAGGATTTGCGTTGTTCCTTTTCCTTATATATCTGATCTGCAAGAGACATGACGAAGATAAGAAGATATCATTGTTGGGACATACAATAATAAATATGGGCCTTTGTGTATCCAGTAATGGTGATAATTATATGGACATGTTGTCACGATCATAGGGATACTGCTAACCAAAATAACCAAATTTACCAAATGTTCTTCAAATTCACTCAGAATGGCAACATTTTTGTGACTTTTATTTTAACATGAATCTGGATCGATGTAAATTAACAGGCAAAAATAATAGTTGGTATGAAATGTGGATTACACATGGGAAAGTAGACACAGCAAGATTATCTGGCACAGTGGTTAGCACTGATGCCTCACAGCTCCAGAGGTCTGGGTTTGGGTCATTATCTGTCTGAAGTTTGCACGTTCTCCCCATGTCTTCGTGGGTTTCCTTCGAGCGCTCCAGTTTCTTTCCATAGTCCAAGGATGTGTGGGTTAGGTGCATTGGCTATGCTAAATTTAGTGTCCCGGGATGTGTAGGTTAGAGGGATTAGCAGGGTAAATATGTGGGATTATAGGGATAGGGCCCGGGTGGGATTGTTGTTGGTGTGGACTCGATGGGTCGAATAGCCTCCTTCTGCACTTGGGGTTTCTATGATCATTCACATTTTCCAGGCAGCCTACTCCTGTATAGCCCAGTTTCAGTCACACAGTTCACCCAAGCGGTATTCCAGTTCCATACTGTTCATCTGTACATCGTTTCCACAAGGGCTTCTGAAACGCTATAATCCTGCTATATTTGAATAATAAATTCAAAAAAATGAAAAAAAAGTGGGAATCGAACCCAGGTCCCTAGAGCTGTGAGGCAGCAGCGCTAACCTAAGAGGAGGTCTCAATTTAATGCCCATCCAGAAGATGGTACCTCTGCTAATAAACCTGGTGTTGTCAGACTTTTTACAATGTAGGCCTCCCTCAGTGCTGCAACAGAAGCCTAGATGATGTGGCCCAGGTCTCATGTTGTGAGGGTATAAATCTGTGACTCTCTAACTCAGAGACGAGAGTGCGACCATCGGAGCCACAAGAGTAAGGAGAAAATAAGAATGTGAAGGCTGGGTAGTCAAAAAGGTTTCACTTTCAACACACTGTCAGTTTCTGAACTCCCCTGGCACTTGAGTCACTGAGGTCACAGAGACACCAAGCTCCTAGCCAGCCTGGAAGTCAGATGATGCCATCCACAATAGAAGGTGACAGGGAGTTAAAAACCTAGGACCTTGCTCCGTGGCTTCAAAGTTTTGAAAATGCATGTTGCGATATTCCAGCTCCTTCACCTCTTGCCCAAAACTATTTAGTTTCCCACACAAAAAAGTCCAGAGGCTCTGGCCAAGTTCCTTGCAGATCGCTATTTTTAAACTCTGCAGGACATCAGAACTTAGCTTTGGAAAGCAGATCAATAAGTCATTGGCTTGGAAATCACACCATGCAGCGGGGTCCCAACCCACACACAAAGCTAAAAGTGATGCCTCTTTAAACAAAATGAAGTCACACTAGTTATGTCAGCAAAAAGTGGACAGGGCTTTGCACCAATGTAACCGACGCAGTGTAATTTGCATTTGGAGCCAGCCAGAATGGACATAGGTGAGGGAGCAGACTGCCGTCAGGAGGTGGTAACACTCTGTTTTGACCATAACCCATTGTAGTAGAGATGGGAACTTCGCAAATGCCTTGCTACGTTTAATCAGATGAGGTTCTGCTAATGTTAAAGTTTAACTGTCTTTCAGTATGAAGTCTCTTGCCACTCTGGCCTCATTCATAGAGTTAGCTATTCTTATCAGGCATATTCCTGGCGCTTTTATCAAATGGCATCCTGCCTCCATCCACTCCAGATAGTCAAGCAGACTTTATTAGGAATTTATTAGCAGAAGTAGACCATTCAACCCCTCCAGCTTTCTCCACCATTCAATAAGATCATGTCTGGTTGTGTTTCAAGTTCCACATTCCCATCTACCACTTGGGTTCCCTTGCCCAACAGGAATATATCTGCATTCACCTTAGAAAATCCTCAACTATCCTGCCTCCACTGCCTTCTGATGCAGAGTCCCAAAGTCACATAACGCTCTAAGAGAAAAAAATTTTCCTCATCTCCATCCAGAAAGGGTGGCCCCTAATTTTAAAACAGAGCCCCCTAGTCCCAGACTCATCCACAAAATCATATGTACTTAAGTTTATTTATTAGTGTCACAAGTAGGCTTACATTAACACTGCAATGAAGTTACTGTGAAAATTCCCTAGTCACCACGCTCCAGCACTTGTTGGGATACACTGAAAGAGAATTTAGCATGGCCAATGCACCTAACCAGCACACCTTTTGGACTGTGGGAGGAAACCGGAGCAGCCAGGGGAAACCCATGTAGACACGAGGACAATGTGCAAAGTCCTCACGGTGAGCCAAACCAGGAATCCAACTCAGGTCGCCACAGCTGTGAGGCAGCAGTGCTAACCACTGTGCCACCATACTTCAATCAAGTCATTTTTCTGAGCTCCAGTGGAAACAAGAGCAGTCTACCTAACCTATCCTCATAAGACAACACAAGCATTCCAGGTAGGGCTACTCGCAGTGCACTTATATCCTTCTCTGCATGAAGAGAGCAAAACTGCACACAATATTCGAGATGTGATCTCTCTAGCACCCTGTATAACAGAAGCATAACTTCCATGTTCAATTGCATTCATATTAATGGATAGTATTTTGTTCACCTTCTTAATTACTTGCTGTACCTGCATACAAACCTTTAATGACTCTTGTGCTACAACACCTAGACCCCTCTGCGCCTTGCATCTCTGGAGCTGTTCACTATTTAAATCATAATTAGCTTTTTTATTCTTCCTGCCAAATTGAAGAACTTAACATTTTCCCACATTCAACCTATCTACATCCGCAACCTTCTTTATTCCCCAACTCCAATACTGCTACCATTAATAACCAACAATGTTCAAAGCAAATTGAAAAAGAAGACAAATGATTTGTTTTGACTTTCTGATAATTTTAACCTTGGATTGCCAGAAGATTGGTTGTTAATCACAGGAGAATTCAGAAGAATCATGGAGAGTTGCCATTAGTTTCTCAGCAAGTAACAGTCACAAGCTACTACTTGAGGAATGTCAATGTCCTCACTGTGAATCAATAATTATGACACCAAGAACAAGTGTGAGTTTCACAAATTTGTAACAACGTTGAAAGGAACAGCTGACGACATGGCAGCACAGCCATTAACACTGCTGCCTCACAGTGCCAGGGGCCTGGGTTCAATTCCCGGCTTGGTTCACTGTCTGTGCAGAGTGTGCACGTTCTCCTTGCATCTGCATGGGTTTCCTCCCACAGTCCGAAAGACATGCTGGTTAGATGCATTGGCCATGTTAAATTTTCCTGCAGTGTACCCGAACAGGCGCCAGAGTGGGGCGACGAGGGGATTTTCACAGTAACTTGATTGCAGTGTTAATCTAAGCCCACTTGTAACCCTTATGAATAAACTTATGAAATGAGAGTCGCACAAACTGTAATGTGTCGTTTGTTCCTTTCTCACTGTGCACTAACCTGAAGCTAACTTCCCATCTGCTCCTTCATGTCCTCAATAATCTCTTAGTCTATCTCTCCTGGCTTCCAATCAACTCAACTGTCCAGAAGTACCGGGTTGCAATAACTGGCAATCAGGGATTAACAACAATAAAAGTTTATTACTGGTCCTTAGCAGCTCTTGCCTGCTCTGTATCTGCCCGCACCTGGGGGGAGAACTCCCGCACTCCTGACATGTAATGCCTTTTGTACCCACTTCATCCCAATATTCACATGTCCACCTGGTCTTCATCTTCCCCAGTTAAGTTCAGAAAATAGGTAATACCGAAGTGTAACAGTGTAACAGGACAGTCACCGGGGCCCAAATTTACCATCACGTTGAGCCTGTTTACAGGTGCGAAATTTGGTAAAGTCAGGCATGGGGTGCGTAGCATGATCGATGCCCACCCCCGCACTGGTTCCCCATTTACCAAGGCCTGCAAATGGTCACAATCGGGACCACGCACGAAACAAGAATTTGTATGCATTTAAATTGACTTAATGGGCTGTTTGTCCAACTTTACCAGCACTTCCCCCTTTACCACTGTGTTTGCCCATCCAGCATCAGCGTGTAACAGATATGTTCCATAGAAGTCCAATTTTTGCACTCCAGTTAGTGAGGAGGTAAGTGCGGAGTATCTGACAGATGTCTGCTTGAGACCAGTTGGGGGGCAGTGGGGTAGTGGGGGGTCCACTGCCACTCTGCCTGAGATCAGTGAGGGGGAGGTAGGGAAGAGGGCCTGTGATCAGTCTGGGTGGCAGAGGGGGTGGGGGGATAAGGGGGTCAGTCATGTTGTGGGGTGGGGCAATGTCTGTGGGGGTCAGGGGGAGGCATTATCTGGCCTAGGAGGGATGTGGCATGGAGGCAGCTTTCAATCTTTTTTTTCAACGTGTGCGCAGTTGGAAGTGCCGATCAGAGCTGCAGGAATTTGGATGTGTTAATCTCCACCCCCAGCCTTGTGTAGCACGATTCAGGAACACGGATATTTTTCCAGGCAGTGTGCATATGGGGGTGCCTGAGAACAGGTCTAAACATTAGATCAGAAACATCCCAGCACTTGGAATCAAAATGGTAAAATAGTGCCCCAGATGTAAACTATTTCACAACATACAAAGCCAAACCCTACTTCTGACACCATGTAGAGGCACTGAGTTGCAATAATTGGTGACCAGGCACTAACAATAATAAAGGTTTATTGGTAATATCGAGAAGCTCTCACATGCTGTGTGCCTGCCCGTACCCAGTGGAGAATCCCCAACACATGACTCTTTATGTGCCTAGTATCCACATGATTACCCAGACTACACGCTATATTTAAATCCATCTCTAAAATGTCAATGTTCATTCAAGGTCTCCAGACGCAGCAGATGCCTAGCGCTATATACACACTGGAAGAAATGGACACAAGTTACATTTTTATCCATCCCATTATCCAATACCTTCTAGATTTTAGAATGGTCCCAATGGATTAGAATTTAGTTGATGTAAAGTTACTGTTCAATAAAGCAGCGGAGGAAAAAAGCAACTCAGTTAGCCTGAGGAAGCTACTCTATCAGAGAGTCAGTGCAGTCTTGATGGGCCAAATGGCCTCTTCTGCACGGCAGGGATTCTATGAATCTATAATTATTGGTTCATAATGGGGAACTGCTAGCAAATTTGCTTTGCCAAAAGGCATTTATTAAGGTGCCATTCAAAAGCTAATGTGGGAGATAAATGCACATGGAATTCAGAGCAATATATTAACATGGTGAACAAAGACTGGGGAGAGAAAGCTTTGATAAGATTAGGTGGCATAGTGTTTAGCACTGCTGCCTCACAGTGCCAGGGACCCTTACAATGCCCAGGTTCAATTCCGGCCTTGCGTCACTGTCTATGTGGAGTTTGCACATTCTCCCTGTGTCTGCGTGGGTTTCCCCAGGGTGCTCCGGTTTCCTCCCACAGTCCAAAGATTATGTTGATTGGCCAGGCTAAATTGACCCTGGTGTCAGGGGAACTAGGAGGGTAAATGAGGATTACGGAAATAGGGCCTGGGTGAGATTGTAGTGGGTGCAGACTCAGTGGACCAAATGGCCTCCTTCTGCACTGTAGAGGTTCTATGGAGGTTCTATGGAACTGTGAGAGAAAGCGGGTATGGAATACACTGCCTGGCATTGTGGTGGAGACAGGTTCAATTGAGGCATTCAAGAGGGCATTAGATGATTATTTGAATAGAAACAATGTGCAAGGGTGCAAGGAAAAGACTGGGGAATGGCACTAAACATTGATGCTCATTTGGCGGGTTGGCACAGACACAAACGGTCCCCCTTCTGCACCTTTAGATTCTGTGATTCATTCTAATGTCTGCAGCCAGATGCTTAACAGTGACAAGATAAAGAGTGGCTGATTTTATGATGAAAGTCATTACAATTACACACATCAAAGATTCTTGTTCACAGCAGTGTGGGATGGCACTGAGACACACTAAGTGGCTATACGGAGAAATGTGTAAACCGGAAAGAGTTAAGGCATGAAAGCAACTCGTCTGGATGTGTATTCGTGCTCAGAAATAAAAACTGAATCACCTTCAGTGACACAGTTTCTCCCCAGGGTTCGCGTGCCTTCATTTCCTGCTGCTGCAAAAAAAACAAAATAAACGCGTGTTGGTGATCAGGATCCAGGTTTTATCTTGGGATTAGCATCCAAAGAAGCACCTTCCAGGAGGCAATGTTGAACTGAAGTGAAAGGAATGTATTGCCTGGGCTTAAACAGAAACAGAGGCAGATTGGTTGCCAGAAGGCAAAAAAAAATGCTAGGTTCTGCCAATGTTATCAGCCAAACTCATTTAAAATCCATCTGCTTTAGAACCAAAGTAGTGAGAGTTACCTGAAAGCTGTTCTTTAATTTCTACAGGCAACAGAATCCATCCAAATGAACCCAACCACAGTATTCCCAAGTGCCAAAGGTTTGAGGGACGTGATGATCATTCTACTTCAGTGTGCAGGCAGATGCTCTGGGCTGCAGTGTGCTACCCAAAATGCTGCTTAAACGCCTTGTTTTTTCTGTCTTAGCTTCGCTGGTGCCAACCTTTTGAGAAATCAAAGGAGCATGAAATAGAAACAGTAAATGCTGGAAAGATTTAACGCAACAGGCATCATTTGTGGCAACAGCAAAAAAAAGTGTTTAAATGCTCAGGTCGATGGCCTTGCATCAGAGCTGGAAGATGTCAGGACCAAACTGATTATTAAGCAACTGGGGAAGCAGATAAGAAAGGGAAGGAGGCAGGATAAGAACAGAAGGAAGAGGTGGCATCAAAGATGGTCAGTGCAAAGGAAAGCACGAGAGCTCCTCTGGGTAGAAAATATTTGAGCCAGAGGCAAGGGCAGCAATGATTGGCCTCACCATTTAGACTGCCCATTTCAGAACATATAGTATCATAGAATCCCTACAATGCAGAAGAAAGTTATTTGGCCCATTCACAGAATCATGGAATTACAAGATCAAAGAATCCCCACGGTACAGAAGGAGGCCTCCCGGCCCATCGAGTTTATACCAATAACAATTCCATCCAGACTCCATCCCTGTAACCCCAAGTATTTAATCTCCCTGACACTAAGGGGCAATTTAGCATGGCCAAACATCTTTGAAGTGAGGGGGAAACCAGAGGAAACCCATGCAGACACTGAGAGAACGTGCAAACGCTACACAGACCCAAGGTCGGAATCGAACCCGGGTTTTTGGCACTATTAGGCAGCAATGCTAGCCACTATGCCACCGTGCCACCCTTCAGTGAGAACATGGCTGATCTGATATACTAATCCTCAACTCCACTCTCCCACCTTATCCCCATAACCTTGATTCCCTTACCGATTAAAGATCTGTCTATCTCAGCCTTGAACATGTTTAGTGATACATCTTCGGAATTTAGGAGGAAATCAGAGGAGACCCACACAGACATTGGGAGAATGTGCAAAATCTACTCAGTGATCCAAGGCCAGAATCAAACCTAGGTCCCTGGCACTGTGAGGCAGCAGTGCTGACCTCTGTGCTACCATGCCTGATCACTAGTAGCTGATTGATCTAAATGCCAGATTTACACCCAGGAGATAGGTATCTTCATTTGTACCAACTTCCTCATTCAGCATCCTCTCCCGTGCTCACTCACATCCGAGGGCAACCAGTCCAGCAAAGCCCCAACTTCAAAATTCTCATCCTTGCTTTCAAACAACCTCCATGTCCTCACCTCTCCCTATGAGCAGAATGCAATGCCCATGGTGACAGGAGGTGGATGGGGGTGAGGTGGGGGGGGGTCGGGGGGATGGTGTTGGTGGGTGGGGGGCGGGGGGGGGATTCCCAAAACTGCCTGAGACCATTATGTATAGAATGGCTTCACTAAATTATGGGAATGCACATATTAGACTGGTATCCCTGGATAAAAGCAACTCACTGCGGATGCTGGAATCTGAAACCAAAAGAGAAAATGCTGGAAGATCCCAGCAGGTCTGGCAGCATCTGCAAGGAGAGGAAAAAGCTGATGTTTCGAATCTAGGTGACCCATTGAGCTCTGAGATAGAGCTAAGATCCAGATCAGCAATAAAGTTTATTTATTAGTCACAAGTCGGCTTACATTAACACTGCAATGAAGTTATTGCAAAAATCCCCTCGTCGCCACACTCCTGCATTTGTTTGGATTCACTGAGGGAGCATTTAGCATGAGCCAGCACATCTTTCAGATGGTGGGAGGAAATTGGAGCACCCGAAGGAAACCCACATAACCATGGGGGAGAACATGCAGACTCCACACTGACGGTGACCCAAGCTGGGAACTGAACCCGTGTTCCTGGTGCTGTGAGTCAGCAGTGCGGACCACAGTGCCGCCATGCCAAATAGGGCTGGTTTGCTCTCTCCTGTTCCTATCTCCTGATGTAACAGTGGAACCAAGAATCAAAGTGGTTGGTACTAACTACTGGGGCAGAAGGAGATGTCAGGGGTGAACAGTGCACTTCACTGACAAATCACCAACTGGTGCTGGGGGAATAAGGCCTAGTTTAGTTTGAAGGCCTGCGGGTTATTATCAATAGCTCGGGGGACTGCAGGCACCAAGTGCAGCTATGAGTATTAAATAACCAGATGGCTTAGGAAAAATCAGTACTTCCCCAACAAATCAAGAGTCACAGATACTACATAATGTTACAATTTAGACTTCCTGACTGGTCCTTTCTAGCGAGACTCCCAGAAGTGATTGTCTTTGCCAAGGTGCAAGTACTGAGTGTGACTATATTGACATTCATTCAGTCAGCCAGGCACAAAACAATTATGTGAGCAGATGGATCCTAAATAATTGCAGTTGTGTTCACCTTTGTGTTCACACTGACGTTTAGCAACCCCTGTGACCCACCAACTTGATTACACTTCGAACATGAAGTGAATTGATGCTAACTAGGTGACTGTGGGATCATTAAATGTCCATCTGGAACATCACACAGACCTCTGTGATAACTTGTACATATATTGTGAGTCCTCAGCATGATTGTCTGGCCGACAGGGACCGAACAAGTCGAGGTTCACACAACATTCTAAACGAATGTTGGAATTGTTTTTCAACTTGTCACCCTGGCTAAGGCTGGTATAACCCATTAGGAAAAAAGGAAGAGTTGTTTAGCTATGTGGACCCTGTGACGATCGCAGGATTTTGATTTTATTTGATTTGATTTATTATTGTCACATGTATTAGTATTCAGTGAAAAGTGTTGTTTCTTGCGCATTACACAGACAAAGCATACTGTTCATAGAGAAGGAAAGGAGACTGTGTAGAATGTAGTGCTACAGTCATAGCTAGGGTGTAGAGAAAGATCAACTTCGTGCAAGATGGATCCATTCAAAAGTTTGATGGCAGCAGGGAAGAAGCTGTTCTTGGATCAGTTGATATGTGACCTTAGACTTCTGTATCTTTTTCCTGGTGGAAGAAGATGGAAGAGGGTATGTGAGGAAGGTGTGGGGTCCTTAATTATGCTGGCTGCTTTGCGACAGAGTCAATGGATGGGAGGCTGGTTTGCGTGATGGATTGGGCTGCATTCATGACCTTTTGTAGTTTCTTGCAGTCTTGGGCAGAGCAGGAATCATACCAAACGGTGATACAACCAGAACGAATGCTTTCTATGGCGCATCTGTAAAAGTTGGCGAGAGGTGGATGCAGGCACCACTGGCAAAGTCAGCGTTTACTGACCATCCTAAATTGCTCTTGAGAAAACGAGGTAAGCTGCCTTCTTGAACTGCTGCAGGCTGTGTGGGTGTAGGTACACCCACTGTACCTACACCCACACAGCTGTTGGATAGTGAATTCTAGGATTTTGACCCAATGCTGATGAAGGAATGGTGACATTTTCGAATACAGGGTGGTGTGTGACTCTGTGGGGAACTTGCAGGAGGTAATGTCCCATGTGCCTGTTGCCATTTTTTTTACTCATTCATGATTTGTGAACACAAATACTGTGGCCAAAGTTTCCTGAATGTTCCTGCTGGCAGAAGTCCGACCGATGGAGATCCTTTGCCATGGGTTCCCCAGTGGCAGAGGGTGCGAACCACGGTTAAACCCACTAACAGTGGTGGGATCGGAATTCTGGAAGGCTAGCATTTATAGCCCTTATCCACTTGCCTGGAGAAGGTGTCCAGTATTTTACCGTCCAACCCACAATGGGAATCGGAACGGGCGAGGGGCAGGCAGTGAAAATGTCCGTTGACCTCAGGTGGGGTTTTTCGGATCTAGCGAGGCCATAAAATCCTGCCCAGTGTCTTTGTATGGGTGTGGGTTTGGGAGGTACTGTCTAAAGAAGCTTTAGTGCATTGTTGCAATGAACTTTGTAAAAGGTACATGCAGCTATCAAGAGTGGAGGGAGTGACTGTTTAATATGATCAATAGGATGTAGTTCAAGAGGGCGGCTTTTTTATAGGTTGGTCCCGAGCATCTTGTGTGTTGTTGGAGCTGTATTCATTCAGGCAAGAGGAGATTATTCCATCATACTTTTAACTTTTGCCTTGGAGTCAGTAAGTAAGTTATTAATCAGAAAAGAACTGGCCCCTGGCCTGCTGTTGGAGCCACAGTATTTGCATGGCTGGTCCAGTTAAGTTTCTAAACAATGAAGACCCTCTGGATGTTGAAGGGATGGGGTGGGATTCAGCTAAGATCATGCTATTGAATGTATAGGGAGGTGATTAGCACAAGAATCAGTAGCAATGATACTGAACCATATGATGGTCATTAAAGTCCCGGGAATGAAAGGCTTGACATATGAGGAGCATTTGAGGACTCTGAATCTGTACTCAATGGAATTCAGAAGGATGAGGGGGACCTTATTGAAACTTACAGAATACTGAAAGGCCTGGATAGAGTGGATGTGGGGAAGATGTTTCTATCAGTAGGTGAGACCAGGATCCAAGGGCACAGCCTCAGAGCAAAGGGACGACCCTTTGGAACCAAGATGAGGAGCAATTTCTTCAGCTAGAGGGTGGTGAATCTGTGGAATTCATTGCCATAGAAGGCTGACGAGGCCAGGTCATTGAATATATTTAAGACAGACATCGATAGATTTTTGATTGGTAAGGGGATCAAAGGTTTCGGAGAAAAAGCAGGAGAATGAGGTTGAGAAACATATCAGCCATGATTGAACTTGAGGGGCCAAATGGCATAATTCTGCCCCTATATTTTATAGCCTTATGAACCATGTGATGGGAATTAAAGTCTCCCACCCAATGTGCTCTTGCTACCCTCAATACTTCTTCTAAGTGGCGTTCAACATAGTGAAGTATTTTGTCATAAGCTGAGGGAGGGCAGTAAGTGGTAATCAGCAGGAGATTTCTTTGCCCATGTTTGACCTGATGCAATGAGACTCTGTGGAGTCCAGAGTTTTGGCTATCTGCAGTCTTCCCCACTGAAAGTCAGCAACCTTCCATCTGTGTCCTGAAACCCCTGGGGTTACATTATATAAGAGCATGGGTAAAGGTACAAGGAAGATAGACACTGAAGGAATATACAGGGTGATGAGTTGGCTTTCATACATAAGCTGCACAAGTTCACAGAATCACAGAATACTACTGTGCAGAAGAGGCCCTTCGGCCCATCAAGTCTGCACCGATGCGTGAAATACCCTGACCTGCTGACCTAATCCCACTTGCCAGCACTTGGCCCATAGCCTTGAATGTTATAGCACGCCAAGTATTCATCCATGTAGTTTTTAAAGGATATGAGGTATCCTGCCTCCACCACCTCCCAGGCAGTGCATTCCAGACCATCACCACCCTCTGGGTAAAAAAAGTTTTTTCTCAAATCCCCCCCAAACCTCCCATCCCTCACTTTTAACTTGTGTCCTTTTGTAACTGACCCTTCAACTAAGAGGAACTGCCAGTCCCTATCCACCCTGTGCCCCTCATAATCTTGAGCACCTCAATCAGGTCACCCCTCAGCTTTCTCTGCTCCAACAAAAACAACCCAAGACTATCCAATCTCTCTTCATAGCTTAAATGTTGATTTACAAATTTATTTTTGGGTGTTTGTTGTGAACTGACTAATCTTATAATGTAGTCAAGTGAATGTTATGATGGCCAGTGACAGAGAGAAGATAAGGCCAATGGTGTCACTGGAATAGTCAGTACTATTTGTCCAATGGTTAAATTGCCCTTGAGAAGGTGATGTGAGGCATCTTCTTGAATGGCTTACCAGGCCAATTCAGAGGCACCTTAAGGATCAACATGGTGGTTTGTTAGGGAGAATGTAGAATAGAGCAGCCGTCCATCACCTTCTCGCCCACCCCCAGACTCACCTCAACACAGTACGTGGTTCGTCAGTCCACCTACCATGTTTAAATAATCAAACGTCAGCTGAGCTTGCCAGTAAGGCAATTGATCACAATGATATGCTGGCCACATCATAGAATTACTGGCGTGGGTAATTGATGTCCAAAGATGTACGAGTTAGGTTAATTGGCCATGCTAAAAATTGCCCTTAGTCTCCTGAGATGCATAGGTTAGAGTGATTAGTGGGTAAATATGTAGGGATATGGGGGTTGGACCTGGGTGGGATTGTGGTCAGTGCAGACTTGATGGGCTGAATGGCCTCTTTCTGTACTGTACGATTTCTATGATTTCTACGAATTGGGCAGGAATGAGCAGGCCGTTTCTGTTAAACAACTTTCAGATGGCAGGAAGGGAAGGAGGAGACTGTCTTCCTTTGCACATCTGGGGAACTCTGCCTCAGATTGTACCCTGTCTTTCTTCCTACTCTCCAAAACCTACCATTGAGCCAGCCACTCTCTTCCCCTGCTCTCCATTACCAACCACCCCCCCACCCCGCCCACCCCACTCCCCTCACTTCCACTCCATATAATGCAATGCCTTATTGCTTTGCTGTGATTCTGGAGGAGATACCAGCTAGACTGGATTAGGACAGCACATTTCCTTCACTAAAGTGCAGTAGAGAATCAAATGTGTTCTTACAACAATCTGGTCTGTATCATTGCTCCAAGCTTTTCAATTCCAGTTTAAAGTTAAACTCTACTTTCCATGGTGGGCTTTGAACTCATGTCTCCTGATTACTGAATATCACTAGATTACTCATCCAATAACTTCCTAAAGTCTGTGCACCATCTACAAATCTCAAAGAGGCTTCTTAGGCAGCGCCTCCAGATCCATGACTACTACCACCTAAAAGAACAAGGGCAGTAGGTACCTGGGAACACCACCACTTAGAAGTTCCCCTTCAAGCTACACACCATCCTGACTTGCAAATATGTCACCTTCTCTTCACTGTCGCTCAGTCAAAATCCTGAAACTCCCTCCCTAATGCATTATGAGTGTATTTGCACTGTATGGACTGCAGCAATTCAAGAAGGCAGCTCACCACCGCCTTCCTGGGGGCAATTAGAGATGGGTAATAAATGCTGGTTTCTGCCACATCCCATAAATTAATTTAAAAAAAAAGGAACAGCTGTGCTAACTTGCTGATACTGAACTGGAGTGAGTTCTTGACAGACTGCCTAGCCAGTAGGAAGCTCCCTGGGTTTCTTCCTGAATCTTGGAACTAAGGCCGGAATTTTACTGGCATGCCCGCCCTGATTCCGGGGAGCGGACAAGGCTCGGAGAACAGCATCCTTGATTGGCCTCGGGTGGGATCGTATGAACCTCAAGCAAACGTGCCGGCAAAATTCCACCCCAAGTCTGCCAAATACATCACAGGAGTTCCAGGGCAGTTCAGGATGTAGAGACATTTTTGCATCCCGCCCACCATGGAAATCGCAGTGGGTGAGACACAGACCATGCAAAGGTCCATTGACATCGGGCAGGACATTCCGGCCTTGGGACGAGCGTGGCTGGAAAATCCCACCCATTATTTCAACACTCCTAAAGTCTAATCTATCACATACTGTGTGGCAGCATGGCTTTCGCTGTATCTCTGTCTATGGATAGCCCAACAGAATCAGCAGCCATATGGTCAATGATTAGGCGTTGTCATCCTTTGCTATGCTGCAGCTCAAGTACAGATGGTACGAGCGGACTCCTGCAGAATGAAAGCATCGCGACTGCTGCCAGCATACTGGGCATTGAACTACTTAATTCGCTCACCAGCTGAGATAATGGAATCCCTTTTGTTTGTGGCACAGGGAGAGTTGACATGCAGTGCCCACAAAGCAAAGTCCTTAAATTCAATGGCACCCAGTAGCTCAAGGAACCATAGCAAACCCATATCCTCACTCTGCCTGCCTGTCTCTGACAATTACATGGAATGAAACGTACAGGCAGAAACTTGCAGCCATTCACGCGGCAGGATTATCTGGTCCCACTGTTGCGAATGGAAATTTGGCTTGCAGCAACAGCAAGGCGTGAACTGCCGGTAAGGTCACACCAGCAGTTAGGTCTCATTGAGCAGAGTGGATCAGTGACCCTTTCACATAATGATCGACAGCAAACTGGGAGATGCTTCAAATGTCTCTGGCCATGATAGAGTCAGATGCACAAAGGTCCATCAACATGGTTACCTTCATAGCCACTGGCAATGCTGTCCTTGCCCTGCTCTGAGATTGGGGCTATGGCAGAGTTCAGTGAGGATGACTTACGTTGGGAATTCTGGAAAAGGTGGCTGCTTTTTTTCAGCGTGATGGCACAGTGGTTAGCACTGCTGCCTCACAGTGCCAGGGAAACGGGTTCAATTCCCAGCTTGGGTCACTGTCTATGTGGAGTTTCCACATTCTCCTCGTGTCTGTGTGGGTTTCCTCCAGGTGCTCCGGTTTCTTCCCATAGTCCAAAAGATGTATGGATTAGGTGGATTGGCCATGCCAAATTGCCCCTTACTGTCAGGGGGACTAGCTAGGGTAAATGCATAAGATTATGGGAATAGCGTCTGGGTAGGATTGTGGTCAGCGTAGACTCAATGGGTCGAATGGCCTCTCTCTGCACCGTAGGCATTCTATAATCTACAAAATAAATATGCTCAACCAGGTGTCTTTAAAAGTATGTTTTTTAAAAAAATATACTTACCTCAGCATGGAGCCAGGAGCAGAAATATTATAGAATCATAGAATTCCTACAGTGCAGAAGGAGTCCATTTGGCCCATCAAGTCTGAACCGACTGTCCAACAGAACATCTTATCCAGGCCCACCCTACTGCCCTATTCTCGTAACCCCACATCTGCTAATCCTCATAACCTACTCTCTTGGGACACTAAGGGTAAACTTAGCATGGGCAATATATTTAACCTGCTCATCTTTGGACTGTGGGAGGAAACCGGAGCACCCGGAGGAAACCCACGTAGCCACAGGGAGAACATACAAGCTCCACACAGTCACCCGAGGCCAGAATTGAACCCCGGTCACTAGCACTGTGAGGATAACCACTGTGCCACTGTATGCCACCCATGGGTACTTCAAGGATTTATCATAGGGCAACGGTCGACTCCCTTAGATCATTCCCTCACCGCATAGGATCCCAATGGTGCCTGCTTATGATTTATCCAGCCCAGCCCCTTCTCCTGGTGACTCCAGAGGAGGCAAATAGCCTGGTACTGATTCTCTTTAAAAGGAGTGAACAGCTCATGGCTGATGCGGATATCATGGCCCTTTCACCCGTCGAATACGAACCACGGTCAAGGTCCTAATTTAGACTGTTCTTGGGCCTCTCGGCGAGCACATCCACTTCCAGCCTGCAAATGGCCCTGAAAGCAGGTAATTCTCAATGGCGTTCCAGACAGGCCAAAATAAAGTGATTATTTTAAATAAGACGTGTGAAAAGATTTGATGAAACTTGAAAGAACGAGTCACATGCTTCGCACCTTATGTCAATCAATGTATCCAACGGCGTTAAACTAAATGGAAAATAATGATATGATTGCTGCGATACTGATACTGCCGGTGATTCAGCCTCTTAGTTTCATTTCCAGACACCCTATGGGGTTTGCCATTGTGATGGCTGTACTTGAAGTAAGTTAATGAGAGATGATTACAGTCGTTACCTAAAAGGAGTTGGCTTATGCCCAGAAGACCGTCCGCAAAATATTACGAGACATTTATAAAGGCTGTAACACGCTGATAAGGAAGGCAATAGAACAAATAAAAAGTCAAATAATGGTGATGTTTAGTGCGGTGTAAATGATCCATTATAAACTATAACGTAGGAAATTTGGAATGGTATGTGTGCTTTCAGATGCAATGGCTGCTGAATAAGAACATGATATCACCCTGAGTTATAAATAATTCTGCTAAAGCAGGTATTAAGTGTGGCTCCATTAGCATCTAATGCACTTGGAGCTGTAATAAAAATATTACTGCTAATGCCAATTCCAATATCCTCAATTGAAGAATATCATCACGATTCATTTGACATTGTAATCCAATTTGATGTTTTACAGTTAATATTTTGTATACCTGTTGGTGCTGCAGCAGGATAGAAGGGGGATGAAATGAACTTGGATCTGTAATACAAAAGAAGGCAATAATAATTACTCCTCAGCCATTCTATTGTTGCATTGATAAATTCCTGCACGTACCTTCCGCCTGATTTCTGGACCATTACAGCATTCTCTTGGTAACAGGTTATGTCCTTCTCTCTCCCATTGCAATTCAGCTACAAGCACTTAGGGAATCATAGAACCCCTACAGTGCAGAAGGAGGCCATTCAGCCCATCAAGTCTGCATCAACTCTCTGTCAGAGCATCTTAGTAAGAAGTCTGACAACACCAGGTTTAAGTCCAACCAATTTATTTGATAGTAAACTCACAAGCTTTTTATTTGCAACCAATTGGACTTAAACCTGGTGTTGTCAGACTCCTTACTGTGTTTACCCCAGTCCAATGCCGGCATCTCCACATCAGAGTGTATTACTCAGGCTCACTCCCCTATCCCCATAACCCCACACATTCACCATGGCTAATCCATCTTGGGACACTAAGTGGCAATTTAGCATGGCCGATCCCCCTAACCTGCTTATCTTCTGGAAAGTGGGAGGAAACCGGAGCATCTGGAGCAAACCCATGCAGGCACGGGACAAGCGTGCAAACTCCACACTGGAGACTGAAATTGAAACCGGGACTGCGATTCTCCCATCCCGACCCACAGCTTTCCTGATGGGTCGCGGTGGGAGATGAGCATCACCGGCCTTGTTCCGGGATTTGCACATGTGCCGGGAACGTATAAGCTTCTCCCAGAGCCGCCAGTCAGATCATGCTGGAAACCGGTGGGAAGGCAGGTAAATCATTTGAAAGTGTTTTTAATATGTTTTAAATGTAGTTTGAATGTGATTATCGGGAATTTGCCGGTCCCTATCGAATCTCGCACCCCGCCAGGAATATTTCATTCCAGCGGGGTTCAGACTAGTTCCCCATGGTTGGGGAACCAGCAGGAGACCCCACCGGATTGAAAGGAGGCAATTGGGGTCCCCCCCAGAAGGTTGGGCAGTGGGGAGGATGCCCCCTCAGCATGAGCACCCTGGCACTGTCCAAGAGGCAAGTGCCCCTGCCTGGGGGCATCTTGACACTGCCGACCAGGCATTGGGCAGTGCCAAGAGAGTGGGGCCTAGTGTGGACAGGGCCTAGGGGCAATTGGTGGGGGTGGGGGGGGGGGGGGTCCCGCTGATTCTCTGCATTGGAATCAGTCTGTGATGGAGGGAGAGCAGCGATTGGTTTGGGCTGACGGGAGGGAGGTGTGGTCTGCTGGGGAAGAGGGCCTGCCTCCCGGGTGGGGTGGGGGGGGGGGGGGGGGGGCCTGACCTGAGGAGGGGAGGTCTGACCCCGGGAAGGTCAGCGGGAGGAGGGGGCATCTGCCAGGGTGAGGGGGATGGGGTGATCACCACTACCGGGGGGCTGGGCTGGATATCGGGGCATTGCAGAGTGGGAGGAGGGTGGCGCAGCAGCACTGTGGGGGTCCCAGGCTGGCCAGTGATCGGGCTGGCCAGCAAAAGGGGAGACTGACAGATCGGGGCCACCGCGCGTGCACAGAGTTCCAGAACTGTCAGACACCGGCCCTGCCCCGCTGGGTTTTTAATGATATCCGCAGTTGTGACCTCTGCAGAGCACAGATTGCAGGGATTCGAGTGAGAAGTTGAACTGACAAAACAGTCGGAATCTAGAAGTTTTCCCACCATCTCAGTGCTTTTGGGAGAATTGCAGCCCATGTTTCTGGTGCCGTGAGGCAGCAGCGCTAACCCTGGTACCACGCTGTAGCCCGTCTGGCCCCAGCTATTGTTTCTTTACTTGCCCCATTACGGTCTACGTTTCTCTTGCGCCATCATTCCCTTTGACTTTTAGTCATGCATGTCACCCTCCCTGCGTATATATAAAAGCAAATTGCTGCAGATGCTGGAATCTAAAACAAAAACAGAAAATGCTGGAAAATCTCTGACAGCATCCGTGGAGAGGGAATAGAGCCAACATTTCGAGTCTGGATGATCCTTCATCAGAGCTCAACAGATCTTCTCCCTCCTGCTTCTTCGTCCTCCTCCTCCTCTTCTCACAACTCTGCGCTTGCTTACAAGCTGTTAATTTTTAACATCCCCAGCTCTGATGAGAGATCGTCGAACTTTAACTAGTTTCTTCTCTCTATTAATCCCGCCCAACTTGCTGAGTATTCCTGGCATTTTGTCTCTCTCCTACTGACTTCCACTGAGACCTTTCATTTCCTGCCCAGTTCCAGCTGAAAAATAGTTGAGTTCATCTTACCGAGGTGGTGCCACAGTCAAGCTCTCTGAGAATGACGAATGCCCATAAGTCCATAAGCTGTAGGCCATTCAGCCCATCAAGTGTTCTCCGCTATTCATAGAATTATTGAATCCCCACAGTATAGAAGGAGGCCTTCCGGCCTATCGAGTCCAACAATACCACCCAGGCCCTATCCCCGTAACCCCAAATATTTACCCTCCCCCGACACTATGGGGCAATTTTACCATGGCCAACCAATTTAAGCCACACATCTTTGGAGTGTGAGAGGAAACCGGAACATCCAAAGGAAACCCACACAGCTATGAGGAGAATGTGCAGACTCCGCACACAATAGTCACCCAAGGCTCGAATTGAACCCAGGTTTCTGGCACTGTGAGGCAGCAATGCTAACCACAGTGCCACCGTGCCACCCTTCAATGAACACATGGCTGATCTGATATACTAATCCTCAACTCAACTCTCCCACCTTATCCCCATAACCTTGATTCCCTTACTAATCCTCAACTCAACTCTCCCACCTTACCCCCATAACCTTGATTTCCTTACTAATCCTTAACTCAACTCTCCCACCTTATCCCCATAACCTTGATTCCCTTACTGATTAAAGATCTGTCTATCTCAGCCTTGAGCATACTTAGTTACCCACCTCTACAGCTCTCTGTGGTAAAGAATACCCATAGGTTCACTACCATTTGAGAGAAGAAATTCTTCCTCACCTCTGTCTTGTATAGGTGACCCCTTACGCTGAGATCCCGTACTCTGGTCCTCGACTCTGCCACAAGGGGAAACAACTTATCCAATGAGGGATTGAAAACTTGTTTGTAACTCAATCCAGTCACCATCACTGCAAAAGGAAGAGATGAGGAAGAAGGAGGAAGGAGTTCACCAAAATCATACTAGGGCTAAAAGGGTTAAATCACGAGGGAAAGTTTCATAGACTTGGCTTGTATTCACTTGAATATGGAAAATTGAAGGCTGATCTAATTGAGGTGAAGTAATTAAGATGGTGAAAAGCGTTGATCAGGTAAAGAGAGAGAGAATTATATTCTCTGTTGCTCTGAGGCATCAGAGTTAACCACCATGACACTCCACTGGCCATCCATTGCTTCTTTATTTGCCTCATTACTGCCTACTTTTCCCTTGAGAGAACAAGGAGACGTAAGCTTGAAATTGGAACCAGAAGCTCAGGAAGCACTTCTCCACACAAACGTTTAACATTAGTCTAGAGCACCTTTTGCCCAAAAATTGTTAAGGCTCAGTCAAATGCAAATTGATCAATTTAAATAGGACAAGGGTGTTGATATTACAGAACCCAGGTAGGTAGATGGAATTAAAATATAGATCAGCCAAGATCGAATTGAATGGCAAAACAGACTTGAGAGCCTGATTGACCCAATACTGTTCCGATATCCTAAAATATTTCACTACAAAAAACGGAACTTGAAAAGATCGGCATTTTATAACAAGTGGATCTAATGTAATTGATATACTCACAAACGTAGAAGGACATTGCAGAAGTGCTGAGTTCCCAAACATTGACAACGAGGATTTGTAAAAACAATACTTTATTCACTAGTTGAGCAGCTGCTCCATGATTGTGTTTTGCCTGCGCTCCAGGGAGAACCCTCATGCTCCTGTCACGTGACCTTTTGCAGCCACATCATCTTGTCATCATCTGACCAATCGGTCTACAGATACAGAGGTGCTGGGTGCACGGTGACACACTGGTTAGCACTGCTGCCTCACAGCGCCAGGGATCAGGGCTCGATTCCTGCCTTGGGTGACTGTGTGGAGTTTGTACATTCTCCCTGTGTCTGTGTGGGTTTCTTCTGGATGCTTCAGTTTGCTCCCACAGTCCAAAGATGTACAGGTTAGGTGGATTGACCATGCTAAATTGCCTCTTAGTGTCCCAAGATCCATTTGTTAGATAGATTTTGCCATAATAAATGTATGGGTTTATGGGAATTGGCGAGGGTAGAGGACCTGGATAAGGTACTCTGCCAGAGAGTCAGTGAAAACTTGATGGGCTCAATGGTTTCTTTCTGCCCTGTAGGGATTTTCTTCTATTCTACTCTATTCTAGAAATTCACCTCAAGCAATTGCATACAACGAGTGGGATTGGATCAGCTTCCTATTAAAAGCAGTGTCTGATGTTGGTTACAATGGAGCTGAATATCAAGGTGCTGTGTGGCAAACGGCCAGATATGTCCACCCTGTGCAACAGCCCGAGACAAATTTCTATCCCATAACACTTCACCAGAGCTCAAAATTTTTCAGTGTGTGTTTCATCTTCTAATTGGAGAAGGGTACAGAGGGCGAACAGCACACCAAAACACAGTGAATGCTGGGAATGAAAAGTGGGCCAGGCAGCACTTGAAAGAGAAGGAACGGCAGCTTAATTTCCTATTTGTAATTCTTCATCAGAACTGGCACAACAAAGCTGAAGGACAAGTTAGGACACACCCAATGAAAGATTAAAGGCAGTGCAGCAATGAAAGAGCTTTGTATCAAATGAAACAAATTGCGAGATCAAAACCTAGGGGAATATATCAGAAAGAAGCCAAGTGATTACTGCTGATGATATTCTTTTAAAAGGCTTCTAGCTGGGATAACTCAGTCGGCAACAAAAAAAATGTCCTACAAGGGGTCATCATGTAAGATAGCCACTAATAAATCTATGAACGAATTCAGGAGATACTTCACAGCATAGTGACACAGTGGTTAGCACTGCTGTCTCACAGCACCAGGGAGCTGGCTTAAATTGTGATCTGTGTGGAATTTGCACATTCTCCCCAGTGCCTGTATAGCTTTCCTCCGGGTGCTCTGGTTTCCTCCCATAGTCCAAAGATGTGCAGGTTAGCTGGATTGGCCATGCTAAATTGCCCCTTAGTGCCCAGGGGGAATTAGCATGGTAAATACATGGAGTTACAGGGATAGAGTGGGATTGTTGTCAGCACAGGCTCGATGGGCCAAATGGCCTCCCATGCACTGTAGAAATTCGACGATTCTAACTGAGTGAGTGGCAAGAATGTTAAGCCTGCTCCCCCACGAATTTTGAAGTGGATAGCATAAATGCATTCAAGGGGAAATCAGACAAATACAGGAGAAAGAAAGAGAATGTAATGCTGATGAGGTTAGATGAAGTAGAGTGGGAGGAAGCTTGTATGCAACATAAACACGGATATAGATCATTTGAACTGAAGATAAGGTGAATTCCATTTCAAAAGTCACTCAGTGCCCATCCAATAAATATGAGCAGCAGTAGACTTTCAACCATAGTTGCACTATCAAGTACATCAGGTGCCAAGGTCACCTGATGTAAAACCTAATAATACTTGATCATCGAGGGGGAAAATAAAGTACAGGAAGAGTCAGCCAGCCCTCAATTAATCAAATAATTGCTGTACCATCGCTGTGCAAAGAATGATTCATTCAATGGAAACAAATTAACTTCTTGAAATGAGTAACAGATGGTTCAATATCTATTTTTTTTTTCAGTAGTCCAAAACCTAATAGATTTCTTGGGAAAATCCCAAATGCCATTAGCGGTGGGTTTTATAGAACAGGAGCACGCAGATGGCTGTCCTCTTCCCAGAGGGCTGTGCAGGAACCCTGAACAGCTGTCTGTAGGCAGGAATAGCATTGCCACATGTCCACTGTGGATTCCATGTAAGAAGCTAAATGGTAAGAGAGGACAACTCTGCCCCAAGAGAACCATTTTATTAAACATAACACGTTTGTTAGAATTCCACTAAACTTCATTACAATTAATCAATCAGGAGAATACATTGGTAAGTAATTATTCCGAAATAATATAAACTGTAAAGGGACAAGATGTTGAAAATCAGATAAGAAGTCATTATGTGATTTGAAAAATCTGGCATACTTGCAAAACAAAGGCAACAGTTACGGAATTGACTGCTGAGAGGATTTACTTTCAAAGGTTACCGAGATGGGGTGACATGGTGGTTAGCACTGTTGCCTCATAGTGCCAGAAACCTGGGTTCAATTCTGGCCTTGGGTCAGTGTCTCTGTGGAGTTCACATATTCTCCCCATGTCTGCGTGCGTTTGTTCCGGTTTCCTCCCACAGTCCAAAGATGTGCGGGTTAGATGGATTGGCCATGCTAAATTGTTTTTTTTTAAATTCCAGCCTGGGATGACTGTCTATGTAGCGTTTGCATGTTCTCCCCATTTCCGTGTGTGTGGGTTTCCTCCCACAATCCAAAGATATGCGGAGTTTGGTGGACTGGCCACGCTGAATTCTCCCTTCATATCTCAAGATATGTAGATTAGATGGGAAATGTGTGGGGTTGCCGGAATAGTGCGGGGGACAGGTAAGATACTCTGTCGAAGAGTCAGTGCAGACTCGATGGGCCAAATGGCCTCTTCTGCACTGTAGGGACTCTGTGATTCTATGAGGCAGCAAACATTTTTATGGATAAGATTTTAATTCATTCAAAATCCATCTACTTACACAGTATTTATATCAGGTCTTATCTCTCTAGCTCATTTTTTCATTGGTAATGGGAGCAAGACTGTCAGTGCTTATTTCATTCCTGACTGAAACTAACAGCAATATTTGGAGTCCACGTCTACACACGTTAACATGGAAATCCAAAACTTACTGTCAGAGATTCCATGCTACAGGGTGTGCTGTTGCAATCCCCATGTGTGCCCCCACTCCCCTCCATTCCCAGGCTGTAATCAATGGAAATCATTTAAACTTCATCAATGACCTTCTCTCTATTGTATATCAGAAATGGGGATGTTCACTAATGACTTTATAATGTTCAGCACCATTGGCAACCCCTCAGATATTGAAGTAGCCCGTCTAGCAAGGCCCTGGCAACATTTGCACTTGGACTGATAAATGGCAAGTAAGAAGATACTCACCAAACAAGTGCCAGGCAATGACCATCTCCAAGGAGGGTAGCACGGTGGCACAGTGGTTAGCATTGCTGCCTCATAGCACCTGGGACCCAGGTTCAATTCCGGCCTCGGGTCACTGTCTGTGTGGGATTTACATGTTCTCCCTGTATCTGTGTGGGTTTCCTTCAGGTGCTCCAGTTTTGTCCCACATTCCAAAGATGTGTGGGTTATATTGATTGGCCATGCTAAATTCACCAGGATGATTAGCAAGGATTAATGTGTGGGGTTATGGGAATATGATCGGGATGGGATTGTAGTTAGTACAGACTCAATGGGCCAAATGGACTCCTTCTTTACTATAGGGATTCTAGGATTCCAGGAAAAAGAATCCAACCATTTCTCCTTTCACTCATATAACTATTGCTGAATCCACCACGATCAACAAAGTGGGAATTACTCCTGATAAGAAACTGAATTGGACCATCCACATGAATACTGTGCCATCAATTCAGAAACTGGGAATTCTGAGACAAGTAACTCACCTCCTGACTCCCCAAAGCCTACTTAGCATCTACAAGGCACAAGTCAGGAGTGTGATGGAATACTGTCTACTTGCTTGGGTCAGTGTGGCTCAAACAACACTCAAGGAGCTTTGACTGGCACCTCATCCACCAATTTAAATATTCACACCCTTCACCATTGATACACACTGGCAGCAGTGTGCACCTTAAACAAGATGCACCGGAGCTACTCATCGAGGATCCTTTAGCAGCACCTTCCAACCCCACAGCATCTATCACATAGAAGAAGCTGATGTATGGGAATACCACCACCTGAAAGTTCACCTTAGTGGGTTTGATCTCAAACAATGATGAGACAGAGTAAGATAGAGAATCTGGTTTACTGGTGCGACAACAATAATCTCTCCTTCAACTTCAACAAAATGAAGCATAGTGGAAAACACGCCTCTGTCTACATCAATGGGGATGAAGTAGAAATGGTCAAGTGTTTCAAGTTTTTAGGTGTCCAAATCACCAACAACCTGTCCTGGTCTCCCCATGCTGATACTGCAGTTAAGAAAGCCCACCAACGCCTCTACTTTCTCTGAAAACTAAGGAAATTTGGCATGTCAGCTACGACTCTCGCCAACTTTTACAGATGCACCAGAGAAAACATTATTTCTGGTTGTGTCTCAGCTTGGTACGGCTCCTTCCCTGCCCAAGACCGCAAGAAACTACAAAGGGTCATGAATGAAGTCCAGTCCCTCACGCAAACCAGCCTCCCATCAATGTCTACATACCTTGCTGCCTCAGAAAAGCAGCCAGCATAATTAAGGACCCCACGCACCCCGGACATACATTCTTCCACCTTCATCTGGGAAAAAGATATAAAAATGTGAGGTCACATACAACCCACAAAAGAATAGCTTCTTTCCTGCTGCCATCAGACTTTTGAATGGGCCTACTTCACACTACTTTGATCTTTCTCTACATCTAGTTATGACTGTAACATTACATTTTGCATTCTCTCCTTTCCTTCTCAATGAACTGCATGCTTTGTCTGTATAGCGCGCAAGAAACAATACTTTTCACTGTATATTAATACATGTGAAAATAATAAATCAAATCAAAGGTTCCCCTCCAAGCCACATACCATCCTAACCTAGAATGATATTATCATTCACTCACTGAGTGGATCAGAACTTCCAAACTCCCCTCCTCGCCTCACAGTGGGAGAACGTGAACCAATGAATTAAAAAGCTCACTACCAACTTCTCAAGGGTAATTAAGACTGAGCAACAAATGTTTTCCTTGCCAGTGACGTCCACATCTTATGAAAGAAGATTTAAAAATGACCCTCATACACTGTCTCTGCATTACAGGTGCTATAGAGTGTGTTTTTTTTCACTCATTCAGTGTACTTCTACATGCTAAATTTCTCAAGGATGTGTTGTGGAGTCAACCATTTTAAATTCCATTTCCAGAGATGGAATACATTTCTTGTGTTGTCAGATGTTGCAGTCAAACTTTTTTGTGAGCTAGGTTTTGTTGTGTTTTGAGAAGAAACATTGCAACCCACAGCGAACCTTGAAATGTATTGACGAGGAGCACAGTTTTTGAAAACTATCCCTTGATGGAAGCTGATAGCATTATGTTCTGCTCTAGTGGAGCGTTATATAACAAACAATTTGGACAGCTGTAACCATGAGTTTTATTTCACTATAGAGGTTGTTGTAGAATTTGAATCTGAACACTTTTTTTTAACTTTGGGAATTTTGTACCAAGGTTCACAGGAATGATCCCTGGAGTTAAGAGCTTGTTGTATGAGGAACGGTTGAGGATTCTGTGTCTGTACTTGTTGGAGTTTAGAAGGATGAGGGGGGATCTCATTGAAACTTATAGGATACTGCAAGGCCTGGATATGGTGGACGTAGAGAGAATGTTTCCACTAGTAGGAAAAACTAGAACCAGAGGGCACAACCTCAGGCTAAAGGGATGATCCTTTAAAACAGAGAACGGGAGGGATTTCTTCAGCCAGAGAGAGGTGATACTGTGGAAGTCTTTGTCACAGAAGGCTGTAGAGGCCAGGTCATTGAGTGTCTTTAAGTCAGAGGTTCTTGATTAATAAGGGGGTCAGGGTTATGGGGAAAAGGCAGGAGAATGGGGATGAGAAAAATATCAGCCATGATTGAATGGTGGACCAAATTTGATGGGTCGAGTGGCCTAATTCTGCTCCAATGTCTTATGGCCTTATTACACTAACCACATGACTTAGTATTCGATTAAGCTGCAATTCAGACAGCCATGGAAGGGATTTCACTGTTCTTTGAACATTGCAATCAGCAGGTATAACAATGTATGGATTGTATTAAACAGCAGGTGCTATCTTTTAATCCGAAGATTAAAGTGGTTTGTTTTATCTGATTGAAAGACACTTGTTATTGAAGTTGGATCTTTGAAGACAGCTGTATTGGGTGAGATCTTGAGCCCACCTTCAATGTCTGTGGGAATGCTGGTGGGAGCTCAAAATCTGGCAGAAAGTGGAAGTCACAAATCTCGCCAGCATTATCGCAACTTCCAATTTTTATCATCCCTCGCTGGTGACGAAACCAGCCTCACACCCACAATGGTACCGTCTCTGACTCTGATCAGGGGGTTATGGCACGTGTGGCGAGGTTTTGAGGTCTCCATGATGAGCTCAGTTGGGAAGATCATTCAAGTTATAAAGTCATAGAGTCACAGAGGTTTACAGTATGGAAACAGGCCCTTTGGCCCAACTTGCCATGCTGCCCCTTTTTTTTAAAACCCCGAAGCTAGTCCCAATTGCCTGCATTTGGCCCCTGTCCCTCGATATCCATCTTACTCAGGTAACTGACTAAATGCCTTTTAAAAGATAAAATTGTACCCGCCTCTACTACTACCTCTGGCAGCTTATTCAAGACAGCCACCACCCTATGTGTGAAAACATTGCCCCTCTGGACACTTTTGTATCTCTCCCCTCTCACCTTAAACCTATGCCCTCTAGTTTTAGACTCCCCTACCTTTGGGAAAAGATATTGACTATCTAGCTGATCTGCGCCCCTCATTATTTTATAGACCTCTATAAGATCACTTCTCAGCCTCCTACGATCCAGAGAAAAACATCCCAGTCCATCCAGCCTCTCCTTATAACTCAATTCATCAAGTCCTGGTAGCATCCTAGTAAATCTTTTCTGCACTCTTTTTAGTTTAATAATATCCTTTCTATAATAAGGTGACAAGAACTATATACAGTATTCCAAGTGTGGCCTTACCAATGTCTTGTACAACTTCAACAAAACGTCCCAATTCCTGTATTCAATGTTCTGACCGATAAAACCAAGCATGCCGAATACCTTCTTCACCACTCTGTCCACCTGTGACTTCACTTTCAAGGAGCATGTACTCTAGGTCTCTTTCTTCTGTAACTCTTCCCAGTGCCTTACCATTAACTGAGTAAGCCCTGCACTGGTTCAATCTACCAAAATGCATCATCTTACATTTGTCTAAATTAAACTCCATGTGCTATTCATCAGCCCGTTGGCCCAATTGATCAAGATCCCGTTGCAATCAAAGGTAACTTTCTTTATTGTTCACCATGCCAACAACCTTGGTGTCATCTGCAAACTTACTAACCATGCCTCTTATATTCTCACCCAAATCATTAACATAAATGACAAATAACAGCAGACCCAGCACTGATCCCTGAGGCACATCGCTGGTCATAGGCCTCCAGTTTGAAAAACAATCCTCTACAACCACTCTCTGGCTTCTGTCAAGAAGCCAATTTTGTATCCATTTATCTACCTCACCCTGGATCCTGTGAGATTTAACCTTATGCAACAACTTACCATGCGGTACCTTGTCAAAGGCCTTGCTAAAGTCCATGTAGGCAACATCAATTGCACTGCCCTCATTTACCTTCTTTGTTACCCCTTCAAAAAACTCAATCAAATTTGTGAGACATGATTTCCACTCACAAAGCTATGCTGACTGCCCCTAATCAGTCCTTGTGTCTCCAAATACCCGTAGATCCTGATTCTCAAAATATCTTCCAACGACTTCCCTACCACAGATGTGAGGCTAACTGGTCTGTAGTTACCTGGCTTTTTCCTGCAGCCCTTTATAAACAATGGCATAACATTTGCTACTCTCCAATCTTGAGGCACCTCACCCGTGATACCGATGATTCAAATATCTCGGCTAGGGGACCTGCAATTTCCTCCCTCAATGTCCTAGGATACACTTCATCAGGTCCCGGTGATTTATCTACCTTGAAATGCTTTAAGACTTCCATCACCTCTTTCTCTGTAAAATGTACACTCCTCAAGACATCACTATTTATTTCCCCAAGTTCCCTAACATCCATGCTTTTCTCAACGTTAGTACTGACAAGGAAGATTCATTTGGGATCTCACCCATCTCTTGTGGATCCGCACATAGATGACCTTGTTGATCTCTCCCTTATTACACTTTTGCCATTTATGTGTTTGTAGAAATTCTTTAGATTCTCCTTTGCCTTATCTGCCAAATGAATCTTGTGTCCCTTTTCGCCCTCCTGATTTCTCTCTTAACTCTACTCCTACACTTCAAGGGGTTCACTTCATCCCAGCTGCCTATGCATGTCATGTGCCTCTTCCGTCTTCTTGACCAGCCCTCAATATCCCAAGTCATCCAGGGTTCCTTATTTCTGACAGCCTTGCCCTTCACTTTAAGAGACATGTGCTTATCTTGAACCCTGGTTAACACACTTTTGAAAGCCTGCCACTTACCAGACATCCCTTTGCCTTCCCACAGACTCCCCCAATTAGCTTGGCCTTGCCCCAATTTAGAATTTTAACTTTTGGGCCAGACCTATCATTCTCCATGGTATCTTAAAACTAATAGAATTATGGTCACTGGTCCCAAAGTGATCCCTCACTGGCACTTCTGTCCCATGCCTATCCTTATTTCCCATGAGGAGGTCAAGTTTTGCACCCTGTCTAGTCAGGCATCCACGTACTGAATGAGAAATTCCTCCTGAATACGGTCAACAAATTAATCTTCATCCAACCTTCTATTAATATGGCTGTCCCAGTCAATGTTGGGAAAGTTAAAATCCCCGACTATTACCAACTTATTTTCCTTGGTGCTATCTCCTAACGTACTTGCTCCTCAATTTCCCGCTGACTAGTTTGGGGGCTATAGTACAACCCATCAAAGTGCTTCCCCCCTTATTTCTCAGTTCTACCCATATGGACTCAGTGGCCAAACCCTCAGATGTATCCCCTGTCTGTACGGCTGTGATGTTTTCCCTAATCAAAAGTGATAGTAACAAATCAAATCAAACATCTGACATCACTGCCAGTGCGCAAGTTGCTTGGCAATATATAAATGAATGCATATTATTCATATTACTCATTTCAGTTGGAATGATCTGTAAATGCATAACAAAAAAAAGTACAGAGAATGGAAATAAAAAAAAACAGCGGTGAACTGGAATGCACTAACATGAACTTGAACTAAAACTGGTGCAAAACCCAAACGTGTCCCTCCCCCATCTTTTTCACATCTTATATAACATAAACAGCATTATATATATTTAGACAGGTACATAGCGCTTAAACTTGTAGTTTGGCTTGCTCAGTCACCCTGAGCGTGTGGTAATACAAGTTGACTGTCCCTGGGAAGCAGCTGGGTTACTGCTCACGTAACACCAGGCGAGCCCTGGGGTGGAGATTCTAGATGCAGGGCTGATTGCATTGGCAGAGGAAGGGCCTCGGTCTTAGTTGGTGTGGCAGACACAGATTGCAAACTTGGTGTGTCACTCTCAGTGGCACTTAGCAGAGCTGATTCCAGTACCTGAAGCAGATGATGGCATATCCCGAGAGGTGTGGTGCCATCTGAGGCGATCATGTAGAGATTGACTGGAGGAGCATGGCGACGTACAACAGACATATTTCCGTAACTCCGCGTAGTTTGGATTCTGACTATCTGGCCTGGCTTCAGGTGCTGGATTTCTGTGGGCCTTGCGATCCACGGCAGCTCTTCCCCCTTTGTTATTGTTTCATAAGAACTTCATTCACATTTGTTTCCACTTTAGACTGCAGCAGGGTATTGACTACAGGGGTCATTGTTCTGTTATATCTGGAGAACATTCTCCACGCTGGCGAGGGCAGACCTTCCCTTGGCAGGTTGAACAGATGAAGCAATGCAGCATAAAAGTCTGAGTTTTCACAGATTCACTTGTCAAATAGGTGCTTTACTGAATGCACGGCGCACTCCACCAATTCGATTGTGGACGAAAGAGCTCTGCTTGTAATATGACCAAAGCCCAGATGTATGCAAAGTATTTGAACCCCCTGCACACAAACTGCCCTGTCATTAGCATTGAGCAATGCCCATGCACGGCAAAGTGTCCCGTCAGCTTCCAGATTACAGTAGTGCTCTTCATGTCAGTTAAGTAATCAATTTCAAACCACCCTGAGAATGAATCAATGAGGATCAAATGCTATTTCCCATTATAACCAAATACATCTGATGTGGTAAGGGACCATGGAAGATGTGGAATCTCATAAAGGTGCAGTTGTTCTTTAGTGTGAGCACACTCCATCGTGCACACCTTCCTCTCTATGTTATCATATAAGAATATAAGAACTAGGAGCAGGAGTAGGCCATCTGGCCCCTTGAGCCTGCTCCACCATTCAATAAGATCATGGCTGATCTTTGCTTGGGCTCAGCTCCATTTAGCCGCTTGCTCACCATAATCCTCAATTCCTTAACTGTTCAAAAATGGATCTATCCTCGCCTTAAAAACATTCAATGAGATAGCCTCGACTGCTTCACTGGGCAGGGAATTCCACAGATTCACAACTCTTCTTGTGAAGAAGTTCCTCCTCAACTCAGTTCTAAATCTGCTTCCCCTTATTTTGAGGCTATGCCCCCTCATTCTAGTTTCACCTGCCAGTGGAAACAACTTCCCTGCTTCTATTTTATCTATTCCTTTCCTAATCTAATATGTTTCTATAAGATCTCCCCTCACTCCTCTAAATTTCAATGAATATAGTCCAGTCTACTCAGTGTCTCCTGACAAGCCAACCCTCTCAACTCTGGAATCAACCTAGTGAATCTCCTCTGCACCCCCTCCAGTGCCAGTATATCATTTCTCAAGTAGGGAGACCAAAACTATACACAGTACTCCAGATGTGGCCTCACCAGCACCTTATACAGCTGCAACATAACTTTGCTGTTTTTAAACTCTATCCCTCTAGCAATGAAGGACAAAATTCCATTTGCGTCTTAATCAGCTGCTGCACCTGCAAACAAATTCACGGAGATTCTTGCACAAGTCAACCTAGGTCCCTCTGCACAGCAGCATGCTGCAATTTTTTACCGTTTATATAACAGCCTATTTTGCTGTTATTCTGACCAAAATAGATGACCTCACATATATCAACATTGTACTCCATCTGCCAGACCCTTGTCCACTCAATTAAACTATCTATATCCTTTTGCAGACTTTCAGTGTCCTCTGCACACTTTGCTCTGCCACTCATCTTTGTGTCATCTGCAAATTTTGACACACTATACCTGGTTCCCAGCTCCAAATCATATTGCTGGCCAGTACATAATTTCTTTTGGCCTACACTCTGTTGCCTTCAACTCCTGCTGGCCTTGCTGGCACAACAGGGTTCGTATCTCTGTTGTAAGGGATTACGATCCTCTGGCCATTCAGCATCAGTCCACCTTGCACTGTTAACTCCTCTCTCCTGGCATGGAAACACTTTTGCCATTGCAAGCCATCCTTACATGATGGTGAGCACTGGTGTCCCACAGCGCCAGGAACCTGGGTTCCATTGCAGCCTTGAGTCACTGCCTGTGTGGAGCTTGCACTTTCTCCCCATTTCTGCGTGGGTTTCCTCTGGGTGCTCTGGTTTCCTTTCACAGTCCAAAGATGTGCAGGTACACTGGATTGGTCATGTTAAATTACCCTTGGTGTCCAAAGATGTGCAGGTTAGGTGGATTAGCCATTGCAAATGTATGGTGTTAAGGGGATAGGGTGGAGGGGAGGGGTCTGGGTAAGATGCTCTTTCAGAGGGTTAGTACAGACTTGATGGGCCAAATGGCCTCCCTCTGCACTGTAAAGATTCCATGACTTTTCAGCTCCTCCCACTACCGACACACATGTTGCTTGGCAATATGTAAATGAATGCATATTCCACAGGTTCTAATAAAAAACTAACTTGCAACAATGGAATTAAGAGCCAAAACAAGAATTAATCATGAAGTAACTTCAATTAGGCTGTAATTAAATAACATCCAAAAATCCCCCAATTCTAAAAAAAACGATTCAAATTGGTTTCCTCAGAGAAATTTTCAGCTGTGCTTATTCAATGCAGTTTCTCTAAGATCGTGTCAACTCTGAGGAATCAAGCTAGTTTTCTTCAAAGGCTTTACAGCCTGGCTATTTATTTTGTTATTAGCTGGTGATCTAGTCGGTGACATGCTGGCACAGTGGTTAGCACTGTTGCCTCACGGCGCCAGGGACCTGAGTTCAATTTCCAGCTTGGGTCACTGCCTGTGTGTAGTCTGCACATTCTCTTTGTGCCTGGTTTCCTCCGGGTGCTCTGGTTTCCTCCCACAGTCCAAAGATGTGTGCGTTAGGGGGATTGGCCATGCTAAATTGCCCCTTAGCGTCAGGGGGAACTAGTTAGGGTAAATGCTTGGGGTTATGGGGTAGGGCCTGGGTGGGATTGTGGTCAGTGCAGGCTCGATGGGCCAAAAGACCTTCTACACTGTAAGCTTCTATGGATTCTACAAGTATGTGGGGTTACGGGATAGGGCATGGATAAGATGCTCTATTGGAAAGTCAGTGGAAACTCGATGGGCTAAATGGTGTCCTTCTGCGCTGTAGGGATTCTGTGATGATTGTAATGAGCCACAAAGGATGAATTCAAGGTTATCTCATTGCAACAACTGGTCAATAGAAATATAACAGCAAAGAATTTATCTATTTTTCCTCAGAGTGCTGTGAAATTCATCAGTCCCAATGTGGGTGTTTCAACATCTACTAGCGGGGAGTGTGTATCCCGGCTCCCTATGGTTTGACAGACTGATCAGTCACAGAAAGATAGATTTGCATTTGCCTTGTGGTGATGAATGGATATTAAATGATTTATTTTCTTTTTTTGTAGTGTAGCCAGCAATTTAATCAGATCCCCCAGCGTTGGCACAAGCTTTTATACTACCCCTTGGGGGATCAGTTTGGATTTTCAGAGCTAATTTCTCACGTACCTACAATTTCAATTTCAAAAACCGAGTTAAAAGGAAAATTCCAAAGAATGTCAATTTGTTTTAGTCCCAGGATTATGGTCCTTTCTGAACAAAATGTAAGATTCAATTCATATCAACTAACAGCGCAGTTTATTTCTCTCGCAATGGTCTTTAACAAAATCATTAAATAGAAGTTCAAAAAGACAATAATATTTAAGAATCCAGTTACATTGATCAGGTTAGCTTGGTTTGTATTGCTGGCACTTTAGTTAGGGAAGGTAATGGGCTCAAACATCACTGTGAAGGAGTATATAGATTAGTTCCAGTGTGGTATTGAGGAAGTTTCCATCCTTTGAGTGCAAAGTTGAACTGGGTCCCTTCATGGTGAATGTCTGATCGATCGTTCGATCTTTGTGATCAAGGGAATCAAAGTGAAGCTGGGCAAATGGAGTTCTCCCTGTTTGGTCAGTAGCTGGAACTTAAAACTGGCATTCTTCACAGCAGCTAGGGCCATAACAAGCAGATTGTGTTCTCATTCTCTCCAGTGCCACTGCCCTAGACAGATGGCCATGGGACACTGTTGCCCTAAAAAGATCTTGCCTGAATCGGAAGGCTGGGTGAGCTAAGAGTGGCAGCATCTCCAAGAAGGTAACTGCAAGAGGAGGCACAGTGGCACAATGGTTAGCACTGCTGCTCACAATGCAAGGGACCTGGGTTCAATTCCCGGCTTGGGTCACTGTCTGTGTGGAATTTGCACATTCTCCCCGTGTCTGCGTGGGTTTCCTCCAGGTGCTCCGGTTTCCTCCCACAATCCAAAGACGTGCAGGTTAGGTTAATTGCCCCTTAGTGTCAGGGGGATTAGCAGGGTAAATGTGTGGGATTACGGGAATAAGGCTTGGGTGGGATTGTGGTTGGTGCGGACTCGATAGGCCAAATGGCCTCCTTCTGTACTGTAGGGATTCTATGATTCTATGAAGAGGAAATGGGAATCAGGCTCAATTGCCACTCCAGCGGAAGTCATGCCCCATATCCCAATATATGTGATAGACTCAACACTGAGGACCCGATTTTACCATTGCGTCACGTCCGAACGTGGTAAATTTGGGCGTGAGGCCACTAACACAATCTGCGCCCACATCCACGCAAGTGGCCACTTTACCTAGACCCAGGAATGGCTGCGATCCGATTAGTGCTCGAAACCGCTGCAACGCCAATTTAAATGATTTGCATGCATTTAAATTGCATCAATGAACTGCCCGCCCAACTTTACCAGCATTTCCCCCTTTACCACTGTGTTCGCGTGACCAAATTCGGCACGAAACAGACTTGCTCAGCAAAGGTCTAATTCGGGTGCTCCAGCGTCTGAAAAGGTAAGTTCAGGGCTTCCAACGGCTCTCTGACTCAGATCAGTGATGGGAAGAGGGGGGAGGGAAGCAGGCCAGATCATTCTCTGGTGGGGGAGGGGGTGGTGGGAGGTGGGAGGTGGGAGAAGGAAAGCCCTATCATTTTCTGGTGGTTGGGGAGAGGCAGGTCAGATGTATCTCTGATGGATGGGGGAGGGTGGGGGGGGTTGCAGATCGTTGTCTGGTGGTCAGGGGGGCCAAGGGAGGAGGGAGGCCAGATCACTGTCTAGTGGTGGGGGGAGGGGAGGCCCGATCATTCTTGGGACGGGGGAAGCCCAATCATTCTGTGTTGGGGCCGGGGGGGGAAAAGAGTTAATTCTATCCCATTACATTGCTAATTCTGATCATTCGTGTTATAAATGCTACTTAGATTATATTTCACTTACCGTGAATGTTTTTTTCCCCCTACACCAGCAAATTCAGAAGTAGAAATTATCTTATTACCATTTCCCAAATTATCTTCTAAACTTGGAAATGTAGCTTTTAGAATTTACTGCAAGTTGGCTGTTGCTAAACACAGTTCTATAGGTTGTTGAATCAAGGAACGGTTATTTGTACATGCACCTATATGTTTCATTACACAACTTCAATAAAGGCCTAGATATGTACCTGGGTGGATTTTGCAAGTACAGGCTACAGAGAGAAGGGATTCCACGGCTATAAGAGTGGATGTGCACTTAATGAGTGAAACTGTCAAAGTACTCAGTTGAGAGTGTGTGAAATATACTGGGAGGGAGGCCAGGTAGATTTCTGATGGGGGAGAGGAGGAGGGAGGCCGGATGGATCTCAGGGTGGGGTGGGGTGAAGGGAGGCCAGATGGATCTTGGGGGTGGGGCAAAGGCATTCCCTTGCCACTCTGCGGGCGATCAGTGGAGGGGAAAGGAGGCAGAAAGTCACAATCAGTCTGGGTAGCGGGCGGGGGTGGATAAGGGGGAAAGTTATATTGTAGGAATGGGGTAATGTCTGTGGGGACCATCTCTCCCAGGTCACTTTATCTGCTTTTTTGTGGCCCGGGAGCGATGTGACAGCGGCGCAATTTTAAAGTATTTCTTCTCACTGCGCACGCACAGTTCAGAGTCTGATTATTTTGGGTGCGCTAAGCCCCACCCATAGCATGATTCAGACTCGTGATTCTTTTTTCAGGCTAAGTGCGTATGGGGGCGCCCGAGAACAGATTTCCAAGTCAGATCTGAATTATGCCCACGTTCAGCATTTAGAATGAAAATGGTAAAATCAGGCCCTGATTCTCCAATGTAATGCTTCCCAATGCATGATTGTTAAACCGCTTCTGTAATCAACAACGTTTGACTGAGAACACCCAGCACAATGCAACTAATGGGTAAAGTGCAAAGCATGACATTACCATCAGCGGAACTGATGTTCTTTCTGCTTGATTCCATTACAGCTTCTGGTTAACTGCAAATTTTCTTTCGTAATTCAATTTTAAAAGTTTCTTCTGTGATACGTTGGATCCTGCAAATATCTGGGCAGAAGGGAAAATTTGCTCAATGTCTCTATTAATTCCAATAATGAACTTGAGAGAAAATTCTTTATTTAGAGAGTGATCAGAATGTCAGATGTGCTGGTTGAGTTGACCATCAGAAGATGCATTGAGGTGAAGGTGGATATGTACACGAGAGAGAAAGCAATAGACAGATAAGCAGATAGGCTTGGAAGAGAGGGTCAAGTGGAGAACAAACAAGTTGGGCTGAATGATTTGTTCCTGTGCTGTATATTCTACATAAACAAGGGACCCTGGCACAAGAATTTGGATTCATTAGCACAACTTTGGTTGGGTGTTACAGGCCCTCTAATACGACATCCGTGTTGCCCAAGCACACAGTTGGAATAAATCAGGGCAGACCTGATAACAATTAAGGCATCAGTGTGTGCATTGTGAATGTCCACCAGATAATGACATTGACCAATGTGTGACATCAATTTGACGTCAGCAGTGCCAGTTTGGAGATCAATGCTTCTCCTTTCTTTACGGGATGTGGGCACTGCTGGCTGGGCCAGAATTTATTGCCCATCCTTAACTATCCCCCATTTCAGAGGCTGTTTGAGAATCAACCATTGCTGTGGATCTGGAGTCAGGCCAAACCAGGTAAGGACAGCAGATTTCCTTCCCTAAAGGACATTAGAGAATCACATACGACAATCAACAATGATTTCGTGGTCATCATTAGACTTTATAATTCTAGCTGGTTCCATTCCCATTGGATCAGTTCTTCCCACCACATGCTTCCTCCAGATAACATCGTCTCTGGCTTGGACAGCAGACAAGACAGATCCAAGTCTCTGCAAGGATCGCGGTAGGAATCCATTTCTCAGGAGTAATTACGAGCCAAAACTCCTTGTCCTTGGTGGGAGTCTCAATGTGCTGGATTTTCCTGCTGCGTTCACACCAAGACCAGAAAAACCTGCCCAATGTCAAGGGACCTTTGCACGGTCCTGCGCTACCTGCTACGATTGTCATGGTGGACAGGATGGGAAAATTCCACCCAATGTTTTCCCGTCGTTCCTTCTTGTTTCTGCTGAATGACTTCATCTGTTTTCAGAAGATTCAACAAGTTGAATGTTGAATGTAATTGTCTCTTCATCATTAACAATACAGGAGAGGTTTTGGTCATAGGATGAACAGTATTCCTATACAGGAGCAATTGTTTAAGATGATTGATCAGCCAGGAAACCTTGTTCCCTGGTTGCTCTCAATGTGTGTTTCATGGTACAAACCTAATTTGAGGGATTTTACAGCCTCACTCAACCCAAGACCATAAAATCCCGCCCGGGGTCAATGGACATTTCCATTGTCAGTTCCTCACCTGCTCTAATTGCATGGCAGGTGTGGCAATAGAATTTCAATGAATATGTTAAATACATTATTTTCCAAGAAACCTTTGAATTTATGGGAGACACATTCAGGCCCCTCATCGCTTACCAATTCTTCAGAGAATCCAAAACTATGAAAGCCTTCTCCGAATGTCTCAATAGTCTCTTCTGGTGAAGTTGATTTCATCATACCAACTTCTGATCACTTTGAATGAGCGTCAACTATTACTAAGGATATATGTCCTTCAAAAGATCCCGCAAAGTCCACATGCGCTTGTTGCTAAGCCTCTTCAGGCCATTCTCATGGACTTTGTGGGAGACTTTGTCGGGCAGCAAGGTCGGTGCAGGCTTGGAGGGCCAAAGGGGCTGTTCTTGTGCTGTAATTTTCTTTGTTGTTTGTAAATAGTCTAGTGGCGGATTTTACCTGTGAATTATTTATTGCAATTTAAAATAGGTTACTCGGGAAAAAGCTTCAAAAATTTAAGATCATAGCTTTACAAAAAACACAATTCTTTGTGTTGAATCATTGAGAACACAGATTGGGATTTAAATCCCAATCACCACATCTCGAAATGTGTAGTTTCTGGTGCTCAGCAACTGTTCAGTCCAAACACAAACGCGGTCAGGGCTTTCTTGGTTGAATACATCACACTTTCAGCGTATCTTTCAGGACGTAACAATGGAAAATAGATGGATGGCTAAAGATGGAGAGTGTTAAGAAGAACACACAAAGCGTCAGTGATGAGAATCAAAGGATTAAAAGATGTATTACCAGAATCGGAACACTTGCTTGAATTGCCGGTGAGATAATGGTGAGACTATTGACTCAACATGCAAATCTCAGCAAGTGAAGGGAAATGCTCTTAGCCAGGCACAAAGGATGTTCTTTATCAAAGGATCATAGAAATGATAAGAAGTACATTGAAATGGGATTTACTTGGTGTACAGCAAGTGAATACCATTCACTATTGCTATGTGTGAAGTACGGTCTAATAAATCTGCCATGTGTTCTTGTTGTCTTTTTGTGTGCAGATGTTGGTAATAATCACATATTAAGCTTGGAAAGATGAGAGTTCTTTATGTGAAATATCTGCCTTGTACAAAAGATGGGCCAACATGAACTGGTTCTGTTCCACACCTCAAGTATCTCCAGTGCAGCCCTGAAATGTGGTCCCCTGGAATACTGCACACAACAATTAGTTCTAAGCTAATTAGTTCCAAGCGCTTCACAGATATTTACAGGTAATACAATAGACAACAAAATACAAAACCATACTTCTACGCCGACATCTAACAAGACAAAAACAACAGAAAGACAAAATTAGGTGGACTAGGTACGGCTGATGGAAGTTTTGTCCTCGCCTGGTGCTGATGACTATATTAGGATGGCATGGTGCACAGTGGTTAGCACAGCTGCCTCACAGCGCCAGGAACTTGGGTTCAATTCCGTCCTTGGGCAACTGTGTGGTGTTTGCGTGTTCCCCCATGTCTGCATGGATTTCCTCGGGACACTCCAGTTTCCTCCCACAGTCCGAAAGATGTGTTGGTTAGGTGATTTGGCTATGTTAAATTCTCCCTCAGTGTATCCAAACAGGCGCTGGAGTGTGGTAACTCGGGGATTTTCACAGTAACTTCATTGCAATGTTCACGCCAGCCTACCTGTGACACTAATAAATAAACTTTAAACTTTACAGTGTCAGGGACCCGGGTTCAACTCTGGCCTTGGGTCACTGTCTGTGTGGAGTTTGCGCGCTCTCCTCTTGTCTATGTTGGTTTCCTCCAGGTGCTCCGGTTTCCCCCCATACTGTAGAGATGTGAGGGTTAGGTAGTTGGCCGTGCTAAATTGCCCTTAATGTCAGGGGAATCAGCAGGGTAATTACATGGTGTCACCAGGATAGGGCCTGGGTGGGATTGTTGTTGGTACAGGATCGATGGGCCGAATGGCCTCCTTTTGTGTTGTAGGGATACAATGATTCTACGATTAAAGTCTCTGAATTCTCATCATGAGTTACAGAGTAGTGAAACGGGGAAAGCCTCACACTGCGAATGCAGCACTATTTTAACTCTGACTCACGTGAATAAGTTTTGAGCGAGTTAAAATTGGGCCCAGTGTTCTGGAGTAAAGGAATTAAGACAGCCTGAAGCTACAGACGTGGTAAGGGCAATGCTTGGCAGAGAAGGCTGAGAAATTAAATCAGATCGTAACATTATCAAACAACAGAGTGTTGCACTGAATTAATGACATGGCCAGTGATGTCCCAATTCAGTTAGTAAACAATATCATTAGCAGTTAGCACGTCGTCCTGTCACTGGACAAATCCAGACATGGCCAGCTTAACTCATCAGGTGCATGAGCAATACGTTTATGAAAGTGTAATACAGCGGGACAGTTTGTTTTGCCAGTTTCTGCCCATCAAAACAACAGCTGAAGAGATTTCCCAGTTGTTTGACAGCTTGGTCATAATGTATTTCTATCTGTACTGTTGGATCCAGTGACTGGTAGGCATGGTGGAACGACGCGTATCAAAGCAATCTTTCCTAGTACAATATAAATGCATTGCAGTACTCATTGAAAAACACTCACTGTCGAGAGCACGCTTACCAACTTGAAGGAGTTGCTAGACATTCCTGAATTCCAGAATATTTCTGCCCCATGCAATGAGACGGGAAGCGAGCATGTCAACCTATTGCTCCTCTCTGAGTCTTGATAGCTGACAGGGTCTTAAGTGGCACATTTCTTTGAATGTCATCCAGAGATCAAGTTACTCTTTACACGCAACCTGTTTCCACTCTCTAACTGGCTTGCTCTTCATGCCTGGCCACATGTGAGATTTATTCTGTCGCCTGAATGAGCTTAATCAAGGAATCTGAGGGCCGACTGCTTCCATCTTAAGTGTCCAGGACAAAATAGGGCATGGCTGACAAAAGATTGGAATGGTAGGACCACTCTGCGGAGGAAAACGGCACTGAAATTCTCTCGTGCGTGCATGAAGTCCTGACAATCAATGAACTAAATTGCAAAGGCAGTGCTAAAGGCAGCATCAAGTATCAGCTTGCTGGACTGTTGAAGCAATTACGTGATTGCTTTCTCTCGATGTGAAACACAGACAATCGTATCCATTGCTCTGGAAGGGAACTGATTTCTCTTCAGTGCACACGCTGCAAGACTTGTCAATAAAGGAACAGGAGCACCCTCTGGACATCTCAGCTGACTCGCAATTGAGTTCCAGTTAAAGCAGTAGGCTGTGTCCAAATATGAGCAAAGTTCTCTGAATTGTCAGAAGTGACTGGTGAAGTTTATGTATCACTTGCCACAATTCTCCCAGGTGAGAGTGGATTGACATCACTCATTGGAACGGAGTCAAAGTATTGTCAGCACCTTTGTGTCAAAAACAAACTACAACTAACACAAAATGACAAAACTACCAACTAGAAGCTACAGAGGGTTGCAAATGTAGCCCAAACCATCACGCAAACCACCCTCCCTTCCATTGACTCTGCCTACACTTCCTGCTGTAAGAAGTCTCACAATACCTGTTGTTCTGAACTCCCACCCACCTGACGAAGGAACAGCCAGTTCCGAAAGCTAGTGGTGTTTGCTACAAATAAACCTGTTAGACTTTAACCTGGTGTTGTGAGACATCTTACTGTGTTTACCCCAATCCAACACCGGCATCTCCACATCATGACACTTCCTGCTGCCATGGAAAAGCACTTAGCATAGTTAAGGACCCCATGCACCCCGGATATTCTCTCTTCCACCTTCTTCTTTCGGGAAAAAGATACAAAAAGCTGAGGTCACATACCAACCGACTCAAGAACAGCTTCTTCCCTGCTGCCATCAGACTTTTGAATAGACTTACCTTACACTAAGCTGATCTTTCTCTACACCATAGCTATGACTGTAACACTACATTCTGCATTCTCTCCTTTCCTTCTCCATGAACGGTGTTTTTTGTCTGTATAGCACGCAAGAAACAATACTTTTCGCTGTACACTAATATATATGACAATAATAAATCAAATCAAATTGTACACTTGAACAAACAAGCTCATCCATCGAGGAGCTTTATTAGAACATTGTTTAAGTTGTATGTGCAACTTAAAATGTGTACCTGTTGTCCAATGCGTGGGGTTAAAATATTTGACCCCTGTGTTGATACAATAGGAAGGTTTGGTAGCGCAATGGTAGTGCCACTACATCTTGAGCCTGACCTGTTGGGTTCAAGTCCCCTGTCAGCCTTGATGAGCAAGAAAAGTGCTGTTAGATTCTGTTCACGCAAGTTGATTGTCAGCCTGTTAAATCCTTCCAGTATGCCTAATGGCAGGCAATAGGAGAGGCTCGCGGTCAGGTAGAAGGCAACAGCAAACCACTGAAGTACTTTGTTTGATTCTTTCACAGGAGGTGGCCAGTGTTAGAAAGGTCAGCATTTGTTGCCCATCCCTCATTGCCTTTGAACTGAGTGATTTGCCAGACCATTTCAAAAGGCAGTTAAGAATCAACCGTATTACTGTGGAAATGGAGTCACGTGTAGGCCAAATCAGGTTGACAAGCACAACCATGGACCAATCGAAGGGAAGTCTATAGTCTTCAGTGTCCTCTTAGGGCCTGAAGGAGGAGAAATTTGATAGGATCGACGGAGACCAAGTAGATCTGGAAGGAGAGGAGGCGGTTACACAATGAGTAAAATTGTCAAATCTCCGGATTAGATTATGGTTGATCTACACCTCGACTTCATTTAATTGCCTTAGCTCCATATTCCTTCCCCTCTTCACACCCTGTCCTCCCACCCCTTACACCGCCTCCTTCCCCCCACACCCTCTCCTACTCCCTCACATCCTTTCCTCCCGCCCCTTACACCGCCTCCTTCTCCCCACATCCTCTCCTACTCCCTCACACCCTCTCCTTCCTCCCTCACACCCTCTCCTTCCCCTCTCCACACTCTCTCCTTCCCCTCTCCACACTCTCTCCTTCCCCTCTCCACACTCTCTCCTTCCCCTCTCCACACTCTCTCCTTCCCCTCTCCACACACTCTCCTTCCCTCCTCCACATGCTTTCCTTGCCCCGTTTCACACCTTCTTCATCCCCCACCCCAAAACCTCACCCGCACCCCCACCCCATTTTCAGTTTCTGCTTAAATAACAGTCTTTAGGTTTTTGATCCTGAAACTTTAAATCTCCCGAGTACTCAACAGCACGCACACTTAGTCTCAGGATGAAATTTGATCAAGTCACTTTTTTCAGCAGATCAACCTGGCAAATGTGACCTTATCAGCTCCTCGTTATCCTTACTAGAAAGATAATAATCATTATGGAGACAGATGTCTGTCAGGTGTTTATTTCATGCGTCCACACAATGAAGGAAGTGTCTGATTGTGATACAAAAATTGTCAGTGGAAAGTTGATTTAATTAAGCCTCTGGGAGTTCATTGTTTCTCTACCTGCTTCTCAGAAATAAATACACTTTCTGTCAGTAATAAATGAAGCTATCTTGGTTCAAAGTTTCTGATAGGTGTGGCACAATGACACAGTAGTTAGCACTGCTGCCTCACAGCGCCAGGGATCTGGGTCCGAATCCCGGCTGGGGTGACTGACTGACTGTCTGTGTGGAGTTTGCACATTTTCTCCACGTCTGTGTGGGTTTCCTTTGGGTGCTCCGGTTTCCACCCAGAAATCCGTGGGTTAGGTTGATTAGCCATGCTAAATTGCCCCTTGGTGTCAAGAGGATTGATAGGGTAAATGTGTGTGGGGTTACATGGACAGGGCCGGGGTGGGATTGTTGTCAGTGCTGGCTTGATGGGCCAAATGGCCTCCTTCTGCACCGTAGGTATTCTGTGGTTCAAGCAGAAATGAGTCCCAACCTTGTAATTTGCATTTTGGGTTCCGGATTGTTCTGCCAGCCAGATAGTTTGCTTCATAGCTTTTATGGGTTTGGGATCTCATGGCGCAGTGGGTAATATCCCGTGCCTTAGAACCAACAGCTCTGGGGTCAAGATCCATCTGAGGGCTTGTAGATCAACCTGCAAATCCTTCCAAATGGTAGTTGATAAGAGAGGGACAGACTCCATAAGACCATAAAACATAAGAGCAAAATTAGGCCTCGAATCTGCTCCACCATTCAATCATGGCAGATATATTTCTCAACTCCATTCTTCCGCCTTTTCCCCATAACCTTTGATCCCTTTACCAATCAAGAACCTATCCATCTCTTTCCTGAAAACATTCAAAGAGCTGGCCTCCTCAGCTTCCTGTGGTAGTGATTTCCACAGATTCATCACACTGTGGCTGGAGAAATTTCTCCTCATCTCTTTACTCTGAGGCTGTGCACTCAGATCCTACTCTCTCCTACTAATGGAAACGTGGTCAGCTAGAACATCCAGAAGGCAGAGTGTAACCAATGATAACATTGGATCTGTTATAATTTGACCAATGGTAACAAGCTGTAAGGGTCAGCTGACCTAATAAACAATGTGACCAATGACAGAATGATGTGATGGTCAGCTGACTAAGTATAAGTAAGAATCTGTTGGGAACTGGGGGGAGCTTGGAATGGCCCAGGGTGAGGCCTCAAGTAATGAAGGTTGTTTACTAAACCTTTCTCTTTGATTTATAAATTGGAGTAAGTTTTGTTTCCTACAACTGAAGATTCCCTTCTGATGAATCAACAGGCAGCAGTACACCATTGCAGTGCCTTGCCACTCATGGCCCTGGACCACAAGCAATGAGAGCAGGAGTATGGCCCTGTAAACTTGCTGAGCCTTTCAATATGATTAGGCTGATAATTTGCCTCAACTCCACTTTGCTGCTCACTCCCCCATAACCCTTAATCCCCTCGCAGATTAGCAATCTATCCCAGCTTCAAATGATGGAGCGTCTGCAGCCCTCTGGGGGAAAGCATTCCAAAGATTCACAACCCATTGAGTGAAGTAATTTCTCTTCACATCAGTCCTGAAAGATCAAGCCCTTACCCAGAGATTGTACCGCACGTTATAGATTTCCCAACCAGCAGAAACAATCTCTCAGCATTCACCCTGTTAAGTTCCTTCAGAGTCTTTTCAATAAGACCATCACTCATTCTTCTAAACACCAGAGAAGATGGGCCCAATTTACCCAGTCTCTCACAACAGTACAACCCCCTTACCCCAGGGACCAATTTAGTGAACCTTCGCTGTACCACCCCCAATGCAAGTATCTTAATTATGGAGATCAAAATTGCATATTGTATCCCAGGTGTGGCCTTACCAAGGCTTTGTACAATGCAGGCAAGACTTCTTTATTCCTGTACTCCAATCCCCTTGCAATAAAATTTAAAATGCCATTTACCTTTTGAATTGCTTGCTGTACCTGCACGCTAACTTTCTGTGTTCTTTGTACAAGCACACCCAAGGCTCTGTTCTTAGGACAAGATCAGAAATTCCAAGGTATCTTACAAAGTTAGCCTAGTCCCCAACTTAGTTTGATTTTGGCATTAGGATGAGCATAACATGTTTCACTCCAGGTGTGATTTTTTTGATCCACCAGGAAGCTTTTATTAAAACAAACTACATTTACCAACACAGTTAAAATATAACAAAAAGAATTAGTAAAAGTTTTATTAGTTGAAATATTTAAACATGACAAAGTATAATTCTTAACAGCTAGCTATCTCTATACTTCCAATATGAGCAATAACCCCCCACAGCTATAAATTCCTCTTCAGAATAAAAGACTGGAAATCTCACATGGATGTGAGATTTCCAGTCTTTTAACCCCTCTGGACAGATGCAGAAAGACACCTGTCTTCTGACACCCACACAGCAGCCTCCAGACAAAGAGATTTTGTCCCTGGTTGATTCCAGTCTCCAGTCTATCAGTCTCCAGAAAGAGACAGAGACACACAAGCTTACTCAATAGAAAGGGACCGAAGGATGTGGCTGGACAGAGACCCAGAGGTTCAAAAGTATAATTACTTGGGAGCACAGGAGCCAGGAGATAAGGTCATAAAAAGGCAAATTGATAAAAATGTGGTGTAAGCAAGCTGGACAATAGAATTCCCACTCTGCAACAGACTTTATCCTGAGGCATTTGAAGGATCTAAGATCCAGGTGGTCTCAATGAAATGATCATTGTAGTTGTCTGCTCCATCATGAGCAAATCTTAAAGCTAAATGTGTCCCATCTAATTGGCCTTCCCTTTCCACTGCAGACCCAGAGGATTTATACAAGGTATGTGTCCCAGGTCTTGAGTAAATGCTAGGCTTTCTGGTTCTACAGATGGTGGCCATTGTTGGGGGCAAGATTTGATTTGATTTATTATTGTCAGTGTATTAACATACAGTGAAAAGTATTGTTTCTTGCGCACTATACAGACAAAACATACCATTCATAGAGAAGGAAGCGAGACAGTGCAGAACATAGTGTTAGTCATAGCTATCAACTTAATGCAAGTAAGCCCATCCAAAAGCCTGACAGCAGCAGGTAAGAAGCTGTTCTTGAGTCGACTGGTATGTGACTTTTTTGGCCACGTTCCATCCTGTCCGTGATGATGCCTGCCACAGACAGGACTGGAAAGTCCCACCACACTTCGCAGAGTGACATGAGAACTTGAAAAGTAAAGGCACTCAGGTCATGACACCAGGACTGGAATTTTATGCCCTCACTGGAGTGACCTGGCAGGTGGACTGATATAAAATCAGGTGGGATAGCTCTATTTGTCCCTGCTGGTATTTTAGCAGCAGTGGGATTGGTGCTGGGTGGCCCACCTGCTTTTGAGCCAATTGAGGCCCTGAAGTGGTCAATTAACACCAACTTAAACACCGACCTTTACTCACTGCTGCCAATGTTGTACCAGCACTGGGAAGGGTGGCCCATGCCATATTGTACATCTTGGCCTGTGGCGTGGGGAAGTGTTTCCCCTCAGGATCAGGCTGTGCACCATGAAGGATGTAGGAATCCATTGTCCCTCTGTCCCCCACCACCCTCTTGATTGGAGCCTGCCTAATTGGCCTGAGTTAGTGTCACACATTCCACCCCCCAGCCAAACCCCCATCTCCTCTGCCCTCTGTTTCTGCCCTTGATCCAGGGTCAATACTGGCCACTGGTGGCACTCCTGTGGCCAAAGCCTGGTGCTCTGATTGGCTGGCAGCTCTTAGAGGCAGGGCATCCTCCATCTTCAGGGGCTGAAGACGTGACTTCAGGCAAACGGTTGTCGGGGCCATGAAAAATGGAGTCACGGCTTCCAAGGCCAGACGGTTTCACCTTTGACTTTCCAGATGTTTTGGCCAGCACCGCTGCCTCCATCTTTAATAGTGGCCTAAGAATCCTCCCCTTCTTCTTTCTGTTTCCCTGAGCTTTCATTCACAATTGCTCCTGTCAAAGCAAAACAACGGTGTATCATATTCTAACCATATTCTTATAGAACGGATGTACAGCTCATAAAAGTGCAACAGGAGGGCTGTTTTAATTAATCATAGTGGTTAATAATGTTTCACAGCGTTAAGATTCATCAAGGAGCACACCAATTTAATTGCAATTGAGAATATGCTTCACTTTTCAATTGCTTCATCAAAAAGAGAAGGAACGGCGCTCACTAATAATCGTCATTCAGTGTTGTGAAGTGCGATGTGTTGAACTCTTCAAGAATAAAATTAATAACTAAACACAGAACAAGAGCCAATCCCAGAAGGAGGGAGGGAAGGTGTTTAATTAGCTCAATATTAACGATTCTGCAGAGAAATGAGATAGAACAGAAATAGGATTCATCCGTGCTTTGTTTAGCAAAATTGAAACGCTCCTCCTTTGTAATGAAACTTATGATATTGCGATCCCCTTCACACAGTGGATAACTTTCCCTACACAAGTTAGGATCTAACACAAGATTGGCCATCACCTTCCAGCACAAGAAAAAGGGCAGCACGGTGGCACAGTGGTTAGCCAGGGACCCAGGTTCAATTCCGGCCTCGGGTTATTGTCTGTGTGGAGTTTGCACATTCTCCCCATGTCTGCGTGGGTTTCCTCCGAGTGCTCTGGTTTCCCCCCCGCAGTCCAAAGATGTGCGGGTTAGGTTGATTGGTCATGCTGAATTGCCCCTAACGTCAGGGGGATTAGCAGGGTAAATAGGTGGGGTTATAGGAATAGGGCCTGGGTGGGATTGAGGTCGGTGCAGACTCGATGGGCCAAATGGCCTCCTTCTGCATTGTAGGATTCTATAACACTCTAAAAACCATGGCCAGGAAACAAGTAGTCGGAACACCCCTTGAGTAATTGCAGATCATGCCTTTTACATTCCTGAAACTTGACAAGGGAATGATTGGGGTTCAGCTATCGACCTCCTTGAACAGAAGCTGTAGTTCTTCTAGTTTGAGGGCCAGTGTGGGGACACACTAAATTTATCTCAATAACATGAGATGATCATTCAATTATATTGCAACCCTTACTCAGGAGGGAGGTTGGACACTTCTATACTAGAATAGTGCAATCCTACAACATAGAAACAGTCCATTGAGCCCAACGAGCAGGCTGCGTGACAGAGGTTATCCATAGTCATATTATCTGCTCTTTCCCCATAATCTCAGTCACAGACCCGTCTGTCACAGGAAACAATTTCTCTTTATTTACTCTTAATGATACTGATGGTTGGTTAAATCACCTCAACCTCCTCTGCTCTAAGAGAAACAATGCCAGCTTTTTGGTCTGATTTAGTATTGTCACATATATTGGGATACAGTGAAAATTATTGCTTCTTGTGCGCTAGACAGCCAAAGCAAACTGTTCATAGAGAAGGATTATATAAACCCGACGTATCTTTCACAAGAAAGATTAGACACAAAATGGGCCTCATGTTAATTGTTTACTATTGCCAAGTAATTTCCGATTTTGGAATAACTCTCCAATTGCTGTTCTGTTGCAGGGACCATTGACAACAGTTCGTGATTAGGCAATAGTTATCCCCTGGCTGCCTCCCACTTGTTTTGATTTATTATTGTCACATGTATTAACATACAGTGAAAAGTATTGTTTCTTGCATGCTTTACAGACAAAGCATGCCTTTCATCGAGAAGGAAACAAAAGAGTGCAGAATGCAGTGTTACAGTCATAGCTAGGGTGCAGAGAAAGATCAACTTAATGCAAGGTAAGTCCATTCAAAAGTCTGACGGCAGCAGGGAAGAAGCTGTTCTTGAGCCAGTTGGTATGTGATCTCAGAATTCTGTATCCTTTTTCCCAAAGGAAGAAGGCGGAAGAGAGTATACCTAAGGCGTGCGGCGTCCTTAATTATGTTGGCTGCTTTGCTAAGTCAGCGGGAAGTGTGGACAGAGTCATAAGAACATAAGAACATAAGAAATAGGAGCAGGAGTAGGCCATCTAGCCCTTCGAGCCTGCCCCGCCATTCAATAAGATCATGGCTGATCTGTCGCTGCTCAGTTCCACTTTCCCGCCCTCTCCCCATAACCCTTAATCCCCTCGCTTATCAAGAACCCATCAACCCGCTTCTTAAAAATATTTAGCGAGGCAGCCTCCACCACTTCAACGGGCAGAGAATTCCAGAGATTCACCACCCTTTGAGTGAAGAAGTTCCTCCTCAACTCCGTTCTAAACCGCCTCCCCTTTATCTTGAGGCTGTGCCCCCTAGTCCTACTGTCTTTTTTGAGCGGGAAGAGTCTCTCCACCTCTATCCTATCCATCCCATTCATCATCTTATACGTCTCAATGAGATCTCCCCTCATTCTTCTAAACTCTAACGAGTACAAGCCTAGTTTATTCAGCCTCTCCTCATAGCTCAACCCCCTCAACTCCGGTATCAGCCTAGTAAACCTCCTCTGCACTCCCTCCAGGGCCAAAATATCCTTGCGCAGGTACGGCGCCCAAAACTGCACACAGTACTCCAGCTGCGGCCTCACCAATGCCCTATACAGCTGCAGCAAGACCTCCCTACTTTTATATTCAATCCCCCTCGCTATGAAGGCCAGCATCCCAATGTCAATGGATGGGAGGTTGGTTTGCATAATGGATTGCGCTACATTCATGACATTTGCAGTCTTGGGCAGAGCAGAAGCCATACCAAGCTGTGATGCAATCAGAAAGAATGCTTTCTATGGTGCATCTGTAAAAGTTGGTGAGAGTCATAGCTGATATGACAAATTTTTTTAGTCTTCTAAGAAAGTAGAGGCATTGTTGGGCTTTCTTAAGTATAGTGTTGACATTGGGGTCCAGGACAGGTTGTTAGTGATCTGAACACCTAAAACCTGAAGCTCTCGACGCTTTCTACTTTGTCCCCGTTGATGTAGACAGGAGCATGTTCTCCTTAACGCTTCCTGAAGTTGATGACAATCTCCTTCGTTTTGTTGACGTTGAGGGAGAAATTATTGTTGCTGCACCAGTTCTCCAGGTTCTCTATCTCATTCCTGTACTTCGTCTCATCATTGTTTGAGATCCAACCCACTATGGTGGTGTCGTCAACAAACTTGAAAATTGAATTGGAGAGGAATTTGGCTACACAGTTATAGATGTATAAATATAGTAGGGGGCCAAGAACACAGCCTTGTGAGGCATCGGTGTTGAGGGTGATCATGGAGGAGGTGTTGATGCCTATCCTTACTGATTGTGGTCTGTGAGTTAGGAAATTCAGGATCCAGTCGCAGAGGGAGCTGCCGAGGCCCAAGCCAAGGAGTTTGGAGATGTGTTTTGTGAGAATAATGCTGTTGTCAACTTCATTCCAGTGAGACTTTGCACAGCATGAGGGCACACTCATTGTCGTTGGTTTGATGTTTCACCTAACCAAGCCTCAGAACTCCAGATCCGTACACATTTACCACCTGTTAAGATCCGGGCCAGAAACTCCAAGGTGTTTTATGAAGTTAGCCTAGACCCAAAAGACGCCACAATCATTCCAGCATAAAACCTCTGTTTGGACCTCCTGCTGAATTCTGCCCTCCTGCCCACTGACAGGAGCATGGGAGAATTCCACCCAACATTTTTAACAGTATCTGAATTGGTAAACCTGTGCAACGGTTTGCCAGCCAGGTTGAAACACTCAAATCGGAACAGATGAAGAAACAAAGAGACCTTGGGTGATATTCTCCAATGCCATCAGCAGTGGGTCCAGAAATTCCCACCCAAAGTCAACAGATTTTTGGCTACTCCTGAAATTTTCCTGAGTTTTACCTGAGATTTTACATTTGATTTTGACATTAGGGTGAGTGTAAGATGTTTCACTCTAGATATGATTCATGTGACCCACTAGGAAGCTTTTATCAAACAAAGTTTATTTAAGAACCCAATTAAAATACAATAAACAGAATTAGCATAACTTTCACCAATTAAAATAATTAAACATGACACAGTATAATTCCTAACAGCTAGCTATCTCTGCTGTTCCAAGTGAAACACTATCCCACAGGCATACATCCTTCTTCAGGCTCGGCACAGAAAGCAAGTATGCCCTTGTGATGTTGGATTTGCAGCTTTTTGACTACTGCTGCAAATTAGTCTATTGAAGATTGGATCAAATTCTCTGAGGTGCCCCTGGCTTGAAACTTACAGATATTGCTGGAGAGAAAGGGACTGAGAGACACAGCCTTCTTCCACCAATTTCGAGCTGCAACTGAGAGAAAAAACTAAAAACTTGGAATGCTCTGTAAATAAAAATTGCTGTCCCCAAGCATATGACCTGACCTGCCAATCATCTCCAAATCAAGTTCCACTCAGCAATCACCAAAGGACCATTAAAACCCCAGAACACTGCATTAGACCAGATTAAAATCAACAATTATACTGTATGAACAACAATAAAGGATTCCAGATACAGACAACATGGCACCAATAAAATAACAGATCCTGCTTGAAACTTCCTGCAGAGGAGTATGATTAAAATAGATTTCTTAATGGCACAGCTCTGTCACACACGTAGCCATGCTTTGTTTCTTGTGACTGAAGCAACTCCTGCAGATTTGGGGCATAGGGTGCAAAGAAAATGCAAGAAATAATGGAAAAGTGATAGGGCTTATTCATGAGGGTTTTTCAATTCAATCCCTCTTCAGCCAGACAAAAATTATGCCTGGGATTCTCCAGTCTCGCCAACAGCAGGACTCAGCGCAGAAGGTACCAGAAAATTTCGGGAGCAGACAAAAGTCTGTTGTCTTTGGGTGGGAATTTCCAGACCCACTGCCGACGGGACTGGAGAATCCTACCTGAGATCTCTCTGCTCCTTTATCCGCTTCCATTTGACTGCTTCAGCCTAGCTGACAAATAGTTACACAAGTTTACCAATTCAAACATTGTTAAGAAGGTTGGATGGAATTCTCCCCTGCTCCTGTCAGTGGGCAGGGGGGCAGAATTCAGTGGGAGGTCCGAACATTAGTTTCATGCTGAAACTCGGCATCTTTAAACATTACCTGGCACGGTGGGTTGGGAATCCTGTGAAGGCCGGAATGAAATCGATTTGTATCTGGCTAATAGGATGCAGATGAAAGAGGCCTGACCGGAATCTTTCTCCATGACCAATTTTCCGTGATGCCAGTGGGAATACATGACTGCCCAGAATAAGCCTGGATCAATGTGCCGTGTAAAGGTCAGAACCTAACCGGAGACTCTGGTCAGGTCATGGGCATCTGAAGAAAAGATAGAGGCCTCCAGCCACCGGATCCTGAAGCACCTCATTCAGCACAGGGTGGGTGAAGATTCATCCAAGTGATTCCTCCACAAAGCAGCTTCCGGAGGGTGGGAGTTACCCACGGAGCAACCTTGGACCTTATTCCAGGGATTGCACTATGGGATCAGATTGTCCTGTTGCAAGTTGAAGGCAGCAGGAGGGATTGATGGATGGTGAGGGTCTGTTGAGGGGATGGGGACATTAAAAAAGGTTAAGGGAGGACTGAGGAAGTGGTGGGATGAATGAGGGCTGAGGCCTAGGAGGGGACACGGGTGCCTGAGGGTGCTGGAAAGTGTATCACAGCGGTGAAACAAGATAGCAGATTGAATGGAGGGGGAGCATGAGGAGGGTCATGGCTGGGTGTCAGTTGGGGGGAGGGAATCATGGGCAGGTGTGAAGGGTAAATGGAGGTCTTCAGATTTGAAGGGGCTTAGAGGGAGGGGGTTTTTTGAGGCAATTTTGAACTCTTGGCTTTCAAGCTAATGATAGGTGTGGTATGAAGTGGGAGGGAGTGGATGGACGCTTTTGGGAAGCTTTAAGGACCTTTAAGAAACATAAGTGTAGGCATTACTGAAATGAAAGTGATTGTATTCATGCAAGTTTGAAACATGCCAATCAATAGCTCACTCTTGGAATTAGTGGTGATGAATAGTTCTTGAGTTTTCTTGGCTTGCTACTTTCTTCTAGATTTTCCCCCAACTTCTGCGACCAGGTTGAAGGCAGCCTGCTGATTAGTTGACCTCTAGTGACTTGCCAGCCTTCCTCTGGAGAGCTGATGCCTGGGGGGCCCTGGCTTCCTTCAGCTGCTCCCCATGCAGACAGGGGACAAGTTTGAAGGGGTCTCAAGCGGACGGGATTTGAATACCTCTGAGACTTCTGAGTGGATGTCGCCGGGGTGTCCAGCTGTTGTTCCCCCTCTCTTTGTGTACCTGAGGCCCTGGACTGTCTCTTTGAGGGTAAGGGGCAGCTGGAGGGTGGTTGAGGTACATCGTTCCCCACTCACGTTAACTGCAGGGGCTCCCTATGCATGTTCACACTGTCTCCGACAGGATGTGCTGGGCCAGGACCTCCACGGAATCTGCCGACCTCCCCATGGAGACCCCAATGTGCATGCGGGTTGGCATTGTTTCCACAGCCAGTGAGTGGAAGGATTCATTAGACCTACGTGCTGCCCTGTTGAGGGCCTTCAGCATCTGTCTGATATTCCCCGCCTCTTGGTGTCTCTCCAGCATCAATAGCAAGGCTGATTCCAGACGTCCGTCTCCAGACTTGGACCTTGCAGATGCCTCTTTTCCAACACTCCTCTGTGTGCTGGTGAGCTTGTCCGGCCCTGTCTCATCCTGCTGCAGACAGGTGTCTGTGCAGTGACCACTCCCTTCCTACACTACAGCTCATACCCATTGAGATGTGTTCCTGTGCTGATGGAGTGTACCAGTTACTGTTGTGACACTTCTACATATGCACACTCCTCCTCTTATCCTCTCCCCTGTCTCCTCTCCAGTATTGAGCTTCTGCTGAGGCCTGATAGAGAGTCACGTAGCTTAGGACTTGGCCTCTTCCTGTTAGCACCTGTAAGCGAGAGAGGAGAGAACAAACAGCTCCATGAGTTGCCCTCAACATGGAGGCGCACTAGGACCTCAGGTTTCTATACGGCCCATGGATCTGTACTAGAGGGAGGTCTAAATCCAAGCACCCCATTGCCAGTTGCTTGGCCCTGCTCCACATTTGCCAGCTGGCTGTCCTCTCCTTGAAGCCCATGAGAACTCCATCAGATGTTGGTGTCCCCTCCTGTCTACTCATATTCTTATTTGTCATAACTTATCCAGCTCAAAGACAACTGAAAGGATGGGTTTCAGAGGAATTCTACACAGCATCAACTTGTATGCAATAATTTCATGTTAATTTCTCATACATCCGCTCAGAGATAAGCTGTTGGATTGGTGGCATGGCATTAATGTGCTGTAAGTCGTCCAGGAGAATTGTGGGCCAGCTCCTTCCAGAGTGCTGAGTCTATCCATGCATGAGGATAAGGCTCAGAGTGGCATCCTAGTTCTGGAGGTTGCTGGTGCCATTATACCTGAGCCCATTTGCCTGCCCCCCCAACTTTCTGTAAAGCCCTGAATGCCCTGTGTGATCACTCCACCACAGATCAGTACACTGTACAAGGAACAATCTGATCCTGTTGCCACTAAGACTCATGTACTCAAACATTCATTGTCTTCATTATGATTGGCGTGAGCAACTGAAGCTTCACTTATCCTGGTGACGCAAATGACGTATTGTATTGTAAGAATGACCTGCACTGGGCACTTACAGCATCGATGACTTGTATCCGACAGAGCTGATTTCCTTGCTTGGCTTGCACCTCCAATCAGCCAGCCATAGATCATTCCTCCTGACCTTCACACAGTCATAGAATCATAGAATCCTACAGTGCAGAAGGAGGCCATTCGGCCTATCGAGTCAATGAGGAAGCACTGGAAGGTATCATTAAACTTGGCCACTGGCCTTAGCTCCCCATTACTGAGATCTCAGTAGTACTTGACAGTAAGTTGGATGTCCTGGTGCTTTTTAAATGTGACAGTTGAATATTTTGCTTTGATTTGATTTATTATTGTCACATTATTAACATACAGTGAAAAGTATTGTTTCTTGCACACTATACAGACAAAACATACCGTTCATAGAGAAGGAAACAAGACAGTGCAGAATGTAATGTTACAGTCATAGTTAGGGTGCAGAGAAAGATCAACTTAATGCAAGATAGGTCCATTCAAATATCTGACAGCAGTCTGGAAGAAGCTGTTCTTGAGTCAGTTGGTATGTGACCTCAGACTTTTATATCTTTTCCCAACAGAAGAAGGTGGAAGACAGAACGTCTGGGGTACGTGGAGTCCTTAATTAGGCTGGCTGCTTTGCTGAGGCAGCAGGAAGTATAGACAGAGTCAATGGATGGGAGGCTGGTTTGCTTGATGCATTGGGCTATAGTTACAACTTTTTGTAATTCCTTACAGTCTTGGGCAGAGCAGGAGCCATACCAAGCTGTGATACAACCAGAAAGAATGCTTTCTATGGTGCGTCTGTAAAAGTTGGTGAGAGTCGTATCTGACATGCCAAATTGTCTTATGGAATGCACCACACCACTGTGCTAGATGTTAGGAAATATCCAACAGTATAATTAATGGTGTGGAAATGCAGGATTCCGTAGGACTCCAGCCTCACTTGTGGGGAACACAGCCCCCAGCCCCACCATGGGACTCATCTCAGCTGGGAGAATTCCACCCATCAACTTGTCAGGACAGGTTGCATATTGTATTCCCTTGACAATGGAAGATTAAGGAGTAATCTAACTGAGCTGTATACATGATTTAATGATTTAATGGGGGAGGTAACAAGAAACTATTCCCTCTGATGGGGGTAGTTCAGAATAAGTAGACATTGCATTAAAATTACTGCTCTGTCATTCATAATAACATCAGGAATCACTTCCTCACACAGAGGGCAGCCTCAGAGTTTTGAGAGCTGTGTCAGTTGAAAATATCAAAAGTGAAATAGATTTATTTTTGTTAGACAAGGATAGGATCGGATATGGAACCATGATGGGGAATGGGGGGTGGGGTGGGAGTTATGGCACAGAACATCTATGATCTAATAGGTGATAGAACAGGCTCAAGTGGCTGAATGGCCTACTCCTGTTCTTTTTATGAAGTTCACTCACAGGATGTGGGCATCACTGACAAGGCCACAATTTATCCCCCATCCCTAATTGCCCCTGAGAAGACAGTGTCATACCACCTTCTTGAACACAACTGAGTAGTTTGCTAGGCCATTGTAGAGGGCAGTTATGACTTAGCTACATTGTTGGAGGCCAGGAGTCAGAACTAGGCCAGGTTGAGTAAGGACAGCAGATTTCCTTCCATTAAAGACATTAGTGAACCCGATGTGATTTTTTTTCCAATAATCTGATAGTTTTATGATCACCAAAACTGATATTAGCTTTTTATTCCAGATTTATCTGCCATGCGTGGGATTTGAATTCACACATTCATAGGCCCCTGAATTACAAGTTCAGTAACAAAATCATTATGAACAGCTGTTTGTTAGTACCAGCCTGCAGGTGCAGCAGGTGGTCAGGAAGGCGAATGGGATGCTGGCCTTCATAGCGAGGGGGATTGAATATAAAAGTAGGGAGGTCTTGCTGCAGCTGTATAGGGCATTGGTGAGGCCGCAGCTGGAGTACTGTGTGCAGTTTTGGGCGCCGCACCTGCGCAAGGATATTTTGGCCTTGGAGGGAGTGCAGAGGAGGTTTACTAGGCTGATACCGGAGTTGAGGGGGTTGAGCTATGAGGAGAGGCTGAATAAACTAGGCTTGTACTCGTTAGAGTTTAGAAGAATGAGGGGAGATCTCATTGAGACGTATAAGATGATGAATGGGATGGATAGGATAGAGGTGGAAAGACTCCTCCCGCTCAAAAAAGACAGTAGGACTAGGGGGCACAGCCTCAAGATAAAGGGGGGGCAGTTCAGAACGGAGTTGAGGAGGAACTTCTTCACTCAAAGGGTGGTGAATCTCTGGAATTCTCTGCCCGTTGAAGTGGTGGAGGCTGCCTCGCTAAATATTTTTAAGAAGCGGGTTGATGGGTTTTTGATAAGAGAGGGGATTAAGGGTTATGGGGAGAGGGCGGGAAAGTGGAACTGAGCCACGACAGATCAGCCATGATCTTATTGAATGGCGGGGCAGGCTCGAAGGGCCAGATGGCCTACTCCTGCTCCTATTTCTTATGTTCTTATGTTCTTAAAAACTTGGGTATTGCTGAAGAAAGAGACATTTTTTTGTCAAAGATTTTCATCTTGCTGTCATCAGGACAATCAACGGTGGCACAGTGGTTAGCACTACCAGGGACCCAGGCTCAATTCCCAGCTTGGTTCACTGTCTGTGCGGAGTCTGCATGTTCCCCCTATGTCTGCATGTGTTTCCTCCAGGTTTCCTTCCACAGTCCGAAAGATGTGCTGGTTAGGTGCATTGGCCATGCTAAGTTCTCCTTCAGTGTTCTCGAACAGGCGCCAGAATGCGACGACCAGGGGATTTTCACATTAATTTCATTGCAGTGTTAATGCAAGCCTACTTGTGACACTAATTAGTAAATAAATAATACCAATGTCAAGAGGAAACAACAATTTATACTGGATGAGAAGAGAATGTTGATTGGTTGGCAAATGGACTCTTGAAGAGGTGTTGCCACCATGGAAAATGCAACAGTTGATGGTGACTGACAGTTAACTGCCAAGCATTGTTCTAAATTTATACCAGGCACATTGATTGGTCAAGGCATGGCTCTAAGAATTTGAATTTGAAGATGAATCAATTAGAATTTGAAAATTTGCTTTGCCATTCTATCCATAGAAAGCTAAGAAGGCTTTCAGTCAGATTTGCCCTTAAAATTCTTGGACAGTCCAGGAGCCTACTTACAATCCACTTTGATGTCGGGGTCCAACCAACCCCCTGGGGACCGACACATTTCCAGACCTCCTTCCAACCCAGAAATGTTATGCCTCACATAATTTTTCAATTTAATTTTTCTTTTTCGCGGTGATGTCCTGCACAATCACTTTACAAGCCAAATAAATCTATGAGTTCTCAGCAGTTCCCAATCTTTTTTTTCCTATACTTTGAATTATCTTTCTACGAGCAGGATCTCTTTTTATTATATGGGGCACATCAATGTGCTTGGCCCCAGAATTTACGGCATACCACGAGAAACACACAGGTATTTTGCACATCACTTTACAGCCCAAGTCAGCAGGCTAAGGGGGCCCCCTGGAGGAAAGTCAATGAAATGTACAGCTCTTTGTGTTCTCAGCATTTCCTCTATTTCACTTAACAGGGAGCACACTCCACCATTTTACAGAACGTGTATTCAAGCCTGCCTCTTCTCACATTGATATAAACCTGTCCACTTGGACCTCACCACTGCCAGGTTACAGTTTGTGCCTAAGCACATTTAGGGATGTGCTGTAATTTAATGAACCGATGGACTTACTTGGGGAAAACAGAATTGAGCGCCGGATACAATCACAGAGTCTTGGAATGGTTACAGCACGGAATGAGGCCATTTAGTTTGCATAACCAATTCAGTTCATCCCACTTTCCTCTTCCTATGACACTACAAATTATTTCAGTTCCAATGATTGCCCAATTCCTTGAAAGCCATGATTGAATCTGCCCCAATCACACTCTCAGTCAGTGAATTCCAGATAGAGAATCATAGAATCTCTACACTGCAGAATGAGTCCATTCAGCCCATCATTGCACCGACAGCAATCCCGCCCAGGTATATCCCTGTAACCCTACATATTTACCCTGTTGGTCCCCCTGACACTAAGGGGAAATTTATCCTGACCAATCAACCTAACCTGCAAATCATTGGACTGTTGAAGGAAACCGGAGCACTGGGAGGAAACCCACGTAGACACAGGGAGAATGTGCAGACTCCACATAGACAGTGACCCGAGGCGAGAATTGAACCCAAGTCCCTGGTGCTGTGAGGCTAACCATTATGCTACTGTGCCATCTTAACCACTCACAACATGAAAAGGTTATTCCTCATGTTTCTTTTGCCAATCACCTTGAATTGACATCTTCTGATTGTCAACCCTTCTGCCATTGGAAGAGGTTTGCCCTGAGTTTTTACAGATGCACCATAGAAAGCATCCTTTCCGGTTGTATCACAACTTAATGTGGTTCCTCTCAGACCGGGATCATAAGAAACTACGAAGGTTTGTGAACGTAGCCCAGTTCATCACTCAAACCAGCCTCCCATCCATTGATTCCATCTACACTTTCCACTGTCTCAGAAAACAGCCAGCATAAACAAGGACCCCCATGCGTCCCAGACATTCTCTTTTACACCTTCTTCTGTAGGGAAAAAGGTATAAAAGTATGAGATCATGCGCTAACTGACTCAAGAACAGCTTCTTCCCTGCTGCCATTAGACTTTTGAATGGACCTATCATATATTAAGCTTTCTTAATGCCCTTTCTTCATTAGAAGAATCTTTCTTCTAGTTTTTTTCTTCATGCCCTAGTTATGATTGTAACACTATATTCTGAACCCTCTCCTTTCCTTCTTCCTATGTACTCTATGAATGGCATGCTTTGTGTTGTGTGCAAGAAACAATACTTATCATTGTATTCCAATACATGTGACAATAATAAATCAAATCAAATCTACTTTTTCTGGATCCTCCATGATTTTGAACACTTCTAACGAATCTCCATCCAACCTACCAAGGATCTGAAGTTTCTCATCCCTGTAAACATTCTCTTAAATCTTTTCTAAACCCTCCCTGATATCTTCACATCCTTTCTGAATGTGGTGCCCAGAATTAGAGGGTTAGAATTTGGACTCCACTGCGCCGGTTTTATGGATGTTCCTGTACCAGCTTCAATACCAGCTGTTGTTATTCATGGTGGCACAGCCTTCTCAACCTTGCCCCACACCTGAGATCTGGTGATTCTCATGTTAAATCACCTACCCCAGTGGTCATCTGGACTATGACAGCCTTAACTACATAGATGTCAAATGGGCAAAACTGGGACCAAGTTTAGGGACAAATGAGCTGCACCCAAGGACATTTGGCTCGAATTGTGTCAGGCACTTTTTTTGTGTGTGTGTACCTCAGATAGTTAGTCTAAAAGGAGAATAAGCTTCTTGACTTTGTTGCTTGGATTCCACCACCCAGAGACGGCAAGGGGTGGACAATGGAAATATCCGTTATTCCCTGGTGGGATTTTCCAGTCTCACTTGAGTGAGGCCATAAAATCCCACCCTGTATCTCTAAATGCGAGAGACAAATGTCTGCTTTCACAAAGCACTTCTCACAACCCCCCTCTCCCCCCCTCACCTCAAAAATTCACACAGTGCAAAGCAAGAGTCACATACTTGTCTGGATTCTTTTGGTGTTTAATGTTATTTTGCTTGTAGAAAACACTTCTTTGAGCCAGGAAGTGCAAGAGTTCTTTTCCTGGAACCCTCAATATTTGTGAAGTCGCCACTGGTGAGGCAAGTAGACTGGAATTCGTCTGCTTGAAGTCAGATGGTGGTGGGTACTCCCAACTGTAATGAGGCCTGAGGCCCAATTTTTGGATAGTCTCCTGGTTGTGAATGGAGGGGATGAATGGCCATTTAACAAATGTCCCAAATTCAAGCCACAGAGTCTAACAGAACTTCACAAGCATCATCCCACCCAAACCGCCCCCCAACCTCCCCTATCCCAAACCCCTCCTCCCACTCACCCAACTTTCCCCTCACCTACCCCGACCCAACCCCTGCCCCACTCACCCCAAACCCTCCCCTCACTTACCCCATTCAACCCTCCCCCCACTCATCCCAACTCTCCCCTACCTACCCCATCCAACCCTTCCCCTACCCATCCCAACTCACCCTTCACCCAACCCTCTCAATCCTCCCCGCCTCGCCCCAACTCTCCCCTCACCTATCCCACACAACCCTGCCCCCACTCAACCCAACTCGTCCCTCACCTACCACACCCCAAACTTTCCCCCACTCAACCCATGCCCTCGCACACCAAAACTCTCCCCTCTACTCCTCCAACCCAAGCCTTCCTCCACTCCAACTCTCCCCTCACCTACTATATCCCAACCCTTTCCCCCACCTACCCCCTCCAAAGCGCCTTGAGATATTTTTCTATGTTAAAGCTCATATATGTTACTTCAATACATGGCATTCGCCCCAGAGCTGTTGGTAAAAAAAAAACCTTTTGACATAATTTAGCTGCAACCTTAATGACTGCAATTATTGCTGCAGCCAACTGCAAAGTTTCCATGCATCCTGTTTATAGCAGCATGTACCTTGACTGACAGCTTGTCTAAGCTCTCAGCATGCCGGTGAACTTTAGCGCTGAGGTGTAAGTGTGTTTGACACTCCATTTAAGCCACCTAGAAATCGCAACACGCCATTCAAGGTTGCGAGTAACCATAGCAATGCTGCGGTGAGATGATAATAGACACCCGACAGGACCATCTGTCATTACATCAGCTTGCTGACAATAAGGCACTTAAAGGGCTAGCTTTGTGACCCCAATGCGTCCTCAAGTGCTTTACGGCCAGTGACATATTTCAGAAGGATGGCCACTGTTGAAATGAAGGAAACCCAGTTGCCAATTTGACTCTGGGAGTTTCCACTGGAAAACCTGACCAAATAATCCATTTGTTGCTTGAGGGATAAAGATTGATCAGTGATTCAGACAGGATGTATGTGCAAGGACTTATCAGAAAAGTAGATCCTCCGACTACGCAGCACTCCCTCATTCTTTCATCAGCCTGAATCATGGCTGCAGAAGGGGACTTGAATCTGTTGTTAATGGTAAGTTAGTTATATTGTTAAGGTGAAGGACATTGTCTATCAAAGTACTTGAAGTGTTTATAAAGAGAGGCTGCACCCAATTGGGGAGGGAGGAGGGAGAAGGGAGGACTGAGGAGGGAGGACCTCCTCATAAGCCGACTCAGGGCCTGGCCAAGTTGGTCATTAACAGTGGGCAATCGAGGAGTCGTATGAGCCGACTGTCTGACCATCTGACGTGGTTTTGTTTGCGGCCGGGTGTGGCCTTGGAGAGAGGGCATGTTGTGTCCGCCGGCAATGGTCCAGCCTTCTGTGACCAGTGTGTTCCGTGGGCACAGAGGCGGGCATGCCTAGGAATAATATTTTGGTTGAATTAGTTCAATTTCCTTTGACATTTTGCTTTGGTTACAGTACCCCACCAGGGGCTATCTTCCTGTCATTTTTGTTTCATTTACTAATACTTTTGTTCTTTTGAAAAGAGTATAAAGAGAGAGTGTTAGGACACTGGGTTGGTAAGGTAAGAGACAGGCATATGTAATGCTGCTCTCTGTAAACACATGAACTAGCAAGAAAATGATTTGCATCTAGTTTCCTATTCCACCATCTGGCTTCAGATTCATTTATCATCTGTCACCCTTTGATTCTGATGTGAATGTGCTACTAACTGAGTAAAGGCCGTCTTTCAGGTGAAGTCCCTTTGTACCTCACAGTGGCACAGTGGTTAGCACTGTGGACGCACAGCGCCAGGGACTTGGGTTCAATTCTGGCCTTGGATGACTGTCTGTGTCGAGTTTGCACATTCTCCCCGTGTCTGCTTGGTTTTCCTCCGGGTGCTCCAGTTTCTTCCCACAGTTCATGGATGTGCAGACTGGATGGATCGGCCATGCTAAATTAGAACATAGAACATAGAACACCACAGCACAAACAGGCCCTTTGGCCCACTAGTTGCGCCGATCACTTGTATACCTACTAAGCCATAGACCTATTGATAACCATCAATCCCATTAGATCCCATATACTCATCCAGAAGTCTTTTAAAAGACCCCAGCAAATTCGCCTCCACCACCACCGACAGCAGCCGATACCATTCACTCACCACTCTCTGAGTGAAAAACTTACCCCTAACATCTCCTCTGTACTTGCTTCCCTGCACCTTAAATCTGTGTCCTCTCGTAGCGACCATTTCAGCTCTGGGAAATAGCCTCTGAGAATCCACCCTATCTATTCCTTTCAACATCTTATAAACCTCTACCAGGTCGCCTCTCAACCTTCGTCTCTCCAGGGAGAAGAGTCCCAGCTCCCTCAACCTATCTTCATAAGGCATGCCTCCCAATCCAGGCAACATTCTTGTAAATCTCCTCTGCACCCTTTCAATAGCTTCCATGTCCTTCCTATAGTGAGGCGACCAGAACTGCACACAGCTTGGGGGAAAGGCAAATTGTGCGGAGGGTGTGGAGAGTCTGCAGAAGGATCTAGATAGGCTGGGTGAATGGGCCAGGAAATGGCAAATGGAATTTAATGTTGGCAAGTGTGAGGTGGTCCACTTTGGTAGGAAGAATGGTAGGAAGGACTATTACTTACGTGGCGAAAAACTGCAGCAGGCGACGGTGCAGAGGGACCTCGGGGTCCTTGTGCATGAGTCGCAAAAACCCAGCCTGCAGGTGCAGCAGGTGGTCAGGAAGGCGAATGGGATGCTGGCCTTCATAGCGAGGGGGATTGAATATAAAAGTAGGGAGGTCTTGCTGCAGCTGTATAGGGCATTGGTGAGGCCGCAGCTGGAGTACTGTGTGCAGTTTTGGGCGCCGCACCTGCACAAGGATATTTTGGCCTTGGAGGGAGTGCAGAGGAGGTTTACTAGGCTGATACCGGAGTTGAGGGGGTTGAGCTATGAGGAGAGGCTGAATAAACTAGGCTTGTACTCGTTAGAGTTTAGAAGAATGAGGGGAGATCTCATTGAGACGTATAAGATGATGAATGGGATGGATAGGATAGAGGTGGAAAGACTCTTCCCGCTCAAAAAAGACAGTAGGACTAGGGGGCACAGCCTCAAGATAAAGGGGGGGCAGTTCAGAACGGAGTTGAGGAGGAACTTCTTCACTCAAAGGGTGGTGAATCTCTGGAATTCTCTGCCCGTTGAAGTGGTGGAGGCTGCCTCGCTAAATATTTTTAAGAAGCGGGTTGATGGGTTTTTGATAAGAGAGGGGATTAAGGGTTATGGGGAGAGGGCGGGAAAGTGGAACTGAGCCACGACAGATCAGCCATGATCTTATTGAATGGCGGGGCAGGCTCGAAGGGCCAGATGGCCTACTCCTGCTCCTATTTCTTATGTTCTTATGTTACTCCAAGTGGGGTCTGACAAGGGTCTTATAAAGTTGCAGCATTACCTCCCGACTCCTAAACTTAATCCCTCGATTAATGAAGGCCAGTACACCATACGCCTTCTTGACCACATCCTCCACCTGCGAGGCCGATTTAAGAGTCCTGTGGACCCGGACCCCAAGATCCCTCTGCTCTTCAACACAGCTAAGACTCCTACCCTTGATATTGTATTCCTTCATCCCATTGGTCCTGCCAAAATAGACCACTACACATTTATCTGCGTTGAAATCCATCTGCCACTTCTCTGCCCAGTCTTGCATCCTATCTATGTCCCACTGCAACTTCTGACATCCCTCCAGACCATCCACAACACCACCAACCTTCGTATCGTCGGCGAACTTACTAACCCTTACTAACCCGGCGAACTTACTAACTTCACTTCCTCATCCAGGTCATTTATGAAAATGACAAACATCAAGGGTCCTAGAACAGATCCCAGGGGCACTCCGCTGGTGACTGACCTCCATGCAGAAAAATTGCCCCTTAGTGTCCCAAGATGTGTAAGTTAGGGGGGATTAGTGGGTAAACACTTGGGGCCATGGGTAACAGGGCTGGGTGGGAATGCCCCTTAATGTCAGGGGGATTACAAGGATAGGGGTGGGTGGGATCGTGGTCAGTGCAGAACTCAATGGGCCGAATGGCTTCCTCCTGCACTGTAGGAATTCTATAATATGGATGAAATTTTGGTGACACTGGCTGAAGAGCAAGGAAGCTTTCCTTGGTATCTTGGCTAACACTCACCCTTGAACCAACATCACTGATAACAAATGCCTCAGTAATGTCATTTCGAGCTAATGACCCTGAAACTGACCACATCGCACTGAAAAGAAAATAGAGAAGAAAAATGAAGCGTCAAAATACGTGGAAAATAATTGTAAAGATCTGGCACACAATTTGATTTCTACTCTGCAAATCCTTGTGTTATTGTGATTTTATAAATAACTGCTTGTACCATTCAGGCCATAGGCTGCAATGCACTACCACTTCCTGGCTCCCTTAACATTGGGGCTGAGTCATTTGTGAATTGCTTGTTCTACTATAATAACACCATGGAATAGGGTGCTGACATGTAGACAGTGCCCTCACATGGTCTGAGCTGCAACAAACCCAAACACTTCATTTGACACGTATATGCCTTCAACAAAGTGTGACTGCTGACAATAGAGGCAAGGAGGCAATTGTTCTTGAGGCACTGAACAGGCATTGTACAGTCTGTCAATGCCTGACAGGGGACATTGAGCCATGGCATTTTTAACCCTATTTGTCATTCAAAAATGAGGGCATCAAGGAGAGAGAAAAGATTTGGCTGATCCAATACGTCCTTCGGTCATTTTAGTGAATATAAATTCATATTTCTGAGTCAGTAAAATAGGGAAAAGAAACAGGTAATGATGGAAAGGGTGCTGAAAGCTTTCAGAATGACATGGATATCACACAATATCATATTCCCATCTGGATACCTGAACCTGCAACTCATCAATCTGACGTACCAAAAGTAAAGTTTATTTATTAGTTAACACTGCAATGAAATTACTGTGAAATTCCCCCAGTCGCCATACTCCAGCGCCTGTTCAGGTCAATGCAACTAACCAGCATGTCTTTCAGATAGTGGGAGGAAACCGGAGCAAACCCATGCAGACACGGGGAGAACGTGCAAACTCCATACAGACAGTGACCCAAGCTTGGGAATCGAACCCAGACCCCTGGCTCTGAGAGGTAATAGTGCTAACCACTATGCCACCATGCTGCCTAACCACTGAACGACTTGCTAGGCCACTATCTGTGCATTCACAAGCAATCACTATAAACCAAATTCAGACCTTATTGCATTCTTTTTCACTCTGACGACATCTAATACCTTACAATGATATCTGACTCTCCTGATCACACTCTCAAAAATCTGCAACTGCTTTCTACCTCTCACACTGAACCTCTTTATGGGCTTCAGTTGTAATATAACCTGTTTTCAGGTTGAGCAATGCTGAATTAAAGACATTTTGATGCCACAAGGTGGCAATGGCTTAGTGGTATTATCACAGACCAATAATCCAGAAAATCAGTTAATGTGCTGGGGACCTGGGTTCAAATCCTGCCTTGGCAGATGGAGGAACATAATTCAGTAAAACAAATGGAATTAAAAATCTTCCATGAAACTGTTGTCAAATGTTGGAAAGACTCATCTGGTTCACTAACATCGTTCAGGGAAGGAAATCTGCCATCTTTACCTGGCCTGGCTTACATGCGAATCCAGACCCATTGCAATGTGGTTGACTCTCAACTGGCCTCTGAAATGGCCTAGTAAGTCATTCAGTTCAAGGGCAACTAGGGATGGGCAATAAATGCTGGCCAGCCAGCAATGCCCATGTCCCACGAATGAATAAAAACTAAACAATCCTATGCTCATTAAAACCTAGGTTGAAATTGATTCAATTTCAAGTCCTGTCCCAGGATTTCAGTTCAGATTCAAAGTTGACACTCCAGCGCAGTGCGAAAGGAATGCTGCACTGTCACAGGTACCGTCTTTTAGGTTGACATGTTAAACCAGGTACCCATTTGCCTTGTTGCGCAGGTGTAAAAGATCCCAGGTGGCATCAAAGAACAACACAAAAACAGATTATCTGGTCATTATCGCACAGCTGATTGTGGAAGCTTGGTGTGCGCATTGTGGACAGCACAGTGGCACAGTGGTTAGCACAGCTGCCTCACAGTGCCAGGGATCTGGGTTCGATTCCTGTCTTGGATCACTATCTGTGTGGATCCTGCATGTTCTCCTCGTGTCAGAGTGGGTTTCCACCGGGTGCTCTGGTTTCTTCCCACAATCTGAAGAACATGCTCATTAGGTGCACTGGCCATGCTAAACTCTCCCTTAGAAAATTCGAACAGGCGCCGGAGTGTGGCGACTAGGGGATTTTCACTTCATTGCAGTGTTAATGTTAGCCTATTTGTGACAATAATAAATAAACTTAAAAAACCTGCAGTGACTACACTTCAAAAATGACTTCATTGCTTGTGAAGTGCTTTGAAATATAAAAATGCAAAATCAATGGAAGTCTTTTTTGCGCTTTCTTTCCTTCAATTTCAATCCCACAATCTCAAGAATACTTGGTTGCACAATTGGGGTCTGTAGTGTCAGTAGTTTCAGAACAGGGTGTACAGTTTTAGCTCCAAAATCATATCCGTATCCCTCACACTCACTTCCAGAGAGGTTCACACTAAACACTCACAGCAGTGTCTGGGATTGAAGTGTGGTCATGAGTGTGATGTGTGAGTTACATGGTTGCTGATAAGGGAGTGAAGGCAGTAAGTTAGTGAATAAAGTTACATGTGATGCCACTGGTTTATTTGGAAGGAGATAGCATGTGAAGATGCAGAGGCTGACCTTGACCACTTGTGTCTAGTCATTGAAATTCTTGCAGCACTGCATTCATATCCAGACTGCCGCTATTGTCTATGATGGATACATGTGTCCATTGCTTTCATAGCAATAATCTGGAAGGTCTCCACCCCCCTGAGGGAAGGGGGTCTCTCTCCTCCTGTGCATTTTCTGCACCAAGGCTGCTAGTGCTATATCAGATAACCTTGTGCACATTCTCTAGCCTTTTGCATGTTTTTTCCATATTCTTCCTGCTCAGAAACTCCTCTTTCATCACTCACAGCCCCTTCTGTAGAGGTTCAGGTTGATGTTAAGTGGTGCAAATATTGCATGAATGTAGACCACATGTTGAGCAAGTAACCATTCAGTAGAGCTGTCAGTGCTGGTCTGCACACCATTCATAATGAGCACACAGCATAAAGTTTGCAGGAAGTTACCCTTAAGCAGCCATTAAATGGACGATTCACCCACCAGCTTTTAAATCACCAGGTGGGCAGGTGCTCAGAAAGGCACCCATGGAATTTGAATGATCCCACACTTGCTTGCAAACCCACCGGCAACCAGTTGTAAAATTCTGCTTCATGCTGTAAAATCCTAGAGGGACTTGAGAAGGTGCAAAATGGATTCACAAGAACTGAGGTTGTATTTATCAGGAAAAGCTGAACAGGCTGGTGTTCTTTTCTCTAGATAAGAGGTGGCGGACAAGTTAAGATTGTAAAATGGTTTGATAAATCAGATGTAAGGAAAATATTTATATCTGTAAAGAACTCCAAAACTAACTAATCACCAATAAATCCCATAGCGAATTCAGGAGTGACACCTTTACTCAGGGAATAGTCAGAATGTGGTGTCTGTTGTAGATCCAGGTCTATGTACTAAGCAATGCAATAAAGTCACTACCACAAAAGTAGTTGCAGGAAATAACAGAGAATCCTATTCCCAAAGCAGTTTTCTACCTGTATTCTTAACATTAGATGTGCGTATCTCGCCACAGACACAATCAACACTGGTTATTCTATCCACTGTGATACTTTCCACTATACAGCAAGTGTTTATCCATCGCTTCAGCAATCGGTTTAATTCAATTGAGTGCACAGTTAGTGGATACACAGCACAAAGCACATCTTCATCATCAATAGGACACTTTTCACCTTTTTACCTTTCTTCACAGCTTAACTTATTCATAATGAAAAAAAATCCAAAAAAGTTTAATCTACTCGGAGGGCAGGATTTTACTGCCTCGCTCGCCCCGAAACCATAAAATCCCACCTACCCAAGGTCACGGACCTTTCCATGGTCCAAACCGTGCTCACTGCGATTGCTGGGGTGGGTGGGACGGTAAAGTTCCAGCCATGGTGTCTGTTATCTTCTTGATTCTGAGTATCAGGTGAAAATGCTAGCTGTTTCTTTTACATCAGTTTCCAGAACTAGAAGTCATAATACTAACTCTGAAAGTTAACCAGTGTTATCCAGACTCAAAATGTTGGCTCTATTCTTCCTCCGCAGATGGTGTTGACCCTGCTGAGATTTTTCAGCATTTCCTGTTTTTGATCATGACATTAACTGTCGCTGTGGTCCTCTCCTAAAGTTGAAGTTAGGGAATGGATATTCTTACTCAGGAGTTTATAAGTTATTCCACAAGAAAATAGTGTGCATTGGCAATTGTTGGCACTCAGATTAATTTAGCATACCATCCTAACTAGGATGTGGAGATGCCGGCATTGGACTGGCGTGGGCACAGTAAGAAGTCTCATAACAGCAGGCTAAAGTCCAATAGTTTTATTTGGAATCACGAGCTTTCGGAGCGTTGCTCTTTCATCAGGTGAGTGAGCCATTCACCTGATGAAGGAGCAACACTCCAAAAGCTCATGATTCCAAATAAACCTGTTGGACTTTAACCTGGTGTTGTGAGACTTCTTACTATGTCCTAACTATGTTAGGGGTTGTGGCTTTAACAAAAAGAAAAACTGTGCACACGTGGATTCAAACTAACACACAACAGCTTTTATTGAAAGAGATGCTCCCACTGCTCATAGTACAAACTGAAAGTGAAAAAGCAGCCTGTGGCAACACCCTAATGACATTAAATCATGCAATCAGCTCTTAAAGCAATCTGCAACCCTTTTAATATACAACACATGCAATTGTTCCTAATAACTATACATTTGCAATAGTAACTATTATAATAATACTACATTATTTGAATCATGTATAGTAAAAATAAATTATTGGAAATTTCACTACTTCCCATGTTTCAAGCTTAAATAAATGACTGAGTGATCCATGTTGAATTGTAAAATCCCTCTTTTTATAGCTTTCATTCTGTCTAAATAATATGTCAACTGATGAGAACAAAAGAACAATACAGCACAGGAACAGGCCCTTCAGCCTTTCAAGCTTGCGCTAATCATGTTTACCCATCTAAACTAATCACTTATATGCCTCTATTCCCCAATTGGTACATATGCCTATCCAGATATTGTGGCTAACGTAACTGCCTCAACCACCTTACCTGGCAGTGCATTCCAGGCCTCCACCACCCTCTTTGTAAAAAACTTCCCCTGCACATCTCCACTGATCCTTCCCCTCCCCACCTTTCCTTGAACTTGTGGCCCCGTTAGCTGTACTAAGTTCATTTTTAACAAGAATCATCCCCCAAGCCTTTACTTTGACCGAAGTGTCAGTCATATCACTCAAATGGTGACAGTTGCAGGGACATAGGACTCTCCTTATGGTGAGCTGTCGGTTGCTTCACGCAGATGTGCTCACAGATGGCCATCGATTCATTGAATGATGCTCTTCAGTCTGCCTGAATCCTGCTGTTCTTCCAGTTCAAACAACAAGTGTTGCAGGCTGGCACATTCTGAGATCCAGGTCTATGTACTAAGCAATGCAATAAAGCTCGGGACAGCTGCCGCAAAAGGCACAATGGCAAAAGGCTTAGGCCCACCAGCCATCTTATATTGAGGGGCTGGAAACCCTTGGGTGTTCTGTTTAACATAAAATTAATGGGCAGCACAGTGGCACAGTGCTTAGCACTTACAGTGCCAGGGACCCAAGTTCAATTTCAGCTTCAGGATGCCAGATGTGTGGAGTTTGCATGTTTTCTTCATGTATGTGTGGGTTTTCGTCAGGTGCGGTGGTATCCCCCCCCCCCACCCCCCCACACCCCCACACCCCCCCCACCCCCCCACACCCCCACACCCCCCCCCCCCCCAACACAGTACAAAGGCACACAGGTTAGTGGATTAGCCATGACAAATTGCCGCTTAGAGTCGAAAAATGTGCATGTTAGGTGGATTGGCCATGATAAATTGCTCCTCAGTGTTCAAAGATGTGTCAGTTAGATGGATTGGCCATGTTAAATTGCCCCTCAGTGTCCAAAGATGAGCAGATTAGGTGGATTGGCTATGATAAATGCACAGGATTACAATGATAGGCTGGCCTGGGTAAGATGCTCTTTCAGAGTGTGTGTGTGTGTGTGTGTGTGTGTGTGTGTGTGTGTGTGTGTGTGTGTGTGTGTGTGTGTGTGTGTGTGTGTTTCTGTGAGTGAGTTGGTGCCCTGTGATGAGTGCATCCTGCCCACTGCCCAGTGTCTGTCAGAATAAGCTCTGCCTCCTCGCGACCCAGGATTAGAGTAAGCAGTGAAGTGAAGATAAAACTAATATTGTAAGGAGTTGTAATTTTGTGTACAGTGAGGTATCTCAGAATGCCAAATAATATAATGAAAAAAAAACTGACCTGGTTTGCAATTTATGTAAAGTCAGCATTGAACTTTTAAAGAAATATACTTGTTGCTGGAATGTGGAGGCCGCTGGCTAGGCCAGTATTTATTGACCATCCCTAAGTGCCCTGAGTTGGTCGTGGCGAGGTGCCTTCTTGAACCACAATCCACCTGGTGCAGGTACACCCATAGTGCTGTTAGAGAGGGAATTCCAACACTTTGAATCAGCCACAGTGAAGGAATGAAGAAGTCTGCTGGAGAAATGCTGTGTGGCTTGGAGATTAATTTGTCTGTAGTGTTCATTAAAAATTATATAACATTCTTTTATACATTTTGTCAATGAAGTATATTGTTGGAAACAAAGGCAGGGGTTCATTCATAGGAGGACACCTGAGGGGCTAGAACAAAGAAAGCCTCTGGCTAAACACTAAAATTTCCATCTGGTTTCCTTGGATATAAGATGGATGGTTCAAGCCTAAACTTGCTTAAAAAGGCGAAAGCTTAATATAAAGAATGAGGCATTTGCTTACAGCCAGGATAGACTGTAAGGAATTTTGTTCCGTATCTGGCTTTGCTTTTGACCAGATCACCAGATATTGGATGTTGATGCTGGTCCTCAACCTACCTTCCCTATGTGAAAAGTGACTAGTTTAGAGAACGGTGACCCAACCGATAACACTTGTGTTTGGGATCAGGCACTCAATTGGAAATTATCCCAAGGGTGCCCATAGTGAAAGGTAAATGTTTCCATCACTCGTCTTTACAAGCACAAAAAAAATCCTTAAGAAAATTAAACTTACAAAGCAAGATAAAAGTGGCCCTCCGGTCACCCCCACATCCCAAAGGAAGGATTTTAAGTTTATCCAGATTGAACTGGATGGGCGGCACGATGGCACAGTGGTTAGCATTGCTGCCTCACTGCGCCAGGGACCCGGTTCGATTCCCGGCTTGGGCCACTATCTGTGCGGCGTCCCTGTGCTCTCCACGTGTCTCCGTGAGTTTCCTCCGGTTGCTCCCAGAGTCTGAAAGACGTGCTGGTTAGGTGCAATGACCATACTAAATTCTCCCTCAGTGTACCTGAACAGAGTGTGGCAACTAGGGAATTTTCACAGTAACTTCACTGCAGCGTTAATGTACTTGTGACACTAATAAATAAACAAAACTAACCAAAGAAGACAATATGAAAGGAGGTTAGGTTTTTTAATAGCTTCTGCATTCGGTATAAACATTGATGATGCGCACACTTTACATGATGCACTGTTCACACAGCAAGGAAAAGAAATAACTTAATTGTGCAAAGATAAAGCTCACAGGATAGTTTAGTGTCTGATTTTGAAATCATGTGATGGTCAATGGTCAGCTACACTTTGCAGACAGTTTGAAAGTATTTGGTTTTCATACTCAACTGGAAGGAGCTGGGGTCTAGTACTCAAGGGTCTTAAGAAGACCATGGCATTCTTCTTAAAGGGGTGCCATGTCCAGCAACCCAATTTGAATCCAATGTTTCCTCATTAAAGCCATTTGGACAAGTTAAAAGTACCCCCCTTCATGTGTAAATCAGATGTGAAGAGATGGACACCGCGCAAGCAGGAAGTCATAATAAGAGGCCAAAAATTATTTGGCTATCTTCAAAAGCAGCTGATCTCATTGCCCAGTTTTGATTTGATTAGTGGAACTAAGAGTCAGGCAGAAATGATGATGGGGATGAGTCTGCAGTTACGTGACAGAGCAACCCTGTATTTGGCCTCCTTCTTGAAGTTAAAATGGTGCTAAATGAGGGGTAACCTGTAGGTCTTAATGGTGCATCATAGAAACTAGAAGCAGGAGGAGGTCATTTGGCCCTTCCAGTCTGCTCCACCTTCATTTTGATGATAGCTGATCATTGAATTCAATATCCTGATTCCCCCTTTCCACCCATATCCCTTGATCACTTTAGCCTCAAGAGCTATATCTAATTTCTTCTTGAAATCAGACAATACTTTGGCCTCAACTACATTCTGTGGTGATAAATTCCACACATTCACCACTCTCTGGGTGAAGAAATTACTCCTCACCTCAGTTCTAAAAGGTTATCCCTTATCCTAAAACTATGACATCGAGTTCTGGACTCCCCCCACCATTGGGAACATTCTTTCTGAATCTACCCTGTCTAACTCTGTTAGAATTTAATAAGTTTCTATGAGATCCCCACTCACTCTTCTAAACTCCAATGAATATAATCGTCGACCTAGGTCAACATTGCAGCATGGCTACATGTTAGTTGCAGTGTCCTCACAGCGTACAGCAAAGCTCTATATCTACTTCTCTGCTCAGTTGCTTCTACATAGTTATTGCCATATGGTTGTGCCAAGGCATGCAGAAATAGTTGACAGCATCTTGGCAGCATTGGCCAATTAGGTTTAACTGGTTCTTAATACCCTGGTGTACAATCCTACATGTAATGAAAGCATAGTGTACTGTGACTGAGAAGATATCCAACATCATGGATAGTTAGGCATTTGTATCATTGGAATGATATCAGGAGTCTAAACTTCCAGCTTCCTTTGGAAAGAAGGCTTCTACTGGCATTAACAGTCCGCTAAACCATGGTATTGTCACTTCCATCAGAGCTGCATTTGAGCAACTAGTCTAAATTGACCTTCCTTCCATTGTTTCCAGGCTCATCAGATATAGTGGGTGCAATCTTCCCTAAATTGAATGGACCAGCCAAGAAAAGCTATGTAAAACTCACCAGCTTCCCAGCTACCTTTCCCCAGTCTCTGTCTTAAATGGGCAACCCCTTACACTGAGATTATGCCCTCTGATCCTAGACTCTCCCACATAGGGAAATAACCTCTCAGTATTTAAGCCCCCGATGCCTCAATAAAGTCATCTCCCATTCTTGGACACAGGTCCAATTTATTCAACCTCTCCTCATGAGAATGTCTGTCTATACCCGGGATCTACCTACTGAACTATCTCTGGACTGCTTCCAATGCCAATATATCTTTCCTTAGATTACAGGACCAAAACTGTTCACGACATGCTAGGTGTGTTCTAACTCGTGCCTTGTATAATTTTAGCAATACTACCCTAGTTTTATATTCCACTCCCTTTGAAATAAAGGCCAACATTCCACTTCACTCCCCTATGAACTTGACGCTAGCTTTTTATGATTTATGTACAAAATCCCCAAGTCCCTCTAGGCTGCAATTTTCTGCAGTCTTTCTCCATTTAAATAATATTCAGCTCCTTTATTCTTCCTATCAAAGTGCATAACATCACATTTTCCTCCATTATATTGCACTGCCAAGTTTTTGCCCACTTATCTAACCTTCCCAAACCCCTCTGTATGCTCTTTGTATTATCCTCACCACTTGCCTCCCCATCTATTTTTGTGTCATCCACAAACTTGCCAATAGTACATTCACTTCCTTTGTCCGAGTCACTAATATATATTGTAAATAATTGTAGCCCCAGCACTGCTCCCTGTGGCACCCCACTAATTACAGGAGGCCATCCTAAGATTTCCTCACTTATCCAAATTCTCTGTCTTCTGTCAGTTTTTTAATCCTCTATCCATACTAATATACTACCCCAAAATTTATCTTATTAAATAGTTTTTTGTGAGGTACCTTATTGGACGCTTTTTGAAATCAGCTCAGACTCTAAACTTTCTCATACCATAGGATTCTGCGGTCTCTCTGAATTTAAATGATATTCTGTTTTCCTATTCTTCCCACCAAAGTTGACAAGCTCACATTTTCCTTGATTATACAATCTGTCTCATTTTTGCCCACTCACTTTATCTATATCTATTTGCAGACTCCTTCCGTGCTGTAAGAGAGTGAACCTGCAGTGTGGCAGTCACGTATTTATGGAGTAGATGTAAAGGCTCTTGAAGGGCAGATAAGGTGTGTATAACTGTCACGATGTAGTCCCCAGTCTCTTAAAAATGAAAAAAAAAACAAGCCACAGGTGAGAGTTAAAAGAAAACTTTGATTTAGTAGCTTCAATGGCTGTTTGTTGGCATCTCCCTTTAGGTACTTTTTAACGCTTGACTGATTTCCAAAACAGTATAATTAACAACAGGCACTTTTGTGTTCACAGTTTGTTTACAGCTTAAAGTCACCATTAAAGGATTAGCTTTCTTTGATGTGGGGTTTGACTAGAAGTTTGGCTTTGTAAGAGATTAAAGTACTTGAAACTTAAAACAAAGTTTGAATGAACTGTCATAAAAGGTTTTTTTTTCGCTATCAAGTCTTTATAGTGAGAAAAACAGGAAAGTCTTCAAACCAGTTGCTCAGTTGACAGAGGTCATTCCTACTCAGAGGCAACAGTGAAGATGTGCAAGAATAAGAACAAATCAATTACAATAATTTAGACTTTCTTCAGAAGCTCGGTAGGTGCGTGAAGAGTAGAGCTACACCATCTAGGAAGGCATCAGTTTTTATCCTTAGTCAGGTATGTATTAGCTGATCTCAACTTACAAAGCTATAGTAATGCTACAATTTACATGGTATAGTAATGCTACAATTTGATTTCAGATTTTAGACAGGGCAATTTGGTATCCCGTGATCTAAAAATAAATATGTCCGCTTGTGGCTATCTGTATCCACATAAACTTTGGAGAAGGCCAGGTTTACACACTATTAGGATTAGGCCATGATCTAATAGATTAAAGACACTCACTGCCTAGGTTCACACAGCAAAATATGCCTCCGTTTGTTTTGAGCTACTGGATCCGATTGTCAATCAAGGCACCAAACCTTAGCATGAGTCATAGGATTGTGAAATAAGGGATAAAAGTCACATCCTAAATTATAAATCATAAAAACAGATAGCACAGAAGGAAGCCATTTTGTCTGTCATGCCAGCGTAAGCTGTTTTGAAATGGCCACCCAATTAATTCTACTCCCCACTGCTCTATCTCCATACCTCTTCAATGTCTATATATTCCCAACAATGCATCCAATTTCCCTTCAGAAAGTAATTAACTTAATCTGGTTCTACCACCCTTTCAGGAGGTGCATTTTAGAGAGAAGCAATTCAGTTCAAGAAATAACAGTTCTCCCATTCTATTCCCTGGTTGTTATATATGAGCAAAAAAAAAGGAATAATGATGTATTTCTGCCTCTTTGTTTCCCGCGTGTGTTAATCCTCCTTTTTCAAAGCAGTTAAAAGGTTGGAAATAGCATCTGTGAATGACTGAAGCAAAACCACACTAAGCTCATTGCTAGTCTCTTGGATGCTGGCGTCAAAGCTGCCAAATAGTGGAGTGGAAACAACGATATCATTTCGATTAGCCTGTGACAATATTGCCATTAACTCCCGCTTTGTCTCCTCGAACATCGCCCGATCATATTTCACCAGGTTCTCCTCGGTGAGCGGATAGATGAAGGTTGACGGGTAGCAATCCTTAGGGACGGGAAACTCGACTTTGCAGAGGGCGGGCAGCTGGGTGAACAGTTCAAAGAGGCGACGGAGGGATCTTGAGGTGAATGGATTGCCCAGGAAGGTGAACTCTGTCAACCTTTTGCAGGGCTCCAAGGCTAAGAGCAGCAGGTTGACGTGCTCATCGCCCAGGTTGCATTCCTCCAGGGTCAGGCTCCTCAGGGTGTGGGACGCGCGCCCGAGCAGTTTGAAGAAGGTCGAAGGGAAGAGGTCGGCCACGCTGTGCCCACTCAGGTCTAGAACTTCCAGGTATTCAGCGTGCAGGCTGTTGGCCAGGTAGGCCATGTCAACGTAATTCAAGCAGCAGCTGGACACATTCAGAGAGATCAGAGGAGTTTTTAAAGGGCTGCAGGGCATATAAAAAAATGAGGAAAAATGAAAGATCGCATTTCAAATCAACAAAGAAGAAAGACATTCATTTATATAGCTCCTTCCATGGCCTCAGGGCATCCTTCAGAGCTCAATGAGGGCAGTTGAAGCATAATCACTACTGTAAGGTGTAAAATACAGCAGCCAATTTGTGCCCAGGGGTTAAATAGTTTGACTCTGTTCCTATGCACAGCAAGCTCCCCAAGGTGATCATTGTGATACATGTATATAATGTATGTTGAGTGTGTGCTGCCCCTTTAAGAGCGTGGATCTAATGACTTTTGGCGGATTCGCTCTTCCCAGTTTGGGACCTAGCTGTTGAGTCTTAGATTTGACTGTGGAATTGACTGTAGAATAGGACACACCTACAATAAAGAGCTCCCCAGTGTTCAAGTTACCAAGTTCTTCAGATACCATAGGTTGATGTGTGCACTCATATTAATCATCTGAGTTTTTAAAGCATTCACTAAGAGAAAAATATTAGCCAAGTCACCAGAGAAAATTCCCTTGCTTTTCTTCAAAAATAATGCCGTCAAGTCCAGCTGAGAGCAGGCAAGCTCTCAGTTTAATACTTTATTTGAAAGTCGGCATCTCTGGCAATGCAGCACTCCCTTAGGAGTGTTTTTAGATATCAGCCTTACTCCTTGTATTCAAGCCGTCGAATGGGGCTTGAACCCACAAGCTTTCTGACTCAGACAAGGAGGCTACCCACTGCACCACACCAGCATAAGGATTAACGAATTTAATGTGTCCTCTCAAAGCACCTCAAAACACTTCACGGTCAATGAATTACTTCTTGCAATGTGGTCATTGTTGTAATGATGTGGGTATGCCGGCGTTGGACTGGCGTAAACACAGTAAAAAGTCTGACAACACCAGGTTTTAGTCCAACCTATTTATTTGATAATATTCTCACTAGCTTTCGAGGGGACAGCCTCTTCGTCAGGTGAATGGAGAGTTCTGGCCTCAGACAGAGCATATAAAGCACAGACAGTTTAGAGATTACTGATTAAAATGCGAATCCTTACACCCAACCTGCTGTTCAAGACCTGAAGTGGCTGATAATGTGAGTGGTAGGAGCACTGATCACAGTTTAAAGAGATGTGTATTGTCTCCAGACAGTACAGTAAGTGAGGTTTTGCAAACCCAGGCAAGTCACGGGGGTTACAGATAGTGCGACATGAACCCAAGATCCCTGTTGAGACCGTCCTCATGTGTGCGGAACTTGGCTATCAGTCTCTGCTCAGCGACTCTGCGCTGTCGTGTGTCGTGAAGGCCGCCTTGGAGAATGCTTACCCGAAGGTCAGAGGCTGAATGCCCGTGACCACTGAAGTGTTCGCCAACAGGAAGGGAACAGTCTTGCCTGGTGACTGTCGAGCGATGTTCATTCATCCGTTGTCGTAGCGTCTGCATGGTCTCCCCAATGTACCATGCTTCGGGACATCCTTTCTTGCAACGTATCAGGTAGACAATGTTGGCCGAGTTGCAAGAGTATTTACCATGTACCTGGTGGATGGTATTCTCACGTGTGATGATGGTGTCCATGTTGATGATCCGGCATGTCTGACCACAATACCACACAACCCTGTCACAGCAACCTCTGCAAGACATGCCGGATCATCGACATGGACACCATCATCACACGTGAGAATACCATCCACCAGGTACATGGTAAATACTCTTGCAACTCGGCCAACATTGTCTACCTGATACATTGCAAGAAAGGATGTCCCAAAGCATGGTACACTGGGGGGACCATGCAGACGCTACGACAACGGATGAATGAACATCGCTCGACAGTCACCAGGCAAGACTGTTCCCTTCCTGTTGGCGAACACTTCAGTGGTCACGGGCATTCAGCCTCTGACCTTCGGGTAAGCATTCTCCAAGGCGGCCTTCACGACACACGACAGCGCAGAGTCGCTGAGCAGAGACTGATAGCCAAGTTCCACACACATGAGGACGGTCTCAACAGGGATCTTGGGTTCATGTCGCACTATCTGTAACCCCCGTGACTTGCCTGGGTTTGCAAAACCTCACTTACTGTACTGTCTGGAGACAATACACATCTCTTTAAACTGTGATCAGTGCTCCTACCACTCACATTATCAGCCACTTCAGGTCTTGAACAGCAGGTTAGGTGTAAGGATTCGCATTTTAATCAGTAATCTCTAAACTGTCTGTGCTTTATATGCTCTGTCTGAGGCCAGAACTCTCCATTCACCTGACGAAGAGGCTGTCCCCTCGAAAGCTAGTGAGAATATTATCAAATAAATAGGTTGGACTAAAACCTGGTGTTGTCAGACTTTTTACTGTCATTGTTGTAACACAGGAAACAAGGCAATGAATTTGCACATGGCAGGAGCCTATACGCAGCAATAAGATAAATGACTAGGCAATTTGTTATTTTATGGATTACCTAGTTGAGGAATAAATATTGGCCAGGACAACTTTCGAGAGTGATGATGAAGGGTCATCATACCGCCCTGAAACGTTAACTCTGTTTCTCTCCATGGATGCAACCTGTCCTGGGGAACATTCCCTGCATTTTTTTTTTGTTTTTGTTTCAGATTTCCAGCATCCGCAGCATCTGCTTTTCTATTATGGAGAACTCCCCCAGCTCTTCACAGAATGCCTACAGCGCAGAAGGAGGCTATCTGACCCATCAGGTCTGCACCGACTTTCCCACACATCATCTCAAGCAGGCCGTAGCCCCAAGTATTTGCTTCTCTAATCCCCCTGACCTATACATCTTGGGGTCAATTTAGCATGGCCAATCTGCCTAACCTGCACGTCTTTGGAGTGTTGGAGGAAACTGGAGCACCTGAAGAAAACCCATGCAGACATGGGGAGAACAAACGCAGCACAGTCAGTCACTCAAGGCCAGAATTGAACGCACGTCCCCAGCGCTGTGAGGCAGCAGTGCTAACCACTGTGTCACCCTGCCTCTTCTTCAAATAATACGATGGGATTTTTTATTGAAATAGCAGACCAAACCGCATGTTAACTGGATAATTTATGTATATGGCACACTCATACCTTTAATCTATGTAAGTATTTATTTCAAGTAATGATTTCAAAATAGCTGGCCTGCCTTCATACTTTGGATTGATTATATTCCTGTGAAGAGGCTCAGGATGTTGCACGATGTTAAAATCACAACGTAAATGGAGGTTGTTAATATTGAACATTCGCAGCATTTTCTCTTCCATCTAGTATTGGCTGCTGCAAAGAGAAATTAGGAGTAAAGATGTGTCTAATTAAGGGATGCCTTCGTTGCCAAATAATTGGAAGTGTGAGCCTGGTGTTTGTAATTGTCTCCTCCCTTGAGACAGTCAGGGAAGTGAATATAAAGGTTATGACTCTCTGAACCAGCTGTCTTGGTGTTTTTGGTCAGCCAGTATCTCTTTCGTAGCACCTGTTATTAAATGTTTGCCATAATCAGACTCTGGCCTGAGATCTGGGTCTTAAGTCTGCATTTGCGTAATTATATTGGATATTTACAATTTATTTGGAACAGCAAGTCCAGAAAAGGTTGATACCATTCAATTAGTCTGAGAATTCAGTAATAGGTTTCACTAAATGTCTCTGCGTTATCACATTTTGAATCTCTATCACATACCTCGGACACACATGAGGTTAAAACAGCATGGTGGCACAGCGCCAGGGACCTGGTTTCATTCCGGCCTTAACCAACTGTGTGTGGAGTTTGCACGTTCTCCCTGTGTCTGCGTGAGTTTTCCCTGGGTGAGGTGGCATGGTGGCACAGTGTTTAGCACAGCTGCCTCACAGCGCCAGGAACCGGGGTTCGATTCCCAGCTTGGGTCACTGTCTGTGCAGAGTCTGCAGGCTCTCCCTGTGTCTGCGTGGGTTTCCTCCAGGTGCTCCGGTTTCCTCCCACACCCCAAAAGACGTGTTGGTTAGGTGGATTGGCCATGCTAATTTCTCCCTCAATGCAGCCGAACAGGTGTTAGAGTGTGGCAACTAAGGGATTTAACTTCATCGCAGTGTTAATGTAAGCTTGCTTGCGACTAATAAACAAATGTTAACTTTTACTTTTTACTTTGTGTGGGTTTCCAAAGATGTGCAGGTTAGATGGATTGGCCACATTAAATCGCCCGTTAGTGTCAGGGGGATTAACAGGGTAAATACGTGGGGTTACAGGGATAGAGCCTGGATGAGATTGTTGTCGGTGCTGTCTCAATGGGCTGAACGGCCTCATCCTGCAGTGTAGGGATTCTCTGATTCTACGATAACTGATTTCACCAGGATACCGGGTCATAAACAGATTGGCTGCGTAAATCGGCCGGGTGCTGAACCGCTAGACAGTGCCAGCTTGAACCACTAGACAGGGAGGTTTATTGTGCTCAGTGCAGGTGCTGGAAGTCCCCAGTGAGCTGAATCTGACTGTGGAAAGTCAGGAGTTACTGGTACAGCATGTGAATGAGTTGTTCACGTACAACACGTAGGAATGAAGCCATTCAGATTTCCACTTCTTTCTGAAATAAGAACGTAGGAGCAGTTGAGATGAGAAACGAGGAAAGCAAAAGGTCACTTGTGGGAGTGACGTAGAGGCCCTCAAATTGTCACTACATGACGGGACAGAGTACAATTGAAGATATAATGGGAGCTTGTCAGAAAGGTACTGCAATAATGTACAGATCGAGTGGAGAAGTCAAATGAGCAATGGTAGCCTAGATGTGGGGCAAAATTTTCCCATCCTGCCCGCCACAGGGATCGTAGCAGGTGGGACACAGACCATGCAAAGGTCCATTAACCTCAGGTCGGATTTTCCAATCTTAGGGTGAGCATGGTGGGAGGATCTCATTCGAGTTTTTGGGATAGTTTCTTGGAACAGCACATTCTGGAGCCAGACAACAGGCTTCACTAGACCTGGTACTGTACATTGAGATGGGATTGACTGATAACCTCATAGCAAAGGCACCTCTAGGTAGCAGCAATCATCACAATGTTTGAATTTTATATTCAGTTTGAGGGAGAGTGGGTCCAAGAAAATAGTTTTTTAAATTTAAGTTTGGGTAATTACGGGGGCACGAAAGCAGAGCTAGGTAAAGTGAAATGGCAATTAAGGTTAAGGGATAGCACCAGTAGAGATACAGTAGCCACCTTTTATAAAGATATTTCAGAATACACAGAATAGACACATTCCAATGAGAAAGAGAAATCCATGAGCAGGGCCCACCATCCATGGTTCAATAAAAAAAACTTCCGAATGTATCAAACTTAAAGAAAAAGCTAAACATTGTACCAAGTTGGGTCAGACAATTGGACAAAATATAAAGAACAACAAAACGTGACAAAAAGATTAATAGGGAGGGAAAAATTAGAACATGAGAGAATCATAGAATCCTGCAGTGCAGAAGGAAGCCATTTGGCCCATCAAGTCTGCACCGACCACAATCCCACCCAGGTCCCACTCCCACAACCCATTTAACCTAGCTAGTCTCCCGACACTAAGGGGAAATTTAACATGGCCAATCAACCTAACCCGCACATCTTTGGACTGTGGGAGGAAACTGGAGCACCCGGAGGAAATCCACGTGGACACGGGGAGAATGTACAGACTCCACACAGACAGTGGCCCGAGCTGGGAATCGAACCCGGGTGCCTGGCACTGTGAGGCAACAGTGCTAACCACTGTGCCAGCGTGCCGTCCAAAAGAGAATGGTAGCCAGAAGTAATGAGATGGATAATAAGAGTTCCTTTGGATACTTAAAAATGAGAAGGGTTAACAAAGTGAGCGTTGGTTCTGTAGAAAGTGTATCTGGGGAATTAATAATGGGAAGTGAAGTGATGGCACATGAATTGAATAGGCATTTTGCATTAGTCTTCACAAAAAAAGATACAAGCAACATTCTAGAAATAGCTGTAAATTATAGACTGGAAGGGAGGGTGGAATTTAGGAAAATTACAATCACTAGAGAAGTGATATTGGATAAATCGTTGGTGTTATGAGCTGGTAAATCCCCACGTCCTGGTAAACATCATCCTAGGGTCTTAAAAGTAGTGGTTTGTGGAATAGCTGATGCACTGGTTTTAATTTTCCAAAGCTCCCTACATTCGGGAAGACTCCCTTAGCTTGAAAAACAGCAAATATAATGCCGTTATTCAAAAAGGGAGGGAGACAGAAAGCAATGAACTACAGACTAGTTAGCTTAGTCATAAGGGAAATGTTATAGGATATTATTAAAGATGTTGCAGCGGGCACTTGGAAACATTTAAGCCAATCCAATAGATTGGTTTTGTGAGAGAGCATTCATGTCTAACCAATTTGTTTGAGCTCTTTGAAGGAGTCACGTGCAGTGGATAAAGGGGAACTGGTGGATGTGCTGTACTTAGATTTCCAGAAGGCACTTGATAAAATGTCACATCAGAGGTTATGGTAGAAAATAAAAGCTCATGGTATAGGGATAACATATTGGCACGGGCAGAAGATTGGCTGGCTAACAGGAAGCAGAGAATTGTCATAAATGGGTCTTTTTCAGGTTGGCAAGACGTAACAAGTGGTGTGTCACAGAGATCACAGTGCTGGGGCCTCAACTGTTTACAATATATATGAATGACTTGGATGAAGGGACAGATGGTATGGTTACTTGATTTGCTAATAACATAAAGATAGGTAGGAAAGTAAATTGTGACGAGTATGTAAGAAGGCTACAAAGTGACATGGATAGGTTAAGTGAATAGGTAAAGTGCTGGCAAATGGGGTATAATGTGGGCAAATGTGAACTTGTCCATTTTGGAACGAAGAATAAAAAAGAAACATTTTATCTAAATAGTGAGAGACTGCAAAGCCCAGCGACTTAGCGAGGTTGAGTGTCCCATTGCATGAATCACCTGTATGCAGGTATAGCAGGTTGCTAATAGAATGTCATTGCTTATTGTGAAGGGAATGCAGAAGTAGGAATGTTATGCTTCAGTTATACAGGGCAGGACAGGCCACTGGTGAGAGCACGTCTGGAGTAACGTGTACAGTATTTGTCTCCCTGTTTAAGGAAATATGCAAGTTCAAAGCAGTTCAGAGAAGGTTTACTGGACTAATATCAGGAATGGGCAGGTTGTCCTGTGGAAGGATTGCGTATAATTGGGCGTGTACACACTGGAATTTAGAAAGATAAGAGGTGACTTGATTGAAACCTTTAAGATCCTAAGATAAGGTGGACGTGGAGAGAATATTCCCCCTTGTGGAAGAACCTAGAACTGGGGGTCGTTGATTAAAAATAAGTATCTCATTTAAGACAGAGCGGATAAGAAATCTTTTCCTTCAGAGAGTGGGAACTCACATCCTCAAAAGGCAGGGGAAGCAGAATTTTGAATATTTCAAAGGCAGAGCTAGATAGATTATTGATTAACAAGGAGGTGAAAGGTTGTCCAGGGTAGGCAGGAATGTAGAATGGGAGTTACAATAAGATCAGACATGATCTTATTGAGTGGTGGAGCAGGCCTGATGGGCCGAATGGTCTACACTTGCTCCTGGTTCATATCTTTCCATGTTCTCCTTCTCTTCCTTGTGCTGCCGCTCCTCTCTTTCTTTACCTGATGGTGATGACAAAAGCTATCCCTTTGTGATGACAACGTTGTGCAAAATGCAACATCCCACCTGAAACTTTGATATCCCACCAGCTGAGTGGTGAGGGGCAGCTCCAGAATGGTCCAGGCAGCAGAATCATTGGTTCCACTTGTCAGTGGCCTCCTCCATTCTATCCCTTGCAGACGTATTTCTCTCCTTGTACAATGTTGTGAGCTGGAGTCGCAAAATATGTTGTCAGTGGATATCTCTCATCATCCAGCAGCCACCCTCTGGGTGTGTTGTCATGTCTAAACAGCAGGCTGCTACTGGATAATGGGATCATCACTGCTGCAAGGATGCCAAGCATTGACCTGCATAATGTGCTGTTTACGGTCACTCAACTCTGCTTGCACAGCAGGGGATGGCAAACTGCAAAATGTTGCTCATCTCAGATACAAACAGATGTAAAAAATGTTCAGATCCAGTGGAAGTGCAGGCATCAGCAATGACACTGTTTACTCCAAAAAGCAGTGCTGGAGGAAAGTCACTGTTTAATGCCTATTGATGTCATGATCTCTCTGCTCTGCATATTTCTCGTGGGTAATGCACTGACACTTTCACCAAACTGATTTCAGAGTGTGCCCGCAAGCCACTTTTCTCAACAAAGGACACCCCCGCAGTGTCCAAAATGAAGGCTCAGTTGCTCACCCAAGATGTGATTTTAAATAGGATAAATGGTTTGACGGTAGCTGGTTCGGCAACACTTCAGGAGAGAACAATACTTGGAAGTGAACTTTCCTGTTCCGCGCACCACGGGAATCGGAGCGGGCAAGGGGCAAACCACGGAAAGGTCCTTTGATCTCATACGGGATTTGTTGGCTTCGGGGTGAGCGCAGCCATAAGATCTCACCTTGAGATTTTCTACAGTAACTAAAACTTACATCACCAATCAATGTTCCATAGTGCTGGAACCAAGAACCAGATGCAATGATAGAAAGATCTTGTAATTATATTGTGCTTCTGCTATCCTCAAGCATCCCAGGGAACCTCACAGCCAATCAAGTACCTTTATCATGTGGTCACTGTTCTAATATCAGCCAATTTGTAACCAGCATTCTGATATTAACCAGATGATATTGGTTGAGAGATAAATGTTGGCCAGGACACAGGAGAGAATGGATTTGCTTTCCTTTGATATCGTGCCATGGGACTTACTGTGTGTGCCTGAGAGAACAGACAGAGTCAGTTTAACATCTTATCTGAAAAATGACACCTCAGGCAATATAGCATTCCCTCAGTGCTACCCTGGGGAATTTGACTAGACTCTGTGCTCAAGCGTCTGGAGTGGGTTTGGAACGCTCTGCCTTGTGCCTCGAAGACCGGGATACACAATTATTTAGTCTCAGGGAATTAAGGAGTATGGGGAATGGGTTACAGCTACGGTTGTATTGAATGGCAGTGCAGGCTCGATGGGCCATGTGGTCTATTCCTGTTCCCATATCCTGTGTTCTTGTGGCAAGAGTTCATTCTTTCTCAATTCTTTCAAAGGATAGAGACATTATTAATAAGGCCGTAATTTCTTACCTCTTCCTGATTGCTCTTGAATTGCTAGGGCAGTTAAGAGTCAATCAAATAGCTATGGCTCTGGAGTCATAGGCCAGACCGAGTCTGGATGGCAGATTTCCTTCCCTTGTAGAAGATATTTAATTAAATACAGAGAGCATTAGTGTACAAGATGGGCTGTTACTACAATCAATTAGAGTGGTTAGAAGCTTATAATTCCGGAATTATCAATTGATTTTAAATTCCACTAGCTGCCTTGGTGGGACATGAACGTATATCCCCAGAACATTAGGCTGGGCCTATACATTGCAGCATATTTTTTTCATTCACTCATGGGACATGAGCATCACTGGCTGGCAAGTATTAATCGTCCATCCCTGGTTGCCCAAGTGAGAGTGTACCACATTACTGTTGTTCTGGAGTCAGATGTAGGCCAGACCAGGTAAGGAGGGCAGATTTCCTTCCCTAAAGGACATTTGCGAACCAGATGGGGTTTTTCTGACAATCCACAATGGTTTCACGGTCAGCGTAGATTCTTAATTCCAGATTTTTTTTGATTGAATTCAAACCCCACCACCTGCCGTGGCGAGATTCGAAACCAGGTTCCCAGAATATTTAGTAACGTTACCAGTATGCCACAGTTTCCCTTTAAGAGTCCATTCATTGAAATATAGCTGAAATCTATCTGGTCCTCTGATGGTGTGATTATTTGATCACGGCTCATGAATGTAATTCAATTTCTATCTTAAAGACATGAATTCTGTCCTCATTTTTATTCACCATGTCATCAGCAAGTGCAAGAGAATTAATGGAAGCAGTTTCATTAGAAATTACATTGGAATATATAGTGGAAATATAGAAAGTGGACGCCCCGGATTACTTTTTTTATTGTGGAGGGTAGCAATTACTCTGGTAACATCACCATGTCAATATTAAACAGATTAGAGATTCCTTTAAAATAACGAAATGGGGAACCTGAAACGAGCTCAGGAACGGCTCAAAGCTCCTCAGTCTGGAAGAGGTGGAGTGAAAAAGGGCAAAATCCTTGAAAATCATTCAAACATATAAAATATATAGTGAGTACAAGGCCATCAAACCTTCTCCTCATGCATGAAGGCTAACACATCAAGTAGATACTTCCCATCTCTCCTCCCCATGCAGCCATGTAATTTCCTGGCAAAAAGAGTGAACAGGAAATGTTCCAGAAATTTCCATTCCAATCTTTCGCCTAGGTGATTGAAAGTGATACTCTTGAATTTAACGGCCGTCAGACCCTACCTGAGTATTTTGCGTATTCGTCCAGTTAGAGTGGAAAAAGCCACGTTCAGTTCTGTCAGAAATTTCATCTCGCTCAGCCTCTCTCCAATTGTCACTAGCAGAGGTTCATCCTCTTGTGTCATCCTGCGTACATCAAAGGTTCTTGCTGGGAGTGTCAGGGATCTGAGCGATGGCAGTGGCACCTGGCTCAGGAGAAATTCAAAATGTTCCATTTCTAGGCGAATGTTGTGGACCAACTCCAGCTTCTGCAGGCTCTCCGGCTGAACCAGCTTGATGATATAAAAGAATTTCCTCAATGCCAGGCTGTCGGCCCTAAATTCAACACATCGGATCTTCAGTGGGCACTGCCTCCTCAACAGCAAGGCCTGCACCACTTCCTCGTAGTTCCGCTGTGTCACAAACACGTTCATTAAAACGTCAACCGAAACACCAGACACCAAATCGTCGAGTTGACGGGCTTGTATCTCCACCAGCAAATCAAAACAGGTCCTTGCCATCAGCTCAGTCCTCCCCCACCTGCCCAGGGCCTTCCCGCAAGCACAGGCCTGGAACTCGATGTCACGGAGTCCCGTTAGATCGACTACTTTCAGCCTCTTCGCATAGGTCGTTGAGCTGTTCAGAACATAATCCTTCAGGCCTGTTAGACACGCCTGCAGACAAACGTGGCAGGTCCTGTTGCTGAGATCCTTCTGGCAGTCCGCTGTCTTCCCCAAGAGCTTCCCGATGCTGAATTCCGCCAGTGGCCACTTTTCCACTAAATCGTGGAGCACTGCGGCCTGCTCCAGCAGGTAGCTGGCTTTGAAGAGCAGAGGGTACAGGTTTTGTGCCACGCAAGCAATGCTTCTCTGAGCGATTTGGGCATCTGATACCAAGGCCTGGGCACTGATGAACCGCAAAGTCTTCATTACGACCCGGTTCCGTGAGTTTTGCCGCTTTCTGTTTTTAAGCCAAGGTAAGTTACGATGTTTTGACAGGCTGAGTAACTCGTCCACATTTGTGCTATATATTTTTAGCACTGTATCAGCTGCTCCCTTTCAGATGAGAGTCATCACTATCATGTGCTCCAGCACAAATCTATTTTAATAATTACTGGCTAGACTGATCAGGGAAATTGTGAGAACGGTAGGACTGTGACTTTGTTCTCAGCTATCTAATGGGGAAACATATTTCTTAAATCTCATGAAGAAATCTAATTGATTTGCTGAATCAATATTGCTGCTGTGGAGTTGCTTGCTCACCAGTTTAGGGAAAATACATGTCGTCTATTTACAGGTTAAAACTATACAGAGGCTTGTGACTGTAATCAGTTCCCGAGATGATTCTGAGTACAGAAGCCCACCTTTATGAGGGTGATTCCTCTACCTTCCTCCCCGATTGGTTACCGGGTCATGTGATTCTTAAGGCGAGAGATGAACCATGGAAAGGTCCGTTGATCTCGGGCGGGATTTTCCAGTTTAGGGGTGAGTGCAGCTGGAAAATCCTGCCCTTAGTCTGTCGATTCAAGGGACAATCACAACAGCTCCACAATGGACTGCAGCAGGTTTGCCACTCAAACATTTCTCTTGATCATCAACATGTCAAATTGTTGCATTACAACCAAAGTTAATCAGGGGAGGCGATGGCTGAGTAGGATTGTCACTAGACTATTAATCCAGAAACTCAGCTAATGCTCCGGGGATCCTAGTTCGAATCCCGCAGATGGCGGAAATTGAATTCAATAAAAAATATCTGGAATTAAGAATCGACTGATGACCATGAAACCATTGGCAATTATCAGAGAACGCTTGCCAGGTTCATTAATACCCTTTAGGGAGGGAAATCTGCTGCCCTTGTCTGGTCTGGCCTATATGTGACCATGATGTGGACATGCTGGCGTTAGACTGGGGTAAACACAGTAAAAAGTCTCACAACACCAGGTTAAAGTCCAACAGGTTTATTTGGTAGCAAAAAGTCACTAGCTTTCGGAGCACTCGCTGCTCCTTCGTCAGATGAGTGGGATTTCAGTTCACAAACAGGGCATATAAAGACACAAACTCAATTTACAAAATAATGGTTGGAATGCGAGTCTTTACAGGTAATCAAGTCTTTAAAGGTACAGACAATGTGAGTGGAGAGAGGGTTAAGCACAGGTTAAAGAGGTGTGTATTTTCTCCACTCAGGACAGTTAGTGAGATTTTGCAAGCCCAGGCAAGTTGTGGGGGTTACAGATAGTGTGACATGAACCCAAGATCCCGGTTGAGGCCATCCTCATGTGTGCGGAACTTGGCTGTCCCGGAGCACCTAGAGGAAACCCATGAAGACATGGGGAGAATGTGCAGACTCCACACAGAGAGTGACCCAATCCACCGTAACCACAGAATCCCTACAGTGCAGCAGGAGGCCATTTGGCACATCAAGTCTGCACCGACAACAATCTCACCGAAGCCTTATCCCCGTATCCCACATATTTACCTTGCTAATCCCTCTAAGCTATGCATCCCGAGATGCAGTGCTAACCATTGTGCCCTATGGTAAATAAAATTAAACATTACGATAACTATGAATAAAAACCGCAGCTGGGAGACTTAATCTAAAGACAGAAGTTCATTTTATTTGCTACAAACACTAAGACATAAAATAGGGTTTTCAGATAGTGAAAAATGATATCCAGTCTGGTCTCAGAGGGTCACAATTGATTAAACTTACTGACTATCTTTAGTTGTCTCAGCTGTACAGGATATATAAAATGGTAGAAATTTTGAACAGCGTATAATGAATAGAAGTAGTTCATGGTTTTTAATGACACTGGACACTTTGCACATAAATATACAAGAACATTTACTGTAAGGCATTAGTGGATGAAAACAAAGCTAACAAAAAATAATTGTTGCAGTCTAAGAATGTTCATAGCTTGTTTTCTGATCTGTTGCCTCACTGAATACAAATCAAAATCTGATCTCCTGCGTGGCCAGATCATTTGATTATAACGGAGGCAACTGCTTTTGAAAGAGACTCCATTGCAACTACCTCCTGTCAATAAGGTACAAAATATAATTGGCTCAATTCAAACAATGATCTCTTGCTGGGAAATGCAACAACTAAAAGAACAAAGTTCTAAATCACATCATTCATTCTTGATACCAAAGAAGAGGAGATATATTTGGGAGGGGGCGGGGGAATATCAAGCAATAAAAATAAATATTTACACAAATATAAACGCTACCACACAATTTGATTTGTACACGAGCTGCAGCGGATAATTAATCTACATTTACAGTTTTGCAGTTTCAAAGCTACAGCCACCACAAATTGCACAAGGAAATAGGTTATGCAGAGACGGCGCCTTGTTATTTACAGAACACAGTAAAAAAAATTAAGTGAGCTGTAAAAAAAAAGAGCTAGTCATTGCTGTATGTATATGTACATATAATGTCATTACTTCCCATTTATCACTTGGGCTAAAGTGTATCTCTAATGTCCTTTTTCAGTGTGAGCTGGGACGTCCCTTGATTGTAGTGTCTGTTTCAGACAGTCGAAAGCTCCTGCACATTCTCCCATTCATGCATTCCCATTTCAGGTTGAGGCTATTGTATCTGTTCCTGTTTGGGATGGCAGAGCAATTGCCAGAACAACATCGAGCGGGCATTTTGAAGGTGCCAATATCTAGGAGCTGAACCCGAATTCTTCACTCTGAGGGTAAGGTGGTCAGTGGCTCTTCCCATTCACAGCTGTTAAAACAAGATGGTATAATTCAATAGAAGTGAACAAAATCTTCAAATGATTAAGCTGGAGCATTCTCGGCTTTGAAACATGTTGCAGTGTGGCTGGAGTACACAAGAATAGGAGCAGGCCATTTAAGTCCTTGAGTTTGATCCGCCATTCAACTTGGTCACCACTGACCTTCCCTAAGCCTACCTCGGTTCCGTATGTTGGCCTAACTAAAATCTACCAATCTCAGTCTTGAAATTGACGCCCAGTGGCCACAGTGTTTTAGGGAAAAAAACGTGTTTTGGATTCCCACTACCCTTTGCAGAAAGAAATTTTCTGGCGTGATTCATGAACAACCTAACTCCAATTTTATGCTTATGTCTCTTTCATAGGTTCATAAGATATAGGAGTAGAATTAGGCCACTCGGCCCATCGAGTCCGCTCCGCCATTCGATCATGGCTGAAATGTTCCTCATCCCCATTTTCCTGCCTTTCAACCCAACCTTCAACCCAATACCAACTAAAAATCTGTCTAACTTCTCCTTAAATTTACTCTCTGTCCCAGCAACCATGGCACTTTGGGGTAGTGAATTCCACAGATTCACAACCCTCTGGGAGAAGGATTTTCTCCTCAACTCTGTTTCAAATTTGCCATCCCTTATCCTAAGATACGACCTCTCATCCTAGAATGCCCCACAAGAGGAAGCATCCACTCCATGTCTACTTTATTCATACCTTTCATCCTCTTGTATACCTCAATTTGATCTCTCCTCATTCTTCTAAATTCCAGAGAGTATAGGCCTAAACTGTTCAAGCTCTCTTCTGTCTGGTCTGGACCGTGCTGGGACATGGATATCACAGGCTGGTGAAAAGCTCTGAACTAAATATAGAAAGCCAGTTCTTTTTCATGTTGCTAACTTCTTAAATTTAGCTCCCAATTGAGATAAAGGGGGCAGTTTTAACACCTAGAAGGTGGGTGAGGGTAGGGTAGACGGGGGGGGAGTGGGGAGAGACGGTGGTAAGGAGAGCGGGTATTCGGAAGTGGAAATATGGGAGAGAGAAAGAAGGATGATGAAAATGGACGAGTGAGCTGAAAAGAAGAAATAGAATGAAATAAAATAAATGGAAATGAGGTGAAGTTGGAGGGGAGAGTTCACGCTCTGAAGTTGTTGAACTCAATGTTCAGTCTGGAAGGCTGTAAAGTGCCCAATCGGAAGATGAGGTGCTGTTCCTCCAGTTTGTATTGGGGTTCGCTAGAACATTCCATTTTCCCACTTCTCCATTCCCGCTCTCCTTCTTGCCCCCACCACCACCCCCTCCTCTTCAAGCCTTAATCGCCTGTACCTCTGTTCTGCCATTCACACATTCTAGTCTCTTAATGGACACTTTTAGCACCTCTCTCAGCCACCTTTATCCTCATTTACATTCCCTTTGTCCTATTACAGCCACCCCTCCCCACCCTCATAGTATAAATCTTTGCCCTTAGTTCTGACGATGGGTCATCCAGACTTGAAACGTTGGCTCCAGTCCCTCACCATGGATGCTGTCAGACCTGCTGAGATTTTCCAGCGTTTTCTATTTTTGCCACTCACAATTAAACCCCATCTTAACCTCTTTGCGCCAAAGAAAACAATTCCAGCTTCTCTCATCTCACCAGGCTCAAACTCATTCTTTGTGTTTTTCTGCTGAATCTCCTCCCCAAAGTCTTGACGTCTTTTCTCTTTTTAACGTGTGGGACTCAGAATTGAACTCAATTAGCTGCGGTCTACTTAACCAATAATTTGCCACGGTTTTGACAGACTCTTCTGTTCCCTTCAGTTGCCAACACAATCTTAGAAATCTCAGGCAAAGGTTAGCTGCTCTTATTGTTAAATCTAAATGGCTGAGTTTTACATTTAATAGCCACAAAATTGAAAATATGATGCTGCCAGATACTTGAGATGGCTACCGAAAAAGGGGTAATTTCAGGTTATACAAGCAAATCCATTCACCTGGACGAACAGAATACTGTTAATTGTTAATCGATAACAGCCACAATAAAGCACCATGATTAACAGGCCACTCGAAACATGCTGATCACCTCCGTTCTTCTCCCTGTTAGGCTTATTGTTCAGTTAATCACCATTTATCCCTGTTTTAAGTCATTAGTCTGATTAATCCTTCAAGAGGTTTCAATTTATATTTTTTTGAAAAAAACTAGTTACTTACTGAACTATCTCTGCAAATACTTGCAAGTCAAACCGGGGTTGAAAGGCCTATTGTTACATGTGAGGCTTTACTCTGCCAAGACAGTGAAGGAAATGAACCAAATTAAAATTACTACCTGGTAGATGTTCAAACAAGTCACTTGGCCCACTGATGGGGAAAAGCTGGAGAATATAGAGCAACATCCAATAATACAATTCTGAAATTTGAATGAATTTCATGCTTCTCTCAGGTGAGGTGACATAGAAACATAGAAACATAGAAGATAGGAGCAGAAGGAGGCCATTTGGCCCTTTGAGCCTAATCTGCCATTCATTAGGGTTATGGCTGATCATCCAACTCAATAGCCTAACCCTGCTTTCGCCCCATGATCTTTGAACCCATTCACCCCAAGTGCTATATCCAGCCACCTCTTAGATACATTCAATGTTTTGACAGAATGGACAGATGATCTGGAAAAGGAGAATCAAACAGGAATCCCTTTCCATTGTCCGCACGGTCAAACACCTTACCCCATGTCTAATGATTCATCCAAAATTGAAAAGGACAAGAGAGGTATATGAAAAGTTTAAAGTTTATTTGTTAGTCACAATTAAGCTTAGAATCATAGAATCCTACAGTGCAAAAGGAGGCCATCCAGCCCATCAAGTCCGCACCAACCACAATTCCACCTAGGTCCTATCCCCATAACCCCATGCATTTACTCTAGTTAATCCCCCGATACTAAGGGGCAATTTAGCATGGCCAATCCATCTAACCTGCACATCTCTGGACTGTGGGAAGAAACCGGAGCACCTGGAGGAAACCCATGCAGACAAGGGGAGCGTGTACAAAACTCCACACAGTCATCCAAGCCAGGAATTGAATCTAGGTCGCTGGCTCTGTGAGGTAGCAGTGCTAACCACTGTATCACCGTGCTGCTGCAGTGAAGTTACTGTGAAAATCCCCCAGCCGCCACACTCAGGCACCTGTTCAGATACTCTGAGGAAGAATTTAATATGGCCTAATGCATCTAACCAGCATGTTTTTTGGACAGTGGGAGGAAACCGGAGCACCCGGAGGAAACCCATGCAGACACAGGAAGATGTGCAGAGTCCGTACAGAGAGTGATCCAAGCCGGGAATTGAACCCAGGTCCTTGGCTCTGTGAGGCAGCTGTACTAACCACTGTGCCACCATGCTGAAGAGAAGAAGGAAGTACACTCAGGAATGGAAAAAATGGAAGAGAAGGAAAACAAGAAATGGGAACATGTGGGACATAAGGAAATGGAAGAAAGCAAGAAAGGAAGAGGAGAAACCAAGAAGGAGGTAGAAGTGAAAGGAGGTTTACAAGAAGGAGGACATGAAGAGTAAGACTATGGAAGAAGAGTAGGAAGAAGAAATAGTAATTTAGGGCAGGATTTTTTTGGATAGAGTTTCCCACCCCATCATATAAAGAGTTACAGAGAATGCATCCCCACCAATCACAGCAGCCCTGCAGTCATTTAATGCTCTGAGGACCATTTTTAGGTTTGAGATGTGAGGAAGAAGGAGGGGGGGAGTGGCTTGCAGGGTGTGTGTGTGTGTGAGACTTTCTGGCCGTGTTCACCCTGAAGCCGGAAAATCCTATCCTCGGTCAACGGACCTTTCCATGGCCAGTCCTTCGCTTGCTACTATTCCCGTGGCAGACGGAATGGACAAATTTGCCCCAGGACTTCTGACCCTCACTTGGTGGAGGGTATTGAAAATTGCATTGCACATTTTGTCCACTTAAAGTTTCCATACACGCACGTATCACTATAGGGAGTCTGGAAGGAACTGAAGGAACCCAGTCTTTCAGCAGCAAGTTGCAGCTCTGCTTCTGGAGCTGTAAAGGTGTTTCAGGATTCCAACTCCCAGGTAAGCGTGGGGGATCGCACAGCATGGAGGGGAGGTGAAGGCCGGGATGGAGAGACAAATCCCTCCTGCCTAGGGCCCAATCAGGGCCACTAAACTCACTCCTCCCACCAGCCTTAAAATTGGTCATTTCAGGACCACATTTGGGATGAGGAGTGAATGGGTTGCTCTAGGTCTCACCTGCCCCATATAAAATTGCAGACAGGCCATGGGGGTGGGGGAGGGTGAGGAGCCTGGAGGGAAGGAGACGTAGGGTATTGTACGGGGCCTTTCCCCCACTGCAAATCCACCAACAGGCAAAAGTAAAATTTTGCCCCTGGTGTTTTTGGAACAGTGAGAATGGCAACATTTTTCTTCAAGATAATAATGTTGTTTTTCATTTAGTTCCTGGATGCACTATTTCACCAAGAGCAACAAATTGCCCCTTTAGTGTCAAGGGGATTAGCAGGGTAAATATGTGAGGTTAGGGCATTAAGGCTTGGGTGGGATTGTGGTTGGTGCAGATTTGATGGGCCGAATGGCCTCCTTCTGACTGGAGGGACTCTATGAATTCCACTTATCGTAGAAAGTTTGCTAAAAAAAATCCATTCATTGGAAAAAGTAGAAGGTTATGTTTAAATGATGAGTATATTGAAACATGTTCCATCAATCTGAAGGAATGAGTTGTCAGTGTTTGGAATGATGTGATATTTTTACACATGCCCTGCACAACACAAAACGCAGATACTTACTGCCGTGATGTACTGGTTCTTCAGTGGTTTAGCCCTCTGCATTCTTGGGGAAAGATTTAGGGATGTAAATTGACAAGGCGCCTTCGAGTCAGGATTAGTAGTCTCGTCAGAAAACGTCTCTGTGGAAACTTGGGACACGTAGTTGAGAGTTGAACCACTCATGCTCTCCACTGAAGTACATTGTGAAGAGGTCTCGGAACTCTCGGTGACTAGGACAAAACAAAATTGGAATCTCAATAGCTTTGAGCTTCTGTCTCTTCCTGTGTGCTGAAAATGCTTGCTTTTAATTCAAGCATCGTCTTCTTAAATTGCATGGCTCAATCAGAGGGCGAGATTAGAACGTGACTTGACTACAACGTTGTTTTACGGATGTTGAAAGTTCAATGGAATCCAATTCTGGCTTTGTGTTTCGCAGCTTCTCTGAGCTTTGTGTCATCAATTCAAAAGGTAACTGTTGCACCAACAATTTTTTTTTAATCAAAATATAAGGTCAATTTTCTGCTTCATGACAATGACTTAACTCCGAATGTATGTCCTGAGGTTGGGACCTCCTGAGGTTGTGAAAGATCCTACATCAATGCCAGGCTTTCTTTCCATTCTCCTTTTATGACTAACACAACATCTGCTGCCAGTTGTTCAGGTTTCATAGTCTAATAATTATAATTAACTAATAATTATTATTATAATTAACTAATAATAATTATAACTAACTATAAGCTTATAACTAACTACAGTTTATAACAATTAACTATAGTTAGTTATAATTTATAGTTATAAATTTAACTATCAGCAGCTAATAATAAGTAAGATGGAGGGGTGAGACTTTTTTTTGAATGACAGACAGGGGGCAGCGCTAACCCCAAAAGTTGGCTTGAGTCAAATGGAAGGTTGAAGAGTTATAAAAATGAAATCATGATTCCCCCCCCCGCCCAACTTGTTTTAATTGGGATGGCTGGGGGGGAGGGGGAGGGAGAGTGGTTGAGGAAGAGAGGACAAGCCCGCAGGAGACAGATTGACCATTTAAACCTGATAATGAGACTGGCAGCCATAACTTGATCCATAATTTCAAATTGAACACTGGCCAACTCAATTTCCTGGGTGGATAAAGGAGAGTTAAGCCAATGATCTCATAGAGTCACAGAGGTTTACAGCATGGAAACAGGCCTTTTGGCCCAACTTGTCCATGCCACCCTTTTTTCTTAATCCTTAGCTAGTCCCAATTTCCCACATCCCTCTATACCCATCTTACCCATGTAACCGTCTAAACATTTTTTAAAACACAAAATTATATCCGCCCCTACTACTGCCTCTGGCAGCTTATTCCAGACACTCACCACCCTCTGTGTGAAAAAATTGCCCCTCTGGAGCTTTTTGTATTTCTCCTCTCTCACCTTAAACCTATGGCTCTAGTTTTAGATTCCCCTACATTTGGGAAAGGATGTTGATTATCTAATTGATCTATGCCCCTCTACAAGACCTCCCTTAAATCTCCTACGCTTTAGGGGAAAGAAAATCCCAGTGTATCCAACCTCTCCTTCTAACTCAAATCATCAAGTCTTGGTAGTATTCTAGTAAATCTTTATAACTCTCCATGCACCTGCCGGATCTCCCATACCTGCCTCGTCAGCCACTCCATCCCTTCCTCCACGATTGGATCCTAATTCCCCCCAACGCTTCTGATCCTCCCCTCAACTGTCCCTCTAAGGCAATCAACCTCCTGGCAACTCTGGATACCAAAGCTGTCCTCCCTCTCATCTGTCAGGCTTCCAATCTCCCACTACCACCTCATCTCCCCCCCACATCTCCTAAGCTTGGCTCCCACCTTCATCCTGGCTTTCACGCTCCTCTCCAAGTGCCATTGCACACCCGTTTCAGTTCACAATGTGGAGAACCCACATTAGTCAAACCAATTTGATAATCCAGCATTCTTAAAACATACTTTTAACACATACAATTTGTTCCTCAGCTCATGTCCAAGATATAGCAAGATATATGCTGTATCATGGAAATTGTTGAAATGTCAAACAGTACAACATGATTCATAGAATCCTACAGTGCAGAAGACGACCATTTGGCCCATCGAGTCTGCACCGATCACAATCCCACCCAGGTCCTATCCTCATAACCCCATGTATTTCCTCTGCTAATCCCCCTGACACTAAGCCGCAATTTAGCATGGCCAATCTGCCCAACCTGCACATCTCTGGAGTGTGGGAGGAAACCCACGCAGACACAGGGAGAATGTGCAGACTCCACACAGACATTGATCCAAGCTGCAAATCAAACTCGAGTCCCTGATACTAAGAGGCAGCAGCTCTAACTGCTAGGCCACCGTGCCATGCATGGACATAATGTTAACACCATACTTTCACTGGACAGATCAAGCATAAACCTGTCTGAATAAATTAGACTTCATAGTAATAAATATCAGAATAAATATAGAGGGGATTTGAGCAGGTTTTTCAAGAGATTTAACCAATCATAAAGACTTACTCATGGATGGTTGGCTTCCAGTCTCTTGTTCCAGTTCATCTTCTTCAATGCAAGTCCCAATGTCATAGGACCATTGGTTGAAAGGTGTCCAGTGAGGATTCCCATGCGTTGGACTCGAGTACATGTGAAGGTTGAGAGTTCCCAGGATGGAGGAAGATGACTGACTGCTCGAAGAGGAGGTGCTGCTGTTGGAGATAGTGGAATGGGGTCGCTTAAAGGACGTGGAGTGCTCAAAGGAAGACACAGCGATGGATGCACGGGTTCTCGATTCTAAAGAGAGGCAAACGGGGAAACGTTATAAAAGAGAATGCTGTGTTTAGCTTTGAGGATGTGGAGATGCCGGCGTTGGACTGGGGTAAACACAGTAAGAAGTCGTATAACACCAGGTTAAAGTCCAACAAGTTTATTTGTAGCACTAGCTTTCGGAATTGGCTGTTCGACTTGACAAAGGAACAACCAGTTCCGAAAGCTAGTGGCATTTGCTACAAATAAACCTGTTGTACTTTAAGCTGGTGTTGTGAGACTTCTTACTGTGTAGCTTTCAGGACAGAGATGCTCATCAAACCATAACTTCATTTCAGCTGAGTTCCATCACAGAGGCATGGAAATTCACGCCACAGAAATACACAAATGGACACAAACATGTTCTACCTGGTTACGTCAGATGATGAACAACCCAATACAGAGGAACTAGGCAGTTGGAAACTGTTCAAACTAAGATGCTGAAAACACTCACTTATTTTTGGGCCCAGGAGAGTTTTTCCTTGACTAACAAAGACTCAATTCCACTAACCGACAAATTCAAAGACCCCTCCATAGAATTCACTCATCCTACAAACCCACCCATGTCCCCAACCCCAACCCTGAGGCTGAGAGGTGATTTGATCAGGGTTAATTTTAAAATGATGGAGATTTGTGGAATGTGCAAAAGAAGAGTATTTCCTTTGGTTAGGAACTCTATATTAAGGGGTGATAAATTTAAAACCGATGCCCTGAGGAGAGAATTTAGAAGGCTTTCCTTTACATGGAGGATTGTTGGGATTTGCTTTGTCAAAAGGAATGGTTGACGCAGACACCATTTCATATTTTCAAGGCAAAATGGACAAATATTCAAAGCAATGGACAATCGGACTATGGGGTAGTGATCTTAGTTTTGGATTACTTCAGCAAAGGGCCAGGGGAGACATAACGGAACAGGCAAATTCTGTGTATTAACAGATTCGAGCAGAATGTTCAGAGTAGTAAGGACCAGTCCTAGATATTCTTAGCACCCATGCTTCCAAGAACCCTTCATCACATCCTCCTGGGTTACTGTGTTTACAATACATTTTTGTCACAGAGGCCTGAAGTTAGTATTTGGTCACAAATGGTGAAGCATCATCCTGTTGATGTTATCTTACTTACCTGTTCCCTTCATGATATAGTCAATCGCTCGGTCGCTGATGGCAGCTTCACTGGGCTTGATGTCCATGAATGGCTTGTTACCGATTCCCATGGATACCATCTCCTGCATCCTCAGCTCTGCAACAAACAGTTTACTGATTATTCCCTCAGCCAAGAGATTATTAACCCTCTGGATGCTCTGGTTTCTTCCCATAGTCCAAAGGTGTGCAGGTTAAGTGGATTACCCATGTTGAATTGCTCTTTGATGTCCCAAGATGTGCAGGTTAGTGGGAATTAGTGGCGTAAATACATGGGGTTATGGGGATAGGATCTGGGAGGGATGCTCTGTTCAAGAGTCGATGCAGACCCGAGGGCCTTTTGGCCTCCTTCTGCACTGTCACATTCCATGATTAACCTTTTGGCAAGGACATGCTTTCTTAATGCCAACCCTTCCTTAAAAATCAGAAGACTAATCACTTATTTATTTCTGCAGCACAGATCATCCTGGAAGTTGAACGCTTGCTCATGGTGGCCAAACGTTTGGAGAGTGAACAGGAAGCTTCAAGTGATATTCCTTTTTAGAAATGGGGGAACGTGGTGGTGGTCACTGGATCAGTCGTAAGAATCCTGTTTAAACTCTACCCCTCCTTTTCAGGGATTCAGACCTCAATTATTTAGCCCACCAACCACCACACTTAGTTGACTTCACACAGAGTAGAGTGTTGTAAAGTTGCGTTTGTAAGGATGTAAAAAATGTTTGTAAAGATGTAATATTGTGGAAACTGCTAGAGGGGAAAACAGTGCATGGTCCCTTTAATAGCTGGTTTGGTGCTCAATGCTGAGATGTTAAAAATGCAGAGACATACAGGGTATGAAGATTGCAACATTTGTTGCAGAGACCAAACATCAGGGTTGCTTTGCTAACAGGCTTTGCAGACACCAGCATTTTAATAGCCTATGAGTTTAAGAACGACACTCAGCTAATAACTTCCAGTTTAAAGAAGACACTTCACGATCAGGACCCTATCAAATTTGAATTTGCTGTTGTTGACATGATCAGACCAATCCTGGTATTGGGAAATGCCTAGGTTATTAGGAATGTAAAAATAGGAATTCAACTGTCGGCTTTCATTGACTCCAGTTCTGTTCAGTGAGTTCAATTGACTTTAACTGAGAGCCAGCCAGAACAGAAGGCCATCCCTAGAGCAGTTTAATAATTATCTCTGAAGAGAATTCTCCATTTATCTAGTAACAAGTAATCAAGTCAGAAAGACTTTACAGACAAAGAAATCACCAGAAAAACTCCAAAAGCTTTCGACAGCCATCAGATCTGGTCGTGTTTTTTTCTTTCATCATTGTTTTGGTAATGAATGGTCCTTGTATTTATGTGAACAGCATTTCAGTTGAACCTTTCTTTAATTAATATGTTACTCATTTAGTTAAAGCTCCAGTTGGTTAAATTAATTTGTTAATTACTCACTTAAAGTGTCAGGTCTTTATATTAATGAATCTCCAAATGTTAATGTAGAGCAGTTAACGCCTTCCCAAACACTTTTACCAGATTATGAAGCAAAGTAAAAAGGATTAACCTCTGCATCATAACAGGAGATTGAAGCTAGAAATCTCCTGGATTGTGTAGCTCAGTACCACAACATGACCCACGAGCAGCCAACAGAAGCTGAGAAAGTTTCCTGGATGACCTATTGCTCATAGTACTGATTATTTGATTCTGTTATATTAATATACAAGTTGGAGTCCGATGATATCATTCAGGTCGTGACAGTGTTTTAACGTGTGTGTGCCTGTGTTAGCCCCACTGCTGTCAGACCAAACTGGGGCAAAGCAGTTTTGCGATCTCATGGAAGTTGATTGTCTTACTATCTTTTTTGTGGCCAGATTGTGCAAGAGTGCTCTACTGAGATCCACCCACAGTGCATTCTTCCTGAAGAGACCCAGCTGCAAGTCCTTTCCCCACATACAATCACATGCTGACGAGGGATTGCAGCTATGCCCTGCACGCTTTTGGTGATCGAGAGACAGAATCTATTTCCTGTGCGTATCATGTTCAGAATAGAAAGAAATTGGAGCAATAGGATATTGATAATGAAGATGCCTGGCAGCCAAAGTAACCATAGGCTACTGCAGTCCGGCAGGGAACCAACCGAGGTGAACCAACTGACGTGAACCATTTCTCGCCAGAAACCCACTGGGATGAACGAAGGAACTGCCAGACATGAAAAGATGAACATCCAACTTGCTTATCTTCTGTCAACTTGACAGTCAAATGACATAACAATAATGAAGATGTTGGGGTGGCACAGTGGTTAACGCTGCTGCCTCCCTATGCCAGGGACCCAGGTTCAATTCCCGGCTTGGGTCACTGTCTGTGTGGAGTCTGCACATTCTCCTCATGTCTGTGTGGGTTTCCTCCGGGTGCTCTGGTTTCCTCCCACAGTCCAAAGGTGTGCATGTTACGTTGATTTGCCATGCTAAGCTGCCCCCTAATGTCAGAGGGTTTAGTAGGGTAACAGGGATAGAACCTAGAATCATAGAATCCCTAGAGTGCAGCAGGAGGCCATTCGGCCCATCGAGTCTTCACTAACCACAATCCCATCCAGGCACTATCCCCATTATCCCATTCATTTATCCTAGCTAGTCTCCCTGACATTAAGGGGCAATTTACCATGGCCAATCCACCTATCCCGCACATCTTTGAACGGTGGGAGGAAACCGGAGCACCCAAAGAAAACCCACGAAGACACAGGGACAACATGCAAAATCCACACAGTTAGTGACCCTAGACCGGAATTGAACCTGGGTCCCTGGCACTGTGAAACAGCAATGTTAATCACTGTGCCACCTGGCTGAGATTGTTTAACTGCAGGTTCGATGGGCCGAATGGCTGCCTTCTTTAGGCATTCTACGATTCTGTGTTAATTAATCAGAGTAATCAACCTCTAGAAATTAATCTTCAGCAGACTCGAGCCTGAGTCAGCCGTGGAAAGCTTTTTAAAACCATAGTTTCCAAGTCCCCTGTTCTTCCCAAGCATGCTCCACGGATCACTCATATACTAAATTTCAAAATGTTCCGATAGGAATCTATCTAATTTTACATCTGAATGCATCCATATGAACAGCATCAACCATCTCCCTTGGGAGTTTGTCTCATATATTGACTTGATGAACCAGAGGACATCCATTACAACACTTCACAGCAAACCATCAGGTAACGCTGGTTAAAACATTTGCCCCCTTTTTCAATTTACAAGCAAGAGATTGAAACCTAATAACCTACCTCGGTTTCTCAGAGCTTGCCGCCACAGGATTTTTCCAATCACACTGGTCCAGGTTAATTTGACCTCAGAAGAACTGGCCTGAAAGATGTAAGTGTCCTGAGACTTCCTCCTCCTGAACCAGATCTCAAAACGTAGTCCGCTGTCACCAACGTTCTCGGTCATTCCAATTTCTGCAGTCTGAAATCAATGAGGAGGAAAGCTCCAGTGACTCCATGAGTTAAAGTACATTTTTATTCCACATTGAAAAGATCTTAAAGAGGGCAGAATCAAAATCATATCTCGACTACATTACACCGCCCTGCACTCGCACATCTACACCGCAAGTCCAACAACTCGATATTTAAATTCACATTCTCGCATTCAAATCCCTCCATGGTCTCATTCCAATCTATCTCTGTAATCTTGATAAGCCACCAAAGTCTCCTCCAATTCTGGCCCCTTGCACATTGCTGATGTTCATCTTTCCTTCATTGGCGGGAGGAATATCTTCAGCCATCTCAGTGCTAAACTTGTTCTCTCCCTTTATCTCTCTGGCCTTTCTCTCCATCTTTGAGGGACTCCTTAAAACTGTGCCACCGAGGTGGGATTGTTTAAATGCAGGCTTGATGGGCCATATGGCCACCTTCTGTAAGTACTCTCTGATTCTATATTAACTAATCAGAGTAATCAATCTCTGGAAATTAATTTTCAGCAACTCGGGTATGAGTCAGCCGTGGAAAGAATCATACAATCATAGCACCTGACAGTGCAGAAGGAGGCCATTTGGCCCATTGCACCAACAATAATCTCACCCAGGCCCTATCCCCATATATCTACCCTGCTAATCCCCTGACACTAAGGGGCAATTTACCATGGCTACTCAACCTAACCCATACATCTTTGAACTGTGGGAGGAAGCAGGAGCACCCAGGGGAAACCCACGCAGACACGGAGAGAATGCCCAAACTCAAGACATAGAGTCACCCGAGGCCGGAATCGAACCTGGGTCCCTGCTGCTAACCACTGTGCCATCACGCCACCTTTTTCAACAGTGTTTTGGTCACTTGCCCTAATATCCCCTTATATGACTTTGGGCGGAATTTTCCCATCCCACCCACCACGGAGATCGTAGCGGGTGGGACACAGACCATGCAAGGTCCATTAACCTCGGGCGGGATTTTCCGTCTTGGGGTGAACGAAGCTGGAAAATCCTGCCCTAAATGTCAGATTTTGACTGATAATGCAGCTGTGAAATGCTTTGGGATATTTTACTACACTTCACTAAGACAATGAACGCTGGCCTTGCCAATGAAGTATATGACCCTTAAATGAATAAAAATAATAAAGGGCACTGTATAAACCCAAGTTGATTCTATGGTTGTGTAAGAGCTGAACATTTCAAAAGGCTGACTTCCTTTACCTTGAACGATTGCTTATAAATATAGATGTCATATCCTCCTTCAATCTTCTTCGTTTTGCTGAAGAGAATAAGGTCCTCAAACAGGAAAATGTGCCTCAGGTACTTCTTGCGCCCACACCACACAATAAATTCTTCCTGGCACATCAGTTGTCCTTGCTCTTTGAGATTCACCTAGAGAGGAAGCAACCCAGGGTTAATTTCACATAACAGCTGTCTTTCGGATGAGGGGTTAATCCGAGACCCCTATATCTCCTCTTGGGTGGACGTAAACGATTCCTGGGTGCTATTTACAAATAGAGGAGGGGAGTTCTCCTGATGGCATGGCCAATATTTAGCCTTCAACTGATATCGCCAAAACAGATTATGCAACCATTTTCTCAAGGTTTGTGGAACCTGCCCTTGTATAAACTGACTTCTGGATTTCGTATAATAGAATCCCTACAGTACAGGAGGTCATTCGGCTCATTGAGTTTACACCAACCCTCCAAGGAAGTGTCTTATCACTATCTCCACTCTCTCCCGAATTCTTATCCATGTAACCCTGTGTATTTACAATGGCTAATACACCTAATCTACACATCATGGGACACAAAGGGGCAATTTAGCATGGCCAATTCACCTAACCTACACATCTTAAGACACAAAGGGGCAATTTAGCATGGCCAATTCTCTTAACCTACACATCTTAAGACACAAGGGGCAATTTAGCATGGCCAATCCACCTAACCTACACATTTTAAGACTACAGGGGGAAACTGGAGCACCTGGAGGGAACACCCAGGTAAAATGAGCAAACTCCACACAGTCACCCAAGGCCAGAATTGAACCCGGGTCCTCGATGATGTGAGGCAGCAGTGCTAACCACTGTGCCGTCCCCCCAACATTCCAACATTTCATCCATTACACCACTTCAAAAACGCTTCAGTAGCTGTAAATCGCTTCGAGACAGTCTTTTTTTGTTACATAACAGGTTATCCCACTTCAAAAGCTAATTAATGGTATGAAGGCCTTTGAAATGTCTTGACATGAAAGATGCCATTAATATTTGATAATTTATTTGTTATAGCAGAGTACTTCAGGCTTCACTGAATGCGTTCAACAGAGAGCAAAAAATGACTGAGGAATTAAAATAAAGCCTACATTGAAAAACCATTACAAAAAGTCAACTAAGTAAAATTTACATTGAATTAACAGAATTGAAACAGGTAATTTGCCCAAAAGGACTTTGCCAGTGTTTATGCTCCACACAAACCTCCTCCCATTCACTTCCATCAAACACATTCAGCATTACATTCTATTCCTTTCACTCTCATATCTTTATCTAGCTTGTCCTTAAATGCTTCTATGTTATTCACCTCAACTGCACCTTGTGGTGACAAATTCCACACCCTAACCATTCTCTGATAGCTAACCACGCTCTAGGTATCTATAGCAGTGTCTAATGATGTGTATGAATTCTATGTCACTTTTCAAAGGGTGAAGTAGGACACAGATACTAAGATTACAGATCTGGACAAGGTTGACTTCAGCTGGCTAAGACAGGCGCGGTCTACAGTATATCTGTTCATGGATAAAGTGAAAAGATCAGTGGGAGATATTCAAAAAAATGTTTAAAGTTTATTTATTTGTGTCACAAGTAGGCTTACATTAACACCGCAATGAAGTTACGAGTCGCCATACTCTGGCACCTGTCCGGGTACATTGAGGGAGAACTTAGCATGGCTAATGCATCTGACCAGCACGTTTTTCGGAGAACCCGGAGGAAACCCACAAAATCATGGGGAAAGTGTGCAGGCTCTGCACAAACGGTGACCCAAGCCGGGAATTGAACCCAGATCCTTGGCGCTGTGAGGCAGCACTGTTAACCACTGTGCCACTATGCTGCCACAGAACTAAGTTTATGCCCCTACAGGGAAAGAGCTCTACTTGTCAAAAAAAGCCATCATGGGTAACAAATGAGCTAATGGACAAAGGAAAACCTGTCCAAACAAAAACACCGATCGAGGAAATGGGAAAGGTACAAAGAACAGTGGAAGGTGATAAAACAAACTGTAAAAGCTACAAAAAGGGATTGTGAAAGAAAAACTTGCAAAGAATATCAAAAACTGTATCAGATAAATTTACAATTATGTCGGGAAAAAGGGCGTGGTCGGGAGTAACTCAGGTCCCATCATATAAAAACTGAAAGTGCAATAAATACACAACAGGTTTGGCAGCCTCTATGGGGAGGGAAGCCAAGTTAATGGGCGGGATTCTCTGATCTAATCTGGTCCCGCCCCAATGCCAACACGAATGCGGAATTTGGCACTAAGCCAAAATTCCATTCACTGCAGCGGCACTGTGGAATGTTGCCGCGGACAAGGTCGAAGGTTTGCAGCAAAAGTTTCGAGAAAAGTGTGACCCTTATTCAGGATTTCAGTCCCAACCGCAGTGAATGAAATAATGTTACTTAAAGAGTGACAGATCCCCAAGATCAATTAGTTTGAATTCCAGGGTTATAGAGGATTTAGATGAGAACGTTGCAGATTCCCAACTTTCACAGTTCTCTTCATTTAAACAACCAATTTTTTTTAGCTTGGAAAATTTAATGTGTCATTCCGCTATTTATGGTGAGAGAGGGAAACGAGGGAATTATAGACCAGCCAGCCTAATATCTGTTATTGGGAAATTAGCAACATTTATTGTTCTAGAACGTGCTAGGCCAGGATTCCAGTGAGGAAGAACTGCAGGCATATCAAAGAATCTCCTTGAAAACTAATTTATTTACATAATTTGCAATATATACGATTTACATCACCCTTATTTTAAAACTATTCACATTACTGCCTGAAACAGGCACAAAATATAAACAAAGTGACAGCCATTTGCTGATTCATTGCTCAGAGCAATGTCTTGACCAATCAGGGTCAAGCTACTTGGTTTATCAATTTCAAATAATGCTGGATGGTTAACTGTCATTCACAATCAGCTGGTGCATTCTCCATGGCAATGCCCCTACCAATCAAGAGCCCACTTACCGACCAATTAGCACTCTCTTCTCATCCAGTATCAATTGTTATTTTTCCCCCTTATACTGGTATTTTTGTGATGTGTCCTGATGAGCACAAGATGAAAAGAGCCAATATATCTCTTTTTCAGCCATTCTCAAGAGTTGTACTCCCAAATATCTAACCGCCATGGGATTGAGGAGTATTATGAGGGTCTCTGTTTCTGTCTGGAAGGGCAGCCCCATCAGCTAATCAGAAAAGTGCTCCACAGCCCATGTAACCACCAGCGTCTCATTCTCAATAGTGGCATATCTTTGTTCAGTTTTCATAAGAGCTCTTGAGGTAAAATAGATAAGCTTTCCACTTCTGTTCTTTCAGATGAGAATAGCGCTGAGGCTGATAAAGAAAGCTCCTGCAGCAATAGCCATAGGCAATGTGTGGTTGTAGTGCACCAGGACATCTAAGGAGATCTGGTAATCTTCAATGGACTGAATAGCTTTGATTGTTCTACGTTCCATTGGTGGTGCTTCCACAGGAAATTGCTCAAGAGTTACATGAGTGTGGCCACGTTAGCGATAAATGTTCACAGCTCACTTACCCTCCCAGGAAACATTGAGTATCGATGAGGCAGGTTGGTTGGAGAAATCAGTAATGGGCTTCATTTTCTGAGCAGTGACTATAATATCACATCGTTGGACAATGCATCCTACAAATTTTATATTTGTCCTGGTGAACTCACACTTGTTGTTCAGAACGAGGCTTACTTTCATGGACTGCCTTGGGGACCTCTCTCATCCAATGGTCGTGTTCCACTGTCATGGGATCATGTGTGAGGATGGCGTCTGTGTGGTAGATAACACCTTGTTTGGCCTCGAGAATTGTTGACACTTTGGTACCTTGTAAGTTACCAAGATTATTGGTACCTTGGAATATGTTAGGGCAGAGAAAATGCCAAAAGGCAGGCAGTTAAAGCAAAAATGACCAAAGGGCATGATACAAGTCATCAGAAGCCTAGATTCCTTGTCGAAGGGTATTTGCCAAAACCTACTGTTCACATCAAACTTCTAAAAAGGGTGCAATGGGCAAGATTGGCCAAATTGTCATCTACCAACACCGTTGGGTGAAGTTCCTGCATCAAATTCACACAATGCCATGAGTGGCCTTTAGGCCTGGTTCTGAAGGCCAGACCAGAGAAATAATGCCCCTGTGTAAAACGTGGTCAAGTTCCTTCTTGAGCTTCAGCAATAAGGGTTGTGGCACCCTCCTTGGGTTGACCAGAAGAACTGGCTTGGCATCTTGGAGCAGCGAGACATGATAGTTGGTCGTCAGCTTCACCAGCCCTTGAAAACGTTGTGGAGATTTCTGGCAGATGGTGATCCTGATGTCTGATGAAAGAATCTGATCAATGTTTTGTCTGATGTCTAACTCTACACATTTGTTCCTGCTAAGGAGGAAAATGGTACGCTTGTGGATGACAGAAAGGGTTTCCATGATCTGTTGACCTTACGACACAATGTCATGGTAATTTAGCCCTTAACGTGTAGGCTTGTTTGCCCTGGCCCCTGGCATTTCATAGTAGAAGAGGAAATGTGTGGAGCCACACAGAAAAGCCTGTGCCTGCGTCAAGTTTGAAGTGTGTAGGGAACCCTCTAACTCTAAATGGACGGAAGAACAAGTCCTGGCGAGTTTCAGTCAGGGATAGGTATGAATTTTGGGTGATATTGTCATTTGCCCATTTGTTGGAAACAAAGGAAGACGAAACATTGGAATGTCCCATCCTGCCACAACAGAAACACTCAACATCCCTTGCTGGGCAACCCTGCCATCTGCGCTGTCTCCTGCCACAACGCAGGACATGGTGGAGAGCTCTTTCTCGTCTTTTGTACCAACTTGGCAGGCTTTGGCACAAGCAGAGTTATGGAGTTTGGCCCTGCAAAAGGAAGGAAAGAACCGGCCTGGATTGGCTGAGCAAATATTGCATGGCACATCTTTCAGTAGCAATATCGAGGCATGAAAATAGTTACGGCGGGGCAGTGACTGTTCTTGCAGTGCCACCGTCACTACTTGTCTATCGCCACGGTATTCGACATGGCACTATGCCAAAGCAGGATCGGAGTTGTCTTGCACCATGGATGTTGATCCTGTGGCACCAACAATAGACTAAATTAGTCGGCCCACCGCTGCCACCATGTTATAGAATGTGCCAGGCTAGGATTCTAGCAAGGAAGAGTCACAGGCATATCAGGTTATCGACTTAAAAACTAGTTTATTTACACTGTTTACAGAACATACATAATGTGTTACAAGGACACGTCAGCCCTCTGGCACGGCCTGTCCGCTCTCTGCGGCACCTCGCACACAACTGCCTCACCTGAGTGTCACTTCATCATGTGCTACAGAGATGAGCATATCCATCTATTAATCCCTTGTAAGGATAGAGTGAGCAAACACCTTGAAAAAGTATAACTGAGCAGAGAAAAGCATTTGCAAGGAATCAAGGTCTGATTAGTCTGATCTTTTGCAAGAGATGACTAAAGCAGTGGACAGGGGAATGTCCGCGGATTTTCTTCATATGGAATTCCAGTCGACATTCAATAACATCCCTCATAAATACACTAGGCTGAAGAGGAAAATCACGGAATTGCAGACACAGTGGGAGTGGGGTGGGGGAGATTGACCCTGGACATTCTGCACACGAAGTCAGCAGGGTGCGGTCAAACTCTCATGAGATTCGCAAAGCACGGTTCACTCTGGTGTGGCCGCACTTTCTGACTGTCATTGGCCCTCACTGATGATGTAATCAGGTTCATGCCAATAATGGGCGAGAACCTGATTTGAATATATTTGAATAAATTTCCATACTATTAACCAGACCTCTCATCAAATGATCCTCCCCCACCCTCCTCACCAAATATTGGTGCCCTGATCTCTGTGCGGCTAGCCTTATCGGCTCTAAGGGCGGGATTTTACGCCTCGTTCAAGTGAGACTGGAAATTCTCACCTGAGGTCAATGGGCATTTCCATTGTCTGCCCCTTGCCCGCTCCGACTGTGGTGGGCAAGGTGGTAGAGTTCCAGCGCGAGAGTCCCCACCCCGTCAAAGTGAGGGCAAATGCCGCTCACTCTTTTTTTTTAAACTGTCAAAGTGTGAATATTCTGGGAGAAAACAGGCCAGTGGAGATCTCCACATCGATTTTCTTGTCAGAGCTAATACAAATTCTGGTAAGATTTCCACCAAATTATGGCCTCACTGGAAATTTGGCAAATCAAGAGGAAAAGTAGAGTAGGCACGTGTGCCTTGATTGACCTGACTTGGAGGTGTCCCAGATGCTTTGGTGTTGAGGCTTCGACAATTCACCGTACATATTAATGAGTTGGACAATGGGACAGAAAGTCACATATACAGACTTGCTGGTGACACAAAAATAGGCAGCATTGTCGACTGTGTTGATGAATGACAGCATAAGATCAGTAAGATATATTAGCAGAGGGAGTGACAAAGCTGTAATCAATGAATTTCAGCGTAAGCAGATGTGAGGTCACCCATTTTGGACCCAAGAGGCATAAATCAAAGCACTTCTTCATAGTAAAGAGTTCGAAAGTGGACCCCCAAAGAGAATTGGGGGTCTGTGTACATAGATTGTTAAAATGTCATGTGCAGGTGCAAAAAATAATCAAAAAGATTCATCAAGTTCCAGCCACAACATCTCGAAGACCAGAATAACAAGAGGTAAGAAGTCATGCTTCACCAAAGCCTTTGATAGGGTGATATGGTGACACAGTGGTTAGCACCACTGCCTCAGAGTGCCAGGGACCAGGGTTCAATTCCGGCTTTGGGTGACTGTCTGTGTGGAATTTGCACATTCCCCCCATGTCTGTGTGGGTTTCTTCACACAGATCAAAGATGTGCAGGTTAGGTGGATTGGCTGTGCTAAATTGCCCCTTAGTGTCAGGGTAAATACTTGGGGTTACGGGGATAGGGCCTGGATGGGCTTGTTGGCGGTGCATGCTTGATGGGCCGAATGGCTTCCTTCTGCACTTTAGGGATTCTATGTTGACACAGGTGCAGTGCAGGGAGTATTTATTTATTAGTGTCACAAGTAGGCTGACATTAACATTGCAATGAAGTTACTATGGGCTACACAGCAATAATATACTAGCCTCGGAAAGCGTGCATTGTCTGTTTACAAGAATGCTACCAAGTCTTAAATTGTGGGGAAAGATTACACAAACCAGGGGTCTATTTCCTGGAAATTAGAAGGTTACGGGGGCAATTTGGTCAAATTTATCAAGGTAGTCAAGGGAATAGATGGGATAGAGAGAAACTATTTTTGTTGGTTGGAGTGTCAGGGATCCCCTTTTAATGCATAACTTAAAAAATAGCTAGTTATGAGCAACATCACGGAAGAGTTCCAAATGCGAAAGGGTGGTAGAATTTTTGAACTCTCCTGCGCAAACAGCCATTGATGCTAGATCAATTAATATTAAATCTGGGATCAATAGATTTTCATTCACCGTATATGAAGGGTATGAGATAAATATGGTATCGGGTCACATTTCAGCCATGATCTGATTAAATAGCAGATTAGTCTTGAGAGCTAAATGACCTACTCCTGTTCCTTCATTCCTCTAACAATGATCCCAGCATTATGCTTTCTAGCCTCCTACATCTGGATAACTACCTTTCACCCCAATTCATTCAATTTCTTTTGCCGATTATCTATCTATTCACTTTTTGTCTCTTGATTCTACCTGCTGCTTGGCATGAGCCTCCCATAGCAGATTGAGGATGGAGAGAGACAGAGAGAGAGAGATGTAGGATAACTGTCACTTCCATCACCTTTCGCAGTACTGTAACAGGATGGGTTTTTCTTTTGAGAGGGAGTATTTTAATCCCACGAATGCTCTGACTTCAAAAGAACAGACACACAGAACCCACTTTCTTGTAAAGATAAATCAAAAGAAAGGGTAAAAGTTTATTTCTCACAACACTCGAAATGTAATTGCAACAAACATTCACCCCTCACACACACACACACACACACACACACACTGGATGTACGCACGCACATGAGAACAGGTGATTTCTGAAGTAATTTAGCTTTGAACATTTTGACATTCGCGGGGAATGATTGTAAACGAATGTGGTCGGCCATCTCATTGTAACATTTCCCTCAAAGCGAAATTCAATCGGGAAACTCTATCGCGGACACTGTACAAAGCAGGCAGAGGAGAATTCTTTCTGTTTTTCTATCAGATCGGAATGGCTGTGTACTGTAAACCAGGAGTTGAATTTAATTTAGTTGAAAGCCACAGTTTGTTCTAGAGGAACGATATAATCAGGGTATTAGAATTGCCTTGACCTGCAAGGTTTTGCTTAGCCTGGTATAAAATGGCTCATGTAAATCTCTGTTCTTTTCGACTCCAAACATTCAGGGCATGTGTCAGATTGGTAATTGGATTCTACCTAGGAGATGAATAGAGTCCAGGCCAGCAATCAGTGTAAATCTCGGGACACTGCACTTAGTGGCTTATACTTGAATTTTAGCGGCACTTTCATGTTGCTATAATCTGTAGCAACAGCAATAAAAAGAGTGAGGGTGAACTATCAATTTTATAGCTTATTTCACAATACCATGGTATTGTCTTTTGGAGTCTAGGTTATGGGAAACACAGCAGCCAATTTATATTTTTTTCACTGTTACCTTTGGGTACTTTTCCTCTAGTCAAAAAACCCAATTCAAATTAAGTTCAATTATGGTTCCCACATGAGGAACAAAGTGGATCCAGGCTGACAAGATGAGACATTGCAGCCCATCTTGGATTTGATCAAACAAGATCCAAGTTGATGGATGAAGCATCACACCATCTCCTGGGCTTGAACTAATGCTTCATCTCAGCCAGAAGGCCGAGGTGGCTGCAAAAAAATTGTATCAGGTAAAGCCTTGATTCAGCCTCACTGGCTACCCTGACCTTTAGCCTCTGCAAACCATGATCGTCAGCAAGCCCTGAGTGCAATGGGTTAACACAGTAAGAAGTCTCCCAACACCAGGTTAAAGTCCAACAGGTTTATTTGGTAGTCAACGCCACTAACTTTTGGAATGCTGTTCCTTCGTCAGGTGAGTGGGGACCTGACGAAGGAACAGTGTTCCGAAAGCTAGTGGCGTTTATACCAAATAAACCTGTTGGACTTTAACCTGGTGTTGGGAGACTTCTTACTGTGTCTACCCCAGTCCAACGCTGGCATCTCCACATCATGCAATGGGTTAGCCACAATCCCTGCCTGATCTTGGTTGCACCCCTGTGATTTATACAAACCAAGGTCCCACATACACCTATTGATGAGCTGTACAGGCAGATAGTGTGCGTTGATAAGATTGATGATGGATAAGTGGAACAGAATGGAAGGAGGAATATTGTGGGGCAACCTAGCTGCCAGATGCCAACCTATAGAATGACATAGACAAAAGCCAAAGAGCAAAATACACAACTGCCCTCTCTACCAGCATTGATGCAGAGTGTGGATAGATCAAGAAGAGGGGGTCACTCTCCGGCAAAAGTATGACCAAGGTTCTTATGGCGGCCTTGAAATGTCACGTTTTTATTTCCAACTATTTTTGCTTACAATAACCACGGAGTTCCCTTACATCACATCCTCGAATGGCATCCATTGCCAGCAAGTCGTTTCCATGACGAAGCTGAAACTTAACCATTTCTTCGGCCGCCTGAAGATCAGAGAGCTCCTGCTCTTGCGTCTTGCTGCACTGCTTAATCATGTCCTTCAGCAGCAATGCATACTTGCTCATTCGCTGGATGGGTTTCAGTAGGTACGAGGCCAGGTCCATCTTATCCCCAAGTGCCATCTGCTTAATCTGCGGAAACACAAAAACACCCAGCAGGTTAGCAGGAAAAGAGATCCAGTCAGTAAGCACAGAAGACTGAGGGGCAGGCCACTCAACCTCTTGAGGCTGTCTCACCATTCAATTAAGAGGAACTCTGATCTGTACTGGCATGGTGGCACAGTGGATAGCACTGCTGCCTCACAGCGCCAAGGACCTGTGTTCAATTCCCGGCTTGGGTAACTGACTTTTGGAGTTTGCACATTCTCCCCATGTCTGCGTGGGTTTCCTCCAGTTTCTCCCTCATAGTTCAAAAAATGTGCAGACTAGGTGCATTGGCCATGCTAAATTCTCCCTCAGTGTACCCAAACAGGTGCCGGAGTGTGGCAACTAGAGCATTTTCACAGCAATGTCATTGCAGTGTTAATGTAAGCCTATTCGTGACTAATAAATAAACTTTATCTCAACCGCAGCAACTCATTTTGGTTCATATTACACTGAACGTACAGCACTGAAACAGATACAATTGATTTCTCTTTGGGTTCCTCACAACCTACCCCTCAACACTCTGCCGACATATATTTCTATTTCTTTCTCCCTCATTTGCTTTTCTAGCTTCCACTTAAATAAATACACTATTTGCCTCAACTACTCAATATAGAAAATAGAAGCAGGAAGAGGCCTTCAAACCTGTTCCGCCATTCATTTCAATGATGTAGAAATGCTGACTTTGGATTGGGTGGCACAATAAGAGTCTCACAACAGCAGGTTAAAGTCCAGCAGATTTATTTGGAATTATGAGCTTTCAGAGCACTGCTCCTTCATCAAGTGAGTGAGTCATAGAGTTTTACAGCATGGAAACAGGCCCTTCGGCCCAGCTTGTCCATGCCACCCTTTTCTTTTAAAAACCCCTAAGCTAATCCTAATAGCCCACATTTGGTCCATATCCCTCTGTACCCGTCGTAATACAGACGGCATTTCACATTCTAATCACTTCCTCGGTGAATAAACTTCTCGTGAATTTCTTACTGGGTTTATCACTGGTGATTTTATAATGATGACCCTAGGTTTTGGATTTCCCCCATGATCTGCACATTCCTGATCATTCTCCTCCAAGTAAAATCTCCATCTTGAAGATTTTAATTGATTCCAACATCCACAGCCCTGGACTTCTCCTCCAGTAGGCTGGGAGGTCCTCGGTGCCACCCAATATCGCAACCAACCCTGAGTGGGCACTGCTGGGGTGATGGTCCTGACAGGGCAGTAAAGATGCCTGTCCTTAAAATAGATCGGCCATCCTGCCAAAAGGATTGGGCAATTGGCCTCCCCTGATCAGGCTTTTTAAAACACCAAATAAAAACCGCATGTAATGAAGAATTTCTATAACGCCTTTCATAACCTCAGGAAGTCCAATATGTTTTACAACCAATGAAGTATTTTGTAGCATATTTCCTGATTCAGGAACTAAAGCAGCCAATTTGCGCACAGGAAGGGTCCACGAGCCTGGAATCAGATACTGATCAAGAAACTCCTCTTGTGTGTGCTTTAGCCATTGTCCAGTTGGCAGCATGTTTGCCTCTGAATCACAAGGTCTTGGGCTGAAGCCCCATTCCAAGACTGGAGCACAAATAAAGCTCGGCTGATGCTCCAATGCAGTGCTGAGGGGACATTACACTGTTGGAGGCATTGGTTGGGATTTTTTGTCTTTTGAGTAAGGGGTTAAACTGTCTGCCAGCTTGGGTGGATAAAGATGGGGAATAACAAGGGAGATATCTTGGTCAATATTTCTCCCTCAAACAATATCCAGAAAATTAAGTTATCTAGTCATCCTCACATTGTTGTTGTGTGGGAACTTACCAAGTACAAACTAGGTGCTGTATCTCCTATTTTACAACAGTAATGACATTTCAAAAATACTTCATTCATTCAAAAGTGCAATCTAGTAGTTATGGTAAGTAGTTTTAGAATGCATGCCTTTCTTTCTCTGAAATATTCTGTGGGATAATTTTTGCCCCCCAGGTGGGTCATAGAATCACAGAGTCCCTGTAGTGCAGAAGGAGACCAGTTGGCCCATCATGTCTGCACCAACAACAATCCTACCCAGACCCTATCCCCACAACGCCATATATTTACCCTGTTAATTAACATGGCCAATCAACCTAACCCACACATCTTTGCAGTCAGAAAGACCTCGGTTTAATAAGTCACCAGAAAAACACAACACCAACAATTCTTCCTCAGTGTACCCAAACAGGCACCGGAATGTGGCAACTAAGGGATTTTCACAGTAATTTCATCGCAGTGTTAATGTAAGTCTACGCGTGACGCTAATAAACAAAATAAAAAAGGCTGACACCTTATTCTCAATATTTAAAATCAGTCCCACATTCCAACACAAAGGTACAGTACATGCAAACGTCTTTTGGTCAATTCAGATTCAAATTCTTTTCAAAACCTGGGTGCCACCTACTTTAAAGAAAATATTCCCGTGACTGGCGAGGAGGGCGTCAGACTGAGGTTTGTTCTTGCTGTACAGTGCATACATCCCAAATTGTTCTTCCTGGATGAACAAAGTAAACAAATTAGCATTGCAAACACTAGCATAAGCAGATAATGCTGCATGGCTCCAAGTGTATTAAACAAACACATAGTTAAATCACATTCTCAGACTCGGAAGCCGCTCATTAAACATATCTGGAATGGAATTTGTCCGTCTCAAGAAAGTTTTGAAGCCATTAAATGCGGCTTTCAGGTGCTGCAGACTCCCCTGCCGTTTCTCGTTAAGTGAGGAAGAGTGCTCTTTGATTTGAACAACAGCTCTTCAATGTTCTCAGTTTTAACTGAAGACAGAGTTAATGATCACACAGACGTATTTATTTTTACACCCGCGTGTTTATGGCTCCTAACTCTCGCTGGGGTCACTGACCCGCCTTCAAATGCACAGTGGGACTTTGGTGATTTTGGACAGTCCGGAAAGTTAATTTTGTTTTTAGCGCGGTGGGAGGGCACGAGGAATGATCAGAAGGTTTCCCGGCAACAGGGAGCTACAAAGACAGCAAACAAATCGTACCAGAAAGATTTTGCACCCGACTTGCATCAAACCCATAGCCTATGGATGCGCAGGCTAGCTGGATTGGCCATGCTGAATTGCCCTTTAGTATCACAAGATGTGTATGTTAAGTGGATCAATCATGGTAAATGTATGGGGTTATTAAGATAGGGCCTGGGTAAAGATGCTTTGTTAGAGAATTTATGCAGACTTCTTGCACTGAATAGCCTCTTTCTGCACTGTAGGGGATTCTACAATTCTATATTTTTATTTTATTGGTGTCACAACTAGGCTTACATTAATGCTGTACTGAAGTTACTGTGAAAATCCCCTCATCACCACACTCCGGCACCTGTTCGGGTACACTGAGGGAGAATTCAGCATGGCCAATGCATATAACCAGCACATCTTTCAGACTGTGGGAGGAAACAGGAGCACCCAGAGGACACCCACGCAAACACGGGGAAAATGTGCAGAATCCACACAAACAGTGACCCAAGCTAGGTATCGAACCCAGGTCTCTGGCACTGTGAGGGAGCAGTGCTAACCACTGTGCCACCTGCCGTCTCAGATATATCTTCAGGAAGACATGATAGAATGGAGACAGCGTGGCTTCCTGCAGAACGGTTAGGAAAGACAGGGGTCAGGAGTGGGTGGCTGGGGAGCAGTAAATTAGTCCAATGCTGTTCTCCCTCAGGTTTCAGCAGGAGTTTGAAAATAGACTATGCACCATATGTTCAACTCTCTGGTTGCTGAGCTGGATGAATTCTGGATCCTGAGAGAACACGGTACATTTGTTCAATCAATCACCCAGAGTGTGTGACAGCACGATAAACACACAGAGGATGCAGCAGCCTTGGCGTGTGTGAGATAGCGTGTACCACATTCACATCTCGCTACTTTTCTGCAATGCCTCTTCCCGTTGCTGGTTTGGCCGTTGGCTCTTGTGAACTCCCCAAAGGGGGTTACCTTATTGCTGGCTCTGCTGTCAGGAAGCCTGAAAACACATTGCAGGCAACCAACTGAGTTGTGTGGCAGAGCTGCTGAATAAAACAGTGCGACATGTTCGCAAAGGATAGAGGGCTAGTAAAGCGAGGGGTCTCAAAGATGTGCGGGTTAGGTTGATTGGCCGCGCTAAATTGTCCCTGAGGGACAACCAGCAATGGGAAGAAGCATCGCAGAAAAGTAGCAAGATGTGAATGTGGTACACGCTACCTCAAAGCTGCTGCATCCTCTATCTGTTTATCGTGCTGTCACACACTCTGGGTGACTGATTGAGCAAATGTACCACGTTCTCTCAGGATCCAGAATTCATCCAGCTCAGGGGAATTAGCTAGGGTAAATATGTGGGGTTATGGGGATAGGGTCTGGGTGAGATTGTAGGCTTGATGGGCCAACTGGCCTACTTCTGCACTGTTGGATTCTTTGATTCTGTTGTACCTGTATAGTTGGGAGTGTGAGATGGGACAAAAAAATCCAATCTTTTGAGGCTTTTCCCACAATCCAAGGGTGTCTGAAATATAACCAATGCCATTTTGGCTTGGATAACCATCAGGCATCCCTTGGGAGGGGCTCAAACAGGCATCAAGTCATTAAGATCAAGAACATGTGCCTGATAACCCAAAGGGCGCAAAGTTTTACATCATCTTTTTGTTCCAACTGATAACTAGGCACTCACCTCGCACTAGTTTTATAGCTGTAAGTGATTACAATGAAACTCCCAAGTCCCACGGGCTGCAATTTCCCACTGCCCCGTTTACAGGCACTGAAAATCACATCGTAACGAGCACGTATGCTCTTCCTGGTTCCAATGCAATCACACCAGATATCAATGAATATACCGTACATCGCTGACCATGATGGTGCCTCGCGTTAGGTTTCACTGGCAACATTGATGCTCTGTGGGCCTCCCACAATTTGAAGTTAAAATTGTCTCACGGGACCAACCATTGAATCGGGCTGCAAATTTCACATTTTAACTCTGTCCTACCTGCCTCTGCTCCCAGACTGTCGGAATCCAAGCAGCTAACATGGTGAGACACGAGGTGTCTGCCCCACCTCACCCCGTCCACCCACAGTGTGTTTCACAGCAGTGGAGGTGGCCCACCATTGGCCAGCAGTGGGATCTTCCTGTCCCGCCATTGTTAACAGGGATTCCCATTGCTTGCACGCTCCGCTGTGGATAACCCGCAGAGGGCTATTCTGTTGGCAGGACCGGAAGATCCTGCCAGTGGGAACAACTGTAAAATCCTGCCCCCAAGGGGTTGCTTTGTGGGCCACCATTTTAATCCCCTGATCTGCACTGTTTCTGACAAATAGGCTGGGTTAAATTTGAACTTGGTGTTTCAGTCCCCCACTTGCTTGGATGGGTGCAACTTCAACAACACTCAAGAAGCTTGACACCAGCCAGGACAAAGCAGCCCCCTTGATTGGCACCACATCCACAAACATCCATTCCCCCCACCACTGACCCTCAGTAATAGCAGTGTGTACTATTTACAAGATGCACTGCAGCAACTTGCCAAAAATCCTTAGACAGCATCTTCCAAACCCACAACCATTTCCATCTAGAAGGACAAGGGTAGCAGATACTTGGGAATACCACCACCTGCAAGTTCCTTCCAAGCCACTCATCATCCTGACTTGGAAATATATTGCCGTTCCTTCACAGTCACCAGGTCAAAATCCTGGAATTCCCTCCCTAATGGCATTGTGAGTCAAGCCACAGCACAGGGGCTGCAGTGATTCAAGGAGGCAGCTCACCGCCACCTTTTCAAGGGCAACTGGGAAGGGCAATAAATGTTGGCCATGTTCCACAAATGAACAAGAAAAACAGATGGAATCTCCACGATTCTGCTTTTATTGTGTCAGACCTTGGAGATACTCAAAGGGATTGAAGAGCAGGGCCAATCCCAGGGCTCTGGGGCATTTCTTAAAGAGAATACAGTTCCTCTCTATTCCCAAAACATTTAATTTACATTCAGTAGCTCTTGTCAATTATTTCTCTATATGTGTTTACTATTTCCAATTAACTGTACACAAACCCATTCATTATATGGTAGGAAAGAACTTACATGTTTGAGGAAACAGTGACTGACTTGGAGTGGACTGTTGATGCAGTGTTCGAGTTCCTTCAAAAAGTACTGGCAGTGAAAATCGTAGAGCTTTTCCAGATTCCCGAATATGATATTACGCTTTCCCCGCAGGTCCTGAGGCAGGTCCAGTCTCTCCATCTCTGGAAAGTAGTGGTCAATGATATAGCCGAGAGATTTGACGTACTCCCTCTCTGTGCTAATCATTTCATCCATTATATGCTGCAACTTACTGTGGGGAAAGAAAGTACACCCAGTTTGAACATTCCTTGACAGCAGCAATAGAGGCACAAATGATCTTGGGCTTGCACTGGTATTTCCCCTTGTGAATTGGTCGATCTATCTTCGATCTTTGGCTTAATCCTTGAAAATAGAGTGGGGGGCACATGCCCCAATAAGTGATTCCCCAAATTAGGCTGTGTCCCTTCATCATTCGCCATTAAAGAGTTATACTTCAATTATATGGAATTACATAGAACATATAGCACAGAAACAAGGCATTGGGCAGGAATTTCTGGGTGTACACGCCCCAAAACTGGAAAATTCCGCCCAAGATCAACAGACCATTGCATGGTCTGTACCCCCACCCTCGCCTGTTATGATTCTCCGTGGTGGGCGAGACAGGAACCCCCCCCCCCCCCCCACCTCCTCCACACACCCCCCCCCCCCCCCCCCCCCCCCACTTGAGTCAAACTGGTCCACGCTGATATTTATGCATCGCCCAGACCTCTTCCCATCCCTCTTCATCCATTATCATAACCACTTATTCCTTTCTCTCGTATCTGTTTATCTAGCTTCTTTTTAAACACACTATTGCTATTTACCCAATTATTTCTGCTGTTAACAAATTGTTTGGTGATACATAACTTGAATAATGCTGAAAAAGGAGACATGCTGCTGAATCTTTTCATCTTGCACTCATCAGGACAAGTGCGACAATGCCAAATTTCAAACCAGCACAGCCATTTATACCACAGGAGAAAGGGGGGCCGATTGGTTGACAAGTTGACTCTAATTGGCCAAGGCATTACCGTGGACAAAACATGGACTTATAGGCTCCCCAAGCTCCCAGGTAATTCAAAATGGTGCCAGGCTTGAAGACATTGCTTTCATTTGCAGAGAGTGGGTCACAGAATCATAGAATCTGACAATGCAGAAGGAGGCCATTTGGCCCGTCGGGTCTGCACTGACCACAATTCCACCCAGGCCCTACTCCCATAACCCAAAATTTACCTTAACTAGTTCTCTTGACGATTTAGCAAGGCCAATCCATCTAACCCACATACCTTTGGGCTGTGGGAGGAAACGAGAGCATCCGGACGAAACTCGCACAGACACAGGGAGAATGTACAAACTCCACACAGACAATGACCCAAGCCGGGAATTGAACCTGGGTCCCTGGCGCTGTGAGGCAGCAGTGCTAACCACTGTGCCACTGTACTGCTCCTGGGTCCCTGCGTACGAGTGTACGTTGCTTCCAGCAAGCATAAGTGAGCCAGATTATAATCTTAAATTGGCTGTTAATGTAGCAATTAGCACATTCAGGATTGCTTAAAAAGTGCTGCCTGATTGCGGAATCACACTGAACATTCGACATTTAGTTTTGGTTTGGGACAGGGCTGGTCAAGTAAAGTCTGTACTCTGCCTGTAATGAACAAGTGACAGAACCTCAATTCACTCGGGCAATCATTGTGACGTGTGGCCTAAGGACCTGGCATCGCAATGGAACTGCAGCTGGTTTAATATAAAAAATATTTTCAAGACATTGTGTCAATTTTCCGATGACCATTGAAATCATTACCTCCCTGTTCTCTTGGTTTCCTCTGCGTGTTGATGGTGTATCCTGGACGATAGCGGTAAGCTGCGAGTCCTGATCAACACTGGACTTTTCAGCTCTGATCTAGAAATCCGGTTCTTGTCCGCCACCACATTGCTGACCACCTCCAGCCCTTTGATGTACACCCCAGTGTTGCCGTGCCTGCCGGCCTCACTGTGGCAGCTCTCCCGCTGCCACGTCTCAAAGCTCTGGGTCTTCCTCATGATCTTTTTCAACGGCTGCTTCTTGTGCCGGGGTGCCGGTGAGCGGGTGGGCTCCGAGTGGCAGGACCCGGCAGACGAGCTGACGGTGTAGCTATCGATATCTTTGTAGAAGACGCTGCTGCCACACTGCCGACCGCCCAGCGAAACTGAGGAGGGTGAGGTTGCACTGAATCTGTGAGACGCGCTGACGCTTTGGCAGGACTCGGCATGACCTAACGCGACGGGGCTTCCTGAAGCCACAAAAACCTGATCGTGTTCCTGATGATTCACAGAACCATCAGACCAAACACCGTTCTCTACACTCTCCGTAGTCTTTTGCGAGACACAGTCTCCGAGTTCGTCCGATCCTTCTGTGTCAAACTCACCACTTGTCCTCGGTCCCTCATCATCAGAGTGTTCTTTTGTAGCCAAGTCGTTGGTGCAACCCTCGTGGATCCTGACCGCGGCAGATAAGACCTCCTCCAAGAGGTGCCTGGTCTGTTGGCACTTCACCCACTGGATGTTCCACTGCTTCAGTTCTCTGGCACTGCCAAGGCCAAGGACCATCTCGTTCATCCTCTGGAAGTTCTCCGCATTGAACTTGGTGGCCTCCTGGTGATAACTTTCCAAGCTTTGAACCACAGCCGTCGTATACTCTAAGGTGCTTTGCTCATCCACTTTCAGCCGCCTGAGGTAATCATTGCAGTGCACAACCCACCGATCAGCCTAATGTGAAAGCAGAAAATATCACAATCAAAGGAAGCAAAACCGTTTTTCAATTTTAGCGACAATTGTTATTTCAGGAGATTGATCATCAGAATCAATTTATTTCTCTGACAAGATCATATAGCTTTTCTTTAAGAAAATTCCTATTCAGTAAAGCAGTGAATCAGATCCAGTGGAATAACGCTTCAGGTAAAGTAAATATCTCACCTCTTAGCAAATTTGTGTTAGAGAACGGATAGAATTCCCAAGCCACCACTTGCAGTCTGTATGCACAGGGATCCAAGAGAGCAAAGGGGGCTGGTAGACAGCCCAGGGCTCAGTCAAGGCAGATATGGGTGGCGCAGAGGCACAGTGGTTAGCACTGCTGCCTCACAGCACCAGAGAACCCAGGTTCAATTCCCTGCTTGGGTCACTGTTTGTATGGAGTCTGCATGTTCTCCCCCTGTCTGTGAGAGTTTCCTCCGGGGTGTTCCAGTTGCCTCCCACAGTCTGAAAGACATGCTAGTTTGGTGCATCGGTTTTGCTAAATTCTCCCTCAATGTACCCGAACAGGTGCTGGAATGTGGCGACTAGGGGATTTTCACAATAATTTCATTGTGGTGATTATGTAAGTTTACTTGTGAGACTAATAAATAAAACAAAACAGACCTTTTGACAGCAGGAAAAAATACTCCAAAATCCCAAGTTAATTTTGGGATTTGAGTGGGCTGTAAATGACACATTTGTATGCATGAAAGGGTTCACTTTTCAGAGGTGGTTCCAAACCAGATGGAACTGTGGATTATAACTCAGGCAATAAGAGTCAACAAAGGGGTCAATCTTGCAATCAGTGTTCAAACCCAAGGGTGAAAATTAATATTTGTGGTTAGTGGACATAAAATCCTCTTGGGTGCAACTTAAAACTCCCAATCATTAAAATATTGTCAAATGTTATAATTGTAAAAAATCATTCTTTTTTCTGAAGTTTCAAGTTTGTCTATCGAAAATCTTACTAATCTTACTAAAATCTGATCTGTGGCAAAGAAAAAAGCCCCAATCAAATAGAGAGTAAAACAGTGGTTAAAGATAGTGGAACACAGCAAGCCACTTACTGTCTCATAGAATTCGTGCAAATTAACTATGTTGTCCAAATCCGTCCTCCGCTTCTCCAGTCTGTTGATGAAGTTGCTCTGAAATTGCTCGAAACCCTTGACTTTTTCACCCAAATATTGTAGTTCGTTGTGTGCTTGATCATTAAGACGACCAGCATCTTTGATCAGTTGCATCCCTCTTCTGTAGTGTTGCTGCAAAAGTCCACAGAAATCTAATACTACTGAGGAGACTCAGATCATTCTCGCTTGTCACAAAGTTCAAAAGACACCATCATATATTTCTGCTCTCTTACAAAACAAAGACCCATTTTCCTCTTAAATTGGCTGCCATTAAGTGCCTGTATATCTTTGGCCATTTTGTCCTGATGCTTGTATACTTGACCTATTTTTCATAAATGTGAGATATGAAAACTTCGCTTTTGAAACAGCGCTTCTCCCTGTAGAGCTGGGGCTATTTGTCGGCTAGCTCTTGGTCCCGTGTGGCAGTCCAGACATGCTGACGTTTGTTGCCCCCTCCTCCCTGCCCCTCAGTTGAGATGATACAACAACCGTATTCGCATCGCGCATTTAACATAGTGGAATGTCCCCAGGAATTTCACAGGAATTCGTTCTCTCTCTTCCACCTTCTTCCATCGGGAAAAAGATAGAAAAATCTGAGGACATGTACCAACCCACTCAAGAACAGCTTCTTCCCTGCTGCCATCAGACTTTTGAATGAACCTACCTTGGATTAAGTTGATCTCTTTCTACACCCTAGCTATGACTGTAATACTACGTTCTGCAGTGACTCCTTTCCTTCTTTATGCACAGTACACTTTGTCTGTATAGTGCGCAAGGAACAATGCTTTTCACTGTATGCTAATACATGTGACAATAATAAATCAAACTGAGTGAATCTCGTAGATTGGGAAACAGCAAATGTGACGCCACTGTTTAAAAAAGGAGGTAGACAAAAGGCGGGTAACTATAGGTCGGTTAGCTTAACTTCTGTAGTAGGGAAAATGCTTGAATCTATTATCAAGGAAGAAATAGCAAGACATCTGGTTATAAATTGTCCCATTGGTAAGATGCAGCATGGGTTCATGAAAGGCACGTCATGTTTGACTAATTTGGTGGAATTCTTTGAGAACATTACATGCGCAGTAGACAATAGGGAACCTGTGGATGTGGTGTATCTGGATTTCCAGAAGGCATTTGACAAGGTGCCGCACCAAAGACTGCTGCATTAGATAAAGGTGCACAGTGTTACGGGTAATGTGTAGACGACTGGTTAACTAACAGAAAGCAAAGAGTGGGGGTAAATGGATCTTTTTCTAGTTGACAATTGGTCACTAATGGTGTGCCTCAGGGATCAGTGTTGGGACTGCAATTGTTTACGATTTACATAGATGATTTGGAGTTGGGAACCAAGTGCGGTGTGTCAAAATTCGCAGAGCAAAGAGTGCAGAGGACGCTGTAAGTCTGCAAAGAGATATAGGTAGTCTAAGTGATTGGGCGAGGGTCTGGCAGATGGAATACAATGTTGGTAAATGTGAGGTCATCCATTTTGGTAGGAATAACAGCAAAATGGACTATTATTTAAACGGTAAAAATTTGCAGCATGCTTCTGTGCAGAGAGACCTGGGTGTCCTTATGCAAGAATCACAAGGAGTTGGTTTTCAGGAGCAGCAAGTAATTAAGAAGGCAAATGGAATTTTGTCCTTCATTGCTAGAGAGAAGGAGTTTAAAAACAGCAAGGTTATGTTGCAGCTCTATAAGGTGCTGGTGAAGCCACATCTGGAGTATTGTGTACAGTTTTGGTCTCCTTACTTGAGAAAGGATAAACTAGCACTGAAGGGAGTGCAGAGGAGATTCACTAGGTTGATTCCAGAGTTCAGAGGAGAGACTGAATAGACTGGGGCTATACTCATTGGAATTCAGAAGAATGAGGGGAGATCTTATAGAAATATACAAGATTATAAAGGGAATAGATAAGATTGAAACAGGAAAGTTGTTTCCACTGGCAGGGGAAACTAGAACTAGGGGTCATGGCCTCAAAAGAAGGGGAAGCAGATTTAGGACTGAGTTGAGGAGGAACTTCTTCACACAAAGGGTTATGAATCTGTGGAATTCCCTGCCCAGTGAAGCAGTTGAGGTTACCTCGTTGAATGTTTTTAAAGCAAGGATAGATAAATTTTTGAATAGTAAAGGAATTAAGGGTTATGGTGAGTGGGCAGAGCTGAGTCCATGCAAAGATCAGCCATGATCTTATTGAATGGTGGAGCAGGCTTGAGGCACCAAATGGCCGACTCCTGCTCCTCGTTCTTATGTTCAAATCAAATCAAAATCTGGTATCCACTCAGATATGGAGACGGGGGGACAAATTACCAAAGATGTGTTGAGGGAGGAGATTGGAGTGGTGATTTAAGTAGCATTTTGAAGAAAGAGAGGGAATTGCAAAAGAAAGATAGTCAGAGAGGAATTTTAAGAGCATTAGGCCTAGATAGCTGAGGACATCCTAACCTTCAATGGAACAAGAAACTTGGGAATACACAAGATACCAGAACTGGAGTGATCCTGAAAGATTTTAGAGCTGGAGGAGGCTACAGAGATAAGGAGCAACAAAATTACTCAGGAATTTGAGAACAAGGTTGAGAACTTTAAAATCAAAGTCTATTGCCACACCTGGAGTCAATGCAGGTCAGCAAACACAGGGATGATGTACAGGAATAAGATCTGGGATCATGTTCTTTTTAAGTGTGGAAAGCATGAGCATAGATTAGAGTTTCCAAACCAAGTTACTGCAAGTCACAGTTTGCTCAATAATTCTAACCTATAGCGTTACACCTCACGTATTTAAATCCAGAGGTGTTAGTTGTAGACTGGAAAGAGTCAAGAGCACAGATATTTTAAGGGGTTCTGCTACGGTTGGACCAGTTATAATTTTGCGCCTTATTCAGAGTCAGGTCTACCCCACCAATTACGGCATTGACTCACAGAGTTATCTACAAAAGTTTGGAAAGAATCTCCGAATCCTATCACACAGTTACATCTCCAATTCTTAATACTGAGTCAGATTGTCTGGCAAATATTTTACAGTGGCCTGGAGCCCTGGAACATCCTTCAGTATCACATTGTACAATGCAATGATATCTGAGGCTTCCTGGATGGTAGAAAATAGTCCCTTCCAAAGCACTGCACTCCTTAGTGTCTATTAAACATTTAATCTCACTGGAATGAATGAAGTATGTTTCAATATCTTAATCAGCAAAAAATATAAATGGGCAAAGGGAAAATTTTAAGGAGTTTTTTTTTATTTGATTCTTATTGTCACATGCACTGGGATACAGTGAAGTTTTTTTAAAACTCATTCATGGGACATGGACATTGCCGTCTGGCCTGTACTTATTGCCCATCTCTTAAAGGGCAGTTGAGAGTCAACTGCATTGTGTGGCTCTGGAGTCCAGGCTAGGGAGGCCTTCTTGCGTGCTGTACAGGCAAAATATACCATTCATAGAGTGCACTGGGGAGACGGAAAGCATAGTGCGCATTATTAGGAAGTTTGGAAGAGTTAGAGTTCAGTTTTAAAAGCGCAGAATGATAGTAAGAGATTAGAGGGTTTGCTCGGAACAGTTCACAAGAAGTCACCTCACTCCAGCACCATCTTTTGCTTAGTGTTTCAATCTCACTCTAACAGTCTAAGGAAGCTGTCGATAAAGGATAAAGTGGCATAAAGGATCAAGCTAAAGTTGCCCCAATAAATTCCTGACATGCAGTTTTGTGGACTGCAGCTGAGAACCGTTCTAAAGTCCCTTGTTCTTTATAACTTTGCTGTAAGTAATCAGAGCAGCTGGATCTGCCAGGCCTTCATAATCCCTCCGCTGTTTACAAATGGTTTCCCAAAAGTAAAGCAAGCCCTGAGTAATCATTCTTCCCTGTATCAGATAACTTGAAGACTTAACAATGAACAAAAAAGGTACAGTTGTGCCAATCATCCAGCAGGGGCAAAGCGATTGGGTTTTACTTCATCTAAAATGAATGTACACAGCATAACAACCCCCCAGCATGAGTGATATGTGACACTTACCACAGCCAGTCTGTAGAAGGTATTATACTCGTCCTGCATTTGTTTCAATGATTCCAGGGAATGTGGCAAACAGTCCACCTGCACAAGGTACTTTTCTCCCTCGCACTCAGCCCAGAGTCTTATCTGCAGGTAAGGGAAGGACAGTAGCATCAGACAACACAAGAATTACCTGTTCTCGACATCTCAATCTGTGCAGGGACTCACGGAATGCACTAACTAGCTGAGAATACGATTAGAAAGCGAGCGATCATTACAACAGGTTACTGAGGACATGGCATCCATAGAATTGATAGGCAGCATAGTAGCACAGTGGTTAGCACTGCTGCTTCACAGCTCCTGGGACCTGGGTTCGATTCTGGCTTGGGTCACTGTCTCTTTGAAGTTTGCACATTCTTCTCGTGTCTGCGTGGGCTTCCCCCGGCTGCTCCGGTTTCCTCCCACATCCAAAGATGTGCAGGTTAGGTTGATTGTCATGCTAAAATTGCTCCTTAGGGTCCTCAGATGCATAGGTTAGAGGGAAATGTGTAGGGATATGGGGATAGGGCCTGGGTGGATTGTGGTTGATGCAGACTCGATGGGCCAGCTGGCCTCTTTCTGCACTGTACGGATTCTATGAACTAATTGACTTGGCCCTTTTTGGAACAGGAATGAAAACGGAAAATGCTGGGAAAAACCCAATGGATCTGGCAGCGTCTGTCGAGAGAGAAGCAGAGTCAAGGTTTGGGGTTCTTGAGAAACATTAAGGTAGACAAGTCCCCAGGGCCTGATGGGATATACCCCAGAATACTGAGGGGGGCAAGGGAGGAAATTGCTGGGGCCTTGGGAGAAACCTTTGTATCCTCACTGGCTACAGCAGGGGGTGGTTGCCAGAGGATTGGAGAATAGCAAATGTTGTTCCTTTGTTTAAGAAAGGTAACAAGAATAATTCAGGTAATTACAGGCCGGTGAGCCTTACATCAGTGGTAGGGAAATTTTTGGAGATAATTCTTTGAGACAGGATTTATTCCCCTTTGGAAATCAGGGGATATATTAGTGAGAGGCAACATGGTTTTGTGAAGGGGAGGTTGTGTCTCACTAACTTGATCGAGTTTTTCGAGGAAGTGACGGAGATGATTGATGAGGGTAGGGCAGTGGATGTTGTCTACATGGACTTCAGTAAGGCCTTTGACAAGGTCCCTCATGGCAGACTGATGCAAAAGTTGAAGTCGCATGGTATCAGGGTGAGCTGGCTACGTGGATACAAAAGTGGTTGGGTCAAAGAAGACAGAGGTTAGCAGTGGAAGGGTGCGTTTCTGAATGGAGGGCGGTGACAAGTGGCATTCCTCAGGGATCAGTGCTAGGACCTTTGCTGTTTGTAATGTATACAAATGATTTGGAGGAAAAGGTAACTGGTTTGATTAGTATGTTTGCAGATGACACAAAGGTTGCTGGATTTGCAGATAGCGATAAGGACCATCAGAGTGTACAGCAGGATATAGATCAGTTAGAGACTTGTGTGGAGGGGTGGCAGATAAAGTTTAATCCGGATAAAAGTGAGGTAATGCATTTTGGAAGGTCTAATACAAATAGGAAATATATAGTAAATGGCAGATCCCTTAAGAGTATTCATAAGCAGAGGGATCTGAGTGTACAGGAACTCGGAATATAGTGTTCAATTCTAGTCACCAGACTACCAGAAAGACGTGGAGGCCTTGGAGAGGGTACAGAAAAGATTTACCATTATGTTGCCTGGTGTTAGCTATGAGGAGAGGTTGGAGAAACTTGATTTGTTCTCACTGCAACAACGGAGGTTGAGGGGTGATCTACAAGATTATGAGAGGCATGGACAGAGTGAATAGTCAGAAGATTTTCCCAGGTTTAAGAGTCAATTACTAGCGAACACAGGTTTAAGATGCAAGGGGCAAGGTTTAAAGGGGATGTACAAAGCAAATGTTTTACATAAAGGGTGGTGGGTGCCTGGAACTCGTTGCTGGGGGAAGTAGTGGAAGCAGATACGATAGTGACTTTTAAGGGCAAATACATGCATAGGATGGGAATAGAGGAGAATGGTTACCAGAAGGGTAGGGGGTTTTAGTTAAGTTGGGTGGCATGGTCAGTTCAGGCTTGGAGGACCGAAAGCCTGTTCCTGCGCTGTAATTTTTCTTTGTTCTTTTGTTTTGAGTCTGTGAGACTGAAGTGGGTGCGGTTGAACCAGGCAACTAGAACTCAAATTAGTTCCTGCCACAATTCACTCCTCACTGGGACTTGAGTTCACAGTACAGAATGTAACAAATGACCTTTGCATTCCAAAATGGCTTAAAGTTTTTAAGTTGATTTCTTTGGCTTCACAAGTAGGCTTACATTAGTGCTGCAATGAGTTACTGTGAAAATCCCCTAGTCGCCACACTCCGGTGCTTGTTCAGGTACACTGAGAGAGAATTTAGAATGGTAAATACGCTTAACCAGCACGTCTTTCAGACTGTGAGAGGAAACCGGAGCACCCAGAGGAAACCCACACAGACATGGGGAAAACGTACAAACTCCACTCACGTGGTCACCCAAGCCGAGAAACAAACCCAGGTCCCTGGCAATGTGAGGCAGCAATGCTAATCACTGTGCCACCATGTTCTGTGGCATAGAGTGCAGATTTCTGCTGCAAGCCACTCTGGTCTCATAATAATGAAGGAAAAGGCACTGAATTATGCCCAGAAATATTTCTGAGTTTTGTTTTTTTAAATGGATGCACGAGCCAAATTATTGCAGAGTGATCCTCAAAGAGACACTGGAACCCCACCCTTTATTAAAAAAAGTATTCTAAAAGCATCTCAAAACAAAACTCTACCTCTGGTAGAGACAACGGGACATAATGGCCATCTTATCAAGAGATTCTGGATGGAATTTTACAAAGGTTTGTCAGAGTGTCAGATTCAGACGGAGAACATTGAATGTATTCAAAGAGGTGGCTGGATTCAGCACTTGGGGCAAATGGGATCAAAGGTTATGAGGAAAAAGCAAGATTAGGCTTTTGAGTTGGATGATCAGCCATGATCGTAATGAATGGCAGAACAGGCTTGAAGGGCCAAATGGCCTCTTCCTGCTTCTATCTTCTATGTTTCTATGTTAAAACTGGCATGTATTTCTCTAGATGGACAGCCAAGTATTGAAACCAAATTTGCTGACACTCTGAGGGTGTGGTTCACACTGTCACACCGGAAAATCCCCCCATTGATGTAAAATAACACATGACCCATATCTCGGGGTCAGTCCAGTGCTGGACAGAGCTGTGTGCAGCATTGAGACAGCTCCTAACTTGACCCTGTTACTATTATATAAAATGTATATGTACATAGTTTTTGTGGTTAATAAATACATGCAGTTAATCTATTTAAGATTATGAAGACTTTATTAAAGGGTGGTGATGGCCTAATAGTATTATTGCTAGGCTATTAATCCAGGAACTCAGCTAATGTTCTGGGGACCAGGGTTCAAATCCCACCACAGCAGAACGTGGAATTTGAATTCAATCAAAAATGTCTGGAATTAAGAATCTACTGATGACCACTGTCAATTGTCAGAAAAGCCCATCTGGTTCACTAATATCCTTTAGGGAAGAAAATCTGCTGTCCTTACCTGGTCTGGCCTACATGACTCCAGAGCCACAGCAATGTGGTTGATTCTCAACTGCCCTCAGGCAATTAGGGACGGGCAATAAATGCTGACCAGCCAGTGGTGGCCATTGCCCACGAATGAAGTAAAAAGAAAGTAAGAGCGATCGCATTGTTAGATACAACGGTCTACAACACCTTCCTAACAAGGAAACTGGAATATAGAGCAAGGAAATGACCTTAAATGGTTTTTATCTGAGACCCAGCCTAGAATACTGTATTCAGTTTTGGACACTGAGCCTTAGGAAGGAGAAATTGGCCTTTGAGGTAAGGTAGCACTGACTGAATAAATTGGTTTCAGAGCTCAGAGGATTCAATCATGATTACCCATTGCATAAATTTGGCTCTTATTCCCTTGAGCGCAGAAGACTAATCAAGGTGTTTAAATTGACAGGAAGGATTCGGTGAGTAGACACAGAGAAATTAATTCGACAGAGGATCGAGAACAAAATGAGGCTTACCATAATCTTAAAATTCATGCTGGCTCATTAGGAATTAAACCAGAGAGCATTTTTTTTCCAAGCAGGATCATGGAAAGCTGTAACTGTCTCACCCAAACGACTCTGAGATACTGGGTCAATTGAAACATTCAAGATTTAGATCCATATGGTCTTTTGTGGAGTAAGAGAAGGATTTGGAGCGGCACGGGGGCACAGTGGCTTGCACTACTGCCTCACAGCGCCAGGGATTCAGGTTCAATTCTGGCCTCGAGCCACTGTCTGTGTTGAGTTTGCACATTCTCCCCATGTCTGCATGGGTTTTCACTGAGTGTGCCAGTTTCCTCCTAAAGATGTGTGAGTTAGATTGACTGTCAAAGTTAAATTGACCCTAATGTCAGGGGGATTAGCAGGATAAATGTGTGGGTCTGTGGAGATAGAACCTGGGTGGGATTGTGGCTGGTGCAGCATTGATGGGCTGAATGGTCTCACTCAGCACTGAAAGGATTCTATGAACAGCAAGTAAATGGAGTTGAGATATATATCAACCATGAGCTAATAAAATAGTGGAACAGTCTCAATGGCCTACCCATGTTCCTGTTTCCTGTTACGGTCAATGCAGTGCTATTACTTTTTAGTTCAACAGGTTCCTTTTAAGTGCAAACTTGCCTGAGAAGGCTTAAATCTGGGAAAATAAATCTTATAATAAATTCCTTCCGTAACGTATTTTAAGTGATTTGAAGGCTGGTTAGGAAGGACAGACACATTAGAGCAGCCTCCACTGGCTTCAAGCTAATAATAGGATGTTTAAGTCTTTGTTCACCTTGCTACTTCCTTCCTCAAACCTTCTCAGCTCCAGGAGGACTTGCAGTTGCTGCAGGCACTTGTTGGACAGTATGACGAGCTTATGAACCTCTTCATCGACCTGATTATACAGCATCGTGATGGTATCCATTGCATCCCTGCAAACATTTACAAAATGAATTTGAGCGCTCACCAGAGAGAAAAATATTTGCATTAGGTGGCATTTAAATGTTGACTTAAAGTTAAGTTAAAAGTGAAAAGTAAAGTTTACTTATTCATCACAAGTGGGCTTACACTGCAATGACGTTACAGTAAAAATCCCCTGACTGTCACACTCCGGCCCCTGTTCGGGTACCCTAAAGGAGAATTTATCATGGCCAATTCGCCTAACCTGCGCATCTTTGGACTGGGTTAAAGTTCAACAGGTTTATTTGATAGCACAAGCTTTCGGAACACTGCCCCTTCATTGCCTGGTGCCCTCAGTGGTGCTGGTGGAGCACCGCAGTGCGTAGATTTGGTGTTCAACTCCCCGGAGTGGGACGTGAGTCCATATTCATTTGGCTCAAAAGAGGAGATTGCAAATTGGGGAACCACAGCCAATCTGTAGATCATCCCTGTGCACAGTCTACTCTCTCCAAGCTTCAACTGCTGAGTACTGTCAACTAATTTTGTGCTGAAGTGAGGACTATGGCATGGGGAGAGTTCACAGAACAGAAGTTTAATAGAGGTGATTTTTATTCCATCACAGGAGCCTCGTGATTTTTGTTCCAAGAAAGACCAGTATTTGGAAGAATTCTTCCAAATGAACCCGAGGTCCGTTGATGTCCTACCTGTAGTCATCAGTATCAGAGAATTCATCTTTCCTAATCCGAGCCAGGATGGTCCCACCTTCCAAACGCAATCCCACCAGGCGGGAGTCTTCCAGCACGCTCTTCATTATCCTTGTGTGCTGGTCAATGAGCTCGGTGACTTCCTGTAGAACGAAAGTTCCAAGTTTAATTTAAATTCTGCTGTAAAACCTTCTTAGCCCAGTAAGGGGGAGAGAATGTTACAGGGCAGAAGGATCAAAACCATCTCACTAGCCTATTGGCTATTTAGATCCCAGTGTACAGCCATTGATGTCACTATTGCAAGCATGGAAGGGGGAAAATTAACTGCGTCCATTAAGAAAACCAATTGAAGCATCATTGAGTGTTGGCCATTGGTTCACAACCATAATTCTCTGAAGCTAATCTCCATTCAGCTACTTGACCAGGAATATCATAGACCAAAGACAATCAGGAGAGACAGAGAGAGATAGAGAGAGGGAAGAGAATGGGGGAAAGATGGAGTGTGAGTGTGGCTTTCCCCATTTTTAAACTTGAGGCAAAGTTTATTCTGACCCCTCTGTTTTGCTGACTGTTGGAAACAAAATGGACCTCAGTGGCTTCTCCTGTTCCCATGTCCACCCCTTCTTCCTTCCTCTGCCTCTCTTCCTACTACATCTTCACTTCTCTACTTCTCTTCCTAACACATCTTCACTTCCTCTACCCCTGCTCCTGTTTGAACAACCCACTCATAAACAATGGCCCTCCACCCGCACTATTGCCACTCAGAGGGAAGGGCAAGTGAATGGGAACCGAGTCACTGAGGGCAAAGGTCTGAGTTTTCCTTATGAACATAGGAATCAGGAGCAGGAGTAGGCCACTTGGCCCCTCGAGCCTACTCCTCCATTCAATAATATCATGGCTGATCTGATTGGAACTTCAATCCCACATTCCTGCTGACCCCCCAATAACCTTTTACCCCCTTGTTAATCAAGAAACTGTCTAGCTCTGCCCTAAAATTATTTGCCCCCATTGCCTCTTGGGGGAGAGCGTCCCAGAGACTCATGCTCCTCTGAAAGTAAAAAGTTCTCCTCATCAAATGAGCGACACCTTATTTTCAAACAGTGATCCCTAGTTCTAGATTCTCTGACATGAAGATGCACTCTCTCCATATCTCCTTGTCAGTACTCCTCAGCTCTGACAAAGCGTCATTTAGACTCGAAACATTGGCTCTATTCCCTCTCCACAAAAACTGTCAGGCCTGCTGAGATTTTCCAGCATTTTCTGTTTTTGTCCCCTCAAGATTGTAAAAAGTTTCAATCAAATCATTTCTTAATCTTCCAAAGTCTGCTGGACACAAATCTATCCACTCCAACCTTTCCTCATCAGACAACCTGCCCCACCCCTGGGGTAAGTCTCATAAACCTTCTCTGAACTGCTTCTAACATGTTTACATCTTTCCTTAAATAAGGAGAGCAATGCAGCGCAATTTATTCACCCTCGTGGATATGTTTTGGTGGGGAGATACATAAAATCAGGTGGGTTCCCACTCCACCACTTTACTCCCCATCTCAAGCTCCACTTCTATTATACGAGTGCAGTCCACCCACCATATCCAAATACTTCATCAATTATGAAATAGGCTTACTACCAGATCAATTAACCCTGGAATGTGTGTTGCCCGTGCCATGAAAGGTTTGGCCGAGCGGGAGTGGACAGCATGATTTTTTTTCACTTAACTTCTTCAAAAGGTGGAGGGAAAGGGGGGGGAGGTTGTGTTTGATCTTCTGGGGCTGCCCTTTGCGGATCTGGGGCCCTTCTTCTGAGCAAACCCAGCCTTAAACATTCCCCTACTCCCCAGCAACCTCCCCCGCCACACCCACGCCCTCACCCCCTGACAACCCCAAGACCATCCCACATCCCCAGGGGAAAGGAAAGGAGAAAAGATAAGGGAGAGTATCAGTAAAAAGTGAATGGAAGCAAAGCAGAAGAAAAGAAAATGATAGAGACAGGACCGAAGGAAGTAAAGAGAGAGAGAGAAAGAGAGCAAAGCGGAGACATGAAGATAAACATGAAGGGTAACAGAGCTCTTCAACTCACTGTGTGTAATTCCTGTCATTACAATGGACAGCTTAGATTTAAGTCCAATTCATTTGTAACCCACATTTAGAATAGATCATAGAAGAATCATAGGATCATTGAATTCCTACAGTGCGGAAGGAGGCCATTCAGCTCATCGAGCCTGTACTGACCACAATCCCTGCCAGGTCCTACCCAATATTTACTCTGCAAGCCCCCCTGACACTGAGGGGCAATTTAGCATGGCCAATCAACCTAACCTGCACCTCTTTGGAGTGTGGGAGGAAACCAGAGCACCCAGAGGAAACCCACACAGACACGGGAAGAATATGCGAACGCCACGTAGACAGTGACCCGAGGCCGTAATTGAACCAAGGTCCCCAACGCTGTGAGGCAGCAGTGCTAACCACTGTGCCAAAGTGTGAATGTAAACTCATCAAACTGTCAAGTGTCACATTCTGGCCTGCAATGTTGCTGCAACATCACAACTGGTGTAAAGGTGTGATTACAACAGGACAAGTTTACCTGGACAACAGGACACAGGAACTTAAAAAATACACTCGTTAAAATAAGCACTGGATGGTTGAATTCACAGTGAGAGCTGAGCTTTAGCTTGGTGCCCTGACTCTGTCGAGTATAACTGGGGGGAGCACTGCGCTGAGAATACCTGTTCCGTGCTTGACATTCTGCTGACATTCAGGCTGTTGATTGAATTCTTCAAGTAGATGAGAGCCCCGCGACAGTTCAGCATGAATGGCTCCAATTTCTGAAACAGTAAACGTGAGGTTATAGCTCAGTTTTATCCATCTCACTCCTATTTCTTCTTTCACAATCAGCGAGCACTGTATTCAAAAACATTATATACATCTTTATTCGATTTGGGATCCTTTTCATTTACAATTTCACGTGAAGATGTAACGGTGCAAATCCTTTCCACGCTCACCTCCCCCATTCCATAAACTTACATTGACACAAAACTCTGCTGATCAAACAAACCCTTGCTTGCACCAAATCCTGTGCACCCTATCACCCAGGGCAGCATGGTGGCAGAGCTGTTAGCACTGCTGCCTCACGTCACCAGGGACCCAGGTTCGATTCCTGGCTTGGGTCACTGTCTGTGTGGAATCTGCATATCCTCCCCAGATCAGCGTAGGTTTCCTCCGTTTCCTCCTGCAGTCTGAAAGACGTGCTGGTTAGGTGCACTGGCCATGCTAAATTCTCCCTCAATGTACCTGAACAGGTACTGGAGTGTGGTGACTAGGGGTTTTCACAGTAACTTCATTGCTGTGTTAATGTAAAGGTGGTACAGTGGCACAGTGGCTAGCACTGGGACCAGGTTCAATTCTGACAGTCTGGGTGACTGTCTGTGTGGAGTTTGCACGTTCTCCCTATGTCTACATGGGTTTCCTCCGGGTGCTCTGGTTTCCTTCCACACTCCAAAGATGTGCGGGTTAGGTTGGTTTGGCCGTGCCAAATTGCCCTTTAGTGTAAGGGTTTTAGGAGGTAAATAAGTGAGGTTATGGGGAAAGGACCTGGGTGGGATTATGGTCAGTGCTCACCTGATGAAGGGGCAGCATTCCGAAAGCTCGTGCTACCAAATAAACCTGTTGGACTTTAACCTGGTGTTGTGAGACTTCTTACTGTGCCCACCGCAGTCCAACGCTGGCATCTCCACATCATTAATATCATAAGCACACAGGTGCAAATGTTTACTGCTGCCAATACAAATACATTTCACCCCAAAAGTGCTAACCTTTCCTCAAGTACAGTTTTTGCTGATACCTGGTCCATTTATCAGGTGGGAGTCCTAACTCTGCAGCTTGACATGAGATTCACAGGGTGAAATCCTCTCATGGTCACATTTGCCATTCGCTACTTTTGTGGAGGTCTTGTGGCACAGTGAGTTGCATTTCTGCCTCTGAGCCAGAAGCTCTGGGTTCGAGTCCCACCCCAGAACTTCATAGAAACACAGAATCCTATAGAGAAGGAGGAGGCCATTTGATGCATCGGGCCTGCACTGACCACAATCCCATCCTGGATCTATCCTCATAACCACATGCATTTAACTAGCTAGTCCCCTGACACTAAGGGACAATTTAGCATGGCCAATCAACCTAACCCGCACATCTTTGGATCATGGAAGGAAACCAGAGCACCCAGAGGAAACCCACACAGACATGAGGAGAATGTGCTAACTCCACACAGACAGTGACCCATGCCGTGAATCGAACCCCGGTCCCTGGCACTGCGAGGCAGCAGTGCTAAGCACTGTGCTACCGTGCTGCCCTTGATAACCAAGATGCGTTCATAACGCAGTCGAACCGGTCAGTCTGTGAATCCTTCCAAACACACAAATGGCCGGCAGTAAGAGTAGGCGAGACTCCTGTTCAGCCATGCTTGACATGGAATGGCACCCCTCAAGCTATAAAACCCTGGTGAAAGATAAGCTATCTGTTCCGGGAATTACTAGCTGAGGGAATAGGGGAATAAATCTACCTTGTTGCACCACTAGATGCGGGAATACAACTGGAGATTGGATTCATCATTTTCCAGCCTGGGTCAGTCAGCCGTAATTAAGACTAGAAATTCCCATTGACTCCAAAGCTTGTGATCGGTTGACATGCACAGATCAGGGGGTATACCCGCCTAACCTGCAGGCCACACTCAGCTTTAGGGAAAGCCTCTCTCCTCTCAAGGTTCATAGATCCGTGGAATGCTTACAGTACACAGCACATTTACAAATAAGCACATTTGGCCTGTCAATATGTAACCAGTTCTCTGAAAGAACATTTCAGCTAGTCTCACCCACCTTTCCCTGTAACTCTTGCATTTTGTTTTTGGTGACTATTTCATGATATATACCCGGTTATGAGAATCAATACAAAATAAGAATCACGTGAAATGAAAACTGGTTAGAAACAGAGACCAAAACTGCTAGTAATGCTCAGCATTTCAGACAGCAGCTGTGGGGAGAAGTGGATTTCACAGTTTTTAGGTTGGACTCTACTTCTCTTCATAGATGGGAATGTGAATTCCATGATTGGGGTGGCACAGTGGTTGGCACAGCTGCCTCACAGCGCCAGGGATCCAGGTTCAATGTGGAATCTACACGTTCCCCCCGGGTGTTCCAGTTTCCTCCCACGGTCCAAAGATGTGCAGGTTAGGTGGATTGGCCATGCTAAATTGGCCCTCAGGGTAAATGTGTGGGGTAGAGGAATAGGGCTTGGATGGGGTTGTGGTTGGTGAAGACTCGATGAGCTGAAAGGCTTTGATTTGATTTGATTATTGTCACATGTATTAACGTACAGTGAAAAGTATTGTTTCTTGCGCACTATACAGACAAAACATACCATTCATAGAAATGGAAGCAAGAGAGTGCAGAATGTAGTGTTACAGTCATAGCTAGGGTGTAGAGAAAGATCAACTTAATGCAAACTAAGTCCATTCAAAAGTCTGACAGCAGCAGGGAAGAAGCTGTTCTTGAGTCGTTTGATACGTGACTTCAGACTTTTGTATCTTTTTCCCGAAGGAAGTAGGTGGAAGAGAGAATGCCCGAGGTGCATGGTGTCCTTAATTATGCTAGCTGCTTTGCCGAGGCAGTGGGAAGTGTAGACAGAGTCAATAGATGGGAAGCTGGTTTGCATAATGGATTGGATTACATTCATGATCTTTTGTAGTTCCTTGCAGTCTTGGGCAGAACAGGAGCCATAGCAAGCTGTGACACAACCGGACAGAATGCTTTCTATGGTGCATCTGTAAAAGTTGGCGAGAGTCGTAGCTGACATGCCAAATTTCCTTAGTCTTCTGAGAAAGTAGAGGCGTGGGTGGGCTTTCTTAACTATAGTGCCGGCTCGGGTTTTTTTCTGTACTGTAGGGATTCTATGTCTGACCGGCTGAGCATTTCCAGCAATTTCTTTTCTTGCTTTTCTTTCAGATTTACACTGTATTTTGCTTTTAGGATTAACATTTTCAGGTTGAACGGATCCTAATTGCTTCCAATGCAGTCAGAAGTGACAACTGAATATTCATTCCATGTTCCCCATTAATCCGCATGTAACCAATCCTTAATTCCCTTCAGGGCATTGAAATTCAGCTAATGATTTAGCTGCTGGGATTTGGCTGCTAAATACTGGAGGGCACTTATCCAGTTAACATTTCCAGGTGCGAGTGCACAAGCATTGCCCGAATGCGCGAGCAACAGGGATTGCTTTTATATTTTATATGGGAATATCTCATTGCTTCAGATGGAATTTACTAACCATTCGGAAGCGGATCCAATCGTTGTGATCGTAAGGAAAAGTTCCAGAAAATTCCTGTGTCAGTTGACTGCCATCAATGTGCTTGTGCAGAGCCTTTAGCGAAGACACCATTTCGTACTGGATTGGGCAAAAAAAGAGAGAAAAATTAAACTTAACCAATAACCCCTTGCATGTTGGCGAGCCTCCTAATACACAGCAATGCTGTCTCCCTGACAACTGACCATGACAAAATTCATTCAGTAAATATTAAGTATTGCCAGAGCAGAATAGATTCAATTTTGAGCCTACATAAAAGTAAAGTTTATTTCTTAGTCACATGTAAGGTTTACATTAACACTGCAATGAAGGTACTGTGAAATTCCCCTCGTTGCCACAGTCCGGCGCCTGTTTGGGTCAATGCGCCTAACCAGCACGCCTTTCAGACTGTGAGAGGAAATCGGAGCACCCAGAGGAAACCCATGCAGACACGGGGAGAACATGCAAACTCTGCACAGACAGTGACCCAAGCTGGAATCGAATCCAGCGCCTGGCGCTGTGAAGCAGCAGTGCTAACCACTATGCTATTGTGCTGCCAATTAGTTAGTCGTGAGCATAAACTGCGATGTGGACCCAAAACATCGCGACAGTCGGAAACCGAGACTCTCGTCAGCAAGATCTCATCTTAAGATTTCCTCCGTCCATTGCTACTGACATAACAAGCTTCCCGTCCTGACCTCATTTAAATTTATCTAAACAATGTTATATTTAGTCTGAGGGCTTCCCTGCCATACGCCGCCCCCAGATAAGGAATGCAATCCCTCTCCACCCACCCTCCCGCTGCAACAGACATGGAAAAACGGGAAGCAGTTGAGACAATCCTGCCAGGCGCACAAAGGTAAGTATATCCTGCAAGGTGGGGGGGGGAGCAAGTGGGTGTGGGGAGGGGGTGGAGGGGAAGAGGAACATGCCCTGGCACTGCCCCTTGCCACTGATTCATGGCAATCCACCCTCGCAGTGCCGGGGGGGGCAGTGCCAGGGCAGACCCCCTGGGAAGCCCAATTGTGAGGGGTGGAGGCAGGTTCCCTTGGGCAGGGGCGGGGGTGGGGGTTGACTATTCTGGTGGTTTGTGAGGTGGGGGTGCGGTAGTTGCCCCACTGCTTGTGGGAGGGGGTCCATGTCCATAGGGTGGGTGTACGGTGTGGGGCAGGGGGAGGTTGAGACAGTATTGTTCTGTGTTGGAGATCGGAGCTTCCTCTTGATGGAGCCAGTGTTGCCGGCGCTCTCAGGCCCCACCCCACCAGCACGGACAGTGAAATCCGCACAGAGTTTCTGTGCAGAGTGCCAGAGAATCAAGACACAAAACTCGGCTGTGCGGCTGAGGGGCCGCACGCTGGTTTTCTCACACCAGCCAGCACTCCGTGCAAATCTCAGTCACCTTTGAACTTTAGGTTGAGACACATCAGGAGGCCCAGCGCAGCACTGAAGCAGGTATCACACCACCACAGGTAGTGAGGCGGCTTTGATAGTTGTTCCCGGGTGATGGGACTGGCAAGAGGCCAAAGGCAGCACCGACACACAAAATAGCTGGCCTTTGCCTTCAGCTTCTGCTCCACAAAGATTAAACACAGAGAGACAATTCTGCGTGCTCTCAGACTCTGCATCAGATCAGCTAAGGAATGATATTGTTCTTTCATTGCATTCGACTGGTGGGATAATCTCACTGTAATCAGGAGACTGCTATCGCTTTGATCATAAGGTCAGAGACTTTTCTTTCAATTTATCGACTGATACAACAAAGTCAACATTCACACCAAGCTGTGAGGCTCCCATTAACAAACCCTTTTTTACAATGCACAACTGAATACCAATGATTCTTTTGCAAAGGTACTAATTGTGTTGGCCCCACAACGTTGGTCCAATCTACACTTAGCATTTAGATTTGGGGAATATTGTAAAAACTAAGTTTTATTTTTTAACGTAAAGTAGGGCTTAATAAGCTTTCTGCACATGTATTTATTTCTCAGAAATGAACATTTCTTGCCAGCCATCATGTTTCTCACCTCCCAGATCACAATCTTGCTTGGTGTATCAGGTGGAAAAACAGTGTGGAAAAGGGTGAATGCAGGATTAAATGGAACAATGGGAGGAAGACAAGATTACGCAGGTTCCACTCACACAAGAAGCATCACTGCACAACAACTGCTTGCATTTATACAGCATCTTGAAAGTTAAAACAATCAAAGGCAGTTGACAGGAGGGTTATCAGCTAAAGTTTGGCCAACGAAGGCATGAATCATGAAGAAAATCAGGGAAATGCACGAGCCCAGAACTCAAGGAACACAGATATATAGCTGAGGTTTTTGCTTCCCCATTTGCCACAAGCATAAATGGCAATGCAACATCTCACAAGAGCTGAAAAATGAGATTCTCGCCAGCAAGATTAGGTTCCCGCCGTGCACTGACGGGAATCTCATTTAAATACATTGCAATATCATTAGTGGGCTTCTCCGCTCCGTCATCCCCCATGTGGGGGTTTCCCCGCTCCGTCATCCCCCATGTGGGGGTTTCCCCACTCCGTCATCCCCCACGTGGGGGTTTCCCCGCTCCATCATTCCCCCATGTGGGGGTTTCCCCGCTCCGTCATTCCCCCATGTGGGGGTTTCCCCGCTCCGTCATTCCCCCATGTGGGGGTTTCCCCACTCCGTCATTCCCCCATGTGGGGGTTTCCCCACTCCGTCATTCCCCCATGTGGGGGTTTCCCCACTCCGTCATTCCCCCATGTGGGGGTTTCCCCACTCCGTCATTCCCCCATGTGGGGGTTTCCCCGCTCCGTCATCCCCCATGTGAGGGTTTCCCCGCTCCGTCATCCCCCATGTGGGGGTTTCCTCGCTCCATCATCCCCCATGTGGGGGTTTCCCCACTCCGTCATCCCCCATGTGGGGGTTTCCCCGCTCCGTCATTCCCCCATGTGGGGGTTTCCCCACTCCGTCATCCCCCATGTGGGGGTTTCCCCGCTCCGTCATCTCCCCATGTGGTGGAGGCAGTGGTACCGTGGTATTGTCACTGGACTAATAATCCAGTTACCAAAGGTAATGCTCTGGGACCTGGGTTCGAATCCACAGCAGATGGTGAAATTTGAATATCGAAAAGTCTGGAAGTAAAAGTCTAATGATGACATGACCATGAAGTCATTGTCGATTGTTGTAAAAACCCATCTGGTTCACTAATGTCCTTGAGGGAAGGAAATTTGTCCTTATCGGGTCGGACCTATGTGTGAATCTGGACGCACGTCAATGTGGTTGACTCTTAGAAATGGCCTAACAAGCCACTCAGTTCAAGGGCAATACATTCTGGCCCAGCCAACAACACTCAGATCCTATGTCTGAACAAATAAAACAAAAAGCATTCAGATTTCCTCCCCCGCTTCAGTTTACAACTGGACTAATCTGAACCTGGTGAAGAGAATCCATAAGGAACGCACAAGCAAGTGCAACCCAAAAGGGAGAATGCCCGCATGGTATCCAGCACTGCCCCTTGGCACTGCCGGAACGGGAGGTGTTGGGGGGGAGTTTTCTCTGGCGAGGGGAGATGGAGGTTCCCTGCATCTATGAGAGGGGGTTTCCCCTGTACCCTTGGGGGAGGAGGATGATGTCCTGTGTGCATGAGGTGGGGTCGTTCCTCCAAGTGCATGGGAAGAACTTCTCTGTGCCTTTGTTTTAACTTATAGTTTTGTGAGATTGGGTTGCCCTCTCTAGAAAACAGGCATTGCCAGCTGGGAGCTGCCCACAGCACCTTTTTCCCCCCACCAAGTGTTTAAACATCTGATGGGAAACGCTGACAGTACTTTCTCTGCTTGGGACAAGACTTCAAAACAAAAAGGATAATTCCCATTGCATGTTAAAAGGATGGAGGATGTGACAGAGACAAGAGGGCGAGACCATGGAGAGGTTTGGACACAAGGATGAGAACTTTGAATTCTAGGCAATGTAGGTCAGGGAGCCCAGGGGTGAAGGGTGAACGGGGAGTGTGAGATAGAATATGAGCAACAGTGTTTGGGATGAGACAGGCAAGTTTGTTGCTATGTCCTAGTTTTGCAGATACATCCCAAATGTGACATCAATAACTTTGCAGCTCCACTCTGCCACATGCTGCTTCCGTCTGCCTGAAAATTGGATTTACCTGAACAAGTGGATCCCTTTCAGGTCTGAATGCAGAATCCCTCTCCACTAAAACCAGGACTGAGTTAATGGCATTTGGAATGGCAACCTGCAAACAGTTAGAAAAATAATTCAGATGTACAATCAAAAGCAAGGACACAACTACTGAAGACGATTGACCTCACATCACTTGGTTATCCAACCTGAACATCACAGAGCCGATTTTCCTCAGTGCTGCCCCTGGAGGTCACAACTGACACCCAAGTGGTAGCACTCTCGCCTGAGTTCAGAAGGTTGTGGGTTCAAGTCCCACTCCAGGACTTGAGCACAAAGATCACTCCAGCGCAACACTGAGGAAACCGAGGCTGTGTCAGCCCGCTCAGCTCGATATACAGGCCACAACTCTACCCACTTTGCCCGCTACTAAATCGACAACGGAAATGTCCATTGGCTTAAGGTGGGAATTTCCAGTTTCTCCCGAGCGAGGCCTTAAAATCCCACGCATAAGGTCCCATGGCACTACTGCAAAGAATAGCAGAAGAGTAATCCCCAGTGACCAGGCCAATATCTATCCCACAATCAACACCACAAGGACAGATTATCAGGTCATACACAGTGGTTATCATGGCTGCCTCACAGCACCAGGGACCTGGATTCGATTCTTGGCTTGAGTCACTGTCTATGCGGAGTCTGCACATTCTTACTCAAGTCTGCGTGGGTTAACTCCAGGTAGTCTGGTTTCCTCCCACAATCCGAAAGACGTGCTTCTTAGGCGCACTGGCCACACTAAATTCTTCCTCAGTGTACCCAAACAGACAACAGAGCGTGGCGACTAAAGGATTTCCAGAGTAACTTCATTGCAGTGTTAATGTCAGCCTACTATTGACACTAATAAATGAACTTTAAAGTGCTGTTTTGTGTGCAAATTGGCTGCCCCATTTCCTAAATTACAAGTGACTACACTTTCAAGGTACTTAATTGCTTTTTAGGCATTTTGGATGTAAATGATCAAAGGAGTAATGCAAATCTTAATGTTTTCCTGTACAGACTAAAGGAACATTTCATTGTCAGAAAGATGCTACCATTTGAATGAAATGTTAACCTATCTTCTTGCTCAAGTTTGGTAACAGATCCAGGGCTACTCCCTCTATCTCAGCCAAGCAACTAAAGTCATTACCACTGATTACCTGATTAATTATTACTTTGCTGCATGTGGGAGTTGCTGTGACTGTAATAAGCACAGATAATTGAAACCCAAGTCAACATAGTTTCAATTGACATGCTATCTTACTCATGATCCTAATTCTGTAGACTGTGCAATGTTAGAACACAAAACCAAAAATGGGACCTGGCTCCGTCAAATCTGCAATACTTTGATCCAGACTATTCATGATACAATGAGGCCCCAAGCATTAGCCGGAGTGGAGGTGGAAGGCAGTTTTTTGTAGTCCATTTCATCCCTGAATCTCCCCTCAGTGCCTGGCCTACACAACTATTCCTCACAATGAGTGACAGTCACTCAACCATACATTGCAGCCTGATTCCCTTCTCATCTAATGTTGGCACATAGGTCGGGGGTGGTGAGGTGCCTTGAATGTTAAAGTCAATGGCATGAAGAAATCAAGTAGAGTGCATAACCGGAATTGTTGGTTTTCCTCCACAATGCCAAGGGCGGACATTACCTACATATTGTCCAGCAGTAGTTATTTAATGTAGTGCTAACCACTGTGCCAATAGCACTACTGCCTCACAGTGCCAGGGATCCAAGTTCAATACTAGCCTCGGGAGACTGGCTGTGTAAGTTTGCACATTCTCCCCGTGTCTGCGTGGGTTTCCTCCCACACTCCAATGATGTGCAGGTTAGGTGGATTGATGACGTTAAATTGCCCCTTAATGTCCAAAGGTATGTAGATTAGAGGGATTAGTGGAGTAAATACTTGGAGTTATGGGGAACAGGTCTGGTAGTAATTGAAAGCCCCTTAGTATCAGGGGGACTACGTGGGGTTACAAGGATAGGGCTTGGGAAGGATTGTTGTTGGTGCAGACTTGATGGGCTGAATGGCCTCCTTCTGCACTGCCGGGATTCTATGATTTGAGCAGTGGCCAGTCTGGGTAAGATGGACCTAACTGCATTGTCCCTGCTACTGCCCGCCTACTGCCATCCCCCAACACCCACTCCCTAACTGCAGTGAACTAGCTCGTACAGATCCGGGGCTAGATTGTCAGTGAGGGGTCGGGAAGCAAAAAAGGCAGTTGGTTCTAGATCCCCACCCCGCACACTGGGCTTTAAGTGCACAGTGGGGGAGTGGGTAGGCTCCCAATGTTGGAAGAAAGCCTTTCAGCCCTCAGTGATCAACAGCCTCACTAGCTGAGGTCAGAGACTGTGAGGGACAGGCAAAGGTAAGTTTCTTCTTATTTCTAAAATAAAATCCACAGCCCATGATCTTGGAGCAGTTTTGGATTAAAGACGTTCACAGCATGGAAACAGACCATTCGTCCATGCTGCCCTTTTTTTAAACCCAACTGTCCAAATTTGGCCCATATCCCTCTATACCCATCTTACCCATGTAACTGTCTAAACGCTTTTTAAAAGACAAAATTGAATCCGCCTCTACTACTACCTCTGGCAGCTTGTTCCAGACACTCACCACTCTCTGTGTGAAAAAATTGCCCCCTGGACACTTTTGTATCTCTCCCCTCTCACCTTAAACCTACGCCCTCTAGTTTTAGACTCCCCTATCCCCTATTGACTAGCTAGCTGATCCATGCCCCTCATTATTTATTAGACCTCTATAAGATCATCTCTCAGCTTCCTATGCGCCAGAGAAAAAAATCTCAGTCTATCCACCCTCTCCTTATAACCCAAACCATCAAATCCTGGTAGCATCCTAGTAAATGTTTTCTGCACTCTTTCTAGTTTAATAGTATCCTTTCTATAATAAGGTGACCAGAACTGTATGTACAATATTCCACATTACAGGTTCACTGTGTGTGGTTCCTCATGTGATCCATCAGGCCCCATCCTATCCTGATCCCAGTACATTGGTCCAGATGTGGATGAGGCCAACATTGCCTGCTTTGCACTGACAAATAGAATTTTCAGTCGGCAGGGGTAATTACATTTAATTGGTCTCAATCGGCAAACAACTGGGTTGACACCAAGCCCCCCTCATTCAAAATGGTTCGAGGTCATGCTGGTGAACCGGGACAGAGGCCAGCAATGCCAAATTGGGAACCCATTCTGATCCAGACCCCAAGCTCAGTGAAAACTCCTGGCTCATCAGATCTGAGACCTTTCAACTACTACCCACGTTTACCAAGTCTGCCATCAGAGGGAGCTCCTGGTCCCAGTTTTCAAAGCTCAAGTTAATTAACCCTGGAGCAAGACCAGGAGAGAGAGGACAGAGGGACAAAGAGCATTCTGGGCCAGATGTAGAACAACACACCAAAAGATAAACAAAAGTGAGCCTAGGATTTTAAAAGAAAAACAATAACAAATGCCCAAGAGACACAGAGAGATATGAGACCAGACACAAATAGCTGAACAGAAACAAGAAGGAAAGATACCCCCACACGCTATCAAAGTGAGAACAACAAAGTCCCACATGTGAATTCTGGTGACAACCTTGAGCTCCATAATCCAAACATCAACTCTCTCCTCTTCATCGACACTTAGCACAGTCTTATTCTAACATTCAGAGCTAAAAATAATTGCTTACGGCCTTGATTGGTAGTTTCTGCTTTAAAGTTACCGGATCTTATATAATGAAAAAACACCCATTTGAAAACATGAAGTTCCAACTTTATATAAGACAAACGACACTGTGAAACAGTGGTTAGCACTGCTGACTCACAGTGCCAGGGACCTGGGTTCAATTCCAGCCTCAGGTCACTGTCTGCGTGGAGTTTGCACATTCTCCCCATGTCTGCGTGGGTTTCCTTCAGGTGTTCTGGTTTCCTCCCACGGTCCAAAGATGTGGGGGTTAGGTGGATTGACTATGCTAAATTGACCCTCGTGTCAGGGGATTATCAGGGTAAATATGTGGGGTTACGGGAATAGGGTCTGGTGGGATTGTGGTCAGTGCAGATATGATGGGCCAAATGGCCTCTTTCTGCACTGTAGGGATTCTATGATGCTTTCAGATATTTGATTTGATTTTATTATTGTCACGTATATTAGTATGCAGTGAGAAGTATTGTTTCTTGCATGCCACAGAGACAAAGCATGCTGTTCATAGAGAAGGAGAGAATGCAGAATGTAGTGCTACAGTCATAGCAAGGGGGTAGAGAGAAATCAACAGTGCAAGGTAGGTCCATTCAAAAGTCTGATGGCAGCAGCGAAGAAGTTGTTCTTGAGTCGGTTGGTACGTGACTTCAGACTTCTGTATCTTTTTCCGAATTGAAGAAGGTGGAAGAGAGTTGTCTGGGGTGCATGGGGTCCTTAATTATGCTGGCTGCTTTTCCAAGGCAACAGGAAGTGTAGACAGAGTGAATGGGAGGCTGAATGGGAGTGATGGGAGGCTGGTTTGCATGATATTTTGTTGAGATCTGGATGGTCTCAAGATGTGTGGTCTCATTATGAACATGCTTTCCTAGATAACGACTAGAACAGTTTCTCTCTCAATCATTAGGCCAGGTCTGTGGTTTCGGATCCCGGTAGGCTAACTATGCTTTTGCACTCTGAAACATGGAGAAATAGTAGTCGAACAGGTTTTCTAATGATTCCTGCGAGAGAATCTAATGTAAACAAGAATGAAACTGAGCTCATCTGCGTCAATAACCCATTAACATCAATTATCACAGCTCACACACCCTTTGGTGAGGGATAGCACTCAAAATATTTCACCTCATCCAGAACAATAGGATCAGCCTGCACTTAAACACATACAAAATAATCTGCTTAGAAATTGATCGCTATTAGTCAATAATTGCATTATGGCTGTATCATGCCACTACTAGAATGGCAGGAAATAAATTGGATCAACCTCAATATTTTCTTCTGAAGTTTTTCCTTGGTTTCAAAGGAACCATTCCATCAGAGAAAAGCAGACAATTATACCATAAAACCTCTACGGTGCAGGAAGAGGCCATCTGGCCCATCACCTCTGATCGACCCTCCAAAAGAGCATCCCACCCACCCCTCCTCTTTGCCCTATCCCGTAACCCCATGGATTTACCCTGGCTAATCCACCTAACCAGCACATCTTTGGACTGTGGGAGGAAACCGGAGCACGCAAAGGAAAGCAATGCTGAGCCTTGGAGAGTATGTAATCTCCACACAGTCACCCACAGCCAATTCGCACCCTGGTCCCAGGTGCTGTGAGGCAGCTGTACTAACCACTGTGTAAACTGATGAAGATTGCAACTCTCAGTTAAAACCTAACATTGTTAGTAAGGTTTGGATGGTCATTTTCTCGATCCTGTCAGGTTTTCATTGATGCCTTACCTGCAGTGCAGTGAAAGCTTTGAAAAGCGTGACTGTGGGAGGACATCTGCGAGCATCCACTAATATGGTTATTCCAAGCTCACGCACTTCCTTCCTGGAATAAACAGATTAGATCATTTAAAGAAGCTAAACTCAACTGAAATTCAGTTAATTTCTGATTTCAATCTGTATTTTTATTTAATTGCCTCTTAAACTTCTATTGGTAACGATTGCAACTCATTGATAAAAGAAGTCAACATGTCGGGTGGCACGGTAGCACAATGGTTAGTTAGCACTGGTGCTTCACAGTTCCAGGGACCCGGTTCGATTCCCGCTTAGGTCACTGTCTGTGTGGAGTTTGCATGTTCTCCAAGTGTCTGTGTGGGTTTCCTCCGGGTGCTCCGGTTTCCTCCCAACATACAAAGATGTGCGGGTTAGGTTGATTGGCCATGCTAAAAAAATTGTCCTTTAGTGTCCTGGGGTGTGTCAGTTAGAGGGATTAGTGGGTAAATATCTAGGGATATGGGGCTATGGCGTGGGTGGGATTGTGATCGGTGCAGACTTGACGGGCCGAATGGCCTCCTTCTGCACTGCAGGGTTTCTATGTCAATAGAATAATCCATATGACTTGCGATTGTTACCATTTTGTTTCCGTGTCCCACTGGAGGCCTGGGAGCAATCAATGGGTGGCACAGTGATTAGCACTGCTGCCTCACAGCGCCAGGGACCCGGGTTCAATTCCAAGTTTGGGTCACTGCCTGTGTAGAATCTGCACGTTCTCTCCGTGTCTGCATTGGGTTCCTCCGGGTGTCCGGTTTCCATCCACAGTCTGAAAGACATGCTGGTTAGGTGCACTGGCCAGGCTAAATTCTCCCTCAGTGTACCCGAACATATGCTGGAGTGTGGCGACTCGGGGATTTTCACAGTAACTTCATTGCAATGTTAATGTAAGCCTACTTGCGACTCTAATAAATAAACTTACTTAAAACGTTGGAACATTGATGCTTCCTTCCTTTAACACTGAGATATAATTAATACCTTGCCCTCTTCAGGAAATGCGTTTTCCTGAATTTTATGCTCCCTCACAGCAGATTTTGAGCCAGGAGAAATTGCAAGCATCCCAACCCAGTCGCGATTTCACACTGACCACTTAAGATCCTTTTCCCTTAATTTTCAGGCTGATTGCGCCAGATCGCTGAGGGTGGGAAATAGAAAATGATGACAGGTCTTGGATCTCAGGCAAGCAGGGTGGGGGGCATCTCCACTGGAAGCCCCGTTATGAGCAGGGGGTGTGCTTCCCTCACAGAGCAGGACTAGACACACCTGGATTTGCCTCTCCAACCTATCCACCCACTTGACACTCTCCCCATCCCCCATCAGGACATCTCCTACCCACCCCTCTGCAGGATCCCTGCATTTACCTCACACTGGCTCCCAGCATTTAGACACAGGCTTGGCGTCGCAGGGGCCTCTTCCCGCCACTGCAGCGCTGTGCCTGGATGGGCTGGAGAGATTTCGGCCAATCTGATTAGCTGACCGCTCTCCAAGTGTGGATGGAAGTCCTGCTTTCTGCCAATTAAGGATCATTTGAGTGCAAAATAGCAGCGGGCCTGTCAGAGTGAGTAGGGATGTGTTCCCCGCCAACTCTCTGGATGTCAGAGGTCAGGCCTTCAAAAAGTTCAGGCCAGGAAGAATGGTCTCTTGGGCAAGATATTAAAGTTTATTTAGTAGTGTCACAAGTAGGCTTATATTAACATGCAACGAAGTTACCGTGAAAATCCCCCAGTCGCCACACTCCGGCGCTTGTTCAGGTACACTGAAGGAGAATTTAATTATGTCCCACACCTCTCCAAATGTTTCACGTTCAAGGGTTTATCCAATGTTTGGATTCAGTCCATTTTCACCACATTAATAAATATCTGAGTTATCAGACCGTGGATTAAAAATAGGTTTACCTATTTCGATGCGAAAGTGACTTTTAAGGGGTGTTTTGGCAAATACATAAATAGGATGGGAAGAGAGGGATATGATCCATGGAAGGGCTTTATGGTCAGGCAGCATAGTCGGTGCAAGCTTGGAAGGCCAAAGGGCCTGTTCCTGCCCTGCAATTTTCTTTGATCTTTGTTCTTTGAAACAGTTGCTGCACAAAATCTGCTGGGGGTCCGGTAGAAAACAGTTTGTTTTTTTTATTCAGAATGGCCAGCATTTATTGCCCATCCCTAATTGCCCAAAGATAGTTGAGAGTCAAACACATTACTGTGACTCTGGAGCCACAAGTGGGCCAGACCAAGTAAGAACGGCAGATTTCCTAACCTAAAGGACGTCAGTGAACCAGATGGACAATCAACAATGGTTTCATGATCATCAGTAGATTCTTAATTCCAGGTATTTGTTATTGAATTCAAATTTAACCAACTGCTGTGGCAGGATTCGAATCCAGGTCCCCAGAATATTAACTGAGTTCCTGGATTAATAGTCTAGCGATAATGCCACTAGGCCATTGCCTCCCTTAATTTGCAGTGCTTATTGTGAAAGGAAGCAGGAACGGAAGGAGGGTTTTCTTCTTCCAACTACTTAAGCTGAAGTACCAATGCCTCTATCAAACTGTAATAGCATTACAGCTCCATAAATTGACAAGGACAATGAGACATCGAGCTGCCTCTAAAATGCTGACACTTTACATCTCTGAGTGAGGCTCCATGCATACTTCAGTATAGGGAAAAATGACAAATAAAACTAGCGCCCAAGGCAAAACCTTCAAAGACGGAAGAACCTTGTTGTTTACTCTCTGCGACTGCCAAAGGTCAGAATTATCATGACAACATATGGAAACCGAGTAAAAGGTTACAGAAGAACTTCCTGCACATTTCCAAACAACCTTTGCTTTAATACACAGGAGTTTTTTTTTTGTCCTATGATTCATGATTTACTGTTGTCAAATAGACCATAAAATTGACTGATATCACCATGTGATCATCTTATAATATATTAACACTCACCAGTCCAACAATATAACCCATTAATCTTTCAAAAGCCACCTAATCAAATTCCGTTTGCATTACATTTTGGGATCATGCTTTGCAATTTTATCCCTATATCATGAGGCTTTAGTTTCCGCTAACTGAAGGTGTCAAATTTTAATTTTTCTTTCATGGGATCACTGGATTAATCACAAGATCCTTACAGTGCAGAAGGAAGCCAGTCAGCCCATCGAGTCTGCAAGGATCACAACCGCACCCAGGCCCTATTCCCGTAACTCCACATCTTTACCCTGCTAATCCCCTGACACGAGGGTGAATTTAGCATGACCAATCAACCTAACCCGCACATCTTTGAACTGTGGGTGAAAACCAGAGCGCCCAGAGGAACCCACGCAGACATGGGAAGTATGTGCAAACTCCACACAGACAGTGAACCGAAGCCAGGACTGAACCTGGATCCCTGGCGCTGTGAGGCAGCAGTGCTAACCACTGTGTCACTGGGCCACCATGGTGATATATAATCTTTACCTTTGTTCTGGGAATGTGGGTAATCTTGCCAAAACTGCAATTATTAGTTATCCCTCATTGCCCCTGGGACATTAAGTTCTGATTTTGATCTGGAACATGATGAGAGCAGGGATCAAAATGCCAAACACCCACTCTTAACTGGTCAGTAAGAGCCCTGGTTCTACATCTGCATGCCCTCAGTCAGTTGCCATCAGGAACAGAATGTCAAGAGACAGAACAATGCCCTTGGCACTCATGGCAGCTGAGGGGGAGGGCTACCAGGATGGTTTTATGATTGACGGTGAGGAGATTTGGGGTGGTGGTTCGGACTGCTAATCTATGAAATGTCTGCTGGATTTCCTCCATTCTTTGCAGACCAGCCGACAACAATCCCACCCAGACCCTATCCCCGTAATCCCACATATTTACCCCGCGATCCCTCTCATTTATGGATCCCGGGACACCAAGGGGCAACTTAGCATGGCCAATGCACCTAACCTATACATCTTTGGAGAAAACCAGAGCACCCGGAGGAAACCCATGCAGACACGGGGAGAAAGTGCAAACTTCATACAGACGGTGACCCGAGGTCAGATCTGAACCCAGTTCCCCGCGCCTGTGAGGCAGCAGTGCTAACCACTGTGCTGCCATGCCACCCGTATCCATTCTTGGGCCTCTTCCAGCTTAGTGCTTGGTGTTTACTGGGCAACAAGTCACAATGGTCCCTCTACTCAGATCCATAATTAAAATTGCAGTTCGGACTTGACAACTTCAATGCATCCCGACCAACACACTTAAAGAATATCCTTGCTTTCTGTTCAGGGTAACAGCTTAAAATAGGAATAATCAGAAATGGTGCAGCACATCAGTGTGCAATTTTAATTGTCCATCCACATGTTTTCGATCATTAAGAAGCAAGCACATTTCACATTTTATGATTCATCATAAAGTTCATTTGCTTCAACGGGAATTTTGCAAACATGCTCTTGGAGTCAAGGAATAATAGTGTGGATTATCTGGATAAAATACTATGGGTTAGTTCAGTTCCTGACTATCATAGAATCCCTAAATTCTGTTTAGGTGCAGAAGGAGGCCATTTGGCCCACCCATCACTAGAATCGTAGAGGGCGGGGGCAGGTCATGCAAAGATCTGTTAGCTTGGGAGGGATTTTCCGGTTTTGGGGCAAGCGCAACCAGAAAATCCTCCCCAAAGGGTCAAATCAGCATGGTCAACCGACCTAACCTGCACATCTTTGGACTGTAGGAGGAAACCCACGCAGACACGAGGAGAATGTGCAAACTCCATACAGTCACCCAAGGCTGGAGTTGAACCCTGGTGCCACTGATGCACTCCTCTTATGTTTAAAGGCCCAATAACGTATGACTTTCCTCTCGTGAAGGTCAACGTACTAGGGCCTGTATCCCACCCACCCACCCCCACCCCAATTTTGTTTATAAGGAGCCATACTGCATGTGTTAACCTCAGAAAGTCCCAAAGTGCTTCACACTCAATAAAGTACTTTGTGAAGTGTCGTCACTGTCGTAATGGAAGTGTCCCAATAGCTAATTTATGCACAATGAGCTTCCAAAAAGAGCAATGTGATAAATGCCCGGTCAGACTGTTGTTTCGGTGACGTTGCTCGGGCAATCAGCAGGACTCAGGGAGAATAGTGGCCTAGGATCTTTATTGTCCACCTGGGAGGGCCTTAGTTGGTTGACTCCTCAAAAAGATGCCAACCCTGACAGCGTAGCACACCTTCAGTTTAGTATTGAAGTATCTGCTGGATTATGTGTGCAACAACTCATACTGATCAAACAGGAAAAAAAGGAATTGAAAAAAAATGTGTTGTACTGCATAAACTTGCCCTCATGGTGAGCGCTAAAACATCTGACTAACTGCACCCATCCCGGACTGATGTTGCCAAGTTTTATAAGAAAATCTCATTTTATGTGAGAGAGTGTTTGCTAAGGCTGTAAAGAAAATACACACACACAAACACCTTCTTGTTTGAGAGCCCTTATTGAGGGAACTGAATCAATGATGACCATCTCTGTTTAGTTAATGGAAGTATGTTTGTTCTTTCTCCCTGTTTGCTGTTCTCAGGTTGCACACTGCTTTTTGTGAATACAGCAATGCCTCGTCCTCATGAACTCCAACCTGCTGAGGCTATTTCCCGAGCAAGTAAAATCTCTAAACGGATGAAAGATTAGATGCAAAGAATACACGCAAAGAAGATCTGCAAATACATTTTGTTTCGGATTTACAATGCTCATATCCACTTGATGCCCTTCTCAGGAAGATGCGCATTGTTGACAAGGCCAGCATTTATTGCACATCCCTAATTGCCCTTAAGAAGGCAAAATGGGTGTTGTTACAGTCTGCTGTAGATTGACAGTTTCAGAATTTTGACTCAGTGGCAACGAATGATCAGGCATATATGTTCAAGTCCAAATGGTCTGCAACTTGGTGTTTCCATATGTCTATTATCCTATCCTTCTAAATGATGGCGGTAGCTGTGCTCTGAAGTACAAATAAGCTTTCTGAGTTCATTAGTTTGTTCCTACTTTCAATTCTTTTTTCTAATTCACTCGTGGAACATGGGCGCTGCTGGGTGGCCAGCATTTATTGCCTATACCTAGATGCCCTTGGACGGCAGTTGACAGTCAACCGCACTGCTGTGGATCTGGAGTTACATGTAGGCCAGACCAGGTAAGAACGGCAGATTTCTTTCCCTAAAGGACATTAGTGAACCAGATGGGTTTTTTTTTTCCCAACAATCGACAATCGTTTCACGGTCATCAGTAGATTCTTTTTTCTGGATTCAAATTCCACCAACTGCTGTGGTGGGATTCGAACTGGGCTCTCCAAAACATTCGCTGAGTTTCTGGATGAATAGTCTGGTGATGATACCAGTAGGCCATCACCTCCCCTGAAAAGTCATAGTTAGGTTTGTTGAATACAGACTGGCAATTGTGCAAACCGCCTGGCAAAAAGACTCAAAGGTCCATTTAAAATATTTTGGCCCAGATTTTCGCTCGCAGGTCGAACGTGCAAAAACGAGTGATTTCTTGGGTCCGCGAAACCTTTAAGAATAGCCACTGGTGAATTGGGTTTTCCTTCTGTGGAGGTGGTGGGCTGAATTGGAAGTCAGGTCTGCAGCCCTTGGAATGGGTGCGGAGACTGCTGGGTGTGGAGGTGTGGTGGGTGGAAGGCCCGTCTCTGTGCTCTAGCGCTGTGCTTTGAGTAAAACAAAAATCAGCCCTCACTCTTTACTGCCCCTCGCTTTCTCCCACATATTCCTAATGCCCCATCCATACCAAAATATGCTACCTCCTGTACCCCACACATCCACCCCCAATTCAATCACCCCCATGGCCCCACCTGTATAGTATGCCAATGTATACCTCTCCACCCACACCCATGAGCCTTTATACCACTGTGGAAACCCATTTCCATCTAATCACCCCCATCATTCCTCATACCATTTGTGCCCCCATAACTCTATGACCCTTTATAGTCCCCGTGCCAAATTTAGTGTCAACTTATACCAATCCATGTCCCCCCCCCCATTACCCTCACCCTTTCTTTGCCAACTCATAGGTATCCTTGATGGCTTAGACACCAGGTGCCCCAGGATCATATCCACAGGGGTACCTTACCCTTCCGTATGAATGAGGTGGCAGACATATTTAAAATGTCAGTATTCATGGGGAAGGTGCCAGGTGATTGGAGGGCGGCTCATGTTGTTCCGTTGTTTAAAAAAAGGTTCCAAAAGAAATCCGGGAAAATATAGGCCAGTAAGTTTGACGTCGGTGGTGGGCAAGTTATTGGAAGGTGTTATAAGGGACAAAATCTACAAATATTTGGATTGACAGGGACTTATTAGGGAGAGTCTTATTAGCTTTGTAGATCTCCAAATAAATCCACCTCATTCAGATCAGCTCTTACCTAAACTACTCTGCACAATTCATGTCTCCTGGCTACCAACATCCCGCTTTACTGGAGACAGCTGGTGGTTTAAATGGCCAGCTGCCTCCATAAGCCACGCATGTGTGAACCTGGCAGAAGTCCACACCCACCCCCACAACATGCCATGTTCAGGGACATAACTTAGAATTTTCAGCTGTTTCTGGGATGTCTGTCTTTCCATTGTGGTGAAAATCTGGGCCTTTCTTCACTCTTTGCAATCGTCAAGGATGGTCTAATCAAAGATTTACTGTCCAATACATTATGTTTTTTTTCTTATTTGATCTTCACATTTAGATTTTGTTTCATTTGCTAGCTCTGTTTCCTGAAACTGTAAAATAAACTCCAAGTCACAAACGTTTATGACATGACCATTTAGGAATAAGCCAATGAGATGCTTTGAATAAAAGCAAAATACTGCGGATGCTGGAATCTGAAACAAAAATAAAAAATGCTGGAAAATCCCAGCAGGCCTGACAGCTTCTGTGGGGAGAGAATAGAGCCAACGTTTCAAGTCTAGATGACCCCTCATCAAAGCTTTGAATGATTGAGCCAACTTCTGCTCTGGTTATCTAAACATGCCATTATTATTGTATCGGTTATTGTTAGGGACCTACTCCGGAGTAGGTTTTGAACTTGATCACCTCATGTTTCGATAACAAATTAAACAACCTCTGGAGCGCAGAGATTCTCATGGATTCAGCTTCATCATTGTGATTGAATTCCTGCACATTCCACAGCATACATTCACACATACAATGGGGCAAATGGAAACAAGGCAACAAATGAAATATGCTCATTGTAATCCTTAGCCAAGTTAGTTTGGCTGCTGAGAATCCTTACCCAACTAACTCACTGCACCATCTCCTCACAAGACAACCTAGTCCTTAAACTTGTAGCATTCCTATACCAGTACAAATCAACTATTGCCACATAGTCTGTGTATTAATAATTCCATGGTAATGCATGGATGGTGATTCAGGCTAAGCTGATTATGGAATTTTCCTGGCACAGTGGTTAGCACTACCGCCTCACAGCGTCAGGGACCTGGGTTCGATTCCTGACTTGTTTGTGCGGAGTCTGCAAGTTCTTCCCATGTGTGTGTGGGTTTCCTCAGGATGCTCCTGTTTCCTCCCACAGTCCAATGTGAACAGGTTAGGTGGTTTTGCCCACGCTAAATTCTCCCTCAGTGTACCTGCACAGGCACCAGAGTGTGGCAACTAGGGGATTTTCACAGTAATTTCATTGTTATATTAATGTAAGCCTACTTGTGACTAACAATAAATAAATTTAAAGTTTAAACATAGTGCCCAAAATTTAAAGCCAGCACAATATTCTGGAGAGGAAGAAATTTATGTCCCTGTTATAGGGGGAGTACAGCGCAGGTTTACCAGGCTCATTTCTAGGATAGCAGATCCGTCATTTGAGGAGAGACTAAGTCAGTTAGGATTATATTCACTGGAGCTTAGAAAAGTGAGAGGGAATCTCATAGAAACTTATAAAATTCTAACAGGGTTAGACAGGTAGATTCAGAAAGAATGCTCCCAGTGGTGGGGGAATCCAGAACTAGGGGGTCATAGTTTGAAAATAAGAGGTAAACCTTGTAGGTGAGGAGAAATTTCTTCACACAGAGAGTGGTGAATGTGTGAAATTCATTACCACAGAAAGTAGTTGAGGTCAAAACATTGTCTAATTTCAAGAAGAACTTAGATATAGCTCTTGGGGCTAAATGGATCAAGGGATATGGAGGGGAGGGAGAGGAGGGGAGGGAGAGAACATAAGAACATAAGAACATAAGAAATAGGAGCAGGAGTAGGCCATCCAGCCCTTCGAGCCTGCCCCGCCATTCAATAAGATCATGGCTGATCTGTCGTGGCTCAGTTCCACATAAGGGGAGGGATCAGGGTATAGAATTTGATGATCAGCCATGATCATAATGAATGTCTGAGCAGGACCAAAGGGCTGAATGGCCTACTCCTGCTTCTAGTTTCTATGTTTTTTTTTTATCTTGCACCACTTGTATAGATAATATGTGGATGAATCAGATAGACCATGAAGTCCAAGGTCAATATCCAACTGGGGCTGAATTAGCTGAGTTCATTCTGTACACTGATGAGGGAAAGGTCGCAGTGTTGGTGTGACTAACAGAGGGCACAATCGCGTGAACATTAGCCAATGATGCCTGTGCTTGAGTGTGAACTTTTGGTAATGGGAGGAACAGGTGATGACCTCCTTAGTTGAACAGCCCATTAACACATAGGGTGGGATTTTATGACCTTGCTCAGGCAAGGTCGTAAAATCCCACCCGAGAAGATTTCCGTTCTGTGAGACCTGCCCGCCTCAATTCCAGGCTGGACAAGGCAGTAAAATTCTGGCTTTACTGTCTAAGTTTACAATCTGATGAATGGCCATTTGTGTAGAATAATGTCAGGCCATACAGCCCAATACTATCAATGCCTGCACGAGCAAAGCAACAGAAAATGCATAAAATAAGAATTCTTTGAAGTGGGTGGGACAATAGGTTAGCTATGCCAAGGGCTCTATTATATATATCTGGATACAGTCTCTATAGTTCCACACCTCACCACCTCTGGAACCACCTCTCATTTTGAGAATAAAAATCTCACAAGATTAAAAAAGGGACTCATTGATATAACATATTAAACGGAGCTTTACTCTGTATCTAATAGTATTTGATGTGAAGGTGATCTGGGGTTCCTGAAAAGCAAAGGTTAATATTCAGTGAAAATTAATACCAAACTTCTTAAGGAAATATCAACCGTTAGGAAGAAGTGGAGGTAGAAGCAGAATTGGCCACCAACATGGCAAACTCTCACCAAAGGATTAAATCAGATGGGCACTTAAAGCACCTATAGTTTCCATACCTTGGGATGGTGCAATAATACAGCAGTAGATGGGTCAGCTCAGTGCTGGGGTAACTTTGGTTCACCAATATCACGTTGTGTGCGCAGATCTGGATCACCGCTCGACCAGTTTTGTCTCTGTTGCCTGTGGGGTAAATCACAAGTAACTGAAATTGCAACTTCATTCCTCCCCATCTGCCTTTGACAAAACATATTGCACTTCTGACCAAAATATGCATTCATCTTGATAGAAAATGTTCCAGAGTGCTCCACAGAGAAAATAAATAGGTGAAGGTAAGGAAATGAATGATTAACTATGGAAGGAGGCAGCAGGAAAGGTGACTAATGCTTACTTGAAATTATGGGAGTTGAGAAGGTATTTATTGGTGCACAGAACAAAGGAGACAGGGAGGTTTAGGAGGCATTTGCGGACAGTATGGTCCAGGCAACTGAAGGTTCTGTCATACAAAATAAGGAGGTAAATGAAGAGAGATCTTCAAAGTGCCAGAGTTAAAAGATTGAAAGATTTAAGAGAAGATTGGATGAGATGAGGCTGTGGATGGATTTGATAGGATATCATTCTAATATGTTTCTGAATTGAGCTTTTTTTTTAAAGAGGAGTGACAAAGATAGGTTACATGGAGTATAATGTGGCCAGATGTGAATTTGTCCATTTTGGCAGAAAGAATAAAAAAGAAGCATATTATCTGAATGCTGAGAGATTGCAGAGTTCTAAGGTTCAGAGGGATCTGGATGTCCTACTTCATGAATCACAAAAGGCCAGCATGCACATACAATAAATGATTAAGAAAGCGAATGGAATGGGCAGCACAATGGTACAGTGGTTAGCACTGCCACCTCACAGCGCCAGGGACCTGGATTCAATTCCTGGCTTGGGTCACTGTTTGTGGAGAGTCTGCACATTCTTCCCATGTCTGTGTGGGTTTCCTCCAGATGCCCCGGTTTCCTCCCACAGTCTGAAAGACGTGCTGGTTAGGTGCATTGGCCATGCTAAATTCTCGCTCAGTGTACCCGAACGGGTACCGGTGTGTGGCAGCGAGGAGTTTTTCACCATACCTTCATTGGAGGATTAATGTAAGCTTACTTGTGACACTAATAAATAAACTAACTTTAAGAATGATATTTTTTATTGAGAAAGGAATTGGGTATAAAAAGAGGTTAGAACATAGAACATAGAACATAGAACACTACAGCACAAACAGGCCCTTCGGCCCACAAGTTGCGCCGACCACATCACCTACCAACCTACAGACCTATCTATAACCCTCAATCTCATTAAACCCCATATACTCATCCAGAAGTCTTTTAAAAGACCCCAGCGAGTTCGCCTCCACCACCACTGACGGCAGCCGATTCCATTCACTCACCACCCTCTGAGTGAAAAACTTACCCCTAACATCACTTCTGAACCTCCCTCCCCGCACCTTAAATCTGTGTCCTCTCGTAGCAACCATTTCAAACCGGGGAAATAGCCTCTGAGAGTCCACCCTATCTATTCCTCTCAACATTTTGTAAACTTCTATCAGGTCGCCTCTCAACCTTCGTCTCTCCAGGGAAAAGAGTCCCAGCTCCCTCAACCTAACTTCATAAGGCATGCCTCCCAGTCCAGGCAACATCCTTGTAAATCTCCTCTGCACCCTTTCAATAGCTCCTACATCTTTCCTATAGTGAGGCGACCAGAACTGCGCACAATACTCCAAATGAGGCCTGACAAGGGTCTTATAAAGTTCCAGCATTACCTCCCGACTCCTAAACTCAATCCCTCGATTAATGAAGGCCAGTACACCATACGCCTTCTTGACCACCTCCTCCACCTGCGAGGCCGATTTAAGAGTCCTGTGGACCCGGACCCCAAGATCCTTCTGCTCCTCAACACTACTCAGACTTCTGCCCTTAATAGTGTACTCGTTCATCCCGTTGGTTCTGCCAAAATGGACGACAACACATTTATCCGCGTTGAAGTCCATCTGCCACTTCTCCGCCCAGTCCTGCATCCTATCTATGTCCTGCTGCAACTTTTGCCATCCTTCCAGATCATCCACAACACCACCGACCTTCGTGTCATCAGCGAACTTACTTACCCATCCCTCCACTTCCTCATCCAGGTCATTTATGAAAATGACAAACAACAAGGGTCCCAGAACAGATCCTTGAGGCACTCCGCTGGTGACTGACCTCCATTCAGAAAAAGCCCCATCCACAACCACTCTCTGCCTTCTGCAGGCAAGCCAGTTCTGGATCCACAAGGCCAAAGGCCCTTGGATCCCATGCCCTCTCACCTTCTCAAGAAGTCTTGCATGGGGGACCTTATCAAACGCCTTGCTGAAGTCCATGTACACTACGTCCACGGCACTTCCTTCGTCAATGTGTTCAGTCACATTATCGAAGAACTCAACTAGGCTTGTAAGGCACGACTGTAGCATAACCTCCCCTAGGTTATGCTACAGTCGTTCAGGGCAGTGATGAGACCACATCTGGAGTATCATGTACATTATTGATCTTATTTAAGGGAAGATGTAAATAGGTTAGAAACAGTTCAAAGAACATTTACTAGACCAACATCAAGAATTTGCTGTTGCCTTATGAGGAAAGGTTGGAGAGAATAGGTTTGTGTCCACAAGAGCTTAGCAGTGATGTGATTGAAAACTTTAAGATCCTGAGGGTTCTTCACAGGATGGATGGGGAAAGGCTGCTTCCCCTTGTTGGACAATCTAGAACTACGGGTCATGATTTAAAAATAAAGGGTGGCCCACTTAAAACAGAGATGAGAAGAAATCTTTTTCCTCAGAGGGTCATGAGTCTTTGGAACTCTCTTCCTCAGAAAGCAGCGGAAGCAGACTCTTTGAAGATTTATATGACAGAGCGAGATAGATTCTTGATAAGCAAAGGGGGTGAAAGGTCATGAGGGTAGGTGGGAATGGGGAGGTGAAGTCACAGCCAGATCAGCCATGATCTGGTTGAATGGCAGAGCAAGCTCAAGGGGCCGAGTGGCCTAATTCCTAATTCATACAGAACTATGAAGATAGATAAAAGGGAGCCAGTAAATGTAATATAATTAGGGCGAGATTTGCAGCCATTCATGCTGGCAAGATCTTCTGGTCCCACTGATGGCGCCCTCACACAGTGGCACAGGGAAATCCGGTTGACAATGGCAGGATTAGAGATCATTCATAGATTTTGAAAAGGCATTCAATAAGTTGCTATACAACAAGTTCATAGGCAAGATAAGACCTCATGGATTTGGGGTAATATATTAACATGAATGGAGAATTGGTTAGCAAACTGGAAGGGGAGGGTATGGATAAGGGGACATTTTGAAGTCGAAAGGCTGTGACGGCTTGAGTGCCACAAGGATCAGTGCCAGATCATTAACATTCTAGGTTAATGACATGGACAAAGAAACCAAGAGTAACATTTCAATGTTTGCTGATGATACAAAGCTAGCTAGAAATGCGAGTACTGAGGAGGACACAAAGAGACAACAAAGCGACATAGATAGGATAAATGAATGGGCAACATGTCGGCAGGTAGAGTGAAAAATGTGTGGTTGTTCACTTTGTTATTGAGAATAGTGAAGTAGAATATTATCTAAAAGACATGAATCTTTTACATGATAATGTTCAGAGAGATTTGGGTGCACTTGTATCAGAAATCATAGAAGTTTGTATGCAGTTAAAGTAAGCAATTAGAAAGGCAAATGGAACATTGGCCTTTATGGCAAGTAGATGGAGTGCATGAAGAATTTTGTAACAATTGTAAAGGGTTTTGGTGAGACAACGTCAGGAGCAGTGTATGCTGTTTTGGTCTCCATATTGAAGGAAGGATATTGGCAGCAATACAGTGAAGGTTTGCTTGGTTGATTCCTAGATGAGAGGGTTGTCCAATCATGAGAGACTGAGAAAATTGAGCTTCTTTTCTCTGGGGTTTTGAATCATGAGAGGAGACGAATGTGGGTTGCCTTTGGGTGCTCCAGTTTCCTCCCACAGTCCAAGGATGTGCGGGTTGGGTGGACTGGCCATGCTAAATTGCCCCCTAGTGTCACAAGATGTGGATTAGCCATGGTAAATGTGTGGGGTTACTGGGATAGGGCAGGGGTAAGGGCCTGGGTAAGATACTCAGTCAGAGAGTCGGTGCAGAATTGATGGGCTGAATGGTCTCCTTCTGCACTGCAGGAATTCTATTATTCTATTTCACTGAAACATGCAAGATTACAAAGAGGAATGACAGGCTAGACCCTAGGAGATTGTTTACCCCCTAGCTGGGGAATCTAGAAGGGGCAAAGTTTCGGGGAGAGTCAACTTTAATGAGGAGAAATATCTTTTAAAGTTTGAAGTTTATTTATTAATATCATAAGTAGGCTTACATTAACACTGCAATGAAGTTACTGTGAAAATCCCCTAGTTGCTACACTCCATGCGAAGAGAACATGCAGACTCTGCACAGATAGTGACCCAAGCCGGGAATCGAATCTAGGTCCCTAACGCTGTGAGGCAGCAGCGCTAACCACTGTGCCGCCCTTCACTCCAAGTATTTTGAATCTTTGGAATTCTTTACCCCTGGGCTCCACCATTGAATACATTTAAGATTGCTAAAGACAGATTTTTGGTTTTCTTAGGGAATCAAGGGGAATGGGAGACATGGAAGGAAAGCGGAATCCAGGCAGAGGATCAGGTATGTTCATAATGAATGGTGGAGGATGTTAAAGAGGCAGTGTGACCTACTCCCGCTCCTATTTCTTATGCTCTTACATACCACACATCATAGCTTCCTGCAGTACCTGACCAGAATAGCCACTCTTTATAACTGAGCCAAGAACAGGCGATTCAAGTGAGTATCACAATCCTTATTTATCCAGGGTCCGGACACCCATTAGTTGGTGGGGATAAAGATATTGTAATCCAACAGGTCGAAAAGGTGGTGGAAGGTTCAATAATGGCTTTTGAAAAGCAAATACTTGTGAAGCTAAAAACTTGCAAGCACAAGGTTAAAGAGAAGTTGGATCACTCTTTCAAAGAGCCAGTAACAGACATGGTTTCAGTGGGGTCTCCATCCACCCAGGAGGCTCACTAACAGGCCTTTTGCACAAGAAGCCTGCTTCACAGGATGAACCATATGTGGAAAGGTAGGTGTATTGAGGGAGTGAGAGAGGCTGTGAGGAGGGCATCCCGATCACAAAGGTGGGCGGACAGATAGTTTGGGCAAGGGGAGTTAACTAGGCAGCTTTTGGGGTCTGGAGGAAACACTTATGCCTCTCCTGGTGCACAAGCAGTGCTGTAAAGGCATTTGCCCCATGGATTCAGCTTCCCAATGCCTGGAAAATTCACTCCTTTACTCAAAAGACAGCTGGAATAAAAGCTGTGTCTTCATTATAAGTGAGCAATCCACCTCCTTCAAGTGGGCCTGGCATCCAACCCTCATCCCAAGGATCATCTGGACTCAAAACGTCAGCTCTTTTTCTCTCCTTACAGATGCTGCCAGACCTGCTGAGATTTTCCAGCATCTTCTCTTTTCATATCAGATTCCAGCATCCGGAGCAATTTGCTTTTAAACATTAAAACCAATGATCTACAGATTTGGGGTTGGTTCAGTTCTTGTTCCACATTTTTTTTTTACATGGCTGTCACCCTCTTTTTGGGGTTCAGATTCAACTCCAAGTTCCTAAGTGTCCAAGTAGTCATTTAGAGTGGGAACTAATGGCAATTTTTCCTCTTCCTATCTTAGGCCATGGACTAAGCTTTAAGGGCAGCATGGTGTGGCACAGTGCTTAGCTCTGCTGCCTCACAGTGTCAGAGACCCTGGTTCAATTCCGGCCTTGGGTGGCTGTGTGGAGTTTACTCGTTCTCCCCACGTCTGCGTGGGTTTCCTCGGGGTGCTCCGGTTTCCTCCCACAATCCAAAATGTGCTGATTAGGTGCATTGACCATGCTAAATTGCCCCTTAGTGTCCCATGAAGCGTAGGTTAGAGGGATGAGCGGGGCAAATATATGCGGATAGGGCCTGGATGGGATTGTTGTCGGTGCAGAGTCGATGGGCCAAATGGCCTTCTTCTGCGCTGCAGGGATTCTGTGAAATTCCTGATTGATACAACATAATGCTTCAGTTGGGCCTAATCAGGGGAGTCTGTGACGTAGTTCTAAGTTATGCAGTATCTCTTTGCCTGAATGACCATCATTATACATTTCAAGGTTTTCTACAGATGCATTGGCCAAGAACTTAATTAACTGACAATTGAGCTAAAACCACAGGAGTGTTTGCTTTAAATTCACCTGGCCCTTTCTTTCCATCCCCCTCTCCCACCCCCACTTCCCCCGCCACACACCAACCCCCCCTCCCGCCCCCTCCATTTAATCTTTTCCTTTTGCCTGAAGTCAATTTTCTGCTGGGTGCACACACCAACCTGGCAACTGAGCGACTCCTGATTGTAGCAAGTCCACGTTGACCTCTGCGGCCGTCGCAGGGAGGCTGCTGCAGGCTTGGGTCGCGCCCTGGGCCTGCAGCGAGGCTCGAGGGCAAGGTGCTGAAGGAGGAACGTCTGCGGCTTCCCACGTATGGCTCAACACTGCTTGGCAGCTGCTCTTCCTCTGCATCTCAGCTGCACAACTCTGGGAGGAACCTGCGGAAAGCAAATCAATCCCATTAAGCAATGTCACACGACTCAAAAGAAGCTCCACCATAAAACGATGCACAGCTCTAGCAAAATAAAGCGCAAGTAATTTGCAGAAAGCCTTCTTTTTTTCCGCGTATTTTGTGTTGAAGCTGAAAACCTAAAACACGAACGCTGATAAGCCACTGGGCACAGAGCCCAAGATGTGAAGGTTTTCATTTCTCTACATGGGATCTCTGCTTTCTCTGCCCACGCCTGTGACCCTTGGCAACACAACATATCTGCAAAGCATTTTCGAAGGCGATGAGAGATTACAAAAAAAAAACATGTAGCTGTTTGGTCAGATTCGTGTGAAATATAAACGCTGTTCCAAATAGGCATCACAAACACGCACAGTAAAATGAGGCAGCCGTTTGGCCTTTGCACTTTAACCGTTGGTGGTTTGTTTCTGAAACGCGAAGGCCAGAAGTAATTAGGATTAGTAATGTTTACAAAGCCATTTCTTCAATCATTCTGGAAGCATCTATTCTGGTCTTGAGCTCATCCGAAGTTCCACTGGCCACACTAAGTCCTGTTGCATTTCACTCGTGTGCTGGCTAATCTACATTAGCGGTGTCTCAATTCTAAAATTCTCATCCATGTTTTCAAGTCTTTCTAGGCCTCGCCACTCGTTACCTACATAACCTCCCCCAGCCCCATAAACCTGTGAGAGATCTGTGCGACTCTGGCCTCCTGTGCATCCCCAACTTTCATCGCTCCAATGTTGGTGATCATACCTTCAGTGGCTTTGGCCCTCGCTTCCTGAATTTTTTCACTAAATTTCTCTACCTCTCTTTCCTTTAAGGTGCTCCTTGCACTTTGACCAAGCTTTTGATCAACCGTCCTAATTTGTCGCTCAGTGTCAAACTTTATCTAATCATCGTCCTGTCCATTCAGATATGTTTCTACGTTAAAGGTGCTATATAGATGCGGGTTGTTGCTGTTGCTACCACACTTGTGGACCGTATTAAAGTTGAAAGTTTATTTGTTCGTGTCACAAGTAGGCTTACATTAACACCACAATGAAATTACTGTGAAAATCCCCTAGTTGCCACACTCTGGCGCCTGTTTGGGAGCACTGAGGGAGAATTTAGCACAACCAATCCACCTAACCGGCACATCTTTTGAACTGTGGGAGGAAACTGGAGCACCCGAAGGAAACCCATGCAGACGCAGGGAGAACGTGCAGACTCTACACAGACAGTGACCCAAGGTGTGAAGCAGCAGTGCCACTGTGCCAAATTTTTTTATCCACTCATGGGACATGGGCATCGTTGGGTGGCCTATCCCTAGCTACCCTCGGAGGGCAGTTGAGAGTCAACCACATTGCTGTGGCTCTGAAGTCACATGTAGGCCAGACCAAGTCAGGACAGCAGATTTCCTTCCCTAAAGGACATTAGAGAACCGGGCGGGTTTTTCTGACAATCAACAATGGCTTCATGGCCATCAGTAGATTCCAAATATTTTTTATTGAATTCAAATCTCACCATCCTATTGGGGGGGGGATTGGAAGCCAGGTCCCCAGAACATTAGCTGAGTTTCTGGATTAAGAGTCTAGCGATAATATCATTAGGCCATGCCTCCCCAAAGGTATCAAGGTGTACCACATCTCCAACATGCGGGGCAGAATAGTGCAGAGAAGGATAGCAATTGTGTGCTCTCAGGCTTATTAAACTGAGACATTCATGTGAAGCCTTGCTTACACTGACGCTTGGAAGTGAGATTGAAATCTAACCTACATTGAGCAATTCCAGTGTGCTGCCAAGTTTATGCTGGCTTAAAGTGGATCCACTTCCCAGGTAGATATCACGCCACAGCTAACTTCCATGTTCTCCGAGGTAAACATTAAACAGATGCAATGTTCTCCGTCACTCAAATTGACCATGTGAATGAAGAGGCAGTGCTTTATATTGTTGAGGTCCATTTAGATGAAAACCCCCTAAAAATGTTTTTCTTGACGATTTATTGAATATTGTTATGTGCAGGGCAGTGACATAACATAAAAAGTAGAACTGTTTTCCTGCCACTGGTTGTATGTTAAAAACAGAACTTCATTCCTTGGAACGTAGGAGAATGAGGGGTGACTTTACTGAGGTGTATAAAATTATGAGGGGCTTAATTAGGGTGAATGCACATAGGGAGGGATTGTATGGCCTCACTCATCCCAAAACCATAAAATCCTGCCCAGGGTCAATGGACCTTGCCACGGTCCATCTCTCGCCTGCTCCAATTCGTAATGGTGGGCAGGATGGTAAAATTCTGGCTTTTTCCAGGGAAGGGGAATTGAAAACTAGAGGCCATAGGTTTAAAGTGCAAGGGGAAAGATTTAAAAGAGACTTGAAGGGCAACCTCTTCACACAGAGGGTAATGCGTATGTAGAATGAGCTGCCAGAGGAAGTGGTTGAGGCAGGGACAATAGCAACATTTAAAAAGCATTTGGATAAATACATGGATGGAGAAGGATTAGAGGGATATGGGCCAAATGCACGCAATTGGGACTAGCTGGGAGGACACCATGGACGATGAATGGTCTGTTTCCATGCTGTATTGCTCTATGACTTTATATTAACCACCACTAAGAATTCATCTTACGGTTTGTATTTACCACAAACGTTCCAGTTAGGATTCCATGCTTGCCACGCACTGACCAGTAAATTTGTTTAGAAATTATGAGTAAACTTCATTTACTCAGAATATCCTGGGTTTAATTGTCACGTTGTACTCAGATAGTTGCAGTGGTTAGGGATTATCATTGTTTTGCAGTCCCAATGGGCTCAGGATGGATCCTAAATATTATGCAGTAGCTTCTGTTGGGAAATGCATCTAAGGGGACATTGACTTGGACAAGTTCAAATCCAAATAACATAAAGGGAAAGAAACTTGGATTAACGTGGAAACTTTTGAAATGTGTTCATTGTAGCTGTGTAGAAAACGTAACTACACCACACCAATAAGGTAACAAGGTGGCAGCAACAGAAAGAGGGCTTCATGCAGGTGAGGAGATCCAGGTACAGTGGTCAGGAGGGCTGGAGTGGCTTGGCTTGGCTATCAACTGAAACTCAGGGGTCCAAATGCATTCCTCATCTCTCTATAATAATCTTCTTCCTGGATCAGTTCTTCAATTAGCACCAGACGTGCAAATGGGCAGCCTAGGAGATGAATGTCTCTGCGTTGGAGCTACTACTGTTCAGTAGGGGGCTTCCGAGCTAGACTATCTCTGAACAGGAGCGAGCTGGGCCGGGGAAAGTGGGAGGTCTCTTTGGGCTGGGGCTTTTTGGTAGCAGAGAGATAGTGGGATATTAAGGACAATAAAGTGTAATATATTGAATTGAGTTGAACTGAAGGTAAATGGCCAAACAATTTGCTTACTGTTAAAGTTAATTGAGCCAAATATAGGTCAGGAATATCCTGGCATATTTTATGACCACCCCCCACTGTTAATTATACATTAATTATGTTTAATTGTAATCAGGCGATGGACAGTAACTAGTAATCACTTGTGTTCCTAGCGGGAGGTCAGGTAGAATGCCTGTTCTTGTCAGTTTGGATCTTGTATGTCTCTTCTATGGGGACTATAAGTGGGATTCAATTTGAATTGGTTGTGGAACAAGCAAGGAGATGGATGACGGACATTCCCCATCCACTCTGTGCTCTGGCTTTGTAACTCTGCAAAAATTAACACCTAGGAACAGACTGAAACTGTGGTGGTGGGTTCAGGAGGAAAAACTTGGAATGCAAGGACAAAATCTTCCAGCTCTTCACGCCAGTGGGACCATCTACTCCCACTGACGACACATCTCCAGCATGGATTTCTTGGCAGCCTGGAATGGAATCAATGAGAAATCCCATTGATAGAGGCAGGACTAGAAGATCCCACTGCCAGCCAATGCTGTGCCACCTCCCGCCCCCTAAAAACACACCACAGGGAGGCCAGAGAATCTGACCCATATCTCAGTAAATAAAAACTTCTACAAGTATGTACAGATTGGCTCCAATTATCTTTTATCACTTAGTCATCTGGAGTATAGCATATATGAGGAGACAGATGGGATGAGATGTCAAACCCAGTCCTAAGGATGGCACAGTGCAGCACTGCCTTCTTATTCTGTGGGACTGCCGCAGTCAGGATCTCTGGTGGTGATGGTGATTAGGACATAGCCATACTCATGGCATCATACCTTAGAGACAATGGCAGGATATTACTGGACTACTCTGTAGGGTAGATCTGCCAAATTTTGGCATGGGCCTCCAAATGTTAGGAAGGGTGACTTTGTAGGGTCTACAGTGCTGGGATGTGCCATTGTTATTTCTGTAGCTAGGTTGCTACTGGGTTGTCCATCCAGTTTTATTAATTTAAAGAGACTAGACACAACTGAGTCACATTTAAGAGTCACATGTGCTCTAGGCTAGTTGAGGACAGCAGATGCAGATTTCTTTCCCTACAGGGCATTGATGGGTAGTTACAATTACCAAAAAAGCTTTTAATACCAGATTTATATGAATTTAATTTAAATTTCCACCTGCCCTCCTTTGACCATAGGATGACTAATAAAGAACCCTGAGCCTACACATCTAGGTCATGAGAGTTTACCTGGCAGTCTCTCAACATTGTGGATACATCCCTCTGCTAGTACAATACCAGCGGCAGTGGGAGAAGACACGTGAGTGTCCATTTAAGGGTTTCAAGTGACAAAAGGAGAAGCAAGCCACCCAACACCTATCCTACCACTGGTAAAAGGCCAGTGGAGGCAGGCTGGCAACAGGTGCTGAGACTCACCTTGTCACTAATTTTGTTCCCCTTTCAACAGTTTGCTCTCTGGTTGCACGGACATTGTGGATTGCGTGTGTAATTCCTACATTGGATAGGCAACATTAGAGTACTGTGCATAGTAATGACCTCCAAAAAGGATGTAGAGGCATTAGAGAAAGTGCAGGACAAAGGTGAAAGGTAAAAGATGATCGAGCGACTGTAACTATCAGGTAAGGACCAACAGGCCCAGACTCTTTTTTTCTGGGAAAGAGAAGACAGAGGGGTCACCTGATAAGAGGCTTTTAAATTATAAAAGGGTTAATTCGGGTAACGTAGAGAGGATGTTACCAGATGTAATGAGAGTACAAAACTAAGGGCCAATCAAAGATGGCCACTAATAAGTTGATTCAGGAGAAACTTACTCATAGGCAGGTGAGAGTGTGGAACTCACTGTCACAAGGAGTGGCTAAGATAACAAGACTCAGTTAAGAAGAAACAGGTAAACACATGACAGAGAAAGGAATAGAAGACACACAGATAGGGCTCTACGAAGTTATAGTGGAAAATGGCTCATTAGAGCATAACGGTGGCACAATGGTTAGCACTGCTGCCTCAGCGCAGGGACCTGGGTTCAATTCCTAGCTTGGGTCACTATGTGTGTGTGCAGAGTCTGCACCTTCTCCCCGTGTCTGCATGGGTTTCCACCAGGTGCTCCTGTTTCCTCCCTCGTGCTGGTTAGGTGCATTGGCCGTGCTAAATTCTCCGTCAGTGGTCCCGAAAAGATGCTGGAGTGTGGCAACTAAAGGATTTTCACAGTAACTTCATTGCAGTGCTAATGTAAGCTTACTTGTGACACTAATAAATAAACTTGACTTAAATACCAGCATAACTGGGCTGAATGTTCTGTAAACGTTGTAGAATTCCATGTAAGTACGCCACATAGCTTCAGAAAATGTCAATTTTCCTTGCAAAGAATAATAAACAGAAGACAACATTCTTGCATGTTACTTTGACCTTTTTTTCATAATTACATCAAAAGCATTGAGCAGAGTCAGTTGGACAGTGTCAAAGGTTAATGTGAACCAACCATTGTTTCCCTACAACTAGACATTTCTCTCAGATTTTAAAGATAAGAGGTCGACACCCTTTTACACTCATCGACCATTTAACTACACATCTGCAGATCTTTCCAGCAATTTAAGGCTTACTTTCACATCAGAATGACAACAGCTTAAAGTGATTCTGACAGCTGAAACCTCCAATGCTAAGCTTATTCAAGACAGCCATCGGATTATATGTGCCAGCGCAATTGGGCCGTCTGTGAAATGGCACATTGTTCTGCATTTTTATCTGACAATTCTGTTCCCTTTTCCTTTCTTGAAATTGTTGGCTCCTTGTTAAGATATAGTTGCACAATTTTAGTCACTCTCCAGTACCAAGCCTCTAAAGCCATTATTTATAGGCAGCAGGGTGGCACAGCGGTTAGCACTGCTGCCTCACTGTGCCAGGGGCTCGGGTTCAATTCCCAGTTTGGGTCACTGTCTGTGTGGAGTTTGCAAGTTCTCCCCATGTCTGCATGGGTTTCCTTCGGGTGCTGAGGTTCTCTCCCACAGTCCGAAAGGCGTGCTGGTTAGGTGCATTGACCATGCTAAAGTCTCCTTCTGCGTTCCCAAACGGACGGCGGAGTGTGGTGACTGGGGGATTTTCACAGTAACTTCATTGCAGTGTTAATGTAAGATACTTGTGACACCAACAAATAAACTTTAAACTTTGTTAGCCTAGAGAGTAAATCAATTGGTCATGGGGTTTGTCAAAGGGTAAAGCCTTTCCTTGTCCACTCTGTACACATAGAAAGTTTAGTTGGCTAGATGGTTTACAGATGCTGCACAATGATGCCAACAGCATGGGTTCAATCCCAATATTGGCTGTGGTAGTTTGTGCTTGATGTGGAACTGTGCCCCTCAAGATATGTAGCTACTTCCATTCTATAACAGAGAGGGATGCCACTGGCTCCTCATGGTTTGACTCTTCTCATGGATAATGGTTTCTCGGGGACTATAGCTAATGATCTCCCTCACAAGTATGCAGCCGAGGTTGCTGGTCTGTAATCAGAACCAAGAATCTGGCTGAAATTCCTCCTCTCTAACCTAGGCTGAGCCTTCACCCAATGGTAACATTCCCACCTCTGAGTCAAAAGGTTCGAGGTCGGAGTCTCGGGAAGGAGAGGCAAGATTTCTCGTCCATGAATATTGGGTTGCCATTGGGGAACTTGTGTCTAATATAAGCAAGAGTGGCCACCCTCACCTCCAGTTAGCCCCAAGTTCCCATTTCCCTCTCCCCTGCTTAGCCCAACAATGACCATGATCGAAAGGGCTTTCTGTTACAGATTGGATGCAATGGACCGGAAGAGATGTGTTACCTCATGTTACGTTAGTAGCTTTTGCTACTTGCCCTTGGGAGGGGATTGTCACATTCCCACTCCTTTCCAACAAAGATCACTGCATCAGCACCATGGGTGGGAAGCCCAGTTTACCTCCCATCCCCAGGGACAGGGGACTGAGTTTTCCCTGTGGAGACTGTGGCGGCAGTGGGGGAGTAGGGAGAAAGATGGGATAATAGCGCTGAGCTGCATTGGGATAGCTCCCTGAATCATTCCTACTTCTGCTGCTGGATAAATGTAAGGCTATCCACTTTGGTAGCAATAATAGAAAGACAGATTTATCAGGGTAGGCAGGGAAGACAGTCAGAAGTTGGCTCCAATGAGGCAGCAGACAACTGTGCCAATTAGTGACACAATTAAGGATCACCTCCAGATGGCAGCGGGATCTCCCTGCTGTTAGATTTACACCCCACCATGTGTGGAGGGAACCGACATTTTAAGGGCAGTCCTCAGGTGGTGAGTTAGGGACAGCCTCCATAACAGCACTACCGAGATGAAAAGGATGAAACCACAACCAAGAATAGGGCCTGGGGGGATTGTGGCCGGTGCAGACTCGATGGGCCGAATGGACTCTTTCTGTACTGTAGTGATTCTATGACAACCAACTCCTGTCCTGGCTGCTGTGGTCTTTGCAATGTAATATGACCACTTGCACTGTCCTACCTGCCTCAGCACCACCCACCTCTCCCAGTGGACCTGCCTCCACACTGGGTGGGCCCCCCCCGATGAGGCACCCCCCCCACCCCCCGCCTGATCCAGTCACCATCTTTAACTGGACCCAGCTCCTTGAGGCAGCTTCTTTTAATTTGAAACCTTCAAGATAATTGCATCTGTCATTCCACCCACAGCCACTCCCGGGGTTCCTGATCCGGAATTGAGGTCGACATCGGCATCCCAACACAATCAGGAAAATCAAGAGCATTGCAACCGGTTTCATCTCTGCCTCGCCTCACAACTCCCCGCTTGTGACTCTGACTCTGTGAGTCAGTTAATTCGACACAAACCTGCAATCTAAACAAGGCCACAGTGGATTCTGGGGTCAGTCATAGCATAGAATCCTACAGTGTAGAAGGAGGCCATTCAGCCCATCGAGTCTGCACCACCCACAAATGCAACCCAGGCCCTATCCCCATAGGTCAATGAACAATGGGATGGGATATAAAAGAAAAACATATACAATTTATGGCCAAAATTTGATTTCAGATTTTCCTTAAAGAGCAACCATTGCTCCAGTTGATCTCCTGCTACATGGAAATTCCATGATCACCATGTGCTGTAGCCCCTTGATGACATTTTAAGATTTGACAGTGATTTAAATGGACAAGTTCAAACTGCGGGGCCGGATTTTCCAGTCCCACCCGCGGGCTGGGAATCTTCCTGCCAATGGACTTTTGGCAACCTCTCCGGAGTCCCTGTTTACACCGGTGACAGATTGCACAGGAAGATGCCGGCCGCAGGGTTTTACCTGGAGTAGCGGAGCTGCTTCCAGCATTGACCAAACACCCATCCGTCTCCAACTTCCCAGGTTCTGCTGAGTGTCCGTTTAATACTTTCTTTTGATTTCGCGAGGAATCGCCAGAGGAGGATCTTGTCCTAAGTGCTTTGTCCTGTAAGTTCTTGGAGGCCAAATCCAAAGACTTGGACCTCCTGCGACAGGTTCTGCTGTCAGTCACAGAAGGACTCTCTTGCAACGTCACAGGCTCAGTTGGGTCTTGGCAGTGCTGGTTGCTCCTGACCTCTTCATTCCCTCCTTTAGCTTTGGACCGGTCAGCGTGCAGGTTGTGCTTACGGTTCTGCTTTTCACCAACCCTGTTCGTGTATGGCCTTAACTTTCCGTTACCGATCGCTACAGTTTTATGCTCCGTGCTTTCCTCAACGATAGACTCCTCAGAACTGAAGCCCAGTTGCATTGGGTTCTGCAAAGCCTCCATGTACGATTTTCTGAAAAGGCGCCTTGTTTCAAGGTACATGGAGTCTCGATGCTGCAACCTCCGTTGGCACGGACTGCTCAAGTCTGTGGCAAAGGTTAAAACTTTGGTATTAATCCTGCTCTCGGTCACAGGAACCACCAGAATTTCATCATTAACTGTTGGCCTCTCCACAGAAAGTGGTCGAACTAAATTCGGTAAAGGAGACACTTCGGTGTCATTAGAATTATGTGGCAACAATAAACAGTCTCCTTCACCGGATACTTTGGAAGGCTCCTGTTTGACGTCGCTTTCGAAAGGTTGAGTGCTCCCCGATAAATGGGTTCCGCTGTTCATTTTATTGTCCAAAATTGCTGATTTCTCAGACAAAAGCGTCACGTCACCAGGCGCGCAATGGTCCGGCGAGTTGCCACTTTCTGTGATTTGAGGCATCTTCGCCGTGGTGACGCTGGTGTCTATCAACTGGTCATGGTGAACCGCGCTGTAGCAGGGATGGCTCAGCGTGGTTTTTGGCTTGTTAACAAACGCAGGGTTGATGACGTTCTTCCAATGTACTCTCAGGACAGAGGTGCCACTTGTCAGAAGGCAGCTGTGCAGCGAATAGTTCCTCTCACGGTTCACATTTTCTAGAAACTCCATGGTGAAGACGTTTGGGTAGATGCACTCGGGGACAAGAACTTCTTCCAAGGACTGCCCGTTTCCAGAGAGACATTTTAGCACCAATTTGGCGGACTGGTTCCCCTGCGGTACAATCTGTATGTAAAAATCCCCAGCCTTAAGAGGAACTCTGTGCAGAGAGGCTAACTGCACCACCACTTTCTCGTGGACACAGAGAGGCCAGCCTTCATGACGGAAGATGAGTCCTGCGTACTTGGCCTGCAAGTAAAAGAAAGATAATGTTAACATGCAAATTCGCTCAAGGAGCAAGGCAATAAAATGGAATTCACAGCCATATCCATAACTGTTTCGGATCAAAACTCTGGAGTTCCTTCCCAGAACTTTATCTCCTACTTTATAACTCTTAAATCCTGCACTGAATCTTCCAACGAGCATCTTACCCAGGCCCCCTCCCCTGCCCTAGCTATGTAACCTCACACATTTACCATGGCTAATCCACCTAACCTACACATCTTTGGACAGTAAGGAGCAACTAACATGACCAATCCGCCTAACCGGTAAATCTCCGGATTGTGGGAGGAAGCTGGAGCATCCAGTGGAAACCCATACAAACACGGGGAGGAGGTGCAAATTCCACACAGACGATTACCCAAGGCAGGAATTGAACCCAAGTTCCCAGCATTGGCAGGCAGCAGCTGCTGACCTTTGTGCCACCGCGCTGCGTAGGCTGGTTACAACTGGAAAATCCTTCACCAAGTCTTCAATTCCTACTCCTAGAGACATAATCATGTAATTCAGGCTGACATTTCTTGGTTTGATTTGATTTATTTTCACTATGTTAATACATGTGACAAGTATTGTTTTTTGTGCACTATACAGACAAAAACATACCATTCATAGAGAAGGAAACGAGAGAGTGCAGAATGTAATGTTACAGTCATGGCTAGGGTGTACAGAAAGATCAACTTAATGCAATGTAAGTGCATTCAAAAGTCTGACAGCAGCAGGGAAGAAGCTGTTCTTGAGTCAGTTGGTACATGACCTCAGACTTTCGTATCTTTTTCCTGAAGGAAGAAGGTGGAAGACAGAATGTCCGGAATGCGTGGGGTCCTTAATTATGCTGGCAGAGTTAATAGATGGGAGGCTGGTTTGGTGCGGTACTGGGAAGCACTAAATAGTGAGAGAATACAGTGCTCTGAAGTGCAGAAGAATCTGGGTGTCCAAGTGCATGAATCACAAAAGGCCAGAATGCAGGTTTAGTAAGTAATTGGGAAAGCTAATAGAAGATTATCATTTATTGTGAGGGGAATTGAATATAAAAGTGGGGAGGTTGTGCTTCAATTTGCAGAACATCAGTGAGACTACATATGAAGAACTGGGTAGCATTGATCCCAAAGGCGTTTACAGCTATTCACGTACTTATTGTCGTAAGTAGGATAGTCAATTTGTACAGAGCAGGAATCCACAAACAGCTGTCTGATAAGATCTGTCCTTTTATAGGTAATGTTGGTTGAGGGAGAACTCTGTTCCTTGAATAGAACAATGGGGCAATTTACCTACACCTGAAAGGGCCTCTCTTTAATTTCTTATCCAAAAGATGGAGAAAAAAAAACCATGTACAAACTCTCTGTTATTCTCCAGGTTTCAGTGGGGTCACTGGAGCAACCAGAGGAGGTTTGCTCACATCCTTGGGAAAAGAGAGAAATCTAAGTCACCCCATGTGCCTCCTACTGGCCATCTCCAGAGCAAGACGTCTCACAACACCTGTTAAAATCCAACAGGTTTATTTGGGAGCAAACACCACCTCTAGCTGCCAAATAAACTTGTTGGACTTTAACCCGGTGTTGTGAGACTTCCTACTGTGTTTACGCCAGCATCTGCACATCATCTCCAGAACAGCAGCGGAAATTTCTGGAAAGGAAAACAGCTGCTTGCTTGACTAATTGTGCGTGATCAGGTGACCATTAAAGAGGGAGCTTAAAATGAGGAACTGCTCACTTTAAAAATAGAGAAAAGGCAGGATTCTCAAGGAGAAAGTGTCCATGAGGCACCCGCATAAAGAGCACAAATATTTTCCAGAAATGACGCAGTGCCATAAATTTTGTCAAACAGATCATTCTATCAAACAAACACTGCTTCTCAAGAGAAGATGATGTGGAACAAAACACCTTCTCTGCCTTTTATTTATTGCACATTTGTTAGAAAAACCTCACAGGCCTGGCTGTGAAGACTACACTGAGACCAGGATTCTTTGGTTGAGTTTGTTTTATTAGACAGTTCACTTCTCCACTCTAACACAATCTCTCTCAGTATTGACTGACTCTTCTTTATATACACATCTGAGTATAATTAACCAATCAATATCCAACACCTATTAACCTCAGTACCTTAAACGACTAGGTGCTTAACATCTATCAACAGGAACTGACACAATTTTCTCCCTTCCCCAGCTCAGAAGTAGATGTTGGATTTTTGCTTTCTCACAAATCACAGAAGTCTATCTTCCCTGCGCTCCAGAACCACTTCCTACGTTGCACATGCTTCACCTTGTTGTTCATGTGTGAGCTCCGAGTCACTGTTTAAAAAGATCACATTCAATCCAAATTCATCCCATGCCAATGAAAGGGAAGGTACAAAGAGTACAAGCTGCAGTAGGGTGATGAGGAGCAGGAACCAGGATCTCCCCTCGTCCCGCAATCTCTGCAATTGTGTTGTGGTCAATTCCAGAACACCCTCTCATCATTTCAGCTAGCTCAGCACGCCTCAATCTGTTACCTTCTAATTTTATATGATTCAGATGGATAAGACTTGCTAAGTCATGAGGGCAAGTGCCAAAACATTTACTCACAAGATGGCCTCCAGGTAAAGATACTATTCATACAAACTAACTCTATTAAAGCTACTTCCATGTTGTCCTGGGACTACTGTCTTCCACTATTATCATATCATGCAGCTCACAACAAGACCAAGGCCAAATTTTTGGAATTGGTTAGGCCAGAGGCTGGGAAAACTCGTGGAGAAAATTTGGCCCATTGGCAGCAACGGAGCAATACAGAGCGGAGGCTAAACTCCATAGTTCCCAAGGAACATGATGCACCCTCAAACATTTAGCACTGTTACGGATGGTACGGTGGCACAGTGGTTAACACTGCTGCCTCGTAGCACCATGGACCCAGGTTCGATTCCCGTCTTGGGTCACTGTCTATGCAGACTCTGCACGTTCTCCCCGTTTCTGCGTGAGTTTCCTCCGGATGCTCCACAGTCCGAGAGACATGCTGGTTAGGTTCGTTGGCCATACCAAATTCTCCCTCAGTGTACTAGAACAGGTGCCAGAGTGTGATGTCTAGGGGATTTTCACAATAACTCCATTGCAGTGTTAATCTAAGCCTACTTGTCACACTAATAAATATATCTTAAACTTAAAAACTTTCATACATCTCACCGCTTACACAAACTGCCAGGAAGACCCAAACCACTTTACAGCCAGACGAAGAACTTTTGAAATACTTTTGCACGTGGCTAAGTTCCACAAACAGTGAAGTGTGACAACCAGATTACTGGTTTTACTGATAATGAGCGATGGATAAATATCAGCCAGTTGAATTCTTGACACCATCTACACTTCCCACTGCCTTGGAAAAGCAGCCAGCATAATTAAGGACCCCATGCACACCAAACATTCTCTCTCCCACCTTTTTCTGTAGGGGAAAAGATACAGACGTCTGAGATCATGTACCACCCGACTCAAGAACAGCTTCTTCACTGCTGCCATCAGACTTTTGAATGGGCCTCCATTGCATTAAGTTGATCTTTAGCCACACCCTAGCTATGACTGTAACACTACATTCTGCACTCTCTTGTTTCCTTCTCTATAAACGGTATGCTTTGTCTGTATAGCGTGCAAGAAACAATACTTTTCACTGTATACTAATATATGTGACGATAATAAATCAAATAAAATCAAAATTCCAGTATTGGCAGGCAGTTTTTTTTATATACTCACCCAAGAAAGCAGACGGGACCACAGTTTAACCAAAGAGGACATCTCTGAGCATACAGCATTTCCTCAGCGCTCAGTCCCATTGTGTACTTAAAGCTTCTGGAGCCAGACTTGACCTCACAGCCTCCTGCCTCAGAGGCATAAGTGAGCCTAGCACTGAGCTTAAAATGATTTCACTGAAGCAGGTTTGCGAATGCGCTGGTCTTGGGAAGTCCTGTCAACAATTCTTCAGAATTTATTGGCTACTTGTGTTTTTTTTGAACTGAGACAACACAGGATTTGACTCCACTTAGAGTATTTGCTGTCGCCAAGGTATTGAGGAGGATGTGGGATAGTCGGAAGCACGTTTGAGAAGTTATGGCATTTGCAAGCATCTACATTTCACCCAAACAAGTTGCAGCCTTGGCAAGAGCCCTCCTTCCCTTTGATCAGTTGTTTTCTGAAATAATAAACTAACAAAAAGGGAGATGTGTGATCCTGATTATTTTTGTTTTAAAACCGGCAACCTCTGATCTCTAGCCGTGGGAACAGAAGGCCCCAAGTGGCCCTTTGCCCAGCTGCAGGCCCAGCGCTGGGAAACACTGGACAAGCTCCTTGGAGACTTACCTGAGGTGAGTAAGGGTTCACGTGAAGCTAAGCCAACCACAACTGGGTTAAAACAACTTGTCAAACTCTTAAGAGTTTCGAGCTCACACAAGCCTAGCGTGGGACAATGAAGTGTTCCAGTCCAGTGATTATGGCACTAAAAAATGAAGGAATGAGAAAAGCAGGAGCCGGAGTGCTGAAACACACGCTGACAGCTTGCATTATGAGCTTGGTGAAGTTATTCTGCCTTGCGAAGCAAATAGAAATGGACTTTTTCGGTGCCAAACATAAGCTTCAGGTTCACTCAGACATGAAACATCACTTTGTTTACAACCTTTATCAATGTGGAGGTGCTGGTTGCGCTCCACCTTGTTTTGTGCCTGCCTAACATACTTTACACATTGGGTTGCTGCCAAGGTTGGGACTAATGTATGGAGGCCATGAGGTGGAATGTAACCATTGTTCGCCTGTCTTGACTGCTTTCACGTATTAGTCCATACTTATCCCTGAAAGGATGCTGATTATCAGACATGTGCCTTAGATTTTATTACAGTGGTACTTGCACGCTAGGATATTTGAGCTGAAGGCTAATCAAGTGTAATAATAAAACCCCCCCAAACTCGCTGGCATCATTCAGAGGAAAGTTGTTCCGATTGGGCGCATCTGACATCAGACAATTAACAACATGCATTTATATCTCACCTTTACCTTAGTAAAATGCCCAAAGCACTTCACATTATCAGACTCAAATCAGTATTGAATTACTTCAAGAGATGTTCAAACAGATAGCCAAAAGCTTGGTGAAGTGGTTGTTAGAAGAACTGTGTTAAAGGAGAGGTTCAGGGAGGGCATGCCAGAGTTTCAGACCTTGACAGCAATACTCCCAACAGTGGAACAAAAGGATTGGAGCAATACCGAGATCTTGGAGTGTTGAAATACTGAAAGTAATTCCAAAAATCAGAAGGGGCAAAAAGGAAGCTTGAATGCAACCTTTAAAGTCCGCACTTTGTGAGCTGATTAAATTTGATTTGATTTAGTACTATCACATGTATTAGTACAGAGTGAAAAGTATTGTTTCTTGCGCATTATACAGACAAAGCAAACAGTTCGTAGGGAAGGAAAGGAAGGAGTGCAAAATATAGTGTTACAGACATAGCTAAAAAATGTAGCGAAAGATCAACTTAATGCGAGGTCCATTCAAAAGTCTATTGGCAGCAGAAAAGAAGCTGTTCTTGAGTCGATTGGTACATGACCTCAGACTTTTGTATCTTTTTCTTGATGGAAGAAGGTGGAAGAGAGCAAGTCTGGGGTGTGTGGGGTCCTTGATTATGCTGGCTGCTTTTCCAAGGCAGCAGTAAATGTAGACGGAGTCAATGGATGGGAGGCTGGTTAGCGTGATGGACTGGCTTCACTCGCGACCCTTTGTAGTTTTTTGCCATCTTGGGCACAGCAGGAGCCACACCAAGCTGTGATACAACTAGGGTGCATCTGTAAAAGTTGTTGAAGTCTTGGCTGACAGGCCAAATCTCCTTAGTCTTCCGGGAAAGTAGTGGCGTTGATGGGCTTTCTTAACTATAGTGTCAGCATAGGTTGTTGGTGATCTGCACACCTAAACACTTAAAGATCTCAACCATTTCTACTTTGTCTCCAGCTGGGAGCGAAGATAGGTCAGCGTGTACAGGGAGTGATGCTGAACAGGATTTGGTACATGGGGAATGTTCGTGGACAGTCCATTGCTTATATACGCAAGTTTGCATGTGTGCAGTCATTTTAAAAGGTGTGGGGTCAGTGCTGCTGTGCCTTCTCCAGTGGCTGTGATGCAATTTAAAAGGATGACCCCAGGCCTTTGTGGGCGATCGACCTTCCAGCAACCACTGACTCTGACAGCAGCGATTTTATTTGACACTGGAGCGGGGTGAGGGGAGGTAGAATAGCATTCTCATGACAAATTCACAACCTACTTTACAATTCCACCAGAGTCAAGGCTCTCTGCTGTGTTCTGTTTGCTCAGGGACTCTCAGGATTACTGCAGTATCAGTGCTATAAAATAAGCAAACCTTTTCACTCCAGTCTTTCTTTCCCGGTGTGTCAAAGTTTGCAGATGACACGAAGATGAGTGGTAGAGCAAAGTGTGCAGAGGACACTGAAAGTCTGCAAAGGGATATAGATAGTCTAAGTGAGTGGGCGAGGATCTGGCAGATGGAGTACAATGTTGATAAACGTGAGGTTATCCATTTTGGTCAGAATAACAGCAAAATGGACTATTATATGAACGGTAAAAATTTGCAGTATTATGCTGTGCAGAGGGATCTGGGTGTTCTTGTGCATGAATCACAAAAAGTTGATTTGCAGGTGCAGCAGGTGATTCAGAAGGCAAATGGAATTTTGTCCTTCATTGCTAGAGGGATGGGTTTTAAAAACAGCGAGGTTATGTTGCAGCTGTATAAGGTGCTGGTGAGGCCACATCTGGATTACTCTGTACAGTTTTGGTCTCCTTATTTGAGGAAGGATATACTGGCACTGGAGAAGCTACAGAGGAGATTCACTAGGTTGACTCTGGAGTTGAGAGGGTTGGCTTATGAGGAGAGATTGAATAGACTGGGAATATACTCATTGGAATTTAGAAGAACGAGGGGGGGCAATCTTATAAAAACATATAAAATTATGAAGGGATGTTATATCCAGCGGCAGGTAAAACCAGAACTAAGGGGCATAGCCTCAAAGGGGGAGCAGATCTAGGGCTGAGTTGAGGAAGAACTTCTTCACCGAAAGGGTTGTGAATCTGTGGAATTCCCTGCCCAGTGAAGCAGTTGAGGCTACCTCATTGAACACTTTTAAGGCAAAGATAGATAGATTTTTGAACAGTAAAGAGATTAAGGGTTATGGTGAGTGGATTGGGTAAGTGGAGCTGAGTCCATGAAAAGATCAGCCACGACCTTAGGCCAACTGGCCTACTCCTGCTCCTAGTTCTTATGACACCCGGCTGTACCTCACCACCATCACTCTCGACCTTTTCAATGCTTCAAAGTTGTCAAACAGCTTGCCCGACGTCCAAAATCAGGCGAGTAGAAATTTCCTCCACCTAGTACCTAGACAATCTGCTACCTCGGTCCTGAGCTCTGGAATTCCTTCCCATTATCTCTCTACTGCCAACCTTACCTTCCCCCTTTTAGACACTCCTTAAAACCCACCTCTCCGATCAAATCTATAATCATCCGCTGAGCTGGATTTTCCAGCTGCGCTGGCTCCAAAACTGGAGAATCCCACCTGAGATTTATGGATTTTTGCATGGTTCCCCTCCCCCCCCCACCCCCCAGCCCCACCCCCTACCTCCGCCATTATGTTTCCTGCAGCGGGCGGGATGGGAAAATCCCCCCCTTTATCCCCTTATGTACTCTTGATGTTTTATAAGAATCCTGTGGAGATCTTAGGTCAATTTATTGCATTAAAGGCGATTTTTAAAAATTCTTCCATGGGATGTGGGCACCACCAGCAAGACCAGTATTTGTTGCCCATCTCTAACCGCCCATGAACTGAGTAGTTTGCGAGGGCATTTCAGAAGGCCAGTTCAGAACCAACCACATTGCTTTTGGAATGGAGTCAAATGGAGACCAGACAAAGTGAAGATTTCGTTCCCGAAAGGACATTTGTGAACCAGATGGATTTTTGCAACAATTGCTGATCATTTGCATGCTCACCATTACTGGCTAGCTTTCAATTCCAGATTTATTAACTGAGTTTAAATTCCACCGGCTGCCGTGGTGGGATTTGAACCCATCTCCCACAGTGGGTAAGCCAGGGCCTGTAGATTATTAGCCTTGGATTACTATTCCTGAGACAGTGCAGGTTATGTGGCACGGTTGCAGAGTCGTTAACACTGTTGCCTCACAGCACAAGGGACCCGGGTTCAATTCCCAACTTGAATCACTGTCTGTGCCGAGTCTGTACATATTCCCCGTGTCTGCGTGGGTTTCCTCCGGATGCTCCGGCTTCCCCCCACAGTCTCAAAAGACGTGCTGGTTAGGTGCATCGGCCATGCTAACTCCTCCCTCAGTGTACCCAAACAGGAGCCAGAGTATGGTGACTAGGGAAGTTTCACAGTAACTTCATTGCGGTGTTCATGTAAGCCTATTTGTGAGACTAACAAACTTTAAACTTCCCCCTAAAATATAAAATAAATATAAATATAACATTTTTCCATTTGTTGGTGGATGTATAAGAATCTGTAGCGTCACTTGAAAAAGGCCCAAGTCCTGACTGGCACCTATCCTCATCCAAGACCTCATTTTACAGTCTGTGGGATCTTGATGTGCACCAATCTGCCTGTCTTTTTTCTCCCCTGCAGAAAATCAATGCCTACATTCCAATAAGGATTTGTCAGATTTTACGGTTCTTATTACACGCCAATTGCCGATCAGCTCCTTCAATTATGAGGAGCTCAGTTTTTCACTATAAACCTTCACAGTCACAATCAGAAGACAGCCCTGGGGAAGCTGTTCCGTGTTTATCACCTCAGATCAGTCCATTTTCAGTCAACTGAATGCAAGACCTGCCGCCGTGTACATCCCAGTGACAAGCTTTTAATGAAAGCTGACATCCCAGCAGCACGAGGTTGGATTTAAGGGGAGATTTCTGTAGTTGAAAGACAGTGCAACTTTGACAATTCGGCCATCGATCCCCAGCACACACTCTGACTCGAAAGGCTGCGTCCTTTCACAAAGTGCACATTCCCAAACACTGATAATGTCAGTCACGGCAACTAAAGCGATCTTGGAATTTGGCAGTCTAAAATTAAAGTTTATTTATTAGTCACAAGTAAGGCTTTTATAGTAGGTAAGGTTTTTATAGTAGGTAAGGTTTATAGTAGGTAAGGTTTATAGTAGGTAATGTTTGGGGAATTTCACAGAAACTTCGTTGCAGTGTTAATACAATTTATTTATTATTTATTCGTCACAAGTAAGGTTTACATTAAAGTGACTGTGAAATTCCCCTAGCTGCCACATTCCAGCACCTGTTCAGGTCAACGCACCTAACCAGCACGTCTTTCAGACTGTGGGAGGAAACCGGAGCACCTGGGGAAAACCCACGCAGACACGGAGAGAACATGCAAACTCCACAAGCCGGGAATCGAACCCAGCTCCCTGGCACGTGAGGCAGCATTGCTAACCCCGGGCCGCCCTGTCTGTATGGAGTCTGCAAGTTCTCCCTGAGTTTGGGTGAGTTTCCTGAGTGGTCTTAGTTCAGTACAGGGCATGTATCCAATGCAGAAAAAAAGGTTAATTATGCTCTTTTGGGTATCCGGGACTTTTCTCTGCGTTGAGGACATGGCTTTTCCTGATCCATTTGAAGTTTTTAAAAATGGCCATTCCTCAGACTCTAAAAGATCTGAAATTCAGAGCTCCGAATCCATGCAGTAGGGTATTTAATTTGGGGAGACTCAGAATGGTGATTAAGAATATTAATGTGGCCGCAGAAGGACTTTTCTCAGAGTTGAGTAACCTAGATAGAAAAGAATGGGGGGAGGGAATTCCATATGATAGGGGCTAGAATTTTCTGCCTGTTCATGTCAATGGGATCTTCTGGTCCTACTGACTTTAAAACCCCCACTGCCCCCACAACCCCTCCCTCCACCCTCTGCCCACCCTATCTGCCCCACCACTCCCAAGGATTTCCAGGTGATGTGAGATGCAGTAAATGGGAAATCTTGTTACAAGAGACATGCCACAGGAAGGCCAGAAAATTTGCCCTCTCCCCGCACTGTGTGACATGTACGTCCATTATTTAAGTTACGTTTTAAGTTTTAAGCTTAAATTTACTTATTAGTGTCACAATTAGGCTTACATTAACACCGCAATGAAGTTACTTTGAAAATCCTCCAGTCGCCACACTCCGACACCTGTTCGGATACACTGAGGGAGGATTTAGCATGGCCAATGCACTTAGCCAGCACACTTTCGGGAGGAAATCCACACAGACATGGGAAAATATGCAAACCCTGCACTGACATTGATCCAAGCCAGGAATCGAACACGGGTCCTTGGCATTGCGCCACTGTGCCGCCACCTTTAAGTGTACCTTTGTTTGGCTCTGTGCTTTCTCTTGTGTGTATATTTTCATTTTAAATTAATAAACATTCTTTTATTTAACAGCAAGACTGTGCCTTTCCACATTGGTTTGCCTATCTTTATCACATTCTGCCAAATTGCAAAATACACCTTGAAGAACCGCTGTTCCGCGTTACCTTTCTGTGTTTTGTGACACCCTCGCACCTAACCTTAGTGGGGTTCTCAACACAATTCTATTCTACACAATATTTATTCTACACGAGAACAGCACTTTTTTTTTCAGCAGATGTTTGAAAGCCAGGGAGTTAATGAGGATCCTTGCTGAGTGAAAGAACCTGCCCTTCAGCAGGGATACCACCTCCAGGCTCACGATCTGCCTCATTACACTATAACCTGCTAACACCATCGACCAACCATAAAGAGGCAAGGGTTATCACGCCTTCTAAAACCGGGAGTACTGGAGAAGGAAAAGCTGATTTTGTCCCTCAGTATCTCGGGCCTGCAGATGCCTGGTGGTGGTATGAGGAATGCGCAGCGTGGGGAATTACCATGGGAAAACCTGCAACTCAACCTGCGATCTTACCATGTTTAACATCTGCGATTATTCAGCCATATCAGTGCTTGATCAGCAGGAGCAGCAAGTCAGACTGAGGCTGCGCTGTCCCTTCAGATGGAGTCAGACAGACTTCTGAGGCCTTTGCAAAGTGCATGCAAATGAAACACTGCTTAATTTCTGGCCCATGATTTACGAGCACATGACCCTCCAGCTCCTCCCTCAGAGATCAAAGCTCTGATCTTTTGAGCGTCAACAAGTCATTTAAAGAACGCTTTAGATTGTCATCAGTTGATCACTGTCAGTGGCCACTTTTACAACATCAAGCTTTAATTATCTCAAACACTCATGGAGATGCTCCCCCCACAGAGTCAGTGGGTGCTTTTACACTCCAGTGAGCTTTCTACATGAGTCTTGGGACAATGGCCTAGATGTGTCGCTCACATTCACGTGCTCCATCAAGGCCAGCAGTGGCTTTGGCCTGTGAATGGCCTGGTGTCACTTTGAAACTGCGACCACAGTCGCTGCTAAAGCTTTGCCCCGCTGCCTGGGGGAAATTACCGTGGATTGAGATGTGACAAGGGCTGCGATCATTGATTAAATGGTGGTAATATTCTCACACAGTTACAAATGGTTATGTTTCTCCAACACAGTGGCACCCTTGTTCCTGCCCATCTGCCTAACATAGAAACAGGAGTAGGTCAAATAATCCCATTACTGTCTTCCAGGCCCCACAACAGCAGAATGATCTCTCCTCTATCAGTTAGCAGCTTACACTCTGACCATTTCCAGCCAAGTGGGTGTCCTTGGATTCTGATTTCTGTGGGGGAATCTCGAACAATGATGTGACAGAGTACAGGAAAGAGATAGAAAATCTGGTGAACTGGTGCAACAATAATAATCTCTCCCTCAATATCAACACAATGAAGGAGATTGTCATCGACTTCAGGAAGTGTAGCGGAAAACATGCCTCTGTCAACGGGGGCAAAGTGGGAGTGGTCGAAAACTTCACGTTTTTAGGTGTCTAGATCACCAATAACCTGTCCTGGCTCCCCTCATGCTGACTCTAAGAAAGCCCACCAACACCTCCACATTCTCAGAAGACTAAGGAAATCTAGCATGTCAACTATGACTCTCACTGACTTTTACAGATGCACTATAGAAAGCAACATTTCTGGTTGTATCACAGCTTGGCATGGCTCCTGCTCTGCCCAAGACCGCAAGAAACTACAAAAGGTTGTGAATGTAGCCCAATCCATCACACAAACCAAAATCCCATTCACTGACTCTGTCTACACTTCCCGCTGCCTTGGCAAGGCAGCCAGCATAATCAAGGACCCCATGCAGCCCGGACATTCTCTCTTCTACCTTCTTCTGTCGGGAAAAGATACAAAAGTCTGAGTTCATGCACCAACTGACTTGAGGACAGCTTCTTCTCTGCTGCCATCTGACTTTTGAATGTTGGTCATTAAGTTGGTCTTTCTCTACACCCTAGCTTTGGTTGTAACACTACATTCTGCACTCTCTCATTTCCTTCTCTATGTATGGTATGCTTTGTCTGTATAACGCACAAGAAACAATACTTTTCACTGTCTGTTAGTACATGTGACAATAATAAATCAAAGAAAGTGTAAAAAGATTACAAGTATGAAGACAGAATTGAGAAGTTAGAGGAAAGATTGAACATGATGATGCTCTCTTCCCTTGAAAAGTGATTTTTAAAATTCTGAAGAGTTTCAATCGAGTCAATGTGGAGAAGATGTTACCCCTTGCAGGGGGACCAGAGCAAGGGGCATAATATAAGGTAGTCATTAATAAATCCAGTAAGGAATTCAAGAGAAATTTCATTACTCACTGAATGATAAAAATGTGAAAGTGAATTTACCACATGGATAGCTTGAGGCCAATAGCACAGCTGTTATGAGGGAAAACTGGATAAATGAGGGAAAAAGGAAGGGGAGAATATGTTGAAATGTTTGGATGAAGTAGAATGGGAAAAAGCCCATGTGGAGCATAAATACTGATGTAGAATAGCTGGGCAGTGCGGCAACTCTGTGCCAGAAATGCTATGTCAAATCTTTGTGAAATGGTGCTGGCCACAGTGTCGGAGACAAGGCTTCCAACTCCATTTTTCGATCCCAACCACCCTGCCAATTCCAGACAATTCAAGTGCGCTGGAAACACAAAATTCAAAGACACCAGGCTCAAATTATTGGAACACACAATCCTTACAGCGCAGAAAGAGGCCACTTGGCCCTTTGAGCCTGTACCGGCTCTCTGACAGAGCATTATACAAGGTTCTTACAGGCACAGGGTGAGGCCATTCAGCCCCATGAACACCTCAAGCTCCTGGGTAATCTGAAAAAAGTGCAAGGCTTGAACACATTCCTTTTGTTTGTGGTGAATAGGTCTCTGCAAACCAAAGGAATGTGTCCAAGCCCTGTGTCTTTTTCTCTTTTTAACAATATTCAAGTTCTGCAATACCAAGCAAACAAGTTCACATCCATAATCCTACTGTCTGCTTCCTGCATCCGAACCTATTCCCTATCTTGTCAATCAGATGACCCCAATCCATACGCTCCCAGTTTTGTAATGAATCACTCACATGGAAGCTTACCAAAATACGTTCTGCAAATTCACGTTACGAAATATCCACTGACACTTTCTTATCTATTGTATTCGTTACCTCAGTAAAAGGTTCAGCCAACTGAATAAGCTAGACAGGACTTAACAAATCCTTTACAAGTCATGTTAAGGACACCGTGGAAAGCTCTCAATCTCCACAGGATAAAGCTTTCAAAGGTTTGGCAAGCCATTCTGAACTCGTGGGCATGAATGATTGAATTGGACCAGGATTTCCAATCACTGATGTCCCAGTTCTACCGTACCAACTGGTTCCGTTTGTTTGTCTTTTCAGAACATTTGTGTATGCATATTTCTACCTATGTTTATCTATACCTGTTATTATATTTTTATAAACCAGAAGTCATGGGTTCAAATGTCAATCCAGAGACCTAATCTAGTCAGATTCTGAGACAGTTTTAACAGATGCTGTGTTTTGGATGAGATGTTAGTCTCAAGATCCTATCTGCCCTCTTGGGGTGGGTGTAAAAGATCTCATGGCCCCAGTTCAAAAAAGAGCAGGGGAGGTGTCCTACCCGTCTTGATCAATATATTTACCTCCCAACTGAAATCAGTAGAAAAAAAATCTGTTCCTTATCACACAGCTGCTTGTGTGAGCTTGCTATGCACAGATTAGCATTGCAACAGTGATGATACTGCAAGGGTACTCCATAAAGCTGACTGGAAATTCTGAGGTCCTAAAAGACTTCTACCACCCCACAAGGCAGCGCACTGTAAATCTTCCTTTGCTCCTTTTTATATGTGCAATTTCAGAGAAATGGGCTGTATTTTCCAGTCAACACACCCTCAAGGTTGTAAAATCCTGCCCAAAGCCAACTGAGCTTTGCATGGTCCATGTCCTGCCCACTCCGATTCCCATGGTGGGCGGGACAGTAATATTCCGGTCCATGAATGTTCCTTCAAGATAAGAACCGGTATGGGAGCCGGGGATGGTGGAAGGTTCCAAACCTGATCCCCAAATGCACCAACGTCATGTGCACTGGTTGAGGGAGCAATTGGAGTTTGATGTAATGCCCCTCATGGTCAGATAAGCTTCTACCTATTCAAGAATCACATGTGAATAGTGACACTTTTAAGTCGAAGCATCAGACTGCTGGTAGAAACATTGTCCCTTGTGAGATGTCAAAGACTTTGGATGGGGGAGGGAGCAAACTGGGGAAATCAAAGAACAAAAAGACTACACGGCCTTTTGGTAATAATACACTATTCATTTAGCAAACAACTTAGATAATTGTCTTCAACTATTAACTCCTGAGAAGAAAGGCTGCAGTCTACATTTCAAAGGTTTGGCCAATCTTAGTGATCAGGATTACATAATTAGCCCATTCTATTAACTTACTCCATTTATCAAGTAAAATCCTTCAGCTAAATCTTAAGTTTATTTATTAGTCACAAGTAGGCTTATATTAACACTGCAATGAAATTGTTGTGAAAACCTCCTATTCGCCACACTCTGGCGCCTGTTTGGGTAGGCTGAGGGAGAATTTAGCATGGCCAAAGCACATCTTTCAGACTGTGGGAGGAAACCTGAGCACCCGAAGGAAACCCACACAGACATGGGGAGAACATGCAGAATCTTTATGTCATTTGTTCAATTTTGAAATCAACTCGCAGAAGCCCCCTTCAAAAAAATAAAATTTCCCGCTCACATTTTCTTAGTGAAAACTCAGTTGGAAGTTTGTTTTCATTGGAGCAGAGGAGACTGGGGGGGCGATCTGATCGAGATTATGAGGGGCATGACAGATTGGATAAGGAGCGACTGTTCCCCTTTAGTTAAAGGGTCAGTCGCAAGGGGACTTAAGTTCAAGGTGAGGGACAAGAGGTTTTGAGGGGGGGATGTGAGAAAAAACTTTTTTTTACCCAGACGGTACTGACGGTCTGAAATGCGCTGTCTCGGAGGGTGGTGGAGGTGGGTTGCCTCACATCCTTTAAAAAGTACCCGGATGAGCACTTGGCACGTCATAAGATTCAGGGCTGTGGGCCAAGTGCTGGTACATGTGATTAGGTGGGAGGTCAGGTGTTTCCCGCATGCATAAACTCGATGCACCGTATGATTCTACGAAGTGTTAGCAGAGGGTATGCTGATCTTCTCTCCTGTGTTACAGGAGGAAGCCCATGAAATACTCCTGGAATCTCAGCCCTAACTGAAACGTTGCAAAAAATACTGTTTATTTGATAGTAAACGCCACAAGCTTTCGCAACACGCTGTTCCTTTGTCAGGTGAGTGGAGAGTTCTGTTCTGTCAACTATCAAATAAACCTGTTGGACTTTAACCTGGTGTTGAGAGACTTCTTACTGTGTTTACCCCAGTCCAACGCCGGCATCTCCACATCATGAATTTGTGTTTCCCGGGGCAGTGCAGAAGCGAACCAACTGAGGGCAGCCGGAACACACAGTTCACCAGGTGGGAATTCAGTTTTAACCAGACAATTGTCACCCGCTACGCTGGAAAATGTTACTTTTGCTACGCTTTGCTTGGTCTCTCTCAAATACGTGGCTGGAATACAGCTCGCGTTAATTGAGACGCCTCTCACTACCTCATCTGTGTAGCCATTATCCGTCAGCAAGTCCGCACAGCAAGTGTTAAATTATTCAACTCTCGGCGCATCACAATTAGAGGCTAACACACACACTCTCTAACAGGGGAGTAATTCATAATGGTCAGTGACAGGTCTGTTCTCCTCCCCGCCTCCCACATCCCGAGGGATTAGGACCAATTTCGCACTGATTTTCCCAGTCAGCTGAAATCAGCTAATTCAGAGTGGATTGGCCCTCCATCCATCCAGGGCTGTAAAGTAAGGATACACACCGCCTTCGCTAACTGAACCACCGTGAGATTTAACAATGAGACTTAATAGAACGCTGACCAGCTTTCATTCCTAGCACTGAACCTCACCTAATGGGAGCATGGGTTGGAGAAGGTGTGGAGATGGGTGGTCCTAATTTCCCGGGCATCTAATTTCCCGGTTATTGGACTTAAACAGCACAAAGGCATGTTGAAGTCAGCCACGGCTCACCTATAGGGGTGGGTACATGTGAGTAGCACTCCTGTCTCTATGTCAGCATGTTGCAGGTTCGAAGCTGTCACCAGAGACTTGAACATGTTATAGAATCCTTACTGTCCAAAGATATGCAGGTTAGGTGGATTGGCCATGCTAAATTGCCCCTTAGTGTCAGAGGGACTACCTAGGGTAAATGCATGGGGTTATGGAGATAGTGATCAATGCAGACACAATGGGCCGATTGGCCTCCTTCTGCACTGTAGGATTCTATGATTCTATGAGTACAGAAGGAGGCCATTTGACCCATCGAGTCTGTACCAATCACAATCCCACCCAGACCCTATTCCCGCAACCGTCATTTACCCTGCAAATCCCCTGGCACTATGGTAAATTTAGCATGCTCAATCAACCTGACCAACGCATCTTTGGACTGCGGGAGGACAGCTGAGCACCCAGAGGAAATTCATGCAGACACGAGGAAAATGTGCAAAGTCCGCATAGACCGTGACCCGAAGCTGGAATTGAACCTGGGTCCCTGGCGCTGTGAGGCAGAAGTGCTAACCACTGCGCCACTGTTCCCCCAATTATCTATTCTGACATGTGGATGCTGTACTGTCAGATCAGGTCTTAAACCCAGGCGACAGCAGCCCTCTCATGTGCTGAAAAGGATCTCACAACACTATTGAAAGAAGGGCAGGATGTCTTGTGCAATGGAGACCTGTGGTGGAATTTCCCAGCCCTTCTCGCCAATGGAATGGGAAGTCCCAGCCGGAGGTGACCTTCTGCAGCGTGTTCCCCAACAGCTGGACGGGTGAGCCAACCCAAATTCAAAAGGTGTTTAGTGGTGGCCAATGGCAAGCCGTCTCCACTGTCCTGGAGACATGCTGCAGGGTGGGGTTGGGGGGTGCGGAGTGGGGGGTGGTGGGCGGGGGGGTTGGAATCCAGCCCAGTGGCTCGTTTGTTGCTATTATTGTCACATTGCTGCTTGTGGGGCATGGCTGTGTGGAAATTGAGTGCTGTATCTCCTAAACTGCAACAGTGCCTACATTTCAAAAGTACCTTATCAACTATAAAGTACTTTGGAAGCTCCTATGGATGTGAAAGGCTCGCCATGAACGTAAATCTCTTTTTGAAATCACTGCCTATTCCACACTCTTGCCAAGCAAACTGCCACGTTTAATAACTGACTTTGACAATGGACCTTCCAGAACATTCTGCCAAATCCCCTCACTATTGGATGGCAGCTGTGTCATGTAAAACGAGTCCTTTGATTTGGATGTATTTACCGTTCTCTTCCCTTTGCACAGCCTTTGGACTCAGGTAGAGGATGTAGTTACAGGTGAGTTGAAACACTGGCTGGGATTTTCCAGTCCCGCTGTGGGGGATGTGGCGGTCCAACCAAAAGTCCATTGATTTCCAGCGGGACTGGGAGATCTCAGTGACGGGCAGAGCTGGAAAATGCCAACTGTGTCCTTTAGTTCTCTCCTCCCAGAGATGCTATTTGAACTTGTGTTTCAAGTAGTTTCTGTTTTTTTCACTTCTGACACTCCTGTCTCCCTCTCCCACAATGAGCAGCTCCTGAGAAGTCTCCATACCAACTCCTCATTTTTCCTTCCCTTACCTTGAAATACACTTTTAAAGACCTTTTGTTTTCAACGTGGTTCTCAGTTTTAGAGCTTGCACAATCCCACTCCTACATACTCACAACTGCTGCCAAATCTTTTGCAAGTTGCAGAATTCGTTCAGTCAGACAAACATTATTATTTCTTGTCTCCATTGCTCGACCCCAATTATAAGTTTTTTCTTATATGATTGAATGAATATAGCAAGCAGACAACCAAGGCAAGAAAACGAACTTCCATTTATCCGGCAACTTTCTTGATCTCAGAATATCCTCAAGTGCTTTAGAGCCAACAAAATAGATTCAATGTGTGGTCACTGTTATAATGTATAAAAAGTTCTTGCGAGCTCCTATAAACAGCTATATGATAATGATCAGATGATATGTTTTAGCCATGTTGGTTGAGAGATAAATGTTGGCCAGGACACTGGGGAGAACTCCCTATCATTATTCAAAGAATGCCATGGGGTATTTAACCTCCACCTGTAAGTTCAGATGGAGCTTCACTTTAACATCACATGTGAAAGAAAGCACTTCCAACAATGCAGCATTCCCTCTGTTTGCAATGGATTCACGGCCTAGTTTTGATACTCAAATTTCTGGTGCAGGACTTATACCCAAGATTTAGATTCAGAGATAAGTGTTCTTCCAATTAAGTCAAAGTAGAAAGGGCACTCACTTCCACATTTTACCTCTATACCCTGGTCTGCATCTCAACTTAACTATGATCTCTGTTCAGCAAATCTCTCCAACACATTTAATCCCTTAAAGTCCTCCATTAGCAAGAAGACAATTTGCCTGGAGACAAGAATTCCGGAATTAGAATGAAATCTGAGAGCTGCTTGATGCCCTGCTTTTCACCAACACACATGACTGGTTCTGGACTTAACAGGACTCAACTAACTAAATCCATCTCATCCCAGCCAGACTAAAATTGCTGAACAGTCCCTCAAGATTATGAGTGTTCTTTAAGCCATCAACAATGAACGTCCTTGTACCCTGGGGTGAGTCTCTACTTACACATGTGTCCTGTTGAAGGCACTGCAGGATTCTCTTGGCAGGAATGAGAAAATCAATTAGACAGCGGAGTCCGTCCCCTCGATACGACTTCTCCACCACGTGGAAGAGCTGCCACAGGACAGTGGCCGCAGTGGCTTCGAACGGCGGGTACAGGGCCGAAAGCGTGTTCTGTATGTAGGTGTCAAGGGACTCAGAGTCCTGCAAGAGGAAAATTCAGAAACAGGAGTGAATCATGCTGGCAATCCATGCACGTCAACACTATCGGAACACGTTCTGAGCTGCAAGTGAGGAGACATGCTTTAAAAATCTCTAATTCAAAGCCTAATCAATAGAAAGAAAGACCATTTATACAGAGCCTTTCACAAACTGAAGGCATCCGTAGAAACATGGAAGCTAGAAGCAGCAGTAGGCCATTTGGCCCTTTGACCCTGCTCCACCATTCATTAGGATCATGGCTGAATATCAAATTCATTATCCTAATCCCACCTACACTCACATCCCTTCACCCTTTAGTCCCAATAGCTATATCTAATTTCTTCTTGAAATCACACAAGATTTTGGTCTCAACTACTTTCAGTGGTAGTGAATTCCACACATTCGCCACTATATGGGTGAAAAAATTTCTCCTCATCTCAGTTCTAATAGGTTTATCCCTTATCCTCACCTAGTTCTGGACCCCCAAACTTTGGGATCATTCTCTCTGAATCTACCCTGTCTAACCTTGTTAGAATTTTATAAGTTTCTATGATTCCCTTCTCAATATTCTAAACTCCAATGAATACAATCCTAACCAACTTGGTCTCTCCTCATCTGGCAGACTTGCCATCCCAGGAATCAGCCTGGTAAACCTCCACTGTACTCTCTCTATAGCAAGGACATCCTTCCTCAGATAAGGACATAAACACTGTACACAATACTCCAAGTGTGGCCTCACCAACGCTCGAGACAATTGCAGCAAAACATCTCTATTCCAATACACAAATCCTCTTGCTATGAAGGCCAACATACCATTTGCCTTTGTTAAACATGTGAGGCTTCAAAGCATATAACAATCAATGAGATGCTTTTGAAGTAAATGCACCGTTATCATTTTGGAAATGCAGTGGCCATTTTGTGCATAGGAAGCTCCCACAAAACATCACCATGATAATTGCCAGATCATCTGTTTTAGTTATGCTGCTGGGGGGATGAAAATTGGCTGGAAAATTAAGAAAAACTGCCCTGCTTTTCTTCAAAACACTGGAAATCTTTCATAAACACCTGACAGGACAGAGGTAGCACAAATTTAACATACCCATTCCCTCCCACAGTACCAGGAGTGCCAGCTTAGCTTACGTGCTCAGGTCACTGGAGTGGGACTTGAACCACGATCACACTACTCAAGATGGTCGAGTGCTACCCACTGAGCCGTGGCTGGTACACTCGTATGGCAAAACTGATTGCCCACTTTCACGGCATGACTTAACAGCCTAGAAACTAGATCGTGTTTCATCCATTTAAAAGGCACAAGGTTACCTGAGGATCTGGAATGGTGAGTGGAGTGTACACATTCAATTTGTGTCTGAAACTCACATGCACCCATCCGATGGGCCAAATGGCCTCCTTCTGCACTGTAGGATTCTATGATTAGTTCAGGTTTCTCATTAGGTGTCCAGGGTATGTGCTGAAATTGCTGTTAAGCCCACTGTACTGAAATGGCGGCTAAGGACCTCCCACGAAATGGGAGGTCCTTAAAGAACATCTGTTTTAGGTGGCCACCAGAGGCTTCAGAAATAATAGTTTGACCCATTATTAGGTTGGCCTACTTCCAATTTTGACGTTAAGTGTGCCATTGTGTTCCCCCTCCAAACAGGTGCACCATTGCCCTAATTCAATACTTCCGAAAGTGCCGGGAGTGTAAGGACAACCTGAAAGAGAAAAATCTGCGGCAGGAATATTTCCTCAGACTGGGGCTCTTTGCTTGAGAGAAGGGGAGACTGAGGTGTGATCTAATAGAGGTCTTTAAAATCGTGAAGAGGTTTAAAGGGTAGACAAAGAGAAAATGGTTCGAGTTGGGAGGGCAGGTTTTTTTCCAAAATCAAAAGCCATAAATGTAAGATATTTTTTATTGATTCACGGGGCATGGGTGGCAAGATGGCACAATTGTTAGCACTACTGCCTTACAGTGCCAGAGACCAGATTCAATTCTGGCCTCGGGTGACTGTCTGTGAAGTTTGCATGTTCTCCCCATGTCTGTGTGGGCTTCCTCTGAGTCCGCCAGTTTCCCTCACCATCCAACGATGTGTGGGTCAGGTTGATTGGCTATAATAAATTGCCCCTTAGTGTCAAGGGGATTAGGACTGTGAACATACAGGGATGGGGACCTGGGTGGGATTATTGTTGGTGCAGGCTCAATGGGCTAAATGGACTCCTTCTGCACTGATTCTATGATATGGACATCACTGGCTGGCCAGCATTTATTGCCCATCCCTAGCTGCCTCTGAACTGAATGACTTGCTAGGCCATTTCAGAGGGCTGTAGAGAGTTAACCATACTGTTGCGGCTCTGGAGTAACATGTAGGCCAGACCGGGTAAGGATGGCAGATTTCCTTCCCAAAAGGACATGAGTGAGCCAGTTGGGTTTTTCTGTCAATTGACAATAGTTTCATGGTCATCAATAGATTCTTAATCCCAGATTTGAACCTGGCTCCCCAGAACTTTAGCTGAGTTTCTGGATTAGTAGTCTAGCAATGATACCACTAGATACTGTTGCCTCCCCTTAGCCATTAACCAGTGCAATCAGGAATTTAGCATTAATTTTTTTTAACCGAGTAGTGGGATTGCGGAACTTGATACCAGAAGGAGTTACTTGATTTTCTTCCCACACCCAGTGTTACAAAAGGCAGATTTTTGTCTGTTCCTACAGTGAGGTTTTTCTTGGAACAGTCACTAGCCCATCACCAGAGGTCTACAACTTAAGAGGTGTAGACTACTGCCAAATGATTTACTGATTTGAATAGCATTTGGATTTCTAAAGGACATGAGTGAGCCAGTTGGGTTTTTCTGTCAATTGACAATAGTTTCATGGTCATCAATAGATTCTTAATCCCAGATTTGAACCTGGCTCCCCAGAACTTTAGCTGAGTTTCTGGATTAATAGTCTAGCAATCTACTGCTAGCCATGGGCATGTTTGGGAGGATTTTGCAGGTTGATGCTCAACCTATTAGCCGTGTTACAAATGCACTTTCATTGGCCATCACTACCTGGGGTCGATCTCAAACCCAAAGCTTCATGGTAGCACAGTGGTTAGCACTGCTGCTTCACAGCTCCTGGGACCTGGGTTCGATTCCCGGCTTGGGTCACTGTCTGTGTGGTGTTTGCACATTCTCCTCGTGTCTGCGTGGGTTTCATCCAGGTGCTCTGGTTTCCTCCCACAGTCGAAATATATGAGGGTTAGGTCGATTGGCCATGCTAAAAAATTGCCCCTAGTGTCCTGAGATGCGTAGGTTACAGGGATTAGCAGGTAAATATGTGGGGGTAGGGTCTAGTGGGATTGTGGTCAGTGCAGACCTGACGGGTCCAATGGCCTCTTTCTGCACTGTGGCGTTTCTATGATTCTACGATTCAGGCTCAGAAGCAGCGTCGCTACCCACTGCGCCACAAGGAAATAGCAGATAGCATATTTGCTCAGCTTCTCCTTAAATAAGTAGGAGACTCACGTGGAGCATAAATGCCAGTATTTGCCCGTGGGGCCATATGGCCTGTTTCATTGCAGTAAATTCTGTACGTAGAATCATACAGTGCAGAAGGAGACCATCAATTATCTTAAGATAAAAGCAAAATACTGCAGATGCTGGAATTTGAAACAAAAACAGAAAATGCTGGAAAATCTCAGCACGTCTGACAGCATCTGTTGGGAGAGAATAGAGCCAATGTTTTGAGTCTGGATGACCCATCATCAGAGCTCTGTCATCCAGACTCAAAACATTGGCTCTATTCTCTCCCGACAGATGCTGTCAGATCTATTGAGATATTCCAGCACTTTGTCATCTTTTATCTTTATGTTTGTGGGGCTTGATGTGTTCTAACCTTAGGTTATATTACAGTGACTACATTTCAGAAGTATTTCGTTAGCTGTAAAGTACTGGGGGAATCCCATGTAAAGGCACTTTTTAAATGCAAACCTCTTTGATTTTTTTTTCTGGTTCATGTTCACTGACCCTTGTTGTAAAACTCCGGCAATATGTTGGGCAATGCTATCCAGACCCTCGCATTTAAAACTACAATGTCAAACATAAAAGGCGAATCAAAATTAAAAATACAGACAGCCAGCATAATGGAAAGACCGTGCATGTTTTCTTGCAACTTTCTTGTTAACAGTCTTAACTTGACTGTGATTGCAGTTTTTTCGAACGCTACCTGATGGTATCTCAAAACACAGTTTTAAACAGCAGATTTTAATCGCAAGACTTGAACATTTGCCACAATGTGGATCGCCCCAAGTTTTAACAGAACAACAGCTTCTACTAGTCAGAAATTCCTCATGGACGCAGGATATGAATGTGTTGAACTTTAGACTCTTAGCATGGCAAGTGTGGGCCTGTGCCAACGCACTGGCATCCTGAAAAGTAATCCCTCAGCCCGACTGCTGTTCCTCTGGATAAAAAAAAATACTGCTGGAAGAAGCATGCCACTTGTAACTGGAAAGGGACTAAATTAATCAATACTGCAGAGTCAAAAATTTTTATCCCCTTTTGCCCCAAAGGTTCCTGTGTGCTAGTTGTGTCAAACAGATTTGATTTGATTTATTATTGTCACATGTATTGGGATACAGTGAAAAGTATCCTTCCTTGTACAGGCAAAGCATAGAGAAGGAAAGGAGAGAATGCAGAATGTAGTGTTACAGTCATAGCTACGGTGTAGAGAAAGATCAACAAGGTGGTGATTGTGGATCAATATGTTGCACAGTTATTTCAGATCATCCAGAGTGTGATTCAGAGGAATATCATATACTTGTATAAATTAATTTGGTATCCATTTTAAATTTCTGGCAGGTTCTGTGGGGTAGGTTCTATGGGCACAGTGTACTAAACTATATCATGATTTGCTTTGTTGTGGAATCAGAGAATCCTACAGTGCAGAAGGAGGCCATTCAACCTCAATCCCCCCCAGGCTCTATCCCCGTAACCCCATGCATTTCCCTAGCTAGATCCCTGGCAATTTAGCACAGCCAATCCTACTGACCTACACATCTTTTGGACTATAGGAGGAAACTGGAGCACTGGAGGAAGCCCACGCAGAGACAGGGAGAATGTGCAAACTCCACACAGACAGTCACCCAAACCGGGAATCGAACCCAGATCTGTGGCGCTGTGAGGCAGCAGCACTAACACTGTGAATGGCATCCTTCTGCACTATAAGCATTCTATGATTCCTCTGCTTGTAGAAATGAATTGGATATCTATTTTAAATTTCTGGCAGGTTCTATAGGCTCAGTATACTAAACTGTATCATGCGTTGCTCTATTTTAGTAGACACGTAGTCACACTTTAAAGTCCAGTGTGTTTCTCTCCCCAGTATTTAACAATTACTATGTGTGTCGCTGAGTTAGAAGATCCACTCCAGAGCCTTGAACACAAAATCACCCCAGTTTCAGTACCGTGGGATTCCAGCATTGATGCAACCAGATGGGTTTTTTATTACAATCAACAATGGTTTCATGGCTATCATTAGATTTTTAATTCCAGATTTTTACTGAATTCAAAATTCACCATCTGCCATGGTGGGATTCAAACCTGGATCCCCAGAGCATTATCCTGGGTCTCTGGACTAGCCCAGTGACAATAACACTATGCCACTGCTTCCCCCATCCTCAGTCACCTGGCCAATATTAAAACCTCAAACCACAGGTTATCTAATTATTACCTCATTGTAGTTTGTGGAGCCTTCCTGAACATAAATTGGCTATCACTTTTCCTACATAATAACAGAACACATGTTAGATGTATTTAATTGGCTCTAAAGCACTTTGGAATGTCCAGTGGTCATAAAAAATATTAAGTGGTGGGCAGCAGAGTGGCACAGTGGTTAACACTGCTGCCTCACATCGGCAGGGACCTGGGTTCGATTCCTGACTTGAGTCACTGTGTGTGGAGTTTGCACAGTAAGAAGTCTGACAACACCAGTTTGCACATTCTCCTCCTGACTGGGTGGATTTCCTCCAGGTGCTCCCATTTCCTCCCACAGTTCAAAGTTGTGCAGGTTAGGTGGATTGGCCATGCTCAATTGCCCCTTAGTGTCCAAAGATGTGTAGGTGAGATGGATTAGCCATGGTAAATGTATCAGGGTAGGGTGGGAGAGGGGGCCTGGGTAAGATAGTTTGTCAAAGAGTTGGGGTAGACTCGATGCGCCGCATGACCTTCTTCAGCACTGTAGGGATTCTGTGGATTTTTATGGTTACGATTGCATCCCTAATCCCATGAACCCAGTTCATTTTACAACATCTTTCAACAGCCTTCTCTCAGAAGACTGTTACAATGCAGTTGGCTCAATGCATTATTTGATTTCACTTGCATTCCTTCAAACATTTTGCCTTAACTGTAAGCACACATGGAAGTACATGAACCCTCCCCCAAGCCCAGAGAACGAAACTTTACAAGTTGGCACCACTGCCATAGATCTGCATCAGGAAATCTACAGCAATCTGCCTTCTGAGGACACATGGGAAAAAGAGGTGAGCCTTAAGGAGGGTTCAAAAAGAAGAGTGGGTGGTAGGGAGGATGAGAGGTTTAATCGAGGGAAATCAGAGCTTAGGGCCCAGGCAGCTGAAGGTATGACCACAGCAGATGCACAAGAATTCAAAGAACACAAATTTAACGGAGGGTTGAAGGATTGGAGTTGCTTATAGAAAAAGTGAGGGTTGAGAGACTCTGAACATGGGAATGAGAATTTCAAAAACAATACTGCCAGAATGAGAGTTATTGTAGGTGAGCGAGTGCACGGTGATGGTTACGTGTGATTTATGTGCTGCACTCAAGCTTATGGAGTGTGGAAGATGAGAGGTCCATCAGGATGGGCCTTGGAATGTTTTTAGTCTGGAAATAAGAAAAACAAAGAGACAGACAAATTCACAGAGGTGGGAGCAAGCAAATCATAATGGAACAGTCAGTTTTGATGGTTCAGTGGGGGATTACATAATATGCTCTTACACTGAACCGAGTATGCTCAGCTCTGCTCTGTGCTGAAATCGGAATTGGCAATTTGCTGAGGGAAGCTTGAATGGATCTCAAAGTCCCCACGCTAGGAATGACCCTGTTGCAAATTGTCCATTCAGGGGTTGCATTGACAGTACAAATCATCCAGACTCACAATCAAACCAGTGAATGAAGTTTGGCAGGGACTGACTCCAAAGAAACCATAAGCTTATTGTGCATCTCTTCAGGCAGAAGATAGGGAGGAAATTGAGGAAATTGAGGGACTATTCATCAAGTGACAGATGACCATTTGGCCCATCCTTTGCATGTACAATATAGGCTTCATTCAGCTTAGCACATCTGAAGTTGAAAGATACCAAGAAGATAGAAAACACTTGTGGCACGGGACACTTTTTATCGTGACTAATCTGTCCTCACAGCACATTCGCAAAGGACATTTATTTGCAATTCCACAAAACTGTGATTCCAGCCACCGCGGGAATGGGACTGACCAGTAGTCAATTCAATATGCTAGCTTTGAATTTTAAACAGTACCAGGATTTCACAATGAGATACTAAGGTAGGACACTGTCAAGCCCAAATTCTTTCCTCCACTCTTACTTTTCCTTCTGTTTGCGCCCGTGTTACTTTGCATAGAATTACACAGAATGTGGAGAACAGAAATAGGCATTTGGCCCAAGGGTCTTTGCCGATGTTTACTTTTTTCCAGTTCACCTCATCTATCCTTGTCACCCTGTCTCTTTGTATCTCATCTGTTTATTTAGGTTCCCCTTAAGTACATCAATGCTACATTGAAAGCATTCTTTCTTGTTGTATCAGAGCTTGGTACGGTTCCTGCTCTGCCCAAGACCACAAGAAACTGCAAAAGGTCGTGAATGTAGCCCAGTCCATCACACAAAACAGCCTCCCATCCATTCACTCTTTCTACTCTTCCCGCTGCGTTGGCAAAGCAGCCAGCATAATTAAGGACCGCACACATCCCGGACCTTCTCTCTCCCACCTTCTTCTGTCGGGAAACGATACAGAAGTCTGAGATCACGTACCAACCGACTCAAGAACAGCTTCTTCCCCACTGCCAATAGACTTTGAATGGACCTACTTCATATTAAGTTGATCTTTCTCTGCACCCTAGCTATGACCATAACACCAACTTCTGCACTCTCTCATTTCCTTCTCTATGAATGGTATGCTTTGCCTACACGATGTGCAAGAAGCGATACTTTTCGCTGTATATTAATACATGTGATAATAATAAATCAAATCAAATCAAACTTGCTTCCTTGTGGTAACTAACTCCATATTTAGCCAAGAGATAAAAAATACTCCCTAGCCTACATATGGCAATCTATCAGAATTCTATAAAATCTATCTTAACTTTACAATTGGCACGATTCAGCCCTGACTGTGCTCGCAGATGCCATTTCCAGGGGCCAACAGGACAGCGTATTTGTTCTAATAAACTTGCTTTACACATACAAATTACATTTAATCACTATAATTAATGTCAGTGATATGGATTTCTGACCATTTAACACTAATGGTCTTGATGGTCTGCAAAGACAATGAAAATGTTCTTGCCAACAATCCAATTCTTCCTCAAATTACACTTGGTTGGATAGGTCAAGTTATGCTGTCCTGTAAGGAAAGATTGTTCCCTAACCTCAGTTGTAAATGCACAGCAACATTTCCACATTGTTTGAAATACCATGATGTAAAATTTAAAGCTCTGTCTGTCTTTGTTGATGGATCCCATGGCGCTTTTGAAAGAAAGGCAGGTGCTCAAATCTGCATTCCTTCCCTAACCAACAGTCCCAAAAATAACTGGATCTTTCTGTCACCATCTCTGGAATAACTGTGAATCACTGTGGCTTCAAGTTATGAAGGGTTTCTTATCAACAATATGTATACATGTGCAAGCTTGGTTGGCAGAATGTTAATACACAGTCAACTCTCTCTCCCTCTCCGGCTCCAAATGAAGTTCTTCCCTGACCCAGGATGAGCGTCCTGGTGCCCGATTGGCTCGGTTTCTCATGCTGCCTCTCCATAGGGTACGGCCCAATCACGTGGCCCTCAGTGATCGTCCTCCCCTCCGCCCTCCGCATCCCACTCCACACACACACACACACACACACACACACACACAAAGGTGCCTCGCCACCACAATCTCATTGTTCATGGACCTTCTCACAGGCAAAGTTGCAAAGATTGCCAACATCTGATTCATTAATGATTCATTATGAAGCTCTTTGGAACATTTCTGAGAATAGTGATGAGGTACATATCTTATTAATATCTGCAATAGAACACAAACCTTTACTTAGCTAAGTATAGGATCATGGGAATAGGGATGGGAGAGGTCATTCAGCTAACCTGGCTGACCTCCACCTTAACATTTACCCATCTTTGCTCCTTATCTCCTGATAATCTTCCCTAAGTGCAATATATCATCCTCTGTCTTATAAGCTCCAATTTACCCCCACCATCCATAATCTTCCAGTGGAGGGACAGTTCCAGATTTCACTCCCCTTTGAGTGAGGAAGTGCTTTTGCACATCACCTCCGAACTTTAATTTTAAGATCATGGACAGAATTTTATGGCTCCTTTTGCTGGTGGGACTTTACTGTCTCACCAACGTCAATGGACTTTTGAACTGCACGCCACATTTTATGGCATCCGACATCAGCCCTTCTGCCCTGGGATGGGAGAGTAAAATTCTACCCTAAACCCCTTTGTTCTTGATTCCCCCATCTGAGGAAATAGTGGGTGGGGCTCTCCTTTCAGCCCACATGAGGCTTTCTGTACTCGCACTTGCTGGCAACATGGTCAGTGTCACAATCATCTGTTGGCAGCCTCCTACTTGGCCTCTGCCACGCTCACCATCCTATTAAGGACCTCTGGTCTGTCGGCCAAAGCAGAAAGCCCATAACTCAGGGGCTTTCTTACCCTGACTGGGAGAGGTGTGCATTGCTGAGGCAGGCTGGAGAGCAAGAGGCCACTTCAACATCATTGGCCTGCACAGAAAGTAAGGACACCTGAAGCTGGTAAAGCCATTGGGGGTTGGTGAGGGGAACCCTCTGCGGGATTGGACGTGGCTGTTCTGGAGTTTTTCAGTCGTGCAGCTGTGACATTGAGACATGGAACCGTGCACTCCAATAACCACCTTCCACAGCCTGCTGTGGGCAGGCCATCTCCAGTAAGCTGGTGGTGTCCGCACGTGGCAATAGGATGAGGCTGTGGGAAAGGCTGGGCAACATTACAAATTGGCCCCTAACTGGGCCCAATTTGTAACACCATTAACTAACTGCTCACCTCTATTGAGCGAGCTGCCAGCCCTGTTGCTGGCCTGACCCTGGGAAGCTTCCAGTGTTAAGTTTGCATCATCGTAATGGGATCATTTCCGCCCCTCCCCACCCCATCTTTCCAACCATTCCCTCACCCACAGAACCATAGAAAATTACAGCTCAGAAACAGGCCTTTAGGCCCTTCTTGTCTGTGCTGAACCATTTTTTGCCTAGTCCCACTGACCTGCACTTAGACCATAACTCTCCAAACCCGTCTCATCCATGAACCCGGCCAAGTTTTTCTTAAATGTTAAAAGTGACCCCGCATTTACCACTTTATCCGGCAGCTCATTCCACACTCCCACCACTCTCTGCATTAAGACATCCCCCCACAATATTCCCTTTAAACTTTCCTCCTTTCATCCTTAACCCATGCCCTCTTTTTTTTCTCCTCTAGCCTCAGTGGAAAAAGCCTGCTTGCGTTCACTCTATCTATACCCATCAAAATCTTATACACCTCTATCTATACCCCTCAGCATCCAAACCAATCTCCACAGGATCAGGAAAGTCCAGCTTTCTCTCTATCTACCATATTTATGAATGTTAACATTCTAAATATCTATATTATTTAGGCAGCACAATGGTTAGCAGTGCTCCTTCACGGCATGAGGGATCTGAGTTCAATTCCGGCTTGGTTCACTGTCTGCAGGGAGTCTGCATGTTTTCCCCGTGTCTGTGTGGGCTTCCTCCTCGTGCTCCAGTTTCCTCTCACAGTCCAAAGACGTACTGGTTAGGTGCTAAATTCTCTCTCAGCGTACCCAAGGAGGAGCTGGTGTGTGGTGACTAGGGAATTTTCACAGTAGCTTCATTGCAGTGTTAATACAAGCCTACTTGTGACAAATAAATCAACTTTCACTTTTATTCTTAACTTCAATATTCAAGGGAAACGATGACAAAACTTTATCCTTTTAGTTACCGGTTTTATTCTTATGGACCTGCACTGCATCCTCTCCAAGGCCTATATACTGAATGCAATACTTCAGATGAGGGCTGACTAAGATTTCATAAAACTGAGGCATACTCTCCCTTCTTTGTAATCCAGCCCATTTGAGATAAAGGCCTTATGCATTGTCTTTTTGAGCTTGCTTACTACCCCTGGTGTTCCTGTTACTGAATCACCAGCCATTAATTATAAAGTAAGAACCATATTTCCAAATCAAGGTTCAAAGGAGAAAGGGAAACTTGGAATTTCCCACCACATCCTGTAGATAAAACATCTCTAAATGACACCTTCAAATATTTTCTTGAACAATATATTCTTATTATGTTCTTTTGCAGGATAAAAATCATTTAGTTTTGCCCCCCAGCCATTACTGAACTACAAAAATCGACAGACACAGGGGGAGTGGAAGGTATTGATTCATTCTTTGGTTTGATTTATTATTGTCATGTGTATTAGTATACAGTGAAAAGTATTGTTTCTTGCACACTATACAGGCAAAGCATACCATTCATAGAGAAGGAAAGGAGAGAATGCAGAATGTAGTGTCAGAGTCATAACTAGGGTGTAGAGAAAGATTAGCTTAATGTGACGTAGGTCCATTCAAAAGTCTGACAGCAGCAGGGAAGAAGTCGTTCTTGAGTCAATTGGTACATGTTCTCAGACTTTTGTATCTTTTTCCCGACAGAAGAAGGTGGAAGAGAGTATGCCCGTGGTGTGTGGGGTCCTTAATTATGCTGGCTGCTTTCCCAAGGCAGAGGGAAGTGTAGACAGTGCCAATGTATATTTCTTTAGAAAGAAACAATTTAGGATATGGCATGTAAGGAACTTGCCTGATGTGTCATAATTGTACTTTGCTAAGAAGGAGCAAGTGGCGTTGGATTTAATGTTCCTAATGTTCTCACCACTGGGAATTTCCTGGCTCAGTGACTGTAGTAGACTTAATTGATAGAGATTAATTGCTATAAATAGTCAACAACACCCGTTGTCATTGCATCATGCAACTACCAGAGTGGCAGACAGCAAACTAGATGGAACATGTTCCTTTTATTGTCCAACAACTCATATGATCCTGTTTCATTCATCAACCATGAGTAAATAGCTTGAACAAAAGGTTTTATATGAGGGCTGTCGAATCCTCTTTGTTGTAGGTAATGTGTTTTGTGTGGCAAACCGGCAACTTGTAGGCGATGAACCAATGGTTTTATAACTGAGAGTGAGCAGCTTATCTCTACATTTTATGGATTATTTACATTTGTCAGAACGGTTAGACAAAACAGTTCATTTTCTATTGAAAGACATGTCTGTGGTTAACAAGAGAGTGAGTCCACCTGGGGTGCTGGAGAACATACACACCTTCTGCCTTTGTGAAGATGCAGGGCAAAAAGATTTCTGACTGATTGTAGGCTTTGATGTCAGCTGTTACCTGAATCTGTTCAAACGTGACATTGGCACACACGGCTAAAACCCCCCCTTCTTCTCTGAACTCTTGCAGACTAGTCGAGTTGTTAAGAATAAATGCTTAAGGCTAAGTCAATCCTTTTGAGATGATTTCATTTGTCATACCTGCACCTTGCTACATACTTAACCCACCACCCACAGTCGAAACAAGCACATTTAAGCAAAAAAAGATAACAGAAGTGAACAATTATCCAATTTTAACAGAGATGTTTTCATCTTGAATACTAATATTTGGACAGTTCCCTTTCGAAAACACGTTGTATAAACTACAACAAACTAAACATAATCTAGGCCCCCAATTTATCAATGAAGGCTTATCCAAGGCCTCTGTTTAGGGATGCTTGTAGAAATGTTCCCTTATTGTGCATGACTGAATGAGAACCTAGTAAATAAATCTTTAAACAATTTAGCTAAACAAAATGTCAGCTGACTCATTACACTCACATTTGTGATAGTGAATGACACTCATAACTTAGAACTCTAGAATCCCTACGGTGCATAAGGAGGACATTTGACCATCGGGTCTGCACCGACAACAATCTCACCCAGGTCCTATCCTGTAACCCCATCCATTTACCCTGCTACTCCCCTTGACATTAAGGGGCAATTTAGCATGGCCAATCAACCTAACTCGCACAGCTTTGGACTTCTCTGTTGACATGGGATCGGTGTTGGATACTTTATTTTTACCTGTGAATCAAGCCGCTCAGAACAAACATTTTCTGTATCTGAAGGAACAAAATCTGCAGCCCCTTGATCAACATATCTTTGGGTACACTCATGTGTTGGCCAAACATTATCCTCCTTTCTCAATTTAGTGACACCTATATTTGCAACTACGCAAATGAAATGCAGGCACGCAAATTTGGGAAGGTTTGTAAGATGGGGTGGGGAGGGCTATAGATGAAAGGGAGTGGGTGCACTTTTTGATCCTCTTGACTCTGCTGTATTCTCTCACCTGCTCTTTATTGTGTTTAGCATATATGCAGATTGGGAGCATTAACTTAAGCTCCACACCAATAGACAAAGTCTAAAATTATGAATGTTGAGTTAGGAGGTGTACGCTTGTAAAGTGTAAGCTGTAAATAAATATAGACTGTCTACAGATTGACTCCAGTCTATCCTTCATCAATTGGTTTGCTGGAATAAGACACCCTTAAGTGTCTGCATTTGGTGGAAGGCTGTTATGCCACTGAATTATCTTCCTAAACCCCTCCACCTTGACAACTGTTTAATAGCCTCAAAACACAATTCTCTTACAGTAACATCATGCAAATATACAGATATGGAACTTAATTATGGACTTGTTAAGCTCACATTGACACAAAGACATCTTAATGGCTTTAGGTGGCAGGGCTAGTGACACTTACAAAAGTTAGAAGAGATTCTCTGTTTGGCACAATGGTTAACACTGTTGCCTCACAGCACCAGGGACCCGGGTTCAATTCCGACCTCGGATCACTGTCTATGCGGAGTGTGATGTTTTCCCAGTGCCTACGTGGATTTCCTCTGGGTGCTCTGGCTTCCTCCCGCAATCCAAAGATGTGCAGGTTAGTTGCATTGGCCATGCTAAACTGCCCCTTAGGGTCCCAAAATATGTAGGTTAACGAGGATCAGTGGGGTAAATATATGGAGTTATAGGGATAGGGGCTGGGTAAGATGCTCTGTTAGAGATTCGGTGCAGGCTCGATGGGCTGAATGGCCTCCTTCTGCACTGTAGGGATTCTATTCTGTTCTCACTTGTGCACCCCCCGGTGGGTTCTTCTCACTAGGTGCACGTTGTGGGGGGAGCCTGTTGTGATTCGTGTCGACATGAACGGACAATCCAATGTGGTGGGTCCATCAGATGTCAACGCCTGATCTGCATTTCTAAACAGATCCTGACTTCCTAATTTATTTGGGGGGGGGGGGGGTGGGGGGGTGGGGGGGAGGTGGGAGGGGGGGTCGCAATTGAACAGAAAAATCCCATTGGCATTTTGGGACTCTCGCTCAATTTTCTGCCTTCCTACCCCTCCATCATTTCCATCTGCCAAAAACGTGGGGCGGGGCGGGGGTGTGGGGGTGGGGGTGGGGGGTGGAATTCCCCCTCTGTCTTTTGATTTGAGACTTTACATCCTCTGGACTCAACACTGAGTTCAAGAATTTGAGTTTATAGCCCCCGCCCCCATTTTGTTTTCTTTTCCTTTGTTGATTTTGATTTGCCTCACTTGTTTTTTTCTGTTTTCAGATGCAACTGCTCATCATTCTGTTATTCACACCCGCTTGAGACAAATTGTTTGTTCCTTAACTTATCCCACTATCACTGTCTTCAGTCAGCACACTGTCAATTCTTTTATCACCCAATCTCACCTGCGTTAGAATCATAGAATCCGTACAGTGCAGAAAGAGACCATTCAGCCCATCGAGTCTGTACCGACCACAATCCAACCCAGCTCCTATTCCCATAATTTACCCTAGCTAGTCCTCTGACACTAAGGGGCAATTTAGCATGGCCAATCCACCTAACCTGCATATCTTTGGTCTGTGGGAGGAAACTGGAGCATCCCAAGGAAACCCATGCAGACCGGCACGAGGAGAATGTGCAAACTCCGCACACTGACCCAAGTCAGGAATCGAACCTGGGTCCCTGGTGCTGTGAGGCAGCAGTGCTAACCACTGTGCCAATGTGCCACCCGTTCAAAGACCATCCCCTTTGTTCATTTGCCCCACACTCCTTCCTTTAATTTAAATGTTATCTCTAAATTTTCACTATTCTGATGAATGGTCATTGACCTGTAACACACTCTCTCTTTCTCTCTCCCCCTCCACAAGATGCTCTGAGACCTACTGCATACTTCCTGTTCTAATTTCAGGTCCTCAGCATAAGCAGTATTTTGCTTTTGTGTGAACTCTCCAATGTCTTGCTCAGTGGGCCATTGTTCACAATGAGAATCAGTCAGTCATTTGGACACCAAGACTGATGTTGTCTTCACTCAGCACCTGCACATGCAACCCTGTGAGCCAAGGGTCAGTGACTAGGATTTGGACCCTGGCCACTTCTGTTCTCCTGATCTTTTAACCTTCAGAGGAATGAGTTGGGTTCAGTCATGCAGCACCTTCTGTTTCCAACCTACTCAGTACAGACTATCACTGATATTGGACCATTCTGATATTTGCAGGTAATTCCTGCATTAAATTCACCCACTAAAAGCTGCAAGTCAAAAATAGGCAACATCAAAAAGTGAATGAATAAGTGAAAATACAATTCCTTCCCAATCAAGCAACACACCTTCTGATCCAAGCCTAGGATCTTGAATCTGGGTGGGCTGAAACTGAGCACAGCTGCACATTGTGCACTCACCCACCATCTCAGTCCTATCCCCAAGCAGTGCTTTAGCGAGACAAAGCGCAATAAACTGACCAACCCATCTGCTCCTTTAGGTAATCTGGGGGTTTTGGGTGTGTTAGATGATTCACATCTTCTTCCATTGGCAAGCTGGGGAGAGACTACTGCTCAATGACTTCTCCTTTACCAAAACACAATGTTAAAGGCATCCCACTCTTTTAACGTAGGTCATCTTTCCAATATATTATGAACTTCCAGTCAGTACATTAAAAATTAAAATGGCCACCGCAAATCATGTGACTCAGCTTCAGAGCTCCAGACGATCCCGAGTCGCAAGTAAATACCTAAGCAAATATGTACATTCACAGCCCTCCGGAAAATTCACACATCCTTCTGTTCATGGATGGATCATCAACAAAAGAGTTCCAGCCAGCTCCTTTCCGTTTCACCATGGATTAAAGAAACATCAAAATTTAATGGCCGGAACTCTATTATCTGACCCGCCACAGAATCGGAGCAGGCGAGGGTCCAACAATGGAAATCTCCCTTAACCTCGGGCGGGAATTTCCGGTCTCACCCGAGTGTAGCTGCTTCATCCCGCCCAATGTGTCTTAGATGAATGTGAATGAATTCCCATTGACCTTCTGTTGTTTTATGACGGTCTCTCATACAAATCTATACCAGGCAAATTTCTAAGTGCCAGATGACAACAGAGGAGTTGTAATCAATACAAACTACCCCTTTTTTAGGAGAAGGACTTTGAACCTGTGCAAGGCAAATGTTTGAGAATCCAAGGGATTCTGAACGTTCTAAACCAATGCACAGACCACCTTTGATAACACCTCCTTTAACACCACAGGATGCAGACTGGCAGGCCAGAGCACTTCTCATCACTTAGCCCTATCGTTTTCTCCAGTTGTGTTACTCTCTTCTGACTGCATACTACTGCCCTGTCAGCTCTGTGTGGGTCCGCACTGCAGATGAGACAGGACACATCCAAGGAAGGCGAAGGAAAAGTCTGGGGCAAATGGCACGATTTGGTGAGTATAACTATGTCAGGCTGTTGCTTGACTAATCTTTAAGGCAGCTCTCCCAAAATTGGCGCAAGCCCCTAGTGTTAGTGAGGAGGATTTTACTGATTTGCTATGCCTGGTGCCTAGATTAATCCCATCCATTTATTGCCCTTGGTGGCTTGATCTGCTGTATTCAAAGATAACTACATTGCTTTTGCATGTGGACCAGACCAGGAAGATTTCCTTCTCTGAAGGATATGAGTGAACTAGATGGGTTTTTAATGATGATTACAAATCTTTTATTTAAAAAGGAAAGTTTATTTATTAGTCACAAGAAAGGTTTACATTAACACTGCAATTAAGTTACTGTGAAATTCCCCTAGTCACCACACTCTGGCACCTGTTTAGGTCAATGCACCTGACCAGTACGTTTTTCAGATTGTGGGAGGAAACCAGAGCACCTGGAGGAAACCCAAGCTGACATGGGGAGAACGTGCAATCTCCACACAGACAGTGACCCAAGCTGGGAATCAAACCCTGGTCCCTGGTACTGTGAGTCAGCAGTGCTAACCACTGCGCCACCGTGCCATCCCAAATTAAAGTTAATTTAGTGAACTTGAATTTAAATTTCTCGGGTGCTATGGTGGGATTCGAACCCCTGTCTCTAGCTTAGTAGTCCGGTGACATAACCATTATGTTACCATACCCAGCAATCCTATTCACACCACATAAGGCAGCCTAGAGATCATTAACACATTGAGCGGGATGAGTGGAAAACATTGATTGAAATTCTATCCTATTTTCAAAACAAAATCTTAAATCAAGATAGCTACTTCAAATAATAAAATATTGCAAGAGGCATCTCCATGGGAAATTCAGATAAGGAAATGACAGTAAGCCAAAGAAGAAGGCATAACTGGCTTGGGTTGAGGAGGGGGGAAGATGATGGATGAGTGGCCATGTGACTGGAACAATAAGCCCAGAGTTCAAATCCCGCCATGGCAGCTGATGGAACTCCGTTAACTAGTTAACTTCTTTATTCAGGAATGGGTGGGTTATCCTATGCAGACAGGCTAGGCTTGTATCCACTGGAATTTAGAAGAGTGAGAGGCACCTTAATCAAATCTTTTAAGGTCTTGAGGCGTCTTGACAGGTTGAACGTGGAGAGGATGTTTCCCCTTGGGAGAATCTAGAACCAAGTGCCATTGTTTAAAAATAAGGAGAATTTATTTTTTTCTCTCAGAGGGTCATGAATCTTTGGAAGTTTCTTCCTCAAAAGATAGTGGAAGCAGAGGCTCTGGATATTTTTAAGGCAGAGCTGAATCGATTCTTGATTAATGAAGGGGTGTAAAGTTATTGGGGACAAGCAGAAATGAGCTTATAATCAGATCAGCCACGATCTTATTGAATAGTGGAGCAGGCTCGAAGAGCCAAATGGCGCATTCCTGCTCTTAATTGGTATGTTCATAGGGTTTAAGTTACTCTCATATTGCTCAATCTCCCTAAGTACTCTATGAACGGCATGCTTTGTCGGTACAACGCGCAAGAAACAATACTTTTCACTGTGTACTAATACATGACAGTAATAAATCAAATCAAAAAATTCCTTCACTGTTATTTTTTCAAATGAAAATCATGTTATCAAGTAAATCTTCACCCAATAATGCAAGCCATTTTTATTTTGGAAACAAAATATAAACTGAATCTTTCTGCGAGGCTGTCTTACTAAACTGAAGCAATAGGTTTATTTGGAATCATGAGCTTTCAGAGCCTGTTGGACTCTAACCTGGTGTTGTGAGACTTCTTACTGTGCCCACCCCAGTCCAACACCGGCATCTCCACCTCAAACTGAAGCAAGTAAACAAATGCTTTACACCGCAGGGGAAAAGAAATCAGTTCTTCCCTCATTTCTGGGGAAGTGCTGCTGCCTAGCTAATTATTTTAGGTGGACTTTTCTCCTGACATGTGTTGCTACCAAATAAGTCTGATGGGAAGGAAAGTATTGTGTTGTCTCTCCAGCATCTGTCAAAAATCTTTGCCTTTTTACTTCTGAGGAGACCTCAGCCTGTGCACATGTTTTATATTAGGCTGATCCTGGGACTGGAGAAATTCTGGCTCCTTATAAATACTTCATACCTTTCTCAATGATTTGTGTACACCTCCTGTTCTGCGTTGTCCTCCGTCTGTTGGAATGCACATTTGGAATGCACAATGAGCAGCAGTAACACATGTTCTGGCTGAATATCATTTATAAAACATTATATCCACCACTGAAGTACAACTGAATCTATTTCGAAGAGCTGTGTCTTCAGGAAAAGAGTGTTTAAGGATTAGATCGACATAAGCAGAACAGGAATGGGCCATTCAGCCTATTTGACTATTTTCACAGGTCCTGTGCCAATCTATCCTTCATGGCCTCCACTCCAGCTGGGCGGCACGGTGGCACAGTGGTTAGCACGGCTGCCTCACAGCTCCAGGGACCTGGGTTCAATTCCGGCCTTGGGTCACAGTCTATGTGGAGTTTGCATGCTCTTCCCATGTCTGTGTGGGTTTCTTCCTGGTGCTCCAGTTTCCTCCCACAATCCAAAGATGTGCTGGTTAGGTGGATTGGCCGTACTCAATTGTCCCTTAGTGTCCCAAGACATGTAGGTTTGATGGATTAGCCATGGGAAATGTGTGGGGTTACGGGATTAGGGTGGGGGAGAGGACCTGGGTAAAATGCTCTGTCAGAGTTATTCCAACGTGATGGGCCAAATGGCCTCTTCGGCACTGTAGGGATTCATAGAATCATAGAAGCCCTACAGAGGGAGGCTATTCAGCCCATCGAGCCTGTACTGTCAACAATCCCACTCAGGCCCTATCCCCATAACTCCACGTATTACCCTGCTAAACATCCTAACATTAAAGGTCAATTTAGCATGGCCAATCCACCTAATCCACATACCTTTGCTCTGCGGGAGGAAAACAGAGCACCCTGAGGAAACCCATGCAGACACGGGGAGTATGTGCAAACTCCACACATGATGTGAAGGTGCCAGTGTTGGATTGGGGTAAACACAGTAAGAAGTCTCACAACACCAGGTTAAAGTCCAACAGGTTTATTTGTAGCAAACGCCACTAGCTTTCAGAACTGGCTGTTTCTTCGTCAGGTGGACTTTTTTCCTGACATGTGTTGCTACCAAATAAATCTGGTGGGAAGGAAGGTAATGTGTTGTCTCCCCAGCATCTGTCAAAAACCCACCTGACGAAGGAACAGCCAGTTCCAAAACCTGGTGGCATTTGCTACAAATAAATCTGTTGGACTTTAACCTGGTGTTGAGACTTTTTACTGTGCAAACTCGACAATGACAGTGACCCAAGGCCAGAAGTGAACTCGGGTCTCTGGCGCTGTGAGGCAACAGTGCTAACCACTATGCCACCATGCCGCCCATATCATATGCCATGCTCCATGATACTTGGATACTCGAGGTACGTTCTCCCAATTTCTCCATGACCCACAGAGCCAAAAAACCCAAAACATGAGACACATTTACTCCCAAATCTCCTCTGTTCAAAACTGCCTATTTGTCGCTGTTGACACCACCATATGTGCACCGATACATCAGGTATTGGATTCCACACAGTGTTAGATTATTCTCTGTCCATATTTCCCTGACCCTCATTCCTACTCAAATTTTTGTACAACAATTTCAGAAGCTGAAAACTGGTACATTGTCATGTGGCTCCAGTTGGGAATCTGATTCAGTTATGTGGCAAGACTCGGGAAATTGAAGACATTCTCCTTTCAGTTGAGGACATTAAGAGGAGTTTTGAAGTTATGATGTGTTTTGGATGGAGTAAATAGAAAGAACTTTTTTCCACTTTGGGGTGGTCAGTATCCAGCGATCACAGATTTAAATTAACTAATACAAAAAAAAAACAAGTTGAGCAGAATATTTTTATCTAACGTGTTTCCAAGATCTGGAACTCACGCTCTGATAGTGGAAGAAGATTCAATAATAATTTCCAAAAGATAAATGGGACTTACTGAATACTCCCAAGGATCCAACATAGGTATAATAGGCCAAATAGTCTCCCTCGGTGCTATCTGATTCTACAATTTATATCCACAGCTCTTACCTTAATCTCTTGATCGATTTGCATGGATCCCAACTTATCTGTTGCCATCTGTGTTAGTTCCTGACTCCCAGTGGAATAGACAAACTTTCTTATTACACCGTTTCATTATCCTGTCTGGGGAACTGTGAGGAACTAGGAGCCAATGCAGGTGATTCAGATCCTCCCAGCTGACTCATACACTATCATGATCCAGTGAGAATAAAATCTTTCACTTTCTGGCTTTAGTTGAGGCATGTTTACTCTGTATTTGCAACCCTGGTTCCTTCAGCCAGACCAACATACTTATAATTAGTCAAATCATTATGGTTTGATAGATTTGCATTATTTCACCACAAGATAATTTTCGGGAAATACCTTTTTCAAAAAATCAAAACTAATTCAGAAATAAAACAAATGCATAATTTTAACCTGGGGCCACAATTATGATTGAAAGACTGGGCTGAAGGCCTCACTTAAATCAGCTAGGCCCAACTCCCACAGGCAAATAAGAACGTCTGAAATATTTAATTTAATTTCTCAAGAGGAGAGGGGATACCCCTTCTTCCTGGGTGAATCTTCTGAATAGATACAGACAGCAGTCCCTTCGTGGATAATCACTTTCAGCCCAACAATCCAAGGAGTATTGGTGTGGGCCAAGGTGCAACTGCAGTTTTACCATACTCCTTGAGGTGTCACATCATATGACCATCTGCCTCCAACTGTCCTGTCCCCACAAAGCTGCCCTTGACTCCCTGATATATCCATTCTCCTCAGTAGAAACTAGAAGCATGAGTAAGCCATTCAGCCCTTCAAGCCTGCTCCACCATTCATTATGATTATGGTTGATCATCAAATTCAATATCCTGATTCTGCCTTCCCCCATATCCTTTAATCCTTTTAGCTCCAAGAGCTATATCTAATTTCTTCTTGAAATTACACAAGGTTTGGCCTCAGCCACTTTCTGTGGTAGTGATTCCACACATTCACCACTCTCTGGGTGAAGAAATTTCTCCTCACCTCAATCCTAAAAGGTTTGTGATCCCTAATTCTGGACTCCCCCACCATCGGGAACATTTTTTCTGAATCTAGTCCTGTTACAATGTTATAAATTTCTATGAGATTCCTTCTCAGTCTTCTAAACTCCAATGAATATGATGCTAACTGACTTTATTGCTCCTCATATTTCAGATCTGCCGTTCCCGGAATCGACCTGGTAAACCTTCGCTGCATTCCCTTTGTAGCAAGCACATCTTTCCTCAGATAAAGACACCAAAGTTGCACGCAACACTCCAGGTGTGGCCTCACCAACACCCTCTACAATTGCAGTAAAACATCCCTATAACTATACTCAAATCATCTTACTGTGAAGGCCAACCTATAATCTGCCTCCTTTGATCTAATTGGATTATTCTTCATAAAGTTTTCTCCTTCACCAAGTCCAAGATTTTTACAGCTCCTAAACAGAAGAGTTCAAAAAATGTTTTTTTTTAATGAAAATATCATTTATTACCCTGTTTTTTTTTTACATTGCATTGTTCACAGCACAGTTCCTTGAGATAAGTCTTCCATTCCCCGGGCAACGTTGAAGATTAGGAACCCTACCCTGTTTGCCAAGGTTGTTATGACCAGATGAACAGTACTGGCACAGATTAAAAGCTTTCTTGGAGAACTAAGTAGCTGGAAATGCTAAAATTTTTGGCATTAACTCAATTTCAGTGTAATGCAGTCCAATTCATTTTCCGCTGAAGAAAATGTATAAATTGAGAGCAGTGTTTCTTCAGTTGTCTCACAACCTTTGGATTTCTAAAGCTTTTCTAAAGACAGATCTCACTTCCATTAGCTTCACACAACATTAAAATCAAATGTGTGTACTGAATGTCAAGTCACCATCAAGACCCTGCACCATCCTATGCTCTCCCACTCACTCATATAAGAACACACCTGAAAATGTGCTGGTTAAGTGCATTGGCCATGTTAAAATGTCCCTTGGTGTCCAAGGATGCGTAGGTTGGAGGGATTAGCTTGGTAAATATGTAGGGTTACGGGAATAGGGACTGTGAGAGATTGTTGTTGGTGCAGACTCGATGGGCCGAATGGCCTCTTTCTACACTGTAGGGTTTCTATGATTCTATGAATACCAACAATAATAGCTCATCAACAAGCTAGTTGACAGGCGATACAAGCGCCGGAGTGTGGCGACTAGGGTATTTTCATAATAATTTCATTGCAGTGTTAATGTGAGTCCACTTGTGACACTAATAAATAAACTAAACATTTTGATTCTCGGAATGATAATCGATGCAGTGAATCCCCATTCCTGCCATCACCCCTGCCAAAAAGAAAATTAGCCTTATGAGTTTTTGAATGGTATGAAAATCAGGCACTGGATAAAGGGTCTGTTCCACTAAGTTTCCACCCAGGGAGGTCATAAGACAAAAGAGCAAAATTAGGCCACTTGGTCCATCCAGTCAGTTCTGCCATTCAATAATGGCAAAGCAGACTTATTACAGTCAACAAAAGAAAACTGAGTCTCCCTCTCGAGGGCCACTTTCGATTCTATACGTGCTGATAATTTGGTTGCATCTTCTCAGTGAAGTTGGTGCAACTCTAAACTCACAGTTATCTGTGTTCAGATCCCAAATCCAATTCCGAAATTTAGTGTGTCTGCTATGACTGGCACCAACTTTTACAGATGCACGATAGAAAGCATTCTTTCTGTATCACAGCTTGGTATGGCTCCTGCTCTGACCAAGACCACAAGAAACTACAAAAGGTTTGTGAACATCACCCAGTCCATCACGCAAACCAGCCTCCCATCCATTGACTCCATCTACACTTCCTGCTGCCTTGAAAAAGCAGCATAATCAAGGACCCCACGCATACTCTCTCCCATCTTTTTTCATCGGGAAAAAGATGAAAAGGTTTGAGACCACGTTCCGACCAATTCAAGGAAAGCTTCTTCCCTGCTGCCATCAGACTACCTTGCATTAAGCTAGTCTTTCTCTACACCCCAGCTATGACTGTAACACTACATTCTGCACCTGCTCCTCTTCTTCTCCCCTATGTACTCTATGAGCACAGTAAGAAGTCTCACAACACCAGGTCAAAGTCCAACAGGTTTATTTGGAATCATGAGCTTTTGAAGTGCAGCTTCTTCATCAGGTGAGCAGTTCATCACTCACCTGACGAAGGAGCAACGCTCTGAAAGTTTGTGATTCCTAGTAAACCTGTTGGACTTTGACCTGGTGTTGAGGGACTTCTTACTGTGCCCATCCAGTGTAACACCGGCATTTCCACATCTTGACTACTCAGTGAGCTGTATGCTTTGTCTGCATTGTGCGCTAGAAACAATACTTATCATTGCATTCCAAGATATCTAACAATAATAAATCAATTCAACAGAGTGAAGATCTCTCCTCCAGGAAACCTCACTTTGCTACATCCCCAAGTCTAGTAGAATCATAGAATCTGTACAGGACAGAGAGAGGCCATTCGGCCCATTGAGTCTGCACCGACTACAATCCCACCCAGGAACTACCCCCATATCCCTACATATTTACCCACTAATCCCTCTAACCTACGCATCTTAGGACACTAAGGGCAATTTTAGCATGGCCAATCAACCTAACCTGCACGTCTTTGGACTGTGGGCGGAAACCGGAGCACCCGGAGGAAACCCAAGCAGGCACGAGGAGAATGTGCAAACTCCATACAGACAGTCTAGTTGAGTCCCAATTCGGGTTTAAGGCTGCATTAAACACGACTGAGGAAAAAAAGGCCAGTTTATTGACAGGGTTAGGTTCAAACTCACCTCAGTTCTTTAATAGTTGATGTGTGTTCAGACTGATTCAGAGATGATCCACACTGCCATTGTGCAAGCAAACTGCTCTGTATAAATATTGAGGGTGGATCAATGACGCTGCCTTAATTAAGTGGGGCACAGTGGCTCCCCACAGGACTCATTATCACATATTTTGCCGCACTCTGCATGCCGCGCTTAAGTCTGGTGAAAATGTGTAGGAGTGGGAGGGAGGTGGCGGCACAGCGAGATTGCTTGCTGAGACATTGTGTACAATGCTGGGTGGCTACGTGACTGAGGTGCTGCGACCAAACTCATTGTCTAGCCACAAGAATGAAAGGCGTCTTGATGAGAGACCAGCCGATTCCCTTGGATCAGGGAGGATCAATGCCTTCAAAAAAGGAGTGAATTAGATTGGAGTACAACCAAAAGAGTTTGCAACTAAACTGCTTCAGTTCTGTGGGTATTTTTGCCATTTTCCCTCAACAATTTGCTCCTTTTCTCCCCTGTCCTACAACCCAAATACAGTTTGACAGGCGTTTCAAACAATTTCCAATATTCCTGTGTCAACTTTGATAGTACAAGTTGCTCGGCTATACTTTTTAATTTGATTTGATTTATTATTGTCATCTGCATTGGGATACAGTGAAAAGTATTGTTTCTTGTGCACTACAGGCAAAGCATATCGTTCATAGAGAAGGAAATGAGGGAGTGCAGAATGTAGTGTTACAATCATAGCTAGGGTGTAGAGAAAGATCAACTTAATGCAAAGGTAAGTCCATTCAAAAGTCTGGTGGCAGCAGAGAAGAAGCTGTTCTTGAGTCGGTTGAGTCGATACATAAGAACATAAGAACATAAGAAATAGGAGCAGGAGTAGGCCATCTAGCCCTTCGAGCCTGCCCCGCCATTCAATAAGATCATGGCTGATCTGTTGTGGCTCAGTTCCACTTTCCCGCCCTCTCCCCATAACCCTTAATCCCCTCTCTTATCAAGAACCCATCAACCCGCTTCTTAAAAATATTTAGCGAGGCAGCCTCCACCACTTCAACGGGCAGAGAATTCCAGAGATTCACCACCCTTTGAGTGAAGAAGTTCCTCCTCAACTCCGTTCTAAACCGCCCCCCTTTTATCTTGAGGCTGTGCCCCCTAGTCCTACTGTCTTTTTTGAGCGGGAAGAGTCTCTCCACCTCTATCCTATCCATCCCATTCATCATCTTATACGTCTCAATGAGATCTCCCCTCATTCTTCTAAACTCTAACGAGTACAAGCCTGATACATATCAAGTCTGATACATATCAGACTTTTGTATTTTTTACCCGACGGGAGAAGGTGGAAGAGAGAATGTGGGGTGCTTAATTATGCTGGCTGCTTTGCTGAGGCAGCAGTAAGTGTAGACAGAGTCAATGGATGGGAGGCTGAGTTTGTGTGATGGATTCAGCTAGATTCACAATCTTTTGTAATTCCTTGCAGTCTTGGGCAGAGCAGGAGCCATACCAAGCTACGATACAACCAGAAAGAGTGCTTTCTATGGTGCATCTGTAAAGGTTGGTGAGAGTCATAGATGACATGCCACATTTCCTTAGTCCTTGCACAGATTTCCTTGCATAGGTTTCAGAGCTCGATTCCGATATGCAATGTGAGAGCAAACTACATTGGACAGCAGTTAAAAGCTGAACCTTATCAAGTTCTTTCTGATCCTAATATGGGTGGGTAGAATTCATCATATGCTGTTCCCCTCAGATCAGATCAGAATCTAGGGTGTGCTGATTGTAAGAAAACCCACCTATTTTACATTCCATTTCAGTCAAATTCTAAATGATTCCCTTGATCTCTGCATCTTAACTACTCCCCAGTCTTCCACCAAGGCAAGCACATTTAAGAGTCCATGTCTGAATGTTTCCTCCGGATGCTCCGGTTTCCTCCCACAGTCTGAAAGACAGGTTAAGTGCACTGGCCATGCTAAATTCTCCCTCAGTGTATCCGAACAGGCGCCGGAGTGTGGCGACTAGGGGATTTTCACTATAACTTCATTGCAGTGTTGACATAAGTATACTTGTGACTAAAAAATACATTTTAACTTATTTTGAAGTCAGCACAGGATTCGTTCACTAAGCTGCTTTATTAAAAAAAACTTGACATACATGCTTAAGCAAATTGGGTGGAAGCCTTCTGGTTCTGTTTTTCTTGCATTTTGACCCCTTTGCAGCTCTCAACTCCTGTTCCCTGTGCCCCCCCCCCCCCAATGTTGTTAGCTCACACTGGGCAGGGGGAAGAGTTCTCACAGCACCTTCTGGTACCTTATCCAAACGCGTCTCTCCTCAGAATACCACAGCTGGACAGTATCCGTAACCTGACTCCACACAACAGCTGTAGATAGCTTTCCCCGGTGGCAGAGAATTTCCCGCAGTGTTGCTGAAAGGCTGTGGGAAGTTTGCAATAAACAGACACGATGTTCTGTGGCAAAAGATAATGAAAACTACTAAACACATGTCTTGACATTCCAAGACTTTACAGCATTGTAAAAGGAAAGAATGAATCTACGTTCTTGTAGTACCTTTTGGAATGTCCCAAAGCATTTCACAGCCATTTAATTATTTTGAAGTGTAGTGCTGAAAATTTTGGAAATGCAGCAGCCAATTTACACATAGCAAAGTTCCACAAACAAGTATGTGTTTGATATGTACTCTTGTATAAACAGTTTGTAAAGGTCAGAAGCTCACAGAATCATAGGATTCCTACAATGCAGAAGGAGGCCATTCAGCCCATCCAGTCTGCACCGACAACAATCCCACCCAGGCCCTATCCCCAGAACCCCACATATTTACCCCGTTAGTCCCTCTAACCCGGGACACTAAGGGGTAATTTAGAATGGCCAGCCAACCTAACCTGCACATCTTTGGACGGTGGGAGGAAACCGGAGCACCCAGAGGAAGCCCACACAGATACAGGGAGAACATACAAGCTCCACACAGGCAGTGACCCAAGCTGGGGATCGAACGCAGACCTCTGGAGCTGTGAGGCAGCAATGTTAATCACAGGCCACTGTGCTGCTCAAAATTCCAACAACTGCCGTGGTGGGATTCAAACCCAGGTCTCCAGAACATTAGCTAAGTTTCTGGATTAGTAGCCTGGCAATAATACCACCAGGCCATTGCCTCCCCGTGGGCACACTCTTACGACACATGTTTAATTCTGCCACGCTGCCTGTTACAGACAGGTAGACGCAGGCAGATACAGCTGTGTAATATGGCCCCCTGGTAAACTTACACCTAACATATTAGTTCCTATCTAAGTAGTTCCTAGCTATTTACAGATAATAGAAGATATAACCATGTTGATGATCAGAAGGTCTGCTTTAGTGGGATTCCATGAGCAGCAATGTGAAAATGACCAGATAACTTTTTTTTAGTGATGATGGTTGAGGGATGAATGTTGGCTAGGACACTCGTAAGAACTCCCCTGCTGTTCTTGGGAATAATGCCATGGGGCCTTTTACATACACCTACTGGGTCATATGGAGTTCTCAATTTCATTTTGCATTTGAAAGACAACACTTCTGCAGTATTGAAGGAGTGCCGCCCTAAAGTGCCAGCCTTTATTTTGTGCTCAGGTTGCCAGAGCGGGTACATGAATCCATGGCAGACTCTGGGCGAGAGTGTTACTACTGAATCAGTGCTCATTCAGTGATATAGAAAAACAGATATTGAAAGACAAAGTAATTTAAGGAGGCTGCTGCAGACAGCAGGGAGATTGCACGGGACTTGACGGAGCCCTCCACAGCAGGCTGGACGGTGAGCTGGATAATTGTGGGAAAGGCTGTGCATTCCATTTCCAGCGGGAAAGCTGTTGCCCCATTTAGTCGGCAGTGGGAATGAGCAAATGTGGGGAACCCAACCAATGACTAATTAGGCACATTATTGAACCACTTAAAGGCCATTATCCCGGAGCCCACTGGGATTTAGTGATGGCTCAAGGATGCTCCTAATCTCGCATGGGTCTCTCATGCTTTCCTTCCTGAAGACCACCCAGTAAATTCCATTGGGATTGCCAGCGGCCTCTCTCCAGGGGCCCTTCTTTCAACAGCACCTGATTGAGAGTCCCAGCTACATGAGTGCAATGCCTGCTGTGAGCCACTCCACTGCCTTGCATCCAAACTCCCTCACCCCTCATCATCGCGCCCCTCTCTGCGACCCCTACCCTGCCCATACTCAGCGGTCTCCAGGGGTCCCGCAATGATACAGAGTGAAGGCTTCATTCTATGACCAGCAGTGGCCAACAGCCTGTATGGTAATGCTGCATGCCTCTGTCTGACCAGCAGCTCTCAGGAGGCGGAAAGGTGGAAGGTTGGGGGGAGGGTGAATCCCGTCCCACTGCGATTTCATTCTGTGCGCTGCCCAATGCCGCCCACTTAAGAGCCTGGTTGCACTTAAATAGGTCGGGTGCCCATTGGTCTGGTGACACCACTTTCCCATTGATTCTCCCATCACTTCCAGCCATGGTAACGGGAAGGTCAACTCTCCTGGCCAACCAGAGGGAGCAGAAAACAAATTAGTGTCAAGAAAAATGGAGTGGCTGAGAAACAGTAGAATGGAGGGATTTGACCAGCAAGACCAAAGACCCTTGAGACAATGCTATACAAGGGACAGAACTGAGCCAGAAAGAAGTGAGAGAACTATGGTACTTTGCCATGAAGGTTTGGATTAATTGGAATCTGTGAAAGGCCAATGAGGACGTAATTTTATTAAATATCCCAGAGATGAAGGAGCCCTAGATTGGATCTCAAGACTGGCAGACAGGGGACGAACACACAGAGAGGGATTATCCAGCCGTACCCGCCCCGAAACCGGAAAATCCAGCCCGAGGGCAACGGACCTTTATGTGACCCACCCCTTACCCGCTCCGATTCCTGCAGCGAGCGGAATGGGAAAATTCACCCCTGTGTAAATGTTCTGGAGTTGGGAAAATGTTATCAAAAGAGGAGGAGAGATATAGGGTGGAATTCTCCGGCCAAACTCGTCTAAAAGCTGGAAATTCCCGCTCGCCCATCGATGGCATTACACATTGTCCGTAACCTGTCCGCTAAAATTCCAGTGGTGGGCGGGGATGAGAGAATTCCGGCCATAATTTAAAATATGCTGGATTTTTTTGTTGTCAAGAAATGACGGGACTTGGTATTAAAAAATGTCAGCGTGGCTATAAAAAAAATGGAGCAAACCTGAATGACCCAATCCCTTATTCCAATGGCAAGAGGGGTGAAATTGGAGGTGCAAGTGGGAAAGAACCAGACTTTTTTTCATTCAGGCAATAGTCATCATTTCCACTGGCTTCTACCATCTGGAACATCAAAGTGTTGTATTTTTTCCAACAGAGAAGCAGCCATTTGTTTGCCAAGGAAACACAATAAAAGTCACTCAATTAGTAGAGACAAAAAGACAGCTGTTTCCTTGTACTGTCCGGTGTTGCTTTTGGTGTACAATGTTAACCGGTTTTAAACAGCAATGTTCCATCATCTGAAATTTTAGTTGGAACATGAATTCTACTCATGCTGGATTGGCGAGGTTGGATTGGTACGATAATGAGTGCCAGTCTACCATCTCTTGGAGCTACCACCGTGCTTGTTCGTTTTGTAACTCTGGATAAATAGCATCAACCCAATTTCTATTAACTTTTCTCCACAACTTTACAGTGGTCTGTAATTATTCTTTGTTCAAGGGTCGGTCAGTCACAAGGGGACACAAGTTCAATGTGAGGGCCAAGAAGTTTAGGGAGGGATGTGAAGGAAAACCCTTTTCACCCGTAGGCTGGTGACAGTCTGAAATGCGCTGCCTGGGAGAGTGGTCGAGGCAAATTGCCTCACACGTGTTAAAAAAGTACCTGGATGAAATGGGATTAGGTGGGGGGTCAGGTGTTTCTCACATATCAGTGCAGACTCAATGGGCTGAACGGCCTCTTCTGCACTGTATGATTCTGTTTGAGAAGATTTGTTCATAGACAATGACAGACTGCATTGTATTCCACCATGAAAAGCCAAGACTATTGTAATGTTTTAACTAACAGGGCGAGTAGATGCAAGATGAGGAAAGGAACAGTCTCATTTTAATCTTTTTACCCCCAATTCCATTCACTCTCACCTCCCCTTTTCTGTAACCTCCTCTAGTCCAACAAGCCTCGGCGATCTCTGTGCTGCACTAATCTGGGCCCTTTGTACATCCCTGATTTTCATCACCCTACCATCCAGTCAGTATTCATGCTTCCAGCCTGCTAATCCCTGGGTTCTGCAATTCCCTCCCAAAATCTCACTTTCCTACTTTAGCACACACCTTAAAACCTCTGACCAAACTTTTCATCACTTCCCTTGATATCTCATCATGAACTGCAAGTCAACATTTGTTTGATTGTGCTCCTGTGAGTGTGGCACGGTAACACAGTGATTAGCTCTGCTGTCTCACAGCGCCAGGGCCCCAGGTTCAACTTCTGGCTTGTGTCACTGTCTGAGTGGCGTCTGCACATTCTCCCCGTGTCTGCGTGGGTTTCCTCCCAGTGTTCCAGTTTCGTACCACACCCCAAAAATGTGCGGGTTAGATGGATCGGCCATGCTAAATAACCCCTTAGCTAGGGTAAATACATGGGGTTATGAGGATAGGGCCTGGGCGGGATTGTGATTGGTGCTGAAGGGCCTGGTTCTGCACAGTAGGATTCTATGTTGAGGACCTTTGGTGAAGTCCCGTTAAAGTTCCTCCATTAAGTCGAGTTGTTATTTTGAAGGCACTAACTCCTATTGAGCGTGGTTTCTGAGACACTTTCCAGTACCTCATCTAATTGCTCAAACTTTGTGCAATAGGATAAATCATGAGTGCTGTTGCATTGTTCAACCATAGACAGTTCAATCCCTAACCCGTCCACGGCTAACTTGATAGTAATCTAACCTTGAATGAGGAATTAAGAGAAAACTGGTGTGATTGTGAAACCATTTCAACTATTTGCTATGTGAGGGTGAGACCTGCTACATTCTTGGCCATAAATGTTTTTGAGCCCATTGGCTTGCCTTGATCTTCCGAGCTATCAGCTGTAGCGCAGTGTATCATAATATCATTACAGTGCAGAGGAGGCCATTTGGCCCATCAAGTCTGCACCGATTCTCTGACAGAGTACCTTACCCAGGCCCTCTCCCCCTCACCCCATCCTGCAACCCCACGCTGGTGCATTTGAATCAGAAGATTGTAGACGCGGGCAGATAATCTAGGCTGACAATCACGGTGCAGTTTTGAGGGAGTGCTGCTCTGTTGGAGGTGCTGTCTTTCAATTGAAACATTAAATGGGAGTCCTGCCTACTCTCTGACATCGACATATATGATCTTTTGGCAGAAGAGCTGGCAAGTTCTCCCCATTGGTCAACATTGGTCTGTGTGGAGTTTGCACATTCTCCTCGTGTCTGCGTGGGTTTCCTCCCAGTGCTCCAGTTTCCTCCCACTGTCCAAAGATGTGCGGGTTAGGCTGATTGGCCATGTTAAAATTGCCCCTTAGTATCCTGGGATGTGTAGGTTAGAGGGATTAGCGGGTAAATGTGTAGGGATATCGGGATAGGGCCTGGGTAGGATTGTGGTCAGTGCAGACTCGATGGGCCGAAGGGCCTGTTTCTGCACTGTAGGGTTCTATGATTCTATGGTTTAGCCCCAAAAATAACCTCTGGAAAGGTCATGATGTGGCCATTTTTCTGAGACTTTACTGTGTGTAATCTGACTGCAATGCTTCCTACATTACACCAGTAAATAAATTTTAAAAGTACTTTTTATTGGTTGTAAAGCACTTGGTGATATCCTGAAATTCTGAAAAGTACTATTTTTCCTGATGGAGATGGTGCCTTTAATATCTGCACAGATGCGTTAATATTTCCATCTGGGCCCAGGACTGAGTAAACCATCATAAATTAAACTTGAGGGCTTCTACGCAGCCAAGATCAGTGTATACGGATACACGTGACAATCATAAATGAAATTTTTTTAAAAACTGCAGTCAACTTGGTCCTGAATCAATCCCACAATGCCATTTTTTTTAATTCATTCTTGGATCGCGGGTGTCACCTGTAAGGTCGGCATTTATTGACCATCCTTACTTGTCGTGGGCAGGTGGTGGGGACTCATTTTCTTAAACTGCTGCAGTCCGTGTGATGGAGATGCTCCCACAAAGCAGTGGTGAAGATCAAGGTGTACAGTTTTGGTAAGAGGAGGTACATTTACCACAGAGGGGGTGGAACAAGGTTCACCAGTCTGATTCCTGAGATGGCAGGGATTGGGTCAACTGGGCCTGAATCGGCATGTCAGCCAAGACTCGCACCAGCTTTTACAGATGCACCATGGAAAGCATTCTTTCGGGTTGTATCACAGCTTGGTATGGCTCCTGCTCTGCCCAAGACCGCAAGAAACTACAAAAGGTCTTGAATGTAGCCCAATCCATCACACAAACCAGCCTCCCATCCATTGATTCTGTCCACAATTCCCACTGCCTCGGCAAAGCAGTCAACATAATTAAGGCCCCCACGCACCCTGGACATTCTCTCTTCCACCTTCTCCTGTCAGAAAAAAGATACAAAAGTCTGACGTCACGTACAAACCGACTCAAGAACAGCTTCTTCCCTGCTACCATCAGACATTTGAATGGGCTTACCTTGCATTAAGTTGATCTTTCTCTACACCCTAGCTATGACTATAACATTACATTCAGCACTCTCTCCTTTCCTTTCCTATGAATGGAATGCTTTCTCTGTATAGTGTGCAAGAAACAATACTTTTCACTGTATACTAATATTTGTGACAATAATAAATCAAAGTATTCACTGGAATTTGGAAGAATGAGGGAGGATCTAATTGAAATGTATAAAATTCTGACAGGGCAGCACTGACTGGACATGGGGAAGTTACTTCCTCTGCCTGAGGGGTCTAGAATGAGGGGTAACCGTCTCAGGATACAGATTAGACCATTTAGGACTGAGATGAGGAGAAATTTCTTCACTCAAGAGGGTGGTGAACCTTTGGAATTCGCTACCACACAAATCACTGAATATATTGAAGGAGGAAATAGATTTCTAGACTTTAAGGGGTCGATTCTCCAGGGCTGCTAGCCCTCAGTGGGAATCGCGTGGCCATTGAATCGCGTGTCAGGGTCAAAATGGGAATCATGCCAGTCGTCAATACATGCCGTGTTACTGTGGCAATGACACCCTAGTAGTGACACCGCCAAGCCAGCAGGAGAAGCGGTGTCTGCCTCTTTGATGGTTGAAAGCTAGCTCTGATGCAGGTATGCAATTCTGGGATAAGTGTTTGAAGAAGACTCATTATGGAAGAAAAACAGTCAGCCAAGGTCTTCAGATCAAAGAACAAGCCTGTTTATATATAGTGTTTAGAAAAGAGGAAGTCAAAGTTCCTGCCTGCTGTTTAATAGTCTCAAACTTTCAATCAGAACAAGCCTGTTTATAAACATTATATTTCAGAACAAAAGGAATTACTTGAGAATATACTCAACCACAAAAAGAAACAAAAATAAACAAAGCTCCTGCTTGATAAGTCTTAAGCTGTCAATTAATAGGCTAGTGAAAGGTACTGGAGCATGAAATTGAACAGAAGCAAAGCATTTCAAAGCCTTTGAGCTTTCCAGGAAGGCTCAGAGACTTGAAAAAAAATGCAGTGTTAAAAGAATGGGACAGAGTGAGCAGCTGTGGTGAAAATAGTAAGTTCATGAAGCTTATAGGAGTGCATCAACAATTAACTAGTTGAGCTGCTCTGGGGCTGTCCATCAGGGTAGTTAGAAGTGGCCAGGCTGCATTTGCTGCTCATCCAGGCCTAAAGAAGGGAACCCCCACCTCCCCCAAAACTGACCATTCCTGTCGGTCAGGGGACTTAAGTGGTCTATTCACACCTGGGGCTTTTGAGAGAGCGCAATGGCAATCCTTTCTGTAGAATGGAATACTGTTGTGATTTTGGTGGCTTCCAGGTGTCCAGATAGATATTAAGATATTAATTAATATATCAATAGACATTAAGGTGACCAGGCCACTTCAAAGATTTTACAGTACACAGACAAGAATGAAGGTTTTGAACAGAAACTGCCAATGATCACCATGCCAAGAGGGATTCCTACTTTTTCAAGGGCAAGAAAGCGCAGTGCAGCCACAAGTCCTGCATTCCGGGGAAAAGTCTTGAGGTCAATCCCTATGGCCAGTTCAAACCCATCCAACTACCTGGTTCTTTGGGGAACCTTCTGTCAGCAGCCTGGCAGCAGCAGATGGGCACAGCACTTAACTCCTTGCACCCCACCTCTGTGGGTGTGGGTAGAGGCACCTTTGTGCCTGTGTGGTGTGTGTGTGTGTAGCGGTGGTGGGGAGGAAAGGGTGGGGGGGGGAAGAGGCTGAGAGGGTGGAGAGGTGATCCATTATGTTAGAGTTCGGGGTGACAATGCCCCTCTGTGCTGAGGGATTGGGGCCGTGCCCCTTGTCAGCGGGGTGTCGCTATGTCTGTAGTGGGAGGTTTGGGGCCTGCCTCTGAATGTTGAGCTCAGGGCACCCTATAAAATCAGCGCCCCGATCTCTGTGAAGCCATTTTGCCAACATTTACATTGTAAAGGTGGCTAAATTACACTGTCAGCACCAGCGAGGGACACTCCGGTTTTTCCGCTGGCCGGAGCGCTTAGAAAACAATGGGAGGACTGTGTCCTAAAGGTGTGAAGGGGAGAGAGCAGAAGCATGTTGTTGAGATAAAGGCAGAACAGACTCGAGGGGCCAAATAGCCTATTCCTGCTCCTATGTTTCTATAATTATGAGCACAGGTTGGGGATTGAAATTAGGCACCTTCCAAATCACCAGCCAGTTTACAATGAAATAATTGGAGGAAAGCAGCGTGCATTTTATATGAACCTTTGCCTGTTATTAAAAGCAAGGTGAGTGAAAAGAACAAACATTTGCAAAGCAGCACAAACCCGAGGCTCCAAGCACCAGGGTAAATCAGTTCACGCATCCACTCTAATCTGTTCCCACAAACACTGCATCCCCACCACTCTCCACCCCTACCCCCTGCAAAAGAGATGACAGTTCACTTAAAGCAAAGAAAATATTTGCGGAAAATAAATCAATAAAGAAAGATGGCCAGGACATTCCAAAAACATTAATGAAGTCCTTCAGTTGGGATCACAGCTGTCTAAACAACATGGTGCTAATCTGTACAAAGAACCACGGACTGCAGCAAAGGCACTTGATGAAGCATTTCACTCCGTCTGAAAATGACAGTCGGCAGAATGAGCGGAATAGGAAATACAGCTGTTCTTCCTGAGTAAATAGGCAGCTTTCCGCTCGCCCACTGAAATCCATCTCGCGCAACCTCCTGTGAAAGGAAGATGCCAAGAGTGGCCCCATGCGTATCCAGTTAAAAAAAAAGGGTCCTACAGTCTGCAGCCCTCGCAGGTTTTACCCAGTGCCACCTCGCTGAAGCACCTCGTGGGTGAGCAAGATTTTCCCAGATTGCTAGCATGCTCCAAATATTTACGGGATTTTGCTAGAATTAAGGGAGATAAGGGTTCCTCTCCCCCTCACGTTTATGGGTACAATCCAGTAGATATTTGCCTCTGAAACGTGGGAGGGTGGCAGCTTCTCCACGGTGGCACAGTGGTTAGCACTGCTGCCTCACAGCACCAGAGACCTGGGGTTCAATTCCGGCCTCGGGTGACTGTCTGTGTTGCACATTCTCCCCGTGTCTGCAAGGGACTCCTCAGGATGCTCTGGATTCATCCCATAGTCCAAAGATGTGCAGGTTAGATTGATTGGCCATGATAAGTGTCAGGGGGATTAGCGGGGCAAATACTTTGGGTTATGGGGATAGAACCTACGAGATTGTTGTCTGCGCAGGCTCGATGGGCCAAATGGCTTCCTTCTGCACTGTAGGCATTCTTTGATTCTTCTATTCTGTGATTTCTTATTCTTCCCTCTTTTGGCTCACAATAATGAGTTTCCTCCGGTGCTAATGAACAGCAAATGGAAGGGTTTGGAGATCACAGCTTTCAAAAGATTTACTCAATGGCCAACTGCACTGTATTGTATGGTATTGAACCTGACTGAACAGAGCAAGAACATGGCTTTGGCCCCTGCCATTTATTAACGGATACCCAGTTGGCCAAACTGAACTCAGTGATGGTAATGGGGAGCTGGGAAAAATGAGCCAGACCTACCATTTCAGTCTCAATCCTGGCTTTATGGCAGCACTCTCGCAAGATTAAGTTTGAAGGCTGTGGTTTCAGACCCCACAGCAGATACTTGGGGCTGAATTTTACACTGGGGACGGGGCGGAGGGGTGGACACAGGCCTCCACTTAGCCAACTCACTTCACAGCCAGTTAGTGGCCGACAGGCCATTAATGAACTTGAGGAGGACCATTTGCCCTCAGCAGTGAGGAAGTCCCACCTACTGGAGTTGCTGCCAACCCCAGCTGTGCCACCATAGCTGGCACCATGACGAGTCCCAGAGGGAAGGGAGCAGGACCTCAGAGGGGTGAACAGATCAAGAGTGGAAAGGGAAACATGGGCACAGGAGAGTGCCTCGGGGGAGGGCTGCTTCTTGTTGGCACAGGGGACCTGAAAGGGAGGTCACCGCAATCGTTGCCCAACCACCAGAATACATCTGGCCAGCCTCCCATACTGCACGTAGTGAGAGGCTGGCACAACAGCGAGGGGGACATTTGATGCCTCCCCTGCCCACGGTAAAATTGCAGCAGGATTGAGAAGGAGGGGGTGGGTAGAGGGTGCAAAAAGTTTCACTGGCATGGCACCCAATTTTGCGGCCATCCCCACCTGTCAACCTGGTCTCCTGAGGCTTGGGGATGAGGGGATAGTGGAGGGTGGGGGAATTTTGCACTAGCATTCTAGCTTTGATGATACAATCAAGACTGATACTGTGTTGTAATGTTCTGCATGGTTGAAGGAGATGAGATGTTAACCAAGATCCCATCTGCCTTCCTGGGTAAGATTTCATGACACTATTCCAAAACAGCAGAGATATACCATGGGCAGCACGGTAGCACAGTGGTTGGCACTGCTGCTTCACAGCTCCAGGGTCCTGGGTTCGATTCCCAGCTCGGGTCACTGTGTGGAGTTTGCACATTCTCCTCGTGTCTGCGTGGGTTTCCTCCAGGTACTCTGGTTTCCTACCACAGTCCAAAAATGTGCGGGTTAGGTTGATTGGCTATGCTAAGAAATTACCCCTTAGTGTCCAGGGATGTACAGGTTAGAGGGATTGGTGGGTATAATATGTAGGGATATGGGGGTAGGGCCTGGGTGGGATTGTGTTCAGTGCAGACTTGATGGGCCGAAGGGCCTCTTTCTGCACTGTAGGGTTCTATGGTATTCTGCCCACTATAGTGGCCAATATTAACCAAAATCACTAAAATAGTCTATTGGGTCATTTATCACATGACTGTATGTAATTTGACTGCCGTATTACATTTAATACATTTCAAAATGTAATTCTTTGGAATGCCCTGAGGATGTGCAAGGTTCTACCTAAATGCACATCTTCCCATAGGACGGAGAGTGCACGCATGAGTGAAGGTTGGGTTAAGACGGGATCAAGTTGGGTGGTGAGACGGCCTACAATCTCCACGCTCGAACAACAGACACTTGGGAGAAGTTACTGAGGCCTATCAGTTGTCAGGGGAAGGAGGAGGAGGCAAATAGTTCTTACAGATTCTTCTCCTCTGACATTTAATGAAATGTTCCATTTGAGCAGGTATTTAGGGCATTTAGCCGGCAACGTATGTGAAACACATTCTTCAACAGCAACCCCAAGCAGAGAAACATTTCTTTTCCATCACTGACACATCTTGCAGTGTAATTGAAATCAATCAGGGGTGTAAGTGGAAACTGCGTGTCACAGGGGGGAATGTCAAGGATTCAAGCAAGCAGCGATGGGATCCACTTTTCCCAGAAAACTTACCGCAAACCGAGATATCAATGTGAGGCACAAAACGAGATTGTACGAAGTGTGTAATCACAAATACGTTCAAGCAAATGACGTGAGGTACAAACCCTGGGGGAGGGCGGTAACACTATGCTCCGCACAGTGACCTTCAGGCCTGAACCGTGTTGTCATGGAGAAACAGGCCCGGCAAAGGTCAGGGGTTGTTTTCACAGGGAGACGGGGAAGGTCGTGCCCTGGCATTCTAACACTCCCCAGCTAGGCGCTGGTTGACCCACTGTCTGACAGATCACTGTAAGAAGTGGGTGAGGCACTTGAGGTGGGGGGGGGGCGGGGGGGGGGGGGGTGCAGGGGGGAATTAATGACAGCGGGGATTAGGAAAGTGCAAAGAATCAAAAGGGAGTAAAATTCATGAAAACAGAATGACAACGCAGAGAAAGAAGTACACGCAGTGCTAAAATCTGAAAATTCCAAGTGCAGCAGGTGAAGACATCTGCTGTCAGAGCTATTTTTTTTTACATTTGCACTCGGAATGCGAGCATCATTACAAGCTGTCTTCTTGAACACCGCTGTCCCTATTCTGGGTGGCTTGCTAGGCCAGGTCAGAGGGTAGTTGAGAGCTAAACAGTTTTGTGCGGCACCTGGGACAACATAAGCCAGTCTGAATATGTATTCTGCCTCAAAAACACTTTGGGTTGGGTTTTTAATGACAATCAGAAAGCGTCATGGTTTTTTTTTTAACCAAAACCAGCTTTCCAGATCTTTTCTTATAAACGAAATTTGAAATCTCAAACTAACATGACTGTATTTGAGCTTTCCTTCTGTGGATTACCAGTTGACGCCACTGGACTTTTGCCGTTGGCCTCTGGGTTACTGCAACACCAGGCATGACCGTGATACTACTGTAGCCAAGCCAGTATTTTTATTGTTGCACCATAAAAGCATCCTTCTCGGGTGCATCACAGCTTGGTACGACTCCTGCTCTGGTCACAAGAAACACAAAAAGTTATGAACAAAAAAACCCAGTCCATCACGCAAACCAGCCTCCCATCCATTGACTCTGTCTACATTTCCCACTGCCTCAGCAAAGCAACCAGCATAATCAAGGACCCCATGCACCCTGGACATGCTCTCCTCCACCTTCTTCCATCGAGAAAAAGATACAAAAGTCCAAAAACATGTACCAACCGACTCAGGAACAGCTTCTTCCCTGCTGCCATCAGACTTTTGAATGGTCTTACCACACATTAAGCTGATCTTTCTCTTCACCTTATCGGTAACTGCAGCACAATATTCTACATCCTCTCCTTTCTTTCTTCCCTATGTACTCTACGAACAGAATATTTTGACTGTATAGTGCCCAAGAAACAATACATTTCACAGTATCCCAATACAAAAAGTTTTTTAAAGCTTCACGTTTATTTATTAGAGTCACAAATAGGCTTACATTGAAGTTACTGTGAAAATCCACTAGTTGCCACACTCTGGCACCTGTTTGGGTACATTGAGGGAGAATTAAGCATGACCAACACACCTGGCCAGCACATCCATAAGGCCATAAGACATCGGAGCAGAATTAGGCCACCCAGCCCATCGAGTCTGCCCCACCATTCAATTGTGGCTGATATTTTTCTCATCCCCATCCTCCTGCCTTTTCCCCATAACCCCTGATCCCCTTATTAATCAAGAACCTATTTATCTCTGTCTTAAAGACACTCAATGACCTGGCCTCCACAGCCTTCTGCGGCAAAGAGTTCCATGGATACGCCACTCCCTGGCTGAAGATATTCTTCCTCATCTCTGTTTTAAAGAATCGTCCCTTTAGCCTGAATTTGTGCCTTCTGGTTCTAGCTTTTCCTACTAGTGGAAACATCCTCTCCACGTCCACTCCCGTCTTTCAGACTTGTGGGAGGAAACCGGAGCACCCAGAAGAAACCCACGCAGGAATGGGGAGAATGTGCAGACTCCGGACAGATAAGCCAAGGCTGGAATTGAACCCGGGCTCTATGACGCAACAGTAATAACATAAATCAATTCAATTAAATAAACATCTTTCTTCAAGACACCCCTGTGCAGGTGCACCTACATGGACTGCAGCAGTTGAAGAAGTTGTCCCACTATCATCCCTCAAAGGCTAATTAAGGATGGGCAATAAATGCTCTCCTGGATTGCCAGCAATTCCTAGCTTCCACATAAATGAATAATAAATTGATTATCTCATTCTGCAGTTCGAGAATGAAGATAGTAATAAAATGCTGCATGATCCCTTGCTGTTGGACTTCATGCTGTGCATCAATAACCCAGTAATATTTCACACTAACATGTGAAAGGAAATGTCCACAGCTATTTAGTCTAAACACTTTGCACTTGTCACAACAGGAGCTGCTGAATGGATTGCACGAGAGGAGAAAAAAAAACACATACCTGCATGTGTACACATTATACACCCAGGAGAAAGAAACATAATCAAAAGAGACAGAGATCCACTCTGTGGGAAATGAGACACATCAATAGCTTATCTTCAGGTCTTGTGAACGTGCCATCTCCGGAAGCACCTGAAAGGTGCACAGCAGATGGAAAAGGACTGTAAACTCAGATGCAGATCCAAGCTATTGAAGCTAAAGATAGCACATACTCATCACCCATCAGCTTCACTTTTAAACCTAGCCAAAACAATCTTGACATTCTGGAAAAGATGGCTCACTCCATCTTAAAGATAAATCACATTGACTGTTCTGTGCTTGGTTAAGTGATCCTCCTCTGCCTCCACCTCCCCCCTCCCGCCCTGTCCAACCCCCTCGCTGTCTGCACAGATTCCTGTCTCTGTGTTCACACCTGTTCTGAAAGGAGCTGCCACCTGGCTTTTATAGAGATTCTTTTATTTGCTGGCCGCGGTAACTGTAAGTTTGTAAGTCCAGGCACAATCCGCTGGAGCGAAGTTGGCTGCTATGACTGACTTACTGCAAAATAAAAGCGCGGAGGCTCACAAGGCTAACATTTCACAAAAGGTTTGACTGGTCTGCCACGTGCTTCCTCTTTGTTCTCCATGGAATGATACTGGATAACCAGTACATCCAAGCCTGTGTTTGCACAATGAATTCAACCTCTATTGCACCAAACGAGGGCAATTGGAACTAGCTAGGAGGGCTCCATGGCCGACATGGACCAGTTGGGCCGAAGGGCCTATTTCTGTGCTCTATGACTCTACGATCTCAGAAAATGATGAGGTAAACCTGCCCCTCAATTTAATCTGCTATCTGAAAGACAAATTTTGAAAATCTAACGACTTAAAAGTTTAAGTTTGTTTATTAGTGTCACAAGTTGGCCTACATTAACACTGCAATGAAGTTACTGTGAAAATCCCCTAGTCGTCACACTCTGGCACCTGTTCGGGTACAATGAGGAGAATTTAGCACGGCCAATGCACCTAACTAGCACTTCTTTCTGACTGTGGGAGAAAACCAGAGCACCCGGAGGAAACCCATGCAGACACGGAGAGAATGCGCAGACTCCACACACTCAGTGACCCGAATCCAGGTCCCTGGCGCTGTGAGGCAGCAAAGCTAACGACTGTGCCACCCACAGGGTCAGAGGGTATAATTCAAAATCAACAAGAGACACAGTCCAACGAACATTTTAATGATAACAACAACTTAACGTTTGTAGAGTGCCTTTAATATCATGTTATAAAACAGAGGGGGAATTCCAGAGCTTGGGGCTCCAGCAGGTGAAAGCACAGTCACAAATGGTGAAGCAATTCAAATCGAGGATACTCAAGATGCCGGAATTGGAACAGAACAGATATTTCAGAGGTTGCAGGACTGCAAGAGGTTGCAGAGACTGGCAGAAGTGATGTTGCGGAGAAATTTGAAAACAAGGAGGCAATTTTTAAAAATTCATTCATGGGATATGGGTGTCGTTGGCTGGCCAGCATTTATTACCCATCCCTAGTTGTCCGAGAGCAGTTAAGAATCAACCCCGTTGCCTTGGACCTGGAGTCACAAGTGAGACCAGGTAAAGACAGCAGATTTCCTTCCCAGATGGGTTTTGCCGGCAATCGACAATGGTTTCATGGCCATCCTTAGATTCTTAATTCTGGATATTTTTTCATTGAATTCAAGTTCCACCATCTGCTGTGGCGGGATTCGAACCCGAGTCCCCAGGACATTAGCTGAGTTTCTAGATTAATAGTCCAGTGATAATACCATTAGGCCATCGTCTCCTCTTAAAATTCAGACAATACAGGCCAGCGAGCACGGGGGTGACAGACTGCATTTTGTCAAAGCTGCGCAGTCACGTGGACACTGTAGTAAACCAAACCATCCTGTTTGGGTGGGTCATACACAAACTGGCCCCTTTAAATTACTGCGCATGCACGGAGAGACAAAAAAATTTTTGAACGGTCTGCCGTTTTAACAAACTGACCATGCGGAACAAAATACAATTAGAGAGTAGATTGATGATACTAGTGGGATTTGGCAAGGGTTGGAATGGAGCGGCAGGAGTGTTGGATGAATTCACCGTGTCCGGATGCTAACAAAGACACAACTGAGGCGAACAGCAGCAGACAGGTTGAGGCATGGGTAGAGTAAGGTGATGTTTCAGAGTGGATGTAGGTGGTCCGGGAGATTAAATTTGCTGTGAAGTTAGTTAAAGTTTCCAAGTCATTGATTTTTTGGCACTCAAAGATGACCAAAAGTTGACACGCATTGTCCGACTCCGAGTAATGGGTAACAAACATAAAATCTTGAGCCAAATCTGTACTGATTCGGTAAGAAGACATGGGCTAGGATTTTCCAGCCGCGGTCACCCCAAAATCGGAAAATCCCAGTCAAGGTCAATGGACCCTTGCATGGTATCCCCCCACCCCGCCCGCTACAATTCCCGTGGTGGGTGGGGACAGGAAAATTCCCCCTACAATATTGAATAAAATGTCCCATCTGTGAATTAAGCTAAAGTAGCTGACCTACATTTGACCTCAGTCCTTTGTGCTCATATTCCACGATATATTTATACGTTGAGTGATTGGAAGATATTCATTAAATTCCACTGACAACTCCTGGATATCACATTAAATTGGACTCTGCCTCACCCTTAGCAGCACTCACGTGGAAGGTGATCTACAAAGCAATCCTAAACGTCATCTCAATATTGGCTTGCATGGTCGATTAGACAAAATAGCCTAGCTCCACAAATTAGGCTGAGGAGCGCACTGAGCAATTATAGGATTCCTCTCACATATGGATATGCTTGACTGAGAAACAGAAAGAAAAACTTAGATACATGGTATGTTTGAAATTCAAGTTGTTTGCCAGGCTGGGAGAGTCAGGCTGACTTCAACGACCGATTGAGGTTACAGTATTCATGTAAAATATGGTATGATCTTGTAGAAACATAGAAGAAAAGAGCAGGAGGTGGCCATTCAGCCCTTCGAGCCTGCTCCACAGTTCATCGCGATAATGTCTGATTGTCCAACTCAATAGCCTGATCCTACTTTCTCCTCATAACCTTTGATCCCGTTCACCCCAAGTGCTATTGTACCATGCCTGAGACGCAAATATAAATATACTTGGGGTGACATGATGGCACAGTGGTTAGCACTGCTGCCTCACGGTGCCAGGGACCCGGGCAGAATTCCGGCCAAGGATCACTGTCTGTGTGGAGTTTGCACATTCTTCCCATGTCTGCACGGGTTTCCTCCAAGTGCGACAATTTCCTCCCACGGTTAGGTTGATTGGCCATGGTAAATTGCCCCTTACTGTCAGGGGGATTAGCAGGGTAAGTGTGTAGGATTATGGGGATAGGCCTGGATGGGATTGTTGTTGGCTCAATGGGCCAAATGGCCTCCATCTGCACTGTATGACCTATGAATTCTACGATCCATGATAATAGGATCACGTCTTCCGGATAAACGTGCATACCTCCAGGATTTGAGGTGTTCTCGGCTGTACTCTATAACCTGAAAAGCTTTACGGAGCAGGATTACATTGCTGAGATCAGTGTAAGACAATAGGTACTGTGATGATATGGCTTTCTCTCCAAAATCCAATCTGCAGGGAAACAGTGGCACTGTCTCTTTAACATGATGTAAACCTAGCCGAGTGCATGAATGACTTGGGGATTGCCTGACACAAGAATTCACCAAGCAATGGCTAATACAAGAGTTTCATTCATGTTAGCAAGGGTCTGCTCAACCAACCGAAACTCGGACGGTTTTAATTTCAGACATACCAAAGGCCCTAATTAGGCCACACTGGCTCTCTGTCCTTCCTCCCTGACAATAACCATCTGTAATGTAGGCCTGTGTCCACTCAATGGCCTCAACATGAAGCTGCACATGATTGTCCTTAAAGTGTCTCTGACTGGTTTAAATAATGCACTTCACCATACCCCGAAATTATGTCGTAGATCAAGTTCAGTTTGACAGCACTCATCACGATCGGGTTTGACCTTGTAATCTATCAGAAATGGCCCCTGTAAATAGGTTACCCAGTGCAAGGAGAAATAAAATCAGCCATTAACTCACATGCACAGGTCCCTCATTTAAATTGCTTTGAAAAACTAGCAGTGCCAACCCACTGTGCCATAAGGTTAAAATAATGTGATGGTTGATTACTGTAATTGATAAAAGTTATGCTAATTTTATTACTTTATTTTAACTGTGCTCTTAAATAAATTATGGGGAACAAATTTTTGGGGAACAAATTTTTAGGGAACCACGCCACAGGGATAGGGGTTTGGCATCAGTGGGACTGGAAGATCCCAGCAGCGGGAAGGGCTGGAAAACTTTGGCCTATCATTCTAAAATGATATGATTCTCTGAGAACGAACAAACAAATATTGTACTGAAAGGATTAAAGGGTTCACTTGAAGACTTTGAAACCTGCGTGTATTTCTTTATCTCAAGTCAGGAATCCTACAGCTCTCTGCAGAGTTATTGTGGCTAGACAGTGAGTCATGTTCATTCTCTAAAATTCCCGTCGGATATTCCAAAATCTCAATTTATACAGATGGTTTCGGATTCCAATAAGGTTCACGTTTATAGTGGTACCGTTTGTAGATAGTCGGAGGGATTGTATCATGATTCATGTTCTTGTGTATTCCATTGGAAACAAAGCCCGTAAAAACTTGTAAATATACAGCGACTGGAATCAAATATCTTTCATGGCCTCAGATTGTCCCAAAGAGCTTTAGAATGAATGATGTACTCTGCTGAGGTTTAGTTACTGTTGTAATGTTGGAAACACAGCTGTAAATTTGTGCACATCCAGCTCCCAAAAACAGTGATGTGATAATGGCGAGATAGGCTGACTCAGTCACTTTGTTTCAGGGGTAGAAATTGACCAGGATACTGGCGAGAACTTGCTTGATCTTCTTTGGGACGGTGCTGGATAAATTGCGACTGACAAACCATTTGGCAGTAAAACAATAGCTTTCATTCATATAGTTCCATTGATGTAGTAAAATGGCCTGAGCTACTTCAGTGGAGAATTGCCAAACATGATTTGAGGTCATGGTCTTCCAGGCCCATTTGCAGTGGGCACAAACCCCATTATGTCCGCTAACTCTTGTCAGAGGGCCACATTGGGATCTCCACTGATGGCATCTTAAAATGAGATCTTCCCTGTCCCCATTTGGCGACATAATTAAAAACACACCCAGCGAGGGAGTGAACATGATTACAATCAATTTGAGTGAATTAGGAACCTACTGATGACCATGAAATCATTGGCGATTGTTGGAAAATCCCACCTGGTTCACTGATGTGTTTAGGGAAGGAAATCTGCCATCCTTACCTGGTCTGGCCTACATGTGACTCCAGACCCACAGCAATGTGGTTGACTCTCAACTGCCTTCCATGGACAATTAGGGATGGGCAATAAATGCTGGCCAGCCAAAGACATCCATTTCCCACGAATGAATAAAAAAGATGACAATTCCATCTCTAAGAGCTATTGGTTGTTCGAAATGCCAGCAAATCTCTAGTCCCATTAGCGCCACCAGGAACAGTGGCCACGGCTGGTAATGCACAAGGCCCAGAATTTGCAGCCATGGAGGTGATCCCAGAAGACAGGTGAGTGGAGTAAATTCCAGTGAGGGATTTGGGGTTCATTGAGGACAGAGTGCCCTAGACAGGGCAACTCTCCATGGTGCAAATGGTGCCCACTCAGGATGATGACCCTGCACCCCCCCACCACACACACACACACACACACACACACATCAGAGCCTGCAGAGAGGCTGCCAGAGTGTAACTGGCCATTAGTTGACCACTTTGTGGCCTCAATGGGCCTTGGAGCAGGAAGACAATCCAAGGGGCTTCCCTGCCATTGTTTTAATTGGCAGGAAGAAGACAAAGGGTTCTCAACCCTGTGCCTTTCCACCTTGCTAGGTGCACCTCCCCAACTTTTCCCAGCTCACACCTGTTGGGAGATACTGGAGGGTGGGGGTTGAGTGTGTGTGTGTGTGGGGGGGCACTTAAATTTCACCCAATAGTAGAAATTTTTGTTCATCCAATGATGAGTGTGAAAATTCACCCTACAAATCCTATGACATTATTTTCGGAATAGAGCTAGACCCAAGAACGTGATTCCCCATAGCACGGACAAAATTTTGCACTGCAAAAGGTGTACCTGGGAATAATATTCCGACTTTGTGTTCCCGACAGCACCCTCTGGAAGCTTAGACAGTGCTATAATCTGTTTAGCATGCAGGAAACAATGCTTTTCACTGTATACTAATACACGTGACAATAATAAATCAAATCAAACCTGATCAGAAATTCGGGCGTGGGTGCGGGATATAATGCACCCAATTCTTTGACTGTCTCTGTCATAAACTAGCAGCTCCAATAACTCAGGTTCACTGAAGTTAAGTGATAGGCCCCACATGCACAGACATACATATAAACACAGTTAATGATTACATTCATTGCTGCCAGTCATCTACCAGACACCCTTGGTTGTATAACCCTTTGGCATTTATTTTCTTCAAAAGTAATTATGCTCCTGGCATTAATTGTCCAGAACATTTCTTCTTTCCTACTTCTGCTAATTAATTTTAGAGATCTTATACATTTTCTAACAGAATGAGGGAGGATGTTTGGACGGTGATCATACACTCCGACTTGGTGGTAACACTTTCAATATTGATCTCTTGGATGAAGGCTTATTTGCTGTTTATTTTAATTTTATCACCCATCACTCACGGTTTCAGGCAATAAATCTTGCCGGATAATGACGCTATGGAGAAGCGTTGGACTTTGTGTGTGATCAGGCAGTCAGTGAGTTTCTTGGGGTTTGGTGTCAACAAAACCTGAAACTAATGTTGTAGTTTTTCTTTGTATTCCAACATTTCACATGGTCACGTGTAAGATCGATTGGACGGATAGTCATAGAACAAAAAGGGAGGCAGTTCACAAGAACACAAGGTATAGAAGCAGGAATTAGCCACCGGGCCCTTCAAGCCTGCCCCATCATTCAATATGATAACGGTTGATCTGTGCCGGCCTCAACTCCTTTTCTGCACCGTTTCCCCGTGGCCCTCTATTCCTTGATCTATCAAATATTTATCCATCTCCAGTTTAAGTACTTCTCATGATCCAGTCTCCACTACCCTTTGGGGAAGAGAACTGCAGAGAAGAAATTTCTACACGCCTCAATGTTAACTGGCTGTATCTTTATCTTATAACTGTGTCTCCTTGTTCAAGGCTTTTAGAATCCCTACAGTGCAGAATGGAGGCCATCTGGCCCATCAAATCTGTACTGGCCATAATTCTCCCCAGGCCCTATCCCCATAACCAATGTATTTACCCTAGCTAGCCCCCCAACACTAAGGGGCAATTTAGCATGCCCAATATACCTAACCCACACCTGGAGGAAACTCACGCAAACATGGGGAGAACATGCAAGTTCCGCAGTCACCCAAGCCAGGAATTGAACCTAGGTCCCTGGCTCTGTGAGGCAGCACTGCTAACCACTGTGCCTCCGAGTCACCTGCTGGCTTTCATCATTCAGGGCACTAAGTATAGAAGTTGGGAAGTTATATTGAAGTTGTGCAGAACATTGGTTAGGCCACACCTGGAGTATTGTGTTCAGTTTTGGTCGCCTTGCTGTAGGAAAGATATTATTAAACTGTAAAGAGTGCAGAAGATATTTACAAGGATGTTGCTACAACTCAAGGGACTGAGTTATAGGGAGAGGCTGGACAGGCTTTTATCTTTGAAGTGTAGGAGACTGAGGGGTGATCTTATAAAGGTATATAACTAGAGGGAGTAGGCTTAAGAGGGGAAGAATTAATGGGAACCTGAGGAGTAACTTGTTTACACAAAGGGTGGTATGTATGTGGAACAAGCTGCCAGAGGAAGTGGTTGAGGCAGGGACATTGACAACATTTAAAAAGCATCTGGACAGATACATAGATAGCAAAGGTTTAGAGAGATATGGGCCAAATGCAGACAAGTAGGGTTTGCTGAGATGGGCATTTTGGTCAGCATGGACCAGTGTGGGCCGAAGGGCCTGTCTCCATGCCGTAAATTCTATGATTCTACGGTTCACTAATGAAAACATCTCACTATCAAGCCCCCTCATGATCTTATATGTTTGAATAAGGTCACCCTCACTCTTCTAAGCTCCAAGGGATACAGACTGAGCCTACTTAGTGTCTTTTGATAGGACCTATCCTATTGTCCCATCATAAGAGCTTGACTCCCGGTGGGTGGATGGGACAGTCAGGAGGGCAGCAAAAGAGAAAAAAATAAGCCTACTTCGTAAGGTGTGTCTCTTCTCAGAAATTAGCCTGGTAAATCTTCTTTGGACTGCCTCAACAACACCCTATACAGCTGTCATACAATTAAATAGGCAATATCAACAGCAACTCGCATTAAAAAAACAAACCTATTGCTAACTATACGTCACTGACATTTACGAACACATTTGGAATTTTACTTTGTGGTTGGCGACTACATCAAGTTTAACATCTAATTACATTAACGATGTGTCAGTATGTGGCACAGCAACAATTACGCAACATGCCATTTAGCATGTATGCACCATATATATTGGATTTGATCCCATTTGTCTCATGGCAAAAAGAAAATCGTATTGCATTGCACCAAAGCAATGAACTTTACAGTACCATAATTAGTGTCAGCTACTCTCATAACCTTGTCTCTTGTAATCCAACTGTTTGGAGCAATTCCTCTTCTGTATAATGGGGCTATTGTACAAACCACATTGTGGGGAGCCAGGATACCTTTAAACTGTTCTATAATCCCAGAGAAAATGAGGCTGATACCTGCACGCTTGCTGGTGTCACTCATTCATCTCTCAGTCTCAGCTTTTACAATGAAATGCTGGCCACAGACACCAGGAACTATGATTTTTTTTGTGGCATCCACACCGTGTTGACACACGTTGGCAGGGATTCTCCCATCCCACCCGCCTTTGGAATTTCAGCAGGCGGGTTGCGGAGAATGTGAAATGCCATTGACGGTCGGGCGGGAATTTTCAGCTTTTAGGCCAGCGTGGCCGGAGAATTCTGCCCGTTATTCCTCTCCAGTGAAATTATGCTTCTGGTGATTTGCCATGGACACACTTACAGGATCTCCCTTCAAAATATCTAGCGGTAATGGCACCTCAAATGACTAGGGTTCCTTTGAGGAGGACAGATATCACCTATGCAAAAGGCAAAATGCTGGAAATCTGAATTATGAACAGAAAATGCTGGAAATACTTGGATCTGGCAGCCCCCGGAGGAGAGAGAGAGAGAGAGAGGCAGAGTTAGGGGCTGGAATTTTACAGCTGTTCACATCAGTGGGATTCTCAAGTCCTGCTGCAGTGAATGGAGATTTAGTTGAGCGCCAAACTCATTCTCGTTGGCAGCTCAGTGAGAATGGCCAGAAAATTCTGGCAGAATGTTTCAGAGCGATGACCTAAGCCATACATTAAGTATGCTGGGATTGGAGTGGTGTTCCACTAGCCCAGGGCTACCATTGTGTGAATCCAGTTCACCTACTATTCTTAAAGTGCAAGACAATAAACTGGGGAGGTGATGGCCTAGTGGTATTATCGCTGGACCATTAACCCAGAAACTCAGCTAATGTTCTGGGAACCCGGGTTCGAATCCTACCACAACAGATGGTGGAATTTGAATTGAATTAAAAAGTCCAGAATTAATAATGACCATTAAACCATTGTCGGAAAAACCCAACTGGTTCACTAATGCCCTTTAGGGAAGGAAATCTGCCATCCTTGCCTAGTCTGGCTTACATATGACTCCAGAGCCACAGCAATGTGGTTGACTCTCAACTGCCCTCAGGCAACTAGGGATGGGCAATAAATGCTGACCAGCCAGCGACACCCATACCCCTCAAGTTAACTGAATCCTACAGGGCAGAAGAAGGCCATTCAGCCCATCGAGTCTGCACCGACCAATAACAATAATAACTCTCTGTTATCAACCATGAAGCTGGAAGAATTCAACTTATGAGAACTTATTTCTAACTTTAAAGAAAGAATGATTGCGATAGAGGGCTGCACTCTGGTTCTGAGCCAGAAGGTCGTGAGCTCAATCTACACTCCAGATGTTGGGCGCAAAATCTGTGCTGACAGGTCGATGCAGCTGCAGGGAAGTTCTTCCAGATGTCCCAGCCAACATTTACCTCTCAACCAACATCACTGAGTACATTTTATATGGGCCTTGTTTCAACTAATTGTCACCGATGGGATCTTGCTGGCACAGATTCCCCCTCCGGACTTACATTCTATGCTCTGCTCAACATGGCAGGGAGCCAATTGTAATGACTGCCTGATTTCTTTTATTTAAGTTTCAGACTTCTACGACAAAATTAAAATAAAGAATAAGGCGGTAGTGTTCGCAAATTCCAAACTCTCTCTTTGTAAAGCACAAGTGGAGTGTGACCTGACTTGATCTGATGCTCTGGAGTGTTTTTCTTTCCAATTGGTTTCACACGGCCCAATTAGAATTCTGAATTCCGTTTGGCTTTCAGTTTCTGCCCCCGCAGCTTTCCTGAGGCTAGTTTACCAATGTGCACTCAGTCGTCACTGAAAATAAGCAAACTCAACGTTCTGAGGCTCTCTGTAAGCTCAAGATACCACGCGCATTACACTGAATCTTAAAAGGAGGCCGTTCGACCCATCCTGCTTATGCTAGTCCATTGAGACAGCTATTCCACTCCCCCTCCCCCACCACCCCCCCCCCCCGTCCTGCCCCTTTCACTGTAGCCCTGTAAATAGCACCTTTTCAATTTACATCCCATTTATACGGTGACACACTGATTTGCACTGCCTCCTCACAGCACCGGGGACCCGGGCTCGATTCCCGGCTCAGGTCACTGTCTGCGTGGAGTTTGCACGTTCTCCCCGTGTCCGTGCGAGAGTCCTCTGGGTGCTCCGGTTTCCTCCCACGGTCCAAAGATGTGCGGATTAGGTGAATTGATCATGCTAAACTCTCCCTCAGTGTACCTGAACAGGCACCGGAATGTGGCGACTAGGGGATTTTCACAGTAACTTCATTGTGGTGTTAATGTAAGCCCACTTGTGACAAATAAATAAACTTTAACTTTACTTTCCATTTAAAAATTACTATTGAATCTGCTTCCGTTAGCTTTTCAGGCAATACATTGTCAGAAGAGAGCAATACACAGCACAGAAGATTGTCTCCTTATCTCACCTTGCATTCTCTTTATCAATTATCTGACTCCCTTTGCTGGTTTAAGTTTAAGTTTACCTTTGCAAACCATTTCCCACGCTACTTTCAATAAACTAGAATTGAGCAGCAGCCTCCCACTCTGAACGTTCCCAGTTGGCGGAGCATGTGTCTGAGCCCCAAACGATCTCGTTTCTGGAAGGCAGCGGCAATGATTTACGAGTTGAAATACTGGAGCGTAAAGAGTCAGAACACAGAACACCTGCGAAATCAGATGGTTCTCGGAGCAACCTGTGCCAACCTGAGCTCCGGGATCGTTTACTGAATGTGCACTATTGTTACATGCCCACTGGCGTGTTCCACCTGACTAATGTACCTTGGCCCGTTGTAAAATGTTTGATCATTAACAAAACCAATGTTAATCTCAACTTAACAAGTGATTAAAGCCGTTGAGTTTATTTGATCTGTTCAGATGGTTGGAAACCGCAGTCGACGACAGCAACAATAGAGGTTGTTGTCTGCAATTTCCCACAATCTACACTGTGCCCCTCAGTTAGAAAAAAATTATTGAGCCACTTTGGGTTTGCCTGAAATGGTCCAAAAATCTGGACTGGCAATTGTTCTTTTCAAAGGGCCAGGATGACTCTGAATCCATTTAAAAGTGGCAGACAGAACCCAACTCTGTGGCTCACACCCCTGTTCCCAGCACCAGCTATTTTCTCTGCTGTGCGATAAAGTGTGGATCTTCCATTCCTGTCCCACCTGGCTCTATTGTGAAGGCATTTCATAGCACCATCACAATTTTCATGATCGAGCTCCCCTATGACTTATTCACAGCCCATTAGAAGGGATTATGAACTGGGTTCTGAAACAAAAGACAAATTCAAGAAGCTTTCTCCATGGGCCTCATGCCCCCATCCTAACTCCATTACCTTCCATGCCCTCTGCCAGGCCCTTTCCTGCACTCCCATGTCACCTTCATACCCTCCCTTCTCCTTTCCAAGGCCCCCACGCCCTTCAATCCACCTCCATGGCCTCCTTGCCATCTTCATGCCAATCCACCCAGTATGCACAATGCACAAACCCAATCAGCCATGTAATAACATTGCAGGTGTTGAAATGTTGAGAAAAACATTAATTTAGAACCGTTCTTTCAAAAAAAGACTGCCATTCTTAAAACACTATGAAGGTGTAAAGCGGACAGGGCAATTATCGATTCAGCACCAGAAGCTTTAACCGCTTCATACCTCTTAAATCATAGAATTGCTACACTGCAGAAAGAGGCCATTTGGCCCATGAAGCCTGCACCAACAACAATCCCACCCAGACCCTATTCCCATAAACCTACATATTTCGCCTGCTAATTCGCCTGACACAAAGGGGCAAATCAGCATAGCCAATCAACCGAAACCACACATCTTCCAAATGTGGGAGGAAACCGGAGCACCTGATAAGGGCAGAACATGCAAACAGATGGTCACCCAAGGCCAGAATTGAACCTGAGTCCCTGGCGATGTGAAGCAACAGTGTTAACGACTATGCCACCATCTTATCCAAGTAAGCATTCAGACACTGACAAAGAGATCACAGAAATAAAATAATTTATTATATACGCATAAAAATGTTTATCAAGCAAAGTAAATGCTCCAATCAGTCGTCAAAACAGAACCTCCCTGAGTTGATGTATTTGTGAGCCTTGGAACTCAGCCAAGTATTCACAATGAGCATAGGTGAAGGACCCAGATGTCCAGCCATATGCTTCTGCCGAAATGGCTCTCAGGTGGCCTACTATGAGTGTTTGGATGAGATGTTAAACTGAGGCCCCATCTGTCCCATCTGTTCCACGGCACTATTTAAAAAGCAGAAGAAATCTCCCTCAACCAACATTACTAAAAAACAAGTCTTCATCACAGTACTGATTGCAGAACCATGCTGTGCACAAATTGGCTGCCATGTTTCCTACGTTATAGTGGTGATTTCACTTCAAGTGTAATTAACCGGCTGTTAAGTGCTTTGGGACTTCCTGAGGTCATGAAAAGGGCAACACAAATTCAAGACTTTCTTAGTTTAGAATCTGAAGTGGCAGAAATCATACAGATCTTATGGGTACATCTCTAACCAACATTAGTCAAAACACATGGGAAAGCTAATAACTGAATCCATACATATTGTAATTATTAAAATATAGAATTGAATGTTCTATAAAGAACAACACTCATTGCATCAATAACAAACATTTGACAAATAGGCCTTAGGTTTTCCAATCATAACATGAACAAAAGCAGCAACTTGTATTCATATCATAGTGCCCCAAGGAGCATCACTTAATAGGGAGTTGATGCGGACACAATGGGCCGAATGGCCGCCTCCTGCACTGTAGGGATTCTATGGTTATCAAACAAAATTGACACCATGCCACTTGAGGACAAGCGCTCAACCTAAGGGGGAGGTTTTACAAAGCACCTTAAAGAAAGAGAGAATGGTAGAGAGAGAGAGAGAGAGAAAGGGAGAGAGAGAGAGAAAAAATGAGGAGGAATTCAAGAATATAGGGCCAAGATGCGAGAGAGGGGAACAAGGGGGATGGAGGAAGGGAGGGGAGGTGAAGGCAATGGTGGGTTGAAGTGAAGTGGTGAAGTCCGGGGCAAGACACAAGCAAGTTGGAGGATAGGTTAAAAGGGCAAAGGGGACGGATTTGAACATGAGAATGACTATTTTAAAAACAGGGTGTTGGTGGATTGGTTCATTCCACTGAATTACTGTTGATGTTACAAGCATAAAATCTAGGCCATACAACAGCACAAATAAACCATAAGGAGGCGGATGGGCAAATGTTCCCCTATCACATTGCTGCTTTACTCCATTCAATCCACAGCTGTCTAATTGAACGTCTGGCTCACATTACAATATAATCTCTGTAAAATCCCAGCCTGTCCTAGAAACAGCTTTGAATAACTAGATTTCGGCAGCTTAAAGATCACACAGGGTGAGTGGCAGTGGTGGTGGAAAAGTTGGGGAGGGCATTGTGAGAGTTCAGGAGGATGAGGAAATAGTGGAAGTTATGTTTTAGTTTTATTTTGTTTTCATTTATTTCGTAGTCACAATTAGGCTTACACTAACACTGCAATGAAGTTACTGTGAAAATCCCCTTATTGTCAAACTCCGGTGCCTGTTCGGGTACACTGAGGGAGAATTTAGCATGGCCAATGCACTAACTAGCACATCTTTCGGACTTGTCGGAGGAAACCGGAGCACCCAAAGGAAACCCACGCAGACATGGGGAGAATGTGCAAACTTCACACAGACAGTCACTCAAGTCGGGAATCGAGCCTGGTTCCCTGGCGCTGTGAGGTGGCAGTGCTCACTACTGTGCCGCCCTGTTTTATTTTCCTCCCTTTGCGTTGCCTGTCATGAATCAGCTGACTTCTGCTGAGGGAGAGCAGCACAGCTCTCACTGCCTCACTTGTGGGGAGCTCAATATGTCCCAGGCAAAACAAGCAGCGCAGAATTTAAATGCATCAGTTTACAGTGAGCTGAATTTTGGAGGGTTAATGAAAACTATTTGGTGTGCTTGGCGCATTTTGTACTAAACTTGGTCAGTCTGTCAAATTGCTGGATTGTGACAAGTTTGTTTGTACCTATGTCGGAGTGGCTTTGTGTGAGTTTCAACGCTACGAATGCAGTGTCTGCACCAGCCTCTGAATACCGGGTTGTCATCCAGGGTGGTAACTTCTCCTGACGGACGTGGGGAGAATCTCCTTCCCCACCTGTTCCCTCACACCATGGTCCCCCGCTGCCCACCATTCCCCACCAAATCTAATCCCTACCATCATATCTCAACAGGATATAATGCATCAGTCTCATGACTTGTTGGCATTTTTTAAAATTATTTCCATGGGATATGGATGTCACAGTGTGGCCAGTATTTTTAAAGTCCATTCCTAATTTCCCTTGAGAAGGTGGTAAGCTGACTTCTTGGACTGTTGGTCCAACAGGCATAAAGTCAGAAACTCGCTGCTGTAAAATTACGTTGCAATTGTCCCAACGGTGGGTTAATGGGAGGTCATTATTCCCGCTGGTCGATGGTGTGAATTTTATTTGCATCTCATGAACGCTCATTAAAATTGCTGCCTGCCAGCATCCATTAAGATCATCCAATCTTACATCACATCAGCATGGAACTACATCGGTCTAAAATCCAATTGCTACTGCGTGATGTGCACAAGGCAGTTTTCAGTTCACTAAAGACTTTGAGGTGAGTGGAATAAAGCCTTTCTGGCACAGTGCTGCAATGCTCCTGATACACTATTCACTCAGGGCATGCCAGTTTCTGTCTCCATCTCCATGCTAAGCTGGTCATCATGGCCAGCACCATGTTGCTGAACCCATGGACCCTCCTGTGTCCCTGAATAGGTCAGTCCTGCACCTGGGGTTGGGGAGTACAGGGGTCTCTTTCCCCCTGATGCCAGGTGCCTGTGTCTATCCAGACAGGGCTGTGCTGCAGGACTCAAGCAGCCAATCATAGCAAAGATCCAAAGTTCGACCAGGGTAGGGTGGAGTTCAAGGTGAGGCCCGCAGCGGAGATGACCTGACGAAGACAAAGGGAGAGGCAATGTGGAAGGAGGACTTTGCAAGAAGGTTGGGATGGAGAAGAGTGAGGGCTCATGCTGGCAGGCAGCAGGGCAAGTATGTGGATGAAGAAGGCAAACAATGGAAGGCAGGGGGAGGACCGTGGAGAGGGAAAACCTCATGAACAAAAGTGGTGCAAGGGAGGCAATATTGTTTTCTTGAAGGGGATACACAAAGACTCCTGATGTGGTCGTTAGGGCCCCAAGTGAGATATGGGTGCCTCACATGAGATGGGCTCAGGTGGAGTTTGGTTCGAATCGAAGAACTGACTTCTTGAGGTTGTTAGCCTTTTTCCTCTGGGTTGCTGACATTCGGCACTGTCTGGTGAAGACAGGTGGACTGGAGAGAATGCTGGTGTTCCCATGCATCCGCTGCCCTTGTCCTTCTAGGTTGAAGAGATCAGGGGGGTTTGGAAAATGCTGTCAAGGGAGCCTTGGTGAGGTGATTAGCAGCGGTGTAGAAATCAGATGTGCCATACTTTGTCTCTAAGTTAACTTTATCTGTATAGAATCCCATCTTTAAATAAAGAACCCAATCCTTGTGTATGATTGGTATGCTTATGTTGAATAGAGCAGAAGGTAACAAATGCAAGAGGTTGCTTTTAATCCAATATGAGTATTGCATTGTCAGCTGGTCATCTTTAGCAGTGTGCGACTCTGGTACAAGGTTTAGATACTCAATACGCACCGATTTCTTGTCTGTTACTCACAATGTGGCAGGAGTGCTTACAGAATAAAATGATGATCTGCCTCAGAAAATGGTGCAAGAGAACATGAAGCAGTAGCAGCTGCCCTTTCCTTGACCACGCAGCTCTTCCACATCTCTATCAGCACGAGCAGAACCGTAACTAAGTGAACCTTGTAATCTTGAAGGTATTTAAGCAAAGCTCCAGCAGAGCAGAAAAGTGCATGCTGAGACATGCTCTCCTCATCTTCAATTCATCCCAAAATATTCCAACCAATGAAGATGTCAACAGATAGAGGGAGCAGTGCAGTCTCAGCACACCCTGTACAACGAGGACCATGCTACTAATATTATGTTGTGGAGATGCCAGCGTTGGACAGGGGTGGACGCAGTAAGAAGTCTCCCAACACCAGGTTAGAGTCCAACAGATTTATTTGATACCACAAGCTTTCAGAGCGCTGCCCCTTCATCAGGTGATGAAGGAGCAGTGCTCTGAAAGCTCATGATGTCAAATAAACCTGTTGGACTTTAATCTGGTGTTGTGAGACTTCTTACTATGCTGAACAATATTAGTGAGAGGAGCAAACAGCCAAGGTTTAAACAATGTTTAACACTGAGTACAGATGAGGTAAACTCTTTGGCTACTCCACCCATTCCACAAGTCAAAAGGACACACGAGATTCTTACTCAACATTCAATTGGAATTTTGTATTTGGAAACTATTAAAAGCCAATGAAACTCAGCACTAATCAGAGAAGAAAGTAAATAATTTACACTTGTACAGCATCTGTCATCACCTCAGAACATCCCAAACTTCATAGACCAACAACTTGTATTTATATAGAACTTTTAACAAAATAAGATGTCCCAAAGTGCTTTCCAGGGCCATTATGAAATGGGTCAAGCAACGAAATATTTGTCCAGGTGAACAAAAGCTTGGTCAATGAGGTAGGTTTTAAAGACTGTCTTAAAGGGTAAAAGTGAGGAAGAGAGGTGTAGGGCAGGAATTCCAGAGCTTGGACCCTAGAGATGAAGAAATGCCCAATGATACGGCGATTGAAATTGGTAACCACCTTATTGTTGACACACCCAGTTGAACAGACTACCATCAATACGCAGGAGCAAAGAATCTAGTAAGAGACAAAAAGTCAGAAACCCACCAGTGTACAATCACATTGCAATTCTCCCAATGATGGGTTAATGGTGGGTCAGTCATCCCAATGGCTGGTGGTGTGAATGTCATTTGCGTTAATCTGCATCTCATGAATGCTCATTAAAACAGCTTAAAGGCTTTCCAATCTTGGTCACGCCAGTGGAAAATGACATTGATCTAAAACTCAATTGCTAAAAGAGTGACATGCACAAGGTTCGCCAGAGGCTTTGGAGTAAGTAAATCAAAGTCTTCCTGCCATAGTGCTGCGCTGACGTGCTGCTCACCAATCTGCCAGTGTAGACCAGCTCCTGCTCCCCATCTCCACATACAGCACCATGCTGTGGGACCCATGAAGCCTCCCGTGTTACTGAGTCACATCAGTGCAGTCTGTGGGAGGGGAGTGGATTTCCCAACTCTATACTTTAAATGTTGGGATTCCCATTTACATCTGTTTTAATATGGTTAATCGGGAATTTAGTCCCCCCGGAGGAAACTGGAGCACCTGGAGAAAACCCACGCAGAGACGGGGAGAACGTACAAACTCCACATGAACAGTGACCCAAACCAGGAATTGAACTCCGGTCCCTGGCGCTGTGAGGCGACCAGTGCCACAGTGCTGCCAGTGAAAACATTTTTAAAAATTATTTCATTGGCTGCATTGACTCCATGCGCCAAGCTCATGAAAGACACTAGATAACTATTTTCTTTCCTATCAGATGATATAGATCCAGGCAGACCAAAATTCTGTTCACAGCAGGGTTTTAGGTAAGAGTAAGTAAATCTAATTCATGGAATCATACAGCACAAAAGAGGTGCTTTGACCCATTGAATTTACAGTTCATTTTAATGCTGTACTGTCAGTGTTATTAACAGGGACAATGCGGAACGTATGACTGAATTACAATGCCAATGACTTGCGATCAATTTACAAGCGTGCGAGGCCTTCACTGTTTGAAAGGATTCGCCTGAATAATGCCTATCTTCCTTACCTTGACAGAGATGCAGTGCAGCAAGCCAGGTGAAATTGCTCTCTCCAGAGGCTTTACAATCCACTCAGAGGGGATTTCTGAGCAAACTTCCCTGTTTCTTAGCCAAAGGTGATTTGGGTCTTTTAGGCTTCCTGTCACGACTGCTGAAGCAGTTGTTTTCAACGTCTGATCTTACCCTTGTCACTGGAGAAAGGAACGACAGCTGGAAGAATGGCTTACAGCAACTGCAGTGTGTGTGGAGTCTCTCTCTGCCATGTAAAGGGAGCAGACTCCTCAGTGCTGAGGAATGTCAGGCAAACAATTCTGCACCAATTGATTATCAAGAGAGTATCGTTTGCAAGCAGCATCTGCAATGTTGACAAACTGAAAACCATAAACTTCCACGACTTCTGAACTCCTCCAATTTTGGCCTCTTGCAAATACCTGATTTCCACTGGCTACTTGGCATCTGTGCTTCCAGCTGCCAATGGGTCGTAATCTCTGGAATTCTCTCCGTAAACCTCTCTGCCTCTTTACCTAACTTTATTCCTTTAAGACGCTTATTAGAAGCAGCGAGCGGGATTTTACAGCCGCATTCACCCCAAAACCGGAAAACCCTACCCTAGGTCAATGGACCTTTTTACAGTCCACCCCTCGCCCGCTACGATTCCTGTGGTGGGCAGGATGGGAAAAAAGATCACCCGTGTCTTTGAACAAGGTATGCATCATTCAAAGTTTAAGGTTTATTTATCAGTGTCACAAGTAGGCTTACATTAATAATGCAATGAAGTTACTGTGAAAACCTCCTAGTTGCCACACTCCAGCACCTGTTTGGCTACACTGAGGGAGAATTTAGCATGGTCAATGCACCTAACCAGCACGTCTTTCGGACCGTGGGAGGAAACAGGAGCACCCGGAGGAAACCCATGCAGACACGAAGAGAACGCGTACTCCACAGACTGTGACCCAAGCCGGGAATTGAACGCAGGTCCCTGGCATTGTGAGGCAGTGGTGCTAACCACTGTACCATCAATAGTATCATTTTATGTGACCTAGTGTCAAATATTGGCTGATAACACTCCCGCAAAGTGCCTTGGGATGTTTAACTACATTGAAAGGCCGATGTTTTAGCTCCTAAATTCAAAGGCCTCACGCCACACCTGTGGCCCACACTGCATCTGTCATAAGCGCTGAGCATCGTCAGAAGAAAACAGGCAACCTATCAACACCCTTAAGTAAGCCAAAACCAGCCGAAGAACTTGACTGGGTGATAGCCTGTTCTTATCTCCAGTCTAGAGACCTAAATATCCTCCAGGCAAGACTATTGGCTTGTTTCCTGATTGACGTTCTGACAGTTAATGATAGTTTTCTTTCAGTCTGGAATCAACCGAACTTACAGAATCCTCCTTAAAAAGGAAAAACAACAAGCAATAGTTTCCGTCTGAGAGGATCAAGTTCCACGATTTGTACTCAACTGAAACTTTGCAAAATTACACTCGCTGGGACTTGATGACAGGCGCATTGCAAATGTGCCAAATGAATGGTCAGTGGAAGCCTACACAGCCTGAGTGGCACCATGTGACCCAAGGGCAGGTGCTTCCTGTGTCGCCAACAGTAAGATAAACAATTGGCTCAGAAAACGACTTAGTCTCCACTCTTTAAGGACACTTTCCACACTTCATTGACGTATTACTGTAAAGCGGGTAGGCAGACACAGAGCTGCAGTACATCTGACAGGCTGTAGGGTACCATAGAAGCCTAGAGTGCAGAAGGAGGTCATCCAGTCCATCGAGTCTGCACCAACCACAAGCCCATCCAGGCCCTATCCCCATAAACCCTATCTAGTCCCCCTGACACTAAGGAGCAATTTATCCTGGCCAATCCAGCTAGCCCGCACATCTTTGGACTGTGGGAGGAAACTGGAGCACCTGGAGGAAACCCACACAGACACTGGTTTGACATGGATAGTGACCCATGCCAGGAATTGAACCCGGGTCCCTGGCACGGTGAAGCAGCAGTGTTAACCAACCACTGTGCCTCCGCCATCTTTAGCTTGATAAGTCAATATTATTGTGCTATCTCTGGGAGGGTGAAGCGCCAGAGGGATGATCACCACTGGTACTATGCAGAATGGCATGAATATAGCACAGTAAATTGTAAAGTGCAATAGTACACCATTGTCCCCGTTCTCGTCACCCATCAGCCCACCCTGGGAGCAGGCTGGTTGGTGAAGGAGATGAGGGGCGGGGGTAGAAGTGGGTGGCACGGTGACACAGTGTTTAGCACTGCTACCTCACAACGTCAGGGACCCGGATTCCATTCCCGGCTTGGGTCACTGCCTTTGCAGAGTTTGTACATTCTCCCCATGTCTGTGTGGGCTTCTTCCAGATGCTCCAGTTTCCTCCCACAGTCTGAAAGGCTTGTTGGTTAGATGCACCGATTGTGCTAAACGCTCCCTCAGTGTACCTGAGAAGATTTTCACAGTAACTTCATTGCAGTGTTAAGCCTACTTGTGACATTAATAAATAAAGTTTAAACTTAATTCAACATTGGGTACCATGGCAGCAGTACTGCTCCCGTCGCCTACCTTCCGCTGCTCGTAAAAGGGAATGGAGGCTGTGCCAAGGGCTAATCGAGGCCATCACTGGCCACTTTCCTCCTGCTGTATTTTATCCACAGCAGTGGATGCCACAATTGAGTCACCAAGTAAAACCTGGCAGCCTTGTTGCCAGCTAGGGTGGCACAGCTGGGACCAGAGAACCTGCTGGGCACTTTATTGGTCACCAGCTCTGGGAATCAGAACATCCTCCCCAATGGGGGCGGAGGTCACGCCTGGAGACAACCAACAGACTGATGGCGGACAGTAAGAATTACCTTGAGCACTATTTAAGGAGCGGATTTCTCCCTGTTTCTGGAACAGTGATCTGAAACTGCTGTTTCAATGATTTTGCCAACATTCCTCCAATCCATCAATAGCACCTAAAGCATGTGAACTGAGACTTTTGCCCAATCACTGTCTGTGGGATCGCGCTGTGCATCATCTGATTATGTAGCAGACAGCTGGCAACGGGCGGACTGTCTCAAAGTATCTCCTATGCACGCGAAGAACCAGTGAGACATTTCCAGGAGATGTAATGACATGCTTTAAAAATATAAGTCTTTCTCAGTCTACCTACTTTCTCAGACTAACCCCACACTGTGCATTCACACAGGTTGCTAAAAAGTGAGGGGAACTGTCTGCAAATGTTCATCAGGTGTATCTGAAAGTAAACTTCACTGAATCCAATACTATTTCCTACTGACATATTTAGCGTTTAATGGTTGTGTTAATTGGCAGATGTGCAGAGTGGAACTCTTGAAATATTTGCACTACTTAATGTGGGATTAAATGTAATCGTCCTAATTTTAAATCTGGGTTAATAAGTGTGTTAATGTATCTCTGATACAAGTGATTCCCTGGGTCATGCTGTAGGACAATACTGTGATGCTGTATTCTGTGCAGTTACGTAAATGGCCCTTCACAGCTGGTGAAAAGAAGCGATGGAATATAACAGGAAAGGCCAGGAGTAAGCCTTTCAGCTCCTCCAGCCTCTTTGTCACATAGATCATGGCTGACCTGTATCTTAACTCAGCCTACCTACCTTGGTTCCATAACCCTTAATGTCCTTACTTACAACAAACATCTAAGGGGCGGGATTTTCCAGACCCTCCCACCAGCCGGACCCTCTGGTCTCATCAAACTCAACCCCCTCACAGCAGGGAGAGCGAGCCAAGCAAAAGCCTGTTGTCTTTGGTGGGACTGGGAGATCCCACTGGTGACCAATAGCTCATTGCATCTAAATAACAAAGAACAAATTACAGCATAGAACCAGGCCCATCGGCCTTCCAAGTCTGCACCAACCATGCTGCCTGACTGAATTAAAACCCCCTACCCCTCCCGGGACCATATTCCTCTATTCCCATCCTATTCATGTATTTGTCCAGACCCTTAAAACTCACTATCGTATCTGCTTCCACAACCTCCCCCAGCAGTGAGTTCCAGGCACCCACCACCCTCCATGTAAAAAACTCACCCCGTACAGCTCCTTTAAACCTTGACCCTTGCATCTTAAACCTATGCCCCCTAGTAATTGACTCTTCCATTCTGGGAAAAAGCTTCTGACTATCCACTCTGTCCATGCCCCTCATAATCTTATAGACTTCTATCAGGACCCTCCTCAACCTCCGTCGTTCCACTGAGAACAAATCAAGTTTCTCCAACCTCTCCTCATATTTAGTGCCCTCCATACCAGGCAACATCCTGGTAAATCTTTTCTGCACCCCCTCCAAAGCCTCCCTTCTGGTAGTGTGGTGGCCAGAATTGAACACTACATTCCAAATGCGGCCTAAGGTTCTATAAAGCCGCAACATGACTTGCCAATTTTTAAACTCAATGCCCTGGCCAATGAAGGCAAGCATGTCTTCTTGACTACTGCCTTGTGCACCATGGGGGGTTGGGTGGGGGGGGGAAGTTGGTGGAATGTGCCAAAAAACTCCATGCCTCAATTTTGAAGATTTCCAATGACCCTCAGCCTCCATAGCACATTGGGGGAAGGATGACTTTTGTAGGAAGAAATGCTTCAGTCCAAAAATGTGCGGGTTCGATGGATTGGCTATGCCACATTGCCCCTTAGTGTCACAGGACTAGCTAGGGTAAATGCATGGAGTTCTGGGGATAGGGCCTGGGTGGAACTGTAGTCGGTACAGACTTGATGCGCTGAATGGCCTCCTTCTATCATACCAATACCCTTAGCAGTCTAGCTCTAATTTTAAGTCTATGTCCCCTTCTTCTGAGCTCCCCCCGGCCAGGAGAAGTCGGTTCTCTACTTGCCCGACCAAATATCGGGAGATTGCATTACAACTTTAATTACCTGCCAAATTAAAATGATAGCCAAAGGTGGCATATGTTAATTATCTATCCATTCATTGAATTAAAAGTTGTTTAAACATTTTTGAAGGGAAGTTTTAGAACAGAAAAGTCTTCTTCAATGTTTTTTTTTACATTCCATTCTGAACGTTAAAAAGCCAATGCTTAGGTTGACCCAAATCATTGAATCACAGAATCCTTATAGTGTTTACCTCACAAACCAAATACAAATTCCAACTGAATCCAATTCATGGTCCCCACAAGTCAAACAAGATCGAAGCTGACAAGGTAAGATATTACACCCTTTCTTGGGCTTGATCCAATGCTTGATCTTAGCCAATAGGCTGAGAAACAGTACAACCTAAATGATTATGTCATTCATTTAATGTTGATAGCAATTCCAAATTTCCTCCACTGCCTTTGACATAAAGAATTCCCAATTTTCTGGCAGCTTTTAATGAATAACCTCAGGCCATCCCAATGCTGTTCACACCCAATAAATTTCGTTTGAAGTGTTGTCACGTCAGAAATGGTGAACAGACCATGGATTGCTCGATGGAACACCTTCGTTGCAAAGTGTTTTTTTTCATGTTTTCTCTCTGGACAAGTGACTGCCAGGAAAGGTTGGTGGAGAGGCCTCCTACTGTCCCGTTAAGATGCCTCAATGCTTGAGAAATTGGCTCATGCTGTGCCTGCTTCACCCTTGAGTGTTGCAATCAGGTTCCTACAGTAGGCCAAAAATGCCCATTTCCAAACGTAAACAACCTCCTCCTTCTCACAAGAAATTCCAGTCAACCACTTAAAGGTCTACCAGAGAGTTTACTCGAGCAGGCAGGTGGCCTTACACCCTAATGGAATTGCCACTGTCGGTCACCTATTTTCCAAGGCCAGAACTAGGGTGGTCAGCAGTTAAAAGTTGAATGGGACGTTATTAATATCACATCGTGGGGCGGGGTTAGAAACACAACATTCTGAGGAGAAAAGAAATCACAACAAGAGATAATTCATAGAAACATATAAGATAGGAGTAAGAGGAGGCCATTTGGCCCTTCGAACCTGCTCCAACATTCATTATGATCACGGCTGATCATCCAACTCAACAGCCTAATCCTGCTTTCTCCCAATAACCTTTGATCCCATTCGTTCCAAGTGTTTTATCCAGCCACTTCTTGAATACATTCAATGTTTTGGCATCAACTACTTCCTATGGTAATGAATTCCACAGGCTCACCACTCTTTCACGTGCTGAACGGTAGCACAGTGGTTAAGCACTGCTGCTTCACAGCTCCAGGGTTTGTATTCCCGGCTCAGGTCACTGACTGTGTGGAGTTTGCACATTCTCCTCGTGTCTGCGTGGGTTTCCTCCCACAGTCCAAAAATGTGCGGGTTAGGTTGATTGGCCATGCTAAGAAATTGCCCCTTAGTGTCCAGGGACGCGTATGTTAGAGGGATTAGTGGGTATAATATGTAGGGATATGGAGGTGGGCCCTGGGTGGGATTGTGTTCGGTGCAGACTTGATGGGCCGAAGGGCCTCTTCCTGCACTGTAGGGTTCTAATGATTAGGTGCATTGAGCCGAACAGGCGCCTGAGTGTGGCGACTAGGAGAATTTCACAGTAACTTCATTGCAATGTTAATGTAAGCCTTACTTGTGACTAATAAATAAACTTTAACTTTGAGTGAAGAAATGTCTCTTCACCTCCGTGCTAAATGGTGTACCCTGAATCCCCAGACTGTGACGCCTAGTTTTGGACTCCCCACCATCGGGAATATCCTCCCTGCATCTACCCTGTCTAGTCATGTTAGAATTTTATAAGTCTCTATGAGATCCCCCTCATTCGTCGGAACTCCAACAAAAACAATCCTAACCTAGTCAGTCAATCTCTTATCAGTCCCGCCATCCCTGGAACCAGCCTAATGAGGTGAGGAGAATTCAAGGCCTTTGAGATGTGAGAAAGCACCATGGTTTGCGCACATTGGACCACACAAAATTATTCCACACTGTCCGCTGTTCCTTTTATGTGGCCCATTGCAAGACTTTTGTTGTTGTAAGTCTTTCTATAGCGAACTGAATCTCTCTCATGTTGTGTAGTTTACAAAGTCCCATATTTGCTAAAAGTTCTCCTGATTTACTACCCACTCTTGAACTGTATACAAAAATATTTTTCTTTTTTGCAAACAGCTTCTCAAGAATCCCATAAATTGAACTTGGTAACGTGTCAGTCTTAACGCTTAGTGCTTGTTTATATATTTTCAACTTTGCAGTACAACTCCTGTAATCCAGCACTGTGTTAGAAATTATTCCCCTTAACCTTTCTTTCAATTGAACCCAGTTTAGTTAGCAATTAAAAGACATTGTTACATTCTGCTTGTTTAGTATAGCATATTGGCTTTCATAGCAAGAGGACTTGGGTATAGCAATAGGGATGTTTTATTGAAATTGGGCATCGGTAAGGCCACACCTGGAGTATTGTGTGCAGTTTTGGTGTACTTATGTGAGGAGGCCCTTGTTATAGAGGGAGTGAAGCAAAGGCTTACCAAGCTGATTCCTGGACGGCAGGTTTGTCATATGAAAACAAACTAAGTCAGTTAGGATTGTATTCATTGGAACTTAGAAGAGTGAGAGGGGATCTCATGGAAAATTATAAAATTCTAACAGAGTTAGACAGGGTAGATTCAGAAAGAATGGTGGGGGAGTCCAGAACCAGGGGTCATAGTTTGACGATAAGGGATAAACCTTTTAGGATTGAGGCGAGGAGAAATTTCTTCACTCAGAAAGTGATGAATCTGTGGAATTCACTATGAGAGAAAGTAGTTGAGGTCAAAACATTGCGTGATATCAGGAAGAAATTAGTTATAATTCTTGAGGCTAAACGGATATGGGGAAAAGGAGGATCAGGGTATTAATTCTGATGATCAGCAATGATCACAACGAATAGCAGGGCAGGCTCAAAAGGGCCAAATAGTCTACTCCTGCTTCTATTTTCAATGTTCAGTCACCAGGAGACTGTTTCCCACATTTCCACCACTCAGTTCAGCTTTCTGATCCCAGTGACAGAATTACTTCATGATGCGAAGGCAGAAAACTTTTCTAATGGGTGTGATTTCCTTGGATGCAAAGTAAGCAAACATTGGTGTAAAAACACCTTTATCAAACAGTAAACCAAGAGTAACTCCATCAGCAGATCTGCAGAAAACAGAACAATGAAGAAACATGGCTATGTTAACAAATTCGGATAGGGAAGGCTGCAAAGTGATCATTTAGATCAAATCAAGTGTGCCAAAGCTTTAGGTATGAATTGGAGCTTGTCAGAGCACACAGGATTCTACACAACATACACCGGAAAAGAAAATACTTTCCAAGAATTGCTATGTGCAGACCAAAATCAATGATGTGAAGTTTGGGATGTTTGCAGTGTTGGAACTTTCAAACAAGACTACACAATCACTTTGACATTTATTGGGGCCCACGGTGTTTGCAAAAAGAAATGCATCTCTCCAGGAAACAGTTACTGTTTCAGCCCTAATGTCAGGTCTGGTGCTGTCAGTAAATTAAATGAGTCAAGGGATGGTAAGCATTTGGCCAGAGCAGCACAGCAAAATGAAGGGCATTTTGATGTCCTCTCCCACCACCACCACCACCCCCCACCCCCCGAGCCCTGATTCCACATTGTTGTCCTTGTTGGGAGGTCTTGTGGTGCAGTGAATAGCCTCCCTACTTCTGAGTTAGAAGCTCTGGGTGTTCAGTCCCAGTGGAGAATCTGTGCATCCTTGAAAACTTAGCTCTGTGATGGGCTGAAAGAAGATGCATTGCACTGTAGATGTGGTTATTCCAATGGTCACATGGCCAGAATACCACCTTCCACACTCCATAGACTTGAGCTCACCCAAAGCTCTGCTACCCATTTCCTAACCCCTGCCAAGTTCCATTCACCCATCAACCCTTGCTCATTGATCTACCTTGGCTCCCAGTCCACCATGACGTTCAAATTCTCATTCTTGCCTACATGGCCACACCTTCCATTATCTCTGAAACCGCCACAGTCTTCCGACACCAATGTGCTCCACGGGCTTGTGCATTACTGATCTCCTGTGCTCCAGTGTAGTTGGCCATGCCTTTCAGCTATCTATGGTTCCAAGCTCTGGAATTGCCTCCTAAATCCCCCTCAATTTTCTCCTTTAAGACAGTCTCCCATGGAATTGGCCACTTGTCTTATTATCTCTTCGAGAGGTTTTTCTCTGGCTGTGCGTGTTGTGTCTGCATCACAGACCAATATCCACATTCTGACATCATTACGGTGTGTAATAGGACTGAAAGGGAGAAGATACCTTTCTCAGGCAGGTGAAGGGGACGTAGGGATTGGGGTTTGGATATCGGTGGGGGTGGGGATCAAAACCTGGAGGAACCCCAACATGGGGTGAGAGGTGGGGGGGGATTTGGGTATAGGGGATCTGACATTCGGAAGGGGTGGATGCTTAGACATGAGAGAAGGATAGTCAAACATTGGGGGATTGTTGGGCATCAAGGCGGGGGGGGTGGAGTCAGATAGACATGGGGTGGGGTGGAGTGTGAGGTCAGACTTTCGGGGGGGGGGGTTCAGGTAAGCTGGGGTTGGGGTGGGGGGGGGGGAGGTTCAGGCAAGCTGGGGTTGGGGTGAGGGGGGGGGGAGCGGGTGGTGGTTGGTGGGTGGGCTGATTGGGCCAGTGTGGGATTGGGCCAGGTGAGATTGAGAGGGGGTGGGTACAGGTCGAAAGATTGGGGGTGCTAACTTGGCTGGGGGGGGGGGGGGGGGCGGGGGAGGGTGGTGTGGTGTGAGGGGGTCCCATAGGGGAGGTCAGGAGTGTGGGGACTGTCCCCTGCAAGGCCCAGTTTGTGTTTTTAAAATAGTCACCCTGAAGTGCTTTTTGTCCTTCCAACTCTTTCAGACTAACTGTGAGGGTAAAACTGGCAAAACCATCTGAAGTCAACAATTTAAATTGCTTTGTCAGATGGTTCCCAGCCCAGTGCAATTGCCCAGGGTGAAGTCACCACTTCTGGACAATTGTCAGCTAAACCCTTACCAGGGAACCTCCGAGGGGGATACCCCAGCACAACATTGGGGTACCCCCACATCCAATACTGGGGAGGCAGAAAGTTATATCTCTAACCGATGGTGAAATAAAAACAGGAAGTGCCGGAAAAACTCAGTGTTACCACCGTTCACACCCGGCGAGATTTTCCCTTCCCGCTGCAGTGAATGGAAATTTGGCTGGTTGCCAAGTACTCTGACCTTGCTGACAACGGGAACCTAGTGTAAACAGCAGGAAGATAGCACCCAACAGGCTTGGCAGTGTCAGGAAAGAGAAGCAGAATTTACAATTTGAGTCAGTGTGACTCTTCCTTGAAACTCCAGCACTCTATGATTCATAGAACCCTACAATGCAGAAAGAGGCCCTTCAGCCCATTGAGTCTGCACCAAACACAATCCCATCCAGGCCCTAATCCCCATATCCCTACATATTATACCCACTAATCCCTCTAACCTACACATCCCTGGAGATTAAGGGACAATTTCTCAGCATGGCCAATCAACCTAACCCGCACATCTTTTGACTGTGGGAGGAAACCAGAGCACCCGGAGGAAACCCATGCAGACACGAGGAGAATGTGCAAACTCCACACAGACAGTGACCCGAGCCGGGAATTGAACCCAGGACCCTGGAGCTGTGAAGCAGAAGTGCTAACCACTCTGCTACCGTGCCACCCAAACATGGAAATTTTATTTCCAATCCCCAGCATCCACAGTATTAGGCATTGAGTTGATCTTTCTTTACACCCCACCTATGACTATGACACTACACTCTGCACTCTCTCCTTTCCTTCTCTATGAACGGTATGCTTTGTCTGGGTACTATGCAAGAAACAATACTTCTCATTGTATACTAACACATGTGACAATAATAAATCAAATCAAAATTTTGCTTTTATTGTGCTTTCATTATCTCAAGGTGCTTCAGTGATCTCCTTGGGATAGTTTGCTACAGTAAAGGGGCTATATAAATGCAAGTTGTTATTGCATGCTAAATGGTGAGGGGTTGCCTGCCAATCTCCCAGAATCAAAACTAAAACACAGCTTGAATTAAAGTGGCTGTACACACAGCAGAGGTTACAGAATGCAGTGACAGCGTTAAATATCTCCAGTCAATTAGGCAAACCAGTAAGTCAATGGCCATTAACAGCCAGTCATCGCTTTGCGTCAACTCCCACTTTATAGCAGCTGCGATCAAACATATTTTTGCTGATGCTGCTCTTCCTGGTAGGTGAACTTCGGCTTGGCTGACTTTAAGTTAACTCCAAGTGGATGAGCCTGGGGAGGAGCGAGGCCTGGGTACTCCAGGAATCATGATGCGGAGATGCCGGCATTGGACTGGGGTAAACACAGTAAGAAGTCTCACAACACCCAGGTTAAAGTCCAACAGGTTTATTTGGTAGCAAACGCCACTAGCTTTGAGACCGCTGCTCCTTCTGTTTGTGATCAGAACTCCCCACTCACCTGACGAAGGAGCAGCGCTCCGAAAGCTAGCGGCGTTTGCTACCAAATAAACCTGTCGGACTTTAACCTGGTGTTGTAAGAATTCTTACTGCGTTTACTCCGGGAATCCACAGTGCAGTTCCCTGGTCAGAACTGACTAAGGGAAAAGCATCCCGCTGCCAAGGGAAAAGCATCCTGCTGCCAAGACAAAAGCATAAACAGCCTTTCTTACAACTCACAACTGACTTGAGTCCTTGGTGCATTGCGTGACCCGACTCCACGGTAACAAGAGGACAGGAACGAAAGTCATTCAAAAGTATTCCATTTAGAAAACAAGAATGTGGCATTGAATAAAACACAACGCTGTCCCGAGACAGCTTCACCAACTCAGCACGCAACAGTTCTCATTCTACTCACAATGCTGCATTGGAGATACTGTTTATAGCGTCAACCAGTAGGTACAATTGTGAACAGAGCAATACTTAAATAAGGAGATGTGCTTAACAACATTGTCTGAAATAGTTATCCACGTTCCTTTTGATAAAGTTAGAAACATAGTTAGAAAGACTGTGCACTTTCACAAAGCATTAAGTCAGAAAATTAACAACTTTAACTTTCTTTATCTTCTGCTACTGAAGTACACCAAACACTTGCAGTTTTACTTTCGAGTTTACTTTTGGCACCCTTCTATCGTGCTATTATTCCACGTACCTTTATGCTCAAATGGTTATCAGTTCTGGTCTTTGGTGCTTGTGATTTGTGAGTCATGTTAAACAGGTTCAGCACCTAATACCACAAAACATAAATCCATTGCATGCTCTGTTCCAGTATTCTTCTCATTTCCAACTGCACTTGCACAAATCTCCTGTCATTTCTCCAGTCGCTCTCTTTCTCTCTCTCTCTCTCCTTTATTAAATTTTCCACCCACAAGAACATAATTCACCCTCCATTCAAGAGAACAGCAGATGACTCTCAAAAGGTCTGGAGTTGAACTGTTGTTAGGAGGAACTACAAAGCTGAGAGCTAGATAAACCAGCCCCGGCACTCCTGGGCTCGCTCATTATGCATACTGATGCAACTTCCTCTTCTTATTCTCAAACTTTTCAAACTCAGTGTAGCCCTGCACAGCAGGCAGCCAAAACTCATCCCTGCAACACAAAAGGGATTGCAGTCTGTTATATCCCAGAAGGAGAAACGTACTTGGAGGGTGATTTGACTACATTCCACGTTCTACGGTTTAACAAGCAATAATTTCCATTTACACTGAATCATTAAGACAGTTAAATGTGAGAAAGATTTGAAGTAAATCATTCCAAGACACTCCAAAAGGAGCATTAGTTTAAAGTTTATTTATTGGTGTTAAAAGTAGGCTTACGTTAACACTGCAATGAAGTTACTGTGAAAATCCCCTAGTCGCCACACTCTGGCGCCTTTTCAGGTACACTGAGGAAGAATTTAGCATGGCCAATGCGCCTAACTAGCACGTCTTTCGGACTGTCAGAGGAAACTAGAGCACCCTGAGGAAACCCATGCAGACACAAGGAGAAGTCCACACAGTGATCCAAGCAGGGAATCGAACTCAGGTCCCTGGCACTGTAAGGCAGCAGTGCTAGCCACTGTGCCACTCATCATTTTACATAACCTGACACCACCCAACATAAAAGAGATCTTAAAGACAGGCGGCCAAATTGGACAGAGGGGCAGATATTGAAGGAGGAGAAAGACAGAGAGGTTTAGCGAGGGAATTCCTGAATATTTGGCCTAAGCAGTTTCAAATGCACCCACCAATGGTAGAACAATTCAAACGGGGATGTGGTGGAGGCCAGAATTGGAAGGTCACAGAACTCTAAGAATTGCAGGGCGGAAGCGGGGTTAGAAGTAGGGAGGGACAAGGTCAGGGATGGGTTTGAACACTAGAATTTTAAAACTGAGATGTTGCCAGGACTGGAGTTGAAGTTAATGAGCACAGAGGTGATGGGTGGCTCAGAACAGGTGGGAGTTTGGACATGAGCAGCAGAATTTTGGGTGAACTCAAAATTATGGTGAGTGGAATTTGGGCAGCCAAGTGAGCAATCACAAAAAATTGGTTTGCAGGTGCAGCAGGTAATTAAGAAAGTGAATGGAATTTTGTCCTTCATTGCTCGAAGGATAGAGTTTAGAAACAGCTAGGTTATGTTGCAGCTGTATAAGATGCTGGTGAGGCCATACCTGGAGTATCGTGTACAGGTTTGGCCTCCTTACTTGAGAAAAAGTGTACTGGCACTGGAGGGGGCGCAGACGAAATTCACTAGTTGATTCTGGAGATAAGAGAGTTGGCTTATGAGGAGAGTCGGACTAGACTGGGGCTATACTCATTGGAATTCAGAAGAACGAGGGGAGATCTTATAGAAACATATAAGACGATGAAGGGAATAGAGAAGTTGTTTCCACTGGCAGGTGAAACTAGGACCGGGGGCATGGCCTCAAAATAAGGGGGAGCAGATTTAGGATTGAGTTGAGGAGGAACTTCGTCACACAAAAGGGTTGTGAATCTATGGAATTCCCTGTCCAGTGAAGCAGTTGAGGCTACCTCATTGAATGTTTCTAAGACAAGGATAGATAAATGTTTAAATAGCAAAGGAATTAAGGGCTGTGGTGAGTGGGTGGGTAAGTGGAATCGAGTCCACAAAAAGATCAGCCATGATCTTATTAAATGGTACAGCAGGCTCAAGGGGGCAATGGCCTATTCCTGCTCCTAGTTCTTATGTTCTCATTAGCACAGTTAAGTCTGGAAATACAAAGCTACTTCTGATATGGTTTCAGCTGTAGGCGAGTTGAGACAGGCTCAGTGACAGGTGGATGCGCAGAGATGAAAGTAGGCATTCTTGATTATCATCAGAGTAGATATGTGGCCATGAGAACCCCATCTCAGGGCCAGATAGGAGACCAAGGTTGAAAAGATCAGGTTCCACCTCAAGCCACTGCTAGGGGTTGGGTTGGAGTGGGTGACAAAGGAATAAAATACTGATGGGAATTGGAGATCTGGCTGACTGGTCAGGAAATGGAACACGCAGGGAATACGGAAAGTGTCAACCTATCTAATCTGAAAGTCATCAGGCTCTTTAAGGCTGAAGATGAGAGACAGAAGGTGCTAGAAATGAAATCCTCCAAAGCTGCCTTGATTCACCTCAAAATAAGAGTCAAGAAATCATGATCATATCCAACCCCAGCTTTGGCATTGGGTAAGACGTGCTATGGCAACCACTGGCTTACACCTGGCATTTAGCTCCAATGTCAATGTAGCAGATATTACTCAGACAGGTGAAATAGAACAAATTATAAACTGAGACAAAGTGTCGTGAATATAGTGGGGCTCATATAAATTCCATTTTATCAGTACTTAAACTCAGCTTGATTATAACTGAGGGGCACCAGAACCCTGTGGAAAAGGTTTATTACAGAGGGGTGAATGTGTAATGAAAGGGTTTACTAAAACAAAGAAAAACACCGCTTTTTATGCAGCATCACCTTCACAGATGGTTCAAAGTGCTGCTCAGAAAGTGAATTACAAAGTATAATCACTGTAATTTTTAGGTACGCGTGGCAGTCAATTTGTACACAGCAAGATCCCTCAAACAGCAATGAGATAAATGATCAGTTTGGCTATGATGCCATTCAGGCACTTAACAGGGCAGCAGCAGTTGGCCCCCATGGGAACTAGGACCCCCTGACTGGAAGTTCTACCCATTGACAGCTGCTGGCCAGAGGCCAAAGGTCAGAGGCCAGTAGTTTCACTGAATGGCAGCGCCACCAGCGGTAGGCAGTGGCTCCTGCTGATACAACACTCATCCCCAGTTCTAGGATTTTCATGGATCCCAGCCCATAGATGAGTGACAGCAGAAGGAGGGTCACAGCCAACAGTTCATGGGGGCGAGGCTTGCCAGCAAGGAGGGGGGAATGAGGTGGGCGACTCTCAAACCACCCCCCTCTTCTGATGCCAGCACCCTCTATCAGACCCTGAAAGCCTTTGAACAAGGAATACCCCTATCCTGGCCCACAAGCAACCTAAACAGTCATTGCTATTGTGCTCCCCATGTGGTGAGTGCCCACCACCCTCCCCACCCCCCCAAGCTGGTTTTAATGAGTGTAGGGTAATGGGTTAACGATTACGCTAATCAGTCAGTGATATTAAGCATAACATCAGGGCAGATGACCAGAGACTCCAAGAGAGCAAGACACAGAACAGTCTGTGTCCAGAGAGCAACGTACTTATCACGACATCTTTGTAAATAATATAAATAAATAGTTCAAGAGAAATTAAAGTCAAGTCACTCATAAATTAAGTGGAACCTCAACAAAACGATGAGGCCTCTAAGTGGGCATTAATTATCCTCTGAAGGGCCGCAATTGGTGTTGTGGTAGGAATGGTGCCCATGGGCCTTCACTCCATGGATTTAATCAGGGTAGCAGTGGGAAGGGAGTCCCCATCCACCGGCACTCTCCCATCGGCATAAATGCCCCCCTCCAACACCACCCCCCACCCCCACTGCCGCCAAACCTGTCACAGGGGAAGGCCTCAAATTCCATCCTGTTTCTCAAATTGCTCAAACATAACTACGAGTTGGAATACAGGGAGAATGGGTTTTTTGTTTGGATTTTGTCACAGGGTATTTTACGTGCATCTGAGAGAGAGGGGTGGGATTTCAGTTTAACAGCCCATCCAGAAGATGGCAACTCCAGCAGTGCAGCACTCTCTCAGTAAAGCACCAGATTGTCAGATTAGTCAGGCGCTCAAAGTCTCTGGAGTCAGGCCTGAGGCCTACTACGACCTTCCGTCTCAAGGGCATGAGTGCTACTCACTGAGACATGACTGGAACGACACGGGGGCACAATGGTTAACACTGCTGCCTCACAGAGCCAGGGACCCCGGTTCAATTCCTGGCCTGGGTCACGGTCTGTTCAGAGTTTGCACGTTCTCCCCATGTCAACATGGGTTTCCTCCAAGTGCTCCAACTTCCTCCCACAGTTTGAAAAATGTGCGGGTTAAGGTGGATTGACCATGCTAAATTGCCCTTAGAGTTGGGGGACGAGCAGGGTAGTTACGTGGAGCTTTTAGGATAGGATCTGGGTAGGGTTGTGGTCAGTGCAAACTCGATGGGCCGAACAGCCTTCTTTTGCACTGTCAGGATTCTATGATTCTATGATGACTGGCATCCATCTTGGTGGTGGCATCATCTGGTTATAGTTGACAACACTGTTTTGATGCCAATGTGCCTGTGGCTTTAGAGCTATACTGCACTGTCCCGTGCTCCAATAACTGACCAATGGATAGAACATCAGCCCAGTTTTTGCTTTTGATAAAGAAAGAGAAACTAAAATTAGATAATTGTGATACATTCACAGATGCACTGGCCTGTTAAAACACAGTGTAAAACTACTGCCTAAATTTACTATGTTGATGCAGATAAGCCCCTTGTGTGGAAAAGCAACGTGCCCTTCATTCCCACCAATTTAGTTACATAGTTTATCATAGTTTGATCACCAGATGAAGCCAGTAACAATCAGAATCAGTGCTGAAGAGGCAGAGAGGTTTATCCAGCCTGATAAACACAGGACTGGACAGTCAACGGGCTTTTCCAAAACTTTCTGCAGTCCTTTGATTGAAGTCATTAACCCAATCACTGCTTATGTGGCCATGCAGCGTCTTAGGGATGCTGGGATTGGAAGGGACCACAAAGTAACCAAATCCCTTCTCCTGGCCATTGTCCGGGCACCCCAGACATATTCAAGCATCACAAGGACCCAACCGACTTGATCAGTATTCCACAGTCGAGGGCAGAACTGTCTTGGTATGGTGGTCAACCCTGATCTGAGGTTCCTAGCTCACATTACCAAATCTGCTTCTGCTAACTCCATAGCATTAGCACCTCCACTCATTTCTCAATCACTCCTGAGCTACTGAAACCCTTAACTACACTGTGCAGACTCAAACACGCTGCTTGCTGATCTTCCAATGTTCATCATCTAGAAATTCCACCTTGCCCAAAGCCCAGTTGTCTGTATCCTCTCACGCTATTCCACCATCACGTCAATCTCTGGCTGCCTGCCCCTGCGTGTATCCAATTTAAAAGCCTTGCCCTTGACATCAAATCTTTCCATTTCCTTGAATATCTACATATCACTACAACTACCTCCACTCTATGCCTATTAAAACCTTTCCATCGACTGGCTGTGTGCATTCCATCCTTAATCGCCCCCATATCTAGGATCCCCTCTCTCAAACCCTCTTCTTCTCTATCTTCCTTTAGAAGCCAAACGTCGCTGGATTCCGGGGAAGTGCCGGAAGATTGGAAAACGGCTAATGTTACGCCGTTGTTTAAGAAGGGTGGCAGGCAAAAGGCAGGGAATTATAGGCCGGTTAGTTTAACGTCTGTTGTAGGTAAAATGTTAGAATCCGTCATCAAGGAGGAAATAGCGAGGCATCTTGAGGGGAATTGCTTGATAGAGCAGACGCAGCACGGTTTCGTTAAGGGGAAGTCGTGTCTGACAAATTTATTGGAGTTCTATGAGGATGTGTCTAGGGCGGTGGATAGAGGAGAGCCGGTGGATGTGGTCTTTCTTGATTTTCAGAAGGCGTTTGACAAGGTACCTCACAAGAGGTTATTGCAGAAGGTAAGGGGGCATGGAGTTGGGGGTAGGGTGTTGGCGTGGATAGAGGATTGGTTGTCAAATAGGAGGCAGAGAGTGGGGGTTAATGGGTGCTATTCGGATTGGCGGTTGGTGACTAGTGGAGTGCCCCAGGGGTCGGTGCTGGGGCCTCAGCTATTTAGCATTTATATAGATGATCTGGAGGAGGGAACCGAGTGTATGGTGTCGAAATTTGCTGATGACACCAAGATTGGTGGAACGGCAAATTGCGCGGAGGGTGTGGAGAGTCTGCAGAAGGATCTAGATAGGCTGGGCGAATGGGCCAGGAACTGGCAAATGGAATTTAATGTTGGCAAGTGCGAGGTGGTCCACTTTGGTAGGAAGGACTATTACTTACGTGGTAAGGCTAATGGGATGCTGGCCTTCATAGCGAGGGGGATTGAATATAAAAGTAGGGAGGTCTTGCTGCAGCTGTATAGGGCATTGGTGAGGCCGCAGCTGGAGCACTGTGTGCAGTTTTGGTCGCCACACTTACGCAAGGATATTTTGGCCTTGGAGGGAGTGCAGAGGAGGTTTACTAGGCTGATGCCGGAGTTGAGGGGGTTGAGCTATGAGGAGAGGCTGAATAAACTAGGCTTGTACTCGTTAGAGTTTAGAAGAATGAGGGGAGATCTCATTGAGACATATAAGATGATGAATGGGATGGATAGGACAGAGGTGGAGAGACTCTTCCTGCTCAGAAAGGACAGTAGGACTAGGGGGCACAGCCTCAAGATAAAGGGGGGGCGGTTTAGAACGGAGTTGAGAAGGAACTTCTTCACTCAAAGGGTGGTGAATCTCTGGAATTCTCTGCCTGTTGAGGTGGTGGAGGCTGCCTCGCTAAATATTTTTAAGATGCGGGTTGATGGGTTCTTGATAAGCGAGGGGATTAAGGGTTATGGGGAGAGGGCGGGAACGTGGAACTGAGCCACGACAGATCAGCCATGATCTTATTGAATGGCGGGGCAGGCTCGAAGGGCCAGATGGCCTACTCCTGCTCCTATTTCTTATGTTCTTATGTTCTTACCCAAAGCCCATCTTCTCAACCTGCCCTCTCAGTCACCTCCTCTTGAATCTGTTTTAGAACCATAGAATAGAATCATTACAGTGCGGAAGGAGGCCTTTCAGCCCATCGAGCCTGCACCTACAATAGTTCCACTCAGTCCCTATATATTCCCGTAACCCCATGCATTTACCCTGCCAATCCCCCTGACTCTAAGGCGCAATTTAGCATGGCCAATTAACCTAACCCGCACATATTTGAAGTGTAGGAGGAAACCAGAGCACCCGGGGTAAACCCATGTTCAACGTGCAAACTCCACACAGTCAGCCAAAGCCGGAATTGAACCTGGACTGTAATGGAGGAAGCAAAGCCAACATGAATGAGATTGTCAATAATTTAATGAAAAGTAATTATCTTTTGTTCGGAGAAGGAAACAAGTGCATATCTTTTTAAGTAGAAGGTCACTGGAGTTTGTCAATGAAGAAAGAGGGTCTGTCAAATGTAGTTTCATGGTGACAATGTCTCTTTAACGGAAAATACAATGCCCTTATTGTGTCTTTCAGATTGTCACACACTGTTTACTTGTTGCAATTTATTCTAAATATTCAATATTCTTATATAATCAAAACAAAGCAGAACACAGCCTGTTGTGCATGTCATGAAGCATGATGAACTCCTCCACTCAAACCCTGCCGTCACACACCAAACCTACATCTTTTATCAGGCTGTTTGTGAACAGTCTCTGCCCTTCCCAAATCAAACTGCAAGTAATCTTTTGTTTCCCACACACACACACACAGTGTAAAAAGTACCATTCCCTGCAGGGCGAAAACAGCACCAAGGTTAAATCACAGAGCCGAGCGGCAAGTGATCCGGACTGTACATCACCCAACTGAAGTGAGGCAATGCAATGACTAAGGTTAGGCTGCACATTACAGGGCAGATTATAGTTCTCAAACTCACCCACAATTGGGTCTCCAATACATCTGTCTCTCTCGCTCTCTCTCTCTGCCTCAAAATATGTAGGGTTATGGGGGTAGGGCCTGGGAGGGATCGTGGTCGGTAAAGACTCAACGGGCCGAATGGCCTCTTTCTGTACTGTAGGGTTTCTAGGTCTCTATTCTACGTAACGTCGTCACGTCTAGACCCTCACCCAACCTCTGCACCACCCCCACCCCCCCAACCATACACTTGCTACCTACAAGATGTATCCCAAGAATTCACCAAAGATCCTGAGATAACACCTTTCAAACCCACGACCATTTAGGTCTAGAGGGTCAAGGGCAGCAGGTACACCACCATCTGCAAGTTCCCCCCCCAAGCCATTTACCGTCCTGACTTGGAAATATATCGTCGTTCGGTCGCTGGGTCAAAAGCCTAGAATTCCTTCTCCAATGGCATTGTAGGTCAACCCATACCACATGGACTGCAGCATTTCAAGATGGCAGCTCATCACCACCTTCTCAAGGACACTAGGGATTTTTTCCAGCCAGCGACGCCCATGTCCCTGGAATGAAAAGAAAAATCCCCTTGGCAAAACCACCCTCACCCATCCATGGCACGCCATCCATGCTACTCTTACCAAAGAGCCTCCCCCTCCCAACCCCTTGTCAAATACATCTCTGCGCTGAAGAAGTGTCCACACCTGAATCAAAGATATCATTTGAACCCATATTAACTCACCTGACAGGAAGACCATGGGATGGGACAGATGCAAGTTTCACACATTGCCCAAATATGACCAAAATTGGGCAAAATGTAAAAGCAGCATCACACCCGATCCCATCAGATCTCTCAAAGATGGTTTAAGGGTAAAACAGCCCTGAATAATTCCCTTCTTCTCTCCATGGATACTGAAGAATCTGCAGAAGGCTTCCAGCTATTTGTTTGGTGCTTCATCTGCTGCTTTTTGTCTTTTCTGCTTCCCCCCACATTGGCACGGACTCAGAGGAGAATCCCAGCACCCAGTTTAAACTTGGCAGCCTCTTCACTCTGCTCACACAGATTGACTGCAGCTCCATGTTAGAATAAAGCAGAGGATGCCCAGTATATTATACAATGAACTGTGGGTCATGCTGCCGCCAATAAAAGCCTATTGTGGACCAAGTGGTCACGTGGCAATGTGATGGGAAAAGGGTCACGTGATGGGAGTGCAGGAGTTCTCCCCAGAGCGTGGGCAGACTACTAGCATGCTCAGCTCATGAATACAGTATTGTCTGTAAAGTCACCAGTCTTTGGGAACCCAGCAGTTATAGACCCACCTTTGGTGGATTGCGAGTGGTCAATCTCCAGGGTCTGTGAAAGTCCACTTAGATTAGCTTCCCGAGGCCTGAGCCCCTGAGGAGACAGAGACGTTCCCTGTTCTCAATGCCAACAGCCACAATCTCAACTGCGAGAGCAGTGTGGCATTGACCTTTCATCTGAGTGTTCCATCTGCTGGCTGTGTTTCTGGACTCCACACTCCAGCTTATTGCACCGTTGGACACAGATGAGGATTGAACCTAAGCCTGACCAGATCATGAAGTTGTGTAGAGTTGAATCAGATGACCGGCTGAAACATCCCATGTCCACCGCACGGAGAAGAGCAGAAAAGTTTTGTGCTGTCCTAGGCAATATATATCCCTCAACTGACATCACTAAAATTGATTATTTGCTCATTAGTACCCACTGTGTGGATGGGCACTCAGATCCTGCACGGACCAGCTGGCGGGGGTATTCACAAACATTTTCAAACTCTCTTTGTAACAATCTAAGGTCACTCAACCCTGGAACACCAGATAACAAGGTCACTTATGCCAGACTCCAATTTTTCGACTAGAGCTCAGCTTTCAACACCATTATTCCTACAAAACACATCTCCAAACTCCATGGCCTGGGCCTCAGCTCCAGACTGGATCCTGAACTTCCTAACCCACAGACCACAATCGGTAAGGATAGGCAACAACACCTTCTCTATGATCATCTTCACCACTGGTGCCCCACAAGGCTGTGTCTTCAGCCCCTTACCACATTCCTTATACACCTCTGACTGTGTGACCAAATTCCTCAGTACAGGAAAGAGATAGAGAATCTGGTGAACTGGTGCAATGACAATAATCTCCCCCTCAATGTCAACAAAACGAAGAAATAGTCATCAGCTTCAGAAAGCTGAATGGAGAATATGCCCCTGCCTACATCAATGAGGACAAAGTAGAAATGGTCAAGAGCTTCAAGTTTTTAGGTGTCCCGTTCACCAACAACCTGTCCTGGACCCCCATGGCCAACACTATAGTTAAGAAACCCCACCAACGCCTCTACTTTCCCAGAAGACTAAGGAAATTTGGCATGTCAGCTATGACTTTCACCAACTTTTACAGATGCACCATAGAAAGCATTCTTTCTGGTTTTTTCACAGTTTGTTATGTCTCCTGCTCTGTTCAGGAATGCAAAAAAATATAAAGGGTTGTGAATGAAGCCCAGTCCATCACTCAAATTAGCCTCCCACCCATTGACACTATCTACACTTTCCATGCCTCAGAAAAGCAGCCAGGGTAACTAAAGACCCCAGGCATTCTCTCTTCCACCTTGTTTCTTTGGGAAAAAGATACAAAAGTCTGAGGACACATACCAACTGACTCAAGAACAGCTTCTTCCCTGCTGCCATCAGATTTTTGAATGGACCTATCTTATGTTAAGCTGATCTTTCTCTACACCCTAGCTATGACTGTAAAACTACGTTCTGCACTATCTCCTTCCCTTCTCTATGAATGGTATGCTTTGTCTATATAGTGGGCAAGAAACAATACTCTTCACTGCATACTGATACATGTGACAATAATAAATCAAATCAAACATGGGGAGAGCATGCAAACTCCACACAGACACCAGACCAGAATTGAACCCAGATACCTGGCGCTGTGAGGCAGCAGTGCTAACCACTGTGCCACCTGCCATTTTCATCCCTCAATATTTTTACAACTAATAAATGAAAATGGTGAAAAGAAATGAAAAAAACCTAACCTTTTTTAAAGTCACCATGATTTCTCTTCAGGTTTTTTCATACCAATATCTTGGAGACTGTAGGCAGAGCCTCAACAATCAACAGCATGTCTTGCCCTTGGCACCCCGCTTCAATACGCTCCTGAAACCTGCTCTCCACTAGTTACTTGATGGTTATAAGCCCAGGGTGTTAACCGTCCCATTGTGTGTTTAGCATAGGCTGTTGGAAACGAGGCCTCTTGGAACTTCTAACCATTTATTAACTATGTGCAGAGGTAGATAAACCAGAACTATCTCTCTCTGAGCTCAGGTCACACATGGTTTGACATCAATAATGATGTATGTTAGCTAATAGCAGAACAGCTATTAACTCTTCATTTTACAGCTGTTGCTTTCATCCTCTCTGGGCAACAATTGAATTCATACAGCGACGGTAGAATATCAGTGGACAGTTCATAGAAGTTGTTCATAGGAGTCACATGCCTCTCACCACAAGAACAAATATTCTCACCCTCCAAACCTACCTCTTCTTGCAACACATCCCTCGTACTCCTGTGCAGATCTGTCCCACAACTAGAAATATGGGGCTGACTTTCCCCATTGAATGTGACACATTAGCATTAAGCTATTCACACATCTTTGACTTGAGTTTCTTTCTTACGACTAACATCCTCCACCAACTACGATGGCTGAAGTGAAAGGAGAAAAAGACTTGCTCCTGTTTGAAAGGCAGCACCTCCAACTGTGCAGCACTGCCTCTGTGTTACACTGTTGGAGTCAGATTGGGTGCTCAATTCTGTGGAACAAGAGTGCTACCATTGAGCCAGAGTTGCCACCACGTGCACTATGTGATATGGGTGATCTTGTAGAGGTCTACAAAATAATGAAGGGCATTGGTCAGCCAGATAGTCAATATCTTTTCCCAAAGGTAGGGGAGTCTAAAACCAGATAACTTGGGTTTAAGATGAGAGGAGAGAGATACAAAAGGATCCAAAGGGGCAATATTTTAATGCAGAGGGTGGTTAGTGTCTGGAACATGCTGTCAGAGGTAGTAGCAGAGGTGGGTACAATTTTGTCTTTTAAAAAGCAGTTCAAAAGTTACATGGGTAAGATGGGTATAAAGGGAAATGGGCCAAATGTGGGCAATTGGGACTAGCTTAGTGATTTAAAAAAAAAGGGTGACATGGACAAGTTGAGCTGAAGGGCCTGTTTCCATGCTGTAAACCTCTATGACTCTATGTACATGGTGCACATATGCCAAGTGTAAAGAAATGAACATTAACTCCGTTTTTATTTGTAGGGCACTTTGAATGATCTTGTGATGATTTAAGTTCATAGCATTTCAATGTGTTCTTAATGACCGTGTTGTCATTTATTTACCTTACAACAGGAAGCAAGTCATGTGAGAAAAAGGATCCAGAGGCTTCTTGCTTTGAGGAAACAGATAGTTACATCAAGTCCAATTTTAGTTCAGTTCACCCAGCATGAAGGGGATTGTTTGTGACCGAAAAAAACGCCTCCAGATCACTGGCCATCTCAATTCCCCTGGGCTAGTCGGACTTGTATGAGGACTTATGATTACGCTTCAGGAATTTTTGACACACAAAGGCTTCATAGCAGGTTGACTGCTTAGGTCAATCGCCTATCCTTTTGAGTATTTAACAAGCTACAGGAATGTTACTCTTAAACCCAAAACACACAAAATAATTTTAAAAAAATACAAGCGACAGCAAAATTCCTTTGGAAGAATTTTTATTCGGGAGGGTGAAAGGACAAGCAGACCAAGTTTACTCAGTAAGTGTGTAAATAATGTATTAGATACATCAGCTGATTGTTCTGCACAAATTCTTGCAGCATACCCAAAGCTGGGAGACTTAAAAGTCCTATTGGATCAGAGATAAAGATTCTGATTGTATGCTTTGATCTGTTGTTCTGATCGCTTAGTCTTTTGGGAAAGTCATTCAGACAAGCTGTACAGATTCAGGAATTCCTCTCCCTCCCTCCCTCCGCCTCCGTCCGCCCCCCCCCCAGTTTAATTTGACATAGTTTAGTCTATTACTTCTACTTTTGGATTAGCATTGTCAACCAACAGATCTGAAGGCATCAAAGATACATCTAGACTGAAAAACCTGATAAAATAATGGTTTGAAATCATGCTGAACGACTGCAATCTCACACTGATTAGTTCGCGGAATAAGAAGAGGTTTGGGAGTTTTCTTAATTGATGGCTAATTTAGATGCAACCTTTGTTTCTTTTTCTCCTATCTTTTTTCAACTTTATTGCTTATTGGATACAACTCCGAGCCAAGTCAGAACAAAAATGCACAGTACATTTTTGTCTCATTTTATTTAATAATTGGAAGCAATGGCCTTTCATGAAATATCACAATCATCGAATCTTACAATGCAGAAGGAGGCTGTTTGACCCATCATGCCAATGCTGGCTCTTTGAAGGAAAACTCCAATTAATCTCACGCCCCTACAAATCTTTCCCCTTAAATTATTCATCCCTGTCCCTTTTCAAAGTTATTATTGGATCTGCTTCCATCACAATTTCAGGCGGTGCACTTCAGATCATTACCGCTTTCTGCATAAAAATGAACCACCACAAATGGCAAGGTATTCTGACACAATATTTACCAGCGACAGAACTTCCCTTTAACATGCTCAAGCTTCTTTTTTAAGTTTAAAGCTTATTTATTACTGTTACAAGTAGGCTTACATTAACACCGCAGTGACATTATTGTGAAAATCCCCTAAATGCCACATTTCGGTGACTGTTCAGAGGGAGAATTTAGCATGGCCAATGTACCTAACCAACATGTCTTTCAGACTGTGGGGGGGTGGAAACTGGAGCACGCAGAGGGAACCCACACAAACACAGAGAGAACATACAAACTCCGCACGGAGGGGCGGCTTGACAAATACATGAATAGGAAGGGAATAAAGGGCTATGGTACCCGGAAAGGGTTTTAGTTCAGATGGGCAGCATGGTCAGTGTAGGCTTGGAGGGCCGTAGGATCTGTTCCTGTGCCATAGTCTTCTTTCATCTTTGACAGTGACCTAAGCCAGGAATCAAACCCAGGTCCCTGTCATTGTGAGGCAGCACTGCTAACCACTGCGCCACCATGCTATCAGATCACAGGTACATCTATGGTGAGGTAAGGCAAGGAAATTAATGCAAACATCTCAGGTTAATGAGATTAACGAGATGTCAGTGATAATTTTAATGCAAGGATGACATTTTTAAACCATTTCTTTAGCCCTAAGCAATTACTAAAAAATACAATCCTTAAAGCACTCCAACCTTGTTGATAAGTTGATTTATTGAAAAGCACAGGCAAACTTGGAACAAAACAAACCTGAAGAAACAAACTTCAAGTGTTGTAACTTGCAGGACTACAGACCAAATTCTGGAGAGTGGTCATAGGCCTTTTTTTTTTGGCCCATGAAGGGGCAAGTGGCCTCTTTCTGTGCTGAATACTTTCTATGCTTCTTGCTTTCTGTTTAACAGAGAAACATCAAAGTATAACTTTCCTTTTATTTATAAATCACTGAAACTGGAGTAACTTTTAGAGTACACTGCTCAGTTGCTCAGGAGGCAATCCCAAACCATTGCAGGTGCAACGGTCAATAGCAGGGCAGTTTCCGAACAGGTAGCGATGAATCCCACAGTTTGAGGTTGCCTGGGATAAAGAAGGGTGCAAATGAAACCATGAACCTGTAAAGTGAACGGCTGGGCACTTCAGACTCCAGTGAAATGTTTGGATAAAGGACCAACAAAGATATGGATATTGTGCGAGAAGAGGAGGAGAGACGGATATTGGCAGCAAAACAAAAACCATTAATCAAATCATGCATTTAATTGTGGGGTTGCGTTTCTCGTGAATTGAGCTCAACTGTGCCTTGGTACGGTTGATTGCAAAAGCACCATTGGAAATGAGATACATGTTCTTTAACATTCTATCTCGTAATTAAACGATACATCAAGCCAGTTCAGAATCAATCTTCTTGGTTTGTTAATAAGTACTGGTGCCCTGACTCACACCGAATGTTTTACTTGGAGTGAGCCAAGGTCAAAAATCCGAAAGAACCTTGCTCTTTAAACACACCCTGCGCTTTAACCTAAACCAGCATGTTAGAAAGCTGATTCCCAATCATGTGTTGCAGCCAAAAATACTAAATTTGGAAAATAATTTTGTGCTGGTCTGAAACAACTACATATGCGTGTTTGCACGTGACAATTCATTTACGGGATGTGGACATCCCACTGTCTCGGCTAACATTTATAGCCCGTCCCGAGTTGCCCTTCAGAAGGTGGTGATGAGTTGCTGCCTTGAACCACAGCAGGTCCTGAAGCGTAGGTACACCCATAGTGCTAGTGTGGGGATGTGGGGAGTTCCAGGATTTTGAACCAGCAACAGTGAAGGAACGACAATATATTTCCAAATCAGGATGGTGAGTGACTTGGAGGAGAAGCTCCAGTCGGTGGTGTTCCCAAGTCTCTACTGCTCTTATTAGGGATTCAGTTAGCTCAGTTGGTTGGACAGCTGGGTCGTGATGCGAAGCTACACCAATAGCCCGGATTCAATTCCTGTCCCGGCTGAGATTATCCATGAAGGCCCCACCTTCTCAAACTTCTCCCTCACCCGAGCTGGTGATTCTCAGGTTAAAATTAGCACCAGTCATGGTTATCTGGGACTATGGCAACCTTACTTTTACTGCTCATGTCCTTCAGGATGGTTGTGGTCATGGGTTTGGAAGGTGCTGCCTAAGGAACCTTGGTGAGTTCCTGTAGTGCATCTTGTAGATGATACACATTGTTGCCAATGTTCATTGGTGGTGGAGGGAGTGACTGTTTGTGGAAGGGGTACCAATCAAGTAGGCTACTTTGTTCTGGATAGTGTCAAGCTTCTTGAGTATTGTTGGAGCTACATTCATCCAGGCAATTGGAAAGTATTCCATTACACTCCTGACTCATGCCTTGTAGACAGTGGACAAGCTTTGGGGGAGCTGGGCGGGGAGGGAGTTTGCTATCAGGTGATTTACTCACCACAGGATTCCTGGCATCTGACCTGCTCTGGTAACCTCAGTATTTATATAGCTAGTCAAGTTCACTTTCTGGTCAACGGTAACCACAGAATATTGATTGTGGAGCATTCAGCAATGTCAATGCCATTGAATGTCAAGGAGTGATAGTTAGATCCCATCCTGTTGGAGATGGTCATTGCTTGACACTTGTGTGGTGCAAATGTTAGTTGCAACTTGTCAACCCAAGCCTGAATATTGTCCAAGTCTTGCTGCATTTGGACACAAACTGCTTCAATATCTGAGGAGTCGCGAATGGTGCTGAACTTCGCGCAGTCATCTGCGAACATTCACACTTCTGACCTTATGATGGAAGGAAGATCTTGGATGAAGCTGCTGAAGGTGGTTGGGCCTAGGACACTATCCTGAGGTATACATGCAGTGATACCATGGACCTGAACTGATTTATCTCCAATCACCACAATAATATTCCTTTGTGCTGGGTATGACTCCAGCCAGTGGAGCGTTTTCCCTGAATCCCATTGACTGCAGTCTTGCTAGTGCTCCTTGATGCCACGCTTGGTCAAGTGCTGCCTTGACGTCAAAAGCTGTCACTCTCATCTCTGGGGTCCAGAACTTTTGTCCGTATTTGAACCAAGGTGGTAATGAGGATAGGGACTGACTGATCCTGGCAGAACCCAAACTGAGCATCCATGAGCAGATGATTGCTGAGTAAGTGCCACTTGATAGCACTGTTGATGACCCTTCCAAATCTAAACTGATGATCGATTGCACCTTTCAATACAAGAATGGGAATTTGCATGCATCCAATTCATAGATCATTGATACCGTACAATGTAGAAAGAGGCCATTTGGCCCATTGAGTCTTCATCGACCACAATCCCACCCAAGCCCTACCCCCACATCCCAAAATATTTACCCACTAACCCATCTAACCTACACATCTCAGGACACTAAAGGGCAATTTTAATATGGCCAACCAACCTAACCCGCACATCTTTGGACTGTGGGAGAAAACCAGACACCCAGAGGAAACCCATGCAGACACAAGGGGAATGTGCACACTCCACACAGATAGTGACCCAAGCCGGGAATCGAACCCCGTTCCCTGGAGCTGTGAAGCAGCAGCACTGACCACTGTGCTACCGTGCCACCCAAATTGTAATAGCTTTTATTTTAGAAGAAATATCTGGTTACCAAAAATCTAGTATGCCAAAGAACTTAAAACACACTAGTGCGGTACCACTCTCAAGTAAAACAGTTTCACAGAATTCCCATAAAACCGCTGTCCCCAGGAAAGATTTTATTACTTTGCAGGCGAGAATAATCATCTTATTTCACAACAGTCTTTTTCTCTTAATTGATTTAATAGTCACAAGTAGACTTACATTAACACTGCAATGAAGTTATTGTGAAAATCCCTTAGTTGCCACACATGTTCGGTTACACTGAGGGAGAATGTAGCAAGGCCAATGCACTTAACCAGCACACCTTTGGACAGTGGGAAGAAACCGGAGCACCTGGAGGAAACCCATACAGGCTCAGGGAGAACGTGCGAACTCCACACAGAGAGTGACCCAGGCTGGGAAATGAACCCGGCTCCCTGGAGCTGTGAGGCAGCAGTGCTAGCCACTGTGCTACTGTGCTGCAGGTGTGAATCTCACTCTCCCTCTCTACACTGCCGTCACTAAATGACAACCGCCTTTGAGTCAGGCAGTGGGTGAGCTTAACTGCTTATTTGTAACATGAATGAAATCTTTCAAACAAGTCCTTAACACAGCAAAAACCCCTCTTTGAACGAGGATCCAGCCTGTATTAGACTCCCCAGCAAACCGGGAAAGACTTGGTGCCAGCTCTGTTAACAGCAGCTTGCAAAATCCTTCACATTAGCTCACAACCAGTTCTATCACTCAGGGCAAAATCAATCCCTTTGCTATGTTTTTTTAATGAAGAATAGGGCAAGGGAAGTGCATTGTGTGTTCCGATAAATACATTTGTGCACTGTGACTTGCCATAGTTCTGTGACCTCTGATATAGTTTTAAGCAAATACTGGGTTCGGGTAGTTGTCATTCTATACACCACACAGAACGTGGCGTCAAAAGTTGACCTGGGTTTTAATAGTGTACAGATTGCGTTCAGTCTCTTCGAGACAGAACAGCAGAAGAGGGTCACCTCACTTGATGGATCAATGGGAACCAAACGTGCGTGATCACTCCAAACGGTGGAGTCATCTCTCAGGCAGAATACATCTGGAAGCCACGTAGCAAACTTGTAAGGACTGGAGCAAGCTAGAGGTGCTGCTTCAGGCGCCTAGGGCTGTACCAAGTTTAATAGAACATAGAACATAGAACATAGAACCCTACAGTGCAGAAAGAGGCCCTTCGGCCCATCGAGTCTGCACCAAACACAATCCCACCCAGGCCCTATCCCCCATATCCCTACACATTTACCCGCTAATCCCTCTAACCTACACATCCCTGGACACTAAGGGGCAATTTCTTAGCATGGCCAATTAACCTAACCCACACATCTTTGGACTGTGGGAGGAAACCGGAGCACCCGGAGGAAACCCACGCAGACATGAGGAGAATGTGCAAACTCCATTTCTCTCATTCCGAATGAAAAATGAAATTTCTTGATGATGCCCAGAGGTTTGCCAGGCTACACAACATATTGGCCATGAGGTGGATCAATTGGATGGCACAGCCTACCTGTGTGTGCCCGATTTAATTGAAATTTGGAAAGGAGGGATACCTTTCCGAATGCCTGTCCTGGACAAATAGGCTTAGAGAGAGTTGTCTGGATAGTGACAGGCCCTGAGGAATAGACAAAGTAACCAAACTCCGTGTTTACGGAAAGTCAAGAGGTTTGGAAAGATAAAGAAAACTAAAATGAAAAGAGATAACCTTCAGGAGCAAAAGAAGCAAAACACAAGCTAGAGAGAAAAGGATAGAAGTATTTGGAGTAAAAGGGAAATATACCCAGATAGAAAACAGTCATCATCCAGATTTAAAAGGAAGAAATTTGGATAGAAGGCAGGGATTTGCTACAATTAGATGAGTTCAGAGGCCAGGAAGATAAAAATGCACAGACAAGCCTCAGGAAGTTGCAGAACTTGTCCCAGAAATGTGGCAAAGTGAGAAGCCAAGATTTGCAGGTCTTGCAACCTGAACAACATCGACAGGTGGTCCAAGTAGTGATCCTTGCACTGAGGGACTGCAGGCAGTCAAGACTGCAAGTTTTGGAACAAAGGAAGTCCTCAATCTGCTAAAAAGTAAAGAAAAGAAACTAAGTAGTTTTTTTTCGCAAAAGGACCCATCAGACAGTAGGACAGTCCTTGTAAAATTAACAAAAAGAGCGGCATTAGGAGAAGGAAAGAAAAAGAGTCTCCATCCAGTTTTAAAATTTATTTATTAGTGTCACAAATAGGCTTACATTAACGCTGCAATGAAGTTACCGTGAAAATCCCCCAGTCGCCACACTCCGGCGTCTGTTCGGGCACACTGAGGGAGAATTTAGCATGGCCAACCAGCACATCTTTCGGACTGTGGGAGGAAACTGGAGCACCTGGAGGAAAGCAACACAGACACAGGGAGAACATGAAGACTCCAAACAGACAGTGACCCAAGAGAATCGAACCCAGTCCCTGGTGCTGTGAGGCAACAGTGCTGCCCCCAAGAAATAGGAAAACCATAGAAATCGTTTTGGAAGTCTTCTAACAGGGAAAAAAAAGATAAGTTAATAGTCAAATAAAAGTCCAAAAATGAGGTGTAGTTTCCTGCCAAAACTCTGTAAGCATGGGAAAAGCACAGATAGAGAGAAACAGCGGTAGTGGCAATTTAAAAAAAAGGCAAGTTGGCAGTCTTCAGGCAATAGTGCATTCGAAGTTGGACAACATTTAATGCAACAACCACAAGGAGGAAAAAAGGACCAAGAAACAGGAAAATCAGAGAGGATTCCAGATAAAGAAAATGAGTTATTGAAAATCATTAGGAAATGGCTCAGACCAAACTACAGCTAGTGGATGCTGAGGGGAAAATACAGGCGGAGGAGAAAGCAGAAGCCTTAAATAAAGAACGACTCCAATTCAAGCAGCAAATGGGTTGATGAAGAAAACGAAGGGAAGAGATTGGAAAATGAAGCTACCCCGTTGAAGGAGTTGCTCCAAAGAGAACTAAACAAAACAGCAATTCTGGCAGAGGAGGAACCCGAGATTACACGCCCGAACAAAATTGCTGAATTGGTCACACGAATAGAAATGCACAAGAACTAACATGATAACGTTATTTGATGGAAAAGATGCTGAATGGGAATGCTAGAAAGAGAAGGGACTTCATCACATGGTATCAGAAACCTAAAACTGTACAAGAGGAAACTGAGATGTCTGAAGTCAAGTAAATAGGCCATACATACTGACAACAAAAGGACTTTGTGCTGATCATGATGAAGTGCGAGCTGTAGCAGCGATGCAGCAGATGGGAAGGCGGTTCAATGATTTGTAGGATTTGTGAATTACTCAGTCAAGTTCATGCATAATTAGAGTGCAAACCGAAGGTAAAGAAAACTAAAATGAAAAGAGATAACCTTCAGGAGCAAGGGAAGTAAAACGTAAGCTAGAGAGAAAAGGATAGAGGTGTTTGGAGTAAAAGGGAAATATACCCAGATAGAAAAGAGTCGTCATCCAGATTTAAAAGGAAGAAATTTGGATAGAAGGCAGGGATTTGCTACAGAAACTCAGGTTATTCAATGGTGCTGGGGCACAGAATAATGAAGCAGTGTTCTCCCACATCAAACAACTAGTGACAACAAAACCAGGGCTCAGGTACCTTGTATTTTATTCGTTTGTGGGACAATGCTCTATGATGTTGACAGTGGGGGATTCAGTGATGGTAACACTATTGAATGTCAAGTGGTTAGTCTCATACTGGTGATGGTCATTGCGTGGAGCAAGTGTTACTTGCCACTTATCAGCCCATGCCTGGATATTGTCCAAATCTTGTTGTATTTGAATATGGGCTGACCATGATGTCAACGGCAAAGTCACACAACAGTATAAAACAGGACTTGGAGCTTCCCACATGAAGCAAAGTTGTGTTTGTATCCAGAGTGACATCAAACAACACAGAAAGTTTCTGCCGACTGTCTTTACTTGTGAAACATGCCAACTGATATCTGTTTGGGAGAAAGTGATGGGAGAGACTGAACACAGATAACAAAGCATCTTTCTTAAACCGCTTCAGTCTGCCCCACACCATTTCAGAGCGTGTTTGTTCCTTTGCAGGGATATCACTTGAAGGTTAAGTACAAATAGAGGAGTCGAGTGCACGTCACTGACAAGCTGTCGAGAGCCGAACTCCCTTTGAAAGAAACTGCTGATGCTCAGGCAGAGTGCGAGATTTTCCAGATTCAGTCAGAAGCATCAGCATGACAGGCTCTGGAGTTCCTCAACCCATTTGACGCAGATGGTGGAATTTCCACTTTTTTTGAACCGAGACGGGAAACCAGCTGCACAGCCAGCTTTTCTCGTCACTTTTTGTAGTACTCTCTGCAGAGGAAGATGGAGACCTGGCCCACACCGTCACACTGGCTGACAGGGCTGGGAAAAGCCAGTAATGCCAGGGGGTGGGTGGCAATGGCCTAGTGGTATTATCGCTAGACTATTAATCCAGAAACTCAGCTGACGTTCTGGGGACCCGGGTTCGAATCCCGCTAATGGAATATGAATTCAATAAAAAATATCTGGCTTTAAGAATCTACTGATGACTATGAAAATCACTGTCGGAAAAGCCCATCGGGTTCACTAATGTCCTTCAGGGAAGGAAATCTGCCGTCCTTACTCGGTTTGGTTTACATGTGGCAAAGTGGTTGACCCTCAGCTGCCCTTTGGCAACTAAGGATGGGCAATAAATGCTGGCCAGCCAGTGATGCCCATGTCCCTTGAATGAATGAAAAAAATCCCAAGATCAGGGCATCTTTTTTAAAGAGTATTGCAATCTCTAATAAAAGAAAAACAGGATCCCACCCCCCTCCCCACATGCAGGGGCAAACCTCTCCTTCCACGAACACAAGGAACCCACACCCACCCCCCCTCAACAGATAAAGGGAATTCCCCCCCAATGGAGCTGCCCAGAGGGGCCACCACTGGCATTGTCCTGGGCACTGCCCCTGCATCAGTGCAGAGGCAGTGCCAGGATGCCAGAGGACAGTGCCAATATGCCAGTGGAAATTTCTAGGGTGTCTAGGGTAAGGGTGCCAAGGAGCAGTGTCATGGAACTGCCCAGGCATGTCCCTTTCCACCAGGGACTGTACTTAACTCTGCACCCCCGGTGGTTCCCTTCGCCCTCACTAATGTGAGGGAGAGGGGAGATCCCAATGTGGGGACGCCCTTCAATAACATCTTAAATTTATTTAAATGAGGTTCCCGATCTTTCTGGTCTGGGTTCTCATTACTGGAGGTGGGTGGTGGAGTGGGCATTAGGGATCAGAAAGTGAAATCTCACTGGCAAGATTCCTGTTTTCTGACGCTCGAAGGATTTATTATTATTATTGACTCATGACATCCCAAACAGACAATGGATGAAGATTGGAGTAGGCCCCCCGCACTCTCACTGGTACAGATTATCTCACTATAACCAACTGCTACTCGGACCACTGGGAGTTAGACCAGTTAGCATCAACAACTGCAATGAAATCACTGTATGTCGGAAAGCACAATGTAGTTATAGAGTCAGAGGATCCCCACAGTACAGAAGGAGGCCATGAATGGGTCTGTACCAACCATCATCCCACCTAGGCCCTATTCCTGTAACCCCACACAGTTACACCGCTAATCCGCCTGACACTAAGAGGCCATTTAGCATGGCCAATCAACTTAACCCGCACATCTTCGGACTGTGGGAGGCAACCGGAGCACCCGGAGGAAACCCATGCAGATATGGGGAGAAAGTGCAAACTCCACACAGACAGTGACCTGAGGCTGGAATCACCGTGAAGCAGCAGTAATAATTACTGTGCCATTGTGCCGCCCCATCATCATGGCATTCCTGACATTGTAATGAGCAATAACGGCCCTCAGTTCATGAATGAAGAATTCAGGCACTTCACAAACAATTGGGAATTTCAGCACCACACTTCACTATCCCCAGTCAAATGGCAAGGCTCAGACAGCAGCGAAAATTGCCAAAGGGATCATTAAAAAAAATAGATCAGCTTCAGCACAGACACAAACGAGGCAATATCTTAAAGAGTGGCGAAACAAACTTACTTGAGACACGGAGTTCAGTGACCGAAGTCATGCTGCACCCAGACAACTCTGCCAACAGCTAAAAACTACTGATGCCAAAAGTAGTAACAGGAGTGAGTGACAAGATGAAAGTATCGTGGCAGAAAGCCACTTTGACAAAGCTGCCAAATCATTGGCAGAAATGAGTGTTGGAAACTTGGTCAGACCGTAAACATTCAAGCACTCAAGTCAGTACATGTGGCGACTTGGGGCCTGTTTAGAGAAGTTGCCACCTCAGTTGTACACAGTGCAAACAAACAGCCAGATATATTGTCACAACCGTGGACATCTATGTGCAACCGGAGAAGCTGTTGCTTCACAGCAGACAGCTGATAAGGCAGATATGATTTCGCCAACTGAGCAAGGAACCGAACGCAAGCTCAGCCATTCCCCAAACAAGCACGGCAGATCAGCAGAAACAATCGCCACACCAACTAAGGAGGCTAAGGAAATTCAGCATGTTCGCTACGACTCTCAGCAATTTCTACAAATACATTGGAGAAAGCATCCTTTCCAGATGTTTCACAACTTGGTATGGCTCCTGCTCTGACCAAGACCGCAAGAAAGGGTCATGAATGTAGCCCAATCCATCACGCAAACCAGCCTCCCATCCATTGACGCTGTCTACACTTCTCGCTGCCTTGAAAAAGCAGCCAGCATAATCACCCCAAACATATTTTCTTCCACTTTCTTCTATTAAAAAAAAGCTATAGGAGTCTGAGATCACGTACCAACTGACTCAAGTTTCTTCCCCACTGCCATCAGACTTTTGAATGAACCTATCATATATTAAGCTGATCTTTCTCTTCACCATATCTGTGACTGCAACACAATATTTTGCGCTCTCTCCTTTCCTTCTCCTCTGTGCACTCTATGAGCAGAACGTTTTGTGAATGGGGCAATAATAAATCAAACCAAGTCAAAATGGCATGCTCCAAAGAGGCAAACATCATCCCAAGAACCAGTCAAAAACAGTTGACAAACTGGTGACCACAGGCAAAACTTGGTGCCCGCTCTGTTAAAATCCTTCAGCTGACCTCCCAGCAGGATGGGCACCAGCCTACCGCTCGTGGAAACATCAGTCCCTGAGGAATGGGGCAAGGGAAATAAATTGTGGATGTGTGAATAGCTCCCTTTTATCACAACCAGCAGATTCAAGAATCATGTTGGAGTTAGCACCAAATGTGCTAACAGGCAAGAAGTATCTCTGTCAAAAAAGTGATTCGAGTGGATCACCAAGCTTGCCCCCTGCGGTGGGTACCAATATCTATAATATTTCTTATTGTCAATTAACCACAAGATGGCCACAGCTGGGAGTAAACACACTGTAGCAATTACATCCCCAGTATGTGTGTACTCTTGCAATACGTCTGTTAATCATTGACTAATTGGACAATCAGGAAGTAAATTCAGCTAGCTACCAATGTAGAAGGGATTGATGAAACCTAATATACAGGTAGAAGGGATACCAATGCCCCCCACCCCAGGGTGGGCCTGAAGTTGCCAGGATTTAAGATCAATCTCCAAAACATTGCTGTGTGCAACCCTAGAGAAAAATCACCCGACATTAATAACGATTGGATTTTCTTTTTCATGTTCTTTGAATGTTTCTCTTTATCAAATAACTTATGAAAATCATGGGGAAAATAGGCTATTTGGCTGAGTCACACATCATTGGATTCCAATTGGTGTAGGAATGCCATGAATCACTAGGCTGGATGTGTTGGCCAACTGATGGCTGGTGCTTGGTGGCAATTCATGAGATGAAACCTCCAAAAATGCATTTGATCAGAGTTGGCAATTCTACAGTTTACATTTATTTGGACACAAGCACCTGATTTTGTCATCAGCTGACCAACAGATACAGGTGGAACACTGGCACAGTGGTTTGCGCTGCTGCCTCACAGTGCCAGGGACTGGGGTTCAATTCTGGCCTTGGTTTACTGTCTGTACGGAGTTTGCACATTCTTCCCATGTCTGCATGGGTTTCCTCCGGGTGCTCCAGTTTCCTCCCAAGTCCAAAGATGTTAGGGTTAGGTTGATTGGCCATGCTGATTTGCCCATTAGTGTCAGGGGATTAGCACAGTAAATACGTGGGGTTAGGAGGGGAGGGCCTGGGTGGGATTGTTGTCAGTGTCTATTCAATGGCTGAATGACCTCCTTCTGCACTGTAGGGATTCTACAATTTTACAAGATTCACACAACCATTTCTCATCCAAGTATTCTGAGCCCAATTATAACCATTGAAGTCAACAGCATTTCCCACTACAACAGCACCAAACCTTCTACAAAATACTAGTTAGGCCTCAGCAGGAGTACATCGTCACCACAATCCAGAAAAGATGTCAAGGCCTTGGAAGGGCTTCAGCGGTGATTTACTAGGGTTGAAAGATTTCAGCTCACTGGAGAGGCTGGTGAAGCTGAGATTGTTCTTCTCAGCCTGAAGAAGAGTAAGGAGAGATTCAGCAGGTGTTCAAAACCATGAAGAGTTTCAATGAAATAACAGAAAGTCTTCCTTGTGTTGCGTGGCTTGCTAACTGGAGAACATTGGCAAAAAGAATGATTGATGAGGTGATGGCCTCGTGGTATTATCGCGAGACTATTAATCCAGAAACTCAACTAATATTCTGGGTACCCTGGTTTGAATCCCATGATGGCAGCTGGTGAAATTTGAATTCAATAAAAAAACCTGGAATTAAGAATCTACTGATGACCATAAAACCATTGTCAATTGTCAGAAAAACCTATCTGGCTCACTGATGTCCTTTAGGGAATGAAATCTGCCGTCCTTACCTGGTCTTGCCTACATGTGAGTCCAGAGCCACAGCAATGTGGTTGACTCTCAACTGCCCTCTGAACAAGGACAACTAGGGATGGGCAATAAAGGCTGGCAAGCCAGCCACAGCCATGTCCTAAGAATGATTTTTTTTTAAAGTTTTCTCGGTGAGTTGATGTCTTCCAGAATGCACAGCCTGAGAAGCGCTAATTTAAGACTTAAGATGAAGAGGAATTTCTTCTTTCAGAAAGAAATTCTTTGAGAGTCTTTGGGCATCCTTGCCACAGAGAGTTATGGAGGCAGAGTCCTAGTGTATTTTCAAGGCTGATATAAATTGATTTTTGATCAAAGGAATCCAGGGTAATGGGAAAGGGCAAGAAAGTGGACATGAGGGATGTTGGAGCAGCCATGATCTTATTAAATGGGATTATTATTAAATGGGCTCAAGGGGCCAAATGGCCTACTCCTGTTTCTATTTCTTATGGTCCTGTGTTATGAACTTAAATGGGAGCTGATGCAAAAGTGACTTCCAAACACGTGAAGAGAAGCAAATTAAAAAGCTGTGGGAAAATGGCAGGGGGGTGGATAACTGATTCTGTAATAGTACAGACATGATGGGCCAAAAGGCTTCCTTCCGTGCTTTTATCATTCTGTGCACTAATAGAGAAAGCTGACACTTGATGCATCCAGTAATGAGACAGTCTGCATCAATGACCACCACTGATTTTCAAGTGCCAAAGCAGCTGGAATCAACATAATCATTCACAACACTGGTAATAAATCTCCATGCATCAAGCAGTCCTTGATCTTTGCAAAGGGTTACTACTCTATTCCCAAATGCTACCATGCTCCTTTGAAACTGATAGCATGCAGCAGATGGCAATCCACTTGCAGTTATAATACGCTAACCCACTCTCGCTGTACACCAACTTGAGCATCTGATCATCACAGCAAACTTAGAAGAGAGATAAATGTAGATAAACCTACACAGATCTCTGCATTGCTCTCCAAGAACATGCACAGAATTTGGTTGAAAAATCAATGGGGCCCACGCAGTAAGGAAAGAGAATTGATTTCTGCTGCCCGTGTCCAAACTTGTATCAAATCCCGTTCACAGAACTACAGAACTATTACAGCACAGAAGATGGCCATTTAACCCATTGTATCTGTGCCAGCTCTGTGAAGGAGCAAGGCATCCAGAGCAACTTGCTTGCTTCCTCCTTGCACATCAGATAATAATCCAGCGACTTTTTGAATGCCTCAGTTGAACTTGCGACGCTGTCAGGCAGTACATTCTGGATCCTAACCACTTGCCTCTTGAAAAAGATTTCCCATACATCACCATTGCTCCTTTTGTCAACTACCTTAAACTTGTGCCCTCTGGTTCACAGTCCTTCAAGTTTATTTATTAGTGTCACAATAGGCTTACATTAACACAGCAATGAAGTTCCTGTGAAAATCCCCTAGTTGCTACACTTCAGCATCTATTCAGGTACACTGAGGGAGAATTTAGCATGGCCGTTGATGTCATCTATATGGATTTCAGTAAGGCGTTTGACAAAGTCCCTCACGGTAGGCTGGTAGAAAAGGTTAAGGCGCATGGGATACGAGGCCAGGTAGTTAGGTGGATTGAGAACTGGTTGGGAAATAGGAGACAGAAGGTAGTTGTGGAGGGTACCTTGTCGGGCTGGAGGCCAGTGACCAGTGGTGTGCCGCAGGGCTCAGTACTGGGACCTCTCCTCTTTGTAGTCTACATAAATGACTTAGAAGAGGGAGTAGGTGGTGTGATCAGCAAGTTTGCTGATGACACCAAGATGGCAGGGTTGGCGGGTACAGAACTGGATTGTCAGGTGATACAACAGGATACAGATAGGTTGGTGCAGTGGGCAGATAGGTGGCAGATGGCATTTAATCCTGACAAATGCGAGGTGATGCATTTTGGAAGGAATAATGCAGAGAGGAGCTATGTGATAAAAGGTAGGCCGATTAGGAGTATAGACGTACAGAGAGACCTGGGAGTGCAGGTCCACAAATCCATGAAGGTTGTGTCACAAGTGGAGAACGTTGTTAGGAAGGCTTATGGGATGTTAGCCTTTATAGGAAGGGGCTTAGAGTATAAAAGCTGCCGTCTAATGCTTCAGTTATACAGAACGTTGGTTAGACCGCATTTGGAGTACTGCGTCCAGTTCTGGTCACCTTATTACCGGAAGGACGTGGAGTCTCTGGAAAGGGTGCAGAGGAGGTTTACCAGGATGTTGCCTGGCATGGGGGGACTGGGTTACGAGGAGAGACTGAAGAGACTGGGGCTATTCTCCTTGGAAAGAAGGAGATTGAGAGGGGACATGATAGAGGTATATAAGATACTGAAGGGAATAGATAGAGTTAATAGTGAGAGACTGCTCCCTAGACTGGGTACGAACACAAGAGGTCATCACTTAAGGGTGAGGGGGGGGAGGTATAATTTGGAGGTAAGAGGAAGGTTCTTTACACAGAGAGTTGTGGGGGTCTGGAATGCGCTACCGAGTAGGGTGGTGGAGGCAGGCACGTTGGACTCGTTTAAGATGCAGTTAGATAGGCATATGAGTGAAACGGGAATGGAGGGATATGGTAGGGGCTATTAAATAGGGTTAAACCTCGGGAGACACCGGAAGGGCAGGCTGTATAACTAATATGTTTTGTCTTTATTCCACAGGTGGAGGTCCACCTCGTGTCAAGCGAGGGGCATGCACACGGCGGGTTGTGCGTGGGCTGCTCTTGGAAGTCCAGGAGTGGCCTAGTACTTCATGTCGGTGTGTGTGCTTGATCCTGGACCGATAGACGGGCTCCACAACAGCTCAGTGACTAGCATTGCTAGCTGTGCAGATACATGGATTTGGGCCTGTGTCTGTGGGAGTTTGCGCATTCTCCCTGTGGTTGCGTGGGTTTCCTCCGGGCGCTCCGGTTTCCTCCCACACCCCAAAGATGTGCTCTTAGGCTAATTGGTTTCCACCAAATTGACACTATTTCTTCCCTGAATCTGACTGAGTAGGGTCCCATTCGTAGACATGCAGGGTAGAATAGGTGTAGGGCGATGCGGCGGCGCGGGCTCGTTGGGCCGAAGGGCCTGTTTCCCGTGCTGGGTTGTTCTTTGTTCTTTGTTCAGTGCACCAGACCAGCACACCTTTTGGACTATAGGAGAAAACCCACCCAGGCCCCATCCCTATAACTCCACATATTCACCCTGCTCATCCCCCTTCTTTTTCATCTCCAAACCCATTGTTCTTAACTTTCTTTGGATGTCACATTTCCCAGAATATAAAAAGCTTTCATGTCATCTTTATGGCCATTACTTTCAGGTCAAAATAATCTTCATAACTTTTATTCATTTATGGTCTTTTTCAGTTGTAAACCTTTTATTTTTCTTTGAAATTCAGCAAGAAATAAACACAGACAAACCTTCTTTATCTCCTTGAGCAAATTTCTATCCATGTTGTTTACTTCTATCCCATTCCCAATCCAAAATTACAATCTTTACACCTGAAACAATATTTTCTCTACACCATCCAAGTTTGCGATTTAAATCACTTTTTCAGGTCGGGTAGGGAAATTGTCCAAGAGAAGTTTCTACTTCCCAGGCAATTGCCATGCAAAGTGTTTCTGTGAAGATCTAGGACACTGGGGTTGGGGGGGTGGGGGGGAGAGCATTCTCTGGTGTATCTTTGGGGTATCCTCCAGTTACACCACCCTGGAGCTCAGGAGTAATGTTCCCTTATTTAATATTGTTGTTCCATTTTTTTAAAATCAAAATGAATCACTTCACACTTATAGAATCCCTACAGTACAGAAGGAGGCCTTTGGGCCCATCAAGTCTGTACCGACCACAATCCTACCCAGGCCCTACTCTCGTAACCCACATTTACCCTGCTAATCCCCCTGACATTAGGGTCAATTTAACATGGCCCATCAACCTAACCCGCACATTCTCGGACTTCTCTGTATTAAATGCTACCTACTACTTGCCCGCCCATTCCACCAACCCGTCTACATGGTTCTACACAATCCTCCTCATAGTTCACTGCACTTCCAAGTTCTGTATCATACATCCAGCATCAACATTCCTGTTAGAAGTACTGGGTTACAATATCTGGCGACTAGGGACTAACAGCAATACACATGTATTGACAATACGGAAGACCTCTTAAATGCTGTGTGTCTTCCCAGTGTTCTGGGAAAAACTCCCGTTTTTCCAACACATGACCCCTTTTGCACCCACATCGTCCCAGTGTCTATGTGGCCACCTGGTCTACAATTCCTTCTTAAGCACCAAAGGCCTGTGGCTGCCAGCAGCTCAGAGCTTACTAGGAGTCAAACATGCCACACAAAGGAAATAATCACTTTAAGGTGTGAGTACGTCAGACCATGTGCTAGTCTTAAAGGGTCATTAACAGGTCACACAGAGCATAGGGAAATTAAAGAGATCCAGTTTCCCGAGGCTTACTCATTTTTGCTCCCAGTTAAGCAACATGTGAATATTAAAATTATTTTCCTCTTGTTCAAATTCCCCTCTATCCCAGTAATCTACCACAGGCCCACAATCGCCCTGACTTCACACTCTACCATCCTGAGGTAAATATTCAAAGTCAAACATAGCATATTGGGTGGCACGGCGGCTAGAACTGCTGCCTCACTGTGCCAGGGACCCGGGTTCAATTCCAGCCTCGGGTCACTGTCCACGGAGTTTGCACATTCTCCACGTGTCTGAGCGGGTTTCCTCCCACAGCCCAAAGATGTGCGGGTTAGGTTAATTGGCCATGCTAAATTGACCCTAGTGTCAGGGGAATTAGCAGGGTCAATATGTAGAGTTATAGGGACGGGGCCTGGGTGGGATTGTTGTTGGTACAGACTCGATGGGCCAAATGGCCTCTTTCTGCCCTGTGGGGATCTATCATTCTTTGTTATCAGTGCCATTGAGTAATTTTCGCTGCTGTTTATTATGAGAGACAATAACGCATTCTGCATAAATTACCACTAGTGGGCATTTGTGTACAAACAAAGCTATATCCGCCCTGATTATGTTTCAGTTTTCCTATCCTAATGGTGCAAAATTAATACAACACGTTGCTTTTCATTAAAAAGTCCCCACTATGATCGTGTACCTCTGCTGATAAATTTGGATTGCACTGTTAGTATTCTGCAATTGACTTTCCTCTTTATTTCCCACTTAATTATTTCCAGCTCAACTTCCCAATATTTGTAATGATTCTCGATATCATTCATTGCATCCTACGTACAGCAGATTAATGCAAGACTCACAACCAACAAATCTCAAAATGTCCCACTGTGTAATGAACCACAGATTGATGCAGCAATTTATTGTTTGCTCTCGGATCATTATGTCATGAAGTATATTACCAGGACAAAGCACCTTTCACAACGCTGCTAAATCAGTCTTTGTGCTGATACAATGCACCCTCTTTCCACTTTATGTGGGGTTTACTGAGCTGTGCAAGAGTTAAAGCAACAGGAACCTCTATTTACCTGCAATTCAATCAGACTGGACCTCGACATAACCTAAACTGGGGATGCATTTCTGACCCAAGCAACAAAAGCAACACGAAACACCATCGATATAACGAATGGAAAATCTCCTTAACTCTGGTGGCTCTAAACCACAGCCAAGATTTTCACTCACCTTTGGACCTGTCCCTGCTCACAAATCTTCATTAAATAGGCATCAACGTCCAACCTTTGGCAATCAGGGCTGTAGTTTTAATTACAGTTGCTTCTTATAAAAGATATCACTCCCTTCCAGCTAAGTGAGCAACAACAATTTATCTTCATACATTTCCTTAACAGCAGTAAACTTCACAACAACACGATCAAACAAAACCAGCCACGCTCGGAGATATTAGCGTGGGTGTCCACAAACCTGGCTTGAAGATACAGATTTTTTCAAATAGGGTGGAGCACTGAACAGTTTGTGTACTTTAAAATGGAATGCCTGTCCTATCATTTCCAAGTTTAACTGTTTTTATCTTCTGGTTAGAGGGGATTCCGGGAGTTCTGGTCCAAGTAAGTGGCTGAAGGGCCAAAGCGAATCGCATATACACAAGAGACCAAAATTGGAGGAATGTAGCTATCTCAGGGCGCTGTAAGACTGGAAGAGGTTGAGTGGGCAGGGGTAGCACCACGAAGGTTGTACAAATCACAATCATAGGGTGGCACAGTGGTTAGCATTGTTGCCTCACAGCGGCAGGGACCCGGGTTCAATTCCGGCCGTGGGTGACTATCTGTGTGAAGTTTGCACGTTCTCCCCGTGTCTGCGTGGGTTTCCTCCGAGTGCTCCAGTTTCCTCCCAAAGTCCAAAGATGTGCAGGTTAGTGAATTGGCCATGCTAAATTGCCCCTTAGCATCGGAGATTAGAAGGGTAAATACATGGGGCTAATGGGAGATAGAGCCTGGGTAGGATTGTGGTTGGTACAGACATGATGGACCGAATGGCCTCCTCTGCACTGTAGGGATTCTATGACCCAATGCTTTCTTTGGAGGAAATGGTATATAGCTCCCATAGTGGTCTACTGAGTACAAATAGGGCCCAAAGGTACTGCTGATCCAGACAGATCAGATGGGACCCAGGCTGTGATAGTTATTTTCAACAGAACAAACTGGTGCTTCTTAGATTTAGCTCAAGCAAATTGGGAAACTAACCAGGGTTCTCCCTCCTGATTACTCTCTGGTGACACCTACTGGAAAACATGTCAAATCAGGACAGAATTGGGCTCAACTGTGCTGATGTCCACGATGGGAAAGCCCTAGTGTCATTAACATGGTGTGACACACAAGGACAGCTAGTTGGTTTGAAGAATTATAGAGTTGCATTGGAACTGTACTCCCTGAAGGAGACAGTAGATTAACCACAGGTTTACTGGTTGCAAAAGGACATATAGATTTCCAGTGCTCGCTTGTGAGTTGCGAGTTACGTCATTGTGCAAATTTAAGCCACAAAGGGAGATATTGTCAGAGATCCTGGGCACCAGCAACCTCAGGTACTCTTAGTCGACTTGAGCACAAACAGCCCTGGACGCCAAGCATAATCCAACGCAAGGCCCTTAATGGCTTGTGCACAACCACAGTCTTGAACAACATCTTACAGTTGTTCTCTAAGCTTTTCTGAGCATTTTAACTTCCACAAAACTATGGCAGGGAAAACTTGACTAGAAAGGTAGTTTTCTAATAGACAGGATGAAATTGTTTCCCTTGGTGGAGAAATCTAGAACCAGGGGTTGTTGATTCAAGGTAAATGGCAGTAGGTGTAGAGGGAACATGAGGAAGAACATTTTTACGCAAAGGGTGGTGGGTGTCTGGAATTCGCTGCCCGAATTGGTGGTGGAGGCAGAGACATTAAACTCTTTTAAAAAATACTTGGATCTACACCTTAAGATCCCCTGTAAACTCCAGGGCTATGGGCCAGCTGTAGGAAGGTGGGATTAGAAAGGGCACCTGGGTATCCTCGGGCTGGCAAGGATAAGATGGGCCAAAATGCCTCCTATTGTGCTGTAACTTTTCTGTGGTTCTAAGGTTTCAAACAGCACCTTAAAGGAGGACAGAGAGTCACAGAGATTCAGTGAGGCAATTCCAGAGCATAGAGGCATGGCTACCATTAATAGCCATGATGTGGAGATGCCAGCGTTGGACTGGGGTGGGCACAGTAAGAAGTCTCACAACACCAGGTTAAAGTCCAACAGGTTTATTCAGTAGCACAAGGGCATATATATATACACAAGCACTTTTTGTCTAAATAGTTTGTGTTTATATATGCCCTGTTTGTGAATACAACTCCCACTCACCTGATGAAGGGGCAGTGCTCCAAAAGCTTGTGCTACCAAACAGACCTGTTGGACTTTAACCTGGTGTTGTGAGACTTCTTACTGCACCATTAATAGGCCAATGGAAATCGGAAATGCCAGAATTGGAGGAATCAGAGATCCGAGGATTATTGGGCTGAAAGAGGTTACAGAGTTAGGTGAGAGCAAGGCCATGGAGGGATTTGAAAATAAAGATTATGTTTTTTAAATTGGGGTTTTGTCAGATTGGAAACCAGTATAGAATAATGAAGGATAAAGCTGTTTTTCATGTACTCAGCAGCCCAAAGTCACGCAAGTCCACAGTTCATCAAATTCACATCCAAGCTCCATCCATTGAAACCACTATCAGAATCTGCAATGCAAATTATATCTTGACTCAAGTCCAATGTTTCTGTTCCATTCAGATTCGCATGCAAATTTCTGCTACAATAGAAAGCATTCTGCAGGAAATCTGAGTGGTATCAAAGCATACTTTCAGCTCAGTGTAAAGTGTCCACTTATGGATCTCTGAACCCATTGTGACCTTGTCCCCTTCTCCTCTACTCTAATTATTTTGCTTTACTGTTTTTCCTCTTCCCATTCTGAAATGAGTTAACTTGGTAACAACTTCGACTTTACACGCTCCTAGGTTGCTTGGACGACCATACCATGCTCAAAATGGCTGCCAAATTCCCTAAATTTCAACAGTGAGGACACGACAAAAAGGTACATCAATAGCTGTGAGCATCTTTCTGACGTCCTTCTAAAACGTTGTAAGAATACAAGAGCTTTCTTCAATTTAGATTCTGAATTTTAGGTTTCTCAAAGTTAGGCAGTGCATATTCCTTAATTACCTGGGCCTCACCAATAACACAGAACAAGCAACCCCAGAACATGAACACAGCGCTGTAACTGCTGCAAGCATTTTATCCACATTTCTCTCTTGCGAGGCTCTGAGAATGATGATTATACCACCTTTACATGTCGTACACGTGCCTTTCATGCAACTTTGCTGAAAATTTTGAGGTAGAATTTTGGGACACACCCTTTCTCGGGGACATGTGGAGAGGCGCAGTATAAGATCCCGGCCTCTGATTGCTGAAGCTCAAAAGTACCCCATGGTATTGATCCCTGGGCCTCCAGTGAAGATCAGGCCACTGCTAGCATCAGCTTAGTTGCAAAATCACCCAAGATAGAACCACCCACCAAATATCCAAACAAGAAGAGTGTGGAGAATTACACACAGTGTGTAGGAAATGCCTGTGCAGTTCAAAGCCAACAGGTTTTTTTTTGTTTTTATTCCAATTCAATCCAATCAAGTCCAATTCAGAGTCTCAACAAGTGAAACATTCCCAATCCAAGCTGACAAGACAGGGCTGTCACCTCCTGTCTTGGGCTTGATCTACATGATCCAAGCTGATTGCAGTAGGCATTGCACCTCCTCCAAGGCGTGATCACATTTGCATCTTAGCCAAAAGGCCGAGATGCCACTTCTAAAAATTGCTTCAAATAAAGCCACAATGTAACCTTATGACTTCAACCAAGTACAGCATGTCGATCCTACACTTGATCTTAGCTAAAAGGCTGAGAAGCGATCTAAGAACAATTACCACGTCAAAAATGGGAAAGGAGATGAACGGATGAAATGTAGGCAAACTCATTACGAGGCAGAGACCACAACTTTTGCACCTGATGATAAACATTGTCAGGCATTTTTCCCTGGGACCTGTTTTGGTTGGCCGACCATCAGCACATGTGTGACTGGAGGTTAGAGGCAAATCTCACTTACCTGTCAGAATTGCTGGACAGTTGCCCTCTGCGACCACTTCCACAATTGATTCGCTCAATGGTAAGTTGCCAGGAAACTGGGAAAACACAAGAAGTTATACTTGTGTAAATATAGACAGATGCAATCACCATGAATCAACTCAGATACAGATGCACTCATTGTAGCATTATTGCCCACGGCAATATGATATACTGTCTATCCATCTCCAATAACAGTCAATACAGTCAGGATAACAGCCACAATGAGAAGCAACAACTACTGCAGTATCCATAATAAGAGGATTTTTGTTCAAGAATATGAAAAAATAAGATTTATAAACTAAATTTACTCTTGAATGCAAAGGCTACTTATTTGACAGCTCAGCTACTTTCTAACTGCTGATCTTGTTGCTTTCCTTCTTTGTATTACCAAGTCTGACGTCTGTGTAGGTTCATTAATGTTCTCGTGTATAATGTCCTTTTGATATGCATTGATGATCATACAGATCTTATTACCGCCTTTTAAGCGTGGCTGATTCTCACATAGACGGCTTCCAGAGTCTCAGGGGGTTTGGGGTAATGATGGCCAAAATAGATTAATTGTTTCTTCCAGTAACTAGGAGGAATGCAGGAAACAGCCTCATTCAAAACAGAAAAATGATCACAGAACAGCCAAGCAGACATAACGAGTCCATCAGTATTTCAGACATCCCATTCCGTTTGATCTCCCCGCTTCATGTCCCATGAGGTGTCCATTCTCCCTCCAAGATTCCAACTTCATCACCCATATCTCTGTTTCACATACCTTAACTATACCCCTAAACTCCCAGCACCAAGCCCTCCAATCCCCCACCTCTCTCCTTTCCAGGCCTTTGAAACCCCAACACAGGCATTTTAGGATTGCCAATGCCCCCAACCCACATGAGATCATGTGCCAACTCCACTGATTGACCCGCCCACCCACTTCCCTATCTTGGACGATGCCCCTCCTCCCCCACCTCAAAAATCAGTACCCCCCCCCCCGCCAACTCCAGGATTGGCACCCCTACTTAATGATGCAGAACTTCTGCAATCTCCTCTGATCTGCTCCCTGCTTGACTGGAAGCCAAGACTGGCGATATGGCTGATTTCTGGGTGCGGGCCCTGTTGATGTCACTGCATCCAGCGCTACCAACTCCTGCTCCCAACTGGTCAGGTAAGTTAAAATCCAGCCTATAGTGCGACTGCAACTCATGTGCGGGTTTGTCTGAGTTGCGTAACGCTGACAGTGGGCCTAATGGTTCTGGGTTTAGTGCGTACAATCTGAGTGCATGCTGTATTGTCAAAGCTGATATCTATCAAAGAACAGCAGGGAGTTCTCCCAGTGTCCTGCACCAACATCTGTCTTTTAACCATCATCATCATCAATTCAGATTATATAGCTATTTATCTCATTACTAATCAGGGGATCTTGCTGCAAGCAAATTGGTCTTTGCATTTGCCCACATACAGCTCTGTAGCAGTAGCTGCAGAGCACTTAGGGATGTTCTGAAATCATTAAAGGTAGCATAATGGCTTCACCTCTTCCTAACTCTGTCACCTCCTACAGAACTAGAAGTCTTCATAAAATCCCTACAGTGCAGAAAGAGGCCATTCAACCCATCAAGCCTGCACTGACAACAATCCCACGCAGGCCCGACCCCGTAACCCCACGTATTTACCCTGCTAATCTCCTGACACCAAGGAGCAATTTAGCATAGCCAATCAATCTAACCTGCACATCTTTGCACTGTGGGAGGAAACCGGAGCACCACAGAGGAATCCCACATTGATATGTGAGAGATCTCTCCCCTCTTCTAACTCTGGCCTCTTGTGCATTCCCAGTTTTAACTATTCCACTATTGATGGCTGTGCTTTCAACTTCCTAGGCACCAAGCTCTGGAATTCCCTCCACAGAGCTCTCTGTGTCTCTCTCACTAGCTTTCCTCCTTCAAGATGACCCTTAAAGCTTACCTCTTTAACCAAGGCTTTGCTCACTTATTCTGACAACTCTTTCTGTGCCTCATGCCTCACCATTAACCGCTTTTGGACGCTTTGCTTCATTTAAGATGCTGTATACGTTCAAGATGTTGTTATATAAATGCAAGTCCTTCCATCTACATAGATTCTTGGAGACGTCAGATCATTTTCACTGGACACGAAAAGCCTCCGAGCAGCATTCTAATGCCATGCAACAGCCCAACTGTTGTACCTCTTTGTAAGAAAGATCTTACCTCTTTCAGAAGACAACTATTTGCACTCATCTCCAATCTCACTGTTCCTATTGCTTCCCCTCAATAAACTCTGCAGGAAATGCATGCGAGGCAAAGACTGACTGTGCAGTTATACCCTGCAATGTCAGAAGCGGGGATGATTAGCAATGGTTGCACAATGTTCGGCACTATTCACAATACTCAGACACCGAAGCAGCCCATGTTCAAATGCAACAAGATCTGAACAGCATCCAGGCTTGGGCTGACAAGTGGCAAGTAACATTAAGGCCAGGTAATGACTATCACCAATAAGAGACACTCTACCCGTCACCCAGTGACATTCAATGGTGTTACCATCACTGAATCCCCCACTGTCAACATCCTTGGGGTTACCATTGACCAGAAACTCACTGGCCACATAAACACAGTGGTGACAAGAATAGGTCAGAGGCCAGGAATACCGCAGTGAGTAATCCATCTCCTGACTCGCCAAAGCCTATCCGCCATCTACAAAGCACAAGTCATGAGTGTGATGGAATACTCCCCAATTGCCTGGATGGGTGCAGCTCCAACAATACTCAAGAAGCTTGACACCATCCAGGACAAAGCAGCCTGCTTGATTGGCATCTCATCTATAAACATTCAATCCCTCCACCACTGATGCTCAGTAGCAGCAATGTGTAGTATCTACAAGATGCACTGCAGCAATTCACCAGAGATCCTTAGACAGCATCTTCCAAACTCACGACCACTTCCAGCTAGTAGGACAAGAGCAACAAATGCATGGTAACACCACCACCTGTAAGTTCCGCTCCAAGCCACTCACCATCCTGACTTGGAAATATATCACCATTTCTTTGCAGAAAATCCTGGAATTCCCTCTCTAACAGCATTGTGGGTCAACCAACAGAACATGGACTGCAGCGTTTCAAAAACCACTACCTTCTCAAGAGCAATTAGGGATGGGCAGTAAATGCTGGCCAGCCAGCAATGCCCACGTCCCACATATAAATGAAAAAAAAACCCTCCAACGTCAGATAATCTGTCAAACACTCTCTGTCTGGGCTCACACATGAAGAAATAGCTGTATATAAAAGGCAAAGGAGGTCTTTCAGTTCTCATCGAATTGTAGAATCCCTACAGTACAGAAGGACTTGATGGCCATTTAGCCCACTAAGTCTGCACCAACTCTCTGCTGGATTACCTTACCCACACATTCTCCCTATCCCTGTAACCCCACACATTTCCCATGGCTAATCCAGCTGACCTACACATCTTGGGACACGGAGGGGCAAGTTAGCATGGCCAATCTACATCAAAACTGACTTTAGCAGAGAACAGGGGGAGAACAAGAGAAAGAAAAAGACAAACAAAATAGGTGAAAGAAAAAGAGGGAGAGAAAGAAGAGAAAGGGATAGAGGAAGAAAAAGAAAAAGAAACTTGAATTTACATAGCACCTGTCACAATTATGGAATGTCCCAAAGCGCTTTGCAGCAAATGAACTACTTTGGGATTGTAATATCAGAAGTGAGAAGCAAGAATCCACAAACAGCAACTAAATAATAAGAAGATAATTTTTCTAAGGTATTGAATGACAAATATTGGACAGACTGCCCATGGAAAACTCCCACACTGCAAAGCAGTGCAGAAGGATCTTTTACCTCCACTTAAGAGATCAAACAGTCACTTTGTTCGCGTGATCGCACCTCCAGCAGTGAAGGACTTCCTCAATAAAATTATCTGCTCAAATCTCCAGAATGGCAAGCTAAACCCTGCTGACTCAGGCTGACACCATAAATATGCTTTAACAAAATAAAGCTCTTGAATTTCAAATAATGCTGATCTGGACCATGAATGGAAAACAAGTTACTTGCAGCTTGCAGTGGTATTTCAAGACTTCCTGGAGTTTTCATAAGGTTTGAGGATTTTATTCTGAGGTAATGTATCAAATTACTGGGATGTAGAGATGCCAGCATTGGACTGGGATGGGCACAGTAAGTAGTTTCACAACACCAGGTTAAAGTCCAACAGGTCTATCTGTAATCACAATCTTTCGGAACGCTGTCCCTTCATCAGGTGACTGGAGGCAATTATCCACTCACCTGATGAAGGAACAGCGCTCCGAAAGCTCGTGATTCCAAATAAATCTGTTGGACTTTAACATGGTTTTATATTACTACAATAAATTGATCCACTTTTCATCTTGTTTTGCTTGCCAGTTCAGGTTGGCAGAGGCTGTGAAAGCACTTGTGGTGTTTCAGGGCTGTTCTATATCCATTCCATCAAGTCCTTCCGACTGCTCACCATCCTCAGCCCAAACCCCAGCTTCAAACTTCACAGACTATCCCTCAACAGACAACACTGACCTTTGCAGCCTCATTGCTTCTGCCACACACTGGGGTTGCCTCCAGCCCTGACTTTTCCGGTATCCTTTTCGGTGGCGTCTCAAATGTTTACCTTACACAAACTCCACCTCATCCAAACCTCCTGTGAACACACACGCTGCCCTCATGTTAAATCTCAGTAATTCAACACCTTTCAATTACCTAATCCCAAGGGCTGCTGTGTGGTCGGGGTCAAGATGGATGTTCTGGGGATTGTCTATTCTGTGAAAGTATGTTGTTCGTGTCTAAGTGTAATAGCGTGGTCCTTTAATGGTGGGTGTTTCTCGATGGCCATATAACCGATGAGGACCCTATGGACCATCCCGCTAGAAAGATGAGCCAATCAGCAGGAGAATTACTCTGTATTATTACTCTCTATTATTACTCACTATTATTCTCTATGAACAGTATGTTTTATCTGTATCGCATGCAAGAAACAATACTTTTCACTGTATGTTAATACACGTGACAATAATAAATCAAATCAAATTAAACCAAATTTCCTGCTGCTGTCAGACTTTTGAATGGACCTATCTCGTATTAAGTTGATCTTTCTCTACATCCTAGCTATGACTGTAACATTACATTCTGCACTCTCTCGTTTCCTTCTGTATGCTTTGTCTGTATAGCACGCAAGAAACAATACTTTTCACTGTATGCTATTACATGTGACAATAATAAATCAAATCAAGTGAGCTCATACTGTAGGTTGAGGAGCCAGGGAGTTAAGAAAAGCAGCCACATTTATCATCAAGTTTTACCTTGTTGAACATGCATTCTGTTGGCAATGAAGCCTTTATTGTTAAAGTTGCGTTAAGTCACCCTTGATCTATTGCACAATAGTTTCTCAAAACCATTACTCTCTACTAACAGATGGGGAACTCGGTGCTGAATTTGAAGTATCGGCACATTCCTGAGTCTTGATCTAAGAAATCTTGTGGAGGACAGATCCAGCCAGAAGTCACACGAACACAGGTAAGGTATGCATAAATACATATTTTGTTTTGAGCATTTGAAGTTGATGACAGTTCTATCAATATATGAATAATTATTTAAGCATCTTCAGTAACTGGTTATGAAATATTTGGCATGTATTAAATGTATTTAATTTTATTCATAGAACCCTGTACAGTGCAGAAGGAGGCCACTCAGCCCATCAAGTCTGCACCAACAACAATCCCACCCAGGCCCTATCCCCACAACCCCACACATTCAACAACTCATCCCTCTAATTTATGGATCCCAGGTCACCAAGGGTCAATTTAGCATGACTATTCAACCTAATCCGCATATCGTTAGACTATGGGAGGAGCACCCGGAGGAAACCCACGCAGTCACGGGGAGAATGGGCAAACACAGACAGTGACCCAAACGGGGAATCGAGCTCAGGTCCCTGGAGCTGTGAGGCAGCAGTGCTAATCACTGTGCCCTTTGAATTCAAATTCCACCATCTGCCATGGTGTGATTCGAACCCAGGTCTCCCGAACATTAGTTGAGTTTCTGGATTAATAGTCTCGCGATAATACCACCAGGCCATCGTCTCCCCTCAAAAGAAGGGGATTTGCATTGGCCGGGAATTGAACCCAGTTCTCCTGTCTGGCAGGCGAGAATTCTACCACTGAACCGCCAATACTGCTTTTACTACAGCACCCCCTCATGCTCTCTCTTTTTTCACAAAATTCATAGTCATTATTTGTGCAAATGCTCCAATTTCAATCTTGCAGCCCACTGAGATCAAGGAGGACCACTCATACAGGCCCCCCACCGAAAAAAAAACACCTGAAATTTGCCATCACTACCTGGTTTGGCCTCCCTGTGACTCCAGAGCCACAGCAATGCAGCTGATTCTCAAGTGCCCTCTGAAATGGAGGCCCAGCAAGCGACACTCACCCCCAGTAAAAGAACTGTTCTTGTCCATTTAAAAATAAACTTGCTTTGCGGAGGCTAAGCTCAGATTTAGTGTGGTTGATATACAAGCTTTATGAGAGCATTCTTCGGATGATCACAATCTTTTTAATAACATAGCTGTTTAATTCCCTTAGAGCTGTTTCATATGACCAAATATTTATTCCCCGGCACAGCGTTAATAACGGCAGATGGAGATCACAGTACATCCACTCCGTGGCTCATAAAGCCGGGTAGATGGAGTAACTATCTCCGCTGATGGGGGAAATTCAGGAGAAGGTAGCACAATCTTAGGATTAGAGCTAGTCCATTTTGGAATCAGCACCCCCTCCCCAAATATCCGTTGGCACTGAGTCAGACTCCATAACCACACAGCTGTACAATATTAGAAGTAAAATGTTAAAATCTTCAACATGTTTATAAGATTTATCTGTTGGCTGCATTAATGAAGTGGTTAACCACTTCAAATTAGAGATTTTGTTCCTGATATTGTGCTGTGCAACTCAGATCCAAAAACCTATTTCATTCTTTTAGATCAGAGTGCTGTGAAATCACAGCCAGCTTCATAATTATCTAATAAGAAATGATGTACAAATTTACAGTGGAACATCAATAACTGTTCTCTTTCTGTGGCTTCAAACGCCTTGGGTGGAACTTTCCCATCCCGTCTGCCACGGGAATTGTAGTGGGCGGGACACGGAACGTGCAACGGTCCGTTGATGTCAGATGGAATTTTCCGACTTTTGGGCAAGCATGACTGGACAATCCCTCCTCTTGGCTATAGCCCAATAGGATCGCAGAGCACAGGGGGACACTGTGGCACAGTGATATCGTCGCTAGACTAGTAATTTAGAGACCCAGGCTAATGCTCTGGGTACCCGAGTTCAAATCCCACCACAACAGATAGTAAAATATGAATTCAATAAAAAAAACTGGCCGTGATTCTCCCTCCCACTGCGCTGATTTTTTTTAGGATGAGAGTTCGTGCCCATTTAAATGCTATTAGTGGGCCCAGGACTGAAGCCTCCGGGTCTGTTAGCCTCTCCCACCCCCTCCCAGAGTGTTTCACTCCAGCAGATATTACACTAGCTCCTCACTTTCAGGGAACTCGCAGCCCAATCCCACTGGAGTGAAAGAGGGTACAATCAGGATCCCTAGGGGGTCAGGCAGTGGGAGAGATGAATCCCCATGGGCGTGGGCACATTGGCAGAGCTAGCCTGTGCCCCCTAGCAAAGTGCCAATGCCCAGAAGGCACCTTGACACTGCCCATCGAGCATAGGACAATACCAAGGGTTGAGGCCTGATGGTGGCAGGGCCCAGGGGGCAGGGCACATGGAGGGCGGGGCCTAAGGGATGATTGGTGAGGGTGGGAGGTCCCACTGCCATTGGGATCAATGGAGGCAGGAGGGTGGCCAGCAATCGGAGTGGGGCTGGGGTGGTGGGGGGGCGGGGGTGGGTGGTGGTGTCTGCAGGGGCGGTCTGCCTGCTTGGGAGGGGGGCGGGAAATCAAAAGTCTATTGATGACCATGAAACCATTGTCAATTGTTGCAAAAACCCATCTGGTTCACTAAGGGATGGAAACCTGTCGTCCTTACCTGGTCTGGCCTACATGTGACTTCAGAGCCACAAAAATGTGACTGACACTTAATTGCCCTCAGGAATAGGCAATAAATGCTGGCCCAGCCAGTGACCCCCATATCCCATGAGTGAATAAAAAAGCAAAGGCCCAGGTAGCAAATACCCTTATCCTCACTGAACTTCATAGCGCCTAGTGTCCCAAATTTAAAATTCTCAAATTTGTATTAATATCTCTTCGTGGGCTCATCCTTTCCATCTCCAATACCTGCTCCCAATCTCTCCAGTTCTCAGGCTCCAGCCTCTGCATCATTCTCCCATACCTTTGCTCTAATATCGGTGGTTCATTTTCAGTCTCAATTCATAGTTGAACCCTCGGTCTCTGGAATTCCCTCCCTAAATCCTTTAAAGTTTCCTTCTCCTTCTCATAGCAAGAGGATTTGAGTATAGGATTGGTGAGGCCGCAGCTGGAGTACTGTGTGCAGTTTTGGGCGCCGCATCTGCGCAAGGATATTTTGGCCCTGGAGGGAGTGCAGAGGAGGTTTACTAGGCTGATACCGGAGTTGAGGGGATTGAGCTATGAGGAGAGGCTGAATAAACTAGGCTTGTACTCGTTAGAGTTTAGAAGAATGAGGGGAGATCTCGTTGAGACGTATAAGATGATGAATGGGATGGATAGGATAGAGGTGGAGAGACTCTTCCCGCTCAAAAAAGACAGTAGGACTAGGGGGCACAGCCTCAAGATAAAGGGGAGGCGGTTTAGAACGGAGTTGAGGAGGAACTTCTTCACTCAAAGGGTGGTGAATCTCTGGAATTCTCTGCCCGTTGAAGTGGTGGAGGCTGCCTCGCTAAATATTTTTAAGAAGCGGGTTGATGGGTTCTTGATAAGAGAGGGGATTAAGGGTTATGGGGAGAGGGCGGGAAAGTGGAACTGAGCCACGACAGATCAGCCATGATCTTATTGAATGGCGGGGCAGGCTCGAAGGGCTAGATGGCCTACTCCTGCTCCTATTTCTTCTGTTCTTATGTTCTTATGAATAGCGATGTTTTATTACAATTGGTGAGGCCACATCTGGAGTATTGTGTGCACTTTTGGTGTCCTTATCTGAGGAAGGATGCCCTTGCTATAGAGGGAGTGCAGCGAAAGTTTACCAGGCTGATTCCTGGGTTGGCAGGTCTGTCGTATGAGGAGAGACTAAGTTGCTTAGGATTGTACTCATTGGAGTTTGGAAGAGTGAGGGGGCATCTCATAGAAACTTGTAAAATTCTGACAGGATTAGACAGGTCGGATTCAGAAAGAACATTCCCAGTGGTGGTGAGTGCAGAACTAGGGGTCATAGTTTGAGGATAAGGGGTAAACCTTTTAGGACTGAGGTGAGGAGAAATTTCTTCATCCAGAGAGCAACGGATCTGTGGAATTCATTACCACAGAAAGTCGTTGAGGCCAAAATGTCATGCAATTTCAAGAAAGAATTAGAGAGAGCTCTTGGGGCTAAGGGGATCAAGGAATATGGGGGGGGCGGGTGGTGGTGGTGAGGGGGGGGGGAAAATCAGGATGTTGAAATTGATAGTTAATGACCAATTCTTGTTTCTACTGTCTATATTTCTATGTTTTCGACTCTCCTTAAAACCAATTGGTGGGCAAACCTTTTGACTCTCTTCTTCACATTGCTTCTTTTGTCTCAACAAGCATTTTATTTGCTCACGCCCATGTGACTTGCCTTAAGTTGTTTCTCTGCATTAAAGGCACCAGCTGAATGCAGGTTGTTGCAAACATGTCAGCATTTCAGAATCTCACACTTCCTTCACGTCAGATGAGTAAAGCGAGGTTAGACCAGCTAGTGTCAGGGTGATGCAGAAGCAAAAGCCACTGTGAATTTTATTCAACGTCAGGGTTAACCACAGTCATACTGAATGATACAAAGTTTATTTGTTTTGCTGGTAGCTTTGTCACCAAGCATAGTAGCCAGCGAGTTCAAACCACCAAAAATAAGATAATTAGATCCATCTGGAGCAGGAAGAAAATATCATTATTGCAGCTCCTATGTTTAGAAACATCATTCTGTACAAATAAACAAAAGGGAAACCAAGTTCCTTCCTTACATTTGAAAAGCCTCAAAAATGATGTTACAAATCTCAGGTGGTGATTTGAACTGCTGTTTACGTTTTTCATTTTTCCAGTAATTGCAACTTTTTTAGCGTTTGCCGGACTACAGGATGTGATTACAAAACATGCGCATTGTGTATACGGATCAGCCCTGCATCAATTCACCCTCCTGAAATCTGTACGTTATTTCGAGCTTAGTTTTCATCAGATCACAAGCCGAGTCAGAGTTCAGGTACAGAGGAACCTGAACCCACGACAGATAGTGTCCCTCATTGGGCTGGTTGACAAATGGCATGATGTGTTGCTGAGAGATTGAGACCATGAGGTCCCCAGGTTTAATCTGCAGCTATGATACATCAACTATGGTAGGTAGTAAAGGTTCTATAACGAGGCTACCATATTAAAGATTCAACCCCACGACTGTGGGCTGAATTTTAGGTGGTCCCCATTGGGCACTGGGCAAGTTTCCCATGGGGAGGGGTGGGGGTGGGCGCAGAAAGCAGCAGTCAGCCCGCCCACCATGTTGAAATGACCAAATTAAGGATCAATTAAGGCTCATTAGCAAACCAATTGCCCCTGATCATATGCTGCCCACATCATGAAGACATGTGACATGGGCGGCAGGGTGGAAATGGAAAGCCTGATTGTTTAATAGAAATGCTTAAAGTGCGGGAAGGAAGAGGGGGAGGAAACTGCTCTTCTGGGGCTACCCTTTGCCAATCGCAGACTGGTCAGTTCCCTTTAGATCCAACCCCCCCTTATTTTCACCCTCTTCCCTTGGCAATGCAGTTGAGTACAAAGTTGTGGAAGAATTGGCAAACTGATTAAAGATCTGGCAGGCTGGTCATGTTACTGTTTTTGTATTTTCACATCCTTCCCTTGGGGAACAGTGTTGAGTGGTGGATGGTTTTTGTGGGAGACTTACTGATCAGCGAAAACATGAATGCTCCATACACAGTCACAGTCAACCTTATACCAGCCACTAGGATGGTTAGTCCTTTAAAATGGGAGGCTTTTAAGGATTAACAAAATCCACACAATGGCTAGGCACGAGAACTCCCATCCATCAGACAGAAGCATTCCACTGCATCTCAATCCAGAACGAGGAACCGGAGTTCCGGCCTCTATTTGTTGGGATTGTCTGGGGCAGGAATTGAACCCTGCAACCTTCAATTCCAAGACAGGAACACTACCGCTAAACCACCTATTAAAATCACAATCCCCCCACTTGCATGCACGACCCAATGTTTCCCGCACAACACTGGGACAAATAATCTAAAAAAGATAAATTTAAATCCCGCCGGATTTGAGGTTTAGAATACAAACTCAGTTTAAATGCAGTGAATGTTGAAACTGGCAAAGATGGAGTCACCAAGGAATGGTTGGGTTGTCACACAACCCCAGCAGGTTCATTCACGTCCTTTAAGGAAGGAAACTTGCCTTGCTTAGCTGGTCTGGTTTCATGACCCGAATTTCAGACCAACATGGTCCATGTCTGGCAGTCCCCTGAACTGCACGTAGCAAGCTACTTCATTGTCTCAGGCTCAGGGCATCTAGGGATAGGTAATGTCATAGATACTGCCAACAGTAATGACAATGAAAAAAAAATCCATGTGCTGCTGATCCATTTATGCAAAGTTCATTCATTCAAAGCTTCTTCTCCTTTCCCATTTCTATTCCACCCTGGCTTTCCTGAAAGTGGAGACTCCCACTGGGCAAGCCTTCCTTTTGGGGTGGCACGATGGCACAGTGGTTAGCACTGCTGCCTCACAGGGACCGGGTTCAATTTTAACCTTGGGTGACAGTCTGTGTGAAGTCTGCACATTCTCCCCGTGTCTGCGTGGGGTTCCTCTGGATGCTCTGGTTTCCTCCCACAGTCACAAAGATGTGCAGATGTGGTGGATTTAGCCATGCCAAATTGCTCCTTGCTGCTCTAAGATGTGTAGATTCGGGTGATTAGCAGGGTAAATATGTGGGGTTACGTGGATAGGATCCGAATGGGATGCTCCTTCAGACAGCAGGTGCGAATTTGATGGGCCGACTGGCCTCCTTCTGCACTGTAGGGATTTTATGATTGTATTCTATGACTCTAGATCCGGCAGCTTTCTGTTCCCTCACCTTATTGTTCGTGTATGAGCTCAGACAGTGGTCCCGCACGCTGCAAAATTCAAAGACTGGAATTTTGCAAGCAGCTATTCATTTTCAGAGCTAATAACACAGTATTTCAAGTAAAGCAAAGACAAAACTACTGTTTATGCATATAGCACCTGTCAAATGTCAGTCTTTATTCCAATACAAGGCACCTTGCCAGGGTAGATATACAAATTAATAGCAATGGGGACTGGGTGTGAATACCCACAGAAAACCACACGGGCACAGAGGCAGAAGGGGCGGATGGATGAGGATAACAATGTGCTTGCTCCAGCCAGGCTAAAAGTTGGTATTGAATAGCATTCAACTTCAGGGATAGATAGAATTCTCTGCATCAGTGTGGGCACCTTTGTGTAGAATTATCAAAGGCCTTCCATTGTATATACTGGATTTATATTATTGCAAACCCTGCTCTCTCCAATCCTTTCAGTCCCATGGGCAGTCCACCAGCACTGCACCCAAGTATCCAGTTTTCATTTGGCTATCTCAGCAGTGCATTATTTTGCTGTGGGAAACATCACACCCGAGCTTGATTACGGCCCCCCCACCACCGCACTCTCACCCTTCCATCAGGAGCCATTAGAAAAAGCAAGATTTACATTCGGAGAGCAACTTTCCTGACCTCAGTACGTCCCAAAGTACTCTCCCGCCAATGAAGTACTTTTGAGGTTGTAGTCGCTGAAGTTGGAAATCAGGAGTAGAATCCGGAGCCAAAGTTTCCCACCTCTAAACACAATTAATAACTATGCTGCTGGTACCAGCTAACTAGATACTTCAGGCAATTCCTAATCTGTGTGGTCCCCTTCCACTCTGAGTATTGAAACTCCCCTCGCAACCATCAGTGACTCTTTAATATCGTTCAAGACACAAGGGGGAGATAATTTTATAAGTGTGCATTCACAGTACATCAGAAACCCTCACATACATTTCCAACCAGCAAAGGGTTAAATATTTGGAGCTTCTAAATTTTTTCAAATCAAAATCATGAAATCCTACCATGCAGAAGGAGGCCATTCAGCCTATCCAGTCTGCACCGACCTCAATCCCACCCAGGCTGAGGTCATGTACCAATTGACTCAAGAACAACTTCTTCCCTGCTGCTGTCAGACTTTTGAATGGACTTCCTTGCATTAAGTTGATCTTTTTCTATACCCAAACTATGACAGTAACACTACATTCTGCATTCTCTCATTTCCTTCTCTATGAAAGGTATATTTTATCTAGATAGCGTGCAAGAAACAATACTTTTGACTGTATGTTAATAGATGTGACAATAATAAATCAAACCAAATCATAACCCCATGCATTTACCCCAGCTAATCCCCCTGATACTAAGGGGCAGTTTGCCATGGCTAGTCACCTAACCCACACATCTTTGTCCTGTGGGAGGAAACCGGAGCACCCAGAGGAAACCCATGCAGACATGGGAGAGTGTACAGATTCTACACAGACAGTGACCCAAGCCAGGAATCAAACTCGAGTCCCTGGCGCTAAGAGACCTCAGTGCTAACCACTGTGCCACCATGCCTGTTGCTTTTATATAACAGGTTTCAAGACCATCAGACACCTCACAGTGCATTACATCCAATGAAGTACCCTTTGAAATGCAATGCAGGAAACAGCAGCCAATTTGTGCACAGTAAGCTCCCAGCAAGGTATTAAAAAGCAGATAAACAGCATTAATGATGCTAATTGAGGGATAAACACTGTCTGGGATACTGGGTATAATACCTAGGGATAAATAGTATCATGTGCTCTTTAGGCTTATATTCATTGGAGTTTAGAAGAGTGAGATGGGGATCTCATTGAAACGTATAAAATTCTAACAGGTTTAGACAGGGTGGATTCAGAAAGAATGTTCCCGATGGTGGGATAGTCCAGAACTAGGGATCAGAGTTTAAGGATAAAGGGTAAACCTCCTAGGACTGAGGTGAAAAGAAATTTCTTCATCTAGAGAGTGGTGAATTTGTAGAATTCACTACCACAGACTGTAGTTGAAGCCAAAACATTGTGATTTCAAGAAGAAATTAGATACAACTCTTGGGGCTAAAGGGATCAAGGGTTGGGAGGGAGAAAGGATCAGGATATTGGGTTTGATGATAAAGCATGATCAAATGGTGGATGAGACTCAAAAGACCAAATGGTCTACTCTTGCTTCTACTTTCAATGTTTCTACGTTCACATCCACCGAAACGGGGCCGTAGGTTAAAATTTCATCCGATAGACAGTGCCTCCTACAGTGCAGTACTCTTTCAGTACCGCACTGGACTTAATAGTGAAGCTGGTTTATGCACAATGTCCACATCTGTTGCAGCTGGTGTCAAAGATAAGTGACGAGGGTTGCATCCTCGGAATAATCACTTGACACCTCAGATCACATTCAGTTTGGTTGCACCCAGACTGTACGATTTTCTTTCAAACACAAACTCACCACCACAAATACATCTGAGTCACACATCCAAATGCACAACAGAACTGTGAAACAGTGGGTAACCAAGAGACTGATAGATTTTGTTACATACATCTGTGTGTGGCTATGGCAGATAAATTGAGCTGTAGGTACAGACCCACCTGGAAGAATATCAGGGAAGGTTCAAGGGCCTACCACTGTTCCAGGTTAATAAATTCAAAATTAAATATTTGTGCATTATCAAAAAATAGACACTGGCGAGAGAGAGTTTAGGATTTCTGTCATAGTGCCTCAGGTTTAATAGTAATTAATTGCTTAAATATTTGAAATTATCCAAGTTTTTCATAATCAATAATCAATTGTCCACAATTATACAATGGGCTGACATGCTGGTTAGTTAGGATGCACAAACCAGACAGATTCCAGCCTCGATGCTCCTAGTCTGTAGCTGAGCATGGGAAAAGTCCTGCCACAGTTGACCTCAGCAATCCGAAATTGGTGACGAGGCATGGGGATTTGGGAAAGTCACGGACAAGTCTCCTGCTCCCAGTCACTGTTCCAGTAACGCCTGTTGGAAGTTTGCACGTACATTAAGTTTAAAGTTTATTTGTTCATGTCACAAGTGGGCTTACATTAACACTGCAATGAACTTACTGTGAAAATCCCCTAGTCACCACACTCCGATGCCTGTTTGGGTACACGGGGGGCCAATTCACCTAAACAGCACGTTTATCGGACTGTGGGAGGAAACAGGAGCACCCGGAAGAAACCCACATAGACACAGGGAGAACGTGCAGACTCCACACAGCCAGTGACCCAAGCTAGGAATTGAACCCAGGTGCCTGGTATTGTGATGCAGCCTCACTAACTACTGTACAAGCTTGTCTGTGATGCCCCTGACAACTCCTTCCCTGCTGCTGTCAGACTTTTGAATAGACTTCCTTGCATTAAGTTGATCTTTTTCTACACCCAAACTATGACAGTAACACTACATTCTGCATTCTCTCATTTCCTTCTCTATGAAAGGTATATTTTATCTAGATAGCGTGCAAGAAACAATACTTTCGACTGTATGTTAATACATGTGACAATAATAAATCAAACCAAATCATAACCCCATGCATTTACCCCAGCTAATCCCCCTGATACTAAGGGGCAGTTTGCCATGGCTAGTCACCTAACCCACACATCTTTGTCTGTGGGAGGGAACCAGAGCACCCAGAGGAAACCCATGCAGACATGGGAGAGTGTACAGATTCTACACAGACAGTGACCCAAACCACTGAGGTTGAATTGCCTGTGGTCAAGGCAGAGAGAGTATCGAGGAATGAGAAATTACCTACAAAATTGTACCCCATCCCAATTGCCAACACCTTGAGTGGGTGGTGTGGTGGCACAGTGGTTGCACTGGTGCCTCACAGCTCCAGGAATCTGGGTTCAATTCCCGCTTGGGTCACTGTCTGTGTAGAGTTTGCATGTTCTCCCCGTCTCTACGTGGGTTTCCTCCGGGTGCTCTAGTTTCTTCCCACAGTTTAAAGGTTTGTGGGTTAGGTTGATTGACCATGCTAATTGCCCCTTAATGGCCGAGGACATGTAGGTTAGCGGGATTAGCGGGATAAATATACAGGGTTGCGGGGAGAGGGACTGGGTGGGATTGTGGTCGCTGCAGACTCAATGGTCCGAATGGCCTCCCTCTGCACTGTAGGAATTCTATGATTCTAATTAGGTAAGAAAGCAGCTTAAGCACCAACAAGGAAAGGTACAAATTCACCAACTCAATATCAGTTAACCCCCAGTTGTCATAACTGTCCGACGGTAGGCTTTGCGAGTTCTAAGGATTTGTCAACATATTCCTTAACTTTTGGCAATCCCTTGCTGAAAAATGTGAGCACATTGTCATTGTGAAACAAAGCAATAATCGATTTGATAATCACCGTGAATCAAATTGTTGAGAGTTTTCAAGTAGGACTGATTTCGTTCACAGAGAGAGGACTGATTCAGATACTCAGCGGGGTGGGGGGACTCAGAGATTACTCCTGTGCAGAAACAACTTTAAATAGCGTTGGCCTGCACACACATAACCGTACCTAGTGGAAGAGTCGCAAAAGCAAAACTGCTCCCAGCAATAAAGTGAAGGACCAGCTGTAATTCCTACCATACTGCCCAATGTTAGACTTGCATTGCGTTAACTGGTTGGTGAGCAACTGTCTGTTAACAGGAAACGGTCCGGATTGTGCAATAAGCACAAACACTGTCCTGTGAAAGAGTTGCCGTGATTAACTCTGCACTTACCATTTCTGAAGGAAGGAAACACAGTCATCCGCCCCACTGAATACCATGTTTGCAGGTCCTAGCTCAAATAACCGCAGCTAACATTGAAAGAAATTATTGTTCAGCCTTCTTAACCATATCCTTGTATGAGAAGCACAGTGACTGAACTGTTGTTAGCACCAAACACATGCCCTAACTCAATGAAAGTAGACACCCTCGCCTCAGAGAAAAATTCTTAGCAGTTCCATGCATTCTCCTCCTGCACCTGTGTTGCATGAACCCTGTAATTATCTTCAAATTTTGTGGTGATATTCTGAAGACAGACTATGCCGGATGAAACATGAACTGAGGACTTAGAGGGGAGAACAATGTCACACTATAGGCAGGTGTCTCACTTCCAGAGAAAAAAGCAAAATCATTTTTACTTTGAAAAGTCTCCTTAGGTGTCTGCAATTCTACAACAACTCGGAACACAATGGTGGCATTTGCACTAAGGTTCTGAAGTAAACTCCAGGTTAAATAAAGGGCTGTTAGCTTCACTTTCATGATGTCATTTCCTTTGATTCCAATAGCCTGAGAGCAGCAGGTTAATATATTTTTTCAGATGGAACATGGAGCTCATTCATTCATCCAACACCAACAGATAAAGTTCAGAGGTAACAAAGGAAAGCAGCTGCCAAAACTCCACCCGACAGTTGGCCCCGATCAGACAGCACTGTAATTATTTATTAAAGAGACATTTTATTCATGTTTGGCAACCTGCTTTTTGATCCCAGGAGGGGAAAAAGGTCTGACGGGGTGGAAGCAATTTTCTTTTTAATAACTCGACACCGAGGTGATGAGATGCATCTTGACCTGACTTTGCTTATTTGTTCACAAGTTAACAAGAAAAAAAGTTTGTCACGCTGTGTCCTTCAGAAGACAAAAGGAAAGGAAAAAGGCAGGAAGAAAGGTTTCATGACCCCAGGATGTTTTAAAATGCTTCACAGCCAATGGGGTAGTTTCAAAATGCAATTACCATTGCAATATGGAAAATGCAATAGCCAATTTGTACATCATAAAGGTTCCACACACTGCAACATTACGATGGCCATATTCTTAATGATGCTGTTTGATGGATAAGTCTTGATCAGAAAACTGGGAGAACTTCCCCTCCTTCAAAAGAGTGCCGTGGAAAGATTTTGTGGCAACCCATACACAAAAATTAGGATAAATCCAACCCCACCAATTATCTTCCCATCAGTCTGCTCTCGATCATCAGTGAAGTGATGAAAGGGGTCATCAACAGTGTGATCAAGCAGCACTTGCTTTGCAATAACCGGCTCGCTGGCACTCAGTTCGGATTCTGCCAGGGTCACTCAGCTCCTGACCTCATTAGAGCCTTGTTCAAACGTCAACATAGCTGAACTCCAGAGGTGAGAGTGACTGCCCTTGACATCAGCACAGTGTCTGACTGAGTGCGAAATCAAGGAGCCTGAATAAAATTGGAGTCAATGGGATTTGGGGTGGGGGGTGTTATTTCCTCTGCTGGTTGGAGACATACCCAGCACAAAAGTATCAAGGACTCCTAGCAATACTGGAGTCAATGGGATACAGGGGGAAAACTTCTTTCGGTTGGAGTCATACTCAGCACAAAAGGAAGATGGTTGAGGTGGCTAGAGGTTAATCATCTCAGTTCCAGGGCATCACTGCAGGCAGGGGTCGTGTCCTAGGCCCAACCACCTTCAGTTGCTTCACCCATGGCCTTCCTTTCATCATATGCTCAGAAGTGGGGATGTTCACCAATTCCTGCACAGTATTCAGAATCATTCATGACTTTCAGATACTGAAGCAGTTCATGTCCAAATGCAGTAAGACCTGACAAAATCCAAGCTTGGGTTGACAAGTGGCAAGAAGCATTCACACTACACAAGTGCCAGGCAATGACCATAATGAATGAGAGGAAGTCTAACCACTACCCCTTGCCATTCATTGGCATTGCCATCGCTGAATCCCTTAATATCAACATACTGGGGGTTACCATTGACAGAAACTGAACTAGTCTAGCCATGTAAATACTGTGGTTACGAGAGCAGGTCAGATGCCAGGAATGCTGAAGCACATAACTCACCTCGTGACTCCCCAAAGCCTGCCCAACATCTGCAAGGCACAAGTCAGGGGCGTGATGGAGTACACTCCGTTTGACTGGATGACTCTAGCTCCAACAACACTGATGAAGCACCCAGAGGAATCCCACACAGACACTAGGAGAATGTGCAAACTCCACACAGACAGTGACCCAAACCAGGAATCGAACCCAGGTCCCTGGCAGGGTGAGGCAGCAGCGCAAACCACTGTGCCACTGTGACACCTCCCCCCCGCCCCATTGTATAGGCTCGAAGGGCTGAATTGCCTCCTTCCGCACTGTAGGGATTCTATTCTATGATCCTTCCTTCTGCCGGTAAAATATCCTGTCCTTTTTTTTCAATAAAATCCTGGAGGGCAAAAAAAATCTAGAAATTACAAAGTGGAACATTCACAGGCAAATATTCAAAACCACCAGGAAACGTGTTCCTAATATATTTGAATGAAGTTCACCCAACCATTAAAAGACGAGACAGAGAAAAGACATATAAAATGATTAATCATTCAGTAACTAATATCCCCAACACTTAACCTGCGGCTACATTCCTGTTTTTAGTGAGGCAATTGTTCAACTTACACATAACAAGAAACGGTTTGAGTGATATTCAGAACAGCAATGAGTAGTCCCTAAATTTTCCACCTTATATTCAGCTGTCTCAGTCTGCAAGCCAGCTCTTTTCTTATTAAATTGGGACAGAGTTTGAATATCATGAATCCTTCACAAGAATATCTAGCCTGTCAATTATTTTTATTGCTGCTGTGAACAATTTCTGTTCAGTGTGGCAAGCAGTCCTCAAGCTAGTTGGATTCTCCATGGATCATATCTCCTGTACTGTATTGGATAGCCCATCCTTCACAGAATCAGAGAATTCCTGTCGTTCAGGAGGTGACCATTCAGCCCACTGAGTCTACACCAACTTTCTGACAGTGCATCTCACCCAGGTCTTGGTCCTGTGACCCCGTACGTTTACCCCGCTAATCTCCCTAACCTACACACTTTGGGACACTAAAGGGCAATTTAGCATGGCCAATCCACCTAACCTGCACATTTTTGGACTGGAGGAGGAAACCAGAGCACCCAGAGGAAACTCAGACAGACACACCTCTGGCTTGTTGTCCTCTATCCTCTTTTAAATCTTCCTATCAAAAACCTTCTCCATACATTATTCAAACTATAGCTTCTTTTTTGCCAAGAACATCATTTAACAATTAATATTTTATGGCAGGTTTTTAGCTATTCTTTCATGACATGTAAGCATTGCTAGCAAGCCCAGCATTTGTTGCCTATCCTTAATTACTTTCTGAGAAAGCTGGATCTCAGATGCTATGTGGAAATGAAAAAAAAACTTCTAACAAATTCATACATCTTTCAATCCTACAAATTCAAAGCTTTTTAGAAATCCTCAGTTGGCCAGTCTCTTATAAGAATCAAGCAAACTTTTTATTCGAATCACAAATCAGTGATGGCTAATCCTTTAATAGCCTATTTAAATTGTTAATCAAACTGTGAACTCAACGTCCTCTACTGAGATCACTGTAGCTTTTGAAATCAGCTAAGCGTTCATATTGCCGTAACAACAACCCTTAGGGAAATGTCAAAAGATAGATATATTGAAATTGCGCAAACAGGTGCCACTATTTGCTGTTCTCTAGTTTAGAAGACCGTCAATCAAAGAAGTCCAGCGAGATTAGTTTTTAACCCTCTGTGACAACTTTAGCGTTTTTTTTAAAGTTTAAAGAGCAGGATAATTTCAAAAACTTCAGTTTAGAACTATTACACAAACCTTACCTGCCCATCAAGAGTGTTTACATCTATTCATGACTCCTACATTTCATGTTAAGGCCCTTGAAACAGCCAAAATAGGATCTGCTTGATCTCAGCAACATGTTCAAATGGCCCTGCTGAATTTGGACTTCCGTCTTACATGAAACACGCCTCACCCCTTACCCCTACTGGCAATATTGTGATCAGTTAGAAATGGAGGTGGGATGTCTGCATCCAGGCGCCACCCACTATTACCCAACCCCGCAATAAAACAGGTCACGCTGCATTTAGACATGGGCTGATGAAGTACCTCAGGAGTTGTGAACGGTGATGAACATTGTGCAGGCAGCAGCGAGCATCCCCACTGCTGACCTTATGATGAAAAGAGCATTAGTGATCAAGCAGCAGCAGGTGGTTGGGCCTAGAACACTAACTACCCTGAGGAACCGGGGATTGAGATGGTTGACCTCCAACTCTACAACTATAGTCCTTCCTGCCAGGTATGACTCCAATTAGTGGAGGGGAAGCAGTGGCATAGTGGTATTATCACAGGACAAGTAATCCAGAGACCCAGGGGCATGTTCTTTGGACCTGGGTTTGAATCCCACCATGGCAGATGGTGAAATTTGAATTCAATAAAAATCTGAAATTAAAAGTCAAATGGTGACCATGAAACCATTGTCGATTGTTGTATATAAAAAAAACACCTTGTTCAATAACGATCTCCTGGCAAGGAAATCTGCTGTCCTTACCTGGTCTGGCCTACATGTAACTTCAGATCTGCAGCAATGCACAGTTGACTCTTAATTGCCTTCAGAGATGGGCAATAAACGCTGACCCTCTTCTCCTGATCGACCTTTTCCTTTGTCCTTTGGTGGACATTAACACTTCATAATGTTCCACAATTTATAAAGAAGATACTTGGCAGGGTGGCATGGTTGTTAGCACTGCTGCCTCACAGTGTCAAGGGCTTGCCTTGGGTGACTGTCTGCGTGGAGTTTGTACGTTCTCCCCCTGTCTGCGTGGTTTTCTCCGGGTGCTCTGGTTTCCTTCCACAGTCTAAATAAGTGCGGGTTAAGTGGATTGGCCATGCTAAATTGCCCCTTAGTGCCCAGGATATGCAGGTTAGAGGGCCTTGGCCATGATCAATGTGTGGGATTACAGGCTTATGGTGGGGGACTGGGTCTAGATAGGATGCAAATTCAATAAGTCAAATTTCCTCTTCTGCATTGTAGGGATTCTATGATGCTGACAATATTTTCAATTAAACTGTGCAAATTTCAAGTGTAGTGCACTTATGCAAAGTAAAGCTTCTTCTGCTCTGTCTCAACAACATAGCCAAGTCACAACCTCAGATGAACATCCACAGTGCACCATGTCTGACGGGCTCCCAGTCTTACACATCCTGTGGAATCTGAGATTGGCACTTTAGTGTGATTAAGGAGTGGCTTGGTGTTGGGAATTGAATTGAGATTGACCAAAGAGACTTTGTGTCGCTCTTTGATGTCAACATGCCATAGGCTAGAGGTCAGGAGGATGTCAGCCTGAGCATTATAAAAGCCCAGTTCTCAGCACTGAAAATTGCCCGCAACCAAGCATCATGTTCTCCATAAGTAGAATGTTTTAAAAGCAGTCGAAGGGAGGAACTGCGATGATATATCTCCCTGGTACTGTTGCATGGTGGCACAGTGGTTGGCATTGCTGTCTCACAACACCAGGACTAGCGTTCGATTCCTGATTTGGGTCAATGTCTGTGCAGAGTTTGCATGTTCTCTCCATGTCTGCATGGATTTCCTCTGGGTGCTCCTTCCATAGTCTGAATGACGTACCGGTTAGGTACATTGGCCAAGCTAAATTCTCCCTCAGTGTACCAGGACAGGCGCTGGAGTGTGGCAACTAGGGGATTTTCACAGTAACTTCATTTTAGCATTAATGTAAGCCTACTTGTGACACTAAAATAAAATTTACTTAGGTAGTTGGTGGGACGCAGAGGTGAAGTTTAGTAAGGTAGATTTGCCTTTGCTCTTGTTCAGACTGTAAATGTAGCAAAACAAGAGAATATTAATAGGGCTCCCGTCTCTCCATAATACCAGGTTTCAGAAATCCTCCTCTGCCATTTATTGGGATGGGTTTTGGTAAAGAATGCATTCCTTTCATTATATTACACATCTCAGCACACTCCATGAATGCTATTTATGTTATTTAACACTAACAGAATGTTAATAAGAAGTCTGCAGACTTGGTAATACATTCACCAGCCATTTTCGTGTTTATTAAATAAAACAACAGGACTCATCTTTTCGGAGACTGCTGTGTGCTCCTCTTTACTGAGTTTCATGGACAATCTTACCAATTTAGAAGATTCTTAGGTGTCAGGAACCTAAAGCCACCCTGACCTCGACTGGGTTGGAGACCCACCTGCCTTTGAGATCTTCATGGAGATGGCCAATTAACAGGGAAAATATGATTTGTAGCTAGCCCACTATCTTCCTGCCCATTCCTCCGATCCGGTCCCCCGAACACACCAGGCAGATGAGCACTGAAATCGACATCCTGCTGCCAAATAAATAGTTAACAGTGAATTGAGTTGACCTGAATATTATGCTGCCCATAAAATGGCTGGTGCGCACAGATAATAGGAATGGTAGATCATTTATTTTAAGCAAACTGCTTAAAAGGCAAGAAGGAAGAGAGTATGTCTTTTTGGGGGTGCCTTGTGCCCACTGGAGGCATCCTTCCCAAGATGTAAACATGCCGCTTCTTCTTCTTTTCCTCCCACCCGGCCTCCAAAAACCCACCCCTCTGTCCCCCCCACCTCCCTCTTTAGGCTCCCTGTCTAATAACCCTGACTCACTTCACTCCAGGATCCACTTCCTCTTCCATCCCGCAGGCTTTCTGTAATTCCAGTAGAGCCCGCTGTTGAGTTTTGCCACCTGCAGGATTGCAGGAGCTGCCAGCCAATCTGATCAGTCAATATCTCTCAAGGGTGGGACATCCACTCTGGGGCCAAAGTCTCACTCTCGCTTTATTCATGCTGTCGGCTGTAGGGTGGCCTCATTGAGCATCGTCACAAGACCATAAGATATAGGAACAGAATTAGGCTACTCGGCCCATCGAGTCTGCTCCGCCATTCAACGATGGCTGATATTTTTCTCATCCCCATTCTCCTGCCTTTTCCCCATAATTCCTGATCCCCTTATTAATCAAGAACCTATCTATCTCTGTCTTAATGACACTCAATGACTTGGCCTCCACAGCCTTCTGCACCAAAGAGTTCCATAGATTCACCACTCTCTGGCTGAAGAAATTCCTCCTTATCTCTGTTTTAAAGGATCATCCCTTTAGCCCGAGGTTGGGCCCTCTGGTTCTAGTTTTTCCTACTAGTGGAAACATCCTCTCCACATCCACTCTACCCAGGCTTCGCAGTATCCTGTAAGTTTCAATAAGATCCCCATTCATCTTCCTAAATTCCAACGAGTACAGACCCAGAGTCTCAACTGTTACTTACACGACAAGCTCTTCATTCCAGGGATCATTTTTGTGAACCTCCTCTGGACCCCTTCCAAGGCCAGCACACCCTTCCTTAGATATGGGGCCTAAAACTGCTCACGATACTCCAAACTTGAGCAGAGCTTTATACAGTCTCAAAAGTACATCCCTGCTCTTGTATTCTAGCCCTCTCGACATGAATGCTAACATTGCATTTGCCTTCCTGACTGCCAACAGAATCTGCACATTAACCTTAAGAGAATCTTGAACAATGACTCCCAAGTCCCTTTGTGCCAGAATCCCTTCCAGGGTGCAGAAGAACAGTATAATTACGCCCCCCCTCAGCCGCCCTGTAAAATTCAGCCCTAGCGGGGAACATAAGATAGCAATCAGAGATGGCCTTTCATTTCTTTGGCCCAGAAATGAAGAATACAATCAGACAGCCCCTAACCTTTGATAACAGTTAACTCACTACAGACTGAAGATCAAACCTGAAACCACTGTGCTTTATGCTTTATGATCTGCACCTTCGGGGGTGGGGTCAAGTTCCTGTACTGTGTCTGCTCTCCATTCACAAGTTGAGGAACCTTCCTCCAGGCAACTTCCTGATACCAGACAGTCCACACCAAACCTCAAGTTAGTAAATGTCCCTTGTGAATATCTTTGTACATGAAATGCTAGCTATCAGAACCTTGATTGTATCTGAGCCTTCCTGTATCCCATGCCAAGTGACACATGAGGCAATCTATATCCCGCACTGCTTTATATTCAACAGACTGTACTCTGGATTGTCCCTGCAGTGATAACCCTTTCATTCAAAAAAACCAGACAAGTTGACTAACTGACTTACAAAGCCCCACCAGGAAAATGGGCTGGATTCAATGTGAACTTGCCTCGTCAGACTTGAATAACCTACTATAGGTCACCCCAGTATTCCTAAAGTAGAACTGAGCTCTCCATTCTTCAGGGTGGGGTTCAAACCCATAATCTTCTGAATCAAGAGGCGAGGAAATGCTTCCACTGTGATCCGAGGCAGCACGGTGGCACAGTGGTTAGCATTGCTGCCTCACAGCGCCAGGGACCCAGGTTCGATTTCTGGCTTAAATCACTGCCTGTGTGGAGACTTCACGTTCTCCTCCTGTCCACATGGGTTTCCTCCCACAGTCCGACATATCTGTTGGTTGGGTGTATTGACCATGCTAAATTCTCCCTCAGTGTACCTGAACAGGCGCTGGAGTGTAGCAACTATGGATTTTCAGTAACTTCATTGCGGTGTTATTGTAAGCCTACTTGTGACTAATAAGTGAATAAAAATAAAACTAAAACATAGCTTCCATTATTTCCTCATCCTCCTGAATCCTCCCCAACCTTTTCAGCACCACCACCCTTTATGAACTTTAAGCTGCCTAATTCTAGTTATTCAAAGCTGTTGCGCAGACAGGCTGGGACTTTGCAGGGGTTGTATTGTAACGTGATCCGAATGTTCAATGTTCCCTCAGCATACCTGAGCAGGCAGCCGAATGTGGCGGCTAGGGGATTTTCACAATAACTTCATTGCAGCGTTAATGTAAGCCTACTTGTGACAGTAATAAATAAACTTTATCCACAAGAGTAATCCCCAGTTCAAGAGATGGCAGGGGGAAGAAAAACAACAAAAAGGTACCGAAAAAAAAATAAATCAGGCATAGAACATCTGGCCAACATGAAAAGCCCTTTAATTTGAAAGCTTGTGAGCAAATTAGAGACTTGCAGTAATATCCAAGATGTCTCAAAATCTGCCAAAGGGAATGCAACTGAGGAAGATTTACGGTGTGCAGCCTACATTTGTAATGTGTACCGCATATCTCGACTATGAAAAATGAAAACAAATAATAGGTGTTGACTGACTCCATTCTGAGGGTTCTAATGCCGAGCAGTGAATTACATAAACAAATGAAAACAAGCGTACACTAGCAATGACTGGGTGGTGCGGTGTGTTTAAAACTGGATCCTTTTATCCGGCACACTCTTGCTAAAAGCAATCACAATCAGATACAGCATCCTCTCCCCGGGGACTGTCAAAAGATGTTTGTGTAAAATGAGTTTCTAATAGACACATAATCCACAGCAAAAGGAGCTAAAAGAAAGAAGGACTTTGCCGTCAACAATGCTTTTCATGTCCCCTGGATGTCCTAAAGTGCTCAGCAAGACAATTGATAAACTTATCTTTGAAACGCAGAGAAATCTGGCAGCAAATTCATTGCACAATGTGACAATGACCAGATAATTCATTTTAGAATCATCAAATCCCTATGGTGCAGAAGGAGGCCATTAGGCCCATCCAGTCTGAACTGACCACAATCCCACCCAGTCCTATCCTCCATAACCCCATGCATTTACCCTGCTAGTCTCCATGACATTAAGGGGCAATTTAGCATGACTAATTCACCTAACCGGCGCATCTTTGCATTGTGGGAGGAAACCCATGCACACATGGGGAGAACGTACAGACTCCACACAGACAGTGACCCAACCCGGGAATCGAACCCAGGTCCCTGGCGCTTGTGAGGCAGTGATATTGGCTGGTTGAGGGTTAAATATTGGCCTGAGATGAATTCCCCTGCCCTGCTCCTTTCAATTTGTGACATGGGGTGGAATTTAGTGCCCTTTCCCATGGCAGGTTTGGTGCAGCGAGGGTGAAGGGTGGACTTGCGCCATCTTCCTGCCTCCACCCCCTATTAAGTCCATGGAGAGACCTGTGGACGGCCTCTCCATCCTGTCAACAATTGAGGCCCTTAATTTTAATATTAACCCTATAACGGATGGGGGCCATAGAATACAGGGAACATGACCAGCAAACACACGCTCGATTGTGAGATCCCAGAGGAGGTCCCTTGTTCAAAGATACTGATGTTAGATTGAGGAAGCTGGAATTAGAGCCACTCCTCTGTCCTTGCTAATCCCGTCTCCCCTCTTTGTCCCTTCCCCCATGCCCAGCATCCTGCGACCCTTGACCACATCCTCACCTCCTCTTGCCAACACACACCTTTGGCCATGGTTGCCAAGTCTGATTAAATACATTCCTTGAGGTTTCAATCACATGATTTACCACCCCACCCCAACACATCTATCGTTGTGACACACTGCCTTCTCATGCCAATTGGAAAACAAAAAGGCTCATTACCCAATTGGATGATGTTCGACTTTCAGCTTCTTTCCACCTATTTTCAATAGTTTCGCATCTGTTAAAGATTAATGTTCAAAGGGACAGACATGGGGAACAATCTTTTTTAATATTCTGATGTTTTTTTTCCTCCAAGGCAGCGTCCTGGCAACGGGTCTTCAATTCTTGGGGACTCTAGGCCAATCCTGGAGAGTTGGCAACCCTACAATTGGCAGTAATAATTCTAGAACTCAGGTGGGTGGCGAGGTCTACCTGGTGGCACTGCCACTCAATAGACATCCGAAGAGCCTTGCTTCAATTTCTCACCAAAAAGACAAGATCTCCAACAATGCAACACTTCCCCAGTACTTCATGGGCGTGTGGGCCTCGATGACAGGCTCAAGCCATGACGAGATCTTCAACCCATAACCTTTGTGCTGAGTGGCAGTGGTGCTACCAACTGAGCCATATTGAATAATAGATGATATCCCTCCTGACATCTTGAAAAACATGCCGATCAATGGAATACATGGTGCTTGTTACTTTTAGTTACCTGAACAACATGCACATTCTTTTCACCTTCTTGAAAGTGCTCACCAATGGGGCAGCACGGTGGCACAATGGTTCACACTGCTGCCTGGGACCCAGGATCGATTCCCAGCTTGGGTCACTGGCTGTGTGGGGTTTGTATGTTCTCCCCATGTCTGCGTGGGTTTCCTCCGGATGCTCCGGGTTCTTCCCACAGTCCAAAAGAAGACAGGATTAGGTGGATTGGCCATGTTAAATTGCCCTAAATTGGGGCTAGCTAGGGTAAATGCATGGGGTTATGGGGATAGGGTCTGGCTGGGATTGTGGTCAGTGCAGACTCAATGGGCCGAATGGTCTCCTTCTGCACAGTAGGATTGTATGAATTGGCCAAATGGCTTTCCCTCATCCCTGATTATGGTGGAGGAGTAAAAATTAAAGAACGCCCATACAACATTTACCCCATCAATGTCTTTAAATTGTGTAATGGAACCAGCACATTTGATATGTAAGAAAATTGAGCACTTTTTTTCCCCCATAGTGAAACTTCTACCCTATTCGAGCCGTTATACAGTACAGCTGAACACCAACACAAAAGAAGCATTATGAGTAGAGTAATAAGAGGCATTCGTTTCACGAAGGTTCCGTGATCTCAGAATGAAAGCAGAACTTGAATAGCAAAAAAAAGTTTGAAACAAAAAAGACACGCCTCATCCGATTGGCTACAATTACAGAGGGCATCGTATGCGACGGCTCTCTAAACGTTCTCCAATTTCCGGACATTTTGCTGCATATTCCCACACTCGTCGCATGCAAACAGGCTGAGATAATAAAAAAGTGGGATCTTTGTCGCATATCATTCGACCTCCGAACATAGTTATGCCCAGACAATCAGCAAGCTTGCAATATGCTGCACAAGGGCCAGTCAAGCTTACTACTGTCTGACAAGCTGCGAAAGGAAATAGACCCAGCCCCGTCACTTGAAATCTTCAAGATCCATGTACAGATGATTCCCATTCATAAGCTTTCATTATCTGGACTACCATTTCAGCAGGTCATGGCTGGCTGGTTTAGTGGGTACTACCCCAAAAAATGTTGGCAGAACACGGATATCAGTCTGTGATGCTGACACCACTAAAGCAATAGCAGCCAAAGCAGAAGCAAATAGTCTTCTGGTAGCACAGAATTTGAGTATTGTTGAAAAAGACGCTTCGTCGAAGTTTTTCATCTGGCACATTTCAGGTCCATCGCCAGAATTCCAATGTCAGGGAAAACCTCAACTTTGTATTATATGTGAAAAGGGTACTGATTGGCAGAGACAATTCCACTTGCCAACCAATCAAATGTCTTTTTTCAGCAACATTAAAGCAAAAGGTGATAACATTTCAATTTACAGTTTTATTTATTATTTGTCTGAATTATTATAGTGTATTCAGTGCCTCTGGAACCAAATGAATTTTCAGAGTTCCTCCCCTCCCAACACAGGTTTTCTTCCCTTCATAGCCTGCAGGCACCCTGAAGACATTATCAAGGACTCTTTCATCCTGTTCTTCCATCCTACTGCGAGTCACGGTTTTGTATGGGTCGCTTGAATCCACAAATTCCAATTTCTGTTCCCAAGCTATCAATTCCATCCCTCTCCCTGTCTAAGTACTTTAACTTCTTGAATAAAAAGATCTTCTCCTGAAAAAAAGAGAAGACAGTGTGCAGCTGAGAGTAATATTTCTCTCTGAGATAAGCTTCTGGCCACACATTCGTGCCATCACCAAGAGCACTTATTTCCACCTCCATAGCGTTGCCCAGATTCAATTCATCTGCTGCCGAAACTTTCATTCAGGCCTTCGTTATTCCCGGACTTCACCATTCCAGCACACCTCTGGCTGATTTCCCACATTCTATCTCCCATAAATGTGAGCTTGTCCGTAATCCTATTGCTTGTGTCCTACTTTACATCAATTTCCATTCTGTTAACATCGCTGACCTACATTCACTCACAATCAAGCAACATTTTTATTTTATAATTTCCATGTTTGTTTTCAAATCTCTCTATGACCTCACCCCTCTCTATTTTTACAATCTCCTCCGACCTCAGAAAAATACCTAAGGCAGCACAGTGGTTAACACTGCTGCCTCACAGCACCAGGGACCCGGGTTTGGTTCTGGCCTTGGGTCTGTGTGGAGTTTGCATGATTTCCCTCCCCATCCTCCAGGTGTCCACCCACAATCCAAAGATGTACAGGTAGATTGGCCATGCTAAATTGCCCATTAATTCCTGAGACATATGTTTGGTGGATTTGCCATGGTAAATGCACGTGGGGTTGCAGAGATATGGAAGAGGGATGGTCTGGGTAAGATGCTCTTTCAGGGAGTCAGTGCAGACTCGATGGGCAGAATGGCCACATTCTGCGCTGTAAGGATTCTATAATTCTGACTTCTTGAGTATCTCTGTCTTGGCCCGAAACTTAGAAATTCCCTCTTACCTCTTGACCTCACATTCCTCCTTTAAGACACTGTTTAAAATTTGCCTCTTTGACCAAGCTTTCATTCATCTAATCTCCTTATGTGGCTCAGTGACATATTTTGCTTTATAATGCGCCTGTAAAACACCTTGGGATGTTGTATTATGATAAATGCACCAAATAAATATCAGCTGTTTTTGTTGTTGTTATTATACAATATTGCTCAGTTAGCGAATGACAGTTGCGTGGTAGTCACGGCTTAGTTGGTAACTGACTGACTCAAGATTGTGGGGTCGAGTCCTACCCCAGAGCCATGAGCAGAAAAATCTAGGCCGCCACTTCAGTGAAGGACTGAGGGAGTGTAGTACTGTCGAGGGTGCTACTGTTTGGCTGAGATGTTAAACCAAGGCCTCATCTGTGCCCCAAGGTAGATGAAAATGATCCAACAGCACTGTTTCAAATAAGAAAAGTGAAGTTATCCCTGGTGACATAGGTAACATTTAGCCATCAATCAGCAACAGATTATTTGGTCATTATCACATTGTGGTTTGTGTCTGGGAAGGTGGTAGAAGCAAGTGCCTCACATCCCTTAAAAAGTACCAGGACGAGCACTTGTCACATCCAGGCTATGGACCAGGTGCTGGTAGGTGGGATTAGGTGGGAGTTCAGGTGCCTCTCAATGTCGGTGCAGGCTTGATGGGCTGAAGGGCTCTTTCTGCACTGTATAATTCTATGATCTAATGCATCAGTGCGGATTTGATGAACTGACGGGCCTTTTCGGCACTGTATGATTCTATGAAGCATGTGCTCAAATTGGATGTCATGTTCCCTCCATTACAACACCTCTTCAAAAAGTACTTAATCGACTACAAAGCCCTTCAGGATGTCCTGAGGTCATGAAAGGTATTACAAAATGCAAGCCTTTCTTCCCTTTTAACACCCTTGTCCAGTGATTACACTCAACTATATTTTTCAGCTATCAGAAAATTGAGCTTTAAGTTTTCACTCCAGAGACTAGAACACAAAATCCAGTGAGGGGGAGCTGTCAGAGGTGCCATGCTTGCAGAGGAGACACTAAACTTTGGCTCCAACCATCCTCTGAGGTAAACGGATGTAAACGCGAAAGCAGAGGCCAAAGTGCTGACTCCAACTAATGGGTTAGCGCCGGCCAAAGGTTCTTGTGCCAATGTGAATGTGACGAGTTCCTTCCCTGCTTCGTCTTTAGTCTGTAAGAAGTCTCACAACATCAGGCTAAAGTCCAACAGGTTTATTTGATAGTAAATGCCACAAGCTTCCGGAACGTTGTTCCTTCGTTAGGTGAATGGAGAGTTCCCCACATCATGGCTACCATAGTCTTTAGTCTTACAGGCCCCTCAAAGATAAAACCAGTTTGGAATGGATGGGGAAACCACCTCACCTGCTCTTCCCTGCAAGTCATAGAATCATTCAATCGGCCCATTGAGTCTGCACTGACAACAATCCCACCCAGGCCCTATCACCGTAACTCCACATATTTACCCTAGTTAGTCCCCCTGACACTGAGGGTCAATTTAGCATGGCCAATCAGCCGAACCCGGACATCTTTGGGGTGTGCAAGGAAACCAGAGCACCTGGAGGAAACCCACGCAGACACGGGGAGAATGTGCAAACTTCACAATGACAGTGACCCAAGCCGGGATTCGAACCCGGGTCCACGGCACTGTGAGGCAGCAGCGTTAACCACTGCGCCGCCCTCAAGTGACTCAAGAAGCTCATCAAAAAAAAAAGTTCCTTTTAACACAGGAAAACCTCACCGTAGTATTATCGTGCAAAATTTAACCACATAAAGAGGACATGAGGGCAGACAATCAAAAGATCAGCCGAAGATGCAGAATTGAAATTCAAAGGCAGGCTGAAGTAAGGGGGGGAAAGAGAGGTTTAGAGATAGAATTCCAGAATGAGGACTCAGGCAGCTGAAGGCACAGCTACAAGTCTGGCAAAGACAGTCCGAGTCTCAGTAGAGGCTAGAGTTGGAGTTCTTGGAGGCTCCATGCCAGGCTTGAGTCAGGATCTGGCTTGGGGCTGAATATAAACAAGGGGGATGCCTTTAATAACAACACAATCAAACTGTCTGGCTGCTAGGAAAGGGGAGGGGAGGGACAGAGTATTAAGGTACAAATAAAAAAAAAGGTAGCAGCTGTCCATTTTAAAAGAATGTATATTTTTGTATGATTGAAGCAGCTCTCCATATGTCTGACAAGCAGGACCCTCTGGCACTTGCTGCAGTCAAAATTATTGTGAAATATTTTAATTTCGGCTCTCATCTTGTTGAAGCCTGTTACAGAATTTGCTGTTGTGGTATGTTACAGTTCATTCAGGGAGTCCAAGTTGCTGAGGCAACTGACATCTTTACACATATGCTGTGTGCGCATGTGATGGTCGATGCTCCAACATTCACTCCATCACGTGACTGTCCAGGGATCCCCTCTGCTCTCACCACCAGCCTTTGGCAAATGTTGGAAGGATTTGCAGGTTGACACATCCAGCCTGTTTGGACTGCGTTATGAACACACCCTCCTTGGCCTTCAAGTCCTGGGGTGGGATTTGAACCCACAGCTTCTGGCTCAGAGGCAAGGATGCTACCCACTGCACTACAAGGCCTCCTTTTCAATTTGGTGTATGGGAAATGCAAAAGAATGAAGATTTCAGAGAACCCAAACTCAAGGAGATGAAAACTGCTCAACAGTTGTACAAATTTGGCAATGAGATTTATTCTTTGAGATGATGGGTTGATTTAAGAGAATATTCCGTGGGCAGAATTCTCCAACCCTTCCCGCTGGTGCGATCTGGCGCATCCACTACAATTCTCACCAACATTTACAGATGTACCATAGAAAGCATTCTCTCTGGTTGTATCACAGTTTGGTGTGACTCCTGCTCTACCCAAGACTGCAAGAAACTACAAAGGGTAACAAAGCCCAGTCTATCACGCAAACCAGTCTCCCATGTACTGACTCTGTCTACAATTCCTGCTGCCTCAGAAAAGCAGCCAGCATAATCAAGAAACCCACGCACTCCAGCCATATTCTCTTCCCCCTTCTTCCGTCGGGAAAAAGATGCAGAAGTCTGAGAACACACACCAACCGACTCAAAAACAGCTTCTTCCCTGCTGCCATCAGACTTTTGAATGGATCTACCTCGCATTTAGCTGATCTTTTTCTACACCCTAGCTATGACTGTAGCACTACGTTCTACACTTTCTCCTTTCCCTCTCTATGAACGGTATGCTTTGTCTGTATAGTGCGCAAGAAACAATACTTTTCACAGTATACTAATACATGTGACAATAATAAATCAAATCAAAATCTTCCAGTCCTGAAGTGGACCGCCATCGCAAGTTCTCTGACGGTGACAGGGCGAGGAATGTAAATTGCCATCAACTTCAGCGGGACTGGAAGACCTCATTGGCAAGGAGAGCTGGAGAATTTTGCCTCGTTAGTTGCGTATAGAATCATTCAGCACAGATGGAAGCCATCGCACCTCTGCTGGTTCTTTTGAAAGTTATAGCCAATTAGTCCCACTCCTCTTTCACCATAGCGAAATAAAATTTTCCCCTTTAAGTAATTAATCCTTTGATACACAGTTGAAAGAATGGTCAAAACAGGACCATAAGATATAGATACGGAATTAGGCCATTTGGCCCATCAGGATTGCTCCGCCATTCAATCATGATTGATAAGTTTCTCAACTTCATTCTCCCGCTTTTTCCCCACAACCTTTCATCCCCTTACCAATCAAAAGCCTATCTAATTCTGTCTTAAATACACTCAATGACCGAGCCTCCACAGCCTTCAGCAATGAATTCCACAGATTCACCACCCTCTGGCTGAAGAAATTTCTCCTTATCTCAGTTCTAAAGTGCCTCCATTTTTTCTGAGGCTGTGCCCTCGGATCTTATTCTCACCTACTAATGGAAACATCTTCCCCACATCCACTCTATCCTTTCAGCATTTTGTAAGTTTCAATGAGATCCCCATCATCCTTCTAAATTCCATTGAGTACAGACCCACAGTCCTCAAACGCTCCTCGTACATCAAATTTTTTCATTCCTGGGATCATTCTTGTGAACCCTCTACAGGGGTAGCACATACTTCCTTAGATACAGGGCTCAAATTGCTCACAATACCAAAAATGTGGTCTGTCCAGTGCTTTATGAAGCCTTAGTAGTACATCCCTACTCCGGTTTTCCAGCCGTCTCAAAATGAATGCTACCATTGCATTTGCCTTCCCAACTATCAACTCAACCTGCAAGTTGCTGGATCAAAATCCTGGAATTCTGTTCCTAATGGCATTGCGGGTCAACCCACAGCACATGGACTGCACTGTTTCAAGAAGGCAGCTCACCACCACCTTCTCAAGGGCAATTAGGGATGGGCAATAAATGCTGGCCAGCCAGCGATACCCACATCCTATGAATGAAGTTTTAAAAATCTGCTGATAGTCTGCTGTCAAGGAAAATCAGATTCAAGAAGCAGTAGCTCAAGATGTAAACAGAAACTAATGGAAAACAGTTTTTGTCTGATTAACATCTCAAAATGTAGAGAGAAAGCTTACAGAATCTGAAAAAGGGAAGGTGTGTTGGACAGATTCCACATGGTTAACCCATGGAAGAAACCAGCTTGAAAGGCTAAATGATGTTTCCTGTTACCATGTTTTCTGAATCAACTCCAATAAAATTGGTACGAGTCAATAAGGGGTTGTATGCAAATATGCAAAGACACCGATAACTTTACTGGAGTGCACGTCAACGTGACTTTAAAAATATCTAACTCCGCTGTTGTACTTCTGTCCAACTTAGGAAATGGCAACGACGTGACAAATAGCTGTGAGTGAAACCATAATGCAGTAAATATGATTGAAATGTTAAAAAAAAACTTAACTAAACAAGTGTGGGTGGCGACTTCCTGTTTGAGTCTAAAATTCCACAAGGAATCATAAGGGGGAGAAAAGTCATTAAGGATAAAGAAAGGAAATACGCATTATGAAACCATACTTCAGCCCAACGTCAATGGAAAATCTTCATTTCCACAATGTGGAACATTTTCCAAAAAGTAACAATGAGTCCATGATATGATTTAGGAGATAAATCAAGCTTTTTTCCCAAAATAGATTTCAGGTTTACCATCTGATTCTGTCTCAGTCAGGAACTAATTGAAATATTAGCCTACATGGGAGTAGCACATCTAGAAGGCTCTTACCCAGACACCAGATAACATTCGCCCTTAATGCGGAGGATGGATATTAATTGACATCTTCAAGTTAACTGAGTATAAACCCCATCCTTCCACTATGATCATCATGTCCTGCTATGTATCTAGGGATCCATATACCCTTGCTGGAAAATCAATGTCATGAGGTGCAGAAAGGACCCCAAATGATTTTTGATGCTCATGGTCGCAAGAACTCTGTATCCAATAATACCAATAGCAATGGAGAGGATGAGGGTTTCAATGGCTGACTGGAAGCAGAGGTGGAGATGAGCTTTATGGAGGTGGAAGCTGTGGTAATAGAGGGGATAGGGGGTCAGAAACTCAGCTCAGGATCAAAGAGGATTACCAGGGTTTTAAGCCATCTGGCTAAGCCTCAGTGATGTAGAGATGCTGGCGTTGGACTGGGGTAAACACAGTAAGAAGTCTCACAACACCAGGTTTAACCCATAATCAGCAGAGACTGACAGCCAAGTTCCGCACACATGAGGATGGCCTCAACCAGGATCTGAGGTTCATGTCGCACTATCGGTAACCCCCATGGCTTGTCTGGGCTTGTAAAATCTCACTTACTATCCTGTCTGGAGACAATACACATCTCTTTAACCTATGCTAATGCTATCTCTACTCACATTGTCTGCATCTTTAAGACTTGAATAGCAGGTTAGCTGCAAAGACTTGCATTCTAATCAGTATTCTGTAAACTGTGTGTGTCTTTATATGCCTTTCTCTGATCAGAACCTTCCACACACCTGACGAAGGAACACTGTTTCTGAAAGCTTGTAGGATTACTATCAAATAAACTGGTTGGACTTAAACCTGGTGTTGTGAGACTTCTTACTGCGTAAGCCTCAGTGATGTGGATGTGCCGGCATTGGACTGGGGTAAACACAGTAAAAAGTCTGACAACACCAGGTTTAAGTCCAACCAATTTATTTGATAGTACGCTCACTAGCTTTCAGGTTAGCCCCTTTGTCAGGTGACCAGCCTCAGTGACCAGGGAGAGGAATAAAACCAATGTCTAGGGAATGGAGCTTGTAATAAGGATGGAAGGCAAAGGCTTCAGTCTTCCCGATGTTTTATTGGAAGAAGTTCCTGTTCATCCCAGCTAGCTGCACATATGAAGGGTTACAAATCAGAAGAGAGAGATACAGGGCCAGATTCTCCAACCTTATCTTGGCTGGTACTCTCCAGTCCCATTGTAGCAAACAAAGAGTTGGCTCAGCGCCAAATTCACCATTCTCGCTGGCAGTATTGTGGTGGCACAGTGGTTAGCATCGCTGCTTCACAGTGTCAGGGAGCCAGTTTCGATTCTCAGGTTTGGGACACTGTCTGTGAAGAGTCTGCACATTCTCACCGTGTCTGCATAGGTTTTCTCCCACAGTGTGGGAGGTGTGCTGGTTAGGTGCATTGGATATACTAAATTCTCCCTCCATGTACCCGAACAGGCATCAGAGTGTGGCGCGTAGGGGATTTTCACAATAACTTCATTGCAGTGTTAATGTAAGCCTACTTGTGATACTAATAAATAAACTTTAAAACAGCGGTGGCAAGGTGTGAATGACGGAGAATTCTGGCCATAGGTGATCCAAGGGGCAGCACGTGCATGAGAAATAGGAGCATGTGAAGGATATATAACAGCATGCTGTTAGATTGTTGGGAAAATCTCACCTGAATGTGTGAATAGGGATCCGTAGATGACTGTCAGATGCATTAAGTCTTGGCTGATATTTTTCTTGCATAATCTAAAGGCAAGGCAACCAATTGTAGAACCATAATTGGTAGCTAATTCATCAAGGAAGAATTGAACCTTCAGCCTTTCCATTTTTTTGTCTTGGACATCAGTGGATCAACTCTGAGCATTATGTGGAGATGCCGGTGTTGGACTGGGGTAAACACAGTAAGAAGTCTCACAACACCAGGTTAAAGTCCAACAGGTTTATTTGATAGCAAACGCTGCTAGCTTTCGGAGCACTGTGGCATTTGCTACCAAATAAACCTTTGTAGCTCCGAAAGCTAGTGGCGTTCACTACCAAATAAACCTGTTGGACTTTAACCTGGTATTGTGAGACTTCTTACTGTGTGAAATCTGAGCCTTAGGGACAACCCAAAAATACAGAGGTCTCACCAGATTTGGCTGCCTATTGAAGAATGCACAACGATACTAACCAAGCGAAATCAAAGTTTTTCTATCAGAGTTCGCTAAGTGGCAAATTTGCTGGATTATCTGACAATGTAGCAAAGAATCATTGCCCCTGGCCTTGGAAGGTTATAGGTCAATAGTCCTGTCAACAGATTAACCAAATAACATTGAATTAGTGAAATGGGAAAACTCTCCAACAAAAACAGATTTTAAAGTCAGAATTTATTCTCGGTTGACTGCCAGTGTTGGGGCAAATAAAGTGATACACAAGAGGCCAGAATTGGAGGAGCACAGAGTTGCCAGTGGATTATAAAGGCAGAAGAAAGTGAAAAAGAAAGTATGAGTTGAACACAAGGATAAGAATTTTACATTTGAGTCATTGTTGTGACAATGTAGGTGATTTACAAGACAATGTAGGTAGTACGAGCATGGGGGTGGAAAGTGGTTGGGCCCTGGTGGGAAGTAGGTCACAAACAGCTAGGTTTAGAATGAATTCACATTTGTAGAGATCGGAAAATGTGAGCCTGACCAGAAAACCATTGGAATTCTTAAGTCAGTCGATTAAAAAAAAAACATGAATTAGGGTTTTGGCAGAAGGTTGGAGACTGGCAATGTTACAAAGGTTCTTGACTATTTTGATGGTCAGCTGGAAAAAGGATGCTGAAAACACAGTGCATAGAGTCCAAAATATCTGGATTCACAAACCAAACCAGAATCCGTGTGAGTTTCCCCTCCGGGTGCTCTTGTTTCCTCTCACACTCCAAAATGTGTGGGTTAGATAGATTGGTCACCCTAATTTGCTTCTTAGTTTCAAGGGGTCTAGCAGGGTGGGATTGTGTCGATGGACCAAATGGCCTCCTTCTGCACTGTAGGAATTCTATGATTCTATGAATTTACTAATATCCCGCAGCAAACTGGTGTTAATAAGGGTGGCACAGTGGTTAGCACTGCTGCCTCACAGTGTCAGGGACCCAAGTTCGACTCCAGTCTTGGTTGACTGTGTGTGGAATTTGCACGTTCTCCGCGTGTCTGCATGGGTTTCCTCCCACACTCCAAAGATGTTTGGGTTAGGTAGATTGGCCATGCTAAATTGCTGTTTAATGTCAGGGGTTACTAGCAGGGTAAATATGTGGAGTTATGGGGATAGGGCCAGGGTGAGATTGTTGTCGGTGGGGGCTCGATGGGCCAAATGGCCTCCTTCTGCGCTGTGGTAATTCTATGATTCTAACAAACAGAATATGGTCTTTCCGTACCTTTGCAAGACTGAGTTCAGACCTAAACAGGAAGAATGTTGGCTTTTGTGAAAATCAAGTGAAGCAAATTGCTTCTCATTTACAAATCCTAAAGCACTCCTGCCTTCATGTGGTGATAACAGGCAACTGCATGTCAGTTACTCTCTCAGTCCGGGAGAGCAGATTTGAACATTACAGAAATGTGCAAAAAAAGCACAAAAATAAGGCTTTGCAAAAGACCCTGAAAGCAGGTTGGAAATATCAGAACATTTCCAGAAAATGTTTTGTCTCAGGGTGAGAGGGTCAATTACTCAGAGGCATAGGTTTAAGGTGCGAGGGGCAAGGTTTAAAGGAGATATATAAGGCAAGTCTTTTTTTTACACTGAGGGCGATGGGTCTCTGGAACCCGCTGCTGGGGCAGGTACTGGAAGCAGATACAATACTGACTTTTAAAGGGGCTTGACAAATACATGAATAGGAAGGGAACTGAAGGGTTTTAATTCAGTCGGATAGCATGGTCGATGCAGGCTGAGAGGGCCAAAGGGCCAGTTCCTATGCTGTAATTTTCTTTGTACATTATGGCATGTGCTCAGATGGATTACAAATGTCTTCAAAGCATTTGCATCCTATTTCTAATAGGCTGTGCCACAACGCTAGTGTGAACATTTCCTGCACATGCTCAATCCTAGTGTCAGCTGGCAGCATTAAAGCAAACAATTTGGCTTGACACAGACTAACAGTAAAGTTCAAGTGATCCATGTTTAGTTCTGCACAATCCTCCCATTGTCCTGGTCAATAATTATCCCTCAAACTAAGCACCAAAACAGATTAGGACTGTTCTTACTGATCCCAAATTCTTTACTTTGAGATGTTATTTTAAAAAACCCTCAATTTTAAATTCGCGAATTGCTTTGATGGGCTTTCAGATAGGCCAAACCTTAGGATTCTCATCGGGATCAGAAACTGCTTCCACTTGTGGGTGTGTCCAGAGCAAAACCACATAATAACAAGATAGTCACAATCTGTGATCAAATTAAGGATTAAGGAAGAATTTCTGTACAAGGAGATTGGTTAGACTGTGGAAGCTACTGAGGTGAATAGCATGGATACTTTTAAAGTTAAGCTTGATGGAAACTAGAAGAAAAAGGAAATAGAGGGACACCAAGCGAGTTGAGGGGGAAGAACAGGAAAGTTTAATTGTGTGGGATGAGGTTTAGATGGAGGATAAACACAAGCATAGACCAGTTGGGTCAAATGACACATTTCTGTATAGTAGAATGCAATAAGTAACAATTGGGCCATAACATTACCAGAAGTCGGTTGATTCTAAGGTTCAAGTTCCCTTTTATCAAGCAAGACACAGAGTATCAAGGGTACCTGAATTATATCACCATCCTCCTCCCAACCCCCCACTCCATTCAGGAGATGATTGGCACTGCCATTTGCAAGCCCCATTTTCAGTTGGCCCAGCTGGTAAAACCTGGAAGGGTCCACGCACGGGGTGATGAATGATGGCCCAACAGTGGATCTGGTGGATTCCGTGGCCATAGAGGCAAGGGAGCTACTACCTTGGAGGATAACAGCTGGCTCGTGCCAGGCAGTGGTGGATCCTCTAAAAAGAGGACTTGCAGTTCCCTTTTGGAACAGCACGTCTTTTGGACTGTGTCAGGATAAGCAATTCACGACAACAGTGTGAAGGTGTTTGGCACCATTCGGGTTAATACCTTGCTGCGTATGGCCATCCGTGGACCAGACGTCCAACAAAAGGGTCACCCACTGTTGATCAGTAAATTTGGAAGACTATAGTCGCTAACACCAATCGGCATGGCACTTAAAGATGACGGTGAGAGTAGAATTTACTGTATCATAGTAAAGCATTGCTAGTTTTTTTTCCTTATTCAATCTGCCTTTACTGCTCTTGCCCTATCTTTACCACACACCACCAATGAACGTCATCGATCAATGGGTTCCTCTACAAAAGCAGACACCTCAAAATCCCTGAAGTGAGGACACATCAGTATTCATGCTGTGAAGTTCAAAAGATCCAGCTGAAAGGGTTGAAAAGTTTAATGCATGTACTGACTTCCATCTGCCTTTGTTCCCCTGGTAGAATCTTAACTGCAAATCTTCCCTTATTGTGCAGTGAACTGGCCCTTTCAAACTCAAACCACTCCTTTTGATGAAAGAGGCAATCTTATTTAGTGATAACATTTAATTGACGGCTTCTAAATCCCCGGTGGAAAGCTTCAAAACAAGGTGCCAGCAAAAGCAGCCAGGGCTTCAGTAGAAAACGCAAAATGTAGCACATTGCTTCAGTGTCACTTTAATTAATGTTGCCCATTGCTATTTACCAAGAAAGCAAAGGAGAGAAAAGGAACTTCCATTTATATACGATGCGGATGCTGGAGATCTGAAATAAAAAGAGAGTTCTGGAAAAGCTCAGCAGGGCTGGCAACATTGGTGGAGCACTCCTCTTCGGAACTCAGAGTTCTAAAGATTCGTACTGGTCTCAAAATGCTCAGGCTGCTTTCCCACTGATGCTGCTTCTGCTTTTATTCCATTTATTTACAACCAATTAATTTCATATTATGAGGCGATGATTTGTATTATTGCTGGACTATTAATCCAAAAACTCCACTAATGTTCTGGGGACCCAGGTTCAAATCCTGCCATGGCAGCTGGTGGAATTTGAATGCAATTAAAAAATATATAGAATCGAGAATCTATTGCTGATCATGAAACCATTGTCGAGTGTCGGAAAAACCCATTCTGGTTCACTAATGTCCTTCAGGGAAGGAAATCTACCGTCCTTACCTGGCCTGGCCTCCATGTGACTCCAGAGCCACAGCAATGTGGTTGATTCTCAACCACCTTCTGAAATGGCCTACCAAGTCACTCAGTTCAAGCGTAATTATAGGAATTGGCAATAAATGTTGGTCCAGCCAGTGACATCCCATGAACAATTCAAAAATATATATGTCAGCAGCACATAAAAGCACTAAAGCAATCACATCTGCAATGCCACAGCCATGTCCCTTGGATTCAACAGGAGAGCAGTCAACCAAACCCTAATGTCCATCTGAAGCCAGGTCCATAAGCATTCAGGTAAAACCCCTGTAGAACTGACTTCAAATAAACTGGACACTGTGTCCTGGTCTCTATTTTTTCAACTCTCAGGTGGCTCAAATTCCAGGGAAGGACAAAGAAAATTCTTCAAAGATGCTCTGACACTCTCCCTGAAGTGACATTAATGACTGGGAGGAGTTCACTACTTATCATTCAAAATGGCAGCAACCGATTCATCAAGCTACCTCATGCTTTGAGTTGCAATATCAACATTATGGTTAACAAAGCTTACCAATGCCTTTACTTTCTCAGAAGACTAAGGAAATTTGGTGTGTCCCTGCAACACTCATCAACTTTTACAAACGCACCATAGAAAGCATTCATTCTGGTTGTATCACAGCTTGGTATGGCTCCTGCTCTGCTCAAGACCTTAAGAAGCTACAAAAGGGTCGTGAATGAAGCCCAGTCCATCACACAAACAAGCCTCCTATCCACTGACTCTGGCTACACTTCCTATTGCCTTGGAAAAGCAGCCAGCATAATTAAGGACCCCACATACCCTAGACGTAACCCCTCCCACCTTCTTCCATTGAGGAAAAGATACAAAAGTCTGAGGTCATGTACCAACCGACTCAAGAACAGCTTCTTCCCTGCTGCCATCAGACTTTTGAATGGACCTGCCTCACATTAAGTTGATCTTTCTGCACACCCTAGCTACGACTGTGACACTACATTCTGCATTGTCTCCTTTCCTTTTCTATGAACGGTATGCTTTGTCTGTTTAGCGTGCAAGAAACAATACTTTTCACTGTATACTAATACAGGTGACACATAATAAATCAAATCAAAATCTTAATGGTGAGGTAGGAGTAGCAGCAGAGAAGGATGAAAATGGAAGCAATGTTCTCTGCATCCCACTACCTCCTGGGGCGTCCTCCACCCTGCGCTCAAAGATCTGTGAATCGAGAATCAGCCTGTTCAGTCACATGGCGGAAACCCGTGACCCCTGAGTAGATCATCCATAAATCTAGGGACAGTTGCCACCAGTGACACCCAATGAAATACTACTAAACTATAATCGCTGTTATAAAATAGGGAAATGTAGTGTCAATTTGTACGCTCCAAGTCTCACAAATAGCAGTGTGACAATGATCTGCCTTAGGTGCCGGTTGAGGAATACATATTGACCAGGACAGCTGGATGGAGTGTCCTGCTTGTCCAAACAGTGAGAAGTCTCACAACACCAGGTTAAAGTCCAACCAATTGATTTGATCGTAAACTCACAAGCTTTCGGGGTTTGCCCCTTCGTCAGGTGAATGGAGAGTTCTGACGAAGGGGTAAACCCTGAAAGCTTGTGATTTTACTATCAAATAGATTGGTTGGACTTTAACCTGGTGTTGTGAGACTTCTTACTGTGTTTACCCCAGTACCTCCAACGCCGGCATCTCTGCATCTTCCAAACAGTGCCAAGGATAAATTTAAAAATAAGTATTGCCAAACATTAAAGAAAAATTCAAACCATTTCAAAGCTAACACAATTCCCCAAGTCAACTAAATCAGCAGCACATCACTACGCCCCGACTCATTGTATTGTTCACAATTTGCCCTGAAGTAAAATGCAGAAAAATCTTTTAAACAATACCAAAACCTCCCAGAAGAATAAGTACAACAGGCATTTACATGATAAAAACCAAAAGAGAAAAACAGGATCCTGAGATTACCAGAAAGGTTTATTTAAAAGAATGTGCATCCTAAAGTTTGAGAGAGGAGAGAAATTGGATTAACTATGGTGATGCCAACTGTGGCTGGGGAATTGGATAACTGAAGTCATGGAAGTGCAGAGAACATAAATTGGTTGTTACACTTCCTACACAACAACAGCAACCACTCATTGATTGTAAAGTGTGTGAAGACATCCAGAGGTTGTGAAGGGAGATATATTTGATCCAAATGTTAACATATTTATTTAAGAGACTAAGGGCTTTATGCAGAGACATTAGGCCATTAAACCCTCCAGGTCTGTCCCATCAGTATGTTAGACCATGGGTGATCCGCACGTCAGCTCCATTTATTTGTCTTTGCTCCATAATCCCTTGCTAACCTTACCCAACAAAAGTTTGTTAATCTTATCCTTAAACATTTCAACTGTGCCCCCCCCCCCATCCTTCTATCCTTACCCCTTTTGAGGAAGGGTTCCAGGTTTGCACTGCTGAATAAAAATCTAATTCTGAATCTCAATCCTAAATGGCCTAACTCTAATTATAAGCTTGTGCCCATTGTTCTGGATTTGCCCACCAGAGAATAAGTTTGCCTGTTTCTGTCCTTTCCAATTCCGCGACCTTTTAAACTCAAGGAAATACAAACCATAATTTAACTCTGGTATCATTCTGTCTCTGTGCTGCAATCCACCCATCCAGCCTTCCCGAGGGGCAGTTCATTCCCAAAACTGAGTGCAATCCTGCAGAGGATTTCTGAGTAAAAGAAAATTATTATAGTTATACTGAGGTTATGTTTTTCAAACTCAATACTTTGGCCTCAGAGACAAATACCTTTCAAGACCTGAAAACATCCCAAAGTTATCCAATCGTGGCTGTTGAATCAGTGTTGAAATACAGTCACTGGTTCTTTTATTGCCTAATACAGTGGGCAATTTGTGCACAGCAAGATTCCACAAACAGCGATGTGATGGATAGTTCAGTAAGAAGTCTCACAGTACCAGGTTAAAGTCCAACAGGTTTATTTGGAATCTTGAGCCCACCCGGCATCTCCACATCATGGGATAGTTAATCTGTTTTTCTTTAAGGGGTGATGGTCAAGCGATAAATGTTGCCAAGGACTTGGAGGAAGTCTCCTACTCGCCTTCTGATATGCCATGAGGTACATTGGGCAGGATTTTACAACCTCGCTTTTCCTGAAATGGCAAAATCCCGCCCAAAGTCATGGACCTTCCCATGGCCCACCCCTCACCCGCTCCAATTCCCGTGATGGGCAGACGGTAAAATTCCAGTCATTACGTCTATTTGAGCGGCCAAACGGCACCTGAGCTACCAGGCCTTCCTTGTTCAAATTATTTTTCTTAGAAATTTCTAGATTTGGCAGGTCAATGACCATTCCTAAAGCTCTGGCTGGATAGATACTTTCTAACACTTGCAGAGTTTGAGGTAAAATGATTAAAGGCAGTCCACTCTCAGTCTCCATGGAGATAGTCACAAAGCATCAGTTTCTTGCAAAGGGCAATCCTTGAAAGAGTCAAGCAAAACACAGGCAATTTAAATTGAACCTTGAGACCCGTTGAATTGTTGAGTACTTTATACTAGTGACATTTACCTGCAAAAATTTCTCCTTTCTCAAACTTAACTCAACCCAAAGAGAAAAAACGTAAAAACATTTGACTACTTCTAGTAAGAACACGAGAAGGGAAATACATCATGAGTCCAAACAGGGTCCTTTACCTAGCAGGAGGGCTTAATCCCAAATGCAGAGTCTCTTTAGAAAGGGACAATTTCACAGATAAGGTATATCCTCCTGAAGTCCGCAAGTCCTCGGGCTCAAAACAAAGATTCCTCCTGAAACATGAGGTCAGGCTGACTGAGCTGGCTGTTGCCACTTAGACAGAGATTCATGCAGTGTAGAAGGCGGCCATTCGGCCCATCGAGTCTATACCAACTCTCTGGCAGAGTATTTTTACCAAGTTCTTTTGCCCTGCCCTATCCCTGTAACCCCACATATTTACCATGGCTAATCCACTTAACCTACACATCTTGGGACATCAAGGGGCAATTTAGCATGCCTAACCAGCACAGCTTTGGACTATGGGAGAAAACGAGAACCCCCAGAGCAAAGCAACAAAGAGATGGGGAGAACATGCAAACTCCACACAGTCACCCAAGGCCAGAATTGAACCTGGGTCCCTGGGGCTGTGAGGCAGCAGTGCTAACCACTGTGCTCCCTTGTCATTGCTGAGATAGCTTAACCAATGTAAACTAAGCTTTTGCAGGTCATCTTGGCAGTGTTGTAAGTGAAGTCAGATATAAAAAATGCACAAAACTGGCAAATATGCTACATTGCCTCACGGTAGGGAAATAAAAATAAAACAATAAAATATTATATATTAGGTTGATAAATCATGGTCTTGATGTGTACAATGAATTTAATTCATTTAGACAGTAAGATTTGAATAATACGCAGATTGGATTCCACTGTTATGCTGCCGGTAGTTGAATAGCCTGATAAAATTCACTGCCAGGGCCCAGTAGCAAATATTGAGACACCTGGGCTAGCAGTGACCATGGAAATACAATGTAGCAGATGACCAGAAGGAAGGAAAAGATTGACAGGGGAGATAAAAAAATAAAAAAGCTAATGGGATCTTTCTTTGGATCAACAATTTATTTACTCCTGCCTCTCCAGAAGCACCTTTGGGCATTGTTCTACATGAACATCAGTTGTTTGACAACCTACACACAGACTGAGGCAGTCATGAATATTGTTTCCAACTAAAGAAGGAAGGCAGACCTTGCCTTATGGAGCACCGTTCACAACCTCAGAACTCCCGACGAATTTCATGGTCCATTAAGTTTATTTGAAGTGTGCATACTGTCGTAATACATGAAATTAAATGGTCAAATTACGCACAGCAAGCTCTCGATAACAGCAATGTGACAATGGCTGAATAACCTATTTTGGCAAGAGTGGCCGAGGAATAGATATCCATCAGGACGCTGGGAGAATGGCCCGTTCTTCTTTGAATAGCATAGTGCATGGTCACCTGAGAGGGCAGAACCAGCTTCCATTTCATAGGATCCCGACAATGCAGGAGGAGGCCATTCAGCCCATTGAGCCTGCACCCAATCCCACCCATGCTCTATCCCTGTAACCCCGTGTATTTAACCCAGCTAATCTCTCTGATACTAAGGGGCAATTTAGCATGGCCAATCAACCTAACCTGCCCACCTTTGGACTGTGGAAGGAAACTGCAGCAGCTGAAAGGAAACCCACGCAGACATGGGGAGAACACGCAAGCTCCACACAGACATGACCCGAGGCCGGAATCAAACCCTTGTCCTTGGCGCTGTGAGGTAGCAGTGCTAACCACTGTGCCAGCCTTAAGGAGGAGAGAAATTCATTTATGAAACACTGCATCAATCCCCAGGAGAGGGGACTGTGTAACCCCAACCAGCGTTCTTCAATGATATCAATTATATTGATATTACCACTGCACTGTCTGCCGCCTCAGAGAATCAATGCCTGTCTGTGTGAATGAATTTTTTTCTCTAAATCGCCTCTTTGATGTTTTGTTTAGGTAGCTCATTTCACATTTTTGGATAATTCTGACTTAAGTGCAAGGAACAATTTTGATCCTCCAGTAATTGATGGCATAGTTTCATTGTTAACATGCCTGTAGAAATGCCAATCTTTTGATTTCCATGACTAATTCACGCTCCTAAAAAGCTCATTAAGTTACAAGATGGATTACACTTTCCTCCATTATTTGCATTTTATTAAAAACCAATAAGTTATGTCTAAAAACACAGAACGGGAAGCAGACTTTTTAATAATAGTGTGTTTATTTATCTTTCCGCGCCAATGTTCCCCTCCTGCATGGTATTGAAAATGGACTACAGGATTAATTAAAAACACAAGAGGCCAGAATTTCCCCTTGGAGACAGGGATCAGGAGACTGATTCCCGTTCTTGTGTCCAGCCTGGGCACGAGGGGAGCACACTATTTTCTGGCCCGAATCTCCAGCCATTACTGAACACCTCAGTGGCGAAGCCCCAAAAGAACTTGCTTTATTTTTGCCCCACACAGGAGCCAGTACAAATGTAAGAAAATAAAGTTTCTATGTGAATGTGTAGCATTAATGTGGCTTCAGTAACTGAATACTTAGTAAGTTTAAAGAACTTTGCAGTATAGTGGTAAACAGCAGTAATTCTGACTCTGGGCAAAAAATATTTCTTTAATGAATGTCCAACTTTCTAGAATGAATGTGCTCTCATTAAATAGAACCTAATATGCCATTTGAAAAGACAATGAAAGGGAAATAGATAGTGAATTAAATCAGTCCTGTTTTGGTTACAGGCATCTCCCAAGTGTTAATCTTTATATGTGGGCTTCATATCCATGGGTCAGGGCTTCACTGTTCTTCACCTGAGGTACGCACTGAATAGATGCTGGAGGGATCCATTCCCTTCTCCAAGGCAATTAGGTATATTAGGAGTGTTCTAACCATCGCCTCAAGCCCGAGGTAATATATGCAAGAAAGAGGGAGAACATAGGTTCATAGAATCCCTACAGTGCAGAAGGAAGCCATTTGGCCCATCGAGTCTGCACTGACCACCATCCACCCCCGTGCTATCCCCATAGCCCCATGCATTTACCTTAGCTAGCCCCCCTGACACTAAGGCACAATTCACCTAGCCCCCGCACCTTTGGATTGTGAGAGGAAACCAGAGCACCTGGAGGAAACCCACACAGACACGGGGAGAACATGCAGACTCCACACAGACAGTGACCCAAGCTGGGAATCGAACCCAGATCCCTGGCGCAGCGAGGCAGCAGTGCTAACCACTGTGCCACCCCTTTTCTTTTAAAGGTTTAACCCTCATCCTCAAACCATGGAATCATAAAATCCTACAGTGACGGTGGGAGAGACAGAGAGAACGCACACACAAGAGGGAGAAAGCACAAAAGAAAAGAGAGGAAGAGACAGATCTTGGATAAGAGGAAGAACATGAGAGACAGAGAGAGAGAGAGAGAGAGAATATGGAACATACAGAGAGAGATTTTGCGTCCTGCCCACCACGGGAATCGTAGCGAGCAGGAGGCGGGGGTGGAGGTGGAGGTGGAGTTGGGGGAGGGGGGGGCATGGATAATGCAAAGAACCATTGAGCTCAGGCGGGATTTTTCAATTTTGGGGTGACCACGTCTGGAAAATCCCACCCAGAGAGTAAGTGAGTTCATGTGAGACAGAGAGTGAGCAAAAGCATGAAAGATAAAGAGGAAAATTAGCTCTGGAGAATGAACACAGATGGAGACTACACCAGACAACAGAAGGGGAGGTGGATCAGAAAGTCAGTGCAATTGATTTTGATCTTTGTGATTTTACACAATTCATTTGAATAACAGCTTACATTTATACAGCAGCAATAACACACTAAAATCTTTCAAATGAACCGAAAATTCTTCATGCTGTGATCTGGACATGTTGAACTCATTCTCTGATCTGCTCACTGATCCAGTAATGCTCCACACTGTGATAAAGACTGATGATATTCAGATTAGTGGTTCTAAATGTTTTTTAAGCTTTTAATTGCAGTCATTTTTACACACGTACACCAGATCTAAATCAGTGGATAACATAGTTGAATCATTCTGCAACCCGTTCCTGTAGAATGAGATTAAATGAAGTTTTAGCTAGGTTCATTGATTTAGAATGATCAAACTGGTTTAGCTGCAGTCACATTGCAGTGCTGACCTGTGGAAGCATCCACTCCCATCTTCCCTTCCCTCAGAACTGATCACTGCAGCCAACATCCATCGTAGGTCTGTGACATTATATTCACTGGAGTTTAGGAGGGCGAGAGGGGATTTCATAGAAACTTATAAAATTCTAACAGGATTAGACAGCATAGATTCAGAAAGAATGCTCCCAATGGTGGGAGACTCCAGAACTAGGGGTCGTAGTTTGAGGATAAGGAGTAAACCTTTAGGACTGAGTTGAAAAGAAATTTCTTCACGCAGAAGGGTGGTGAATGTGTGGAATTCACTACCACAGAAAGTAGTTGAGGCCAAAACATTTCAAGAAGAAATTAGATATAGCCCTTGGGGCTAAAGGAATCAAGGGATATGGCGGGGTGGGGGGGGGGTGAAATCAGGATCAGGATATTGAATTCGATGAAAGCAAAATACTGCAGCTGCTGGAATCTGAAACTAAAAGAGAAAACGCCGGAAAATCTCAACAGGTCATGCAGCAGCTGCAAGGACAGAAAAGACCTGTTGTTTCGAAGGTGGCCCTTTGTCAAAGCTAAAAGGCGTAGAAATCATAGAAACCCTCCAGTACAGAAGGAGGCCATTCGGCCCATTGCGTCTGCACCAGCCACAATCCCACCCAGGCCCAATCCCCGTATCTCTACATATTTACCTACTAATCCCTCTAACCTACACATCTCAGGGCACTAAGTGCCATTTTTAGCATGGCCAATCAACCTAACTCACACATCTTTAGACTGTGGGAGGAAACCAGAGCACCCAGAGGAAACCCACGCAGACACGAGGAGAATGTGCAAACTCCACATTCTCGGTGACCCAAGATGGGAATTGAATCCAGGTCCCTGGAGCTGTGAAGCAGCAGTGCTAACCACTGTGCTACCGTGCCGCCCACAAGAAAGTGGGAGATATTTATACTGCAGGGAGAAGGAATGAAAGATGAGTCATAGCCATAGAAACCAGAGGAAAAGATTGTAATTTTTAATTGTTAATGATCAGCCACGATTGAAACAATTGGTTGAGCAGGCTCGAGTGGCCTACTCCTGCTTCAATTTTCTATGTTCCTATGTTTTTATGACAGTTTCTGGCTCTTCAGCAGAGTGGAAGCAGGTATTATTAAGCTGTGTGGAGACTGGGTGTGCAAGCCTGTGTTTCTCACTCTTGAGCCACTGGGAGCTGTTCTGTCTGTCAGGCGGTGATAAATGGAAGCACAAAGATGGAGTTACGTTATGAGTCCCTCTCAGATCAGAATGTCTAAGACACCCTGCAAACAAATGTATTTTTAAGCCACGCGCTCCAGGCTACAAGGAGATCTTCTGGTGATGATGACCTTCCCGCAACCTTTGGCAAGGAGTTGCTATCTGGTAAAAAATATTTGCTGTGCATTAACAGAGACAGCAATGTTTAGCGCAGACAATCAGTGCCACAACTGTGTAAACTGCAATTTGAAGTGATCTGACCCCGTCAGGAGAATGAAATCCCTTATCCACACAGAGGGAGTTCAGACTCTGCAAATACAATGAACAATGCTGGTCATTAAAAATCTTTAGAAGTAAAGTGAAGCAATGTGGTAACGACTGAATACCCTTCACTGTGAAATCCCCTTTCGAAAACCAACACCGACTGCAGTGAACACCACCCTCATCCAAATGTCAAGACAAGGGTTTGATAAATGGATCCTTCCAAGTGGCACATTGCAGTCAAAGAAATTGCCTTCATGGCTGAATGAAAACTCCCATTTATAGCAAACACAATAATATGTTCAAATACTAAGATGCTACATAGGTGCATTGCTAGAGTGTAACCGGTGACAACTTGGTATTGGATGTAATGTAGCCAATGGTACAAGCTATAAAGGTCAGCTGACCCAGTAAAGCATGAACCAATTACAGAATGATGTGATGGTCAGCTGACTCAGTATAACCAAGAACCTGTTGGGAATTGTGAGGAACTTAGGTGTGGCCCAGGGCGCAGCCCCAGGTTTGGAGTATTGAAGTTTCTTTATTAAACCCTTTCTTTGATTTATAAAGTTGAAGTTGTGTTATATTTTTATTGTCTGCATTTGAAGAGTTCGTCTGAAGAAACATGCGTTACCCAACATAATTTGAACTCGAGTGCAGAATTTTCCTGCCCCGCCTGCCACGGGAATCATAGCGGGCAATGGGTGGACCATCAAATCCTAGAGGTTTACAGCATGGGAACAGGCCCTTCGACTCAACTTGCCTATGCTGCCCTTTTCTGTTAAATGACTAAGTTAGTCCCAATTGCCCACGTTTCCCCCATATCCCTTTATTGCCATCTTACCCATGTAACTGTCTAAACGCTTTTTAAGAAGCAAAATTGTATCCGCCTCTACTATTACCACTGACGACTTGTTCCAGACACTCACCACCCTGTGTGTGAAAAAATTTTGCCTCTGAACCCTTTTGTCTCTCTCTCGTCTCACCTTAAAAACATGCGGATGGGATTTTTCGGTTTTGGGATCAGCGTGACCCAATTCCACCCTTAAGTCACGCAAACTGGATATGAGAACAGGTAGTGAAAAGTACCGTCAAAGAGGTAGAGGTTAAGGAGGTGGGGGGAGGTGGGGGGGTGGTGGGGGGAAGAGAGATTGAGATAGGAAATGCCAGAGATTAAGCCCTGCAGGGGAAGCTGAAGATTCAGGAGGGGTTTTTTCCCGTCCCACCTGCCAAGGGGATCATAGCCACGGTGGGCGGGGGGGTTGTTGCTCTGAGAAAGTGATGGAGGCCCTTCTTGAAGTGATTTGTTGTAATATAATAGCTTCTGAGGCCATTGCAGAATTAGCCATGTTGGTGTGGGACTAGAATCAAATATGGGCCAGATCAGGTTAGCACAGCAGATTCCATTCACTAGATGGATATGTGTGAACCAATTGAGCTTTTATGCCAATGAGACAAAGGGCAAAATTCTATAATCTTCTCCCACTCCCACCCTCTCTCTTGTCAGTGGGTTTTCAGTGTCCACGTGCCAGGGCCTGTCGGGGCGGGCATGAAGGGATGGCCTGATCCTGGGTTGGGAGGGTGCTGCCCGGATTAGATCGGGTGGAAAGGTTTCCCAATCAGTCTGGTGGGGGCTAAATGCCTCTGCATTGTGGGACGCGCAATCAGTTGCAGGCTCCCACGATTGTGCAGGGTTGAGGCAGTAGCAGGATCCTCACAGCTCTGTCTATCAGAACCCTACGTTGCTATTGAGCATGTGCAGAATCACATTCCCATGCACAGTAGCTCCCTCTACAGGCTGGCTGACAAATTAAGCCCAGCCCACTGCCTGCAGCAACTAGAAACAGTCCATAACATTTTTTTCAATGACTAAGTGCATAAGATTGGGTGTGAAACCTCACCCAAAAAAATGGTTCTCCCATTTTCACACTAGCTGGACATTTAGAATCAATCTCATAAAATTCCGCCCGTCAGTTTTTTTCTGGTTTTTATTTCAACATTGCGGACAAGTGATTGATGTAACAGTCTCTGGCTGGGGGATTGTTGGGGTGTAGGACAGTTGGTGAATGAGTTGGTGACTGGTCTGGATCTTGGATCTCCTCCTCTTTGTCACTGGAACCACAGCCCAGCTGAACAACACCGGCAAATAGAAACAAAAAGCTGCTTGCCTTTCTCATCAGCTCGTGTGTCTCAGAACAAATACACCTGACATTCTTCTGCTAATCAATCAGCTTTTCAAAATACTGTTTGCGGGTGTCACTGTTTGAGCGGTTCCAATCTTCAAAAGCAGTGTAATACATCTGAAGATACATACATGACTCACTGGTTTCTCTATTACACTTAGCACTAGAAAGCTGTCACTCCAGTTGAGCTTAAACAAGAGGCAGGAAGCAAGAAGAGTTTATTTGTAAAACATCACTAGGGGTGAGGTATAGGTCACTTGGGTATTATAACAAAAGTGAAGTAACAAAGGAATTTGTCACTGAGAATAACTTTCGTTTAGACACCTCTTTGTTCATGTAATGTGACTCTTATTGTCATTTAGTAAATGCTTTATCTGAAATGATTTATCTACACCATACATTTCAGTCAGATACAAACAGATCAGGAATGCATGGCAAGTGACAAGCGTGCAGTTATTCTGCTAACCAGTGTAGTACCTTGCATTTAAATCACATTTTTAAAAGGTACTAAAAATCCAAAGATACTTCACAGAGTTGCATCGTTTTTCAAAATTCATGTGTGGGACATGGCCAGCAATTATTGCCCATCCCTAGTTGCCCTTGTTCAGAGGGCAATTAAGAGTCAACCACATTGCTGTGGCTCTGGAGTCACATACAGGCCAGACCAGGTGAAGTCGGCAGATTTCCTTCCCTAAAAGGACAATAGTGAACCAGATGGATTTTCCAACAACGGTTTCGTGGTCACCAGTAGATACTAAATTCCAGATAATTTTTTTTAAATTGAATTCAAGTTCCACCATCTGCCGTGGCAGGATTTGAACCCAGATTCCCAGAACATTTTGGATTAATAGTCTAGTGACAATACCACTAGGCCATCGTCTCCCACAAAATGGAGTCGGGGAGGAAATTAAGGAGTGGGCCCAAAGTTTTGTCCAAAAGGGTTATTTGGAGGAGAAACAACGATTGAGTTACCCAGTTGATGAAGAAAAATTAAGGGAAGTGGGAACAGAGTGGATAGTTGTGATTAGAACCATACTAGTTTGGAAAATAACAAACGGATTGGACTAGTTGGACCAAATTGTCTGTTTCCCATTTAACTTCTATGAATCTCTAAGTAAAAAGCACCACTTCCATAGATAGCAGTCATATTACAGCAGATATAAAGAAAAATCCGTGAGAGTTACACAGTAGGAAGCAACTCATCCTTAATCCTGAGGGACTACCTCAGAGGATAGCACAGAAATGATCCAAACAGATGTTTATGCTCCATACAAACCTCCTCCAATTATTCTTCAGATAATCCCATTATTGTTTTCTATTCTTCACTCCATCATGTATTTATCGAGAATAAGCAAAATGCTGCGAATGCTGGAAATATGAAATAAAAACAAAATGTGCTGGATGAGATGCAGAGAGAGAAAGATGCTGCCAGATCTGCTGACTTTATCCAGCATCTTCAATTTTAATTACATATTTATCTTGCATCGATGCTAGTTACCTCAACTCCTCCTTGTGGATGGTCTAACCATCCACTGGGTGTAGATGTTTCTCCTGAATGCCATAGCACCATAGAATCTCTACAATGCAGGAGGCGGCCTTTTGGCCCACCTGCATCAATTCAGACCAGCGGCACTGTAGGGATTCTTTGATTCTATTCCATATTCAGGTTCACTGGAATAAGCATTAAAACTCCCATTCCGGCCTAACTGCACAGTCTCCAATGCAACTTGGCTGTGCAAGATGGCTGCCCTTCTGCCCACGTGCATTAATCTGTGCCTGCACAGAAATCCAATGACACGCACACGTCAATGCACCTTTGCAGCACAGTGCCAACTCATTTTGCTTTCTATAACTCGGATTAGTGCATATGCTCTTAGTTTGTGGGTCGCATGGATTACAAATGTCGCAGAAATACCTAGCTCACAGGCATTTTATCGACACTTGGGAGAAAGAGTTACAGTATTTTACGAGGCGTGGCAGGGACAATCCTGAATCATTACTTAACGCCAATGCTGGGACTCACTTTAATGATTTTTGTCGTCTCACAATTTATGAGCACAGTGAACATAAGTTCTGGTCCGAAAGAGTCAGTCAAGGCAGGAAAGGAAACTGTTGCAACATAGTACTGAGCTCACCAATTCTAGTGGCTTTGCAAAAGAACAGAATCCAGCCTTAAAACATCTGCATGTTCTGTCACGTTCTCAAATCTCTTCAGTTTAAGAAAAACCAATGCTGCAGAACTAAATATAATTTTGCAAAGTATTGACAGCCACTTTATTTTGATGCACAAGTACTAGCTCCTCGAAGTAAATAAGCTGGGTTCATGTGGCATGTTGCCTCCTATAAAGATTGCATTTGCGCATGTGCGCTGTTGTACAATGTTGCCTATAAATGATAGCAGCCAAACATGCGCAGCATTGGCAGTAAGCACAGTCCTCTTAATAAATTCTTAAAGGAGCTTAATGGCCTATTAATTGGCAGCAAACTAGATTCCAGTTCCCACCACCCCCCCAACCCCATCTTACGAACCTTCAAACTGTCCCTGAGATTTTGAAATCCCTAGATGATCTCCAGGATGGTGCATTTGTCCATGCTAAATTCCCACCCAGTGGAGTACCCAAATAGGTGCTGGAGTGGGACGACTAGGGGGTTTTCACAGTAACTTCACTGCAGTGTTAATGTAAGCCTATTTGTCACACTAATAAATAAACTTCTAAAAAACTTTAAAAAAGGACCGTGATTTTCAAGTTGTGCCTGCATCCGATTCCGACCTGCCGGCCATTTGGAAATCCAGCCCACAAGTGCACAAAGTACTCTTAATTGTGGGCTGAACACAGTTCCACACAAGTTTAATATAACTTCATTGCTTTCAAATCTACCCGTCTCAAAATGAATCTTGATTCTTTGCTTATTTTGCAAAATGGTCTGTTGAATCCTTATGCCTACTTTAACAGGAGATCTTGTGTAATTGTTTCACATCCCATTTAGATGCTTATTTTGTATCTGACCTCCTGATCCTTCATGCCAAAATATTCCACTTTTTGTTTATGTATATTGAAATTTGTTTCCCAATTACATCCCAATTCTGCCAGTCCTGTTGAAATATCTATGTCCGTTTTCTTGCAGTTTGTATTAACCATCAATCCCAATTTGGTGTCATCCACAAATTTTTATTTCTTTCTAAAATTTTTATTCCATCCTTAAAGTTACAAAGCCAATGCTCAGAGTGGACCAGGTAAACCCAAGTCCATTCCTTGCTTGCTTCAAAAACCAAATTCAAAATTCCAAGTGAATCCAACTCATTGTTCCCACAAGAGAAACAACAAACTCCAAACTGACAAAATAAGGCATTACGTCCCATTTTGGGCTTGGTCTAATGCTTGATCTTAGTTCCTTTGATTCCAGAGTCCTAATCATTGATGTGAATGGTGATCCCAGAGTCAATCCTTGTGGAACACCCTTTCCCACATTTTTTGCATGTCTGGCCAGTTTGCTACTTGTTCCCTGATTTCACATTCTCACATTATTCATGACTTTATTACGTGATACAATATCATCTACTGCACTATCCTTGTTTATTCTTTGTTATTTTTTCCAAAAGTTGAAATAAAACTGTTCAATTGTCATTTCATTTCCCTTTTGAAATTCTTTTTGATCGCTTTTTATCCCTTCTCAAAAGGTTTCCGCCTGCTACCACGAAGAAAGATTCCATTATCTCTTCTACTGCCAGCATCAAGGTAATTGACTTGGCATGGCCTCAACGCTATGGACTCGATGGGCCGAAGGTCCTCTTCTGCGCAGCCTGACTCTATGATTCTATGAATGCAAAAACCAAATGCTTTAAGCCCAAAGTCAGAGGAGTAGAGTGGCAGAATGCAAAATGTGTATTTCTACACTGCCTTTCAAGACTTCAGGATGTACCAGTGCTTGGGGGCCAATGAAATGCATGTGGGAACGGATTTTACAGAGCATCATGGACTCCGCCATTCCTCCTCCACTCAGGCTAGAAAGGGGGGAGGGGGGTGGTGCAGGGGGTATGGGGTGGAGCCAGCCTCCGATCCTCATCCTCACCCTACACCAATTTAGCACTGGGAGCAGTGTCTCTGGACTCAGAACTGAATCATATTTCACTTTCAATACAGACATTTCTAGGAATTTTAAACAATGCTTTCACAATTAAATTCCTTATCTTTTCTCCCCCCCAAAAACAGTCCTGAAAGTGGCCTTGATTATAAATACAAAAGCATCAAATGAGTAATATCAGAAAACGCACGGAGGGGACAGTAAGGCCAATAGCACAGGGACAAAGTATGGACAACTGGTGAGAAGTTGAAATCACGGGGTGGGGAGGGGAAAAAGGGCGGGGAGGGGAAGGGGAAGGTGGAATTGGGCATCTGTGCTGCTTTAAGTGATCGTAGGAGGTCCAAAATGACACCCACAATGCACACATATACTTCTGGAGTAATTATACTGGACACCATATCTGTGAGGGCATTAGCAGTGAAGGTGAGTCAAGTGTGCAGCTCATAATGTCCTTCAGTACGCAATGCTTATTTAACATCAGTCATGCCATTTAGGAACATAGCTCTCCAATTAATGCCCTCTCTTCTCAAGAGCTGTGCATCCTCACTGAAATCTCCCCCTTTTGCAGCCCTGTAGCCACAGCCAGCGGTTGTGAATAGGATCCCGGCAATGAATTTTTATTCACTTGGCTCCTTCCACTGTGCAGCTAGAAATTTCTCCCAGATTGCCATCTACTGTCGTGTAAAAGAATGCCTGAGGCTCTCGATTCGAAGAGTGCTCATTTTGTTCTCTCTTGCCACAGCAGACAGAGGGAGCCCTGCTAAGATTGCCGGCTTCCCCGTGGTCCAGAGTGCCATCGGGAGCACACACATTTCTTTGCAAGCACCGCATGTCAACTCTGCTTTGCACCAGAAGAGGACATGCTGGAAAATCTCAGCAGGTCTGGCAGCAAGGAGAGAAAAGAGCTGACATTTCCAGACGACCCTTTGTCAAACCTAAAATTGAGAAAAAGGGGGAAAAAGGGAAAGCAAAGGGCGAGGAAAGAGAAAAGTAAAGGAGAATAAAATAGGGGAAAAGGATGGAAAAGAGTCTTCTTCCTTATATCAGAACTGGACCACTCCCTCAATGTCCAGCTGGAGTGTAACCACTGTTGTAGCACACAAATAGCAAAGTGATAATGACCAGATAATTTATTTTCTGGTGTCAGTTAAGGGATAACTACTGATGTGATTTCATTGGAAGCAATTTGGAGAAGGTTCACTAAGGTGACTCCAGATATCATAGAATCCCTACACTACAGGAGACCATTCAGCCCATCGAGTCTGTACTGATCACAATCCTACCCAAGCCTTATTCCTGTAACCCTCATTTATGCTGCTAATTCTCTGACACCAGGGTCAATTTAGCATGGCCAGTCAACCTAACCCTCACATCTTGGACTGTGGGAGGAAAGCGAATGGTGGGATTGTCTTATGAGGAAAGGTTAAACAGGTTGGGACTCTATTCATTGGAATTTAGAAGAATGAGAGATGATCTCACTGAAATGAGGAAAGATTCATAAGGCACTTGCTGAGAGGATGTTTCCGCTTATGGTAAAGTTTTGGACCAGAGGGCATAAAGGGTTCACCAATTTAAGACTGAGAATGAGGAGAAATTTCTTCTCCAAAAGAGTTGAGAGTCTTTGGAATGCATGGCCACAGAGAGCTGTGGAGGCACGGTCTTTGGGCGGAATTTTACCGGTGCATCCGCCCAAGATTTGTATAATCCTGCCTGAGGGCAACAAAGAATGCCGTTCTCCGAGTTTGCCCGACCCCGGAATTGGGGTGATGGTGCCAGTAAAATTCTGGTCTTCATGTATATTTAAAGGTTGAGATAGATAGATTTTTGATCAGTAAGGGAATCAAGGGGTACTGGGGAAGGGCAGAAAAGTGGGCTTGAGCAATGCCAGATCAGCCGTGATCCTATTGAATGGTGGAGCAGGCTCGAGGAGCCAAACAGCCTACTCCTGGTCCTACTTCCTATGGTCTTATGGACCAAGAAATTAAAGAGAGCACCTCTCTTCTTCAAATCTTTTACATCCACCTAAAAAGGACAGGCAGGGTCACAGTTGAAAATCTTACAGAAAGAAGTCTCAACACCAAGTTAAAGTCCAACAGGTTTATTTGGTAGCATGGGCTTTTGGAGCACTGCTCCTTCATCAGGTAAGTGAGAAGCTGTGTTCATAAACAGGGCATATAAAGACACAAACTCAATTTACACGATAATGATTGGAATGCGAGTCTTTGCAGATAATCAAGTCTTAAAGGTACGGACAATGTAAGTAGAAAGAGGCACCAAGCAGGAGTGTTCCCTTCCTGTCGGGGAACACTTCAGCAGTCACAGACTGATCTTCGGGTAAGTGTTCTTCAAGGCGGGCTTCACGACACATGACAAGGCAGAATCGCTGAGCAGAAACTGATAGCCAAGTTCCGTACACGTGAAGACAGCCTCAACCAGGATCTTGGGTTCAAGTCACACTATATGTAACCCCAACGATTTACCTGGGCTTGCAAAATCTCACTAACTGTCCTGGCTGGAGACTATACACATCTCTTTAACTTGTACTTGGCCCTCTCTCCACTCACATTGTCTGCACCTGTAAAGACTTGATTACCTGTAAGGATTCACACTTCAACCATTATCTTGTAAATTGAGTTTGTGTCTTTATATGCCCTGATTGTGAACACAGTTCCCACTCACCCGATGAAGGAGCAACGCTCCAAAAGCTTGTGCTACCAAATAAACCTGTTGGACTTTAGCCTGGTCTTGTGAGACTTCTTACGATGTCCCACCCCAGTCCAATGCTGACATCTCCACATCCTCTACAGGGCCAGTGGCATTCCATCAGTACTGCATTGGGACTGTCAGCCTGGATTATGTGTTGCAGTCATTGGTATGTGATTTAACCCACAAATCATCCGACTCAGAGCTGGGAGCGCTACTGCCGAGTGATGGCCTATAGTGCAGCCCAGGTTGTAAGCACCATTAATTATCTAAGTTTAATTGTCCCCTCTAATTATTTGAAAGATTTCACTGTGACTCATTGCTTATTGAATGAGTAGAACAGTGGCACAGTGGTTAGCACTGCTGCCTCAAAGAACCAGGGACCCAGGTTCAATTCCAGCCCTGGGTGACTGTGTGGAGTTTGCATGTTCTCCTTGTGTCTGCATGGGTTTCCTTTAGGTGCTTCGGTTTCCTTCCAACTCCAAAGCTGTGCAGGTTAGGTGGGTCAGCCATGCTAAATTGTTCAAAGATGCGTTGGTTAGAGGGATTAGTCAGGTAAATGTGTGAGGTTATGGAGATAGGGTAGAGGATTGGGCCTGAGTGGATTGTTCTTTTGGAGAGCCGATGTAAACTTGATGGGCCGAACAGTCTCTGACTACTCTGTGGGATTCTATGATTAGCAACGTGATGGTCTGCATCTTGAGCCCACCTTCATACCTAAACCGCACCAGCACTTTGTATCACCCTTTGGATTGCTTTCCCGTCTCACACACAAGAAAAAAAATACAATGACCCAGGCACTTAAAACCAAAAGGCCTGTGGTGTAGAATGAAGAGGGACAGAAACGCGGGGGATTTTAACCCTACTTCCCTCAGCTGACTGCAGTTATTGAAGTATCCACAACTACAACATCAATGGCTGGAAAAACTGCATCGGGGGGTCAACATGCAATTGGAATCATACAGCATAGGGGATGACCATTCAGCCCATCATGGGTATGCCAGCCCATGAAGGAATTAGTTCCACAACCCTGCTCTTTTCCATACACCTTGCTGAAAGAGATTCCTTCTCCTCTTTCCCCATTCTTTTACAGGTTTTCTTAAGCTGGGATCCCTTATTCCCCAAATTGATCAGTTTATTTGGAAGAATCTCTTCCAAGTCAACTAATATTACATGGCAGTGTCCTCCCCATGCAAATAAAACTGCAATGGCTTTAAAATAAGAGTATTTCTCTCTCCCCTTGAGAGCGCTGTTAACTAACGTGCTGTTAAAATCAGCGACAGACATCTTTTTCAATTCAATCATTTCATTTTGTGCGGAAAACAAACACGGGGAACTCTGACCTTAATTATCCAGTGTGCTAAAGATATTAAGCGGGGATCACATTCTCTTTGTCTGCGCCTGGTCGAGGCCACTCAGCCATTCCCTCTCGCTCCAGACACCCGCAAGGAAACTTTGGATTTAATCAGGTGGAAAGTGTGTGAAGAAAATGAAGCGATTGTTTGCAGAAGCCCCCTCTGCCCTGGGCTCCTTTGATGTGACTGTGAAGAAAAGCTTTCTTTCCGACCACCTCAAACATTTACTCTGGCCGTGCCGGTCGCGGGAAATACATCAAAACAATTGACCCGCATCTCTATTTGCATTCCAAAATCAAACAACGAAGGGACCTGACAACATATGCTTCAAAGTACTAAAAGGCTGGACGCTGGTTTCGGGTGTTTAAAACTTAGGGCAGAATTTTGCTGACTGACTTCCATTCCCCACCCTTGACCCTTCCCTTCTGTAGATTTCAAAAACAATTTCCCCCCCACCCACCCCTCGTTCCCCCCTCCTTCCTCCAACTCCCCATCAGTGCTGACACTGGGAGGTCTCCATTTAGTTGGTAGCCTCTCAATGCAGCAAGGGAGGGTGGGTGAATGGTTGGGGGGTGGGGGGGTGGGGGTGTCCACCTGTTTTTTGACAACTGCCAACAGTCCGGTAAAGTAGCCTTTAACGGGGCCTTTGCACATGTAAATTGACTGCCGGCTCCCCGTCACAAAGCAGGAAGCCTGCCCAACCTCACTCCCGTTCTTGTCAAATTCCCTCATGCCGGGACATGTTCGGGAAGCCGATTTGCCATGAATGTTTCACCACCCCCTCCACCAAAATGGGCCAGCATGGTTAGCACTGGTGCCTCAGAACGCCAGGGACCCAGGTTCGATTTCTGGCTTGGGTCACTGTCTGTGTGGAGTTTACATGATCCCCCCGTGTCTGCAAGGGTTTCTTCCGGGTGCTCTGGTTTCTGTCCAAAGACGTGCTGGTTAGGTGCATCGGCCATGCTAAATTCTCCCTAAGCGTAGCCAAACAGGCACCAGAGCGTGACAACTTGGGAACTTTCACAGTAGCTTCATTGCAATGCTAATGTATGTCTACATGTGACTAACAAATAAACAAACAAACTTTAAATCTTCCCACCACCTTCTTGAAGCTGGTAAAAAAAAATTGCCCTTAAGAGTCAGATTTCAGGGACAAACACCACGTCAGTGACCTGAGCTTGAAATCTAGGCTTCTGCTCTCAGTGGTAGGCTTACAGGAGTGCTGCACTGTCAACGATGCCATCTTTCATTGTGACGTGAAACAGAACTCCCACCCACCACCACCGCCGCCGCTACCTGTCCACAGAGGCACATGTACAATGGCCCTATTTCGACAAAGCTCAGGAGGAGTTCTCATTGCACGGTGGCACAGTGGTTGGCACTGCTGCCTCACAGCACCAAGGAACCAAGTTCGATTCCTGGCTTGAGTCACTGTTTGTGCAGGGTCTGCATGTTCTCTGCGTGTCTGCGAGGGTTTCCTTCGGATACTCCGATTTCCTCCCAAAAGATATGCTGCTTAGATGCGCTGGCTATGCTAAATTCTCCCTTACTGTACGTGAACAGGTGCCAGAGTGTGGTGATAAGGTAGTATATTTATTGTATCTCCCTTGAGATGAAGGCCATGGCGGGCTTTCTTAAACCACTTGCAATCTACGTGGTGAAAGTGCTGTTAAGTAAGGAATGCCAGGATTTTGATCCTAATAGAGAAGGAATGGCCAACACATTTATCTCCAAGTTGGGACTTTGTGCAGCTTCTTATAACAGCGGCTGCATTTCAAAAACTCTTCGTTGGCTGAAAAATGCTTTGGGATGCCCCTGTGATCAGGATCGGTGCCTTGTAAATGGAAGTCTTTCTTTATTTCTTGGCACCTTGCTGCATTGCATCTGGCAGCCACAGTGCGTCATTTACTTACATTGTAATTGTGAATAAAGGGAAGCTGCCAGCGTTCCATTCCCTATACAATCTGGATTCCTCGAACAATGTACATTTCACATTGAATCTGTATATTCACTTTCCCAGGCTTATGCAGCAACAGCAAATCAGCGTTATTATACAGAAAACTTGTTTCAGAAAAAGAGGCAATGTGGAGAATCAAAGGCAACATCAGAGATACAAATTGCTGGCATTTCTGCAGTAAATCTGACTTTGATTGATTTGAAAAGTTTGGCTGGATATGACTGCTGTGCATGGCGGCTATACCATTTTTGTGAAAATTACAAGCAAAACTTCACACTTTCTTTTTATTCATTCACAGGATGTAGGCGTTGCTGGCAAGACCAGCATTTATTGCCTGTCCCTAACTGCCCTTCAATTCAGAGGGCATTGGGGAGTCAACCACATATCTGTGGCCAAAAGAAAAATGCTGGAAAATCTAAGCAAGTCTGCCAGCATCTGTAAGGAGAGAAAAGAGCTCACGTTTCAAATCCAGATGATCCCTTTGTCAAAGCATTGCTGTGGTTCTGGAGTCACATGTAGGCCAAACCAGCTAAGGATGGCAGATTTCCTTCTCTAAAGTGCATTAGTGAACCAGATGCATTTTTTCCTGACAATTGTTTCATGGTCATCAGTAAATTCTTAACTCCAGATTTTTTTTTATTGAATTCAAATTCCACTATCTGCTATGATGGGATTTGAACTCAAATCCCCAAGCATTACCTTGGACCTCTGATCACTAGTTCAGTGACAATACCAGCGTGCCTCTGCCTCCCCTTTAGCCTCTTCTGCTCAGGGTGTTTCTTAGTTTATTGCTGATCCCTCTTCTTTTTCCTTCTTCTACAAATATGCTTTATTCATAAAGATTTATAAAGTCACATTCCAGGCTAGTTCAAATTACCAAGCAGTTCAAGTTAATATGAGGCACTCCAAAATGTAGCAATACAACTGCAACCACACACGATATACATTCCATGCCAAAGATACCATGCCGACCTGTCGGACATAATATACTGAGGGATTTTACACAGTTTCCAGCCCCTCAGTACATTGTGTCAGGCAGATCATATTCCCACTATCTCACCACATTCCTGGCCATTTCAGAGGGCAATGAAGAGATAACTTCATTGGTGAGTCACACACACAGCAGACTAGATCAGGATGTCAGGTCTACTTCCCTAAAAAGGATTTTTTTTTAAACAAAAAAGAACTGATAAGCTTTTATTTTAATTATTTCCAGATTTTACAAACTAAACTTAAATTCAAATTCTCAGAATTTCATAGTGGGATTTGAACTTGTGTTAGAACCATAGAAGAGCTGAAGGGTAGAAAGTGACTATCTGGCCCATCAAATCTGCACCAACCCTCTGCAAGAGCATCCCACATAGGCCATCCTTTCTACCCTACCCCCATAACCCTGCGCATTTACCATCGCTAATCCACCTCACTTACACATCCTGAGCAATAAGGGGAAATTTGGCAGGGTCAATTCACCTAAACTGTACATCTTTGGATACGAAGAGGCAATTTAGCATGGCCAATCCACCTAACCTGCACTTCTTTGGACACTAAGGGCCAATCGACTCGAGTGTCACAGGATTAGCAGAGTAAATGTGTGGGGTTATGGGAATAGTGATTGGGTGGGATTGTGGTTAGTGCATACCTGATGGGCCAAATGGCCTCCTTCTGCACCGTAGGGATTCTATGATCTACGATTCTATGAATTTAGCATGGTCAATCCAACTAACCTGCATATCTTTGGACTTTGGAAGGAAACGAGAGCACTTGGAGGGAACCTAGGCATACATGGGGAGAGCGTGTAAACTCCACGCAGACAGTCATCCAGGGGTGGAATCGAACCCAGGTCTCTGGCACCGTGAGGCAGCAGTGTTACCAACGGTGCCATCGTGCTGCCCATGATTCTTTGGATTATTCATCCAAGCCGCCTCGTTGCCAGTCCAGCAACAGAATTACTAAGCTATACGATAAGTTTTAAACACATTCCCTCTTCAGACGATCTCCTGACCTCCCCTCCCCATACCACCCAGTACTTCCCAACATAGAAACTGTCTTCTGCCAATCTTGCTTTAAAGCAACCGCAGCAAATGGTGAATGGGGCAGTGGCACCTGCACTCAGTAACTCTCCCAACAGGGCAGCACGGTAGCACAGTGGTTAGCACTGCTGCTTCACAGCTCCAGCGTCCTGGGTTTGATTCCTGGCTCGGGTCACTGTCTGTGTGGAGTTTGCACATTCTCCTCATGTCTGCATGGGTTTCCTCCCAAAGATGTGTGGGTTAGGTTGATTGGCCATGCTAAGAAATTGCCCCTTAGTGTCCAGGGATGTGTAGGTTAGAGGGATTAGTGGGTATAATATGTAGGGATATGGGGGTAGAGCCTAGGTGGGATTGTGTTCGGTGCAGACTTGGAAGGGCCGAAGGGCCTCTTTCTGCACTACAGGGTTCTATGAACAACGTGACTAAGATTCAGAGCTCATGGAGGAGGTACCTGGGGATAGGAGGAGCGCATAGTCTTTCTTTCCGTGTTGTAGACCCACCCTTCTTTAAACACATCCAGCAAATGCAACACTGCCAAATGCCTGAATTTAAATTCGCACAGTTATGGTTCATTGCAGTGTTTAATTTCCCTTTCTATTCACTGAATGATTAAACTAATTTCAAAAGGTTGAAGTGATAACCTTCTCGTCAAAACTCTGGTTGAAAAAAAATAAACAATTATTCATAGAAAGAATCTTTGAAGTGTATAATTCTTTTCCGATTTGGCGTATCATAATTAATCAAGACTCACTTCAGACACCTCTTCAGTGTCCCTAAAGATATTTGGTTTTTTAAACATGTTAAATGAGGGCTGGCCATGCGGGGGGCTCCTTTGGAACCCCGTTCTTCAAATGCAATTTCATGAGCGGGGAGTTCTTAGACAAGTAACTCCCACTGTGCCTTTCATACCAGATTCTGATGCATCTCCTTGGGTTCCCAGCTTTTAATTTCTATTGAAAAACATGGCACACACAGCACCATGTGAATTTGATAAACGCTTGTCCAGCGTGCAACAAGCTGAACAACCTGATTGCACATTCAGGCACAACAGTCAAACAATCACAAATCACCCCCACTAAGTTTGCAGCTCTCTGTTGTTCAGTCTCTGTTCGCAGGTTAACTAGTTTCACTGGTCAGGGCGATTTGATTTGATATTGTCACCTGTATTTGCATGCAGTGATAAGTATTGTTTCTTGCGCGCTATACAAACAAAGCGTACTGTGCACAGAGAGGGCGCAGAATGTAGTGTTACAGTCGTACCTAGGGTGTAGAGTAAGATCAACTTATTGCGAGGTAGATCCATTCAAAAGACTGCGCTGTTCTAATTCAAGCACACTACAAACATCGGTCGGGGGCGATTACAAAACGATTTTAAAAAGTCCCAAAATTTCTCAACGTAACAGATTTATTCAAAAAGTACTGAAGCTTTGAGACAACCCTTACATCATTTCCAATATATTTTCCCTTTGCACACTTGGAGCAGCAAATTAGCCCAGACCAAAACATTTTCATCTAGATAATTCCATGAGTTTGTTACTTGTCTCACGTCTCATTCATGGAAGCTCATTCTTAATATGTTTGCAAAGTCTTCGGTGTCCTTTCATAACATTTTGATTTAAGCGGTCGAATAAATAAGTGTACAAAACTGCATTGCAACAAAATTTTTTAAAAAAATGCTTTTTACCCTGAACAAGCATTTGTCACATTTTACCTTGCATTCCATCGAACTTTCACGACTCAATCCAAAAGCAAAAGACAAATTAAATTCAGTTTCCCCGCTATGGGTCACCTTCGACCGAGAGAGTTGCAGCAAAACCAGTCACTTTCATCAGCTATGTGCACCTCCAGTATCATTCAGCTGCGGTGACCTGATGAATACTGAGCAGGAAATAAGGCATGTGTTTACTGACTATCAGAGAATGGTGCAGAGAGCCCTCCCCTCAGTAAGTCTCATTTGCATCAGTCCTCCTTGAGGTATTTGCTGAAAGCCTACATGCTATAATACTATACAAATCTCCTCAGCCAAGTGTCGTGCGACAGGTACAAACTCAGAACAGGCAAGTACAATAAGACTTGCGGGTGAGGATAGCTCATTTTTCAAAGGCTAGCACTTTTGCACGTAGCGTGTGGACAAATTGAGACTAAAACATGCGCTGGAGAGAAACCCACTGACACAAATCAGGACACAACAATGCTTTGTTTGTCTATTATTTGAGCGGACGCTTTGAATGATCAAGAAACGGCCCAGCAATCCGATTTTAAAGAGATCTTGAAAATGTTGAAAGGATTTGATGGGGAAAATGTAGGGAAAACTTTTCCACTTGGCAGACTTCAGTTATCTGAAAATATTCTGGCAACGTTTCATTAGTTGGACAGTGCTGGGTTGATGCGAGTTGCTGTTGGTATCAGTTGTACAGAAGGAAGGGTTTTTCTGAAATGTGATCTTGCTCATTTTAAAGTTTAAGTTTGTTAGTCACAAGTAAGGCTTACATTAACACTGCAATGACGTTACTGTGAAATTCCCCTAGTCCAGCACCCGAGTGGGTCAACGCATATCTTTCAGAACGTGGGAGGAAACGGGAGCACACCCACACAGACAGAGGGACAACATGCAAACTCCTCACAGTCAGTGATCCAAGCCAGGAATCGAACCCAGGTCCCTGGAGTTGTGAAGCATCAGTACTAACCACTGTGCTATCTGAGCCATATGCTTTTAACCCAATGAGGAAGAAAGCAGTGCTGGATTTGATGCCAATTTGATTTGATTTATTATTGTCACGTGTATTGGGATGCAGTGAAAAGTATTACTTCTTGGGCACTATACAGACAAAACATACTCTTTATAGAATACATAGAGGAGAAGGAAAAGAGAGGGTGCAGATGTAGTATCACTGTCACAGCTAGGGTGTAGAGAAAGATCAGCTTAATATACAGTAGATGCATTCAAAAGTCTGATGGCAGCAGGGAAAATGCTGTTCTTGAGTTGATTGGTACATGTTTTCAGATTTTTGTATTTTTTTTCCTGATGGAAGAAGGTGGGAGAGAGTATGTCCAGGGTGCATGGGGTCCCTCATTATGCTGGCTGCTTTCCTGAGGCAGCAGGAAGTACCAACCTACTTCTGGGGGACACAATGGGTGTAAATGGTGCAAGTTTCAGTGGAGGAGGCATTAAGGGCTGAATTTTCACAGAGTTGTGAAGACTCTACCAAACTTTAATGCAAGACCTGGATTGGAAGATCCCATCCCATCTCCAACAGATCACATTTTTACTATTTGAGGAAAGGACCAGGACATGACTTACACGTCAGGGAATCTCTGCGGAGCTCAGTCCTGAGTGGGGTGGGGGGGACATGTAGGGTGGTCGGTTGTGAACGATGAAGGATAGAGGCCTAAAATGTAAGGAAATAACTGGGATGCACTCCCAAAGAACAAAGATATGGAGATGCTGGCTCAGTTAGAAGTCTCAGACCACCAGGTTAAAATCCAACAGGTTTATTTGGAATCACGAGCTTTTGGAGCACTGCTTAGAAATTTCTAGCCATCGTGTCCAACATTAGATGCGAGCCTGTGAGTGGATAACACATACTAAACAAGCCTGATTATGCTGAGAATTACACTAACAACCAATTTAGGATGATCAGTTGGGCTTACTTTAAACAGCTTCTTCGCTGCTGCCATCAGACTTTTGAATGAACCTACCTCGCACTAAGTTGATCGTTCTCTACAACCTAGCAATGACTGTAACATGACATTCTGTACTCTCCCCTTTCCTTCTCCCCTATGGACTATATGTTTGGTATGTTTTGTCTGTTTAGCACGCAAGAAACAATATTTTTCACTGTATCCCAATACTTGTGGCAATAATAAATCAAATCAACATCAAATCTAGGAATATTGGGAAGAAGTTATTTAGACCAAATTGCACAATTTTAAAGGGAAGGACAAGTTAGGGGCAGAACTTTTCCATCCCACCCACCACAGGGGTCATAGCAGGTGGGACAGAACCATTCAAAGGTCTGTTGACATCAGGTGGGATTTTCTGGTCTTGGGGTGAGAACGGCAGGAAAATCCTGCCCAAGAGATTGTTCAAAAGCATTTGGTACCCTTGGCTTTATTTGGAGAGATGATGTGGAGATGCCGGCCTTGCCTGGGGTAAACACAGTAAGAAGTCTGACAACACCAGGTTTAAGTCCAACCGCAGAGTCGCTGAGCAGAGACTGTTAGCCAAGTTCCGCACGCATGAGGACAGTCTCAACAGGGATCTTGGGTTCATGTCGCACTATCTGTAACCCCCGTGACTTGCTTGGGTTTGCAAAACCTCACTTACTGTACTGTCTGGAGACAATACACATCTCTTTAACCTATGATCAGTGCTCCTTCCACTCACATTGTCGGCCACTTTAAGACTTGAATAGGAGGTTAGGTGTAAAGATTCGCATTCTAATCAGTAATCTGTAAACTGTCTGTGCTGTTATATTCTCTGTCTGAGGCCAGAACTCTCCATTCACCTGACAAAGAGTTTAACCTCGAAAGCTCGTGAGTTTACTATCAAATAAATCGGTTGGACTTAAACCTGGTGTTGTCAGACTTCTTACTTTATTTGGAGAGACACTGAATATAATATTAAGGATATTGATATGGTACCAGGGCTGAGGGACTTTAGTCATATGGAGAGACTGGAGAAGCTGGGAGTGGCCTCGCTAGGGCCGAGAAGGTCAAGAGAATATTTAACAGGTGTTACAAACCTGAATCTGATAAAGTAAATGAGGAGAAAGTGTCGCCAAGGCAACTGGGTCAGGAAACAGAGAAGGTGTGATTGACTAAAAGAAGTCACCGTGCATTTACCCAAAGCCATTTCAACAGGTTTTACAGCCAGTGATGTACTTTTGAAGCGAAGTCGCTGTAGCCAAAATAGCCACCAAGCAGCATCATGATAACGACCAGATAATCTGTTGTTTTTTTTTGCAGGGAAGCCAGGTTTTGAGGAGGAGGTGGAACTGACCCAGGAGGCCGCAAGTTTATGGTGGCACAATTACTAACATTTAGCTCCACCATAAACTTACAATTGCCACACACATAAACTGCTAATCTTTAACACAATGAGGGACCGCAGCAAAGGGAAGGGGAGACAAAGGCAGGTCCTGAAAGGAGCTGAATACCATTCCCAATGGAACAGGCATCTTATTTGAAGGAGGAGAATGAATTAAACAGTGTGAAGGGCCGATTATATAGAACAAAGGTCACATCAAATTCGCAAACAGCAGACAGTTCTGCACCCCCCCCACCCCCACCCCACATCTTCCACCCCCCTCTCTTGCACACACCCCCTCCCCACCCCTTTTCAGGTGCTTATAAAATGCTTCCTGCCTTTCAAACCACACACCAACCAAACGACATGAAGAAAACGGAATGTCTACGCACTCCTATAGAAACCAATTTAAAATAGCAAATGAATAAAATAATACCACAAGGGTCATGCACATTACCTCACCATGAAAGGTCAAGAAAACATAAGCTTGATCACAGCATCTTAGCTTGGAGCTAAAAGGAGAGGGGGGGCAGGGGAGGGGGGGGTGAATTAACGGGCAGGCAACATCTCTGCGTTATATGGTTTGATTTATTATTGTCACGTGCATTGGGATACAGTGAAAATATTGTTTTTTTGTGCACTATAAAGATGAAACATACTGTTCAGAGTGAATAGGGGAGAAAGAAAAGGAGAGGGTGCAGAATATATAGTGTTACAGTCATAGATAGTGGCTGAAAAAACATCAACTTAATATAATGCAGGTCCATTCAAAAGCCTGATGGCAGCAGGGAAGCTGCACAGACACACACACAACACACACACACACACTGTTTTCCGACTGAGGGATGGGGGCTGAAGGAGGTGGGGAATGGAGGGTGGGGGACAGAGGGACGATGAAAGGGACGGGTGATGAGGGAGGGAGGAATTGGGGGATAAGGAGGAGGGCGAGAGTCAATGCAGGGGTGAGGGAGGGGGATTTGGAGGTTGAGGGAAGGAGGATAAAAGGGGATAAGTAGTGAGAGATGGCAAGTGGGAGTGAGGGAGTGGGGATGGGGTGAGAGTAGTGGATGGGGGTAAGGGAGGGTGAAGGAGCTGAGGGTAGGCGATGGGGGATTGAGGAAACGGGCATGGGGGTGAGGATAACAAAGAACAGCACAGGAAACAGGCCCTTCGGCCCGACAAGCCTGCACCGCCCATTTTAACACTGAGGATAGGGGGTGAGGTTAGGGAATAGAGGGATCAGGGATCACTGCCCTCCTTCCCTCCCAGACCAATCGCCACGCAGAGCTAGTCTGAACCCCGCCGGAATGAAGTACTCCTGGCGGGGTGGGAGATTCGATCGGGACCTGCCTTCCCGCCAGTTTCCAGTGTGGTCTGACCAGCAGCTGTTCTCTGGCTCTGGGAGATGCTCATGGGGCACGTGCGCAAATCCCAGAACAAGGCCAGCGACGCGCATCCCCCACCCCGACCCACCAGAAAAGTTGTAGGTCACAATGGGAGAACCACGGCCCTTATTTCAATACATTTAAACACCGTTAGCGATTTTCCTGCTGTATCATCCCCCCACATTGGGAACTTCCCCCCTCACCGGGGTAAGGTTTGCAACAGATTTTTCAAAACGGGAAGCAGGCAGAGGGAGTCAGCTGGGGGCACGCAGTCGAGTATAGCCCCCAGGGGGAGAGGGACATACACTGGCAGACGGCAGTGCCAGGGTGGAGGGGGATTCCTCTGGGAGCCTTCATTGGGTTGGGTGTTCCTGTGCACTTGGGAATAGGGATGTGTATGTGGAGTGGGGGGGGGATTGGATATGACAGAGGATGGGGTAGGAGGCTCTATATTGATCTCTGGAATGCTGACATTGCTGGCTGTTCCAGGCTGTACTTCCCAGCGTGATGACATAGGGCATGCCTCCGGCATTTATTTCCCAAACGCTGGACAATGTGGAGAGAAAAGCCAGTGTTACAGCTGGCGAGCTACACAGCAGTTATCCCACCTGATCCAACACTTTGAAAAAGAAAGGGGAAATTCTGCCCGGGATATGGGAAAATTGCCAGGTCAATTTAATTGGGCCTATTACTCCATAGCATGCAGAAGGAGGCCGTTCAGCCCATTAACTCTGCACCAACTCTCTTAAAGTGCATCTTACCCAGGCCCACTCCCTACACCTGTCCTACCCCACACACATTTACCATGACTAACCCATTAACCGACACATCTTTGGACACCATGGGGCAATTTAGCATGGCTAATCCACCTAACCTGTACATAGAAGACCATAGACCATAGAACCCTATAGTGCAGAAAGAGGCCCTTCGGCCCATCGAATCTGCAGTGAACACAATCCCACCCAGGCCCTACCCTTATATCCCTACATATTATACCCACTAATCCCTCTAACCCACACATCCCTGCTAAGGGGCAATTTCTTAATGTGGCCAATCAACCTAACCCGCACATCTTCGAACTGTGGGAGGAAACCAGAGCTCAACAATGGGGTGAATGTGCAAACTCCACACAGACAGTGACCCAAGGCAGAATTGAATCCAGGTCCCTGATGTTATAAGGTAGCAGTGCTAACTACTGTGCCACCGTTCCACCCAGATTGGTTGGGCTGAATGGCCTGCTTCTGTTTTAATTCTTGGAATGATATTCCTGCACATAGCCTCATGGAGGTGGGCAAAGTTTCACATTTCTTTGTCCACAGTGCCCTGCTGTCACACAGGAGTGATTGCGTCCCCAGTTCCTGGCTTCAATCCTGAAAGGCATGTCTTAGCAGGATGAAAGATGAGCACAAACTCATTGTTTAACCTTGGTATTAAGCTTATGCAGATGAAATCTTTTGTGCTAACAATTTAGCCCAAAGACAGGGGGTGGAATTCCCCCAAAAAATTGTAAGTGTCAAATTTGCATGTAAACTGGAGTAATTAATGCTTTTTTTCCCCCCCCCCGACACTCTGCACTGCAGAGGCCACCAGGGTGAATATCATTAGATTTCAGGGGATGGGGTATATTGCCACTGGGGAGGCTGAAATCAGCACACTGAGCAGGCTACTGCGCATGTGCTAATCTGTCAGCGCCGAAATTGGCACATCCGCACTGGCCTCCACTGATTGAGCTAGCCAGAAATCGGCAAGGCTATCGCAATGCTGGCTCCCTGCCCCCTTCGACCCAATCTCTTGTCTGCAACCATTCCCCAGCCCAGCCTTGAACCCCCACCCCGCCGTGATCTCCAGCCTCCCACTCCGATCAGCCCCCTACCCTAACCCCTCTCACAGCTGGCCCCCCACCCCCAGGAGGCTTTCTCCCCCGCCCCCCCGCCACTGAGATTGCTTGCCTCCCTCCTTCCCCGACCAATCCCTACGTAGAGTGGCAGCAGAACTGTGCCCCCCACCCCGACCGATCGCCCCCCCCCCAGGCTCTCCCATCAGGTCCCCACTTCCTAGTCCTTCCCAAGAGGCCTCACCCACTTGGCACTGCCCCATGCCAGGATTCCCATGCCAAGGGGGCACCATTCCCCCCCCCCTACTGCCTGACCCCCTGCCCCCCAATTGCCCCCTCTGCACTCTGGCTATTTACTATTATAGAAAGGATATTATTATACTTGAAACAATGCAGAAGAGATTTACTAGGATGCTACCAGGACTTGATGGTTTGAGTTATAAGGAGAGGCTGGATGGACTGGGCCTTTTTTGTCTGGAGTGTAGAAGGCTGGGGGGGTGGTAAGCTTATAGAGGTCTATAAAATAATGAGGAGCACAGATCAGCTAGATAGTCAATATATTTTCCCAAAGGTAGGGGTGTTTAAAACTAGAAGGCATAGGTTTAAGGTGAGAGGGGATAGATACAAAAAGATCCAGATGGGCAATTTTTTCACACTGACGTAGGCAAGTGTCTGGAACAAGCTGCCAGAGGTAGTAGTAGAGGTGGGTAAATTTTGTTTTTTGAAAAGTGTTTCAACAGTTACACAGGTAAGATAGTTATAGAGGGATATGGGCCTCAGAATTCCCACTCTCTTACCTATACTTGTAGCCATACTGCTCATATTGGCAGGTCCAGTCAAGGTCAACCCCCAGGACGTTAACGGAGAGGGTTCTGACAATGGCGAAGCAGTTGAATGCTGAAGGGAAGTAGTTGGATACTCTTGTTGGAGATGATTATCTCCAGCCACTTGTGTGGTGGGAATGTTACTTGTCATTTAACAGTTCAAATGTGAACGTTGTACAGATCTTGCTGCACGCGGACACAGACTGTGTCAGTCTTGTGTGAAGGGAAAGGGGTAGCAGGATGGCTCCTCGGTAATCTTAGGTGTTAGGGTTAATGTGCCCAACCAAGGAAAGAACATAAGAAATAGGAGCAGGGGTAGGCCATCTAGCCCTTCGAGCCTGCCCCGCCATTCAATAAGATCATGGCTGATCTGAAGTGGCTCAGCTCCACTTTCTCCCCATAACCCTTAATCCCCTTGCCTACCAAAAACCTATCTACCCGCGTCTTAAATATATTTAGCGAGGCAGCCTCCACCACTTCAACGGGCAGAGAATTTCAGAGATTCACCACCCTTTGAGTGAAGAAGTTCCTCCTCAACTCTGTTCTAAACTGGCCCCCCCATGAGGCTGTGCCCTCTAGTCCTGCTGTCCTTTCTGAGCAGGAAGAATCTCTCCACCTCTACCCTATCCTTCCCTTTCATCATCTTATATGTCTCAATAAGATCCCCCCTCATCCTTCTAAACTCCAACGAGTACAAGCCCAGTCTATTCAGCCTCTCTTCATAGCTCAACCCCAATATCAGCCTAGTGAACAAAGGAAGAAACTAAACACGGATACACTGAAGCTGATTCAATAGACTGCCATTCAATTGAGTAGAATCTAAAGCACAGAAACACAGTAACATTGAACCCAATATGGTAATGTTCATATTCCTCACAAGCCTCCTCTCATTCCAATTACTAATGTTCACTCTGACACTCAACTTCATTTTCCCCTAAGGAATGGAATCTTGAAATATCCACAATTGTCTCCTTGCCCTATACCAGTTATCATACGTCTATCTATAACAGCTACCTGCAATGCACCGAGAATTATTTAAGTTTGTTTATTAGTGTCACAAGTGGCACGTTATCACTGCAATAAAGTTACTGTGAAAATCCCCTAGTCGCCACACTCCGGCTCCTGTTTGGGTACACCGAGGGAGAATTTAGCATGGCCGATGCACTTAACCTGCACCTTTCGGACTGTGGGAGGAAACCGGAGCACCCAGAGGAAACCCACGCAGACACCGGGAGAACGTACAGACTCCGCACAGACCAGGAATTAAACCTGAGTCCTTGGGGTTGTGAGGCAGCAGTGCTAACCAACATGAGGATAACTTTGGGCTCCGTTCATAGGCCCATTCCAGATAGGCACAAGAACACAAGAAACAGAATCAGAAATGGCCACAAGGCACTTCAATACGATCATGGCTGATCTATGCCGGCCTCGACTCCTTGTCTGTGCCATTTCCCCACAGCCCTCTGTTCCTCACTTTATTACTCTTCCAAATATCATGCTGAGTTCAGCAGATGACTGAATTCACCTCATTTTGATTTGATTTATTATTGTCACATGTATTAGCCTACATTGAAAAATATTGTTTCTTGTGCACTATACAGACAAAGCATACCATTCATAGAGAAGGAAAGAGAATGCAGAATGTAGTGTTACAGTCATAGCAAGGGTGTAGAGAAAGATCAACTTAATGCTAGGTAGGTTCATTCAAATGCTGTAGATCTCTCCCCCCAGCTCCTTCACCATAACTGCATCTTCTGAAGGTTTGGATCTTTTTCCCTCCCCTTCCTCAATAACCCAAACAGTGACCCTTGCCTTTCTCTGCCTGAAAGGAAGAGATGATGGCATTTTGGTAATGCCACTAGGCAACTAGCCCAGCGACTCAGGGCAATACTCTGAAGCACTGGGTTCAAATCCCACCACGGCAACTGGAGAAATTTAAATTAAATGCATAAATCTGGAGTTGAAAAATAATCTCGGTGACGATAACTGACATCTATAAGTGAAGTCTGTGATGTGATTAGTTAGCGTGTTTGGCTGTCAACCTGTAGGGTTAAGGGTGTTCCTTCCTTTGGGGAGGTGGTGGTGTAGCTGTACTGTACTCGACTAATAATCCAGAGACACCAGCATAATACTCTAGGGACCCAGGTTCAAACCCCACCAGGGCAGGAGGTGAATTCAATAAAAAATCTTTCTGAAAGGGGAAAACTGCTGAGGAGAATAAGTGTATTACCAGTTGGTGTGCTGTTGTCTAAAATGAATGTTCAGTACAAGCGTGGCCCTGTATTAATTAGTCTGACATCCCACTGGACAGCCTGGTACAACAAGTGCCAAACTGCTCACTTTACTACTCCTGTTGTAATCGTTAACGTCAAGTGTTAACCAGTTTCTTTGTACCACAAGGAACCCCTTAGCAAACCATTTATTTGTCAATCATAATTCGCAGACCAGCTTGCCAAATCTACACACTAAAATAATCATGAGATTAGCAGCTTTAATATTAAGCTCACTGATTATCACGTCAGTTGAAATTATACTGCGCTGTTCAATGCCCTTTTTTTAAGTGCCAGTGTGAAATGTATTTATTTAGAATGTTAATGAGTTAAAATTGCAGGCAATTTCACAGAGACATGTTAAGTGCTTAAATCACCCAGCACCATTTCATCTAAATAGCATTGACATATCGAGTTTATATGCAGCCTTTATGGATAAAAAGTAAATTAGAATCATAAATTTTTACAGCACAGAGAGAGGCCCTTTGGCCCATCGTGTCCCCACAGGCTGTCAAGCACCTATCTAATCTAGTCCCATTTTCCTGCAATTGGCCCAAAGACATGTATGCTTTGGCATTCCAATTGCTCATCTAAATACTCAATGTTTTGAGGGTTCCCGCCTCTGCCACACTTTCAGGCAGCGAGTTCCAGATTCCCAGAGTGAAAAATATTTTCCCTCACATCTCCTATAAACTTCCTGCCCCTTAACTTAATTCTATGCCCCTTGGTTACTGACCCCTCTGTGAAGGGGAAAAGTTCCTTCCTATCCCCTCTATCTATGCCCCTCATGATTTTATACACCTCAGTCAGGTCTCCCCTCAGCCTTCTCTGCTCCAAGGAAAACAACCCCAGCCTAACCAGTCTGTCTTGATAGCTGCAACGCTCCAGCCCAGGCAACGTCCTGGTGAATCTCCTCTGCAGCCTATAGATAAATTATATGCAGCAAACTGACAATAACGTTAAAATCAGGAGTGTCCTTAAATGCGGCTATGGGATCTGTTACCAGAGAGTCAACAAGCTCGAAAACACAACACCAATTCATAGAATCCCTATAGTGCAGAAGGAGACCATTTGGCCCATTGCATCTGCACTGACCACAATTCCACCCAGGATCGATCCCCATAACCCCATGCATTTATCCTGATGCTAAGGGGCAATTTATCATAGCCAATCCACCTAACCCGCACATCTTTGGAGTGTGGGAGGAAACCAGGGCACCTGGAGGAAACCCACACAGACACGGGGAGAATGTGCAAACTCTACACAGACAGTGACCCAAGCCAGGAATCGAACCTGGGTCCCTGGCCCTGTGAGGCTGCAGTGCTAACCAGTGTGCCACCACTTTGATTAATAGAAAAATATTCCAAAAATATACCTGAAAAGTCTGCTATTTTGCTTCTTTCTTGCACCATAGCTAAAGTTCAAAATGTATCAAGATGAAACTTCACAATGATTTACCTCACTTACACAGGAATTTGAAGTTTCTTGAAGTCTGGCCTCCAAATGTTATCGAGCTTAAATTGATCCCTGCACAAAGTAAACTTGCCTGAGGAATACCTTATGAGCTGGAAACAGAGGCAGTGCAGTTTGTATACTGGGAGCTATATTTCTTCTCTTACATCCATTTACTCAAAGAAATGTGACATATTTGCAAATATTCTTCCATCTGGGACTAAATCCTGTGGTGGGGACTGGAATGGGAACTGTTTCCCTTTGCAGGGACCAGCAGGAAAATACATCATGTCTTCCGGCCCCGACCTCATTAATTATACACCAGGGAATAGGGACTGGGGGGGTTAGTACCTATTTCCATGGCAAAGCAAGCATGATGGCACAAGGCCCACCATCATATCTGGTTGCTATATTGGAATGGTGCCCAACACCAAGGTGGCACAGTGGTTAGCACTGCTGCCTCACAGCACCAGAGACCCCGGTTCGATTCACCTAGACTCGAAACGTTAGCTCTGTTCCCTCCACAGATGTTGTCAGACCTGCTGAGATTTTCCAGCATTTTCTGTTTTTGATGCTGTATTTATTATTATATACTGCAGGCGGCACGGTGGCAGTGATTAACATTGCTGCCTCACAGCACCAGGGATCCAGGTTCGATTCCCAGCTTGGGTCACTGTCTGTGCAGAGTCTGCATGTTCTCCCCATGTCTGCATGGGTTTCTTCGAAGTGCTCCTCCCACAGTCCGAAAGACGTGCTGGTTAGGTGCCTTAGCCATGCTAAATTCTCCCTCAGTGTACCCAAACAGATGCCGGAATGTGGCAAGTAGGGGATTTTCACAGTAACTTTATTGCAGTGTTAATGTAAGCCTACTTGCGACACTGATAAGTAAACTTTAAAGTTTAAAACTGATGTACAGTTGAAGAACAAAGATGGACAGCCATCTGAGTTTGGAAGGTGGAGCTCCTCGATGACTGAATCTGGATGATCCGCCTGTAGATGCTCACCCACAACAACTGCTGTGATGTTCCAGGGTGCAGAGTTGCTGGTGGCCCCCATCCCAAATCCAGAAGCAGTCCCAGGCCTCCTTCGGGTGAGTCCAGATTTCTGCACACCAACCATGTTCCAGACGTGTTCTGGAGAGGTGTATTTTGCCATTGACACCACAATGAATCGGAAGTTTTGGGGCAATTTCACATCAGTTTCCAGAAAGATTCCCAATCCACCATGGGGGTCACCAACCAACAATCCCACGGAAAATTCATGCTGGTGGAAAACTAATTTCTGGCTTGCCAAATTCTACCCCCTACCCACCCATCACTGATGCTGCCAGTAGAGGCATGGTAGAATTCCACATCTCTACTATGTATAATCTGACCCTCTTGTATTTTACTCATTCTTGATGATATATTTATATCAGTATCATTTGATAGGTTGTGGGTTTTGTATCATTGCTGTCTTTCCATGGAGAATAGGCGGAAGGATTGACAGATAGATTAACTGTCTATCAGGCAGTGGCCTGAACACTCCATAACCATCTTTACACAAGTGGACAGAGTGGTCAGTTCCATCATGCAGTGGGATTTAATGAGCTCCAACAATCCATACGTTGGACACAGTGGTTAGCACTGCCATCTCACAGCGCCAGGGACCCGGTTCGATTCCAGACTTGGGTGCCTATATGTGTGGAGATTACACATTCCCCACGTGTCTGCATGGATTTCCTTTAGGTGCTCCAGTTTCCTCCCAACGATGTGCGGGTTCGGTGGATTGACCATGCTAAATTTTCCCTTAGTGCCCCAAGCTGTGTAAGTGGAGTAAGTATGCGAGGTTATGGGATAGGGCTTGTATAAGATACTCTGCCAGAAAGTCAGTGGACATTCCTTGGACTGAATGGCCTCCTTCTGCACTGTAGAGATTCTATGATTCTACAGTGAAAACTGCCTTGCCTGCTCCCTCAGCCAGATGTAAAAAGTTCTGTCGCTTTACTTTGAAAAGCAGGGCCCAGTATCCTGGCCAACATTCATCCCTCAATCAACACTGCTAATACGGCTGAATTAATCATTCATGCCACTGTCTTTCGTTGGAGCTTGCCATGTGCAAAATGGCTCCTTCATTTTTCTACATTACAGCAATGATTGCACTTCGAACATTCATTGTCCAGAAAGTTCTTTGGGACAATCTGAGGTGTTGATAGGTGCTGTGTAAAGCCAAGTCTTTCCTTCTGTCAGTATTTTTTAGCATCTTTTCTTAAAAAGGGTTTTGTAAAAATGCCAACCCCAAGTGTTTGACATTAAAATAAATTTATTGACCCAATTGTTTCTTTGATGAGTTCATCCAACATTTCCTTCACTGTTTTGCTTCCAATTTTTCCCTGAAGTAGTACATGTCACTATGAAACATTACTAAATGCTATGATCGGAATCTTGTCACCGTTCACGCCAATGGGATTTTCCCATCCCACTGCAGTGAACAGAGTCTGGGCGCCAAATTCTCTGACCTTGCTGCAGCAGGTATATGGCATGAACAGTAGGTAAGATAGCATCCTACCTTTCTCCATAGGTGGAGGCAAAGAAAACGGGATGGATTGATGGCACAGTAGTTAGCACTGCTGCCTCAATGCCAGGGACCCGGGTCCAGTTCCTGATTTGGGTCACCATCTGTACAGAGTTTGCATATTCTTCCCATGTCTGCGTGGGTTTCCTCTGACTGCTCTAGTTTTCTCCCACAGTCCAAAGATGTGTGGGCTAGATTGATTGGCCATGCTAAGTTGCCCCTTGGTATCCAAAGATGTGTCTACTAGATGGATTAGCCATGGGAAACGTGTGGGGATACAGGGATAGGGCGGATGAGGGGACCTGGGTAAGATACTCTGTATAGTCAGTGCTGACCCAATAGGCCAAGTGGCCTAGTCTGCACTGTAGAGAGTCTATGATTCTAGAAGAAATAGAACAGGCCAGTTTGTACATATGAACTTTCATTTACCTACTGAGTCCTTGGTCTTAAGCATGAGATGGCATCAGTTATGAATTGTAAAACATCACTCGAGTTCTTCCGTGTCAAAGCAAACTTAAAGTTTTAATGTGATTGATATCTTTAGCCCATGACTGTGTTGCCTTGAACTAATTTGCAGACAAGTCCTGCCGTTCTGCTACAGCATACTGAGTTATGTGTGGTTGGGACAGTGCTGAACTCAACTGGGAAAGACAGGCTCCAAGCATTTCTGCTGTAGCTATTTGCTAAGCTAACAGAATGTTCCAGTTAATTATAACACTATGTTCTGATAATTCAAGTGGATAATTAAGAAATGTTTTCCTCACGGATAACAAGGAATTCTGAAAACAAGTTTTCAAAGAATAGATAAAGCAATAATAAAGTGTTCCATAAGTGCAGAAATAACAATAATTTATCCGTCCATTTGACCATCTCCTTTATATCTTCCTGTAACCCAAGACACTCAACCTCACTGTTAACCACCCGGCCAATCTTTGTGTTTTTAGCAAACTTACTGATCCTCCTCCTCTACCACCCCCCACCCCCCATAGTAATCCATGTCATTTATATAAATGATGAATAGGAGGCCCAGCACGGATCGCTGTGGTATACCTCTAGTCATTGGCCTCCAGTCACTAAAGCAGCCATCTGTCACCACCCTCTGTCTCCTGCTGCTAAGCCAATTATGAATCCACCTCATCAGATCCAACGTGCCTTCTTAACAAGCCTCCCATGCGGGACATTGTCAAAGGTTTTGCTGAAGTTCATGTAAACTACATCAACCGCCACTACCCTCATGCACACGCTTGGTTACATGCCCAAGAAATTCAATCAAATTTGTTAGGCATGGCCTCCCACTGACAAAACCATGCTGACTATCCTTGATCAAACCTTGCCTCTCCAAATGGAGATAGATTCTCACCTTTGGCATCTTCTCCAGTAGTTTCCCAACCACAGACATGAGACTCACTGGTCTATAGTTCCCTGGCTTGTCTCTACAGCCTTTCTTAAATAGTGGGATCACATTAGCTGTTCTCCAGTCCTCTGGCACCCAGCAGATATAGAGAGGGACAAGACAATGGAGGGATTTAAAAACAAGAATGAGAATTTTAAGATTAAGGCATTGCGTAATTGGAAGCCAGTGTACGTAAGCAAGCATTGGGATAAAGGGTGATCAGGAGTTGGCATGTTTAAGGACATCAAAGAATAGGATGTAAGGGGATGGTCAGGGATGCATTTGAAAGATCAGACAGACAGGCAGATGAGGGTTTCAGTGGCAGAGGGGCTGAGGCGAGGGAAGCATCAGATGGCGTTAAGGAGGTCAAAAATCGGTGACATTTACAGATGGGTAGCTCATCTCAGAATCAAATTTCACACAAAGCTTGTGAACATCCTAACTGCTGGGGAGAGTGATGTAGGTAATTGCTAGAGAATGGAATATGTAATGAGAACTGAAGACAATTGTTTGGAGGAAATTTCTGCTCATTCAATACCGGGTGTCAGACAAGGAGATTTGGACAGTGGAGGATTAGAGTGAGGTGGTGTGAAGGAGAGCCGGCAGCACATGTGTGAAAACTGACACTGTGTTTTCAGGTGATGAAGCAGAGGGTCAGCAGGTAGATGAGAAATGGGTGGGGGCCACGGATAGATCCTTGGGGATGACAAGCAGGAACAGTATGGCCGTGGCATAAGAAGTCATTTCAGATGATTCTCTGGCTATGGATAATGGAACTACGCGTGGGCAGACCAACCTAGCTAGATGATGGCAGGGAGAGGGACTGGAGGAAGAATGTGTTGTCAACAATGTCAAATAAGCCAAGAAAGGTGAGTAGGGATGGTTAACCTTTTTCCACATTTACAAGGTATGCCATTTGAGGCTTTAAGAAGAGTTGTTTTGGTTCTACAGCAGGGGTGGAAACCTGATTGAAGGCATTGAAATATCTATACTAGAAGAAGCAATTGAAAATCATTTGGAGGCAAAAATTAAATGGAATTCTCCCCCCCACCTTCATGGTGAGTTTTTTCACAATGGAGGCACTTGCCTCCAGCCACTGGGGCAATCTATTGGTCCCACCAAAGTCGATGGCAATTTATATTTTGCGCCCATGCTGACTTCAGGAAACTTGCAGCAAGGGTCAACATTGGTGGGACATTGCTGAACTAAGCTGATAGAATTCTTTGGCGATGTATTGGGAAGAATGGAATAGATAGATACCATACACATGGCTTTTCAAAATGTTTGTACCAGACCGTAGGCTCATGACTAAGGTTAGGGCTTGTGGAATCAGGGCACAGCAAATTGGCCAAAAAAGAAATTGAAGGCAGTGAGCAGTGGTACCGGGTAGTTATTCAGACTGCAGAACGCAATGGGAAATTTTTGTGTCCCACCATGGCAAGATACACTATGAGGGATGTGGCAGGTCTACCAAATATTCACTGATTATCAGTGGGACTGGGAGCTTGCAGTGGTGGGCAGGGCAGGAAAATACTGGCCAGTGGTTCACAAGGATCAGTAATGGGACCACCTTATCCATAATTTACATTAATGACAGATATGAAAATGAATCACTCAGTATCAATATTTGCAAAACTTGAACACATGGCTAAAGTTAAACAAGAATGCAACGTAACACAAGACGACATTAGGAAATGTGGAAACTAGACAGCTAAGGCTTTTACATAAATATATGTAACGCTATGCACTTGGATAAGAAATATCTTGTTTGCAAATAAACTGATTGTAGTAGAGGAGCAAAAGGACCTAGGGATACAGTTGAACAAATCCTTAATTATAGAATTACAGGTCAGCAATGCAATTAAAAACCAACAAATTTACTGGGATTTAATACTGGCAGTATAGAATTCAAAAGTAGTTATGTTAAACTTTCAGGTAAACACAAAAGATCTTATGGCACTACTTTGAAGAAGGGTAGTGGACTTCTCCATTGTCTCAGAATAACTTTATTAACCCATATTCTGGGAGCAGATTGTCCACTACCATAAAATCCCTACTGTGGAGAGGGAGCCATTCGGCCCATTGAGTCTGCACCGACTCTGACAGAATATCTTACCCAGGCCTATCCCTGTAATTCCATACATTTACCATGGCTAATCCATCTAACCTACACATCTTGGGTCACCAAGGACAATTTTACTATGGCTAGTCCACCTAACCGGCACACCTTTGGAGTGTGGGAGGGAGGAAACCAGAGCACCCAGAGACAGAGAGAACATGTAAGCTCCACACAGACAGTGACCAGAGACCCAGAATCGAACCCAGATCCTTGGCACTCTGAGGCAACACTGCTAACCACCTGCCTACCTTTCTCCCCTGTCCCACCTCCATTAAAGCTGGAAATGGACATTTCTGTGGTTAAAATTCCCCTTTTCTTTTTCTGCCAAATACTTACGATTAAAAAAGAGGTCCCCAAGTGTTTCTAGCCTTAACATTGCTCACAATTCTCCATCCCATTCTCTTATACTAAGCAGGGTGTTACCACTGAGGCAAGACCAATACCCAAGTGTTTAGGATGATCAGACTAAAGATTTTTTGTCAACTCTGTAGATGGTTTTGCACAATGTGAGCAATGTGCAATTATGTAATCAAGAACAAGTTGCTACAGAGAGTACACAGAATGTACAGCACAGAGACAGACCATAAGCCCAACTGGTCTGTACTTGTGTTCATATTCCACAGAAATCTCATCCAATTTGGTTTAACTTATCATGAACTTATAGCATATTTTCTTATTCCCTCCTCTCTGATGTTGTGGGCAGCATGGTGGCATAATGATTAGCACTGCTGCCTCACGGTGTCAAGGACTTAGGTTCAATTGCCAGCTTGGGTCACTATCTGTAGGGAGTCTGCACATTCTCCCCCTGTCTATGTGGGTTTGCTCCAGTTTCCTCCCACAGTTTGAAGGGCATGCTGGCTAGGCCATGCTAAATTCTCCCTCAGTGTACCCAAACAGGTGCCGGAGGGTGGCAACAAGGGGATTTTCACAGTAACCTCATTGTGGTGTTAATGTAAGCCCACTTATGACATTAATAAATAAACTTTAAACTATCCATTTAATTTCCTTTGGAAAGCATCCAAACTATTTCATAGCATCATTTCTGACCTTGGGTGACTGTGTGGAGTTTGCATATTCTTGCTGTGTCTATGTGGGTTTCCTCTGGGTGTTCCAGTTTCCTCCCACACTCCAAAGATGTGTAGGTTAGGTTAATTAGCCCTGCTCAAATGTCCTTTCGCGTCGGGGGACTAGCAGGGTAACGATGCAGGGTTATGGAAATAAGGACAGAATGGCTTTGTTATCGGTGCAGGCTTGATGGGCCAAATGGCCTCCTTCTGTAATGTAGGGGTCCTATGATCACGTCCATGTCAGCTCTCTGCAACAGTAGATAGCTAATCCGAGCACTTTGCCCTCTTTCTTTTCTCTTCAGGTCTTATCCAATTCTCTTTTCAAAGTCACAGTTGAATCTGTCGCTCTCACACACTCTGACAGTGCATTCCAGATCCTAACCACCCTCCGAGTGAAAATCTGCTGTATAATTGTGCAGAAAGCAATACAGCCTTTACTCCCAATGACTTGCTCTCAGCTGTGGTTGTACATTACTCTGTTTTCAGAGAAATAAAAATCTCTCTTAATTCTTGTTCACCAAGGTGTGATATTTTGATGAGTGAAATCTAGATAGTTCACAAATTGATGAACAGGGATTCATCAAGGGAATTCCAAACAAGATGAAAAATCTATGCCAGATTTAGGATTATGTATTTCTTTGAAGTAGGCATAAATGTATCCACAAAGGGGAACTTAGTCACCGGCAACAATAAACAAGTGGGAAAATCAGCCAAATCAACCCTAACCTGATCGTTGAGTTAGGTCAGGCACCTTGGAGCGATTTTACTGTTGCGCCTCACTGGCCGATGCGTGGAGTGAGCCGGTAAGATCATGCGAGAGCCATGAAATCAGGTTCGTGCCCAATTTCTCACCTCAGGGTAGGGCTTGAGCGGCGGAGGGGTCCGTGGTAGGGGGACCTGCTACACACACTGCATTGGGATCAGTGCAGGGGAGGGAGGGGGAACCCATTATGCACTCTGCATTGGGATCAGTAGGGAGAGGGAGGGGGATTATTGAGACTGGCCATGGGGATGGGTAGGGTCAGGCCAGTGATCGCAGGGGAGGGAGGGGGAAATCAGTCTATTCTCTCGCCACAGGTGCTGTCACACCTAGAATCTGAGATTAGTGTCAAGGGGACTAGCTAAGGTGAATGATTGTGGGGATAGGGCCTGGGTGGGATTGTGATTGGGGCAGACCCAATGGGCCGAATGGCCTCTTTGTGTACTGTAGGATTCTATGATTCTAGGTCTGACAGCATCCGTGGAGAGAGAATAGAGCCAACATTTCGAGTCTGGGTGACACTTTGCCAGAGCACATTAAGAGGTGGTAGATTGGAATAAAGAATGCCGTGTTTGTCAGTAATGTGGTCACGAAACTTCTCTTGTAATGATTTGAGATTATATTTTTTATCAAGATGGTTATTTTTTCTGAGATCAGTGCATATTTGCACATAATTGAAGCTTTCCTGTTTGTGTGCATTTAATATGGTTTACATGTGTCTTTGAGTCTCCAACTTAAAAGCTATCTTGTCTGCAGAGAGTAGGCAAACTCTCCAAAAAGATTCCTTCCTGGAGGCAATGCTTCTTATTTTTTTTGTCCCATCACATCCCAATCACATTGTGAAATTCTGGGGATAAAAGCAGCCAGAAATATCCAGAATTTATAACTGTACAAGCAAACAATGGCTTCTTCTGACAGAAGAATAAATGAACGAACTGTATACATTGCTGGGTCAAAGTCTTGAAACATCTGACTGAACAACACTGTGGGAGACTACAGCAATTCAAGGAGGTATTTCTTCACTACTGCACCAACATTCAGAACCTGACCTTGTCTGAACTGACTACCTTTTTTTCGTTTGTTTGTGGGTGGCACAGTAGCACAGTTGTTAGCACTGCTGCTTCACAGCACCAGGGATCTGGATTCATTTCCCGGGGTGGGTCACTGTCTGTGCGGAATTTGCACATTCTCTCCGTGTCTGCGTGGGTTTCCTCCCACATTCTGAAAGACGTGCTGGTTAGGTGCATTGACCCAAATAAGCGCTGGACTGTCGTGACTAGGGGAATTTCACAGTAACTTCATTGCAGTGTTAATGTAAGCCTGACTTAATTGGATGTCGCTAGCTGGCAGCATTTATTGCACATCCCTAGTTGCCTGAGGTTAGTTGAGAATCAACCACGTTGCTGTGGCTCTGGAGTCACGTATAGACCAGACCAGGTAAGGACAGCAGATTTCCTTCACTAAAGGACGTTAGTGAAGCAGATGGATTTTTCCGACAATCGACTTTTAGCAGCAAGACCCATTAGGAAAGGTTTCACTTCCTCTACACCAGTGCCACTGGGGAACCTGGGTGTACTCAAATGGGTCAAGGCATATACCTACAGAGGAAATCTGGTGGCGTTATCATTTTTTTGACTGACAACTCAAGTGGAGAAGGCAGGGGGTTGACCGTTAGCTCTGCTGCAGACTTTTCCGACTATATTTTTTTTCCACACTTATTCACAAAAGAGTCCTGCAGACTGGCCGCACAACGTCACGATGGCGAGTCAGGTTCTGAATGAGCCAGTCAACAACCTCGGCTTCCAAGAGATTAGGGTGCCCCAATTAAAAAAGGAAAATCCCCGCCCACGGACATGGGACGATCCCCAAATACGGGACCTCCCCCACGGACATGGAACCCTCCACTGAGAACTACCCTTACAAGGAACTCCCTCGTGTTATGATGACATATTATACAGTCAGCAGGAGTTTTTATGACTGTAACTTTATCTGGATCTCTACTGTGGATGAAGAGTACCTGACTAGAAACCATAGGAGGGGCTTTATCCTTTGGTGTGTAACAAAGGGTGTTGGTGACAGGAGGCTGGTGTTTGGTGAATTAAAATACCCTCCCCGCCCCACAGAGAAGGACATCTTCCCAACAGAAGCTCCTTTCCCACCCCGGCGCCCCCAACCACACCTGGGCTGTACTTACTCCTGTGCCCTCCATGGGTTCTCTTGGCAAGGCCCCTGTTTATCCAAATCTGTTGTAAACCTCGCTGTTGTGAGAAATCCAAATGTTGGGGGATAATCCAGCGGGGAAGCCCACTAATGACATTTAAGTGTATGGCAATGGGATTCCTGACCTTCCATGGTGGAAACCCCACGACATCAATCGGCATGGGGCAGGGAAAGTCTGAATAGTGAATCCCATCAGTGTAAAAGCCACTTTGGGACCCCCATTTCATTCTCTGCCCCCATCAGTAAACGGGGGATGGGGGGGGGGGGAGGAGAATCCCAGCCCTAGTGTGGTTCTGGGCTTAAACAAACGAATCTTCATTATAATGTTTTGTCCGGCTATCTGAACTTCTCAATCAGGTTACTGCTGTTGAATCAATCCCATCTCTGCGTCACGTTGTACTTGTCAGAATGGCAATTCTTTCAACCATTTGAGGGCATGACAGTCAAGTTTTCAGCCAATCCAGCAGCGACTGAGCTGCCAGCAGGCCTCCTGCCCCATTAAGGTAATAAAAGCCTGTGCCCAAGAGCTGCCGCTCAATCAGAGACAGCTCTTCAGTCCCAACAGCACCACTGGGAGTGGTGGTCACTGCTGGGACTGCAGCCAACCCGGAGAAACAGCAAGAGGATTTGGGGGTCCCTGGGGTCAGACAGGCAGGTACTGGCAAGGCAGTGGGACAGCTAGTTGGGAGGGCAGAAGAACTGTCACTGCTGGGGGAAGCTGTTAACACTTAGGAACACTTCTGTGAACATTGGTGAATTCTGGCAGCCACCCTATCATCCCACATATCCCCTCAGGAAAATGGTAGTAATGTAAGTGGTGGCCCTTAATTTGCCATTTAAATGGCACAACTGAACCCTGGGCAGGAATGCCATCCTGTATCTTCCCCACCCAGAATGATATGATGATGGAAAGCCATTCACCCCTACATTCCCTCCCAATTTTTTAGCCCAACTCACCCCATTCACTTCCTATCCCATTCCTCTAGGCTCCACAAAATCCAGCCTCATTTGTGGTAAATAGTTCCTTTTGGCAATGGATAGTAAAATTAATTAATGCTCCTTCCCTCTCAATGCTCAGATATTCAAGTACTTTTCATGAGTGCCAAACACAGCAGTAATTTCAGCAAGCCTGATGTGGTGTTGACTGTTCGCTTTTGTGAACCAGATACAGATTTTGTGAAAGTAGCGCTCTTTCAATCCACCATCAAAGGACTGCCTGCTGCTTCCATTAGTGGTGGCCAAGACATTTTGCATAGAATTACATTGGATTTACAGCACAGAGACAGGCCGTTCAGCCCAGCTGGTCTATGCCAGTTCTTGTGCTCCACACAAGACTTTGCTCGCCCTACCATCTCTAGTTTAAGTGGTATGTCATAAAATCCCTGCAGAGCAGAAGGAGGCCATTCAGCCCATTGAGTCTGCACCAACTCTCTGATAGAGTATCTTACCCAGGCCTACCACCCTGCCATATTCCTGTAACCCCACACATTTACCACCTAATCTACATAGCCTTGGATTCTAAAGAGCAACTCAGCATGGCTAATCCACCTAACCTTTACACCTTTGGACTGTGGGAGGAAACTGGAGCACTCAGAGGAAATCTACACGGACACAGAGAATATGCAAACTCCAAGCAGATAGTCACCCAAGACCAGAATCGAACACAGGTCTCGGGCACTGTGAGGCAGCAATGCTAACCACTGTGCCACCATGCCGCCCCATTCCCTCTATCCTTTTATTCTTTTTGTCCGCATCTACTTACGAGCTTCTCCTTGAACACTTCCACACTTATCTACTTAATCGTTGCATATGGTAGCGAGTTTTATTTTCCAACGACTCTGAGCGAAGAAGTTTCTGCTGAATTCCTTATTGCGTTCTTGAACATGTGTAGGAGAAAGCTATAGTGATCAGGACTGGACACTTCCATGGTCACTGGCACATTACCCAGTCTTCCTTCAAATGCTTCACTATGGTAATAGTATGCAGAAGAGGAGGATAGTGTTTACACATTTCTCAGTATTGTCACATTTAATAACAAGATTTTTAAAAAAGGAGCAAATAAGAAGCCAATCCATCTATCAGCGTCATGAGATTCAAGCAGATTACACCAGACATAACCAAACTTCCAATGTCATAAACACAGGCTGCTTCTCTTTCCGTCTGTATGGTGATACAAGAGTTGTGCGAGTTTTGGCACACTAATCTGCCTGAGAGTCCTGCAGATAAAAGCTCGTACAATGGGTTTAATCTTTCATGGAGCACATTTGCTACTCATATCCAGGGCAAGATGCCACATGAATACTAATGATAACCGAGGGGGAAAAACAGACTGGGGTCCTGCTGCGATTAATGAATTGGTTGTTGTGGATACCTTGTCATGCCTGGTATGCAGGAATTGTGGTGGGTATTAGTATGGAGTACGAGAGAATTCAGAGCTACCTACTTGGTGAAACTCGCTGGCAATATCTTATGGATGATGATTATGACTGGAAAGAGCAGCTCTCAGTCTTGTGAATGTAGGTAATTAGAATCAACAGAAAGCAAAGGGTGCCATTATGTCTTTGCTTCCTATCGTGTATTTATTAAGCGGTGAAGGGGCTAGTGGTAATGGTGTTAGATTGCACAGAGTCCTCATCCAGTTTACGATGCAGTGATAGCCGATCTTTGATCCTTTTGACAACTGATTGCGTCCAATGTAAGACACATTCATTGGGATCTGACCCCAGCTTAAATTGGCATTATTTAGTACCATCACTTGGTGGGAGAACCAACATCCCTACATAAACATCCTACAACACACGTCACTCCGATTGAAATTGTTTTAGAGTGGGCAAGAATTTACATGTGCTATGGAATAGTACAGTCTTAGAATGTCACAGCACAGTGGGAGGCCATTTAGTCCATGCCACACATGCCAGCTCTTTGACAAGACTATCCAGTTCATCCCACTCCCATAGTACTGCAATATTTCTCCTCTAAGTATTTATCCAATTTCCTTACAAACTTTACTATTGAATCATAACTTTCAGCTACTTTTGCAGTCCCCCCCAATTGATCTTCCTGGAGGAATTTTGTCTCGCCTGCAGCACAGTGGAGAGAACAGCCCTGGGAGTCCTCATTATTCTAGACTCACCCTACTTCAATGAAGTGTGTAGAAGAGTGAGCCAGGAGCTGCACTAAGCACTTTGAAAAATGAGGTGCGAACAAGGAGAAGCTACAACACAGGACTGCACACATGCTAACCAGTGGAAGCAGTATGCTATGGAGAGAGATGAGGGATCCTGCACCAACAGAGGAGACAAGGTTCTGCAATCCGGCCACATCCAGTCATGAATGGTGGTGGACAATGTTCTGATGCCAGTTGGTGTTACTGCTGAATGGGAAGATTCCAAAATGGAGCCTTGGCTAAAACAGATTGTAACTTTTACTTTTTTTTCTCCAGAAAACATGGAGGAAAAGAGTACCATGAATGCAATTTCTTTAAGCAACATTTATTCAACATGAAAAGTCTAATCATAATATAATATTTCTTTACTTCCTCCTTAGCTTCACAAATGTATTCAGTTTTCAAAGATAACACCCAACTTTGAAACCAAGTAGCCAATGCCACTCAACCAATCTTCCATGGATTTCTTCTCATAATCCACCCAGATGATTGTCACAAGTGTTTCTAAACTTTTGCACATCAGCAGCCACACGAAGGCCAGTGAGGTGATCAAAGCACTCCTGAACAAATTCATGGTGGTGGATAATCCCCGCAAATTCGCCCTGTTTGAACGGGTTGAGAAAGATGATCAAGTTTACACTCGGAAGCTTTCTGATGATGAGCGCCCCTTGTACTTGTACAGCATGTCCCAAAAAGACATGCTGTAACGAATTCTTTCAAACAATGCTTTCCATCAGCCCTTTGATTAAGAATCCACTCCAAGTTTTCCAAGAATCCTGTCAAACAAAGTTTCTATTCCATTTTTCAGCAAGGGATCCAGCTCCAGATTTTCAGCTTTCCCTTTCAGGCTTCCTTTGTCTTAAATGTTTGTACACAAACACTGAGATCTAGCCACTGATTTCTATAATAACTTTAAATAATGTCTCACAAATTTTAATAAGTTCTCAAACCTTTGAACTACTTCAGATATCTTTCTGGCCACTCACAACCCAATTTCCTTTCAACTCGGTGAATTTATTAAACAGCAGCCAGTTCTAGTCCCTGTTTCCTCTGTTCCTTTAACTTCAGACTCCTTCAAAACTTCTCTTCATTTCTCTAGTTTCCTTAAGTAGCTGTTTCTGGTAATGGTTTTCTTAACCATTGCTTTATGATATGTCTTTTCTTCTAGCAAAGCTGAGAGAGATGTTTGCTCTCTAGCTTCTTGTACCCAACCACTATGAACTCAGTTAAAATTTCAAAATCCTTACTACTCTAAAAAAGGTGTCTGTGGTTGCTAAGCAATCACTTTTTACTCTCCAAGCTTGTTTACTTTTTACATCACAACCATTGTTAAGCATAATAGAAGCACAGTTTGAACAGACCAAACCCTTACACATGCAAACACCTTTGCCTAGTGTGAATATAGCTAGAGTTTTACTCCTGTTTCACAGAAACACTAAATTAAACCTATTTATTTCTACTATTTAACAGTACAAATATAGATCCTTTAAAACTACCACAATTTTCTTGATAACAATTGTACAACAATCAGAGGAAAAGGCTCAATAAACGTTCCCATCTGCCATGTAGGCAGAGTGCAACATATGAGTGTAAAAGGCCAACCTGAAACATTTGCGACAATCTTCAGCCAGAATTGTTGGTCAGATGGTCCATCTCCACTTCTTCATCAGATACCAATCTGCATCCAATTTGATTCACTCCATGTGCTAACAAGAAATGGTTGTACACATTCGATACAGCAAAGGTTTATGGGCCTTGACAACATCTCAGTTGTAGTTCTGAAAGCTTTCAGAACGAGCCCCGCCTCAAGGTAAACTAGCCTTGGAGAGGTAGAACACTGGTATCTACCCAACAAATAGAAAATTCTGAAGTATCCCCTGTTCACTAAGATCGATCTAATCCAGCCAATTATTCCTTCCTCACTCCATCAGTCTCCCCATAACCAGCAGTAAAATCACCGGAGCTGTCGTTGCTAGGGTTACCAAGCAATGCTTACTCACCAATTAGCTGCTCATCAATGCTCAACTCTGCCAGGCCCATTTGGCTCCAGGCCTCAATACAGCTGCAAACCAATCATTGATTAAAGAGCTGAATTACAGAAATGAGATGAGAATGACTGTCCTTAATGTCAAAATAACATTCGACCAGAGAGAGATTTCTCTTTCGATTGGGGTAATAACAAATACAAAAGAAGATGGTTGCGCCTGTTGGAGGCTGCTCAGCTCAGCCCCAGGATGTCGCTGCAGGGATTCCTCAGCGATGTGTTCCAGGCCCAATCATAAGAACATAAGAAATAGGAGCAGGAATAGGCAAACTAGCCCTTCGAGCCTGCCCCGCCATTCAATAAGATCATGGCTGATCTGTCGTGGCTCAGTTCCACTTTCCAGCTTTCTCCCCATAATCCTTAATTCCCTTGCCTACCAAAAACCTATCTACCCGCGTCTTAAATATATTTAGCGAGGTAGCCTCCACCACTTCAACGGGCAGAGAATTCCAGAGATTCACCACCCTTTGAGTGAAGAAGTTCCTCCTCAACTCCATTCTAAACTGCCCCCCCCCCCGCCCACTTATCTTGAGGCTGTGCCCCCTAGTCCGGCTGTCCTTTCTGAGCAAAAACCTAGCCTGCAGGTGCAGCAGGTGGTCAGGAAGGCTAATGGAATGCTGGCCTTCATAGCGAGGGGGATTGAATATAAAAGTAGGGAGGTCTTGCTGCAGCTGTATAGGGCACTGGTGAGGCCGCAGCTGGAGTACTGTGTGCAGTTTTGGTCGCCGTACTTACGCAAGGATATTTTGGCCTTGGAGGGAATGCAGAGGAATTTACTAGGCTGATGCTGGAGTTGAGGGGGTTGAGCTATGAGGAGAGGCTGAATAAACTAGGCTTGTACTCGTTAGAGTTTGGAAGAATGAGGGGAGATCTCATTGAGACATATAAGATGATGAATGGGATGGATAGGATAGAGGTGGAGAGACTCTTCCCGCTCAGAAAGGACAGTAGGACTGGGGGCACAGCCTCAAGATAAAGGGGGGTGCGGTTTAGAACAGAGTTGAGAAGGAACTTCTTCACTCAAAGGATGGTGAATCTCCGGAATTCTCTGCCCGTTGAAGTGGTGGAGGCTGCCTTGCTAAATATTTTTAAGACGCGGGTTGATGGGTTTTTGATAAGCGAGGGGATTAAGGGTTGTGGGGAGAGGGTGGGAAAGTGGAACTGAGCCACCCTGAGACAGATCAGCCATGATCTTATTGAATGGCGGGGCAGGCTCGAAGGGCTAGATGGCCTACTCCTGCTCCTATTTCTTATGTTCTTATGTTCTTATGTTCTATCCATCCCTTTCATCATCTTATACGTCTCCATAAGATCCCCCCTCATCCTTCTAAACTCTAACGAGTACAGACCCAGTCTATTCAGCCTCTATTCATAGCTCAACCCCCTCAACTCTGGTATCAGCCTAGTAAATCTCCTCTGCAATCCCTTCAAGGCCAAAATATCCTTGTGCAAGTGCGGCGACCAAAACTGCACACAGTACTCCAGCTGCGGCCTCACCAGTGCCCTGTACAGTTGCACCAAGACCTCCCTACTTTTATATTCAATCCCCCTTGCTATGAAGGCCGGCATCCTATTTGTCTTCCTGACCACCTGCTGCACCTGTAGGCTGGGTTTTTGCGACTCATGCACAAGGACCCCCAGGTCCCTCTGCACCGTAGCATGCTGCAGCTTTTCGCCATGTAAGTAGTAGTCCTTCCTACCATTATTCCAACCAAAGTGGATAACCTCACACTTGCCAACATTGTATTCCATCTGCCATGTCCTCGCCCACTCGCTCAGCCTATCTAGATCCCTCTGCAGACTTTCTACACCCTCCGCACAATTTGCTGTTTCACTTATCTTTGTGTCATCAGCAAATTTCAACACCCTACACTCGGCTCCCTCCTCCAGATCATCTATATAAATGGTAAATAGCTGAGGCCCCAGTACTGATCCCTGGGGCACTCCACTAGTCACCAACCACCAATCTGAATAGCACCCATTGACACCCATTCTCTGCCTCCTATTTGACAGCCAATCCTCTATCCACGCTAACACCTTACCCCCAACTCCATGCCCCATGACCTTCTGTAACAACCTTTTGAGCGACACCTTATCGAACGCCTTCTGAAAATCGAGAAACACCACATCCACCAGTTCCCCTCTATCCACCGCACTAGACACATCCTCATAGAATTCCAATAAATTCGTCAGACACGACTTCCCCTTAACGAATCCGTGCTGCGTCTGCTCATGCCCCCTACTCCCTTTATTATTGGGATATCCTTGGCCTCTTCCTGTACCTGTACCCTCTCCTTTACTTTAGACCCTGTAATTTCACCTATCTTCGCACCCTCCCCCCCCCCAATTAGTTTAAAGCCCTATCTACAGTCCTAGTTATACAATTCGCCAGGACTCTGGTCCCAGCACGGTTCAGACCAACACCATCCCACCTGAACAGGTCCCAGCTGCCCCAACACTGGTGCCAATGTCCCATAAATTCAAAACCATTCCTCCCACACCAATCCCTGAGCCACCCATTCACCTCTTTAATCATCTTCAGCTGCTTCATCGAATATCTATCATAGAGTGTGAAGTGAGAAGTTCTTTGATTGTACGCTGTGCAGTTCCATTCTTCTCAAATAATGATACAATCATTGCTTACACGCAGCAAGATCTGGACAACATTCATGCTTATACTGACTAATGGCAAGCAAGGGTGGCATGGTGGCACAGTGGTTAGCACTGATGTCTCACAGTGCCAGGGACCCGGGTTCGATTCCCCGCCTGGGTCACTGTCTGTGTGGAGTTTGCACGTTCTCCCAGTACGGGATTCCTCTGGGCACTCCGGTTTCCTCCCAGTCTGAAAGACATGCAGGTTAAGTGCATTGGCCATGATAAATTCTCCCTCAGTGTACCTGAACAGGAGTGTGGTGACTAGGAGGTTTTCACAGTGACTTCATTGTAATGTTAATGTAAGCCGACTTGTGACACTGATAAATAACAAAACAAGTAACATTTGTGCTACACGAACTTCCAACAAGAGAAAATCTAATTTCACCTTTGACATCCAATGGTATTCACCACCAGTGAATCCGCCACAAACTCTGTGTTGAATTTGCACATTCTCCCCATGTCTGTGTGGGTTTCCTCCAGATGCTCCAATTTTCTCCCACAGTCCAAAGATGCGCAGGTTAGATGGATTGGCCAAATTTTCCCTTTGCAAATCCCAAGATGTGTAGGTTAGGGGGATTAGTTGGTAAATGTATGAGGTTAAGAGAACAGAGCAGGAGGTGGGTAGGCCTAGGTAAGATGCTCTGTCGGAGAGTTGGTCAAATGAACCGAATGGCTTTCTTCTGCACTGTAGAGATTCAATGAAAGGATTCCAAATTATGGCGACAAGTGCATAACTTTAGAAGATTATCCAGTATAGGAGCAGGAATAGGCCATTCATCCCATTGAACTGCTCCGCCATTAAGTAGGATCATGGTTGGTCTGATTGTGGCATCAACATCATCGTCATACCTAACCCTTCAGTAACCCTTGACTCCATCACAGATCAAAAATCTGTCTGAGTCATTGAGTTTATTCAATGGCCTAGCCTCCACTTCACTCTGGGGAAGAACATTCTGAAGACCCTCTGGGAACTGAAATCTGTCAAAATCTGTCTTAAATGGGAGGTTGCTTATTTTTAAACTCTGCCCCCATGAGGGGAAGCATCTTTTCAGCATCTACCCTGTCAAGCCCCTTTGGAATCTTATACGTTTCGATAAGATCATCTCTCCTTTTCCTAAACTCTAATGAAAAGGTCAGAGGCTGGATATTCCAAGACAAGTGATACACTGCCAGATTGCCCAAAGCCTTTCCAGCACCTGCAAGGCACAATTCAGGGGTGTAATTGAATGCTCTTCATTTGCTTGGATGAATACTATTCCAAAAACACTCAAGAAGATTAACATCATCCAAGACCAAGTGCCCAATTTATCTGCACCCTGTCCACCACCTTAAACACTCATAACTCCTACCACTGATGAACCATAGTTGCAGTGTGTACTATTTTCAAGATGCATGGCAGTAACTTGGCAAACCTCTTTTGTCAGCACCTCCTAAACTGCAGCTTCTAACGCCTAAAAGGACAAGGGCAGCAGACACATGGGAACATGCAAGACTGCCCCCCCCGCCCTCCCCGCCCCATCCCGCCTCACCCCCAAGCTACACATCATCGCGGCTAGGAACTATAATCAATGTTCCTTCATCGTCTCTGGGTCAAAATCCTGGAACTCCCTTCCTAACAGCACTCTGGGTGTACGTACACAAGACTGCAACGTTTCAAGAGGACAGCTTCTCACCATTACCTTCTTAAGAGCAATTAGGAATGAGCAATAAATGCTGCTCTAGCCACGACCAATGAATTAATGCAAAAAAAAATCACAATTGTTTACAGCAGTAATTTATTTCAGATCTAAACTTTTCTTTAGGGATTGTTATTTCTGGGCGTTACTTTGATCTTTACCAGATATGGAAACAAATTAGGTAGCCCAGTGGCACAGTGGTTAGCATTGCTGCCTCACAGCGCCAGGGACCCGAGTTTGATTCCCGGCTTGGGTCACTGTCTGTGTGGAGTTTGTATGTTCTCCCCATGTCTGCATGGGTTTCCTCTGGGTGCTCCGGTTTCTTCCAAAAATGTGGGGGTGTGGAGGATTGACCAGGCTAAATTGCCCCTGAGTGTCAGGGGGACTAGCTAGGATAAATGCATGGCGTTATGGGGATGGGGCCTGGGTGGTATTGTGGTTGGTGCAGACTCGATGGGCCGAATGGCCTCCATCTGCACTGTAAAAATCTATGATTCTTTGTTTCCTTATATTACACATTAACTTTAGAAACACTGCTGAAAAACTTGCTTGTCAAATGAAGTTTTCCCAAAGTGCCCATTTTTCTGAATATGCTTCAACAGAACCAAGAGGGTCATTGTGACCCAAGAGGTGGGCGGATTATTGAATAGACTCCAAGTAAGATGTGATGACAGGAACCAAGTCTCTCATCAGCTGCCACATGAAGTGTCGATCTCTTTGACATCTCTCACCTACACTTCAGAGTTGAACAAGATCTGATGGAAGTAATTGACTCCAAAACAGCTATGAAGTTATTGTTAAGCCAGAAGTGTGTAACCTCATCAGATTGTAGCCTCCACATTACTTTCCTGCCTGTCACACCAGCCATGGATGTGTTCACTGATTACTAAAGTGTACAACTTGTCTGGCATTTTTGTTAATTTACTTTACTTTCCAGGCTGGTTCATCATGTCCTTCCATTGAATAGACTGCAATATCCACTATATCTCATTTATTAACTTTATAAACCTTCATATAATGTTATGAAACTCAGTAATGACCTGCAGTTTCCCATCAACATAAAATCCTCATCTTAATCTTGTAGAAAGGTGCCAAGCATTATCAAGGGACTTACTCATTTGGAAAAGGAAAGGATTGAAGAACAGCAATTTGGACTTATACAGCACCTTTAATGTAGAAAAATGCCCAAAGGCATTCATTACAGGATCCCTATAGTACAGAAGGAGGCTATTTGGCCCATCGAGTCTACATCAATCACAATCCCACCGAGGCCCTATTCCCGTAGCCCCACATATTTAATCCCCCTGACACTAAGGGGCAATGGAGAATGGCCAATCAACCTAACCTGCGCATCTTTGGACTGTGGGAGGAAATCACAAGACCCGGAGGAAATCCATGCAGACACAGGGAGAATGTGTAAACTCCACACAGACAGCCACCAAAGGCTGCAATTGAACCTGGGTCCCTGGCACTGTGAGGCAGCAGTGCTAACCATAGTGCTACCCAGGACACCCAGGAAAATTACCCAGAAAAAGTCTTATACTGAACCACACGAGATATTATGACAGGTGACTAATTGCTTGATCAAAGGGGTAGCAATGTCTTAAAGGAGGAAAACATGGTGGAGAGTTGGAGAGATTTAGAGAGGGGATTGTTAAATCTCTTAGTGCTGAGGTGTCTCCTCAAGAACTGCTCTATAGCCAGCTGTAGGGGAATACAGAGCTTTATTCAGTCTACTCACTCCATGTGACAAATATTGACTGCCCACTCGGGGAAGTTCCCAACCAGGTCACCCCATACCTTAGAGTCCCTTAAAGGGGCTATACCCCAACATACAGAACAGGGATTCCAGAGCTTAGGGCCTAACTACCTTTGGGTTTATGGCAGTAACTTGTTAAGGATTCTGGCACTCTCACATTGCGAAATGGGATAGATTCAGAACAGATCCAGCAGCTTAAAATTGGGTTTCCAGTATGGGACAACACCAGCAATAGAATTATATCCAATCATGACCTGTAGCCTCATAGCCCAGCTTATCTCCCACTCTGCGGGGCCCAAACATGATTCAATGAAGAGCGCAGGAGAAAAGCCAGGAGCAACACCAGACCATGCCTTATACTCAGCTACTAAGCGGCTGAAGCTACAACACAGGGCTACAAGCAAGTTAAATCATGGAAGCAGCATGCTACATAGGTAGACCTAAACATTCCCACAAACCAGTGGATCAGGTCAAAGCATTGCAGTCCTGCCACATCTAATCATGACTGCCGGTGGACAATTAAACAACTAACCAGAGGATGAGGGCCTTCCGTCTATGTAAAAGACAATATTGGGATCTTTGCTACTGACTTCAGTCAGTGCTGAGTGGACAAACCCTCTCAGCCTCCAGCTGAGCTCCCATTTTAGATGCAGACTTCACACTACTTAATTCACTACCTATGATATCAAGAAACAGCTGAAAGCACTCGATACAGCAAAGGGAATTGTCCCTGCCAACGTCCCAGCAATTGAACTGAAGACTTGTCTTCCAGAATTAGCCATGCTATTAACCAAGCTGTTCCACTACAGCTACAACACTGGCATCTACCTGACAATGTGGAAACCTGCCCAGGTAGGGCCTGTCCACAAAAAGCAGGAAAAAGTCGCAATCTGGCCAATTACTGCCCAATTTACCTACTCTTGATCATCAGAAAAATGATGAAAGGTGAAAATTAAGTGCCATGGCACAGTGGTTAGCACTGCTGCCTCACAACGCCAGGGACTCGGGTTCAATTCCTGCCTTGAGTCACTGTCTGTGAGGAGTTTGCACGTTCTCCCCGAGTCTGTGTGTGTTTCCTCCGGATGCTCCAGTTTCCTCCCACAGTCTGAAAGATGTGCTGGTTAGGTTCATTAGCCATGCTAAATTGTCTCTCAGTGTATCCAAACAGGATTTTTCACAGTAATTTCATTGCAGTGTTAATGTAAGCCTAATTGTGACACTAATAAATAAACTTTAAGTCCTGTCTACCTCTGCAACCTCCTCCAGCTCGACAATAGATCAAGTCATCCTCCAAATCAAGCATCTTGAATGTCTCTAATTTTAATTGTTCAACATTGGTGACGACGCCTACAATTAGGCCCCCAAGTTGTTGAATTCTCTCTGAGTCTCGCTACCTCTAACTCTCCCTCTCCCCACTGAAGATACTTTCATCACCTCTCCTGATGTGTCCTTGAATAAAGACAGAAAATGCTTGTAAGTTTATTTATTATTTGTCACAAGTAGGCTCACATTTTCACTGCAATGAAGTTACTGTGAAAGTCCCCTAGTCGCCACGTTCCAGCACACTGAGGGAGAATTTAGCATGGCCAATACATCTAACCAGCACGTTTTTTGGACTGTAGGAGGAAACTGGAGCACCCAGAGGAAACTCACGCAGACATGGGGAGAACATGCAAACTCCACATAGACAGTGACACAAACCAGGAATCGAACCCGGGAGCCTGGTGCTGCGAGGCAGCGGTGCTAACCACTCTGCCACCATGCCAGGCATCATCTTCTTATGTTCCCTTACGCTTTTCCATGTTTAAAGCTCCTTATCTCAGGGAAGGCACTATATAAATGCAAGTTATTGTTCATGTAGCCAGCGGGTTCCCAGACTTACTGTTAGTAAAAACTGAAACGTAGACCCAAATACAGCTTGGAGACATCTGGCTAGATTTACAAGTACTTAAATTGTTTAATTGTTAGTTAATGACACTTGGCAGGAGAACAAAAAGCAATCCATTCCCCTTTTAATAAGGAAATCTGTGAATTTACTGGAATGGATAAATGAGTTGATGCTAGCATTAAAAGAGATTTTAATGTCGAGAGAGTGCCCATCTGATCAAACCATATCATTATCACACGCTTTTACATTCGACTTGGCGACAGCCCTAATGAATTCATCGTCTGTTGTTCGGGTCCTTGCGCATTCATTTATAACATGAAATTCCAACAGACCATAACACAGCCAACAATAACACACTGATTTTAATGAAGGGGCTTAGTTAAACATTTATTTATTTAAAAGTGGTAGTCAAGGATATTTGCAATAGTAAGTTATTTGATACTTGAAATGGGAATTGCTGGCTTTGTATGGAATTTTCAGACCTGGTTCTAAGAAACAATTTGATAACATAAAGTGTAGACGTGCACATCTAAAATTCATACCATTTAAGGGTAGTTTTTGTTTGCTGAACTTTTCACTCTACCTGTTGTTAACATAAGCCTACACTTGCTCAATTACTCTATTATGCAGTGTTCCATGGTATGGGGTGGATTGCGAGCCACAGGTAATGATTGATAGCATTGCAAAAACATCTACCACAAAGCCTTGTTAAGGGTGAGCATAATAAAGTTGGCATGAAGCCCTGTGCCGATGATGAGAAATGGATAAAGTTAGAGCCCAGCTCTGCTTCATACCCATTCGGGGTCGCATTTCACTTGCGTGTCATATGGGCGGCACAGTGGCACAGTGGTTAGCAGTGCTGTTCCACAGTGCCTTGGACCCGGGTTCAATTCTGGCCTTGGGTGACTGCATGGAGTTTGCACATTCTCCCTCTGTCTGCATGGGTTTCCTCCAGGTGCTCCCAGTTTGCTCCCACAGTCAAAAGATGTGCAGGTTAGGTTAATTGGCCATAATAAATTGTCCCTTAGTGCCAGGGGGACTAGCTATGGTAAATAAGTATAGTTATGGGAATAGGGCCTGGGTGGGATTCTGGTTGTGCAGATTCAATGGGCCAAATGGCCTCCTTCTGTACTTTAGGATTTCTATGATTCTTCTAGCTACAAATTGTGCGGAGGGTGTGGAGAGTCTGCAGAAGGATCTAGATAGGCTGGGCGAATGGGCCAGGAAATGGCAAATGGAATTTAATGTTGGCAAGTGTGAGGTGGTCCACTTTGGTAGGAAGAATGGTAGGAAGGACTATTACTTACGTGGCGAAAAACTGCAGCAGGCGACGGTGCAGAGGGACCTCGGGGTCCTTGTGCATGAGTCGCAAAAACCCAGCTTGCAGGTGCAGCAGGTGGTCAGGAAGGCAAATGGGATGCTGGCCTTCATAGCGAGGGGGATTGAATATAAAAGTAGGGAGGTCTTGCTGCAGCTGTATAGGGCATTGGTGAGGCCGCAGCTGGAGTACTGTGTGCAGTTTTGGGCGCCGCACCTGCGCAAGGATATTTTGGCCCTGGAGGGAGTGCAGAGGAGGTTTACTAGGCTGATACCGGAGTTGAGGGGATTGAGCTATGAGGAGAGGCTGAATAAACTAGGCTTGTACTCGTTAGAGTTTAGAAGAATGAGGGGAGATCTCATTGAGACGTATAAGATGATGAATGGGATGGATAGGATAGAGGTGGAGAGACTCTTCCCGCTCAAAAAAGACAGTAGGACTAGGGGGCACAGCCTCAAGATAAAGGGGAGGCGGTTTAGAACGGAGTTGAGGAGGAACTTCTTCACTCAAAGGGTGGTGAATCTCTGGAATTCTCTGCCCGTTGAAGTGGTGGAGGCTGCCTCGCTAAATATTTTTAAGAAGCGGGTTGATGGGTTCTTGATAAGAGAGGGGATTAAGGGTTATGGGGAGAGGGCGGGAAAGTGGAACTGAGCCACAACAGATCAGCCATGATCTTATTGAATGGCGGGGCAGGCTCGAAGGGCTAGATGGCCTACTCCTGCTCCTATTTCTTATGTTCTTATGTTCTTAAAAGTCTGAGATCATGTACCAATTGATTTAAGAACAGTTTCTTCCCTGCTGCCATCGGACTTTTGAATGGACCTACCTCATATTAAGTTGATCTTTCTCTACACCCTAGTTATGACTATTACACTACATTCCTCACCCTATCATTTTCCTCTCCGCTATGTACTCTATGAACGATATACCTAGTTTGTATTGTGAGCAAGAAACAATACTTTTTACTGTATACCAACACATGTCACAATAATAAATCAAATCAAAAATCTTCATTGTTTTCCTCTCTCTGTCTCTGCACTGAGCATCTTTTCATCTTCCAAGATTTCACCTTCATCTCAATTCATCATGCTCTCTCTTCTCTGAGCTTTCTCCTCTCCAATCCCTTCTTAGTCTCTCCCCCGTGTAACATCCCCAACCCCTTGACTTTGCCATTTCATGTGGCCTCAGCTTCTCATTCTTTGAAATGCTATAGAATATCAACCCATTGTCATATTTGACCCAGAGCTTTCATCCACATATATTTCACGGAATGATCCCATATTTAAAGCCATTGTCAGCATCCCCCACCACCCCCACTCACTCCCAAACCAATTTTAAGAGGTCTGCCCCACACTCCCCACTGTCCTGCTGCTCTCCCCCTACACTCACCAACGCCACCACCAACGCACCCCCCCATCCTACCCCAACATGCTCACTGACCTGCAATGATTCCTGGTAAAGCAACAACACGATTTTAAAATTCTTATCCTTACTTTGATATCCCTCCAGTCCTAGCTATCTCTGTAACCTCCTCCAACCTCTACAGCCCTCTTTATTTCTGTAATTTCCTCCAGCTCAGACAGCCCTCTCTATCTCTGTAACCTCCTACAGCACTTACAGGCCTCTCTAGTCCTGTAAACTCCTCCAGCCGCACCAGCTCTCTCTATCTCTGTAACCTCCTTCAGCCCTCTCTATCCCTTTAATGTCTCCAGCCCGTTCAGCTCTCTCTATCCCTGTAACCTCCTCCAACCTCTACAGCCCTCTCTATTTCTGTAATTTCCTCCAGCTCAGACAGCCCTCTCTATCTCTGTAACCTCCTACAGCCCTTACAGGCCTCTCTATTCCTGTTAACTCCTCCAGCCCCAACAGCCCTCTCTATCCCTGTAATCTCCTCCACCCTCTTCAGCCCTCTCTATCCCTGTAACCTCTTGCAGCCCCTTCAACCTTCTCTATCTCTGTAACCTCCTACAGCCCTCTCTATCCCTGTAATCTCCTCCAGTCCCTTCAGCCCTCTCCATCTCTGTAACCTCCTTCAGCTCCAACAGCCCTCTCTATCTCTGTAACCTCCCCCAGCCCCTACAGCCCCCTCTATCTCTGTAACCTCCCCCAGCCCCTACACCCTCTCTATCTCTGTAACCTCCCCCAGCCCCTACACCCTCTCTATCCCTGTAACCTCCCCTAGCCCCTACAGCCCTCTCTATCCCTGTAACCTCCCCCAGCCCCTACACCCTCTCTATCTCTGTAATCTCCCCCAGCCCCTACAGCCCTCTCTATCTCTGTAATCTCCTCCAGCCCCTACAGCCCTCTCTATCCCTGTAACGTCCTTCAGCTCCAAAGCTCTCTGTGATCTTTGTACTCCCCTAATTCTGGCCATTTGAGAGTTCCTGATTTAAATGATTCCCAACACTGGTTGCTGTGCCATTAGCTATCGCTAACCCTCCGCTCCTTCTCTCTCTCCCTATAAAAGACTCATTAAAATTGATCACCTTAAACATCTGCTGTAATATCTCCCTATTTATCTTGGCATCAAACTTTGCCTTGTAAACCTTCTGTGAATCACTTTGGGACATTTTGTTCTTATAAGGTATCAGACAATTTAGGTTATTGGTGTTGTAGTTGGGGATGAGAGAGTTTGAGTCATGAGGTAAAGATATCTCTTGGGGAAGGAGGGAAGATCAGATTTCTTTGGGGAATGTTAACAGGTAAGGACAGCCATATTTGGGTGAATGCTGGGAGTCAAATCTCTAAATGTTGGTTGGCCTGAGGGGTGCTGTGCAGGGGAATGCTGGGAAAGTCAAGGTTGTGGGGGTTGGCACAGGAAATCATTACTCCCACTCGCCTATCCCACCCTCTTGAGGTCCTAGTTCCTCTTGATTCACTGTCCCAAGCTGGAGGGACCGCACCTCGCCTGCTCACTTCCTTGCACATCAGCTTGGTTTGAGAGGTTGTCTTCTTCATCCCATCCTTGGGAAAGTTCACCTCACTGCAGTCCTGGAACACTGGAACACCAGGTAAGAATGAAGGACTTGGGGACAGCCTTCCCTCCTCTCCTCTCCATTCCTCCCCCAACACTTTAATTAAAAAATCCTGCCTTTGGTAATTTCTATATGCCACCCTGCCCACCCTCGCCAATTGGTCAGGGAACCAAGGCACGGGATGCCAATGGTAGCACTGTGCTTAGCATTGCTGCCTCACAGCACCAGGGCCCAGGTTCGATTCCCGGTTGGGTGGCTGCCTGTGCAGAGCCTGCATGTTCTCCACGTTTCTGCGTGGGTTTCCTCCGGGTGCTCCGGTTTCCTCCCACAGTCTGAAAGACATGCTGATTAGTGCATTGGCCATGCTAAATTGTCCATCAGTGTAGCCAAAAAGTCGCCGGATTGTGGGCCACTAGGGGATTTTCACAGTAACTTCATTTCAGTGTTAATGTAAGCCCACTTGTGACACTAATAAATAAACTTTAGACATTGGGATAAAGTGGAAGAGATTTGGCAAAGCCCGCTGAAACAGGCAACGGATTCCTGTGTGACTAATAGTCCCAGCATTTCATCAGGGACCAAGAACTGAAAATTCCACTCGATGTCTGTCCCAGTTGTCAGGTATCGAGCAGGTAAGAAGAGTGGGCAGCAAAAGTAATTGGGAGAGGCACTTGCTCAAATATTCCAGTTAGAACAAGTTGGGGTATTTGGGTGTGAAAAGTTCATCTGTGATGTCAATGAGTTTTGGGTTACACAGAATGGAAAAACATTGCCAGTCCGCAAAATGTTGGCAGAAAATCCGGAATAAAACTCATCAATCTTTCAAAGGCTGCTGCTTATTTTACGCTATGCACCAAGCCTGAATAACAGTGCCCTCGAATTGAGAGAAAGTTTTAGTCCTCCTTTCTTTCACGCTGTACTCTCCAAATGAAAGGGCAGTCACTCCATCGCAGTCAGATAACAAGCAACTCCTTTATCGACCCGAACAAGTGAAAGGATGGAAGATAAGATAAAGTTTGCCACCCTCTCTCAAGCCTATTGTTCCTCAGTGGTAGAAACTGCACGTGGATGAGTTAGTTACAAACTGCACTAATTCCAGTCCATCCATTGCTATCAGTTTAAAATCTAAGGACGGGATTTTCCAATCGCGCTGGTCTCGAGGCAGAAAAATCCTGCCCGAGATCAACGGAACTTTGCATGGTCCATGTCCCGCCCGCTACGATTCCCATGGCGGACAGGATGGGAAAATTCCTCCCATAGAATCATACAGTGCGGAAGACACCCTTCATCCCATTGAATCAGCCCTGGCATGGAAAAAAAATTAAAGACCATAACATGCACCCTGTCCCCCAGACAAGAATCCCCCCTTCTCCCCTGCACAGAGCTTACATCCCCACGGGAATCACTCCCTGCCCCATGGAACACACCCTTCCATCAAATCCCACCCACTTCCCAGAAGTCACACCTTCCCCGCTACAGAACTCACTCCCTCCACAGACAGTACCATCGCCTCGGCATGACCTTCTCCTCCCACCCTGCCCTGCCCACCCCCTCCCCCCACCCGCCCCCTGTGGAGGTCTGTACTCACCTCCAGCAGGTTTCTGTTCTCCAGGTAGACATCATGGAGGCCCAGTGGTGATCCACGTCAGTGTGCCCTCACACCAATGCAAATGGACAATGTAACGCGGGGTAGCACGAGGTGGGGGGGGCAGCGGGGGTGGTGGTGGCAAACCAACAAGTGTAAACGTCCAAAGTCCAGCCACTGTAAAAGCTATTTTGGGACTCCAGTTCAATTCTCTGCTCCCTCTCTGCCCCAAAATCCACCATCACAGCACCCCCACCGCCCCCCCACCCCCCACCCCACCCCAGCCCACAATGTGTTGCTGTTATTTGAGCTTGAATTTTAAAAAAAACAGAAAATGATGTAGGCCAAAGGCTAACGAATTAAAGCACAATCCACATTCACCAATTTACAGCCTAGAGGTTGTTTTAATCAATCATTTGTCAACGATCCTTTCCCTGGCATTAATAAAGTTCAGTATGAGCCGTGATACAAGTTACTGATTGATTGATAACTTCCTGCTGGAGTTGGTTTCATTTGAACCTGCGAATATTGGGAATTCCCTTTGGATGGAGGATTTGCAGATGTTTCTCATTGCAGATCACAGCTATGTACGTCCATCGCCTCCAATCCCGGTGCCTTGGCCGTGGTTCCAGAATGACTGTGCCAGTATTAATATCAAAATATATGAAATAAAGTTGGAAGTACCCAGCTAGTATATTTGAAGTGAAACGCAAGTTAATGTATCAGGTAAAGAACTTCCAAGAGGTTATTTCTGGCTAAATGTCTTCCTCAGATTATTTGTGACCAGTTGAAATCCGTGTTTGTATTTCAGTTTTGCCAACCCAGGTTCAATTCTCGGCTTGGATCCCGGAGTTTGCACATTCTCATCGTGTCTACGTGGGTTTCCTCTAGGTGCTCCGGTTTTCTCCCATAGTCCGAAAGACATATTGGTTCAGTGCGTTAGCCATGCTGAATTGCCCCTTAATGTCAGGGAGAATAGAAGGGTAAATATGTGGTGTTATGGGGTTGGGGCCTGGGTGGAATTGTGGGCTGAATGGCCTCCTTCTGGACAGTAGGGATTCTATGATTCTACGCTGCGCAGTTTTTTAAAAAAAAATCAACGGAAGAACTTAATTTTCAAACTCATGCGACACTTTTCATTTCCCCTGTATTCTCCCCACTGGCCAATCTTTACCCTTCAATTATTAAAAAGAAAAGATTATCTGGTCATCATCAGCGTGCTGTTTGTGAGAGTTTGCTGTGTGTGGATGGGATGCCACAGTCTCCACATTATAACAGTGCTGACACTTCAATCAAAATGCTTCCTTGGCTTTGGGAAGTTCTGAGGTGCTCTATAAATGTGAGATTTTTTTATATGAGTACCCATAGTGATTAGCACTGCTGCCTCACAGCGCCAAGGACCAGGCTTCAATTCCTGGCTCGGGTCATTATCTGTGAGGCGTCCGCACGTTCTCCCTGAGTCTGTGTGGGATTCCTCCCACAGTGTGAAAGATGTGCTGGTTGGGTGCATTGGCTATGCTAAATTCTTCCTCAGTGTTCCTGAACAGCTGCCAGAGTTTGGTGACTAGGGGGATTTTCATAGTAACTTCATTGCAGTGTTAATGTAAGTCTACTTGTGACACTCATAAATGAACTTTACCTTGAAATCATTTCTCCATATTTTTACTGTTGGAACACTGGGGTGGCACAGCGGCACAGTGGTTAGCACTGCTGCCTCACAGCACCAGGGTCTGGGTTCGATTCCCGGCTTGGGCCACTGTCTGTGTGGCGTTTGCACATTCTCCCCATGCCTGCTTGGGTTTCCTCCAGGGTTTCCTCCCACAGTCGGAAAGACATGCTGGTTAGGTGCTAAATTTTCCCTCAATGGACCTCAACAGGCACCACACTGCGGCGAAGAGGGTATTTTCACAATAACGTCATTGCAGTGTTAATGTAAGCCTACTTGTGACACTAATAAATAAACTAAACCAACGTAGTTTGCAGAGAGGAACAGAGCTTATAACAGTTCTTAAAATAAAGATCTGAGTTACATCAGATGAGATCCTGTAAACAGCAAAGAGACAAATGATCCGATTATCAGTTTGTTTTCTGGTGATGCAGCGTGGCCCGGATAGCAAAGATAACATCCCTTCTCTCCTTCAAAATAGCATCTTGGGTAATTTTTCAATGTCCATGTGAGAGGGCAAATAGATCTCTTGATTTATCACCTCACGCAGCAATGCAGCACTTCCTCAGTTGTGTTAGTTTAAATTACAAAAGAAACTTCCAAACTGAGCAGATTGAGCATAGTTATACACCACCGCCCCCCCTGCTCGCCCTTTCCCCACACCATCATCCCCATCCCCCCAACCCACCTTTCAATAAATTACAAAGCGCAGCAAAATAAGGTGAGGCGTGTCGTGTTTCTCTAATGACATAAAGGCACCAATCCCTCATTAGGGATTAGGTGAACATATGTTTTGGGGTCACTTATTTAGACTGGACAGAGTTTTTAAAGTTTATTCATTAGTGTCACAAGTAGGTTTACATTAACACTGCAATGAGGTTACTGTGAAAATCCCCTAGTCGCCACACTCCGGCGTCTGTTCAGGTACGTTGAGGAAGAATTTTAGCATGGCCAATGTACCTAAACAGCACGTCTTTCAGATTGTGGGAGGAGACCAGAGGAAACCCACGCAGACATGGGGAAAACATGCAGGCTCCGCATAGATAGTGACCTAAGCCAGGAATCGAACCTGGGTTCCTGGCGTTGTGAGGCAGCAGTGCTAACCACTCTGCCACCTACATGACAACAGTTACGCAGGTATAAAGGTTGAAGACATTAGAACTGAGCTGTGTCCCACTCATGGTCAAAAGTGAAACTAAAACTTACATGAAATTACATGACACACATTCTTTTGAGTTGATGTCATGCTGCTATCTTCTTAAAGATATATTACAACAGGGCATAGAACAGATTTTGTTACCAACCATTCTAAAAAATACATACTTTAAAATTCTTCCTTCCGAAGTGGTCATTGCTAGCAAGGCAAAATATATTGCCCATCCCGAGTCCGGGGATGGATCTTGATTTGAGCCGTTGAAGCCCATAATTATGTCCCCACTAAAGATCGACTCCAGTTGCCAAAACCATACAGTAATATTTGAACCCACAATCTTCCACTCCAAAGACAATAAGCCCCTTACAGAGCCAAGCATCGAAGGCCAATTAGTAAGAGACCAGGCAGCCCTGGAGGATTGGAATCACGCAATATTCCACCTCCAAGGCCCCACTGTTTGGTCAGTGAGAATGCCCATTCTCTCAATGCATTGTCTCCTTCCAACAATCAGAAAGCAAGCAGTCTCATCACTCTTTCATTTCCGTGCTGTTTAAATGAAGTTATCCAAAGGAAATGCAGAATAAGCTTCTGTTTTAAAAAAATCGCTTTGATATTATTTCCCAGCTGATGGTTCACAGTGGTATTCCGAAGATTACTACATAACTGCTGGAGATTCCTGGACAATCCAGGAGGTTTGCCCGCTGTAGCTGGTGAGGGTTCCTCAAGGGGAACTGCAAGTCTACAGACCAGAGCAACTTGCATATGCCTGTACGTGAAAGCCAAATTGTGCCATAATCCTACAGTGCAGAAGGAGGCCATTCAGCCCCTCGAGTCTGCACTGACCACAATCCCACCCAGGCCCTATCCCCATAACCCCATGTATTTACCCTAGCTAGACCCCCTGACACCAAGGGGCAATTGAGCATGGCCAATCCACCTAACCCACACACATCTTTGCACTGTGGGAGGAAACAGGAGCACCCAGAGGAATCCCACACAGACACAGGGAGAACGTGCAAGCTCCACCCACCCAAGACAGTCAAACCCATGTCCTTGGTGCTGCGGGGGCAGCAATGTTAACCATTATGCCACAGTGCCACCCCTAAATCCGACTACAGTAACATCTGATGCCCATTAAGGAGTCTCAGTTCAAATTCTGCCTAAAACTAGACTTGCATTTATGTAGCACCTAACATGCCCTCAGGGTGCTCCAGTTAAAGCAGCCAATTTTGGGTTTAGTAACAATTGCAGTGTCAGAAACAGGATGATTAATTTGTGAATGGTAACTTTCCACAAACAGCAATGAGATCATCTTTTTTAACTGCTGTTGTTTGAGGGATAAATATTGAAATACTCTGCTTTTCTTTGAAATCATAGAATTCCAACAGTGCAGAAGAGGCCATTCAGCCCGTCGAGTCTGCACCAAATCTCTAACAGAGCATCTTACCCAGGTCTTCTCCCCGGGTCCTATCCCCATAAACCCACATGTATCCCATGGCAAATCCATGTAATATAGACAGCTTGAGACACTGAGGGACAATTTGTCCTGGCCAACCCACCGAACCTGCAAACCTTTGGAATGTGGGAGGAAACCGGAGCACCCTGAGGAAACTCAGGTAGGCACTGGGGAGAATGTGCAAACTCAACACAGTCACCCAAGGCTGGAATTGAACCCAGGTCCCTGGCACTGTGACGCAGCAGTGCTAACCACTGTGCCACCGTGATGGCCTTTTCTTTGAAATGATACTATGGAACCGTACTTCTGTCCAGCTGGGACAGGAGATGGTGCTTGGTTTATTATCCCACCCAAACGACAGATTTTGCAGTTTGTGCATTGAACAGATATGCACCGGATGTTTGCCAGTCTTGCTCTGGAGCCCAACACACTTCACGGCAGCAGCGAGGGGTGTAGTGGAGGAGGGGGTATGGGGTAGGAGTAGGGGGGACAGATGCTGGCTGCTGCCAGCTGCACCAGGCTCTGTCAATGCTCCGTCAGTATAATTGTGCGCCAACATTCACATCTCCCCCTCCCTCAATGCCACACTGAAAGCTTAACTCCTGACAAATAGTTGGCTTCCCCTGCCCTCCTGTGGTGTTTTGAGGCAATGGCAGGAGACAGAAACTACAGGCGAGGAACGAGCAATAATGGGGGATAAAAAGCAATTATTGCAGTTGAGGGAATGAAGAATGTGCTAACAAGACTCGAGTTCCTTTCTCCAGAAGCAGTGAATGTGAGACCACCTCCCAGTGAAGATGCTCAGTTCATCTGCAGTAAAGTAATAAGTCCTTTAACAAAAGTACTGATTAAAACAAAAATAAAGCAAGTGCTGGCCTCTACCCTTAAACATCCCTCACAAAACTGACTCTGGCACCGCACTGTAATTCCCGCATGTCACCTCACTGAGGCCGATTAGACTATGGCCATAGGTCAAAAATGGTCAATTCCTATTAGCTCACATACAATTATGTAAATATTAATATTACTTCAACAGGCCCTTCGGTCCATCAGATCAAGGCTTGGGTCTCTGATCCACACAAGAATCCTTCCACTCTCTCACCACATCCATTCATTCCTCCCTCATGTACTTACCTTATTTTTCATTCATTCATGGGACATGGGCGTCGCTGGCTGATCAGCATTTATTGCCCATCCCTAATTGCCTGGGGGCAGTTGAGAGTCAGCCACATGGCTGTGATTGTCACATGTAGGCCAGACCGGGTAAGGACAACAGATTTCCTTTCCTAAAGGACATTAGTGAACCAGGTGGGTTTTTACAACAATTGATAGTGGCTTCATTGTCATCGATAGATTTTTAATTCCAGATATTTTTCATTGAATTCAATTTCCACCATTTGCCATGGTGGGATACAAACCTGGGTCTCCAGAAATTAGCTGAGTTTTTGGATTGATAGTCTTAACAATAATACCACTCAGCCATGCCTCTCCCTAACTTCCCCTTCAAGGCATCAATGTTCTTTGCCTCAAGATCCCCACATGGTTGAAAGAAATGCAATTATATAGGGCCTTTCACAACCTCAGGATGTTTTATAGCCAAAAGTATGTTTGAATTATAGTGACTATAGTGAATTATAGGGCAGTCATGGAATTGTGCACAATAAGCTCCTGGCAAACAGCAATGTGAAAATCATCAGATAATTCTATGATTCTATAATCTGTTTTTAAATGATGTTGACTGAGGGATAAATATTGGCCAATCCACTGGGAACAATGCCCCTGATCATCTTCTGAATACTGCCAAGGGATCTTTCTAAAGTTTATTTTTAAGTTTATTTATTTGTGTCACAAGTAGACTTACATTAACATTGCAATGAAGTTACTGTGAAAATCCCCTAGTCGCCACACTCCGGCGCCTGTACGCTGAGGAAGAATTTAGCACGGGCAATGCACCTAACCAGTACGTCTTTCAGACTGTGGAAGGAAACCAGAGCACCCGGAGGAAACCCACGCAGACATGCAGATTCCGCACAGGCAGTGACCCAAGCCAGGAATCGAATCCAGTTCTCTGGCGCTGAGAGGCAGCAGTACTGACCACTCTGTTACCATGCCACCATTCTGCAATCATCGGAGAGAGGATTCCACATTTCCACCTCCCTCCAAAATCTATTTTCAAGGGATATTTACAGCGGGATCTCATCCTGTTGTAAATAAAACAGGAAACGTGCAAGCAATGTGAGTGTTTGCACTTAGCAGTCTTCCACTTATTAGTTTATCTGTAAGTTCCACCCTGGGACTGATGGAAAAATAATGGGGTGGGATTTTCCAGCCCTTCCCATAAGCAAGATCGTCCAGTCCCGCTGATGGCAATCCTTTCCCCAGCGACAGATGACACAATACATGTAAGGAATCAGCAGGACTGGAAGATTCCACCACTGGCCAATGGCTGGCCAGCTCTGCCATTGGAAACTACACCGTTTTTCCCAATGGCAGTGGAGAGGAGGGAGGTCTGGAAAATCACACCTTGGGTATTTTCAAAATATATACTGAGACCAACTTCCCTTCCTTAGCACAGAGGCATAGTACAGGATAGATATCATAGAATCAGACAGCACAAAAAGGACGCATTCAGCCCATTGAGAGCATCCTAGCCCTTTGAAACAGTTACCCAATTCATCTCACTGCCCTTTCAGCCCATACATTTTTCAAATTCACTTTACTTTTGAATTTGCACCCAACACATTCCAGACCATTAAAATCCCTGCATTAAAAATAAAGCTCCTCTTGTCAGCTTTTGAGTTTTCAACAATTCTCCTAAAAATGTACATCTTGATGACAAATCCCCTTGTCAGTTAATTGCAATTTATTCCATAAAAATCTCACGAATTTGATCATTATACATCCAGAATGAGAAACAGTCTTAGAAGGGTGAAGAATCGTGATAACATGCAGATCAAGCGTAATGGTGGGAGATGGGGGAGGCTGTCTAAGGTTCTAGTCAGATCCCATTTGGAGCATTGTGAGCAGTTTTTGGAAAGGATGTGTTGGCTTTGGAGAGGGTCCAAAGAAGGCTCATAAGAATGATCACAGGAATGAAGGGTTTTTCATATGAGCAATTGAGGACTCTGGGTCAATACTCGATGGAGATTACAAGAATGGGGGCTGAGGGGAAGGGAGGGTCTCATTGAAACTTATAGAACGCTGAGAAGCCTAGATAGAGTAGATGGGGAGAGGATATTTCCACTAGTGGGAGAGGCTAGGGACAACCTCAGAGTGATGGAACGCTCCTTTAAAACTGAAATGAGGAGAAATTTCTTCAGCCAGAGGGCGGTGAATCTGTGGATCTTATTGCCACAGAGAGCTGTGGAGGCTAGGTCACTGAATGTCTTTAAGACAGAAATAGATACTTCTTGATCAATAAGGGGATCAAGGGTTATGGGGATGAGAATGGGGATGAGAATCACATCAGTCATGATTGAATGGCAGAGCGGACTCGATGGACCGAATGGTCTAATTCTGCTCCTGTATCTTATGGTCTCAAGGAGTTGGTGGGTGACGGGGGGAGTGAGGCAGAGAGGGGAAACAAGGGTGACATGAAGTCTGACCACGTAGTTCGTCAGTCAGTCAGATTCCTCAAAGTGGGAAGAGAATTTTTTCGGGTGGGTAAAGTTCAAGGTCAATACAAGTGACCAAATAAAGGGGGACCCTCATTATTATGACGCAACTTGGTGGCAACTATGCACAGTTAGAATCATAGAATCCCTACAGTGTAGAAGGAGGCCATTGAGCCCATCGTGCCTGCGCTGGCTCTCTGACAGAACGTATTACCCAGACCTTATCCCTTAACCCCACATATTTACCCACTAAATTTTATTTTTATTTTATTAGTGTCACAGTAGGCTTACAATGAAGCTACCATGAAAATCCCCTAGTTGCCAGACTCTGGCACTTGTTTGGGTACACTGAGGGAGAATTGAGCATGGCCAATGCATCTTGGCTCCTGAATACATTAGCGCATTAACTTAAAATCTATCAGTTCTGAATTAACGTACAGATATTTGGGGGAGAGAGTTTGAATAATTACTGGCACCACCATTGAGCACCATCACGCTACTTTAAAGCTACATAGAATCCAGTGCTGGAGGGTGACATTTGGCCCATCAAATCCGCACCAACTCTGTGATGTGGAGATGTCGGTGTTGGATTGGGGTAAACATAGTAAGGAGTCTCACAACACTAGGTTAAAGTCCAACAGGTTTATTTGGTAGCACAAACCACTAGCTTTCGGAGAGCTGCCCCTTCATCAGGTAAGTGGCCACTTACCTGATGAAGGGGCAGCGCTCCGAAAGCTAATGGCTTGTGCTACCAAATAAACCTGTTGGACTTTAACTTGGTGTTGTGAGAATTCTTACTGTGCCAACTCTCTGTGACAGAGCACCTTACCCAGGCTCTTACCCCTACCCTATACCACTCTGCAGATATCTATGCAAAGCTCCCAAACTTGTACAACTGGTGAAACCAATGAGCAATTTGGCATGGCCAATCCACCTAATCTACACACCTTTGGACTTTGGGAGAAAACTGGAGCACCCAGAGGAAACCCCCACAGACACATGAAGAAGATACAAACTCCACACAGATAGGGAGTGGCCGGAATCAAACCCAGGTTTCTTAGGCGGTGAGGCAGCAGTATTAACCACTGTGCCACCTTGTTTTCTCCTCTTGATAGTGAAACCCATGGAGCACTGAATCCTGCGTGAGCGCCGTCGCCTGCCCACCGCCCACCCCCCTTCCTCCCTCCCTGCTCAATCAGTCTCCCAGTGACAGGAACAAACCCCACCATTTAAGACTGCAAGGGGTGGGCAGAGAATTTCCACCAGGATTTCGATTAGGCTCATTAATGGACACCCATTATCTTCAAACCCAAAGTCATGTAATGATGGCTCAAGGGTTAAATGGAGCCACATGTTTTTGCCGCACCATCGGAAGGCCACTCAGCAAACACTGTTGGTTTGCTTGTGACCTCCTGAGGGTTGTCTCATATATTGGCTGATGTAGGGCAATATCAGAGATCGGGTCTTTCATATTTTAATTTATATGTCCATTTATATTTTGTTTGATTTCACTGTAATACATGCAAGGCTACATAGAACAAGCCCAGACAGCTAGCCCTCACCAGAGGGAAGGAAGGAGTTCATGCAGTCAGTTAGAGGGCTAATATTCTGCTGACAGATAACAATTAACACTTGCTATCAACTTCTGATGTGCAGGGGATCATTCCAAATTGTCACAACAATGGGAGAACAAGCATTAAGACAGCCGGGTTCCATATAGTCCAGGGAAGGCACAGTCTTCTGTAAAACATGATCACCTAGCAGAGGGGGAACAATTAACACATCATTGTAAATCAGTTGGGCAAACACAATGCTTTGACATTATAATTGGGTAAACAGAACTGTCCAAAGAACTGATTACTAAAGTTGTACTGAACAATGCAGTCTGCATAATAAGATTAGAAGAACCATCTTTAATCCAACTTCAGGAATGAATATGCTAATGTAAACCTTTGTGACTCAAAAAAGTATAATAATCTGTACCAATCTACCAGGATGTGGAGATGCCGGCGTTGGACTGGGGTAAACTCCCACCCACCTGATGAAGGAACAGCCAGTTCTGAAAGCAAGTGGTTTTTGCTACAAATAAACCAGTTGGACTTTAACATGGTGTTGGCAATCTACCAGGCTCAGAGAGGACTCACTGGCAACCTGAGACTTCAGGGTGGAGTCCAGTTCTCCTTCACGCATGTGGAATAAAAGCTTTTTTTGAAGTTCGACAGTCTCCAAGGCTTGACTCGTTTTATTTCCCTCCTACACCGGCACTCGTTATATGACTCAATCGAATGCATGGGCATAGCCATTCTTTAATTCAATTGGGTTCATAGATATTACCTCTATTTGTTCCAATGTGAGATACTTGCGTTAATGCAAAGTTTGAGGCAAAAGAAAGAACGTGCTCTGTAGTGTGCCTGAAATCTAAACTGATTATTGCATTTTTAAAGGGAATTGGATAAGTACTTGAAAGGGAAAAAAATTGCAGGATTATGGGGAAAAGACAGGCCAGTGGAACTATTTAATTGTTCTTTTAAGGAACCAGCAGAAGCTCAACGGGCCGAATGGTCTCTTTCTGTGCTGTAACTTCAAATCATTGACAATGATGGGTAGCCACCGACAGTCATGGTGCAATTAAAATGTATCCTGTCTTAAGAAATCTATTCCCAGCTGAATGATATTGACCCATGATAGAGGCTGGAGGTCCTTCCAGCATCTCATTAAAGTCATTATTATTCAGTCATGAGCCTTGACAGCAAGGGCCAGCCAGCAGGCTATTTAGCTCTTATACTACAGCTGAATTGGATCAAGCATTCACCAGATATCCACACACTCTCTCGTGCCGTACTGATTTTCCTCCTCCCTAAACCAATTGCAGCACCCTTTTTTTAAAAAAAGGAGCTTAAATAGTTGCTTTTCCATCTTTGCAATCATTTAGTATTTTGTCTAGAGACCCATACACAGTGGGAGAGCACCAGATACAAGTTTTCATTTCAAGTCACACAATGAACTCACCAAGTAGGAAAACAAAGCTTTAGAATAATAGAATCCTACTGTGCAGAAGGAGGCCATTCAGTCCCTCGAGTCTGTACCGACCACAATCCCACTCAAGTCCTATCCCCTTAACTCCATGCATTTACCCTAGCTAGTCCCCCTGACACTAAGGGGCAATTTAGCATGGCCAATCCACCTAACCCGCACATCACTGGGCTGTGGGACAAAACCGGAGCACCTGGAGGAAACCCACATAGACATGGGGAGAATGTGCACACTCCATACAGACAGTGACCCAAGTTGGGAATTAAACTCACATCCCTGGGGCTGCGGTGAGGCAGCAGTGCTAACCATTGTGTCCCTTCTGGATCTTCCCATTACCAACTCAAGCTAACAGTGGGATTTTGGTAGGCAGGAGTATGTGTTAATGCCTAATAAGGTCTGTGTTTAGATTATGGCCCTATTTTTTAAATGCTTTATGTTTAAATGGTTGCACGATTGCTTTAACAGCCTGTCACATGATTTGATATTGATGGCATTGAGGTGTTTCACAGGCTCATGCTTTAATTTCATTTTCTACTCTGCATAAGCAATAGCTCCTCCAATCAATCTATTGTTAGATTGTAGATACAAAAAGCACATGTAGATTCATTTTCTTTTTAAAACCCACAACCCTTAACATAGTTAGGATAATACAAGAAACAATCCTAATCAGTCCAGTAGATTGTGATCTACTTTAGTACAATCAAGTTTCTTAAAGAAGGATGATGACACAAACTTTTCAACTGTATTTATCTGCATGAACTAAAACAGCTAAATTGAATCACAGATATCAAAATGGATGAAAACAATTGCATGTAGCGCCCAATTGTCAAAGATAAGGCATCCATTCAGTCTACGGATAAACACAGAAACTAGAAGCAGGAATAGGTTATTCGGCCTTTCAAGCTTGCCCTACCATACATTTTATTCATCAAATTCAATATCCCAATTCTCCCCTTCCCCCCATATCCCTTGATCCCTTTTGGCCCAAGAGTTATATCTAATTTCTTCTTGAAATCATACATTTTGGCCTCAACTGCTTTCTATGGCAGTGAATTCCAAAGATTCACCACCGTCTAGGTGAAGAAATTTCTCCTCATCTCAGTTCTAAAAGGTTTACCCCTTATCCACAAACTGTGACCCCCCTAGTTCTGGACCTCCCCACCATCGGGAACATTCTTTCTGAATCTACCCTGCCTCACCCTGTTAGAATTTTACAAGTTTCAATGAGATGCCCTCTCACTCTTCTAAACTTCAATGAATATTATCCTAACCGACTTGGTCTCTCCTCATAGGACAGACCTGCCATCCAGGAACAGCCTGCACCAGTTGCCACCAGTAGAAAGATTTGAATCCAGACTCAATGCAGTATTTTCAATCCCAGCCACATACTATGGAGTGCACCAAAATGACAATAGTGTTCATCACAGTTGCAATCCTCATGGCCTCTCTCACCAAGCACTTGGGCAGTGAGCCACTTCGCCATGAGGATAGCCTCAACCGGGATCTTGGGTTCATGTCACACTATCTGTAGCCCCCACAACTTGCCTGGGCTTGCAAAATCTCACTAACTGTCCTGGCTGGAGACAATACACATCTCTTTAACCTGTGCTTAACCCTTTCTCCACTCACATTGTCCATACCTCTAAGACATGATTATCTGCAAAGACTTGCATTCCAACCATTATTTTGTAAATTGAGTTTGTGTCTTTATATGCCCTGTTCGTGAATAGAACTCCCACTCACCTGATGAAGGAGCAGCACTCTGAAAGCTTGTGGCTTGTGCTACCAAATAACCCTGTTGGACTTTAACCTGTGTTGTGAGTCCCAAATTCAACCACTTTGTGATATCACCAATGTCAAAGCGATTGGGCGGCATGGTGGCACAATGGTTAGCACTTCTGCCTCACAACGCCAGGTTCAATTCCAGCCTTGGGTGGCTGTGTAGAGTTTGCGTGTTCTCCCCATGTCTGCATGGGTTTTCTCCAGGTGCTCCAGTTTCCTCCCACAGTCCAAAGATCTGCAGGTTAGTTGGATTGGTCATGCTAAATTGCCTTTTAGTGTCTCAAGATGTGTAGGTTAGGTAGATTAGCCATGGTAAATGTGTGGGGTTATGTGATAGGGTGTGAGAGGGTGCTTGGATATGTTACTCTGTCAGAGAGTCAGTTCAGACTGTAGGGATTCTATGGATTCGATGCCATGCACCTCTAAACTGTTGTAGACTCTGTGTACTGAATGATCGACAGATCATTTATAAAATGGTCCAAAGATGTGTAGTTAAGTGGGGTGTTTTAGCCTTGGCAAATGTGTGGGATTACAAGGATAGGGCAAGGAAGATTTAGATAGATGCACTGCTGAAGCATCAGTGCAGACTTGATGGGTCAAATGGTCTCCTTTCGCTCTGTAGGGATTTTATGATTCTAAATCAGAAGCTTGATGGCCTTAGACTGGCATTTAAAAAAGAGAGACAAGTAAAAAAGCGGCCTAAAATTCAAAAAGATTTGATTTGTCCCAATTTTAATAACACGATGTACAAAGAGAAAAATGATCTCTACATCAGTGAGCGCTCTATAAAACCAAGCTAGATAAAAAGTTACAGTAACAAGTAACTTGGCACACACCCGAGGTTATTTTACATTCCTGAGAAAACACTTGCAACCTTATTAGAATAAAAGATCCACTATTTCCTTTTAAAATTTGATTTTAAAATATATTTTTACCTCCGACATGAGCTAATAAAACTTTGGACACAAAGCAGTATTATTCAGCAAGTATAAAACACTTGGAAGACATATTAAGCAGAACTGGGGGAAACATCAACATACAATTCATATTATCAAATTGCAGACATAATAATGTCAGATTCGGATCATATACAACACTTGACTGGGTCAGATTTCGATCGTGTACAATCTTAAGTGGCTGTCACATGGAGACAGTGGTTAAACAAAATTGTAGCCCTGTGGAACCTCATTAAAGGAAATAATTGTCATTTCATCTCAATAAGTCAGCATCTAAAATTCAACCCATCAAAATCTCGTTATTTACAGCATTAGCCATCACTGTGTTGAAGTTCACAAAGCACCATAAACCCAAATGGGACTATTTCATTGCTCAAGAAAGGTAGAGGAGGGTGAAATTAAAACACTGCCAAAAAAAAAGAAAAACCCACTAAGAACACAGCTAGCATAGAAAAGAATTAGGCTTACCAAGGCAGTGTCACATTTACAAGTCATTTCACACATTATATCCATCATTTTATATTGAAAAGAATTCAGTTTTACTCCGTGGATAAACATGAAATGATTTTGACGGCATATAGATCAAACTGGAAAAATCTTGTTATCTGTTCATAGAATCCTAACAGTGCAGAAGGAGGCCATTCAGCCCATTGATTTCTGCACCGACAGCAATCCCACCCAGGCCCTATTCTCATAACCCCACACGTTTACCCTGCTAATCTCCTAACGCTAGTGTCAATTTAGCACGGCCAATCACCCTAACATACGCATCTCCAGATTGTGGGAGGAAATCAGAGCACCTGGAGGAAATCCAAGCAGACATGGGGAGAACGTGCAAACTCCATACAGTGACCCAAAGCTGGAATTGAACCTGGGTCCGTGGGGCAGTGAGACAGCAGCACTACTCACCGTGCCTCACAGTGCCAGAGACCACTATTACATGCAACTGAACTCAATGGAAATAATTATACAGTAAGAATTGAGCTTTTCCCCATGCAATGGATGCCTAACTTCAACTGAGCAGGAGGTGGTGGCCCTGGGGCAGGGGGTTGGGGGGGGGCAGTGAGATGGCTGCACTATGTAGGAATTGCTACAAACTTCCTAGAGACTGGCTGGAGAGTAGCTGAGAGTCAGGGAACCAATCCTGTGAATTGAAGATATGCGTTAAGGCATCCAATAATGAGGAGGGCAATTTCACAACTGAAATTTGAATGTCTCTTTTCAAGGGAACAGAATTTATTAGGTTGCATATCTGCCACACTGTGATGATGACATTAACACCCCAAAGGCCCAGATATCTAAGTTTACGTTTATAGGAAACAGATACACAAAAAGCATTGGCCGTCTTGTGCTCAAATATAAATCCACAACTACGCAGTTTTACATCATTTACTGAACATCGTTCTACGGTATCTTGGAAAGGTGAAGGGAATTGATTAAAGAAACCCATGGAAATTTGAGGGGAAAAGAGAACTTTCCTGTCCTGAGAGAGAGGGGGGAATGGGACGGGAGGGGGAAGGGGGGGAAAAGGGGAGTGGGGAGGAAGGGGGGGGAAAAGGGGAGTGGGGAGGAAGGGGGGGGAAGGGGAGTGGGGAGGAAGGAGGGGGAAAGGGGAGTGGGGAGGAAGGGGGAAAGGGGAGTGGGGAGGAAGGGGGGGAAAGGGGGGAAAAGGGAGTGGGGAGGAAGGGGGGGGAAGGGGAGTGGGGAGGAAGGGGGAAAAGGGGAGTGGGGAGGAAGGGGGGAAAGGGGGGAAGGGGAGTGGGGAGGAAGGGGGGAAAAGGGGAGTGGGGAGGAAGGGGGGGAAAAGGGGGAAAAAGGGGAGTGGGGAGGAAGGGGGGGGAAAGGGGAGTGGGGAGGAAGGGGGGGAAAGGGGAGTGGGGAGGAAGGGGGGAAAGGGGAGTGGGGAGGAAGGGGGGAAGGGGAGTGGGGAGGAAGGAGGGGGAAAGGGGAGTGGGGAGGAAGGGGGGGGAAAGGGGGGAGGGGAGGGGGGCAGGGGGCAGTCACTGACATAATTATTCCTCACTCCCAGTATGAAGAATTCACTAATATTTAAACCGTTAACTGCATCCGTTGGAGTTAAGTAGAAACAGGTAGAGAATATTGACTGGATGGTTTCTTGAGCACATGAGTGACAAATACTGACATTGGAGTAGAGTGGAGTCAGGCGATATATACCTGGAATGTTTTAGTCTGTAAATAAATCTATTCCAAGTAAAGACTGGCTCTGGCTTCTTCCTTCATTAACTGGCCATTAACTTCATTAACTTAGTATTCAGATAAGAATATCTAGGTTACTTTCACCAGAACGGGGAAATAAATAGTGAAGAGTTGAATGATCAACAAGATCTATTACATAACTACTAGAATACGTCCTTCTGCATTGCAAATTATAACCTTAAAAGCTAGTCCTGTCTAGACAAATTATGTGAATACTAATTGCATTAACATTCCCTCTTAACCCAAATTGCACCATTTTGACTTTTGCTGCAATTTAAGGTGGTAAGTTATAGTTTATTTTCTTAGTCACAAGCAGGCTTACATTAACACTGCAATGAAGTTACTGCGAAAATCCCCTAAATGCTCCACTGTGGGGGCTGTTTGGGTACATTGAGTGAGAATTTAGCATGGCCAATGCACCTAATCAGCACATCTTTCGGACTGTGGGAGGAAACCGTAGGAAACCCACGCAGACACGGGGAGTGCAAGCTTGGCACAAAATGTGACCCAAACCAGGAATTGAACCCGGGTTAATAGCACTGTGAGGCAACAGTGCTAACCACTGACTCTGTATTCTTAATATCTTGGAAGAAAATCTTACGACATGTTTGCTGAAGCCTTATGCTACAAATGTACAGTTTCCACCACTGCATGTCATTCTCCTCTCATACATCTTTGAGACCAGCAATATTAATATTCACAGGAACCTTTCAATACTGGATGCCAAGTTTTCAAGTATTTGTGCAAACAACGTTGCCTGCACTTCAATTACCGTTTTTCTAATCTTTGACCTCCAGCGTTCCACTGGAAGCCCACCGGTGTGTTAGCCTTCACATTTTGTAAGTTTTACAACACCTCCTCACAGATGACTATTGCATCGTCCTTCTCTTATGTAAAACAAAATCTTTGCTGTTACTTGTAGCATCAAAGTACAAGTACTTGGAAACCGGAATGGTAACAAAAAAGCCTATAGCACAAAACATCTACAACAGAAATTGGATCTGGAAGAAAAATAGCTGCAAATAAAATTATGATTTCCCAATAAATCTTAAGACAGGAACTTTTCTGCATTTCCAAGGTTGTATTAAGAGTTGTTCCTCCCTCCTGTACGAGTAAGTGTATTTCATAGAAAACTGTGGGTGTTTATTTCAATACCCTTTTAAATTCTTTAGTGGAGCCACATCAATTGTCCCCTCTGCAATCCAGGATTTGCGCATCCCTGTGGAGTTCATTTCGGCACCTGCACATGAAGTGCATGTTCTGGAGAACATACAGCCCAGTCTGAAGATGCTTAACTCGCTAATTAGAAGGTTCTACGCAATCACTGGTGATGTGGCGGAACGTCATGCTTAAAACTGTGTTTCTTCTTGTTCCAGCGAATGGGGAGGAATGTGACAAGAGACTGGGAGAGACCCGAGTTTCTGGAGAACCGGATAACGCAAAGGCTTGGGTCGGTGAAAGGATCGCCGATTCTGCACACGCTTGGCTGCCGCAGAGTGCATCTTGCTGTCCTTAATGATCAGCGGCTTCTGCTCTTGCACCCCAGGGTCTTTTGGACTGTTGTCCTCCAGCTCTTCGTTCAAGATCTCAGGGCATTGCACTTTCACATCAAGGGCCTCGCTGTCGAGCTGAGTCGGGTGCTCTTCCTCATTAAGCTTTGCTTCACTGGGGCCGTTGTCAACAGTGGCGTTCAAAGTAATTTCAGCCGTGCTCTCTTCCTGCGCCGCCACTTGTTCCGAAATGGTGGACACTTGGGATTCTACGTTTTCCAGTGAAGAGTAGCTCTGCACCCAGGTCTTCTGGAGATAAGATGGGAAGATCCTTGATGGCCTCTCAGAACTGAGATCATCCTGACTTCCCTGCTCATCCTTCCTGGCAAGTTGCTTTGCGTCCAAGGTGGAAGGGCTGGGCAACGGAGGAGGACTTGGGATCGATTTAGAGTTACCTGCGGAACAAAAATGAAACGAATCAGTCTGCAAACACAAGACACGGCGTGTAGCTGTTCGAAATCTAAGCATCACATCATTCTGTTCACAAAATCATCACCTCAGTCCCAAAATACCTCATCAGGAAGTAGCTTCACAAGAGAAGAAAATGGTCACATTTGAGAGGCTTCTTACTGTACAGCTCCTCCTGACGAATACACAATTTCTAAAAAGGCAATGCTGTGTTGTTTTATTGAATCTGCAACTAACAGTTATTAATGTCTGGTGAGATTCCATTTTTCTTGGCTCACTAAAGGTTTGCATTTACATGCCATCAGTTTATAGTCTGAGGCAAGGATTTTCAAATAGAATCCTTCAGTCACAAAAGCTTGTGGAGTACACTCTGTGCATTGTGAGATGACAGCATTGGTAATCTGGGGTGGCACAGTGGTTAGCACTGCTGCCTCACAGTGCCGGGGACCCAGGTTCAATTCCCGTCTCGGGTGACTGTCTGTGTGGAGTTTGCACATTCTCCCCATGTCTGTGTGGGTTTCCTCTAGGTGCTTTGGTTTCCTCCCACACTCCAAAGATGTGTGGATTAGCCATGTTAAATTGCCCCTTAGTGTCAGGGTGATTAGCAGGTTAAACACATGGGGTTACGCTAGGGTGTGGGTGGGATTGTTGTCAGTGCAGGCTCAATGGGCCAAATGGCCTCTTTCTGCATTGTATGGATTCTATGTAAATAGAAATTTAACTCACACTTTGCAAAAAATATTTTTTTTAAAAATTGCATTAAGATAATACAGGAAGGGGCTGTGAAGTATTTGGAGTAATATTCTAACATGCCACAGAGAGTCATAGAATCCCTTCAGTGCAGAACAAGGCCATTCAGCCCATCGAGTCTGCACCGACCCTCCAACAGAGCATCCCTTTAAAACATGTTTTAAAACATACATGAATGTCAGTTTAGTTTATTATCCAAAACCTTTGACTGCACCAGTGTTCTGTGACTTTTGAACTGGAGGCTGCTATTATTCTCAGCAACGTGCAAGACTACCCAGGGATAAATAGTAAGAAAGACACAGGAAATAAGAGAGGAAAATTGCCCTGTTAAACAGTAAGAACCAAGTGAGAGTGAAAACCCTGGAGAGAAAACAAAATTGGTTCGGAAGAATTTCAGACAATAAAAAACCAGAGTTAACAGGCATTTCAATCTGCAAAGTTCAGCAAACAGCACAGAGATGCAAATCCCACCAGCCCAGCAATGTGGAAGGACCTCACAGTCATTTGTAAACAGCTTAAGTTTCTGCGTGTTAATAGCCTGTACCCCAAGCCAAAATTCAAAGGGACAAGAAATCCTCTTTGTTCAATGGATCCCTGTGATGTGCTGGTTCCCCTTCTGAGTTCCAATATTTAAACCTGGTGTCTGCGTGTAAATAAGTTTAGGAATATCAGTATTAGTTAAAGGATGACTGGACTCAACTTCAAGTAGCCAGTAGCATTACACATTTCATTATCAGACACTGTATGCACCAGATACAGAGTACAACTTGCTCTATCATAATTCACTACCACCCCAATCACTCTGGTATCAATTACATCATTGCAACACTTCCATTCCCCAAGGCCACCTCTCTTGGTTATTTAATAGAAATCAGCAATCAGTGTCAAAATATCTGAGCTTTTGACCCAAATCTGGATGCACCAAAGGTTTTTTTTTAATTCATTCATGGGTCACAGGCATCAATAGAGTAATGGTCACATGGCCTGTGTGACCAATCGGGACTCAGTGTGGAATCACCCTATGGTGAGAGAGGCTCCTAGTCAGAGATATTTTGGAAGCCAGCCACAGCCAGGGGGCTACTGTACAAACCCTACTCATAAATGCCTTTTGTGTTTATTATTCAAGTTTGTGAAGGTCTGTCTTTACACCATAGCAACCAGCATCCAAGCAAATCTGCTGGCCAGCATTTATTGCCCATCCCCAATTGCCCTTGAACTGAGTGGCATGCTAGGCCATTTCAGAGGGCAGTTGGGAGTCAGCCACATTGCTGTGGCTCTGGAGTCACATGTAGGCCAAACCAGGTAAGTACAGAAAATTTCCTTCCTTCAAGGGCCCGAGGTGAACCAGATGGGTTTTTCTACAGTCAACAATGAATCACAGAATCATAGAATCCCTATAGTACAGGAAGAGGCCATTCGGCCTGTTCTGTCTCTACTGACCACATCCCACCCAGGCTAACCACGATGCCACCCATATCACTATGTTACCATGCTGCCCATCCCTGGAGCCAAAGATTCTAGTAAATCTTTCTGCCTCTTTTCTAAGGCCATCCTTCCTAGCGTGTAGTATCCAAAATTAGACAACTCACTAGTTATCTAATATATTATGGGGGTTTACCATATCTTTGTACTCTAAGCCTCTATTGATAATAGAAAGTGGAAACGATTGATAATGTGCAAGATCCCGGTATGCCTTTTTAACTACTTTCCCAACCTGCTTTGCCACATTCAAAGATTTTTTTCACATAGTCTTTCCCGTCTTTCTGCTCCTGCTTTATTTACACTGAATCCGGTTTCTTCAATGTACATTTGGAAAGCTGTACACAATTTATTTACAATTACATAAGAACATAAGAAGTAGGTGCAGGAGTAGGCCATCTAGCCCTTCGAGCCTGCCCCGCCATTCAGTAAGATCATGGCTGATCTGAAGTGGCTCAGTTCCACTTTCCCACTTTCTCCCCATAACCCTTAATTCCCCTGCCTACCAAAAACCTATCTACCCGCGTCTTAAATATATTTAGCGAGGTAGCCTCCACCACTTCAACGGGCAGAGAATGCCAGAGATTCACCACCCTTTGAGTGAAGAAGTTCTTCCTCAACTCCATTCTAAACTGCTCCCCCCTTATCTTGAGGCTGTGCCCCCTAGTCCTGTTGTCCTTTCTGAGCGGGAAGAATCTCTCCACCTCTTTAATATTTTGGCGACCATTATCAGTACATTGTAAATGCATGGGGCTTTTTGTGGACACAAGGTGGGCCTGCATCAATGCGGAAGTATTTCAACTTTAACAAGTGAGCTAAAGTCCTCAGGTCGTATGAGGAATGGTTGAGGATTCTGGGTCTGTACTCATTGGAGTTTAGAAGGATGAGGGGGATCTTATTGAAACTTACAGGATACCGCGAGGCCTAGATAAAATGGATGTGGAGAGGATGTTTCCACAAGTAGGAAAAACTAGAACCAGAGGGCACAACCTAAGAGTAAAGGGATGATCCTTTAAAACAGAGACGAGGAGGAATTTCTTCAGCCAGAATAGATAATATATAGAACTCTTTGCCACAAAAGGCTGTGGAGGCCTGGTCATTGAGTGTCTTTAAGACAGAGATAGATAGGTTCTTGATTAATAAGGGGATCGGGGGTTATGGGGAAAAGGCAGGAAAATGGGAATGAGAAAAATATTAGCCATGATTGGATGGTGGAGCAGACTCAATGGGCCGGGTGGCCTAATTCTGTTCCTATGTCTTATGGTCTTATAGATGCAAAATCCTCTCTCGGAGGTTGTTCACACCAGCTGGAGTTACCAAATCTAATTTTGAGACTCTGTTGCAATATAAACAGAGGAAAAAGAAGCATTTACTACTGAATAGACAATGTACATTACCAGTGATTGTTTCATCCGGTTCATCACTTGCAGGAGTAATTAGGAAACTAATTCCCCCATCTGATGGGTCATAGTGGTCCTCAACCTCAGAATCTGGAATAGGAAGGAAACAGTTCTTAACTACAGCAGCAGATGGATATAATGCAGACAATATTATGGTTACTCTTTCACTGATGCCATTGATTGAATCCAGACTTGCCAGATATATTCCAACTTTTTAATAAGGTTCTCACGCATCCTGGACATTCTCTCTTCCATCAGGAAAAAGATACAAAAGTCTGAGATCACGTACCAACTGACTCAAGTCCAGCATCTTCCCTGCTGCTGTCAGACTTTTGAGTGGACTTATCTTGCATTAAGTTGATCTTTCTCATCCTAGCCATGACTACAGCACTACATTCTGCACTCTCTCGTTTCCTTCTCTGTAAACAGTATGCTTTGTCTGTATAGCACGCAAGAAACAATACTTTTCACTGTATGCCAATACATGTGACAATAATAAATCAAAATCAGTGATCCTTGTGCTATTTATGTTCATCTTCTGCAATCACTGCGAACAATCACAAAGGGGCTTAGGGCATTCCATGAAATGAATGGGAAAAGATACCTTTGGAAGAGACAAGGTCTCACCCTTAAGTTACACTGCAGGATGTCCTGGCAAGTTTGTTTGAAGTTCAGGACTGGAGGACACAGCCTCAAGATAAAGCTGGGGGGGGGGGGGGTGCAGTTTAGATCAGAGTTGAGGAGAAACTTCTTCACTCAAAGGGTGGTGAATCTCTGGAATTCTCTGCCTGTTGAAGTGGCAGAGGCTACCTCGCTAAATATATTTAAGTCTCCGGTAGATAGGTTTCTGATAGATAAGGGAATTAAGGGTTATGGGGAGAAAGCGGGAAAGTGGAACTGATCCATTTCAGATCAGCCATGATCTTATTGAATGGCGGGGCAGGCTCGAAGGGCTAGATGGCCTACTCCTGCTCCTATTTCTTATGTTCTTATGTTCTTATTAAATTGAACAGTAGCGTTTGAATTACAAATGTAGTAGATTTTAAATCATGAACAGCTTTGATGTCTTATTCATGACGATTGATCTTAGCTAGGACAGCAATAGGGATGTTGCAATGAGCATCCACACACTAAAAAGTGGGAAGTCCAACAAGTGAGAGAAAGATCAGGCTTTTTTCTTTTGATTGCTTCCAGCAATTCCCATGTCTACTGAAGTCAAAACCATTATTTCCAAGGTCAAATGAATTCTCATTGGGCCAAATTGTAACTCCGTACAAGTGAGTGGATTTTGAATAGGTTAACAACAGGTTCACTGATGCTCAGCAGCAACAGTTACTATTCTCAAGGTGTACTTCAGCAATTCACCAAAGATCCTCAGACAGCACCTTCCAAGCCCATGACCACTTCTACCTAGAAGACAAGGACAACACATACATGGGAACACCACCACCTGCAAGTTCCTCTCCAAGTCACTCATCATCCTGAATTGGAAATATATCGCCATTCATTCATAGTCGCTGGGTCAAAAATCCTGGAATTCCCTCCCTAATGGCAGTGTGGGTCAACCACAGCATGTGGACTGCAGCAATTCAAGAAGGCAGCTCACCACCACCTTCTCAAGGGAAACTAAGGATGGGTAATAAATGCTGGCCTGTCAGCAACGACCATTCCCACGAATGAATAAAAAAACTCCAATATCCAAGCTCACTCATGAGTGGTGACTTGGTCAATGTTCTGGAAGATGACCAGCAACCCAAGGAGTTGGGAGACTGCAAAAACCTACAAAGGGTCGTGAACAAAGCCCAGTCCATCACGCACACCAACCTCCCCTCCACTGACTCTGTCTACACTTCCCATGACCTCAGAAAGGTAGCCAGAATAATAATTAAGGACTCTACGCACCCAGGACATATTCTCTTTCACACTCGGTCTTTCTGGATTTTCAGAAGGCGTTTGACAAGGTACCTCACAAGAGGTTATTGCAGAAGGTCAGGGGACATGGAGTTGGGAGTAGGGTGTTAGCGTGGATAGAGGATTGGTTGTCAAATAGGAGGCAGAGAGTGGGGGTCAATGGGTGCTATTCGGATTGGCGGTTGGTGACGAGTGGGGTGCCCCAGGGGTCGGTGCTGGGGCCTCAGCTATTTACCATTTATATAGATGATCTGGAGGAGGGAACCGAGTGTAGGGTGTCGAAATTTGCTGATGACACCAAGATTGGGGGAAAGGCAAATTGTGCGGAGGGTGTGGAGAGTCTGCAGAAGGATCTAGATAGGCTGGGCGAATGGGCCAGGAAATGGCAAATGGAATTTAATGTTGGCAAGTGTGAGGTGGTCCACTTTGGTAGGAAGAATGGTAGGAAGGACTATTACTTATGGGGCGAAAAACTGCAGCAGGCGACGGTACAGAGGGACCTCAGGGTCCTTGTGCATGAGTCGCAAAAACCCAGCTTGCAGGTGCAGCAGGTGGTCAGGAAGACGAATGGGATGCTGGCCTTCATAACGAGGGGGATTGAATATAAAAGTAGGGAGGTCTTGCTGCAGCTGTATAGGGCATTGGTGAGGCCGCAGCTGGAGTACTGTGTGCAGTTTTGGGCGCCACACCTGCGCAAGGATATTTTGGCCTTGGAGGGAGTGCAGAGGAGGTTTACTAGGCTGATACCGGAGTTGAGGGGGTTGAGCTATGAGGAGAGGCTGAATAAACTAGGCTTGTACTCGTTAGAGTTTAGAAGAATGAGGGGAGATCTCATTGAGACATATAAGATGATGAATGAGATGGATAGGATAGAGGTGGAGAGACTCTTCCCACTCAAAAAAGACAGTAGGACTAGGGGGCACAGCCTCAAGATAAAGGGGAGGCGGTTTAGAACGGAGTTGAGGAGGAACTTCTTCACTCAAAGGGTGGTGAATCTCTGGAATTCTCTGCCCGTTGAAGTGGTGGAGGCTGCCTCGCTAAATATTTTTAAGAAGCGGGTTGATGGGTTCTTGATAAGAGAGGGGATTAAGGGTTATGGGGAGAGGGCGGGAAAGTGGAACTGAGCCACAACAGATCAGCCATGATCTTATTGAATGGCGGGGCAGGCTCGAAGGGCTAGATGGCCTACTCCTGCTCCTATTTCTTATGTTCTTATGTTCTTATGTTCTTCCATCAGGAAAAAGGTACAAAAGTCTGAGGTTATGTACCAACTGACTGAAGAACAGCTTCTTCCCTGCTGCTACCAGATTTTTGAATCAACCTACCTCGCACTAAGTTGATCTTTCACTACAGCCTAGCTATGACTGTAATACAGCATTGTGCACTCTTTTCTTCTCTGTGAATGGTATACTTTGGCTGCATAACATGCAAGAAACAATACTTTTCACTGTATACTAATACATGTGACAATAATAAATCAAACCAAAATTTGGCATGTCCGCTACAATTCTCACCAACCTTCATAGATGCACCTCGGAAAGCATCCTTTCTGATTTATCACAGCTTGGTATGATACTTAATGGTAGGTCCATTCAAAAGTTTGATGGTAGCAGGGAAGAAGCTGCTGTTGAGTTGGTTGATATGTGACCTCAGACCTAGGTTGCAAGAAACTACAAAAGGCTGTGAACGTAATCCAGTCCATTACTCAAACCAGCCTCCCGTTCACTGACACTGTCGACACTTTCCGCTGCCTTGGAGAAACAACCAGCATAATCAAGGATGACACACACCCCAGACATACTCTCTTCCACTTTCTGCTGTCAGGAAAAAGATACAAAAGTCTGAGGTCACATATCAACCGACTCAAGAACAGCTTCTTCCCTGCTACCATCAGACTTTTGAATGGACCTACCATTAAGTTGATCTTTCTCTACACCCTAGCTATGACTGTAACATTACATTCTGCACCCTCTCCTTTCCTGCTCCCCTATGTACTCTATGAACAATGTGCTTTGTCTGTATAGCATGCAAGAAACAATACATTTCACTGCATACCAATGCATACAACAATAATAATCAAATCAAAAATTATCAGAAAGGCTGGGAAGGAGGGCAATGAAAAGATAGAATTAGAATTAAATGAAGAAATACCTTTATCCGTGAGTGGAGCATGAGTGTGTGTCGGGGGCCTTTTGTTTGGCACTGCATCACTGCATTTCTGTAACAAAATCAGCAAAACTATTACAGCAACAACAAGGTATATTTATATGGTACCTTGAGTGGAGTGAAACATCCCAAGGCACTTCACAGGGGCATGATACAACAAAGTATGGCACCAAGGCACATATTCAAGAAATGACCAAAAACTTGATGAAAAAGTAGTTTCCAAAGTGTGTTATAGAGGGATAGATTGAGGTTGAGAGACAGGGAGGTGTGGAGAGGGAATTGCCGAGCTGGAGGCTCAGACTGCTGAAGACACGGCCCTCAGTGGTGTAGTAGTTGTGATTGAGACTGCTCAAGAACGAGAGTGCAAATATCTTGGAAGGTTACCACCCTTCCCACCCAGCTGGATAGTGGTGGAGAGGCATTGGAGAAGATTGGTGTAGTCAGCTGCATCAAAGGCTACAGACAGGCTGAGAAGGATGAAGAGGAATAGTTTACCATTGTCACCATCAAATATGTTGTAGTTTGTAACTTTGGTAAGGGTCATTTGGGTTCTGTGGCAGGAATGGGAAGACTCTGACCTCTTTTTCAAAGGCCTTGACATTGAACACACAGAGGGTCATGGGGCAGATGTTCTGGAGGAATATGGATGTAGTTAAAAATGCAAAAAGTAGTAACATGTCATATGGGGAGGCAGTGGTGTGCTTAGTGGTATTGTCACTGGACAAGTAATCCAGCGATCAGGGATAATTCTCTGGGGACCCAGATTCAAATCTTACCAAGGCGGATAGTGAAATTTGAATTCAACAAAAAACCTGGAATTAAAAGTCCAGTGATGACCATGAAACAATTGTCAGTTGTCATAAAAATCCAAAATAATGTCCTTTAGGGAAGAAAATCTGCAATCCTTACCCTACATTGTAACCTTATCCAGACTGTGAATCTGTGTCTCCAGACCCACAGCAGACTCTTAACTGTGCTCTGAAATGGTCTAGCAAGCCATTCAGTTCAAGGGCAACTAAGGATGGGCAACAATAGCCAGCGATGCCCACATCCATGAAAGAATTTAAAAAATACTCATCGCCTCTTAAAGTGCCAGCTTTCATTACGTGAGAGAGAAGGATATTTAACATCTTGTTCCAATCAGATTCACAGTACAGCTGATGGACTGGATTAACACATGTTAAATTTAGCATTGGTCTCTCAGGGCCCAGGATGCCTGGCAGCAAAAGGGAATCAAGTGCTATTGGCTCAAGTAAGTGAGACCCTTTAAGGAGGCAATGGCCCAGTGCTTTTGTCACAAGACTATTAATCCAGAAACTCCTGGGTTCAAATCCTGCCATAGCAGATGGTGGAATTTGAATTCAATTTAAAAAAATCCAGAATTAAGAATCTAATGATGACCATGAAAACATTGTCGATTGTTGGAAAAACCCATCTGGTTCACTACTGTCCTTGAAGAAGTAAATCTGCTGCCCTTACCTGGTCTGGCTTACATGTGACTCCAGAGCCACAGCAATGTGGTTGACTCTCAACAACCCTTGGGCAACTAGGGGTGTGCTGGCCAGCCAGCGACGCCCATGTCCCACAAATAAAAAAAACCTTTTCAAGCACTTCTTCTGGAACAGGAGTGTTCCCTATGGATCCTCAAGGTGTTTAGTTTATTTATTATTGTTACAAGTAGGCTTACATTACCACTGCAATGAAGTTACTGTAAAAATCCCCTAGTTACCACATTCTGGCGCTGTTCGGGTACACCGAGGGAGAATCTAGCATGGCCAATGCACCTAACCAGTACGTCTTTCAGACTGTGGGAGCAAACTGGAGTCCTGGAGGAATCCCACACAGATACCAGGAGAACATGCAACTCCACATAGACAGTGACTCAGGCTGGCAATCGAACCCGGCTCCCTGGCATTGTGAGGCAACAATGCTGACAACTGTGCCACTGCGCCAGGCTGAAGGCACCCTTCAGCCTGCTCTCTGATAATCGGCTTCCCTCTGAACCTGCCATAAATACAGACCTTCCCTTCCCCAAAACAGCCTCTATTCAAAGCACAAATCACTAGCCTTGCATCCTCGTTGACTATGCCCCACCTACAACCACTCACCATCAAACCTAAGTCCTGATCTCTGAGCATCCCCCACCCTTCTGATTGCTAGGCAACATCCCAAAGATTGCTAGCCATGGCCGCCCCGTGCTGTTTGTTTTTTTTATGGATCACTGGCTGATGTGCCTGCAATCAGCTGAAAATAGGGGAGAAAAAGCATTATAGTGAGGTCCTGCCATTAAAACTAACAACACCTCCACAGCCTCAATGCATTCCACCTTCTCCTATAGATCCACTTCCCTATATACCTTCCTTGGTATCAGGAATGTAATTGGATGGGGCGCTAGGTCAAGTGGTCAGTCAGACACAATACCAGGTGAGAGGGAATCACTGTGTTGACAAATATTGAGGGATCCAATATGCAATCCATAGAACGAACATCTTACAGTGCAGTAGTACGTCATGTAGCCCATTCTGCCCATGCTAGCTCTCAGAAAGAGCTTATCAATTAATCCCTTTCCCTTACTCTTGCCCAGAGCCCTGCAATTTTATTTCATAGAACATAGAATTGCAGAAGAAAGCCATTCGGCCCATCAAGTCTGCACCAACCGCAATCCCACCCAGGCCCTATGCCCATAATCCCATTTACCCTAGCTAGTCCCCCTGACACAAAGGGGTAATTAAGCATGGCCAATCCACCTAACCCACACATTTTTGGACTGTGGGAGGATACTGGAGCACATGGAGGAAACTCATACAGACACAGGGAGAAAGTGCAAACTCCACACAGACAGTGACCCAAACTGGGAATCGAACCCGGATCGCTGGCGCTGTGAGGCAACAGTGCTAACCAGTGTTCCACCGTGCCACCCATTTCCTGTCATCCTTCTAAAAAATACTTCAGCATCTGCTTCCACCCTCCATTCAGGCTGCACTTTCCAGATCACAGCAACCTTACAAACAGTCCCTCCCAGCCTCCATATCTCAGGGATGGTGGTTAAGTTTTGAAGGATAATTTGCAAAGAGTGAACCAGCCAGGTAAAATCCAAGCTTTATTCTCAATTTAAACAATAAACAAAGTTACCGTTACCTCAGCTCACCTTTTTAGCTGCTTTTTCTTTCTTTGTGTTCCTGAATGTGGCATTATGATTGGCTCCAAGCTTGGCAGATTTTAAATGCTCCAGTCTCTTTTTCATGGTGCGTTGGAAAATCTCTTTATCTTGTTTCTCGTTCTCACTGCGCACCAGCTTATGGCGGCTGTAGTTGATCTTGTACTTTCAAAAGAAACCATTGGGTCAGTGAATAAAGTGAGGGGACTACAGTTAAAGTTAATTTCCTAGTCACAAGTAAGGCTTACATTAACACTGCAATGAAGCTACTGTGAAGTTCCCCCAGTCGCCATACTCCGGTGCCTGTTCGGGTCAATGCACCTAACCAGCATGTCATTCACACTGCGCGAGGAAACCGGAGCCACCCAGAGGAAACCCATGCAGACACGGGGAGAATGTGTAAGCTTCACACAGACAGAGAACCAAGCCGGGAATCGGACTCAGGCCCCTGGCACTATGAGGCAGCAGTGCTAACCACTGTGCCACCATGCTGCCCGGATATGCCATAGAACCATAGAACCCCTACAATGCAGAAGTAGGCCATTCGGCCCATCGAGTCTGCACTGACCACAATCTCACCCAGGCCCTATCCCAGTAACCCTATGCATTTACTCTAGCTACTTCTCCTGACATTAAGGGGCAATTTAAGATGGCCAATCCACCTAACCCACACATCTTTGGACTGTGGGAGGAAACCCCACACAGACACGGGGAGATTGCACAGACAGAGACCCCAGCTGGGAATTGAACTCGGGATTTGGACCCAGCTGAGGGGCAGCTAACCATTGTGCCATCATGCTGCCCCATCTAATTCAGACACCCAGACTAATGCTCTGCAGACATGAGTTTAACTTCCACCACCGTAGCTGGGGGAAATGTAAATTCAAACAATTAATTAATAACGAATAAAATACTCATCTCATCAATAGCAATCACAGAAAATCGGATTATCATGAAAATCCATCTGTTTCACTAATGCTCTTTAGGGGAATAAATCGGCAACTCTTACCCAGTCTGACCGATGGTGACTCACAGTAAAGTCTTTGATCGTTGACTTAATAAAACCGACTTCAACCTAGGCACTAGAAATGACAAAGGGGCATAACCCGCTCAGTCAACCCTGCAAAGTCCTCCTCACTAACATCGAGGGAGTGGGACAGCTGTCACACAGACTAGTCAAGCAACAGCCTAACACAGTTAGGAAGGCAAATATGATGTTTCCATTCATTTCAAGAGGACTAGAATACAAAAGCTGCGCTGAGGCATTATAAGGCTCTGGTCAGACCACATTTGCAGTATTGTAAGCAATTTTGGACCCCGTATCTAAGGAAGGATGTGGTGGCTTTGGAGAGGGTCCAGAGGACATTCACAAGAATGAGGATAACCCTTTGGAATCAAGATAAGGAGTAATTTCTTCAGCTAGAGGGTGGTGAATCTGTGGAATTCATTGCCGCAGAAGGCAGTGGAGGCCTGTCACTGAGTGTATTTAAGGCAGAGATAAATAGGTTCTTGGTTGTTGAAGGGATCAAAGGTTACGGGGAAAATGCAGGAGAACGGGGCTGAGAAACTTACCAGTCATGATTGAATGGTGGAGCAGACTCAATGGGCTGAATGGCCTAATTCTACTCCTATATCTTCTCGTCTGATGGTCCATAGGTCATTGAATACACACCCAATGCCAAAACTCCTTCATTATCAATCCTATGCATGTCCTGTCTCACCAGGATTGGTGGGCAGCACAGTGGTATCCAATCAGGGGGAAGTGCCCTGGAAATTTTCATCATTGACTCTGGACCCCATGAGGTTGTCCAACACAACGTAAAACATGGAAAAAGTAGCCTCCAGCTGAATACCACCCACCCTCAGCTGGGGAACCAATACTTCTCCACGCTGAACATCAATAGGATGAAACACTGAGTATTCTGAAATTGGATCCTTCTGTCTTGGACCCTGGGCATAGGATTTGGTTCTTAGACAGACTGCTGGCATTGTCTGGTCCTCTTAACACTTTTTTATTAGAAGATGGAACAGATTTCAGAGTAGGTACATTATTCTTAGGCATGATTCCAACCACTTGAGAGTCTAACACGATTGACTAATATCAGTGGGACAGTATTATCGATGGCACATATTTGTATCTCTTACATTAATTCTTCATACTGCAGCAAGGGCACTTTGCATGAGGAACTTCAATCTGCATCACCAAGAGAACTTTGGATGCACCACCACTGACCAAACATCTCAAGTTATGAAGGACACATTTGCCAGACTGTGTCTGCAGCAGTTTGGTGAGAAACTAACAAGAGGTAAAACACCTATTAGACCTCATCCTCACTAATCTACCTGTCCATGACGGTACTGGAAAAAGTGACCACCATATGGTCCCTGTGGAGACAAAGCCCTGTTTTCACATTCAGGACACATGATTTGATGGCACTACTAGTGTATTAAATGGGAGAGATTCAAAAATGACCTAGTATTTCAAATCTGGGCATCCACACGGCATTGGAAGTTATCAGCAGTAGCTAAAGTCTATTCACCCACAATCTGTAACCTCATGGCCCAATAGATCCCATAATCTGCTCTTGTCATCAAGCCTGGGGATCAACCCTGGTTCAATGAGCAATGTGGGAGACCATACCAGAAATTAGATCCCTTAACCAGTAGGTCAGAGCAAAGACCTGCAGTCCTGCCATATTCAATCAAGAATGGGCAATTAAGCAAAGAACTGGAGGAGGAGTCCCCACAAACATCCTCATTCTGAATAATGGAGAACCCATCATGTCAGTGCAAAATACACAACTGAAATATTTGCAATCATCTTCAGCCGAGGTAGATGGTTTACTTTGGCCTTTAGCTGAGGTCCACAGCATCTCAGATTCCATTCTTCAGCCAATTCGATTCACTCCACATGACATCAAAAAACAGCTTAAGGCATTGGATATTGCAGAAGCTATGGGCGCTGACAACATCCCAGTTGTTGGTTATTGGATCGCTTCGCTCTTTTTATTGCATGTTGCTTCTACCTTTTGACCATATATGTGGCCCTGTATTGTAGCTTCACCGGGTTGGCATCTAATTTCCGGTATCCCTGGTGCTACTCCTGGTATGGTCTCCCACATTGCTCATTGAGCCAGTGTTGATCCCCAGGCTTGATGACAAGAGCAGATTATGGAGCTGTTGAGCCATGAGGTTACAGAAGACTTGTCTTCCAGAACAAGCTTAGTCAAGCTGGTTCAGTACACCTACAGAACTGGTATTAATCTGACAGTGTGGGCAGTTGGCCTATCCCAAAATGGAGAACAAATCCAATCTGTTCCATTACCACTCCATTACCATAATCTTAATTATTTGCAAAGTGATTAAAAGCACCATCAACAATGGGACACATACACAGCAACAGCCTACCTACCAACTCTCAGTTTTGTTCCACCAAGGCCACTTAGCTCCTGATCTCATTACATCCTTGGTCAAGCAGGGGCAAAAGAACTGAACTCAAGAGGTGAAGTTTGAGTGAGTGCCCTTGACATTGAGGCACCCTTTGACTGAGTGTGGCATCAAAGACACTTAGCAAAATTCAATGGGAGGGAGAAGTCTCCACTGGTTGGAGTCATAGTCAGCACAAAGGAAGATAGTTGTGGGTGTTGGAGGTCAGTCATTTCAGGGCAGTGTCCTACGCTCAACTATCTTCAGCTGCTTCACCAATATCTCCTCTCCAACATATAGTCAGAAGTGGGGATGTTCAGTAATGTTTGCATTGTGTTCAGTACAATTCATAATGCGTCAGGTACTGAAGTATCTTGTGAGAACCAAACCAACTGTCAGGTGATTGGACCTTAGGTCTAGGTTTTAAACTGAACTGGGAAAAAAATGCACAACTTAGAATTCTGAAGGCCTGCAAAATTCAGAGAGAGAAAGATACACGAATAAGTTTCCTTACCCGGTGCCTGGGTTTGTACAGATGTTGCTGCAACATGTGGTGAGTGGCTATTTCCTCTCGATCCTTTGGGCTCTTTGCTCTATTCTCCATCGCTTGCATGTCCAGACACACCTCACTGGTATTTTCACATCTGGGAAAACAAATATATTTTGTCACAATGTGTCAGCCTGGACCCCGTTGGCAGCAAACGTACCTTTGAGTCAAAACATTGAGAGTTCAAGTCCCGTTCCGGTATCCTGGATGTACAATCCAGGCAAGACATTAAACAAAGGGCCTGGCCTATTCTCACAGATGAAAATAAAAGATTCCATGGTACCTATTTCAAAGAATAAAAGGAGTTCTCCCAACGTGCCAGCCAATATTTACCCCTTAACCAAAGACACAGAAATGGATTAACTAAGTCTTTATCACAATGCTGTGTGTACAAGCTTAATATCAAAACTGACGGCAGTGTTTCCAATAGTACACTGCAAAAGTGCTTAATTGACTCTAAAAGAGTTTGGGATGACCCAAGGTCATTAATAATGTAAAACTTCCTTGAAAGGACTTGAAACTTGGTTTCAGGTTTTTCCACTTAGATCATCATTGAATCTCTACAAGGCAGAAGGAGGCCATTCAGCCCATCAAGCTGCACTGACAACAGGGCCCTATCCCTATAACCCCACATATTTATCCTACTGGCCCCCCTGACATTAAGGAGCATTTTAGCACAGACAATCAACCCAACCCACACATCTTTGGAATGTGGGAGGAAACAGGAGAAAATCCACGCAGACACAAGGAGAAGGTGCAAACTCCAGACAGTGACCCAAGCCGGGAATTGAACCCAGGTCCCTGGTACTGTGAGGCAGCAGTGCTAACCACTGTGCCACCATGCCGCCTATGTTTCAATCTAGGTTGCGTTTCAAGTGGTGTAGCAAAATCGGCACTTCATAAAGAATTCCTCTCCCCATGCATGCCGAATAGTTTTAGTCACTGGGCCAAATTGGTCTCACGGCTGATACTTACAATGCTGCAGAGATGGATGAATCCAGGGCAGAGTAACGAATGCCAGTGAAGTCAAAGTTAATATCATTGATCGAACGCATAAAAGCCAAGGACCTCTGCCATTCCCCCTACAGAATTGAAAAGGCACAGGAGTCAGACATTAACTATAAAAGGATTGTTGAATTAAATTTAGCCTCAGGATTCTAATAGGTGAATTATGTATTGGAAATTCATCACATTAAACTGGTAAATTAAAGCGGATGGCAAAACAAAGTTATCTACCATCTGGGTCAGAAGGTTAAATCCCACTCCCGAGACTTGAAGTGTATGATTCTATTTTTGATCACAGTTTTGCCCAGGACTGTTTAATGGTACGATCAATGATTCCAATTCGCATCAATCAGCTGCAAGAACCCAAACTCAACAAGAAAACAGCCTGTTGCAAACATTGTGGCTGGAATTTTACCATCCCGCCTGCCACAGGAATCAGAGCGAGTGAGGGGCGGACCATAGAAAGGTTCGTTGACCTTGGGCAGGATTTCGGGATGAGCCAGGTTGCAAAGTCCAGTGGTTAAATGCTATCGTCACAAGGAGCTGTTCATCACAGTCAGATTCCAAATATGTTTGGTCCTTTTGTTGCAAAGTCCAGTCCCATCCCACGTTCTGCAGCACAATCATTAGTTCATTTTATTTGACAGCAGTAAGATTGTCGTGCTTATCCAGTTTAAGTCAATCACAAGGATTTATAAATTTATTGTCCAAATAGACCCATCCTCCTGAGAAAACATTGGCTAGGACTTTCCAGCCTTTCATGCCAGTGGGATCTTCCAGTCCCGCTGATGCCACTCCCCTGCGACAGGAAAGACTGTTGGCGGGACAAGAAGGGTCTACTGCCAGTTACTGGAGGGCCACCATTGCCGCTGCAAAGCACACGGAACATCCTGCCCAGAAAGTCAAAGTAATTAGACAAAATAGATCAATGGTAATAAGTTTAAAGTTTATTTATTAGTCACAAGTAGGCTTACAGTAACACTGCAATGAAGTTACTGCGAAAATCCCCCAGTTGACACACTCTGGCACTTATTCGGGAACACAGAGAGAACTTAGCATGGCCAATGAACCGAACGGCATGTCTTTCAGACTGTAGGATATGAGCGTCACTGGCTGGCCAGCATTTATTGCCCATCCCTGGTTGCCCTTGAGAAGGTGGGTGAATCGCTACAGTCCACGTGCTGTGGGTTGAACCATGATACCATTAGGGACGGAATTCCAGGATTTCAACCCTGCGACTGTGAAGCAGCGGTGATATATTTCCAAGTCAGGAGCGTGAGTGGCTTGGAGGGAAACTTGCAGGCGGTGCTGTTCCCATGTATCTGCTGCCCATTATTGAATGCAATCCCCCAGCTGAAGCCTGGCCAACGATTCTTCAAAGGTTTAGCACATTTTTGTGATGATCATCATTTTCTTAACCTAAAATACTACCAGATGTACCAACCACCCAGCCGGAAGGCCTGCCTTTTCTGCATGTGTAACTATTGAGATTACCTCAGACACGTAGCTGATGGCATCCTTCAGGTTCAGCTCACGGAAAACACCGAGGATCTCATCCCGACTAATCTGGGCAGATCGTCTCATCATTATCTTGCTCAGGAACTTCCTATCGAAGCTAGTCCACCTGAAATGGAACACACCATAATAAGGGGGTCTCAATATACGTGGGCTAAACAAATTACAGGGGCAGGAAAAGAGCTGAAAAGCCGCAAAGCCTAAAATGAAATCATTCGGAGGATATGGAATTATAAATTGAGCTATTACGGAAGGGAAGTGAGACTGTAAGAGCATTGGTAAAGTTAAAGTTAAAATTTATTTATTAGTCACAAGTAAGACTTACATTAACATTGCAATGAAGTTACTGTGAAACTCCCCTAGTCACCACTATCCAGCACCTGTTCGGGTACACTGAGGGAGAATTTAGCACGACCACGTCTCTGGAGTTTGGGTGAAAACCAGAGCACTTGGAGGAAACCCATGCAGACACAGGGAGAATGTGCAGGCTCCACACAGACAAGCTGTGAATTGAACCGGGTCCCTGGTGTTATGAGGCAGCATTGCTAACCACTGTGCCACATTGGTAGGTTATACAATAAGATCAGCATAAGTGAACTGCCCTCAACACAGTTACAGAGCACTGACTGAAACATTATGTTCTGCACCCTTTGAATGGTATGCTTTGTAGGCATACTGTGCAAGAAACAATAATTTTCACTGCATACCAGTACATGTGACAACAATAAATCAAATTTACAAAAAGAAATCAGTAAATCTACGTACTTGCTTTGAAGATAGTTATGTCCAATTTGCCCTGAGATATCTTCGACTGCAGACATGATGTGTTCAAATGCCTTAAAAGACAGACACAATTCTTTACACGTGAGAAAGTGAAAATGAATGCATTTGCAAAGTTATGGTTCAAGGTTCTTTCAAATATCCTTACTGAAATATTCCTTTCTGTTCAACAAGACTTATTGCAAAATAATTCCCATTTAAAAAATTCTGTGAATTTAAAACTGATTTTTATTAAAGATATAGAAGAATCATAGAATACTTACAGTGCAGAAGGAGGCCATTTGGCCCATTGAATCTGCACTGACTCTCCAACAGAACATCTCACCCAGACCCTATCCCTGTAACCCTACATATTTACCAGGCTAATCTCCCTAATCTACACACCTTTGGACACTAAGGGGCAATAAGGCATGGCCAATCCATCTAACCCGCATATCTTTGGACTGTGGAAGGAAACTGGAGTATCCGAAGGAAATCCACACAGACACGGGGACAACGTGAAAACTCCATGTAGACAGTCATCCAAGGTTGGGATTGAAATGGGTCCTGGCACTGTGAGGCAGCAGTGCTAACCACTGTGCCACCGTGCCACTCCATTATGCACAGATTAATCTCACGTGCTATGAAAAGTTCTGGGCATTGAGAACATTTTCTGGTCCCAAACCCTTGCCTGCGTCAAACATGCGCCAACAATTGGAATTTTCCAGGTAATTAACAGGCTGCTTCCATGATTACCATCCAATTAAGGACAGCAGCCAGATTCACAAGATGAGGGGCCCAATTAGAGAGCTGACAGCACAAGGTGGACTACTGCCTCACCTGCTGAGGGAGGTAGAAGATCACAAGGGTGCCTCAAAACAGAGACATTCTCCGAAGCCTGACTAATATTTGAAAAGAAGGGAGGCCAAGCGGTCTTAATGACAGCAGGCCCCTCCAAAGGGAGGATAATGACCAAGTCAGCAGCTTTTGCACTCTTGCTGCACGTTCATATGGTCAGTGTGAGGAAGCCCTGATGGTGCCGACTAGGTCCATGCTAAGTTGCTCCCAGCATCACAACATCAACAGAAGTTTCCTGGAGTCAACAATCAATCCCATAATTGGCCTCATTGACTACACGACATTGCTGGGTAGGTACTCACAGTTGCAAGATCCTTGGAGCCATGCATGCATTGGGGAGGTAACCCGTTACACACATTTCAAATATTGCTCCTGGTCCCACGTCTAAACCTGCTCCTTCAGAACTGGGAAGATGTCTCTCTGAGCCCACTGAATTTTTTTTATTCAGTTTAATAGTTAATTATGATATTTTGGTGCAATTTTCCCAAGATTGTTGGATTGGGTGAGGAAAGCTGGGTGAAGCATATCGAATTCACAGCTGCCATTTCTTGCCTGATACAGCGGCACTCAGTGCAACTGCGGAGTGCCGGCGAGGATCCAGCAGCCAGCTGGAGGGGCGGGGCCTGAACACACCAGCAACGCTGAGAATCTGGGATCAGGGTGCCCCTTTTCAAAGTTAATTTAAAGATCTCCCTCCATCCCCATTGATAACCATAATCACTGTGCCACTCCACTGATGCTGATAGACTTACCCTTCCATGGAGTTTCTCATTGAGTAAAGGCTCCTTGTGCTGACTCCTCTTTACTTTCAGCCATTTGACCAAAGGTTTAATCGTCAGCCCCTGCAAAATATCACAATCAAGTGAGCAGAACCAAAACAGCTCTGATAAAAGTATAATAAACTCCAAAAATCAGATACAAGCAGGTTCATCTATTCATCCATACATTTGCTACATTACAACAATGACCACACTTCAAAAGTATTTTATCGTCTGTAGGGTGTTTTGGAATGTCTTGTATTTGCAAGAGGAACTATATAAGGGCAAGACTTTTTCTTTCTATCTTCATGTTACAGTTTGCATGTAACAGTCTGTTTT